>NC_133157.1:32226250-33665000 GCF_040802235.1 Manis javanica | reverse complement strand
TATCTTACATTAAATCTTTGTGTGTAAGTATATTCATAAAAACAGATATTTTTATATATGTATATATTCATTAGAACTTTGTAACCTCTAAGTTTGTGGCTGTTATTTGGTACCTAACACGTTCTTTGCCTTCTGACCTACCTTTTACTTTTTAAAAAATAGTTTCCTTCTGATCAGTGTTGTTTATCCAGCAATCACTGTGTATAAGTGACTTTTTTTAGTCAGACCCCTTAGTTTGCATGAATATGACATTTAAATGGGAAAGCTGACCACTAAATAACCTTATTTACACACCTTTCTTTAGAAAACTACATAGGATAGTTAGGCTTAAAATGCATAATGTATAAAATTTTCAGCATAGCTGGAACATATCTACTCTTTTTTGTCTAATCACTTACAGTGGTTTAATCATGAGATTTTCCCACTTGAAAGTTATTCTCTGAATTATTATCACACCCATCATATTTTTAGATTGTGTGGATTATCTCTGTTTTATCGCTACTCTGAAAAATAATTGAAAGAGGAATGACAAATCAGGTAAAGAATTATTTCAAAATGTATGGCAGAGATTATAAAGGATTAAAGAAGACAACTCATTCTAATTTTAGGCATGCATATGTGTATGTATGTACATATGTGTATGTCACACATTTAAACAAAAGCTATAAGTTCACATTCACTTCGAGAATTGCCATTTACTTAGCTTGGTGGTTAAATTTATTTAAATTAATGCTATAGTATAGTTACTATTAAAAAATAGTTTTTGTGTCATCTACAGTTCTTTTTCTGAAAAGATGTAAATTGACAAACTGTTCAGAAAGAGCTTGGTTAAAAAAAATCTCTTTAACAATTACAGTTTAGGTATAAGGAAAAGATTTATGTCTGTATTCATAAGAAACTATCTCCTATCTGGTTTTTTTGTTGCCTCTGGTGTTTTGTTGGTTTGCATGTTTTGTTGTGTTGTTGCCTTTTTTAGTTTCAGTAAACCCATCTTTTACAAAATTATTGAGGTTTTGTTGGGTTTTTAAAGTTATTTCTCTATAAATGCCAAGGTTGAGAAGACTTGACTTAAAAGGGAAAAGACATGGACTTTAGATTCTTGAGGGGTTTTTTTTCTTTTGTTTTTTTTCTCTAATTCTCTTTTTACTCTATTACCAAGTATTGAAAGTTAGCAGCAAGTGATTAGGTAAAAGATGGCAACAGACATCAGAAATATGTAACTACTGTGAAGTCTTCTTAAAACCAGTTGCTATTAAATTGTTCTCTATCATACTACAAGGTTCAAAATGTTATTTTAAAAGGTGTACTTGGTGAATCTTATTGATTTTGACCACTGCTGTTCCTTTATCAGTTTAACTGAGTTATGGCTCTTAATCACACTCAGTGCCCAAAACTTCTAACATGAAAAGAAAAAAAAGAGAGAGAAAACTTTGTTACTGGCTTTCTGACAATGGCAGGGAGTGTGTTAAACCAGTGTAAAATTCAATTAAACTGTCTAGCCAGGTTTTTGAAGCTGAAATGCAGACCCTTTCTGTTAAGCTTCTTATTTTCCTGTGACCGACACCAGTGGATGCTGGGTTATGCCAAAACCAACAGGCTGTAAAGTACCTTGTTTCATGCTCCCAGCTGATCAATATTTTTATTTTCCAGGCTTGCCCAGAAATCTGGAGGCAGTATCACCTAACGGTGAGTAGAAACACCTTTTTTTATTTTCCCCAAGACCTAGCCTATTTATCCTTCTCTGAACTGCTGACCATAAAATATAGACAGGCATCTTCTACTGGAAGATAATAAACATCTGAAGAGTTTTTGCACTGAGAAAGCAATAATATACTTTTTTCTCCTCTCCTCTGCCCACTACTGTATCCTGTATCTTCCTACTCTTCAAAGATTTTAATTTTTTATTACTCACATCACTTAATGATTACATCATGGTATCTCAGACTTTCTAGACTACATTCATTGAATTGAAGAGGAAAAATATGCTAGGAGCTATAAAAAAATAATAGTAATCCAGTGTCTTTAAAATGTCATATTGCCTTTAGTTCACAAGCATACAGTTCACAGTATCTTCCATTGTCATTTTTCTGGCTTTACTGAAATATTTGCACAAATTTTTTAGCAAAGCTAAAAAAAAGCCTAATGTATCTTTCATATAAACCAATTCAACTGTCATATCCTTAAGCTCCTCTTGACTTATTCAGAGAGTATAAACATCTGCTTAATACCATTCAAGTTGTTCAATTCTCTGGTTTCCTTTTATTATGATTTTAGACTAAGTCAAAGCAGAAGACGGTGTTCTGTGGAATCAATTGGCTAATGCTAGGTATTATGAAGTCAGTTTATTTTTAATATTCAGCTTAAAATTTCAATAATTCACCATATCCTTCCCAATCACTTCTTTTAGTGTATTAAATATGTTATGCTGAGCAAGAGATAATAAAAATTCCTCTTGTAATTATACAGTTATGCAGTGTAATTAAAAGCTATTTTCCTTGAAGTTTAACATATTAAAAAGTTTTTGTTTATAGGAAGACAAGTAATAAAAATGGAAAGGGCAAACATTTTTTACAAAACATGTCTTCTTACTGCTCTTTTATAGAAATAAAAAGTACACCAACTAGAAGACTCACACTATCAATTTATCTGTCACAGGCCCAGCAAGCAAGGAATATCAGGTGGTTTATTTTACAATCATACTGAATTTATTTAAAGATTCTCAGTAGAAAGCTCTAATTCCTCAACTATCCCTCAATCCCAAATTGGATTTTATTAAAATCTTTAGTGTTATAACAGAAAATATATATGCATATACCCATATGTGTTACAGATAGAATTCACATGGATACATTATGTTTGGCTTATATAGCTATTTTTTTATCCTAACATACTATGGTAAAATTTTTATTCCCTAAACTTTTCAGGTCATAGTCATTCTTTGTAACTGAATGGCCTGATTTTTTCATCAGTATTTTTATTGAGTAATAGACTAATTGATTTGACATTTCATTTGTTTTCCCTTTTCCACAAGGTGGAGAATTCTAATCTTGAAAACATTAAGTGCGGAAAGTACTATTTTAAAGCCACTCGTTTCATTATTTGTACCTATGTTCTTTTATATAACTGTCATAGAAGAATAGAAATTGATGTTTTGTATGACAAATATTGAAGGTTTGTTTAATACTGTAGCTTTTGAAAATAAAACAGATTGTCAAAGGAATAGTTAGGAATAAATAAATGAAAACAAAATGAATTTCCCTTTAGGGAGTTGTAATATATTCTATCTATAAATATAACAAAATCATTTTCAAAAATCCATGTGTTTCAGTCTGGAGCTAATTTTCAGAATAATAATGAAGTAACAATTCATAACTATCAAGTTTAAATTATTAGTAATTAAGAATAATTTACTATGCAAGTAAAAATGCAAAACTAGTATCTTTATAAACATGTATGTATGTATCAATCCATCTAAAATAAAATAAATAATTACATATATAGGCAATATCCAAATATATGCAATTAAGCAAAATTTAATCTTGAATAAAAGCAAGATGCATGGTGAATTTAGTCATCTTCAGCTCTTTTTCTAGGCGATGGACTGCCATCTATTGACTCATGGTAGCCCTCACACGGGAATGTGGCATCAGTCAGAGCAATGACCAAGTAATGAAGCTTAGGTTAGACTTGACACTGTGTATTCAGTTAATGTGTCTTCTTAAAACTGTAGATTTACACTTAACCATTGATTTATTTCTTTTTCTAACCAAAAGTCTCCATTTCTTACTCTAAATGAACTGTGCTTTGTGGTGGGGCAGGGGTGGGAGGGGAATTGATTAGTATATCCAGGTTGGAAATGCTTACATTTGAGTACTTTTCAATAGCTTTTATCTGCCTCTCAGTCAATAAGACTAGAGGGACTTTTACACAAGCTGAGTTTTGCAACTTCAATTTAAGGTCTATCCAGGCATCACTTTCTTTAAAAAAAAAAGGTCTGTAGGTTAAACATTGTAGTATTTCTCAAATACATAAGAAAGGTAGTAAAGTTGATTAGTTTAAGTAGACTTGTGAAATGTTCCAAATCAAAAATTTCTTAAAACACATCCTGAATTAAGAAGAAAATTAAAGGAAGTGTTCACTATTTTGAGCAAATTCGTAAGAGATCAAGTAAACTCCTTAACAATTTGCATTTGAATAGAATAGCTTTTTAACCAAACTTGACTAGACTTTATTACCACATTAATAAAAAAACAAGCACCATCGTTCTAAAGGGTATATACTAATAAAACTCTAAGATACTACATGTCTATCTATATAGATATGTGTATATATAGATGCCTATTATAACAACTACTTGGCTATGTCATTTTTCTTGATATATTTTAATGGCTGTAAAATTATGTCATATAATTTAATGGCTTTAGATTATCAGTTAGGAAACCTATGTAGGAAAAATAAAAATATGTAATTTTTAGTTAGCAATTAAATAATTTCCCCAAGTAATTTATGTATTTACCTTCAAAAAATGTAAGGTTTTTAAAAAATCTTCAATAGTATAGCACTGCTCTTGTATTTTAATATCTGTTGTATATTCAAGTTTTGGTAAAGCCTGATTTTGAATATTCTTTTTCATCTTTTAGATAACTCATTTTAGGTAAAAGTTTCCCTTTTTAACTATTCATGAAGGAAAGTCCCTTCCCCCATGCCCTGTCATTTCAAGTCTCATTTATATTAAAAATCCTAGGCCAAAATGCCCACCAACAGTGTTAAAACCAACAGATTTTTTACCAAGTAGAGGCTGTAATTTGACATGCTTTGGACATTTTGTTAATCTTGTTTTTAATCTGCTTACTTAAAAAAGTAACCAGGAGTTTGCTATTTGGGGGTTGTGTGTGTTAAGACCCAAAAAGGTCAATACTTCTTTTATGTTTAATTTTGCACTTGGATTTCTTTGTGTGCATTATTAAAATGTGTTACAACCTAATACCTTTTATTTTAACTAGGAGTTTAATGGTGGGGCAAATGTAACCTTTTTGGAAGAATTGCATTGTAAATGTTTCTTTAGATAATGTTTGGAATGCCTAGAATTCACACTGCAAAAAAATACTTGCTGTCAGGGGAAATGGGGAGAAGTAGAGTTTCTTCCCTTCTAGCTTAGAAAAGGCTTGTGACCAGAGCTTACTAGTAATCAGTAACAGACTTACCTGAACTAGTTGAATGCCAGAGTATATCTTACGGGCTATAATTAACAATATCATTTCATTTTACACAGTTTTCTCTCCTTACCTGGAAAATCAAATTTAGAAATATGCTTTCTGGGTTTTCACGGTATGGAAATAAAAGAGTTTTACACTGAATAATAATGTTACTCTCTAAAGCATCCCATGCCATATCACAGAGTAGGTAACTCTAAATGTTAACAGATTTAAATTTAACTTTACAACTGTGTTTTAATGTACGGAATGAAGTAGAAATTAGTTGTGAGGGTATAACTACACAAAAGCCTTTATTCCTGGAATTGATATAAATGAAATAGTACATGTAACAACTTTCCAACTGCCTACTAGTAAAATGGAATTTTAAAAAATAACTTAAAATGAGAAGTAAAGAGTTTCAAAAAGTTAGCTTTGGGGCAGAATCTTTAATTTTCATGGGGAAAAAAATATTTCTCTCTGTCTCTTAATTGGATATATGTTAGGAATCCTAAATCTCTTTCTGAGAGCTCCTTGACTTACATAAGCAAAATTACAAAACCTACAACAACCCCATCCAAACAGTAGATACTGTGCGCATGTGTGTGTGTTTGTTTCTACCATTTTTTGAGGACTTCACATGTATATAATCATAAACTAACATGTTATAAATTCATTTTGGAAGCTCTCTTACCATGGTTGTTCAATTTACCTTGTCAGATTCCTTAAGAACCAGGAGTGCTGTTGTTTAAAATGAAGTTTTTTCCCTCTGTACCTAGTATCACTATTTCAGTGCTGCTATTGAGATATTGCATCTGACAAATTTTCAGGTTTAGTTTTTAATTAAAAAATGTCCTTAATACTATTGAAATACTACTAAGGTGAAAATAATAATGCTCTGATGATTCAGGAGGCACATGACTATTTTGTAGTACCTCAGGGCCAACTTCCCATTGCAGTCCTACAAAGTAAATCAGACTGCTTTATATTTCATGTTACTTAGTATCTGATTAAAAAGAATTTTCTGAATAAGCATTGATGACTATTTTCTAATAATTCTTTGATAACAGAGATAGAAAATATACTTGGACAGTGACCAAAATTTTTAAGATTATTCAAATTGAAAATTTATTATGAATACTTTTGTGTTTGTGTAAATACTTGCCTAATTCTTAAAAGAATTTAGTGTCAACATTTTGCTAGTAATTTTTCAATTCAATCTTAACAGTGTTTTGAATTTAGTATAAAAGATAATTACTCCATTTACAGAGTAGGTCAACTGAGGTTTTTAAAAAAATCTTTATTTCACTGGCATGTTGGACCATATTTTGTCAGAACTTGTCATTGGAAGCAATTGGGAAATGCAATTTCATAGCAAATGAAACCTGCATTATCAATCTCAATAAATGAGATTCATTTAAAAATAAATACAATTTGCCAAATCATCAAAAAGCAATTTTCTAAAGCTCCTGTGAAAGGAAGGGAGGAAAAAGTGAACATTGTGAATTATAAATGCACATGTTATTTTTCCGTTCTCAATGTTTCCTCAGAAATTTAGATACTTTATGTATACAGATTTATTTTTGAATGGGAGTAAAGTTATTTAGATTTGGATATAATTTATTTCTGTTTATTGAAGCACATGGGAGAACCTTCATATTTTCTTCTTTTCAAAGAAATACTGAGGTGTTGTCCCCTTCAGAAAGAATTCCCAACTTACTTGATTTGCAATATTCTAATGCAAAAATTGTTTAAAATGGAAAATCAGTGAGGCATATTTTGAAGATTTTTTTAATGTGTTACTATAAGTAATATCAAGTGTTTTTTGTAATAATTTTAATGTAGATTTAAGTGTTTCAGATAATCAGGCAATGAAAGGTATGCAGCATTCACACAATTTAGAAAAGATTCATTATAAATGTTTTGGCCTAAAAGGAGCTATGTTTTTACTGTCTTCTAAGTATATTAATTTATCCTAATTACCCATCATCATGATTTCTGTCCACTTTTTAGGTAGTACATATCAGTAATAAACTAATTGAATCTGAAGCTCTGCTCTAAATAGTAACTTCCTTTCTTCATTTGACAAAAAAGTCCCTGTGCTGTTTTATCTGCTTCTAAGTGGCTGGGGGCAATTTAGGACTTACATGTTTACTATATGGGCTTCAAGTTTTACTTACATTAAAATTTTAAAGAAATACTTTTTGTGATCTTCATTTTCTTAATTGTTAATAAATGTTTCTCCTGAGGATGATAAATAGATGGAAGATTATAATTAGACTTTTTGCTACCGTTTTCTCTCTTCCCTAGGTATGTTCACCTTCTTAAAATGGGAATTGTAGTTAACTCTATAGAGGCAATTTCTTAAGCAATTTAGCTTAAATTTTTGTTAATTAAACAATATTCCTAAGTATTCATAATTTTAATATATACAACATTTTAAAAATCTTTTCATTCTTCCCCTTAAAAAACACATTCATACCCATATATCCCATGTATCGCCACATATCCCAAATAAAACCGTGTTGTTGTTTCTACTTACAACTCTACATTTTGAAGTAGTGCCCCTGTTATGACAAAAATAGATATAAGCAGGTGGTCTGAGAATTTTCAAAATGAAGTTTAACACTGCACAGTATTTTTACATTATAAATTGAAGTTTAAAAATCAGAAATGTTGAATAATGCCTATTATGTAATATTGACTATACAAAAAAGCATGGAAGTGTTATGAAGATTAATTTTAGAATATTTGAGTGATTGTTTTTCATATGTATTTTGAACAGGTAATTCATGCCATTCCTTAAATAAATATATTCCAGGTTACTGAGCTTGTCATAAACTTCTCTGGACATTTCAGTGCAAGAATAAATGTAAATAAAATACACTGGAACAATGATACTTGTATTAAACATTCCTTTCAGTAGTCATGCATGTGAATGACATGGTGGATTATAGTAATTCCTAAGTACTTAGGAATCACTTAGTTACTCTCAGTCATGATCAACCATAACCTTTAAAGGTTTTGGTTAATCATTTGAATAATCTACAGGAAAAGACTCCTGAAAGAACCCTTCGACTTGTTAACATGAACTTCATCTCTCTAAACTAGTGTTATATTTTTTGTTCTGGTATAAACAGCAGTAGTAAACATAAGTTGAGTTAAGTTTAAGGTTTTAAAAGCCAAATCTCTTAAATCACTAAAAGTTAATTATTGATAAAATCAAGCAGATTTTTAGACTTGAAATTCATTTGTCATTTGATCCCCACCCCTAGAAAGTCATGAAAGTTATGTTTTTGTACATTTGTAAATATTTTCTTCCAGATATTTTGAGTTCAGCAATGGTTCTCTAATACCAACAAGTCAAGTTTTTCAGAAATACCAAAAATATTTTATAAAGAAAAGTGCTACATGTTCAGAGAGCATTAAATTCCCCAGATTAAAAAAGAAACATCTTTGGAGTTAAAATAGACCTCCACCTTAATTCGCTTACCGATACATTAGCAGATCATCTTTTAAAAACAAGTTAATCAGTGGGAATGTTCAGAAATCCATATTAACTTTGTAAGAAGAAGAGATGTGAAAATCAGTTGCTAGCTATCTCATTATTTTCATTCCTATTTTCAAAAATCATATAGAACCAAATCTATTATGTAGATTATAAGGTCATCATTATAATTCTGCAGTATATCCACACCTATAAATACTCATTTTACATAATATATATTGTTTCTTTACATGTGTTGATGAATTACCCAATATTTCTTTTTAGTTAAGGGAACTAAGTTTTAAACTGTTCCTTAACTTTGTTTATACAGTAAAATCTTAATGTTGTCTTTCTTGAATCTCTTAATTTCCTCTATTTATTATAGTCATACCACATTTTCTCCTCATTTTACTGAAGTCCTTAGAAAAACCTGCCATAAAATTGAGCTGGAAGGACAGACTTATGTTTGAGGAAATTACTAGGGAATTTTTTAAATCATAGAGATAACAACTTTAGGATCAGACATTGGCTCAAATTCTGGCTTTTTCATTTACTAGATGTGCAAACCTAGCATCTATGATCTTCAGTTTCTTCATCTGAAAAATGGGAGATGTACCTTCTGGGGTTGTAAGTCGTGTTGTAAGTAAGCACTGAAATGATAAATTTAAGATACTTAGTACAATGATTGGCATGTAGCCCATGCTCAGCACTGGGAGCTCCAGTAAGACAAACTGTAGATGCCTCCCACCTGTAGAGACAGCCTCTGGAATAATAACCAAAACTCAGATTCTTGTAATGTCTTTTGAGAAGACTGTTTGCCCAGGATGAGGTCCATAATGACCTCTTTACTCTCTGTCTCCTACAAATGTTCCCTTCTTGTAGTTACTGAAATTAAAATACTCAGAAGCAATATCTCTTGCTCACAAAATAATTTACCTCGGTTTTCATTTACTTATCTGTGCTTGCCTTCTTTTCTATGTGAGTAACTTTAAATACAAACCTAAATTATTGTCCTAATTTGATTTATCCAAAAATCATTATAAAGACATTAAAGAGTAGATCACAAAAATATTTAGGCCACTTCCTCTCCTAATGAAAATGACTGTAAAATATGTACCATATAAAGATACTATGATATCATTTTGAAAAAGATAGTTAATGAATTAGTAGTTCTTAAATGGTAACTTCAGTGGCATCTGAATATAATTATCTATCATAAGCAAATGAAATTACATAAATCTTTGCTTCCTTTATAAATAATGAGAACAATGAAAAATTGAATAATTCTTACACACATACCAATTATAATATTTTTTGCCAGGGTTAGAGAGTTTATGTTAATCAGATGAGGAATGAAACAAAATAGCATATCCATTTTTTGCACTTCAGATAAAATTCTTCATGCCTTCACATGACTGATGCCAGAAACTAGACTTATTTCACAGCAAAATGTTGAGGTCTAAGAGCTTGGTCAGTTATTGTGCAGACTCCCATGGTATTCTCATATAGGTCCAGCAAAAAAAGGCAACAAAAAATAAATCCCATTCTCAGTGCATGTGACTAATATTCTTTCAAAGAGCATTCCTATTCTATATGTCTTCTTTATTTTAAGACAAGCAGGAGTTAAAATGGAGCGTATTGTAAAAGCAAAAGAGCATTACTTTCCCCTTGGAACAGGTCCCTAACAGCTGTGGAATTCCCTACCTTTGTGACTAAATGGTTAAGAGTATATCAGTAGAATAAGCAGGGTTGGAGTGTGGGGAGATGGTATACTGTGTGTTGTAAGTCATTGGTTATGGTAAAAATGAAAATCTCATGGTTTATTTGATCCTCTTTGTATTAGCTAATAAATATAATAGAGTTACAGTTCTGTTCTACAGTGTTTCAATGATGGGTTATATGCAACTGTATACAAAATATATAAGCAGATTTTAATATGTTAAACACTTCATATGGTTGAAAGGTGTATGTTAATGTAGTTTCTGTGTTTTATAGTCCACTGCAATAAACAATCAGATAAAATATCCATGGATTCACACATGTAAGTGTTCTTTTCTGTCCCTTCCCCCCACAACCCCTCTCCACGCCCTCCTCATCTCTCCATCCTACATCAAAGCTTGTGGTCCTTTTCCATCCATGTACTAAAAGGTTCTTTGTAAACCAGGCCATTTGTCCATCATTGTTTGAGGTCCAAACAGTGGTAAGATACCCTGTCACCGATCCCGCGTGCTATGAATGGCAGCTCCTCTCCGGACAATTGGTGGAGGGGCCGAGAAATATTCCTGAGAGGATTATTTAACCTTTCAATTTAGAGGGCACAAAGCCTGGCTGATTAATGAACTTTCTGATGGGTGCTGATAAGCGGATCTGTTTCTTTATTTCCCCTAAAAGTGATTCCTTCTCCTGTCCATATTACTGTAATCTTAAACATAAAATGTGGCAAATAGATTAAAAAACAGCACTAAAGAGTTTATCTGGCTGGCAAACTGAAGGAGCTAAATTAAAATTGGTAATGACAGCAGTGGCTCAGCCTCATATATGGTTTCTAAATGCACTGTGTATTTTGAAGAGACTTATTCTCCAGCTCGCCTGGTAATGACTGCTTTTGGTGCACAGTCTGGGGCTGGCTTCTGTTATCCCCCACCCCCAAAAATGAGTTGTGTTATCTGGATGGCTGCAGACACATACGCATCCCCCTTTCTCACTGCATGGGCAGACAAGGTCGATAGCATTACAAGGTATTTGTGGCAGTGCTTGTTTCAGTTTTCAGAGCTGCCAGTTTCCAGGCGGATTTGAATTACAAAAGAAGAAGCTGGCATGAAAATTGAAAGGTTTTATCGGCTGGTCTGAAGCCTCATAGCACATTGCTTATTTATGCAGTCCATTTGCACCAGGAAATATAAAAAGGAAATACATTTTTAAAATAAGGCCATAAAGCCCCAGATATGTTTAAGATGGCAAATAAAATATAGATACCTATAATATCTTTCCAGGAAACGATTTTCACTTAATGTTGCACATTACTTTAGAAGAGCATTTATGTTGCTGTCATAAATTTGTGCATTTGTGTCACTATGTAGGTAGTCTCTGGGGATTAAGAAGGAAGCCTTTGCTAACTTACTTTAAAATTAAAATAGACGAAGGGATAGCTCTGCAGTTGAGAGCCACATTGGTAATATTTAAATAGGGTGGTAAATTAAACTTAAACTAACATTTTTGCATTCTATGTAAAATTAGCTATGGCCCAATGAATAAATGCCACTACCTTTGGAGAAAATTGGGATGCTTTCTAAGCCATGAAGATTTGGAGCATTCAGGGAGTGAATTACTATGATCTTTACTGTCCTGTATATTTTCATTGTTCTCTGCATACTAAAGTTTTCTCTCTTTATTGTTGGGTTGTTTGGGGAGTATGGGGTGGGACTCTCATTTACACAAAGAAAAATCATGTTAGTAAGTTTGATACGTTTTCTTTATGAAACTTGTGCTTCATTTGTTTCAGTTTTCACAAATATATTGTCTTAGATTTTGTCCAATGCTTAACTTGTGAATATATAACCTTTTTACTATTGGGAGTCATACCAAACGTACCTCTCTTCATGTTACTTTTGTGTGGTTTTGACTTACTGAAAAGGACACACTCATGCAATCCTTTACTCTCTTGGTTACATACAGTACTACGAGGCCTTGAGTAGTTAATGGTCTTAACCACTGGTCATGTGCAACCTTCAGGCTGTTTGTCTGTGAAACTTAGGAGTATCCAAAAGAAGAGTAGGAAGGAAGTGTATATATAGGAAATATCAACTCGGTAATGAAACACTCCTTATGCAGCTGCAGTTCAAGTGTGCACTTTTAGAATCCATTTTCCAACAAAGCAAATTACTCTCAGCTAAACCATCGAGATGCAATTCTCTGTAGTTTTCATTTTCACCAGTGTCAGCTACCTTTCTCATGTTTTCATGACCTGGACTAATTACTTCATGTAGGTTTTTTTAAAACAGAGAAAATATCAAAAGCAAATACGTCTGCTGCATGCTAATGATATACTGTACATTTTTTCATGAATTTTCATCAGGGTTTTTTCTACGTAGCATGTGCGGCTTAATGATGTAATCACCAGATAGACTAGAAAATGCTCCAAAGGAGACGTTCCAGTCTGTTGTGTACATAATACATGTTTCAAAAATCTGCCTAATTAAGGAATTACCCAGTGGATTGGAAGTTTGTTAGGTACATGTCAGTTTTTTTTAACACAAAAAATATCAGTATATCGTTATATATGGTGCTTTAAATGTCATCTTTAGAATGTAGGGGGAATCAGTAGCAGTGTCCTTTGGAATACAGCTGAATTCTTTTTCTCACTGAGAAAAAATGAAAACTTAAAAACTTTATAAAGGAAGTTTTGTTTTAAAAGAATTTGAAAGCCTTTAGCTTGAGGAGAAAATTACTCCCAGTATTCCTCAAAGGTACGTAATACTGAGGATATTTCCCAGAATGGTGTGCAAATGGAAGGCTTTGCTCTAAAACCATGATTGGAATAGACCTGGTGCTTCAGGCCCACAGGTGTGAGGACCCGGCCCGGAAAAACACTGAAAAGGGAGGACAGAGCGTCAGCCTTTGTGTACTAGGCTGTATCTTGGGATCATCGTTTTTGTCTTCTCACAGAATTCAGCTTTAGTTCACTTCACTGCAAAACTGTTTGCCTGGCTTTTAAATTTCTTCCTTTGTTTTGTTTAGGCACCAGATGTGATTTTTCTTGAATATGTACCAATAACATTCTTTGACATTTATACTGTAAACAATTGCATAGAAATGGGAGGGCATCCATTCTTCTTCTCAGCCTACTTTTTATATAATTAAATAAAATAGTTAAAAACTGCGTCTAATAGGCAGTGAAAATAATATCTTTAAGCAAGGAAAAGAGTGTATTTTAAATACAAATTTTGTTCTGTTCAGATGTCAAATTCATGCCAATAGGTCACTTCAACCTACTGATAGCAAGTTTTGGGTTAGGGGTCACTTTTGAGAAATCTTATTTGATTCCTTGGGTTGAATTTTTTAAATACATGAATATTGGAGAGAGGTTTATGCTATTAGTGAGTTTATTGAAAGAATAAATTGATATGGAAATATTTTGGAAAAAAAGATTATTCTTAAGCATAGAAAGCATATTGATTTAAGAGGTGTATGTACAAATGTGACTTGTTCAGAAAGACTGGAGCTAAGCTCACTACTTAATGTTACATTTTGTTCTGAATATATTTACTTCAAGTACTTAATGTATTTGCTTTTTAATATATGTTACTTTAACAAATTAGGTTAATAAATAAAAACATGTAGTCTAGTCTTTAAGCATATGTATGATTATAAAAATAAGTTCATTTTGTGTTCACAAAAGTAGAAAATGCCCTTTAATTAGTGAAATTGATTGCATATCTTATATAGTAATGAGCTTCAACTAGATGCAAGCACTCATTGGATCAAAGTCAGTTTAGATAAGGGCAGCTCAAGGTCACAGTGGGAGATGCCCAGTAGGTCTATTTGCATAAAAAATTACTGTTAGAAATAGGACACTAAGGCAGCTCTGGCGTTTTGATCTCTTGGCCTTTGTCATGGAGATTCCTAGTCCTGTAGGGCGTAAGGCCAGTGTCCCAGATAATGATTAACTGTTTTAATGGCATTCATTCATTCATTCCGCACTAACTACTCATGCAGAAAAAAGGGTTATGTAAAATGACATTAGAAGAAAATCATTTGTAATCGTTGCATGGGGCTGCACTTTGAGGAGACATTAGGAGTAAATCCGTGGCGTGGTAGGCTTATGCTTTATCTTCTGATATTTACTGAGTTTACTGGTGCATGAAAAGGTTTCAGCAAGAATAGCAGATGGGATGGACCTTTCATAGGTAATGCTATCTACCAGGTTATTACTTCTATATATTGATAGTAAAGTAATCTCCAAGATATCACCCTACAAATATAGATTATTTAAATGTCTGTAACAAAAAAGAAAAAAAAAGAACTTTGATAAATAGCTCATTTGGTATCCATTAGGTCAAAGTCCTCAGATAAACTTTTTAACTTAAAAAAAGTTCTGAAAGACTAATTACATTTAACTTTCTGTCTGCAGTACAGACATGTATGACAGAATCCTAAATTTAGAGCTGTTCAGTCATCACATTCTGCTTTAAATTGGACCTTTACTGTTGATTTAAAAATAAAGACATTCTGTAAGGCAGAAGTATTGAGTCATAGATTTATATTTCTAACACTTTAAAAAGCTATAAGATTTTTTGTTAGATCATAGTAGGAAAACTTGTCCACTGGAAATCATTATTGAGTTTACAGTACTGTATTCTAATACAGAAATGTTCTCTAATTAGGTAAGATCTAGGCTGATTTCATTCCTATTAAGTCCTAGTACATGATAGTTTATTAAAATGAGAGAATGTAGATAGCGTTTGTCATGTCATTTACTAATTAATTATTGTGAAACAGTTTAGAATTTCATAGCACAATATAAATACTGTTGCTATTTTTATTAGTAATAATGGAAGTTTTTAACTAGTGACATTATTCAGATGAATGAACATCCAATGTTTGCACTTTATCCAGGGCCATAGATGAACAGTGGGCTAAATTTCAGGGTTTTTGAATGAGATTACTTTCAAAATAAAAAGTGTCAACATGAAGCATGCTTTTAAAATCTTGATTAAGAAGGATGTCTTTATCCCTGGTACTATAAGACTGATTGATTTGTTTCTCTGATTCTTTCCTTCCTGATTCTGCCAGATTATGTACTACACTCTCTATGTGAAATAAGGTCTCCCTTAGGAAGCTATATTAATTTATTCAGGCTTTTTAACATATCAAAGCATAATTTTATAGGTTGTCCCTTAGTGACTTTAAAAAAACTTGATGAAGTTTCACAAAGTATCCAAATTATAAACAATAACTAAGATGTATTGGATGCTTACTGTGGGCTATGTGCTTTACATATGAATAACCTCATTATTCATTCATTGATATTTGCTGAACTCCTACTATCTGCCTGGTCCTTTCCTGGGACCTGGGATACAGCAGTGAGAAAAAAGCAGAGAAAAATCCCTGCCCTCATAGTGCTTATGTTCTCCTCCCACCAGTGGGCTCAATGGGGGATAGACAAAACACACAAGTAAGATACATAGTATGTTGGATGTGATACATGACATGAATTTTAAAAGAAAAAAAGTCAGTGAAGCAGGATAAAAACCACCAATTGGAGGGAACTATTAATTTTTTAAAAGGTAATCAGGAAGACCTTACTAATAAGACATTTGAGCCAAGATTTGAAGGAGGTGGAGTGTCTTATATTTATCTGGGGAAGAGTGATACAAGCAGATGGAGTAGATTAGAACTACATGTAATTTCCTCAAATTTAGGCAACAAAATAGTAAAATTCATAAAAATTCCATAAAGCTTTTGCTCTGTGTCCTCAACCAGTAGCAGAGATTTTCAAAGTGTTCCTATCTAATTTTAAATACCTTTATTGGCTGTATATACCTCATTACCACTTTCTAAAATTTTGGAGTCTTAACTTCTACTCATTCACCACTTATTTATTGAGCATTTACTATGTTCTAGGTCAGGCATTGGCAAACTTTTTCTGTAAAGAGTCAGATTGTAAATATTTTAATTCAGCAGGCCATATGGTCTCTGTCATAACTCTGCTCTTATAAGCATGAAAAGCAGGCATAGATAATCCATAAACAGATGTGCCTAGCTATTTTCTCAATAAAATTTTATTTCCAGACAATGAGTTTTGAATTCCATATAATTTTCCCATGTTGCAAGATATTCTTTTTTAACGTTGTTTAACCATTTAAAAAATGTAAAAGCCATTCTTACCTGTGGGCCATACTCAAGCAGGCAGTGGGCCAGATTAGGCCTGCCAGCCATGGTTTGCCCAAGACTTATTCTACATTCTCAGCATAGGGATACGTAGTGGACTGAACAAAGATCCTGCCCTCATGTGCCATGCAGTCTAGCAGTGGAGAGACAGATAATAAACATAGTAAGTAACCAGTTTAGGACTTTAGAAGGTGAAACAGGGAAAGGAGGATCAGGAGCATTGTGGCACTGTTAAATAAAGGGGGCCTTTACTCTGAGAGGAGATGATGGAATGAACCACTGGAGAGTTGTGCAGTAGTGTGACCTTCCCTGTGCTCTGTACTCCAAAGAAGTCAGAAGGGCCATTGGGGTACCAGTGGCCCCTCCTGTGAACAAGTCCCTCCCTGTGTATATACCAGTCAAGTCAAAGTTACAGTGTCTGGATATCATTTTAATTTGGTTCTCACCAGTCCATCTCATCATTACTTCCTGATTCATCTTGTTTTTTTGCTTGGATTTGAGCCAGTGGAATCTCTTATTCCAGTGGGATAAACATACTGAGCATATTTTCCTTCTCATCAATGAATTGAGAAATCTTATGCAGAGATGCATTGCAATATATTTGCACAAACATAAATAGAAAAGTTTATAAACAGGTGAGTTTTCCAGAGAACATTTATTGTATGGAAGAGGATAATTCTTTTTATCGTAAGTTTCTGCTGTCTGTCTCCAACTAGTTATTGAGCATCTACTATTAGCCTCAGACCAGCTTCCATGCCACTTAAAATGAATGCAGTGCTCTTTACCCTGATTTATAAAACCCTAAGTGATCTGGTTCCTCTCTAGCTGTAGAATCTCCTCCTCTCCCACTCTTCCTTCACCTACTACACTTAACAAGTTTACAGATATTTTTCAGAGACTCAGCTATGGCAAGCTTATGCCATATCATTGTCTTTGCACCACCTTTCCCCTGTGTCTTATGCTTAGAATGCTGTTTGCCCACTCACTGCATACTTGGGTGGGGGCAGGGGGATGGTTATAAGAAATGATCATCCCAGTGAGAGTGTCCCCAAAACTCAATCTAGATCACCCCCAATGATTCTCATTCATGTAGCTCTATTTTAATTGCCTACATACCATTTGTTACTGTCTGATAGTGTCCGTGTGTGTGTATGTTGTTGGTTTTGTTTATCTGTCTTCTGCCACTAGAGATGTGAGCAGTGAGTGTTATGGTCTTGCTCACTTCTCACTTACCTACCTAATCTTAGAACAATATCTGGCATATATTAGTCACTCAGTAATTATTTTTGGAATACATTAATGAAAGAATGCATGCATATATTCATGCCATGTACCCCACAGTGTGTTAAGCATCCCTGATGAAAGTTTCCTTGGACCTGTTTCTTCTCTGCTTGTCCCCTTCCCTTTTTGAAAAAGTCATCTATGTTTGTTCTTCAGCATCTTTCTACTTGAAATAAACCCATTAAATCTGGTTTGTGCCTCTACGCAAATGAAACTGCTCACAACAGTTTCCATTTGCCAGGAACCTCTTAATTGCTGCGTCTAGTGGATCCCTAGTCTTCATCTTATTTAACCCATCAGCAGCTTTTGACAACTTCTGCCTTGAAACATTATGGGTTTTACCTTCACATCCATTATATCATTTCTTGGTTTTATTTCTTAAACCATGTGTGCTTATGGCTGAAATTTTGTGTCAAATAATGTAGTTACCTTTTCAGATGGAAAAATCATTTCTGCTTTATAATTTCATGTCTTCCTGGTGTTCTACTATCTGACTAAATTTATGAACCACTGCAATGAGTGGTATGTGCTTACACATATACCTGTCAAAACTGTGTTGGATGACTTTTAGCTAGTTTTGATTTATGAACCACCTTTTTTATTACAGAATGTTAGACATTGTATAGTTGTTTTTTTATTATACCCCAACTGATAATAGCTGAGGTTGTAGATTCCATTTTGTGTAGCATTTGTAGTAATTTTCACTAGAAAAAAATCTTTCAGTTATTGTTACCCTCCATTTTTCCATTTTAGGAAACAGGACCTGAAAGTAAAGTTGTTGGAAGATCTTTATAACCTATAGATAATTTTCCTATGTCAAGAAAATAAAACCTTCACAAACCACCTGTTCACCACATTAAGCATTAACAAAACTAGTTGGCAGACCAGATCTTTGTTATAGGATCCCAATAAAGAACATAAAAAATAAACTTATCCAAGTGTATTCTCATCCTTATCTCTTTTCAATCTCCCCACCCCACAAAAAAAACATGGGTGAGAGGGAGGTTTGTCTCCTCTAAAGCCTCTGCTGCCTCTGGTTCTGCTGCCTCTGGTTCTGCTGCCTCTGGTTCTGCTGCCTCGCTCTCTCTCTCTCCCTGCTCTCCTGTTTTGAACTCCTCTACTAGCTTTCTCACATGTTCAGGTCTCTCGCATGCTGATAAAAAACTCCACCAAATCCCCTTCCTACATGTTGTCCCATCTTATTTGACCCTTCTTATCCATGCCTCTCAAAAAAACCTTTGCCTGCTGTCTCCTTTTCTTCAACCTCCATTCAACTTTTTTGAAACATTTTTATTAACTATAATATACATACTGAAAAGTACACAAAACATGTACAATTTAATAAAGTAGCTATACAATGCACACCAAAGTCACATAACACACTGTGTTCAAGAAATAGAAAATTGGAGTTATCCTGAAATCCTCTATGTGCTGTTCTCTCCCTGTAGAAGTAACCACTATCCTGGCTTTTATGAGTAGGCGTTTCCTTGCTCTTCTTTATAGTCATACCACCTTTGTATGTATCTCTTCACTCTTCAGTCTATTGCTTTCTGCCTTCCCACTGATACCAAAATTCTCACAATAAGGTTATCCATGAACAATTGCTAAATCTAATAGGTGTTTCTCAGTTCTAATCTCACTAGGCTTCTCTGCTATATTTGACATTGTAGATCAGTTCATCCTTCTTGAAACCTCTCTTTAAGGTCTGTAACTGTACTCCTCTGTGGCTCTGCATCCTTCAACCTTTCCTTCTTTGTCCCTGTCCCAGGCCTCTCTGCCTGCCCCTTAACTGTTATTATGCCCCGGGTTCCATCCTTAGCTCACTGCTGCTCATACTGGTTATGGCAATCTTCTCCACTCTAGTCATCTCATCCTCCACTGTTATGCAGATTATTTTCAAATTTAATCTTAAGCTCAGACTTGTTCTGTAAACTTTAATCTTATGTAGACAACTGTTTGCTGGACATCTCTGCCTTGGTACTCAGCGTTCAAGACAGTCTGCATCTTCTTCCCATCTCAGTTGGCTCCTCTTTTTCCTGCCTTTCCTGAATCAGTTTTTGGCAGCACTACTCACCATTTCACCCACATTAGAAACTTGAAAAGGATCCTAATTTTTTCGTTCCTTCATCCCCTGTATCTTTTCAATGTTCAAGTAATTCCAGTTTTATTACCTCATATATTTCCCGTCTACCCTTTTCCCCTATCTTGTTACTCTTAAGAGTTTAGACCCTCATCACTTCACCTGGCATTCCTAATAGCCATGTTATTGGTCTTTCTCACTGCATCTAACCTTCTCCTGCTCATATTCATCATACCTCTACCTATAAGCCAAAGTAGTTTTTCCAAAATACAATTCTAACTATTCTCCTACACATAAAATTTTATCCTTAAAACTTTATAAAGCCCAAGCCCCTTAAGCCTGTATGGCCCTCCATTGTTTTGCCCTGCTTTGTCCAGCCTTGTTTTTCACTGCACCTGGCTGCGCATCTTACACTTTTTCAGCACATATGTTCTGAGTTTCATGTCATTGTTCATGCTCTCCCCTCTACCTAGGATTCTACTTTTGACTTTCACCAAATTCTTTAAGAGTACATTTAAAATTTATAATTCCAGGGACATTTTTCCTGATTTCCTTTACCCATCCAATGGTGGGTTCCTCTCACCATTCCATTAATACCTTGTACATGCTTCCTGTCACTGTACTTACATTATTCTGTCATTATCTGTATGTCTCTCATGTGCTACTAACCTGTTAATGCTTCTCTTTCTGAGATACCTAATACCTAACACAGTATTATGCACAGTGCAATTCTAAATGGAATGAGGGGCAAAGAAGGAGAGGAAAAGCACACTTTGACATTAAGAATAAAATTATTATTATCATATCCACACTAAATACACAGAATCATCTGAATATGGGGTCTCCATACTATACTCCAAAAGGTTGCACTTCTAAGGAATCACTTACCTAAAAAGAGCTCTTTTGGAAAGAATGACTTGTCTTCAAACATTTAATAAATCTTCACAAATATTCATATTGCAGACCAAACCTGGACCACCCAAAAAGCCAAAGACCCCCTCTGGACAGTCAGTCTTGGTTTATTGCTACAACTGCGGGCAAGAGGGCCATTATGGACACGTAAGTTTGAGTGGCATTTGTGCATAAAGCATTCTGTTGTTCAGGGAATGGTTGCTGAAAGATGGATTTGTAAATAATGTAATTCTGAACACTTCTTTTTTTATAAACTAACATCCTGAAGTAAGATTTAGTATGTTTTCAACTGATTCATTTCTCATTCCTCTAATTGCTGTAAATATATATGAACAGATTAGCCTATAACAAATATAGCTTGTAAAATCTGTCAGACAAATAATAAGAGTCAACAGAATGGTTACAGTTCTTCTGAGTTCTTACGATTACTACTTTGAAACAGAAAATCATGACTTTTTAGATTTCCTATGTAGTTTTCCAGTATCTCCACTCTTCCTTCGTGCTGTATTCATGTCATGAAGCTAAATCTTCATAACATATATGTAAACCCCAACATTCACTAGTGGAAAAACGTAGGTACTGCATCATCGACCAGTCTGCCTACCCCACAAATGCTCAGATTCCCTCTCCAGCCTGCACATTCCCTAACCCCACCTGAAAGGGCCAAACTTTGTTTGCTCTGGGTGCTGAGGTGTCAAAGCAGAAGGAATTTGTTGCTGTGAGGTGGGAGTGAGTCTCCTAGCCAAGTAATCTCATTAAGTATTAAACAGCAGCAGCTCATCCCATATATAAGGTGCAGAAAGAATAGGCCCAGAGCCTATACATTTTGGACTCCTGAGGAGGAGGAAAGGTAGTGACATAGGAGTAGAAAAACCATATGGGGAAATACATTCCCAGTCTTTCTAGGCTTCTGATGGCCTAGAAAACAAAATAAGCTACTATCAAATTAGATCTGCTGACAGGAGGTGGAAAGCATACAGAGAGAGGCTAAGGAGCCCCCAAAATGGGTAAGGGTGTGAGCAGTGGGATGGGGTGGTATTATAGGTCATATCTGGAATTACTCTGACCATGGCATTTCACTGTGCACAGACCTTGGGGCTGGAGCTCTACAGTGTGGGGAGAGACAAAAAGGCTGGGAGAAGGAAAAGCACTGGACAGAGTTCATCAAAAGATCAAGTTTTTCTTCCACATTGGGGCAGCAGGACCATGGAATGGAGGGGTAGAATTTATAATCTAGGATGAAGTTCCGATCCTTAGTTCTAATTTTTGCTCTACTACTGACTTAACCACATGACTTGAACAAGCCACATTTTCTCCCTGGTCTTCAGTTACTTTACCTCCAAAGCAAAGAGGTTTTACAGGGAGAGTTCTCAGCACTGACACATGGATGCTGGGCAGCAATCACACTGGAAATTGTGTGATCAAATCCACTGTGTGGTGATACAGATGGAGAGACCCCACAGTATACTTACTTCATTTCTATAGAACTCACACTGAGAACGTACTTAGAGAATACTCTGTGCCTTCCTCCTTGTTGCCAACATTCACACTGCCAACACTACTTAGGGAATGCATTCACATAGCAGTCCATTGCCTCATAAATCACATACATGTACAGTTTATGCTAGCTTACCTCTTTAAAGCCAGTGGGGTATTATTTTAGCATTTAATGTTTGTTCAATTAAAGAAAAACAATTATAGTTGGATACATACTACTTACTAGCCATTCCTGTTAATGTAGATAGGAAATACATTAAAAACATTGGGAATTTATCCCTGAAATCTAGATTTAGATAATTTTTGATTTACAATAAAGCAAATTGGCAGCCTCATCACTGCCATAGATGAAGAACTCTAGGTTATCCACACTAATGAAGAAGATCAGTGGTGTGGTTAATCCAGAATAGTAGATAAATTATATAGTCAACTATCAATTGTCTGTGCTAATGGAGAGGACCAGTGAGGTGGATAATCAAAATACAATTTACATTTAGCTTTGGAAAGTATTTATAGTACTGTATATAGCTCTGTATAGTCACATCAGTCTAGACTGTGCAGGTGGTTAAAGATGTCTGAGGACCCCTCCCCTTCATTTTCAGATGTTCAGCTCTACAGATGTTTTTGAATAGCTTCTTCATGTGGATGATATTCTAAGGTGAAAGTGACATCAGCTTCCCCTAACTCTGCTCACTCTCTAGTGGGGGAGGCAGGGACAATCATAAGCAGCTACACAAGAGGCAAATTGCAGTAAGAAACAGTTGCTATACAAAGAGACTACTCTGGGAGGCTGTAAAAGGATGAGTGGGCACTGGGAGTGTATCAAGATCTCCAGTACCTTTTGTAGTTATCATTTGCTCTTATTTTTTATGGTTAGACTGAGTCCACTCAGGCTACTGTAAAATAAACTCCAATAGACTAGAGGGTATTATCCTCAGTGAAATAAGCCAAGCGGAGAAGGACAAGTACCAAACGATTTCACTCATATGTGGAGTATAAGAACAAAGGGAAACTGAAGGAACAAAACAGCAGCAGAATCACAGAACCCAAGAATGGACTAATACTTACCAAAGGGAAAGGGACTGGGGACGATGGGTGGGAAGGGAGGGATAAGGGCGGGGAAAAAGAAAGAGGGCATTACGATTAGCATGTATAGTGTGTGGGGGGCACAGGGAGGGCTGTGCAACACAGAGAAGACAAGTAGTGATTTTACAGCATCTTACTATGCAGATGGACAGTGACTGTGAAGGGGTATGTCGGGGGGACTTGGTGAAGGGGAAAACCTAGTAAACACAATGTTCTTTCTGTAATTGTAGATTAATGATACCAAAAAAAAAAAAACTCCAATAGACTGAGTGGCTTATAAACAACAGAAATAAATTTTCACAGTTCTGGAAACTGGGGAGTCCAAGTTCATGGTGCCAGCAGAATTGATGTCTGTTGAGGGCCTGCTTCCTCATACATGGTGCTTTCTTAATGTGTCTTCACATGGTAGAAAGGGCTAGGGAGCTTGTGGAAGTCTCTTTTATAAGAATGTTAATCCCATTCAAGAGGATTAAAGATGGTTGCATGAGAGGTGAGACAGAAACCTCCTCCCAAAACCACATATAATATGAAAATGTAGCAAATATGTCAAATCCTGAAAGCAACAGAAAAGAAGGCTGCAGCAGACTGTCTACAACTGGGGAAGCCATCAGACTTCAAGGAAAAGGGTAAAGTACCAAAGCCATGATCTGGAGGGACCAAAGCCCTTTCCCAACCCCAGCTCACCAGAGAGAGGAGGAGAGATGGAGCAGGGAGTGGGTGGAGGCCTCGGACTCCTGAACACCCAGCCCTGAAGATCTGCTCTGGGAGCACAAACCTACATTGCATGCTGCTCTGAAGATTAGTGGGGTCGGAAAACTAAGACAGGTGGAATACTTGGAGAGACTGAGATTCCAGCCACCTGTGGAAAACAGGGATCCACATCCAGCCACTCTGGGACAAAAGAAAGGTGGGCAGTCTGAGAGATTTCCTAACGGCAAGGGGGCTGCTAAAGGGGCAAGGATTGCACAGAGCTTGCTGCTCAGGAGAAAGGACAGGTAGACAAAATTGTCTGGGTGCACTCTGCCCAGCAGGTTGGGAGCTTTCAGGAGCTTCAGGCGCTCCATCCTCTTGGCTGGCAATGCAGCTACAAGGCCCCCCACCATGACATGCAGCCTACTGCATCTTCCTCCCAGCAAGCACTACCTGGCAAATCAGCTATCCCTGCCATTGCACTGGCCAGCCAGAGGGCATCCCCACCTACAGCAGCTACAAGTGCAAAGCATAGAGACTTCTCCCTGCATACTCCACCACTGGCCCTGGCAGTGGAGACAGGCACTGCAGCCGGGAAGCAGGAAAGAGCTCTTTCCTCCCCCCAGGCACCAACACCACTCACCTGTGACCACTGCCATCACTCCAGGGCCTGAGCAGCTCCAGAGAGTACAACTTCTGGGCACTACAGGGTGTCACCTACAAATATAAAACGTCAAAGGAACCTGGTTCAAACCAAATCCTGAAAGAGATTTCAAAATAAAAATCAAACATGCTCACAGAACTATAGAAAAATATTCAAGAACTCAGGGAGGAATTCAGGAATCAGATACAAACGTTGAAGAATACAGTGTCTGAAATGAAACATACAATGGAGGGATTTAAAAGCAGATTAGATGAAGTAGAGGAGACAGTAAATTAAATAGAAATTAGAGAAGAGGAATACAAAGAAGTTGAGGCAGAGAGGAAAAAGGATCTCTAGAAATGAAAGAATATTGCGAGAACTGTGTGACAATACAAATGGAACAATATTTGCATTATAGGAGTACCAGAAGAAGAAGAGAGAGAAAAAGGGATAAAAAGTGTCTTTGAGGAGGTAATTGCTGAAAACTTCCCTAATATGAGGAAGAAGACAGTCTCTCAGGCCATAGAGGTACACAGATCACCCAATACAAGGGACCCAAGGAAGACAACACCAAGACATGTAATAATTAAAATGGCAAAAATCAAGGATAAAGACAGAGTATTAAAAGCAGCCAGAGAGAGAAGAAAGATCACATATAAAGGAAAACCCGTTAGACTATCATCAGATTTCTCAACAGAAACCTTACAGGCCAGAAGGGAGTGGCGTGATATATTTAATGCAATGAAGCAGAAGGGCCTCGACCAAGAATACTCTACCCGGCAAGATTATCATTTAAATTTGAAGGAGGGAATAACAGTTTCCAAATAAGCAAAAGCTGAGAGAATTTACCTCCCACAAACCACCTCTACAGTCTATTTTGGAGGGACTGCTATAGATGGAAGTGTTCCTAAGGTTAAATACCTGTCACCACAGGAAACAAAATCACAGTAAAGAAAGTAGACCAATTAATTACTAAGCAGATGCAAAATCAAATCAAAACTACTCCCAAAGTCAGTCAAGGGATAGACAAAGAGAACAGAATATGATACCTAATATATAGAGAATGAAAGAGGGGGAAAAAAAGAACCTTTAGATAAGGAAGTTACCCTTGAACCTTTGGTAACCACAAATCTAAAGTCTGCAATGGCAATAAGTACATACCTATCGATAATCACCCTAAATGTAAATGGACTGAATGCACCAATCAAAAGACATAGAGTCACTGAATGGATAAAAAAAAAAAGACCCATCTATATGCTGCCTACAAAAGACTCACTTCAAACCCAAAGACATACACAGACTAAAAGCAAAGGGATGGAAAAAGATATTTCATGCAACTAATAGGGATTAAAAAGCAGGAGTTGCAGTCAGACAAAATAGACTTCAAAACAAAGAAAGTCACAAGAGACAAAGAAGATAATGATAAAGGGGTTAGTCCAACAAGAGGATATAACCATTATAAATATCTATGCACCCAACACAGGAGCACCTACACATGTGAAACAAATACTAACAGAATTAAAGGGGGAAATAGAATGCAATGCAATAATTTTAGGACACTTCAACACACCATTCACTCAAAAGGACAGATCAACCAGCCAGAAAATAAGTAAGAACACAGGGGCACTGAACAACACAGTAGAACAGATAGACCTAACAGGCATCAGGAGAACACTCCACCCAAAAGCAGCAGAATACACATTCTTCTCAAGTGCGCATAGAATATTTTCAAGAATAGATTATATACTAGGCCACAAAAAGAGCCTCAGTAAATTAAAAAAGATTGAAATTGTACCAACCAGCTTGTCAGACCACAAAGGTATGAAACTAGAAATAAATTATGCAAAGAAAAAGAAAAGTCCCACAAACACTTGGAGACTTAACAACATGATCCTAAATAATCAATGGATCAATGACCAAATAAAAACAGAGGTCAAGCAATATATGGAGACAAATAACAACAGTAACTCAACACTGCAAAATATTTGGGATGCAGCAAAGGCTGTGCTAAGAGGGAATACAGGCTTACCTAAGGAAAGAAGAACAATCCCATATGAACAGTCTAAACTCACCATTAATGAAACTAGGAAAAGAACAAATGAGGGCCAGTAGAAGGAGGGACATAAAAAGACTAAAGCAGAAATAAATAAAATCAAATAGAATAAAACAATAGAAATAATCAATGAAAGCAGAACCTGGTTCTTTGAGAAAATAAACAAAATAGATAAACCCTTATCAAAACTTATCAAGAAAAAACAGTCTACACACATAAACAGAATTAAAAATGAGAAAGGAAAAATCACTATGAACACCACAGAAATACAAAGAATTATTAGAGAATACTATGAAAAATTATATGCTAACAAACTGGATAACCTAGAAGAAATGGACAACTTTCTAGAAAATACGACCTTCCAAGACTGACCCAGGAAGAAACAGAAAATCTGAACAGACCAATTACCAGCAATGAAATTGAATTGGTAATCAAAAAACTATCCAAGAACAAATCCCTGGACCAGATGGCTCCACCACTGAATTTTACCAAACATTTAGAGAAGACCTAATACCCATCCTCAAAATTTACCAAAAAGTAGAAGAGGAGGGAATACTTCCAGACTCATTCTATGAGGCTAGCATTACCCTAATATCAAAACCAGTCAAAGACACCACAAAAAAAAATTACAGACCCGTATCCCTGATGAACATAGATGCAAAAATACTCAACAAAATATTAGCAAATCGAATTCAAAAATATATCAAAAAGATCATCCGTCATCATCAAGTAGGATTTATTCCAGGGATGCAAGGATGGTATAATATTCAAAAATCCATCAATATCATCCACCACATCAACAAAAAGGACCAAAACCACATGATCATCTCCATAGATGCTGAAAAAGCATTCGACAAAATTCAACATCCATTCATAATAAAAACTCTCAACAAAATGGGTATAGAGGGCAAGTACCTCAACATAATAAAGGCCATATCTGACAGACACACGGTCAACATTATACTTAACAGCAGGAAGCTGAAAGCTTTTCCGTTAATATCAGGAAAAAGACAAGGATGCCCACTCTCCCCGCTTTTATACAACATAGTTCCGGAGGTCCTACCACAGTAATCAGACAACACAAAGAAAGAAGAGGCATCCAGATTGGTAAAGAAGAAGTTAAGCAGTCACTCTTTGCAGATAACATGATATTGTACATAAAAAGCCCTGAAGAGTCCACCCCAAAACTACTAGAACTAATAACTGAATTCAACAAAGTTGCAGGATACAAAATTAATACACAGAAATCTGTTGCATTCCTATATACTAATGATGAATTAGCAAAAAGAGAAATAAAGAAAAAATTCCATTCACAATTACACCAAAAAGAATAAAATACCTTGGAATAAACCTAGCCAAGGAAGTGAAAGACCTATACCCTGAAAACTACAAGACACTCATGAGAGAAATTAAACAAGATACCAGTAAATGGAAATGCATTATGTGCTCATGGATAGAAAGAATTAATATTGTCAACATGGTCATCCTGCCTAAAGCAATCTACAGATTCAATGCAAAACCTATCAAAATACCAATGGCATTCTTCAACAAACTAGAGCAAATAGTTCTAAAATTCATATGGGACCACAAAAGACCCCAAATAGCCAAAGCAATCCTGGAAGGAAGAATAAAGCTGGGGGGATTACACTCCCCTACATCAAGCTCTACTACAAAGCCACAGTAATCAAGGCAATTTGGTACTGGCACAAGAACAGACCCATAGATCAATGGAACAGAAAAGAGAGCCCAGATATAAATCCAAGAATATATGGTCAATTAATATATGATAAAGGAGCCATGGATATACAATGGGGAAATGACAGTCTCTTCAACAACTGGTGTTGGCAAAACTTGACAGCTACATGTAGGAGAATGAAACTGGACTATTGTGTAACTCCATACACAAAAATAAACTTGAAATGGATCAAAGATCTGAATATAAGTCATGAAATGATAAAACTCTTCAAAGAGAACATAGGCAAAAATCTCCTGAATATAAACATAAGCAACTTTTTCCTGAACACGTGTCCTTGGGCAAGGTAAACAAAAGCAAAAATGAACAAATGGGACTACATCAAGCTAAAAAGCTTCTGTGCAGCAAAGGACATCATCAGTAAAACAAAAAGGCATCCTACAGTATGGGAGAATATATTTGTAAATGATATATCTAATAAGGGGTTAACATCCAAAATGTATAAAGACCTCACATGCCTCAACAATCAAAAAGCAAATAATCTGATTAAAAAATGGGCAGAGGATATGAACAGACAATTCTCCAAAGAAGAAATTCAGATGCCAAACAGGCACATGCCAGACAGGCACATGAAAATATGCTCCACATTGCTAATTATCAGGGAAATGCAAATTAAAACCTCATGAGATATATCACCTCACACCAGCTAGTATAGCCAACATCAAAAACACTATGAACAACAAATACTGGCAAAGATGTGGAGAAAGGGGAACCCTCCTACACTGTTGGGGGGAATGTAAATTAGTTCAACTATTGTGGAAAGCAATATGGAGGTTCTTCAAAAAGCTAAAAATAGAAATGCCATTTGACCCGAGAATTACATTCCTAGGAATTTACCCAAAGAAAACAAGTTTTCAGATTCAAAAAGATATATGCACCCCTATGTTTATTACAGCACTATTTACAATAGCCAAGATATGGAAGCAACCTAAGTGTCCATCAGTAGATGAATGGATAAAGAAGAGGTGGTACATATACACGATGGAATACTATTCAGTCATAAGAAGAAAACAAGTCCTACCATTTGCAAAAACATGGACAGAGCCAGAGGGTATTATGCTCAGCGAAATAAGCCAGGCAGAGAAAGACAAGTACCAAATGATTTCCCTCATTTGTGGAGTATAACAATGAAGCAAAACTGAAGGAACAAAACAGCAGAAGCCTAACAGACTCCAAGAAGGGACTAGCGATCACTAAAGAGGAGGTATGGGGGAGGGGAGGTGGGGAGGGAAGGAGAAGGGGCTAGAGGAGTATTATGATTGGCACACATGATGTGGATTGGTCTTGGGGAAGACAATGTAGCACAAAGAAGACAAGTAGTGACTCTGTGGCATCTTACTGCACTGATGGACAGTGACTTCAATGAGGTATGGGGGGGGACTTGATAATATGGGTGAATATAATAACCACAATGTTTTTCATGTGAAACCTTCATAAGAATGTTTATCGATGATACCTTAAAAAAAAAGAATGTTAATCCCATTCATCAAAGCACCATCCTCATGACCTAATCACTGTCCAGAGGTTCCACCTCCTAAATACCACCACATTGGGGGTTCATATTTCAACATAGGAATTTTGGCTTCATATAATGCTTGGGTTCATTAATGTTTAGGGGCTACAAACATTAAGATCAAGGGAGAATCTTAGATCCAAATTTTTTATGGGTATTCTTTCTTCTGGAAATTTGGAGCCACTATAACATATAGTGGCTTATAAAAGCAATTCTTTATGTTTCCATATAGGTTTGCCTTATAACTTTCAAGGTCCAAAAAAACCCAAAAAGATCTAAAAAAGCAACAACAGTAAATCTAAAGATAGTTGGAAGAAGGAAATAATAAAGAACCAAAATTCTTGAAATAGGAAGCAAAGTTAATAGCATCAACAAAACCAAAGCTAGTTCTTTGAAAACATTTTCTGTTCAAAACTAAAGAGACAGATGGGAAAACTACTTAAAGAAAAACAAAAGGTACAAATATTGAGAGAAAAGTGTAAACAGCTTAAAATACAGTATAATTATTTAATTATAGCAGTACTGTGCAAACTTTATAAAGTTCAAAATTAAATCTGAAAATGCAGATTAAATAATTTTCTGGGAAAATATAATCAAAATGACTAAAGAGCAAACCTATGTGAACCAGTACTCCTTAAGAAATTGAATTACTAATCAAAATCACCCCCCTGCAATAAAACAATCCCAGATAGTTTTATAGTCTAGTCGAGTTTTACCAAACCTTTATTCAGAAACCCATAACCCAAGGAACACTACCCACCTTATTCTGTGAAGCTATATAACCTAATGCCATTTCAAAATATTTACAAATGATGTCACTTTTATGCAGTCTGAACACTTGAAACTCACACTATTGTTTATTGGAATAGTCATTGGTAGTGAGAAAGGCAGACATCAACTTTAAGGCCATGGCAACTTCTGGAAAGGGAAGGAAATGAATGGGAAATGGGCAAGAGAGTTACATAGAGAATTTCAATTACATTGTTAATGTTTTAATTCTTGGGGCTGAATCTGAAGTAAATTAAGGTACAATGTTATGATTTGATGAAGCTGAATAGTATGTACAGATTTTTATTGCTTTGATTTCTATACTTTAATGTATATTTAGAATGACTCATAAATTTCATAAATTCTGCAGATTATATTCCTAAAGTGTATGGCTTCCAATTGGTCAGATATCTTAGAATTGCAAGTAGAGTATATAATACCAGACTTACGATAAGTCAGCTAAATTTTTGTGGATATTTCACAAATTTCCTTCCCAAGGGCATTCAATTTAATTTTTCTTCAGTACCTTGCTAAGAAGTATCGAGCATTTATAAATAAATTTTAGGCAAAATGGCAGAAGACAGAAGTGGGAAAAAGCAAAGTCCCTTTAAAGAAAAGTATTGTTTGGTTTCAAATATGCCGAATGGATATGTGTCACAGATCATGATAAACAAAGTCTCCTGTGTTGGACACAGCTCACGCCAAAGATTTGGATTTGGGAAATAGTTATGTGGAGGCCAGAGTAATAGAGTGGGCTGCTGTTACAGGGTAATTAGCTCATCTTCAGTAGGGGGAGCAAAGAGAAGAGAAGGTTTCCTTGGGGTGTTTCAGAATTACCCAGGAGCATTTCCAAAGTACACATAGCCCACCACCACCATCCTGCTCTCCCCATAACCATCATTGCCCATGTGAGCAGTGAGTGTTGAGTTAAAATAAACCTGCAGACCACTTGTATGGAGGGAAAAGAACAAAGGGGTAAGAGCTTATACCCACATTTAGGGTGTAAATATGAAGGAAGAAGCACTTGATAGATGGCTCTTGGGAAAGACAGACAATCAAAGGACTAACAGAACATAAGGTCAAATAAAATAAACCATCTAACAGGAGATACCAGATAAGTGCACCAGGGACCCACCCACCATTGCTTTTAACTCAGACTTGGAAAGGGGTTTGTCAGGGAAGATTGAAAAACGGTAAGAAGGGTTTCATGGGTAAAGAAGTAAGGAAAGAAAATCCAAGCCTGAAAGAAAAGCATATAAGCATGAGTGGGTGGCAGGTTGGCTGACCTCCTGGTGTCCCAGCAAGACCACATCCTGCAGCCCCAGCACAGGGTGGCAGGGAGGTGGGGCTCCTCTCTAGTTACAGCAGTCCATAATCTTGCAAAAGGTTGTCTGAACAGTGTGCCCTGTGATATCATAATGTCAAATACAATTTGCAGGAATGTACAGAAAGACGAATGTTTAACCAGACCTTTCCAACATCTCCATTCATCTACTACTATGATGACAAGCATGAAATTCGGGAGAGAGAACAGAGAATAAAACGAAAAGTAAAAGGTATGTTATTAAACTTGTTATATCACCTTTGCAATATTTCCAAAATTTCTTTCTTTGCTCTGCGTTTGACTACTTTTGCAGTCACTGGTCATTTGCCAGCATTGGGATTCATAAGATTTTTTTTTAATTACCATAGAAACTGGAACTTCCTTGATCTCCAACAATCAAGCACCCACTTAAAAAAATCCTTTGTTGAAAGTTGTTTACAATCAAACTTTTTCCTCACATAATGATCATCTTAGAAAATGTCCAGAAAATATTTCTATTCATGTATGTGTGCAGAATTTTTTAAAGCTGTTACGAGATTTTTGTGTTTGACAAGTAATTGTTTTTACCCTTTGTATGACTTTAGTAATTTTCATGGAAAGAAAGGCTTTGCCTGCCAGGTGTTGCCTGAAGTTTCCCCAAAAAAGTTATTTCTTATTGGCCACAATTACAAGTAAAGCTCCAAGTCCACAGCTACTCTCTGTGGTTTCTCTTTTTACTGGTGCTGATACGGAGTTCTTTCTCACCGAATCATCTTACAATTTAAGCCTGTTTTCTCTACCTCTGTCTTTCTTGCTATATACTTCAAGACGGTTTACCAAGTTACTTTTCTTGCTTTCTCTGTTTTTTCAAGTTGACCTCTTTTAGCCTTCTTGTTACGCTGTTGCAGACTCTTCCTGAGTTCAGGCCCTTTTCAAAATGAAGATACTAATTCTGGAAGAAAGTGGAGGAATTACTTATCAACTCCTGCATGTTTTACATACTCTATTTCATGAAAAATTTATTTCCATTATATATAGGAAATTATAGTACATGAAGTTAATGATTAAGCAACTAGATTTTTAAAAAGATTAAAAAGAAATGTACCAAAGTGTCATCTCTGGATTAAAGATTATAGTACTTTTGTTCTATTTTCTTTATATATTTCTGTATTTCCCAAGTTTTCGATAATGAGCATTAATAACTTTTACAGAGAACAATTATTTGTTTTCCTTTTTAACTAGTTGTATTGACAACTCTGTGGCATAGATCCATTTTGAGGCTCTTTATCATCCACTGAAATTTCTATTTTATGATGAAGTCTATAATTACTTATTTCTGCTCTACAGACTACAATTCTTTGTCCCCTAAATACATGACTTTGTACTTCCATTTTTTTTATCAGCTACTTCTTTAATCTTTCAAGGTTCTTTTAACATGTTAGTTTTCATACATTGCTGTAATCTCATCTCCCACCTACCCTGGTAAAATATAGCATCAGGTCTGGCACTGAAGCCTCTAAGATATGCATATGCACACTTAGTCTCCAAACCAGTTGATGTCTGCTCAGGGGGGAATATCCATCTTAAGTACTCTAGCTAGACTTTATCTTCAGAAGGTAAGTGAAATGTCATGTGAGACTGTCAAGGGCCATTTTATACCTCTTGCTTTACTTTATAATCAAGGGCAGTCTCTTTGTCACTGCAAGAACTTGAATTGGTCAGACATGACTTTTCTTGATAAAGCTGATTACTGCTCTCACTGGTCCTTGCTTCCATTGTTTAACCTGGTTAAACTGTACTGAATAGAATAAATATCACTGAATTTCTGGATGTTTCCCTTTTTTAGCAATCAGAAATACTTCATCCATACTATTTTTTAGTCAGTGATTTTTTACCTGAGTAAAGGGCTCTTCAGAATGTTTTATCATTAATGCATTAAATGTCTGGCTTCCTTCTCTACTAAAGTTGTTTACAGACCTATGAAAGCTCCGCATAGACTGTCTAGCTGCTGAATATGCAAAAATACGTTTATGTTTTCCAGAACTCCAGAAAAATGGTGATTTTCCAAGGCAGTTCAAGAGACCTCATGTGGAAGCATCATATAAGAGGCCCCACCATGGTATGAGGAAGAGCCAAGCCTTCTGGAGAAACAGTAGGTGGCCTCAAGAAAAGAAAGAAACCCAAAAGGAAACAATGAACAGGAGCAATAAAAAGCGTGAGAAGCACAGGAAGGCTGACAAGTGTCATGAAGCGGACGAAGACTTCCCCAGGGGCCCCCAGACCCACTCTTCTTCTGGCACTTTCAAAGCCCAGCGGCCTCACAGGCCCTTCCACCACTCATCACATTACCACAAGCCAGGAGAAGACAAGCCAGCCAAAGAGGGCAGGTGGGGCAAGCATAAGAAAAAGGGGAGCTATGTGGAGGACGACAGCAATGATAACTTATTTCTTATTAAGCAGAGGAAAAAAAAGTCTAAGCAGTGAAACAGCCTCTGATTCCACTTTCAGTGTTTGTCTGGTCTCCATGTCTACAACCTTCTGGCAATGTTTTTATTATCTATGATTAAATAAAGAAGTTTTTGTTTTTGTTTTTTTATCTCAGCCATATCTAGATCTTCAAAACCCATGGAGATCTCAGTTCTCTGTGTCTAAGAGGTTATTAGGTTAAAAAAAAAGAAAGATAAACTTGGACTTCCCCTTTTCCAGTGCATCATTTTTACTTAGAATCCTAAGGATAGGAAGAGGAAGAGTTCATCTTTTTCAAGAAACTTTTTATAGAAATACTTTGAAAAAATAAAAGCACACAAACATAATTCACCTGCAATGTAAGGAAGAAAGTTAAATCCTTGCAGGAAGAGAAATTAATGCTAATATGAAAAATTCATTAATCTTTTTCAAAATTACTTTCTTTTAACATGGAAAAGCAGAGTTATCAATCTAAATCCAGCTTTCTTGCTCCTGAAGCTGGTGTCAGATTTTTCCTTTGATCAAAGCATCACAGGCTGAAAAATGAAGGTGTCATCATCAAACCCTGAAAGAGGGCAGAGAATTGGACCGTAGCAAAATACAAGGAACCCATCCTATGTAAAAGCCACAAGGCAGATTTTCAGAAACAAGTGGAAAAGAGTCATCAAAAATTAGAACAATCACAATGAAATAGTTCTTATCATTTTTACAGCGACACTTCAAGAAGACTATCACTCAGAAATACAGAGATGAATATTGCCCAATTTAAAAAATTGTTTGTTTTCACAGGTTTTTTAACTACCACCACAAGGCTATACAGAAATTTTTGTACTTGTGAACCTTTTGTACTTAATCAAAGCCTAATGTTAGAATAAGAAAAATAAAATATCTGAAATAGAGTAAATAAATGTGTCCATTATGTAAACAGACAATGAGAGTTTGGGTGACAAAGGGCATGCTTGGGTTGGACAAGTGACTAAAGTTTTAAAATCTCCATAACCTGGGGTCAAAGTGCCCTTGTTGCCCAAGTATTAGCTCTTTCCCAGAATAAAATAAGATGGAGTCATTTAACTAGGACAATTTTATGATGTTGTATTCTTAACTTTGTGTTTCACTTTTTGTGACGTATACAAACTGCCATGCATCTGGTAGGATTGGCTCTCTTAATCTTTGGGAGGAAAGGGAGACTCCTCCTGAATCGGCGTTAGTGTGAATTGTACATCAGCAGTCTTTAGTCCAGTACCTTGTCTGTGGCTGCCTGGCTCTCAGCTAAGTAAGGTCCGTTGTGTGCTGGTGCATGGCTACCTATCATTAGTGAGGGTTGTTTTGACTCTTAAGATAAGGGCCCAGAGTCATTTAATACTCTCTAAAGTAGCTGCCTTGAAAAGTGGCTTCATAGAGTGGTGAGCCTTGAAATAGTTGGCATTATTATTCAATTCATTATGATTGTTGTGATGTGACAGCATTTCTTCAGGTCAGAGGGAATTTCCTTTCAGGACAGAAAAGGTCTTTCATAAGTAGAAGATCATTTAGGGGAAGGGAAGAAAGGAGGCTCTTTTTTTCCATCTGTTTCTGTACATTATCTTATTCCCCCTCCCCTGATTTTTTAGTATTAGACAAACCTTTTGTTCTGGGGTGTAATTTACCCTTCAGGTCCGTGCATTTACATGCCGAAAGGAGAGGCAAGCTTAGCTACTTTATTTGTGGGCATTGGATTGGTAGGGAAAGTACAGAAATACCAAAGAGCCTCTGCTCCATTTCCTTGTTCCTGCCCTTGGCGCCTGGCGCTCACACCGGGGGTTCAGTTAGAGCTAGTCAGTCAGTCAGTGCAGTCACGTAGTAACTTTTCCTGTAAGAATGGGGAGTTTAAAATATAGAGAGATTCAACAATCAAATGAGATAAGTGGATAAATACTATTGAGAAGGAAAACAGATGTCCCAAACAGTAAGAATCCATACAGTTTCTAGGATTGAGACTAAATAAATGTCTCCTCCCTCTGGCCTCACTTGACCTAGAAACAGCCGATGTGGCCCCTATCCTGGGTTCTAGCTTGGTTCATGTTTGGCATTCTTAGAATAGAGTGCAAAGAAACTGTCTCCTGCCCTTTAAATGGAAACCCTTGTTTTCACTGGACTATGGTTTTCGCTGTGCCTGTTATTAACTCTTCAGTTTTGTTAAACAAGGATTACATGTTCATTTTAAGAGAAAAGTTAAAAGCATAAAAACTGAACCTCATTCTTTCACCCAAAGATATGGTTAAAATTCTTAGTGTCAATCCTTCCAGTCTCTTTTCTAGACATACATACATTGTTTTATAACCTGTTTTTTCACTTAATACATTGTGAAAATCCTACTAATCAAATATACCATCTCTGTCATTATTTTTAGTGGCACCATGATATTGCTGTAACAGTTCATTTAATCAGCTCCCTGTTGTTGAACATTTGGTTGTTTCTAATTTTCACCTTAAAAAATCCTTCTACACACATATCTTCTCCAGTTATTCAGTTGTGATAAAATAGAATTTATGGGTCCAAATCATGCATATGTTTCATGCAAGTTTTGATACATATTTTCAAATTCCAAAAAAAGTCATATACCCCCCCAGTCATTTATACATTCCTGGTAGTGTGTGAGTGTTCATCTCCCCTCTGCCACAATAATGGGATGTTTTCATTCCTTTTTCTTTGCTGTTCTGATGGGCAAAGAAACACTATTTGTTAGTGCTACGGTGAATAGATTGATGTAGGCTGTGTTTTTTAAGGAGAAACAGGATTAACAATGTATCAATAATCTGTTGATAGAAGATATGGAGAAAAGAAGCTTTTCCAAGGTAACAACTGCCAACAAAAGATAACTACAAAATAAGAGGGCCTTCTTGATCACCTGATCTTACCAGTTTTGGTTTTCACAATTTAGAAGGTACTGCTGGCAGTGGGTAGAGGCCGGGAATGCTGCTAACCTAGTCCTACAATGCACAGGACAGCCCCCACCACAATTATCCAGCCCCAAATAGGAGTGCTGAGGTTGAGAAACCGTAATTGAAACCCCACCCCATTTCCCAAGGGAAATCCTGCATGCTAGGAAGGGGGTCGAGGCTGCCCACCACACCTGAGAGCAAGGGCCAGATGTGTCCTTACCTCACAAGGCTTAGATTTTCATCAGGCTGCTGGTGTTTGTGAGTTTGATGGGACATGTCCCATTCATCTGAAATAAGGACAACTAGCCACATGCCCTGGAGGTCTACAGACCATTTGGGCCACTTTGTGGAGGGATGGTGGGGAGATTGAGCTAGCGGAGATGAGTTACTTACTGGTGTAACCAGGAAACATGGATATAAACACTAGATCACCAGGAGGGATGTAAGCTCTGCAAAATACAGAATCATGGTAAGAGAACAGAGGGAGTCAGTTGGGGAGAGTGGGGGGAAGAGTTAGAGACTATAGTGGTTGATGTCAGATTGTAGGAGCCAGCACCAGGACCCAAGTCCAGCATAGGCCCTTAGGTTTTATAGTTGGGCTTAACATTTCAAATAAATATCAACCAGAAGACATGGCTTATTCATGCCATGCAAAGAATCACTTCATGTGATGATGCTGTTTAGCTCTTAGTCTAATTCTGAGAGAACAGCTTTCTGGTGCATAACCTAATGTATGCAGCGGACATTGTATACACCCATCCTAACAATTGTGAAATAAATAACTTCTTAAAGTGATTTACTAAGAAGTGTTTCCAATAAAACCCAGTAAAGAGAGTGGTTAAGCAGACAGGGAAGAGAAGAGAAGGAATCAAGTCAGATACCTTACTAAGTCAAGTCCCACAGAGGGGAGTGTTCAGATTCCCAAAAGAGCGCTGGCCGTACCTCAGAACCACCCCAATCTGGAAAAACTGTTGTATGTGTGTGTGGTTTTGTTTTAAATGAGTCATTGTTTAAGAGCTGCCCCCAGGAGCCTGTCCCAGTCAACTCTGGCTCTCTCTGCACCCAGGCCAAGCGGATTTGGCAGCTAGAGGGCCAGCCCCCTGACAGAGACCCAGGGATATGAATGAAACAGTAAGGTCATCTGCCATACCCATAATCTCAGAATAGTTCTTCCCACAAAAGGACACTTGGTAGTCTTAACAGTTTAAATAATTTTAAATTTTAATAGATTTTAAATTTAAAATTATTTTTTAAACTTTTTAATGCAAAAAAATAGTTTTGTTTATTATATATAACCATTTTCTCGAGAATAAATCAGGTTGACATATCATATATGACAGTACAATATGAAAGAGTCCAGAGAATATCAAATTTATTGCATTTGTCATAGTCACTGTCAAAAGCAGTTTCAGGGATTTCTACTTCTAGCCAAGATTATTAGAGTTATAGGACCAGATTTACTCTCCATCCTGAAATAGCGTAAAAAATATGTGAAGCAGTTCTCAAGACACTGAACATTAGACAAGGAAGGACAGTGAACTTTCAGAGATGGCAGACAAGTAAGGTGCGCCTTGTGACTGTCCTGGCTGACTGCTCGGAGAGTTTCCCAACTGTGGAGCAAGGAGGGAAACCCAAGAGGAGCCTGGAGGTGTCCCTGAGTGGAGGAAACAGCTACGAAATAGCCCAAGTGGCTGGAGTTTGCAGGTCAGACAATGTGAGAGGAGAGCTTCACAGAGAAACCAGAGACCAGTGGAGGGTCCCCCTGGAGGCTTCAGCCGAATGTTGGTCAACCCATATGTGTGAGGAAAACAACGGAAGGATTAGAGGAGACCTTCCGGAGCCCACACAGGGCCTAGAGCAGTTTCTGTTCTCAGTCAGAGTGGAAAACCTCACAGTTCGTGCAGCAATGACTACTCAGAAGACTGCCTCTGTGATGGGGAGAAATTAGCCCTGGTCTGAACGCCTCTCCGCCTGCCTAACTACCTTAAAAGCAAGAGCTGGAAGAATCAAACTGTCTCCAAATAACCGATTCCAAGAACAAAGCTCAAAAATATTTCTAGGAATTCGCAGCACCTAATAAGGTAAAATCCACAATGGACTACTGCAAAAAAATGCAAATTAAACTACAGTGACAGAAAGCAGATCTGAGATAGCCTGGGGGTGGGGATGGTTGGTAGGGGTGGGAAGTAGAGGCTGTTAAGGGGCACAGTGAAACTTGGAGGATAGTAAATATGTGCATTATCTTGATTGTGGTGATGGTTTCATAAGTATACATGTCAAAACAAATTAGTTTTATTCAAAATCTACTGGAAACATTTTGGTGTTTTTTTCACTCAACTAGGGATAATCTGAAAAAACTGGGCAAGGCCAGGGATCAGTAGTGCGCAGATCACCTTGTTTTGTTTCCTGCTTTGCCCATGTGGGGCCAAAAAGACTGATCACACGCCTGGGGGAGGGTGGTAGCTGCACTAACACTGAAGAGGCAGTCGAAGACTTTCTTGTACAGATGCGGAGTGCCCGGATCAATATGGCTCCCCAAATACTCAATTGCATCTTCAAAACCCTATTTCCAAATAAATTCCCATTCATGGGTACCAGTGATTAAGACTTGGATATACATTTTTGAAGAACACTGTCCAAGCTACTACATACCCTAAACTGTAAGAAGAATTGCTTCTGCCGAGCTGTGCTTTGTTTTTATTCCCTGGGCATAGCGGGGGGATGCAGTATTTCATGTTATTTTTCTCTGGCTTTCCACTATACTTAAAACTTTTATTATTCATAATTTCTCATATTGCATATATTCTTATTCCTTTGTGAAATATGTGTTGGGGAAATGAGCATATGAATGAAAGCATCTGTCAGATTTGGGGGCATGTAGCTCATTAGAGACTTTTACCCAAGGAGTTCCAGAATAGTGCTGGGCCAAGAAGCCTGACTGCTGTGCGCTGTGAAGGGAATGAGCGGCCAGGAAGAGGAGATAATGAATGTCTCTTTCTAAACAGGAAAGAGGCAAGAAAAATGTCTCCTTTTAAACCCTTGGCTCTGAAAGATTGACAGGACAGAAAAGTCTGCCTGGAGTCAGGTTGCCGTTGACAGGAAGACGCCAAAAGAGAAGGGGATGTTGGAAAACTGGAGAAAACTCCATGGCACTGAAGATGGAGGGAAGGGATGGATCCAGAGGAGTTTCTGAGAGTTGAAGTCAGGTATGCAGACAGGTGAACAATGTGGGGAGTAGTATCCTCAGTGCCTCCCTTTTGATGGAGAGCCTTTTTCCAAGGATTGGGAATAGGAGAAAGGGGTGCGGGGAACTTATAGAAGGACCACCAAAGGGAAGGGGAAAGGGGAGGTCCCTGGGGTTACTGGGATGGTGCTGGGGACCCAGGGCAGGTCAGAGACCGGGAGCCACACATGAGAAATGGTCCTCTCTGAAAGTGCCCTGTGGCTGCCCGAGAGGGTGAAAGGTGGGTGTGCACGAAAAGGAAGGATTTCCTGTGGGAAGACCAGACTGTCACTTCCTTCCCTGCGAGTTACCTACTTCACATTTATTATCAAAGAGTTCAGTACTGTATATACTAGTGAATAGTCCTTGTAAATTTCTTAACAACAAATGTCTACCAAACATAACTCAGCCTCTTATAAACCAGTATCAAAACACTGTTAGTCAGTTACTATTACAAGGAATGTGTCATTTGACCTCTGATAACATGTGGCCTCTCTGGGCCTCAGTTTCCTCATAGCCTTTGGCTTAACCAAATCAGGATAATTCTTGATAACCAGCATGCAGCACTTTGGTCTAACAGCAACTCAGCAAGTCTCCAGCTGCCCAGCTCGGCCCGTTGTGTCCTGGTTAGTGGCTTGTGGCCCTTGCAGTAAGCATCACATCTTGGCTGTCGTCTGAAGACCCAGCCCATGAGACCCTTCTTGCTCTGTGCACGCCCCTTCTCCATCTGTCTTTCTGGTTGCTCATGTCAGGCCCAGGCCCTGTCCCAGGAAGGTGTCTTCCAACTGATTCCTTGTGGCGCCACAAGTGACTCCTCATTCATGCCTCACCAACCAATTGCTTAGACATGCTTGTGCAGAGCCTAGGAACTTTATGTAAGTGTGCTGTGATAGTTGCTGAGATGTCACACTTGCAGTTGTTTTAGGAAAATTTAGGCATCATAATCCCTCAATGAACATAATACCTCCATTAGACACTGTTTCAATGGAAAACCCCAGTACAGTACGTACCATGTCCCCACAACTAGCCTTGCGTGCTTAGAACTGGTTGTTCTGTAGCAGCTTCACCAAGGTGGGTTTCTGGTTTTAGCTTCCACACAATTCAACAGCTCGATCCCCAAAGCCACAAGAAGAGGTCACATAAGAAAGCAAGAGCCACGGTTCCCTCAGCAGAAGCACAGGGGAGCCCACAGACTGGTGTGCTGGTCAGGCATGGCCCATGCTGGACATCCACTGAGCCAGGGTCACCTAGGCAGCTCAGTGAATGTTTCTTGAGCATCTCACCTGAGCCAGCTCTGTGCTGACCTCAAGGGCTCCCTACTCATGAGGAGCTCTCATTTTCTCTAGTTGGTAAGACAGATACAAATGTCATTCAGTTCTACAATAGGTATTTTTAAGACAGCTGTTACGTGCCAGGCACTGCACTAAAGCCAAGATACAGTGAGGAGCCAACAGGTTATCCATGCCCTCAGGGGGTCCATACAGCTTAGAGAAGATAGACCCTGTACCAGTGCACTGAGCCCTACAAAGAACATGCTTCCTGGGGTAGCGTAGGGGCTCAGACACCTGCTGACAGAATAAAGAGAGAGACCATGTCATGTTTACCTTTCCTCACTGTTAGGCTTTAGTAAATGTATTTAATTCACTGGTCTCCAACACCATTCAATACATAATATTACCAGATTAGGGGTCACTAAAACTTTAGTACCCTGGACTGGGAGGTTGCCCTTCCAAATGGATAGGTCCACAGTGGCCCCTCCAGGAAGGTGGCTTCAAGGCTGGAGATGATGAATATGGGGCTCGTATTAGACTTTAGGAGTTACAGACCTTGCTGGTTTTGCTGTGTCAAACAAAACAAGTAGGCAGACAAAACAAGAAGAAACGTCCTAATTTATCAATGTGAGGTCTGTCATTCAAATGGAAGATAAGAGTAAAGAAGAAAAGAAGTCAACTATATACTAGAGCAGAAACAACCTGATTTTTCAGAAAACAGCCACATATACACTTCCATAGGGAAGTTTAGCCCAGGAGGACTAATTTCTTCTCCAATCAAAACTGTCCACTTTAGAAAGAAACCCTATGGGTTTCAGTACTGTCATCTGTCATAATCCATCAGACAGGTTTCGTGCCCTCCGAGGGCTTCCAGTTTAAGTGGGAGAGGAAAACCCTGAAATGGATGGTGGTGCGTGCCTGGGCAGGAGGAAGTCACTTCCCGGGTCAGTGGTGGCAATGACCCAGGAAAACTTCATAGAGGAGGTGGCATTGAATTCATCCTTGGAGCACAGGGAAGACCTTGACATGTAGGATAAGAGGAAATGTATTTGGGGGAAAGCTGGATATAGGCAATAGCCTGTATGTAGGAAAATCTAGGGCACACTTGAGTAAGAGGGTTTAGTCCATTTGCCTTGACTAAGGGTGATAAGAGGGGCGGTAGAGGGAGATAAATTGGCAAGAGAATTGAGGCTCTGAATTTCAGGCCAAAGAGTGTGGTCCTTGTGTTTGATTTTCCTCCACTATACTGTGGGGATAATACCCTCTCTCCTGCAAGAGTTAAAGTATCAAATACATATGAGCTATATATATTACTAGCATAGTGTCTGACAGAAGTGATTCATAAAAAGTAGCTGATACCATGGCAATGGTAACAATGGACAACCATCATGGTTTTTGACTAGGGAGATGTACTGGACGCTTGGAGATGGGTTTTAGATGAATACAAAACTGCACAAAATAGTACTTTTTTTAATATTAGTCCTCTTACCCATTAATTTCTCTTAAGGACTTAGGTGTCCTTAAGACCTACCTCTGCACAGGCGATTGTATCAGTCAGGTTCTCCAAGAAACAAACCAATAGGAAATGTATAGAGAGAAAGACTGATTTATACTCACACAGTTGTGGAGGCTGGCAAGTCAGAAATCCATGAGGCAGGCCAGCAGGGCAAAAACCCACAATTTCTATTTTATAGTTTGGAAGCAGAATTTCTTTAGGAAACCTGTTATTGCCCTTAAGGCCTTCAACTAATTGGATGAGGCCCACCCACATTGTGGAGGGTAATCTTTACTTACAGTCACTTTGTTGTAGATGTAAATCACATCTACAAAATACCTGTCCAGCAACATCTAGACTAGTGTTTGACCAAACACCTGGGCGCCATAGCCTAGCCAAGTTGACACAAAAAATTAACCATCACAGTGATCTTTGTCTCAGATAAGGAAACTGAGGCAGAACTCAGGATTTGAGAAAATCCTATTTCCCTAGAATATGGCAGCAGGCCTGCCAGGTAACTTTTGTACCATGGTAATTGTTAGTTATTCCTGTTTCCTACATAAAATTTCTCCATAGACCAGAACCAAGCTAAACACCAGTGGGGTTTATTGTGCCAAACGCTGATGCAGCTGGGGGTGCAGGCCTTGGCTTGCTGCCAGGGAGCCCTTCCTGCCTGGAGTTTCCAACAGTGGGACAAGGTGCCTGGGACACAATGGGCTCCTGGTCCCTGGGGGTGCACGGCCACAGCTGTAGAGGAGGTTCAAGCATCTGCTGAGAATGGGACCAGGGCCAGGAGGAAGCTCCCCAGAGGGTCTGCAAATTGTAATAATTATGAGATGCAGGCGTGTTGCTCATAGTTAACCTCAGCCTCAGAAAAGTCCCTGCTTCTTCCTCTTCTTGCACCCCTTCCCCACCCTAAGAAGGCGGCAGAGGCTGGGCAGAACACGGAACCTCCCTGAAATGGAAACCATCTGCGTGCCCCTCACCCCTCCCTCACCGGCCCCCTCTCCCTGGCCAGCCCTACCTGCTTAAACTTGCTGGAAGGGGAGATTGTCAAACTCGCCTTGGCCTTGGTCTCCGTTCACATCTCACCTCATCCTCCACACCCACCCCCAATGGAGCCTCGGGGGTCCCAGAGGACCCACTATCGTCCTGGACAAGTCATGGGTCACCAGCCACCTCGCTTCTGTGCCTACACCCATTAATCATCTCTTCCTGCTGATTTGCATGGCAACCCTCCTGCCCTTGGCTACTCGGGGGAGTTTCTGGTTTCATCGCCTCAATTAACCTTGGTCTCCTGGGTCACTCTGGATTCCCCTGCCAACCTACCACAGACCTGGCCTCCGAAGCCTGTCTGTCTGCTCCAGAAGAGCCTCCTCTTTTCATTAACCCTCCCTTCCCATCAGCAAGCCAGGTTATGCACACAGCACCATCTGCAAGGGATGGCAAAACCCTGGCATGGCAGGAATCTTGACATTCTGGTGGATATCAGAGCTGCAAAGGGCCTAAAAGACTGTCTTGTCCACTCTGGTCCTCCCTACTTCACCCCCATTTCACAGATGCGGAAACAGCCCAGAATGGGGACAAGACTTGCTCATGGTCATACCTCAAGTCAGAGGAAGAGGGAGGCCTAGACTTTGGACCCTCCTCCTTAGCCCCATATCTCTGTCTCCCACACTATGTCGACAAAAAAACGGCTTCTTTAAAAACTTCAACAACTTAGGAGCAAGTGGAAAATGTATGCAGTGTTTTAAAATTGAGTCTTGACAGCCTAATCCCCTCTAGGCACCCTCTGCTCAGATGGCAGCGGTTTGCAAGAAGCTTTAGGCATTGCCATGCACTGGGCTAGGGCATGGGAGCCAGAGGCCAGAGGAAAAGACCATCCCACTGGCCAGGAGCTCTTTCAGGATGGTGACCTAAGTGCCTCCTAAGTAACACCTCCCCACAGAGTCATCCAGAGGGTCGGGGAGCAAATGAACATGAAGATAGATACAGGAGCCACACCTGAGGACAGAGAAAATTGGGAAGGCTGTGAGGAGCAGTAGCAGATCCAGAGAATGGGTGGAGGTGCTGAAAGACCTCGAGTTCCTAGACTGTCAGGGGCTAACACAAGCCTCAACACTTGCTGTGAAATATTGTCGTGGGGTTACCACAACAAAGAAACTGTCAAGATTAGAAAGTTGCTATTCTACAAGGGCTTTTAGAAATTATCAAGCGTAAAACCTACTATGGTACATATGTGGAAACTGAGGCCCAGAGAGCACCACATATCCCATAACAAGTTAGGGGCAGAGCCAGAGCTGGTACCCAGGCCGCTGCCTCCCACTGTGGGACTCTGTGCATGAGCAGGGAATGGGGCAGGGGGCAGGGTTTGGAAGAGGCACGAAGCCTCCATCAAGGGCTGGATGTTGAGCTTTTCAGAGCCCTAGAGGCTAGTGAGGCAGAAACACGACAGAGGAAAGCTGGGGTGCCTGTGACAGCCGACTCCTGAGGTACGGGGGAGAAACTGGTATGGTAGTGATGGGGAAAGGAGAGCTGTGAAAGTGAAATTTGCCCTTTGTGAGGGAAACTGAAAATGTGGTCTCCATCCCATGCAAATGATCTGTGGCCTTCTGTCCTGCACCTGCAGCAGCTCACAACATAAACAGCACCAGGATCAGGTGGGGCCCAGGTTCCCACAGTCTGCACTCAGAAGACAGGAGCCTGGGTCCCGGAGGGATGTGCTGGGATGCCTGGGCCCCACCTGCAGGGTGTCTGCTGGGCTGAGGGCAGCCTGAGGTGACCCTGCTAGGGACTACCTTCCCAGGGGCAGCACTCAGGGCCCTCCCCAGCCAGCTGCAGGTTTCTTGTCCTGCTCATCTGCTTTCTCCCCACTCTGTTCCATTCCCCCCAGATGCCCACACACTTTCACTCCTGTGAGAATTTGCTCATCCTGAGTTTCCTGCTGAAAATGCCCTCCTTCCTTTGCTTCCCTCAACCCTGTCAGCCTGGTCACACCTTCCATGGGAACAAGGCTTCCCTTCTGCTCCAGGCACTTCCGGTGTCTCTCTCAGCTGTACCTCCCTTCCAGCCTATGTGTACTTCCTCACCTTAGCCCATATCTAATGGTTTTCAGTCATATACTTACACTCTAAGTTTCCCGCAATAGACTGGGAGCCCCCAGTGCAGGTCCTGTGTTGGGTTCATCTCTGTATCCCAAAAGCACTTTGCTTCGCCTCCATTAGAGGCGAAGGATGGCAAGGCCAGGCAGAGTCCAGGGCAAACTCATCATTCATGATCGCCTTTCCCTCGCTGTCTCAGAAGGCCTTACTCCTCAGCACAGGGTTTCAGATAGGCACTGCCTGGCAACCAAGATTGCCTCTTTTGACGAGACTCCTGACTGTCCCTGGGATGGGTGACTGAGATCTCACTGGAAGCTACTGGCCGCTCAGAGATTTGGCTCCAACCACACAGTCTGTGGTTTTTACCATTGAGAGATGCCTGAGAGATGCCAAAGCTGACTTCCTCCTGCTGCCTCGGCCTCACTCCTGAAACAATCCAGGCAGGAAACACAGACCTATTTCAGTCCCCACACACATACCCACATACATGCTCTCACCTGCTCACACACATGCATATTCTTGCATCACACATGTTCACACTCATTTTTATACACATAGACACACACATGCTCTCACACGTGTACTCAGTTATACACACAAACACTCCCATTAAAAATTTCATGAGTTTCGGGAACTTTAGTGAAGAATTTGGGGCTATGGGGAGATGTTACATCAAACAGAGCATAGCTTTTAACTGTCCTTGGGGCTCCCTATATCCACTCTGTCTTCTCCCCATCCCTGCCCGACATTCCTCCAGCACTCCCCCCAGCCAGCGTCAGTTTCGTCTCTCTGTCTTGTAGAGCCATTCTGTGCCCACTCTGGAGCTGGAGACAGTCTACACCTGTGCCTACAGACTCCAAGTCACCAAGTAGGGCCTTTCCCAGAGGGTCATTTGAGTCATGTGTTTCTCCACCTTGTTTATTCATAACAGAAATATAGTTGTGAATGAATGAATGGTTATGACAAAGGACATTTGTCTACAGCTCTCCATTTCCCATTCATAAACCAACAACTCAGTGACAAACATCACTTTTAGATCCCCACTCAGTGCCAAGCATTGTGTCAGGCATTTCAGGTACAAAGACAGTTTTGCCCCCAAAAGCTCACCCAGTCTGATGGCAGAAACAGACACATAAGCAAATAGTGACAAGCGAAGGGCGTGTTTAATGCCATCCCTGGAGGCAGAGGAACAACTGCTATGATATGAAGGATGAACAAATTGCAAGTGAACAAGACTGAGAAGGTCAGTTCAGCAGGAGGGACAGTGTTGTGCAAAGGCACCAGGAGGAAAGGGCGCAGGAGGCATTAGTGCTGGGTGTGGGGCAGGGTAGCGAGAGGAGAAGCCATGTGGGAGGCTGGGAGAACAAGCAGAAGCCCCCACAGAGAACACAGAAGACTGTGCTGGGGGCCAGGCCGTGACCCCCTCCTGCCAATGTGTGACCCAAGCCACACTTTGAAGGCGAGCCAGTAACACAGACATCTTCCCAGAACTGAGGGAGCCATGTGCCCCTCTTTCTGCATTACCAAGACCTCATAAAAGTATTCAGGATCTGACTCTGATGTGAACACGTGTCAGAGGCAACCAATTTCTGATCACCATCACTGTAAATGTCTCACCTGTATTTGAACTTCATATTAATGGAATCATCCAATATGAACTCTTTTGTCTCTGGCTTCTTTAGTTCATTGTGTCCATGAGATTCAACCATGGGTAGAATATTAAAGGCTTTGCTCCAAACATTGGGAGTTGGGGTGCTAAACTTGGAGAAGCCCAAACTTAACACAATAGTTTCCTAATCACCCCACCACAGAAGTAGGGCTCTCATAAAAATTAGTTTTTATCCTCTTCTTTTAAAAGCTTGCCAGAACATAAGCCTCAAGGACCAAAATGTAGAGTGAGCCCCCCCACCCACATTGAGCAGTGAATCTCACTTCAGTCCCTGACTTAAAAGACTTCGTTAAACCCAGGGTGGATTTTCTATGCCCAGTGGTTTTCCATTTTGTCATTTAATTTTTACATTAAGGACTTAATTTTAACAAAAGAGTCAAATTACCACCACACTTTAAATTGAACTTGTTTAGGGGAGTTAAAAGCGGGCTTTAGAATATGGAGCTTCAATTAACCTGGAAAGATGGTAATTAAACAGTCCCATGTCCTGTGCCCTGCTTTGCAAAGGTAAGGAAGTGGGCCCAGAATCTGGAGGTTCTCACCTTGGCAAAACACTGGAGCCACGTGAAGAGCTTTAAAGCTCCCCACACCCAGGATGCACCCCCAGACCAATGACATTGGAATCTGCTGGGCTGGGGCACAGACACCAGGATAGTTTTTAAGGCTCTAAGGCGATTCCAGTATGCATTGGCAGAGATAGAGATTCTCTAATTTAGACTGACTGACAGCTGTCAACAGTGACAGGATGAGAGACAGGGAAAATGGGGAAACAGGTGAGACTGAGAGACAGGTCTTCACAGCAAAATACATCTCAACTTTAGAAGGAACCAAGGATCCCAGGCAAGCCAGGAGACACCAAGGACATTTCCAGCCTCTACGGATGAGTTCTGCTATGGGCTGAACTGTTCTTTCAAAATTCGTATGTTGAAGTCCTAAGTGTCTGTACCTCAGAATGTGACAGTGTTTGAAGACAAGGCCTTAAAAGAAGTAGTGACAGTTAGGCTGTTACAGTGAGGCCATTAGGATGGGCTTAATCCAATCTGACTGGCATCCTTATAAGAATAGGAAGTTAGGACAAGGAGACACTAGGGGACACATGCGCAGAGGGCTGAATGCTGTGAATAGGCAGCAAGAGGGTGACCATCAGCAAGCCAGGCAGAGGCCTCGGAGGAGCCAATCCTGCCAGCACCTCGACTGGATGTCTGGCCTCTAGAACTATGAGGAAATACTTTCTGTTGTTTAAGCTACTGAGTCTGTGGTATTTTGTTATGGCAGCCCTAGCACATGAATATAAGTGCCCTTTCAGCTCTTTGGCCATATGTGTAGAGAGTCTTACAAAGGTTATTCCTCTGGCCCAGGACCTCTACTTCCAAGACTCTAACCTAAAAACTAACCAGGAATGCCCTTAAAGATGGATATCTATGGACACAGATATCTATTGATACCTACTAAGATATCCATAGAACCTACTAAGATATCCATAGAATATTCTTTATAATTGTGGATATTGGGAATGTTCAACATGGGAGAATGGAGAAGTAAATGATGGCAATCAGTTCAAGTGAACTTGAAGAAGCCATTAAGTTATCAAGATCTTTATAGTCATACATTCAGCATGATCTCTAACCTATGCAAAAATGCTCTGATGAAGTAAACCAGGTGGAGAAAAACAAATACCATATGATTTCACTTACTTGTGGAATATAAAAACCAAAACAGAATGAATTAAACAGTGGTAGTCTCAGAGACACTGAGAAGGGACTGGTGGTTACTATGGGTTGGTGGGAGGGGGAGGATAGGAGGATAAAGGGGCACAGAAATTCTCAATCATGTAAGTCAGTCACGAGGATGGTAGCACAGCATGGAGAATACAGTCAATGAGTCTGTAACATGAACTGTACTCATGCAGGTGAGGATTTAATACTATGAGTAGCTGTTGAACCACTGTGTTGTATACTTGAAGCTAAAGTAAGACTGTATATCAATTTTTAAAAATGCACTGATCTTGATCTTGATCAATAACCTCATCCTGAGCTCTCCCAACCCCAGGACACTAGGCATATATCCACTTTCTTTGACCTCCAACTTCTACATTACCTACAGATAACCACCCCCTTCCCAACACACACAGACCCACAGAGAGTCTTCTAGCTTTCCATTTTGTCCCTCAAACTACACATCTGTATCCCAAATCCACACACAGATGTATAAATATAGAAAAATGTATTGGGCCATAACGATGCTGTATATAAGTCATATGTGAGGTTTTAAAAGTATTTTAAAGTACAGTGTGAAGAAGCTGGAAGTTGACATCGTACAGACACAGGTGACCGGTATGGCATGGCAGAGCCACAAGCCACTGTGGCAGGAGACTCGGTTCCGACTCAGATGGGAAACATGGTCAGGGAAGGCTTCCCCTGAGAGATGGCTCTTGAAGTAAGGCCCAAAGGTGGAGACAGAATGAATGGGGGGTGAAAGAGCATCTCAGACATGCTCACTCAAAGGCTCCGAGGCGGGCCAGGGAAGGAGGAAGCATTCACGTGGAGAAGGTGGAGAGCATTGGCCAGGCCTGGAGCATGGAGTATGGTAGGAGAGGATGAGGGATGGGACGGGGCCTCCCGGCTGCAAATGGAGTTGTCTGCTGTGTTGATTTCAGGAATGATCCTAGCATGGTGGGTCAAGGGTGGCCTGTGTCAATGATCTAAGAGGGCCGGGTGGCTGTGCAAGCCGCAGGTGTAGGGGAGACCTGGGGGGTGGGAAGTGGTGGGGGTGGAGTTCGAGGTCCCAAGTGGCTATGGCTGAAGTCCCAAGTCACTGTACTTTGGGATACAGGCCAGGCCCAGACTAGAGAGCTGCACTCTCTGTGGGTCTGTGTGTTTAGGGGAAGGTGGTAACAATAGGTAGCTTAAACTTTGTGGACCAAAAAAAGTAGACAGAGTGTCCTTGGTTGGGGTAAGAGTTTCTCAGGACAAGGTCTTGGGTTGCAGCCTTGAGCCCAGGCTGTCTCAGGAGTTCTTACCCAGTTTATTTTCCCCTTTTTGTTTATATGATCAGATTATAAGACAACCTTTTGTTGTCCAACCTCCATCTCAGTTTAGAGAGGGCAACACTGAGGCCCAGAGAAAGGAAGAGAATTGAGAGGAAAGGAGAATGTGGATGGATTAGGTGCTGTGAACTACACCTGTAAGGGATCTGGCAGGTGTCCTGGGCTTGACCTCGGGCCCAGAGACTCATTCAGGCTCACTTCAGAGCAGCCTGGACCAGGAAGACCTCAGAAGGGGCCCTGTCCCTGTCACCCTGAGCCAGTCATTTCAGGAGTATGACTGGAATAAAGTACAGAAATGTGCCTGATATATTTCTGCAGAGCAGCAGCAGTTCCTCCTGAATTTCTGTGGGGTATTTTGGTTGGGTTTTTTTTTTTCTAATTATCCAGATTAGCATTAGGTAGATCCCCATGATTGAAGGGTTCCTATTTTATGAGACAAGCTGTCAAAGTGGAAGTGGGCACATATTGGGTTTGCTCACTAGCAGAGGATAGTGGGGCCCAAACCCTTCTTTCACCTTACGAATTAATTTCTCCTCACTGTATAAACATGAGCTTTGTAAAACCCTAACGTTTATAGCATTTGTTTTCATAATGCTCTGGAACCCCAGTGGCCATTTCTGCAATGTAAACCAGCCCTCTTCCAATGGGGGCCACACCCTGGATCTTGATGCTAGCGGGACCAGATGGGCAAGTGTAGGGACGGGGGCTTTTTTGAAAGGAAGATGGAAAACAGACGTGCTGTGAATCAAGATGTAGGTCTGTGCATCTGCTTGGCAATTATTTGGCAATCAATGGTCTACAGCCTGGAGGGATGAACACAAAGGGGATGATTCCATCTTCCACCTCTAGGCCTTTACCTCTGCCATTCCCTCCCCTAGCATCCCTTTCTCCTACTGCTCTGCCAAGCAAAATCCTACCACGTTCAGCAGCCAGCTCAGTGATACATTGGCCAGGCAAGCAGGCAGCACAGATTTCTCAGGATTGCTGCAAAAATTCCATATTCATAGCCATCACCAGGGCCACCTCACCAGTCACTCATCCTATAGTCCCCCAGCACTCTGCACAAGCATATGATTTGTTTCAAAACAATAAGCATTAAATTGGAAAATTAAATGCATTCTAAGATTCATTTTTTGTAAAAATGAAAAACACTGTACCATTTATATAGCCATGTACATAGGTATTTGGGGATGTGTGCATATATAAAAGAATATGTCTGTATATTTATGGAAATCTGAAGGATACCTACCAAACTGTTCCTCTTGCTTATCTCTAAGAAGTGGGTTTGCTTTCATATGTTTTATTGTTTGAATTTATTACAGGCATTTAATAAGTTTTTAAGCTTTTGACCAACATTTGTGGAGAAGAGAAGTTTCCTGGATTTGCTTCTATTTTCTTCCTGGATGGACCTGCTTCTGTTCCCATCACCAAGACACAGCACAAAGTGGGCAAAATGTTTGTTAAATGCAGCGCACACAGTGCGAGGGCAAGCCCTGGCCACCCTTCCATGAGGCAGGGACATGATGCCGTTCACTGGAAGGGTTCTTGTGAGACCACAGTAAGTGTTGAATGAATGCATACAAACCCAGTCCAGATTATTACAAATCCTGAATTTGTGAGTCTGAATGAATGGTGTTTTAATATGTTAATGTTAGGAATCTAATGACACTGAATTAGAAGATACCAACTGAATGGATCTTAGAAATGTGTTACCACTAGGCTTAAATTGTTTTCATTTTAAAGTAACAGAACTCTATTTCAGGAGTTTGGAAAAATAAAGAAAAGAAGAAAAAGGTATAACCACACCCACTATTTGTGTTTTCATGCACTTCCTTCACAGTGTGTGAATGTGTGCACATCTCATAGAAACATTGGGGACTGCTCACACAATATTGTATATTTTTTTAAACTTACTATTATATTCTAAGTATTTTTTATCCCATTATAAAGTCCCCAAATGATTATTTTATGAGTGCAATTAACTTTCTTAAGGGGACTTAGATAATTTATTTAGCCAGTCATCTGTTGTTATATTGAGGACCCTTCCTTCTTTTGTTATAGCATGTATTTTTTGCAGACCAGCCTGGTTTGCAGGTCACATTTTTTTTAAGGTTAAAAGTGTAATTTTATTTAGATGTTACTTGTACATAATCTATATGTTGTAAGATATACAAACAGATAAAAATTGTTTAACAGGAGGTTTTTTTTAATACCATTTAATGCTCTAGTATTTTTGCTCTAGTGTTACTAGCTTTTGCCTAATGTCTTCAGAATTTTATTCTGGGGTACCACTCACAGGTGCTTGGGCACTACAGGTCCATGTCTCCAGAAGTAGAGGAGAAATAAACAGTTTCAAAGTAGCTGAGCCATAAACTGCTAGTGACCAGTCTGCACAAGATAAGGAGTTTGCATCAGATAGTGAGTCAGCGCACTGCTTCCTTCATTGAGAAAGTCTTTCTATAAAAAAGAAAGTCAGCTGAACTACGCAGTGTGCCTGGTGATACAGTGATATACATTCTAGGGCAACTTCTTGTCCCTTCATGGACATTACAAGATTTGCAGACCAGCCTTGGTTTGCAGGTCACATTTTGAGTAGTGCTTGTCTATACAGCTTCATTAAGCCTAAGTTGTTTATTGTGGGAAAGTACATCAGGGTGGATTTGTGGTTGGGTTTTGGAAGACAATAACAGTCTCCCCCATGAACCTGGTGCTGGGCTGTGGCTTTCCCATGCAACACGCCAAGATGCCCACCCTGCCTCTGAAGGCCTGCTGCTCCCAGGCTGAGGGCTGCTTTGTGTTCCTCCGGGGTGCACTGGTGTACGCAGGCTGGAGATCTCCCAGGCACTGCCATAGCCGGCATCATCAGCCAGGGCTGCCCCTGGAAGCGAGGAGAGCCCAGGGCCACCCAATTATCAGGGGCCACCAGGACAATTGTACTGTTGACATATTTCACAGGACCCTTAGGATATTGTTAAAGACAGAACTTTTACAACTGAATTTCAGTTCTCAGAGGAATAAGGCCACCAAGCAAAGGAAGGATATTAAGCTGAGAGATGACATGGTGAGATTTGTCTTTGAGAAGTAGCAAAAATACTCTAGTTCAAGGGAGTGAGTCCAGAGGTGGGGTGCTAGGGGGAAGGTCAGGACAAAAGCAATAGCCTTTGCCCTCACGCCTGCACACTCTTGACGCAGACTTGTGGGAGGGCTGTACTCTCCTAGCCCCGGACTCGGGGCTTGCTCTCATGCCTGACTTTCACCAGTGGAATGGGGAAGAAGGGACTGGATACCAGTTCTCAAACTTGACCCGAAGAGGCCTCACCTGTTTCTCATTACCCCCTTGTTCATGTACCATCACCAGGAGAAGGACATGTCCAGGTAGCACACTGATCCCAGAAGCTGAGTGACATGCGGCAGCCCCAGCTGGCTGTAGACTCACAAGCAGGGCCAGCTCCAGTCTGTAGAGCTGCAGAGATTTTGTGACTGCTTATCGGGCAGCATCGCTGCAGCAGTGAGTAGCTGGTACAGGGGGATCGGGAGACGTGAACAAGGCCAAGCAGTACTTGGAAGGCAAATTGAGTTCGTGGTCAGCTTAGTGTGTCAACTCAGTGTCTGACTGATGGAGAGTCTCAGGGGACTTAGGGTTGTGGCTCAGGTACCTGGGCAGTTAAAGGTGCTGTGCCTGGGATGGAGAGCACAGAAAGAAGAGGACAGGAAGTGACCTCCCACATTAGACCTACCTCAGCATCTCTCTCCCCTGACTCACTTCTTCTCCTTGCTTTGAGAGGAGACCAGGGCCTGTGTCAGGATAAGCCCATTACATGCATTCTCTGTGGGCCTCCACCTCTGTCAGAATGTCTCCTCCACTACAGACCCATTAGGACAAGGCTTTATTTGGACAAGGGGGGGTGCACCAGGCTTCCCAGTCATGGGGACCACTCAAGAACAGCCCTGCTGATTTCCCAGGGTTTTCTGCAGAGAGAGTAGTTTATTCTCATTGCTTTCATTTACTTAAAATATTTGCCTTTGCAGCAGTGAAACTGCCCAAAATATTCACTTCTTTATTTCCAAATAGACAAATTGAACTTAATTTGCATTGGATAATTATTTTTCAATTAAGTGATAACAATCCTGTTTCATGCAAAAATAATCTCGTCCAAAGGCCAAATAGTTTATCCCATTTATCCCCAAGAAACAAGGAGGCAGTGACAGAAGAAGGCCTATTAGAATGCTCTCCATGGGGATGGAGGGATGTCCCAGCCAAGTTCCTCATGGGGCACCTCTGACTCCGTGGCTTTGATGGGGTCACTGGCCTAGGATGCCCTTTGACCCTGCTACCTTGAGCCGCTCTCTTCCTCTTTGAACTAAGAAAGAAGGACCTCCTGACAGCTGCCAGATACTAGAAAAGGCAGCTGGTGCAGAGCAGAGCCCAGGACAGAAGCAGGAGACCTGAGTTCTGGATTAGGTGTGTTTCCCTGGGCAAGTTACCCCCACTGTGGGCCTTAGGAGACCCCTGTGTCTGGAGAGCAGTGAGGTTAAATATACAGGAGTGCTCCAGCTCAAACATTCTATTTTGTATTCTGTCCTGCTCATTAAGAGCTACCTAGGTCTAAAGCCAGGTTTTCCATAGGGAAACTAGAGCAGCAGCCAAGCCCCACTTTCTGGGTACCCTGTATATTGCTGAGGCGGAGGGAGCAGGGTCTCAGTTCTGAAGCCTCATTCAGGAGCAGCTTGTTCAAGCCTGCTCTTGTGTTCAGGAGCAGATAGCTCACAGCCAGGGCTTTCAGGAGCTGGAACTTTGAATCCTAAAGATCACAGAGGTGGGAAACACCCCAAGGTGGTGTCGCTGGGCATGTGCTCCCACACCTGCAGCAACAGAGTCACTTCTCCCCAGCAGCCCCTTTGCCACCTCAACCCAGCAGCTTCTCTCCCCATCACCTGTTCTCACCTGTGCTCCCCTCCAGCCACACTAGCCTTGTGTCTGACCTCTTCCCGGCTTATAGCCTGCTTCATTCTCACCATGCAGGTTGCTGCTCAGATGGCACCTTCTCGGGCGGACCTGTGTTGCCTACCAGGAATGAAGCCCCTGACCTGCACGCCCTCGCTCCACCACACTCACCACTATCTTGGAGCATGTAAGTTGACCAGGCCAGGCCTGAGCTCGTTCACTGCTGTGTCCCGGTGTCTAGAATGATGCCTGGCACAGGAGAGACAACAGCAACCGTGGAGTAAACAGGTGATGCCACCAGCGGGTGTCTCGCCTGGTGTGGGTCCTGGCCTAGGAGGTGGAGCCCTGGGTGTGGCCTTGGGTCTATCCCTCCTCAGCTTTGGACCGGAACCACATCACCCTGACATCTCCCCCTGCTTTTCTGAGTCTGCTAAGTGCATCACCTAACAAAGAAAATAATCTGTGAACAGAAATACAAACATCTCCTAGGAAATTCTGAAGGTATTTTAGGTTTGAAGAGGTAACATAAATTTAAAACGTTAAGTTTACTTTTGTCTCTTTACCAGATAAGACTGAAAGTTCCTTTCATACTCAGAAATCTTTAAAATATCCAAGCTCTAATGTTCTTCATGTAATTGTAGATTAATGATACAAAAAAATATACATATCCAAGCTCAGTTTTTGAAGGGACTAAAAGTGTCTCTTTATCATTCCAGAGGCCCTGATTTCACTGTCCTGAGACATTTTCACCTCACTGCGTCCACCCCAGTGGGACAGTATGTGTGTGGTGGGGGGCTGTCTCACCAAGGAGTGCCCTGGGCGAGAGCACGCTGGGGTCCAACATTCAGGGCAGCTGCCCAGGGAGGCACCACTTGGGGGGCATGGTGCCTACTTACACTTGAGTGTCATCCCTAGGGGAAGGTTGCCGTGATGGTCTTTCTACTGAGAATGGCAAAGCTAGCTCAGACCCGGAGCTGTGGACTGAAAGGGCAGCACAGCCGCCACAGAACACGGATCCAGGGCTTAGCTCGCCCAGTAGGCAGCAGAAGAGGGATCTTTGAGGCACTCACTTTCCCGGGGAGCACAGGCTCAGCCCAGGAGGGAGCGCGGCCCCCAGCATACAGGCCGCATGCCCCGGCCCTGGTCCTCAGCCTTGCTGGAGCTGAGCTCCTTGTAGGAGGAATACTGGACACAGCTCAAGGGATGTGAATTCAAGTTCTGTCTTTGCTGCCACATGTGGATGAGCTACACCTTGACTCTTGTCCTTGCCTCCCCATTTATAAAGCAAGAGAGTTACAGCTGGTCATTTTCAAATTTCACTCTCTTTCATGATTTTGCTTCCCTGACCTTGTTGCAGCCTCTGGGATGGGGGTGGGGGAAGTCAAAATGAACAGGCCGCGTGGTGACCCTGTCCTCACTGAGCTCCAAGTTTGGGTAAAGAGATGAAATGAGGCCATGAATGCTGCACAGTGGGAAGGAGACTTGAATGTGATCCAGTGAAGTGTCCTGCGAGCTCAGAATGGAGAGTCCTCTGCGGCCCAGGAGACCAGAGCTGCTTCCCGGAGGAGACAGAACCGGTGCTGAGCCTGTAACATCTGGGGATGTGCATATGCTGAGATGAAAGGGGAGAGAATTGCTACAGAAGAGGATGGAGTGCAAGACTTGGCCTCCCTCAGTCAGGCCAGCAGAGTGGTCCAGGGGAAGTGCAGGTGAGAAAACAAACTGAGTGGATTGGTGCCCCAGTACGTGGGGCTGGGGAGAGAGGGTTGTTTGGAGTTTGCTCATTGTTGGGGCCAAAGTGTGAATAAAGAGGTTTTTTTGTCTTGTATCTATAGCTGGCCTTTGGCCACAACAGGAGCTTGTTCTTATGGTGGCACAGATCAGTGGGTGGAATTCTTCAAAGCAGTTGATGGACCCATTGCTGCCTCCAACATGAGAGTCTCATGTGAGACCAGGCTGCACTTTATTTTATGAAAAGGCATTTTTATAAAAGTAACCTTAGATCATCATGAGAAATTCAGAAAAGAGAAACAAGGAGAAACAAAATTACCCCATTATTTCTTAAGGCCATCCCTGAGATACTGGGTGTGTTTCTATCCAGTATTTTCCATTATTGTGTGTGGGCATGAGCTACTGCTGTGTATCTTAGCCCCGTATCATATGGTAGAGACAATACTATTCATGCACATTTTTATTCTGCTTCTTCCATGTGCTTTCCTGTCTGCTCCCAATAAAACTTCTCTATTCATCAGCTATTGCTGAATAACAATGCAACTTAAAATTCATGGTTTAAAACAAGTTCTCTTGTTGCTCATGAGTCTATGGGTCAAGTGGGCAGCTCTGCTGGTCTGGAGAGGCTCAGCTAGTCTTGATTGGGGTTGTTTATGTAGCCGCGATCAGCTGACAGGTCAGCTAGTTGGTCTAAGAAAGCCTCATTCACATGTCCTGTAGCTGGTTAGCGATTGCCTGGGCAACAGGGGTGAGGGCACCACATTTCACCCTCCAACACATTAAAGCAAGTCCCAGGACCAACCCACAGTCAGAGTCAGAGGCACACCAATTTTCAGGGTAAAGGGCATGGGAACAGGGGGACCAGTAATTGCAGCATCAGTTATTGCCAACAATCTACCATGCTCCAAGTTTTCATAGCTGCCATTTTTGATAGCAGAAGAGTTTTCCTGAGATGTAGTCCCACAGCCATACCATAAAATGAAGATGTACCACATTTAATTTGTTTAAAATTTTTCTCTGACAACACTTAAGTGATCAATTTGGTACAGACTTAATCTTTGAGGTCAAGAAAATCCATGTTTCCCACCCTTAAGTAAACCACCCAAGATAAAGCAAAGAGGATTGATCTGAAGTGTTCCCATGGTCCTTACAAGCAGTGCTGCCCAGAGACCTTCCCATGTCCCTCATCTGACCGAATTTACGTGTGTCTGGCTGGGAACACCAGAGCAAGTCCTGGCTGTTGACATCACTTTCACGAGTCCTTTTCCATCTCTGGGCCTCAGTTTCCTGATCTACAAAACTAGAGGGTTAGACTGAATGGTGGAGAGTGTTTGACTAGAATGGTGTCTTTGAAATGATGTTAGTCAGGCCTAAAAGCCAAAAAAGAGGCCAGTGACATCTATCTTACATGTATTTTTACATATGTAACAAACACACAAGGCACACCTCTATCATTCTCCCTGCCATGCCGTGACCCAACTTTAAGAAATAGTGTCATGTGCAGAGCAGAGAGGGCAGCAAGAGAGGTGCCTGGCTGGCACAAGAGAGGATGATGTTAGATATGTGTATCCAGGCCAGGCAGCCATCATAAAGCTGTTGATGATTTCTGGTCTTTGTTTAGTGTCTTGTCTTGTAATCTCAACATGTATTTGTGACCTTGCTCGATGTTCATTGTCTGTTAAATGTACTACAAAATTTAATTCCTGTAGTTTGTGGGTGAGCAAAGGAGCTTTTAAAAGAAAGTTATGTGCATTCTAGCTCATGAGCTCTTATCATTATTTAAAAGGCTTTATTAGAGCAGTTTTAGATTTACAACAACATTGAGAGGAAGGTACAGAGATGTCCCATACACCCTCTCCCCCACACATGCACAGTCTCGCTCATTATCAGGGTCCTGCACCAGAGTGATACATTTTTAACTAAGGATGAACCTACATTGACACATCATAAGCACCCTAAGTCCGTGCTTTACTTTAGGGTTCACTCTTCATCTTGTAGATTCTGTGGGTTTGGACAAATGGATAATGACACATAGCCATCATTATAATAGACAAAGACTTTTCCGTGCTTAAAAATCTCCTGTGCTCCACCTATTCATGTGCCCTCCACACCTGCCTATCCGTTGGCATTACTGATCTTTTTACTGTCTCCATAGTTTTGTCTTTACAAGAATGTCATGTATTAGAATCATACAATACATAGCCTTTTCAGATTGGCTTCTTTTACTTAGTAATATGCTTTAATATTTCCTCCATATCTTTTCATGGCTTGACAGTTCTTTTTTTTTTAGTGCAATAGAATAACATTCCATTGTCTGGATGTACCGCCATTTATTTATCCATTCACCCACTGAAGGACATCTTGGTTGCTTCCAAGGTTTGGCAGTTATGAAAAAAGCTTCTATTAACATCTGTGTGTAACTTTTTGTGTAGACATAAGTTTTCAACTCCTTTGGGTAAAACCAAGGAGTTGACTTCTGGATCATATGGTTGGAATATGTTTAGTTTGGTAACAGTCTGCCAAACTGTCTTCCAAAGTGGCTGTATCATTTTGGATTCCCACCTGCAATGTCTGAGCACTCCTGTTGTTCTACATCCTCGTTACCATCTAGTGCTGTCATTGTTCCAGATTTTGGCCATTCTATTAGGTGTGTAGTGGTGTCTCATTATTGTTTTAACTTGTATTTCCCAGATGGCATATGATGTGGATCATCTTTTCATATGGTTATTTGCCATCTGTATCTCTTCTTTGGTGAGGTGTTTATTAAGGTCTTTGGGACATTTTAAATTTGGGTTGTTTGTTTTCTTATTGTTGTGTTTTAAGGGTTCTTTGTATATTTTGGATAGCAGTCTTCTATCAGATACATCTTTTGCAAATAGTGTCTCCCAATCAGTAGCTGCTCTTGTTATCATTTTAAAGAGTTCTGTGGATCAAATAAGTGGACTCCAAGCATCCTTTGAGCTCTAACAGCCTAAAGAAGTAGAGAGGGGAGTGCCTGCTTTCTCTTCTTACAGCTGGGTTCAGAGGTCAACAGTCCTCACACAATGGGCAGGTGCTCAGTGGTACTTCTCAAGGGCCACCACTCATAATGGCCTCACACACTGCAGAGGCTCTGGGGGTGGGACTAGCAATTTCCTGGTTATGAGATTTTCCTGCCTATTCTGCTGGAAGAGGCCTTTCTCATTTCTCCTAGTGGATGTTTAGTTTTGCTTGCTAGTGTCCATGGGAGAATCCCTCTTCCCCAACTCCATGAGGTGGTCGATTGGTGGCTCCACCATCCAACCCTGGCCCTTTAAGGCAGATGATCTCTCAAGGTCACTCTGTCCTGCCCCTCGCACAGTGATTGGGCATGTGACTCAAGTAACTAATTAGAATATTTTTCTGGGATTGTTATGTAGTCTCCAAGAGAAAGAGGATTCCTTTGGATAGCCCTGTCTTGCTGGGAGGTTGTATATCCAGGCTGCCCACCGCCATCTTGCCTAACTCATGGAGAGAAGAAAGCCAAGCAGAGCCAAGAGATGGAGAGAGAGAGACAAGGCCCTGACAACGCTGCCTGAGCTCCCATGTTAAGCCTTGTCTGGATGCACCCAGACTCCTACCTTTCAGAAGTCAATGAATTACTTGATTGCCTAGGCTCAAGCAAGAAAGGCATATCTCTCTTGCAACCAAGAGTCAAGACCCACTCAACAGAGCTGCCATGTACAGCTGTGCAGGTTTGCGTTGTGTAACTGTAAGGGGTACCCCAGACTTTCATAATACACAGTCTGTTCAGCTGAATACAGTATGATGCTCAGTCATGGCTCAGTCACAGCCTCCTCTCAGAAGCCCTCCTTGGTTTCCTCAAGTAGAGTCTGTCATTCCCTCCTCTATGCTTCCAAGTATCTCGGAGCTAATCTGTCTGTATTCAGTTTACATACATACACACCTGCTTGTCTCCCCATAAAACTAGGAGCTCCTTCAGGGTAGGAATTAGATCTGATTTCTCTCTCTCCTCAGTGCCCTAACCAAAATAGTGCTTACATGTTTAAGTGAATTATAATCAAATCTCACTAAAACAAACAACTGGGATATCCCATCTAGTTTGTTATAGAGAAAGTTGCCCTTGTAACTGCCATAGAAAAGTACTGTAAGTAAAGAGTCAACAAACTTTTTTCTGTAAAGAGCCAGATAGTAAATATTTTCGGCTTTGCAGGCCACATATTCTCTGTCATGACTACTTAACTTTGTTACTGTACCACAAAAGCACCATGGACAATGTGTAAATGAATGAATATGACTGTGTTCCAGTAAAAGTTTATTTATAAGTACTGTAATTTCATATAATTTCCATGTGTCACAAAATATTATTATTTTGGTTTTCTTCCAAACATTTCACAATGTAAAAACCATTCATGGCTCTCAAGACATAAAAAAATAGGCACCTGGTGGGATTTGGCCCACAGGCCTTAGTTTGCTGACCCCTGATATAGATGGTCACTGGGCATCTCCACCCAAAGGAAACCCTGTAAGAGATTCGGCCTCTGTCCCCTGACTGCAGGTCCCAGAGCTGTGACGGCTGTCGCTTTGCACAGCAGCCTCAGCCCTCACCTGCCCTCACTGTGTGAATCAGAGATTTGGGGCATCCTCTGGGAGATTCTCAGGCTCTCAGTGTTACCCCGGCAGGAAAGGCCTTGGGTGGCCTCAAGCACACCTCCTCGCTATAAACCCACTGAGCTGAGGCCGCCCAAGCCTCCCGACAAGCCCGAGGCCACACACCTCGGTGGGTCTGGGTCCCATGGGACTGGGCATGCTGTTCCCAGGAGCCTTCACCAAACCACTCAGAGCTGCTGAGAGAAGGTTCAGCTCTTCAGTCTTGATCCTCCAGGTGCTGGTTTCACATTCATGCTCCCTCACACCTTTGGCTCTCAGCTGCACTCACCTCCCTTCACTGCAACTTCTGCCAAGCTGTGACAGTGTAACAGTGCCCCTGCCCACTCACCCGTGAGGCCCAGGGCTTTACCACATGCTGTGGGCTCACGCGCCAGGTCCCTCCCAGCACCCCCTGCAAGCCCAGCCCGTAAAGTCACCAAGACACCTTTGTACAAGGGTCTTTTTCAGAGGCCCAGGTGGTTCCAAGTGTGTCTTCTCCATCTGCAGGAGATAACAGACATGCATTTATGCATTTTTAAAAAGGAATAAATACATATTTAATGATTTAGGTTAAGTAACTGGGCAAATATTCATTTTCTTAAAATGTTAACACATAATTAACTGATAGTAAAATTGATTGCATAAAACAGTCTAAAAATAATGCAATACTGGTGTGGGGGATCACACGGAGAACAGTGTAGCACAGAGAAGACACATAGTGGATCTGTGGCATCTTGCTGCACTGATGGACAGTGACTGCATTGGGGTATGGGTGGGGACTTGATAATATGGGTAAATATAGTAACCACATTGTTTTTTCATGTGAAACCTTACCTTAATAAAAAAATAAAAAATAAATAAAATAAAATAAAAATAATGCAATATTTACTGCATGAGGGAATATAACTGCTTCAAAAGAGGTTTAATTGTTCCAGAGACCAATGAGTCCCCAAAAGCTGAGAAGGGAAGGGGCTTTGTCCAGCCACTGGTTAAGGGCTCCGGGCGTGGGGCTCCCTGCCCCCTCTGGAGGGGGTGGAGGTGAAGACTGCCTCTTGCAATTCAGCAACTTGGCAGTGGATTTAGAGAGCATCCCAATGTCCACCCCAGCCCTGACAGCACCCCTCCACCACCACCAGTTTGGAAAGAAGGGAGTTGATTAGGGGGCGTGCAGTCAGAGGAGGGGGAGGTAATGTGGGACTGGCTGGGGCAGGTGGGCTTTGACAGTACAGATGAGGGAGGAACATGAGCAAAGGCCTGAGACCGAGGCACAGGTGAGCCACAGGAAACAGCCCAGGTTTTGTCTAACTGAAACAGGACACAGGAAGGTCATGGAGAGAGGTGAGTGGCAGCACAGGCTGGGAGAGGAGGTCACAGATGCAGGAGGAAAGCAGCTCAGTTCTCCCCACTGTTGCGTGGGACAGCCCTGCATGCTCTGGGTCCCACTGTAGGCCATACCTTTTATAATTCATCTCTCTTGTGAATTCAGGTGGGGAAGGGTCTGCTGAGAGTCATGCCAGAATTCACAGGAGAGAGATTCTGTAATTTCTTTTAGCTCTGTGACTCTGGACAAAGTATTCAGTATTAATGCAGTTGGCCATGACATCTTCTATGTGCACGACTGACAGACCAAATTACCTTTCCTTATCTCCTGGGGAGAAAAAAGGACCATTTATTTGACATATTTCATAATCATTTCACCTGCTTGCCCCCTATGGAGAGCGTCGGTGACCTGGCTACCTCCTTCATGCTCGATGCAGGAAGCATGTCGGCTAATAAAGCCCAGTTTCTAAAGAATGTTTTTAATCTTGGAATATGAGCACGATTTTCAATTGTATTTTTAATTCTCTGTCTACTTCTTAAAGCCCAGGTTTCTGTTCTCTCTAATTCTTATCTTCGCTCATCAGACCCGGGAGGGGCCTCGGACATCCCACATTCCAGTCTCCCTCTCTGCATTTGCCTGTGGAGGAGACAGAGGGCAGTCGCCCTTGAAGCGGTGGGCGGCGGGCTCAGTGTTAGCGGTGAGGGCTCTGCACCGCTGGGGCCCCTGGGCACAGTTCTGTAGGTGGTGGGCAGGAATTCCCACCCGGGACAGCTACGAGGCCCCAGAGGCATCTTTTCTAATCACAGTAAAATACACATAACATAAATTTACCATCTAGCTATTTGTAAGTGTACAGTTCAATAGTATTAAATAAACTCACACGGTTGTGCAGCCACTACCATCTGTCTCTAGGCCTCTTTTCTTCTTCCCCAGCTAAACCTCTGTCCCCACGAAGCCGCATTTCCCCATCTCCTGCTCCCCTGCGTCCTGGCCACCACAATTCTACTTTCTGTCTGTATGAATATGATGCTCGAGGTACTTTATATAAAGTGGCATCATATAGTATTTGTCTTTTTGTGACTCGCTTATTTTACTTCACATAATGTCCTCCAGGTTCGTCCGTGGTGTAGGGTGGGTCAGCATTTCATTCCTTTGAAGGCTAAATTATATTCCATTGTATGTATATATCGTATTTTGTTGATCCATTCATCCATTAAGGGACATATGGTTGCTTCCATATTTTGGCTATGTGAATAATGCTGCTGTGAATGGTAATAGCTCTTCAAGTCCCTGCTTTCAATTATTTGGGGTATTTATGCAAGATACAGGATTGCTGGATCATACGGTAATTCTAATTTTAATTTCTTGAGCAGAAGCAATTTTTACTTACCACCTCTCTGGTCCTCTTCCATTCCTCAGGCTGGAGGCCAAGGCAGGCGGCGCATGAGAGTGGGAGAAACCAGCCCTCACCCAGCGGCTCCCGGGGCCCACCAGGCTCCCTAGGGCTTCTCCAACGGAAGGGAAAACCAACTGTGTGGCGGTTCACACCCCCCCGTCAGGCTCTGTACATGGCCTCTCAGGGTTTCCTCTTTGGATTTCCAGTCAGTGTTTCCTGGGGTTACCAAGACCCTGGGTCTGAACCCTGCAGGGGACACACTCACACATTAGGTAGAATCCTAAGTGCCAGGGACCTCCCATGCAGTGTTTCATTTAATTCTCACCTTAACCCTGAGAGGCAGGTACAGTTATCCCATTTTACAGGTGAGAGCACTGATGCTCAGAAAGGCTAAGTGAGGAGCCCACAGTCCCAGCTAGAAAGTGGGTTGGCCTCAAGCCCAGCTCTGTCCACGTCCTTCCACTGCCTCAGACTGCCTCTAGTGGTGCTGAGGTGCAGTGATGGGAGGTATGAGCCCGGTCCTGTAGGAAGGAGAGCATAGGGGCACTACACACCTACTAGAATGGCCAAAATCTGGAACACTGACAACACCAAATGCTGATGAGAATGTAGAGCAACAGGAGTGCTCAGACATTGCCAGTGGGAATTCAAAATGATACAGCCACTTTGGAAGACTGTTTGGCAGATTCCTACCAAACTAAACATACTTTTTCCATATGATCCAAAAGTCAAGTCCTTGATATTTATCGAAAGGAGTTGAAAACTTATGTCTACACAAAAAGTTACACACAGATGTTTATAGAAGCTTTTTTCATAATTGCCAAAGCTTAGAAACAACCAATATGTCCTTCAGTGGGTGAATGGATAAATAAATGGCGGTACATCCAGACAATGGAATGTTAGTCCCTTGCACTAAAAAGAAATGAACTGTCAGACCATGAAAAGACATGGAGGAAATGTTAATGAGTATTACTAAGTAAAAGAAGCCAATCTGAAAAGACTATGTATTGTATGATTCTAACTACATGCCATTCTTGTAAAGACAAAACTATGGAGATAGTAAAAAGATCAGTAATACCAAGGGGTAGGCAGGTGTGGAGGGCACATGAATAGGTGGAGCACAGGAGATTTTTAAGCAGGGAAAAGTCTTTGTCTATTATAATGATTGCTATGTGTCATTATCCATTTGTCCAAGCTCATAGAATGTACAGCATGAAGAGTGAACCCTCAGGTAAACCATGGACTTCAGGTGATGCACCATGCTCGTAAGGGATGTTGATAATGAGGAGACTGGGGGGTCAGGAGGTATATGGGAAATCCCTGTACCATCCTCTTAATTTTGTTATAAGCATAAAACTGCTCTAAAAAATGAAGTCTTAAAAAATTAATTTGTAAAAGCAATGAAAGTAAAGCTTGTTAAAGCACTTCTCTTGCAAAAGGATGTAGGCAGCTCTCAGGATGAATCTTGCCAGTTTCATGTAAGAGTTAGTGCTTGTGCTATTTAACCTTTTCCAGAGCTTAGAAAAAAATTAAAATTTTCCAGTTAATTTTACACACTTAGAATAATTCCAATACCAAGGCCTGATTTTATTTTTTTAAAGAGCACAAGATAAGGTACATTTATCTAAAATCAAGAGCCAATATCATATCCAGTGATAACACTAACCTCTGGTCTAGAGAGATTCAGATTCAAGTCAGAGGTAAGACATGGGTATCAGGTATCAGCAATGCTGGCTGCTATAGAAAAAAAACACCACCCAAATCTTAGTGGCTTAAACCAGTAACAGTGTATTATTTATGCACACAAAGAACATGAGGATTTCTGGTCAGCAGGTGCCTCCCATGTGGTCTTCCAGGGACCTAGAATAACTCCTGCCTTCTAACTCTGCCATTGCCTAGAAGCTCTGCTAGATCCTCTGGCGGTGTAGGAAGGAAGAGAGAAGAGAGGATCGTAAAGGAGGTTTTATGGGTCAAGCTTGGAAAATGTATAGATAACTCTCAACCATAATCCAATGACTAAGCCTGGTTACACTGCCACGCCTAACTGCAAGTGGGGATGAGTATAATCTAGTTATGTGCCCAGCGGGTAAAGGAAATGGGCAATAATGTAACATTTCTTGAAGAGGGCTCCACTGTTGTCTCCAGGACGTTTTTTTACAAATCACTGGCACTTTCTGCACATTTTGATGTGTGGTAGGCAGGCGATGACTGCTTCCTGAGCACCAGTGATTTTAAAAACACCCCAATTTCAGAAATTTGAAATGTGAAAAATTTAGAGGCATGAAATACTGTATATGAATGCTAGATGAAATCATGAGAAATGCTGTACTTGTAGAAGCCTGTGGGTGAGCAAGAGCTTTCCAGGCATTGTCCCGGAGGCAAAATACATGAAAGATCAACTTAACTACATAAAAATGAAAAATCCCTCACATCAAAAAAGAAAATTAAACACAGAAGGACCTACTTGGGGGAAATACTTGTAACATATGTGATAGACAACAAATCAGTAAGCTTCCTATTAGAGCCTTCATAAGTCAGTTGTGAAAAAGATGAACGCGCCAAGATGAAGTGACCAGGAACTGCAGCAGGGAATTAACTACAGGAGACCTAGAATTAGTTAGATGTGTTAACTATCAGAAACTATTTGGTAGTCAAAGAAATGCAAATTAAAACTACAGTATGATACTTTTTTTTAACCCTCAAATTGGCTGAGATCTGAAAATTGACAATGGCGTTTGCAAGGACTGAGAAATTAGACTGTTAGGCCTCTGAAGGGGATGTGATCGGTGCTGTACTGAGCACCGAGGATGAGATGTTACCTGCGTGCGTGCCTGTTGACCCAACAGTTCCCCTTCTGAAGTTTATCTCCAGGAAACAAATAAAGAGATCTTAAAGATATTCATTGAAGGCTGCTAATCACAAGGTTTTTTGCTTTTTTAGGTTTTTTTTGGGGTTTTTTTGTTTGTTTAGTTTTTATCAAAGTTATACATGCACATCATTTTAAAAGTTGGAAAATTCTACACGGTTTGTTACGAAAATCAGCAATTCCCTGAAGTCCCTCCTCTCCCACCCCCCTCCTCTTTCTCAGTCCCAAAGAGACTGCTTTCAATCCTGTTGGTGTTTACTATATTTTCTGTAAATAATAGGCTAATTTACGACTTCTTGGTTTTTCAGGTTTGGGCATTTCTAATGATTTCAATATAAGGAAAGAGATGATTAAAAAACAAAATGGAAATCAACAAAATAGAAAACAAATGTGCAGTGAGAAGACCAAAGAAGTCAAGAGTTGATTCTTTGAAAAGACAAAATAGACAAACCTCTGGGAAGACTGATCAAGGCAAAAAAAAAAAAAAAGATACAAATAAATAACATCATAAGTGAAAAGGTTAAAATAACTATATTTCAAACAGAGGTTTAAAAGACAGTAAGATAAAGTAGCCACAGTCTGGGATTTTATCTTTTCATGTAGCTATATTTGCAAGTGAGATTTCTTTTTTTAAAGATAGGAAAATGCTATCAACAACTTTATGCTGATAAATTTGAAGTCTTAGTAGAAACAGCTAAATTCCTATCAAAAACTGGGAAAAAATACATATTCTTAACAGTCTTAAAACTATCAAAGAAATACAAGCAATAACTGAAAACCTTTCCACAAAAACTCAAGGCCTAGATAGTTTTATAGGTGAATTCTACCAAATCAAAAATTAGATAAACCCAATTGTATAAGAATTCCTCTAGGGAATAGAAAAATAAAGCATACAAATTCATTTGTTAAGGCCAGTAGAATCTTCATGCCAAAATTAGACAACTAAAGCACAAGAAAGGAAAAATACAGGCCCATTAAACTCATGAACATAGATGTCATAATATATTATTAAAATAATCCAACTGTGTGTATAAAAGCTAATGTACTAAAACCAAGTAGAGTTTATCATAGGAATACAAAGATGGGTTAATATTAGAAAATCTGTAAAGGTAATTTACTACATTAATGAAGAAAAACCATATGATTATCTAAATAGATGCAGAAAAATCACTTGATGAAAGTATATATTGATTACTGATAAACCTCTAAGCAGATTGGAAATAGAAGGAAATTTTCTAAATCTATTAGAAGATATTTGTTTTAAAAATCTAAAGGAACCATTACTTGACATGAGAACAATAGAAGCATTTCCTTTAAAATTGGGAAAAGGTAAGGATGCCCACTATTACCGTTATCTAACATTATACTTTTAAAATTATTTTTCTTGAATTAATACATTTAATGGCAGAAGTTTTTAAGTAAGTCAATAAAGAAAATACATCAATGGCATACATTTGAAAAGAAAGAGAAAAACTCATTATTTGCAGATGATGTCCATTTAGAAAATCCAAAAGAATCTGCGGACCAATTATTAGTTAGCAAGATTTGTGGATATAAAGTCCATATGCAAAGTCAATGAAATTCCTAGTCATTAAAGAAGAAACACAAATGGAAAATCAACTTATGAAAATACGCTCAACCTTTCTAGTTATCTGGGAAATTCAGATTTAAACAAAAATGTAGCATTTTATACTTATCAGATTAGGAAGTATTTTAAAAAATCTGACACCACCAAATGTTGGAGAAAAGGCAGAGTAACTAGAACCCTGATATGCTGCTGGTGAGCGAGTCATCAGTACAGCCACCTTGGTGGGGGCCGTGAGTGCCGTCTAGCTAAATTCAGCTGAAGTTGCCCTGGACCCCGCAAATCGATACTGGGTACATGGCCAGAAAATCGCTTCCAAGAATGTACAAAGAGACATTATCAAGAATGCTCATGGCAGTATTGTTTATAATGACCAAAAAAAGAAATCTTTAATGTTTATTCACAAAGGAATGAATAAAGATGGTACATTCATAAAAAAGAAAAATATAATACTGAGTAATGTGCAAGATATGGAAGGATATTATATTACTTAAAACAGCAACATTACACCCCCACCTCTCTATTTTTCCCCTTTGTACCTCTAACATGCCAACATATTATGTAATCTTTGTATAGTTCATAAATTTTTCTGCTTATTTGGTTCACTCCACAAGAATGTGCACACCACAAGAGCAGTAATCTTCTCTGTTCTGGTCACTTAAGTTCCCAGGGCTTAGAATGGTGCCTGACATACAGTAGGTGCTCAATAAATATTTGTTGAGTATAGTTGTTGAACAAATACGAGACAATATGAAATCACATACTGAAAGTTTAAAAGCATACAAAACAATACTACTTAAAACGTTTGTGGATAAACACCCAGTTCTGGTTTGGGTTACATCTGTGACAGAGGAGCATGAGATCAGGGACACCCAGGAGACTTCACATGTCCCTGTAGGATTTTATTTCCTAAACTGTGCAATAGAGACAGGAGTGTTTTATGCATTACAGTCAACAATTTTTGCATAATGGAAAATTTTCACATTACAACTTTTTTTTTAAATAATAGGAACAACAAGCACCTGCAGTGACTGTTAAGAGTTTCTAAGGGTTTTCCCACATGATCTCATGGGTCAAGAGTACAGAAGGGGCTTCCTATAAGCCCAGCTCAGAACAAGGTGGGGCCTGGGACTGGGGGTTCTTCCACATCTCCCAAGGGGGGAAATCCCAGCCAGAGAGAGATGAAGGGGCAGCCCAGCAGCCACCTTCCCTGGATGGGACAGAGGAGGGTGGGGGAAAACAGGGCTTTGCCATGCACGGTCCTGACCTGGAAGCAGTGGGGCCTTGCTTCCCCTCTCGGTCACCTGAGGCTCGCTGGCGAGTCCCCACAGGGACTTGCTCCTCTGGGGCAGCAGTGGTTCTGTGTCAGGAGCCCTGTGAGCTGTCTCGGGTCAGAATCTGAGTCCCTGTGGTTGCTAGCTGCTTAGTCTCCATTTTCTCCCTTGGATAATGGGAGAATAAATAAGATCCCTGTTGGGTTCACTGCCTTTGTGAGGCTCATAAAGCCAGGAGAGAAAATTGCCCCAACAGCAGAAACCAGTCTCTACGCCGCTTTTCACCTTCTCCTTTGGTGTGAAACCTTTGAACATAAACACCATCTATCCAAATGATCTTCAAAATGATCATTTCTATTAGCTGAAGAACCATCAAAGCCTCCATCATAATTTAGTAAATCATCCCTATTGTATAGGTTGTGTTTACCATTTTCCTCAACTGTAAACAGCATTGTAACTAATACCTTTATGTGCTTAAATTTTTGCTTTGCTTTTTTTGAGTTATTTCACTAGGGTAAGTTCCAGAGGAAATAACTAGTAGCAGTATATAAATGGCTTTTCTGGTTCTTGATATGTCCTGTCAAAGTGCTGTTTCCCAAATGGTTGGCCCTGGTGGCATACAGGTGTGTATGGGACCTTTGCATCTTACGCCAGGAAGGTACTACTCCTGCCACAGTAAAACTCAAAATTCACTGAATCCAAGACTAATCCTGACAAAATGTGAGAGGAAACATTTATATTTGCTTACCGGTTTTAAAAATGCCCTTCTTGGGTCAGAATCTGAGTCCCTGTGGTTGCAGTACTGTGAATCCAGTTTATAGCTACTTAACCAGACAGCTTTGAAATTATTTGTTTCTTGACATACATTTTAAAAGGTGGGAGAATTCAGACAAAATAAATGAGTTTTTAATAATATTTAAGATTTCATAAATATTACCTTGCATATTTAAAATACTCACAAATGCTTTTACACCACACTAGTTTTGCCACACCATCTCCACCATTAAGCATTATTATTTTAATTTTTTTCCCTAAACAAATAAGTCTTCTAACTATCCTGTTTGCAGCTCCAAGACTGTGGGATCTATGTGTGAAGCAGGAAAGGAGGAGACAATGTAAGGTATGTGCCTCTCTTAGAAGCAGTTAATAATGTTATGTTCCGCTTACTAAGAATTTACTTTCTGTCAGGTCCTGTGCCAAGCACTTTTCTTGTGTTACCTCATTTAATCTTTGATCCTATTAGATAGGTACAATTTTCCCACTTTAGAGAGGAGGAGACTGAGGTGCAGTGCCTAGGGATATAGCCCTTATGGAGGTACCAGGTAGAATCAGAGAACAAAGATAGGACTAATGAGAGGCAGGCAGGGGCTCTGTCCCCAGCCCTGGCGCATCATTCAACCCTGCTGGGTCTTGCCTCTGCCCAGGGAGAAGCTGAGGACCAGGGATGGGCCCAGTCATGCTGGTTCTTCGCATCCCACAGGTGGCTTCTCCCACCCCAAGGGAGAGTTACTGCCTTTTCTTTCTCCGCACAGAACACTGGGAGAGCTGTGACCTCAGCCTCAGCTGAGCGTGGCTGGACCAGGCAGCAGCAGGCTGGCACCAGCTGCATTCACAGCACCGTCACTGCTCACCCAGGAGCTCTGGAACTCGGATCTGCCCCTTCCTTCAGTGTCCAAACACTTTTCGAGCACTGACTGAAGGCAGCAGGCCTGGCCTTGGGGCGGGGAGCCCACTCCACTCCACCTGTGACACCTGCCGTAGGGCTTGGGTAAGTCACTTCTGCAGACTCTAACCGCAATTTCCTCATCTGTAAAATGGGGAAAATAATGACTACCTTGGAGGGTTGTTATGAGGCTTAAATGAGAAGGGTGTGACTGAGGCCACCCAAGAGGCCCTGTAAACGTGAGCTGGGGCAGGCTCTCCAGGTGTTCTCTGGCTATGACTCAAATGCTCATGGGGGGAGCTTGGCCAACACCCTAAACAGACCACAAGGGAGAAAGTGTCAGGGAGGAGGAGTAAGTAGAACAAACTTTCCCAGAGGGTTGGAAAGGGCTTGGGAGGGGCCGAGGGAAGGGGGGGTGCTCCCTGGAAGAGGTGGTATTTACACCAACGGAAAATAAGTCCTACTGAGTGATCAGAGCTGCTGTCTGCTGCTGGAACTTTCATTTAGAACCTGGACAGACTTCCCCATGAGGTAACATCAGGCTGTGCCCAGGGAGGACGCCCCAGAACATCCTGGGGGATCCTGCCCACCCTCTCTGTCAAGTGAGAGATGTGCTTCATTCGTTCATTTGATAAATGTTTACTGAGCATCTGCTATGTGTCAAGCATTGCTCTCGGTCCTGGAAGTATGTCAGTGAGCAAAACAAACCCCTTGCTCTCAGAGCTTACCTTCTGGTGGAAAAGAGAGGGAAACTAGACAATAAATGAGGCTATATTGGTTGGTGGTGAGTGTTAAGGGGATAAATAAAGCAGGGTGAGGGGAGTAGAGAACGAATGAGGGGCTGCCATCAGAGAAGTCTGCCAAGGTGACTTTTGAGTGAGATCTGTAGGAAATGAAGGTGTTGGCTTCAGGGAAGGAAGTTCCAGGCAGAGGGAACAGCAAGTGCAGAATCCCTGAGCTCTCAGCAGGGAAGCAGAAGAAAGGCAGTGCGGTCAGAGGGAATGTGGGCAGTGACTGGCCCTGCTGGACTTCAGTAACCCCGAGGGCGGTGGGAGCTGTTGGACAGCTGCTCGGAGCCGCGACAGGCGTGGCTCTGACCTCCTGTGAGAAGAGACTGGAACAGAGCAAGGAAGAAGCAGGGACGGCCAGGAGACCAGTGGAGAGGCGATGGTGGCTTGGACCAGGGTGGAGGCATGGATAGGCTGAAGAGGTCAGATTCTGGGTGTGCTTAAAGGTAGAGCTAAGAGGCATTTTTAATAAGTTAGATTCTGTTCCCCTAGACCTTCCTGGGTCTGCAGGACTGGGAGGTTCCCTCTGGCCACACCAAACACCACCTGGGAGGCTCCTCATTCCACAGGTGATTGGGAAAATAAGACCTTAAATGCTTCATTTTAGGCTTTTTCCTGAATAAAACCAAATGTAATCATTGTAAGGAAAGCCCGACCTCCAGGGCGCTGCTCCCTCTGTGGAAGCAGGGATTAGGGAGATTTGCAGGACTGGGTTGACTCCCAGTTTGGATGCTTTCCATAAATTAATGACAGAGGCAAAGCCAGAGCTGGGAGGGAGGTCTGGGGCCATCGGAGCAGCTCTCCCCTCCTCTCAGACAGCTGGACTGTTGCCTGCCGTGCCCTGCAGGCTCTGGGAAGCTGCTGGGACTCCTGATTTCTGCCCCGACTTGCTGCTTTCAGACCCTGCGTGCAGATGAAGCATCTTCATCAGAGGACTGGGGAGAACACCGAGGCTTTGGTCTTTCTCCCTGGGGCAATAGGGAGCTATGGAAGGTGCCAGGTGGGGAAAGGACTGGACCAGATATGGTTTTTAGAGGGGACCCTCCGGCAGCTCCAGGAGACTAGACTGAAGGAGAGGAGGCTGTAGGCCAGGAGGTCCAGGCAGAGCCTCCTGGGAGGGAGGAGAGAAGGGAAGTGGCATCAACTATAGGAGTAGGAGTTGCCTCTAATACAAATGCAGCTCAGGTCTCATGCCCCAGTCTCCTGTTGGTGCAGCCTTTTGGGGCCCAAGTCAGGCCTGTGACTCATTTCTGAATAAGACAGTTCTGCCTCTCACCTGAGCTACTTGTCCCTCCTCGTCACACTTCAGGGTTTTGGCTCCAAACAGCATCAGATGACAGTGGGATTTCCTAAGGTGGTTTATGGGACTTCTGCTGAAATAGTTGAGTGAACTTCCCTTGAGCCTGCAGGAAGCTGACCCGATTCTCCGATGTCCATGGTCCTCCTTGGCCCGTCCTGAGATGGGGCCTCGGCTCCTTGGCCTTCCAGCAGTGTGCCTGAGCTCTCGGGTATCGCTCAAGCCCTCTTCCCCAGCAGAGCCTGAGTGTCCTGTTCCACAGCACACAGCAAGGCCACACCTCCTCCTCCAGGAAGTTGTTCTCACCCCAGATCTCCTTGGATGGTGCTGACTGACAGGGTACAGGGAGTGTGGAAGCCCAGGTCCCTTGCCTGGAGTTTCTGGCAACGCTGAGAAGTACATTATACTCCAGAGGCCCCCACGGGATCAGAATGAAGCTACCCTCTGCAGGATTAGCCAGAAAGGGCACCATTTATATTCCCTTCCCTCTTTGTGTCCCGTTCCTTTTCTGGCTCATTCTGGGAGCACTTCCAGGGTAAATCACCTGCAAAAAAGTCTTCAGTGATGCGCCTGCTACTGGGGAGCCAACTGAGGATACAGCCCTCAAGCTTTTACTCCTGCTGTTTCCCTGATTCAGCCCATCCTCCTCTGCAGCTTCCCTACCTACTAGAACAAAGCCTGTCCAGTGCCACACAACCTCTTCTCCCGCAGGGAACCTTCCCAGTGGGAATGGCCCTGCTCTGAGACCCTGGGACTCCCAATGGCCGGCCTGGGGTTCCTGGGATGTGGCCCCCTCTCCTTGGCTCTGCCCTCCTGCGCCTGCACTTCAGTCTGCATGTGGAATTGTGCTGCCCCAACCTCACAGCCTCCCTAGGCCTCCGTGGCTTCATCTGTATAATGGGGGTGCTGGGCCCTGGCCCTCTGTGAGCTCTGCTGCTCTTCCAGGCTTGGATCCCACTCCCCACACACCCACCCCTTTGCAACCGCTGAGCCTGGTCACCGGGAAGGGAGGAGCCAGGCTTACTGAAGAATGAGCATTTGTTCCCTGCTCACAGAACCACACACTGTGGCCGTTACAGCTCATTATTTAATCCCAGCTATGCATTGAGAAGGATTAAGGAAACGACCCTGGTAAAAATCCCCAGCAGAAGTAACGAGCTCCCACTCTAGGAAGCCCTAGAAATCTGACTGTGGTAATCTCCGGGTCTTCTCCCGCCAAGGCGCATTCCAGGTGTTTGCAAACCACTGGGGTCAGCTGGCAGCTGGGTGATGGGCCTCTGCCAGGTAGAAAAGGGACCCAGGTGCCAGCTTTTGGGTCTGTGTGCAGGACTTTGAGCTGTGTAGCTGCTGGGGAGCTTTGTTTGTCAAAAGCATTCCATGGAGGGAACCTGACTTTGGACAGCAAAAGGCCAGGGCAGGTCACTGCTCTGCCTGGAGCCTGCTGGTGACCCAGGCAGGTTACTGTCCCCTGCTAAAACTCCATTTCCCATTTGAAAAAAGGGGATGGTGTCCACCCTTGCAGAGGTTCATTTACTCAGAGAGACCATGTTTACCAAGTGTCTGTCTGGATGCTACACCAAAGGTGTGGAACCTACCTTGTCCTTGCCCTGGCGTTGGCCCTGGTTTGTGGGGAGGGTAGGCCAGTAAGAAGAGTGGTGAGGGGAAAGGGGAAAAACGAGGCATGTATAGCAGATGCCATATTAGCACAAAACCAGGGGCCTGCAGCCAGCATCTCAGGTCTTGGGAATGGACTCTTGGCTGAAGCAGAAACTCTGGGAGATCTCCTGAGGCATTGGATAAATCAGTAGCTGGGGATGTGGCCAAAAGAGCCACTGTTGGGTGCTGGAGTAGGGGAGTCCTGGGTGTTGTGGCCAATGCTTTGGTGTTACCTGGGTTTGGGGCCCAATTCTAACTTGGTAATCTTGGGGAAGTCCTTCTGCCTCCCCGGCCTCAGTTTTCTTGAGGAATCATAGCAGTGACTACTCCCAAAGATCACATAGTTTGAAGCCCTGCACAGAGCTGGGCCTGGTGTGGGTAATGATGGCTCCTCAGTGTCTGAGACCCCCAGACCAGGCCCTTTGCTCCCCAGAAGAGCAGGCCAAGGGACTAAGAAAGGGACAGGTAGCTTCCTGTGCTGATGCATGACTGCCACAGGGCTGGAAGTCCAGGGGTGACCCAGGTCTGCTTGGAGAACTGGTGGCCTTCATCCCTTCCTCTGCCCTAGTGAGACAGGCCTCTGGAAAGCCTGTGGAACATGTCTTGTTAAGCGTCCCTTCCTTCCTCTCAGCCTGCCTCTCCACATGTGCATCCTATCCCCAGGCACATGATGCAGTGGGGACTGAAACTCCAGCACATCTCCCAGGCCCGTGCTTGCCAAGGGGCCCCCTGCTACCCTCCGTGGTCAGGGCTCAGGCCTTTCTGTATGGTAGCATCAGCTTCTAGCAACCACATGAGAGCCAGGCAGGGGCCAGGAAGGAAGCCACACTGAGCCTAGCTTGGTACACATCATCAGGGAAATTCTTTTCCCTCTCCAGGCCTCAGTTTCCATATCTGTATAATGGGCAAGTAAAAGATATTTGAGGTCTATTTATAAGTCATTATAGCCGTTCTACTCTGTGGCCCAGAGAAACTAAGGAGCCCAGACAAGAATCCAGGCATCCTGCCATCAGGCCCGGGCTCTAAGGCTGTAAGGGTGAGCAGAGGAAGGCTTCTGGATCGGCTGTCAGGCCCTGAGTTAGTGAGGAGGCGCTGAGGGCTTGGGGCCCTGGGCATCCTGAACCTCAGCCCCCAGTGTCCTGCGTGTGCCCTGCCAACATGCCCCGCGCCAAGCACAAACCAGAGACAGGCTCTCCCATCAAGGAGGAGGGAATCAGAGGATCTACATTCAAATCCAGTTCTGTCCCTTACCAGCTGTGTGACCTTGGGCAAGTCACTTCACTGACTATGCCTCAGTTTCCTCATCTATGAGATGAAGGTCTTAAAATCTACCTGAGTGGCCTCTGCAAAGATTAAAGGAACTCATGTGTGTGGAGAGCCTGGTACAGATCAAACACTCCTCAGTGGAAGTTCCCTTTGCCTGGGGCTTCTTCCCCTCCTCATTATCTGGCTCCATTTTCCACTGCACATCTCAGCTGGTTCCCCTTCTCTTCCCTTCTAGCACATACCCGTGCCTTCCAGCCTCCGGTCCTTGGCTCATGCTGTTTGTTCTACCAGGAATGCCTTTTCTCCCTCCCTCACTCCCACCTTTTCAAACCTTATTGCTTTCATTATTCAGCTCAAATGTTGTATCCTGTAGGAAGGCTCTCCTCCAAAGAGCTCTTTGCCAGCATATAAGGACACAGATGACAGGGGCACCAGAAGGGGGCAGCTCCCTGCCCACAGTGGCCTCCTCTGCCTTCTGCCTGGGTTATACTCAAAATACCTATTTTCTCCCCCACCCCGCAGTACCCAAAAGTGCCCACTAGGTGGTGATAGTCCCAGCAGGGATGAGAAGCAAGGGAGGCCAACCAGGCACCCTCCATCATTCATTCACTTCTTCAACAATATTTGTGGGACCCCTGCCATGTTCACGACTGTAGGACAACAGCAGCAAACAGTAACAAGGTCTCTGCTCTCAAGGAGCTTATGTTCTAGTGGCAGGAGGTGACAGAGCAGAAACACACAAACAAATAAGGAAATAAAGCAAGAAAAACATGGGACAGAGGTGAAGGCTGTACAGAAGATGCCGAGGTCGGCTTGCCTCCAGACCTCTGAGTAAGCGTTTCTTCAGGGAACAGCAGGATCGGTAATTAGGCATCACTTAGGCTCTCAGGAGAAGGCTGAGTTGGAAGATTCTCCAGCTCCTTGTTACTCAGTGTGCACTCTTGGGCTGGCAGCCTCTGCATCACTTGGGAGTTTGTAGTAAATTCAGATTCTGAGGTCTCTCCCAAGTCTACTGAATCGGCATCTGCATTTTGACAAGACTCCCAGGTCACTTGTGTACATGTTAAAGCGAGAAGCTCTGCGCCAGTCCAGAGGCCTGGGGGTGGCCCACAGCCAAATCTGGCCACCTATTTTGTATGACTCCCATGCAAGAATGGGACTTGCTCAGAAAGGAAATTCAAAGAATAATATTTTTTGACACATGAATATATGTAATTATATGTAATTCAGGTTTCAACGTCCAAACATAAAGGTGTATTGGAACACCACCATGCCCATTCTTGGGTGTATTATCTGCGGCTGCTTTCGGGCTCAGATAAGAGCACTGAGTAGGGCAGGAAAGATCAGATGGCACACAAAGCCTAAAATATTTACTGTTGGACCTTTGGTAGAAAAAGTTTGCTGATCCCAACTGTAGTCCATCCTCCTCTAATAAGGGATCAGGGCCCAGAGAGGAGCAGCATCCTGTCAGGCCTCCTAGGAGCCCTACTTATATTTCCATATGCTGTTCAAGGCCTCATTTATACAGCCTCTGGTGGGAGCAGGTGCGTTGCCCTCACCTTCTCTGTGTTTAGGATGATAGCCTTGTTGGAAAAGGTTATGTCTAAGATGTATGATGTAATCCAGACATTTCAATGAATTTCCATTTCACATGAAGCTAGTTTGGGAGCACAATGAGATGTGGGTACTCATAGATAGAAGCTAGGTTTACTAGTGCTTACATGACTGATACTAGGCCTTTCCTGAGATGGGGGGACACTGAAGGGAGGATGGGGTATCTGGGGAGTCAGTGCAGGGAATGGGAAGGAGTCTTTCCTGCCTCGTCTGCCTGCAGAGTGAAGGGTTCCGGCACCATGTGGGGTGCTCTGAGCTTTGAGAGCTGGGGCTGGGCTGGCAGTGGGGCATCTATCTCAAGTCACCAAGTGCTTCCCTGCTGTGTCTCCATTAGGAATTTGCGGGTCGTGGTGCTGGTTGGGATGCGGGCACCAAGAAGGGTTCCCACCATCATCACACTTGAAAGCAAACTGCACCAGCCTAGCCCCCGCCCCACTCCCTACACATACCAGCTTCCCAGGTAAACAGAACCATTTGCAGCTCCCAATTTGGGCCCAGACTTTCCCCCTCAGGACCTTTGCTTCTGCTATAGCCAGGCTCTGAACTGCAGTGCCTTCTTCTCTCCCAACTGCCTCTCCCAATCCTCCCCACAATTCAGGCTCCAGCTCAAAGCCTGCTCCTATAAGAAGCCCTCTCTGGCTTCCGACAGGTAGTTACTCTGCCTCCTTGCAGCATCTTAAGCCTTCTTAAGCCTTGAACCTTTCTCAAGATCAGGAACACCATTTGTCTATCTTTACTCCTCTGCTGGATCAGGACAAGAGGAGGGAAGAGCACAATTAACAGTCCTTCATGCACAGATTTACAGCTCAGCCCAGCACTTACTACCTGTGAGGCCTGGGGCACATTTCATAACCTTTTAGAGCCTTAATGTCCTCATATGCAAAATGGGAAAGATAACAGCATTCACTGCAGATGGTTGCTGTGAAGATTCAAAGAGGTGACATATCATGGCCACCACAGACACAGCTGGCATTCACTAAGTGTTAGCTCTACTAGTATGCTGAAACAGTGTTATTATTATTAATCCTTTGTTGAATAAGCAGCTTGTCACACATAATTCTGAATCAGAGATTTGACCAGCATTTCTGGGTACCTGCACTGTAGCCAATACTGGTGGGTACTTTCTACACACTGCCTCTTGCAATCCTTCACCATGGCTAGGGGCTAGCTCTGCTCCCTGCTTCCCAGCTTGCAGCTGCCCTCTGCATTTGGGGCCTGAGTGTGGGGAGGCAGCTAGGTTTCAAGGTCAGCCCTGGAGTACTGCAGTGGGGCCCCAGCCCAGGGGACCAAGGCTGGACTTTAGCCAGGGTTGGGGGGAATAGTGGTAAAGAGAGTGAGGCAGGCCCCCAGCACAGGTGGTCAGGACTTAGAAGGGTTACTGGGTTGGCTCAGACCGCCAAGTTTCCAGATTCCAGAAGTTGGGGTAGGGATAAGTCTTAGTGATTGGGCAGAAGCCAGATGACCAGAACAGATGCCCAAAGGGAGACCAGACCCCTCCTCAGGCGAACCTAGTCCAAGACCTGTGAGCACTCGGTATCCCCTGACCCCAGGGGCGTGGGGCTCCAGGCCTTGCAGCAGGGAGGCAGGTGCCGCAGCTGTAGGGAGGGAAACCGGTGGGAATGGGGAGGTAGGCAGTGCCCGACAGGGATATGGACATGGCTCGGGCCCATTTTCTTCCCTTGGCAAAAGAGGTGCAGATGATAGCCAGTCCCATTCTGTCAGTATTTCCTGCACAGTATTTCCTGTGCACGCCTGAAGCCACTGTGACGTCGAGGGATCATCCCCATTCCATGGTCTGGAAACCAGGGGTCAGACAGAAGTGCCTTTGCTTGACACCGCCTGGCCAGTTTGTGGCTGAGGCAGATCTTATGAGCCAGCCTTGCTCTCACGAAGCCTCAGGAATTACTCCAGCAGCAAGTGCCTAACTTCCTGCTTTCAGTGGGGCCCTCACATGTATCCCCACCTGTATTAGTGCACCATTGGGGCATAACAAATAGCCACACACTTAATGATTTAGAACAACACCCCTTTACTATTTCACATATGACTAGATAGGTAACTGAACAGAAAAGAACAGAATATGAAGTTTAGAAATAGACCCAAATTCAGTATATGATAGTGGGGAAAAGATGGATTATTTCATAAAAGATGTTGAACAACTTGCTAGCTATCTGGAAAAAAAAATGGATCAAAATTTCAGGAGAAAATTAAACCATAGAGGTACCAGGCCTAGGAAGCATGAGATATGTATATTTTTAAAACTAAATCCAATGTGAAAAAGGCTTTTTATGTAAAAAGGCAGTTATAAAACATGGCCCCCCAATTTTTCCATACTATTCCTATCAAGAGGTGGGTTGTCCCTTCCCAGAATCTGGGCTGTGTGACCAATAGAATATGGCAGAAGTAATAGAGCAGTGTTTCCAGGCTCAGACCGAAACAGCCTGATAGTTTCTCCCTTTCTGTCTCTTGGAATGGCCAAGGCTCCAGGCTGTGAGGAAGTCCAGGCCACGTGCAGAGGTCCTATGTGGATGCTCAGGCCAGCAGCCCCGCCGAGGGCTCAGCTGTCAGCCAGCATCGGCGACCAGGCCTAAGTAAAGAAGCCTTCTGCTGACTTCAGCCCAACCACCATCAGACTACACGACATGAAAGAGCCTGAATGGGAAGCTCTAGCTGAGCCCAGGTAACCTCCAGAACTGTAAGAAATAACACTAAAATGACTGTTTTATTCCCTCCTGCCCCATAGTGCTTTAAGCCACTATGTTTGGGGATAATTCACTATGCAGCAATAGGTAGCTGATGATACCCTATGTGTGACAAAACCTAGAAGCCATAGAATAAAAAACTTCTGCATTAAAAATAATTAACAAAATCATAAGACAACAAACTGGGGAAAGACCATATTTGCAACTCCTATTATAGACAAAGGGCTAAATTCCTCAATAGCACCTAGAAATCACTAAGACCAAGATACCCAGCTCATCTGAATAGGCAAAGGGTATCAAGAGATAGTTCATAGAAAAGGAAATGGTTCTTACTCAGGACCTTCAGATTATGAGACTGATGCACTGCCTACTGTGCTAAGGAAGCAACTGGAAATGGTTCTTAAATATATGAAAAGTGCTCAACTTGGCTCAAAAGAAGACTGTAAATTAAAATTACAGTAAGTAACATTAAGAAAAAGAGTACACTGGAGAAATAGGTGCTTTCATACATTACGGGTAAGAGTAGAAATGGACCAACTTCCATGAAAAGTATTTTATTGGTATCTGTCATAATTTATAGTGTACATATTTTTTGGATCCAGCAGTTCTATTTCTGGGATTTATCTTACAGCTGGATTCACATACATGGCAAAATGACAAATGCCAAGGTTCTTTACTATGACATTGTAATAGTAAAAGATGGGAAACAACCTTAATGTCCATTAATAGGGGACCATTCATTTATGGTTCCCTCCTGCAGTGAAATACTCTTCATCAGTGACAAGAATGAATGAAGCCCCTCATTGTGTACTGATTCCCAAGATACACTGTTCAGTGGGAAGACAGACTGCTGCAAAGTATATATGCTGCCATTTAGGTACAGGTGAATGAATATTCTATAGAGAGTACACATCTCTGGGAAGATGTGACTGCCTCTGGGGAGAGGACCTCAGTGGGGGACGGGTAGAAAAGAAACAATTTCACCTTATACCCTTGTATACCTTCAGAAATTTGTATCTTGTGCATTTCTGATATATTCCAAAAATAAAGAAAACACTCATTTGAAAAAAGTAGTTGAATAACCAATTAACCAATTGGAAAAACAGTCAAGAGAGCCCCACTTCAAACCAAATATGCAAAATGTTCCAAATGGATTCAAGATTTAAATGTAAAAATGAAATTATAAATGTCCTACAACTGTCATTCTGAAATGTGTGCATTCTAAATTTCAGTCTCCCTGATGGAGCTGTGACCCCGCCCCTCAGCCTCTGGAGTGTGTCCCAGGCTGCCCTTCCATGCTGATGACTCTGGGATTGCAGTCCTGTGCCTACCTCTTAACGACCATCAAATGCCACCTCTCTCCTGGGCTTTTCCATGTGAGCATCCCCCAGCACCTGGAACTCAACCTCTTTTCCCCTCATCCTCCCCAACACCTGCACCCCCTCCTGCATATCCATCAAAGTGACAGCCACCTCCAAGAGTTCCCCCAAGCCAATACCTGAGAAGTAGCTCCTCACGTGCCTCCTTTACCTTCTGTTATGGACTGAGTGTTAATTTACCCCCAGATTCACATATTGAAATTCTAATCCCCAGTGTGATGGTATTAGGAGTGAGGCCTTTGGGAGTGTGGAGCCTGAATGAATGGGATTAGTACCCTTGTAAGAGAGACTCCAAAAGCACCCTTGCTCCCTCTGCAGTGTGAGGACGCGGTGAGAAGACAGCCATCTGCGAACCGGGAGGCAGGCTCTCATCAGACACCAGATGTGTCTGTACCTTGATTTTGGATTTCCAGCCTCCAGAACTATGAGATAAAAACGTTCGTTGCTTAAGCCCCCAGGTCTAAGGTATTTTTGTTACAGCAGCCCAAACGGACCAAGACAGCTTCCCCACTTCCACAGCGCTTGCACGCTGGTAAATAGCTTGGGTCTGGAGTCTGGTTACCAGAACTTGAATCGAAGCTCAGCTGCCTCATCTCTGAAGTGGGGAGAATAACAGTACACCTTATAGAGTGAAGAGACGTTTAAATTAGTGAGTTACCATGTTACAGTTCTTAGGACAGTGCCTGGAACTTATTAAGATTCCATAAGTATTAGCTACTTATTAGATTATTAGTTTTACCCAGTGAAGCCAGGTCAGGCCTCCAATCCTGGTCCAGTCCAGATCTTTCCTCTCCCTACCATTTCACTGAATTAGTCCTCCAGAGCCCTCTGCTGGCTTCGTGGTCTGGCTCATGCCCACCACCCAACAGCACCTACTGGGTGCTAGCTAGGTGCTTTACCTTGGGGGAGGGGCCCATTACTGTGTCATGCCCCCTCCTGCCCCTGGCATAGAGGCTTGCCCAGGTTATTGCCTGTCTTGGTGTGTAGGAGGAGCGGGGCTCAGATATTCACCATTAATTAACAGAGAATGGAGCCACATGGCCATTCTGTCCCCAAGAGGGCCTGGCCTGGAGACAGAAAAACACCTTGTTGTGTCAATATTTGAAGTATTTAAAAACTTGTCCCTGAGGTGGCCTAGCAGCGCGGATGGTGGTCTGTAGGTAAGACATTTGTTAATGTTGCTTAGGAGAAGGAGATCCAGGTGGCCTGGGAAGCCAGCTCTGGCCTCTCCAGAGTCACTGTGTGACTCCAAGCTGGAGATGTTACCTCCCTCTGCCCATCTGTTGTCTGTCTGGGCCCTGAGGGGGCAGAATGAATTCAGATGAAATCAGCAGAGGAGAGACTGCCAGGCAGGGCTTTTGCCCTCTGGGTGCTCCCAGGCCTGGGGCCCTTCCACTTGGCCTGAGTCTAACTTCAGCATCTGCATCTTTGACCAGTTGCTGGCTGGGGGGAGGGGGGAGGGAAACAGTGACCTGGGTGTGGGTTTCCTTGGATGTGTTACTACTTGTCAAGCACCCATTACATGTGTTACATGCTGTGGTCACATGTTGCACTATATACATAGTTCATCCTCTCATCAAGTCATGAGGCAGGTACTACTGTTATCCCCCTTATACAGATGAAGAAACTGAGGAACACAGAAGTTTAATGATTTGTCATTAGTGGGTGGCAGAGCTGGGACTTAGATCCAGGCAGGCTGGCTGCAGAGCCTGAATGCTTCACCTCTCCCCTCCACTGCCTCAGCACTTGATGAACACCTAACAAAGCCCAGGGCCCATGCAAACGTTGCTTGCTTAATAGTGGCAATAACCTCTAAAGGCAAGTGCTCATAACCCCATTTTGTAGCTGAATAAACTGAGGGCAGGCAGATGATGAGCATGGACCAAGACCATGCAGCTTGTAAGTGACTGAGCTACGATTCAGACCCAGGTACATCTGACTGCAGACCCCCGGGCTGCTCACGACCCATGGCCCCATGCAGCACCTTGGCCATGGCCCTGTGCACTATCTGCCTCAAGCCAGTCAACAGGGGTCCAGCAAGCCAGGTGGCCCACAACCAATGGAACTCCGCCTCACAACTGTACACTTCACATGGGGAAATGTATCAGGTATTAAACAGCCATTCCTGATTCAGATTGCCCTGGTCCAGCATCCAGGGAGTGTGCATAAGCCATAGGCCAGGCTCAGAGCCCCGTCTGTGACCAAAGGCCCCTGCCTGGAACAGTGTAACCAGGATGGAACAAGCCTAGAGAGGAAGGACAGGGCACTCAGGCCCTGGGAATGGGGATAGGGATGGCCCTCCCCCAGCAGACACACTCTGACAGTTGTAGACGCCCTGACATCCACACACACTCCCACAGGATTCTCCCCGGATGCCCCTTTACCCACCCCAACCCCAGACTCGCCTGCCAGGCCCCAAGCCTCTGGGAGAGTGGATGCCCTGAGGGAGGCCCCGAAGGGCCGACAGCCAAGGCGAGAGCTGAACCAGCTCCCGTTCCATTAGGGCTTGATGACACACAGCTGAACAAGGCGCACACTCTGGGCCCCATAGCTACTCCCCACACAAAGGCACCGTCACGTCACTCCCTGAACACGCACAGGTCCCGCACTGCTGCAACTCCGCGCGCCCGCGGTGAGGCCCACCCACGCCCCGCCCACAGCCCCGCGCACAGCCCACCTCCGGCCCCGCCCCCTCGAGGCCCCGCCCCCCGCCGCGGACTGCTTCCGGCTGCCCTCCCCGGGTCGGAGTCCAGCGGCTGCAGGGCGGATGAGACCACTGCGACTCATGAAGGTGTTCGTTACCCGTAGGATCCCCCCCGAGGGCAGGGCCGCGCTTGCCCGGGCCACAGAGTAAGAGTCCGGCGTCCCCGCGCCGCTCGGCGCGCCGAGTACCCCCAACCCCGGGCGCGGGCCGAGGTTGGTTTCGGGAGAAAGGGCTACGGAGCCCCGGACTCTCCCCGGGGTCTTGGGCACCCTTGCACACAGGGTGACTCAGCGTCCCCAGGCGCGCCTTTGGGGGCAACCGCGCCTGCTCCTGGGCTGTCTGGGGGCGGCTTCCAGAGGCCCTAGTTATTTTTGGTTGGCAGGACAAGGGGGAGAGCCGGGACCCTGCTCTTGGGCCCGGGCTGGTTTCCAGCCTCTGCCTGTATGGGACGGCCTGGAAGTTTTTAGAAGCTTAGAGAGAGTTCTCTGGGGTCCAGCATTCTCCAGGCCTATTGCAGTGACGCTGGGACCCGCAACTGTTGAGGCCCTTGCAGAGCGGGTGAGGGGAATGGGCTGGAGACCTTCCCAGTCGTTGGTCTGGGAAGAGGGACCGCGATGACGCAAGGGCCAGGTTGTTAAGCCTTGACCCTCCGAGGTCACTTTTGGGGGTCAGGGACCTTGGCAGTCACAGGCCTGGCCTTTTGGACAGATGGCAGGAACTTTTGTATCCCTTACTAAATTAAATCTTGCATTCTAGCCTTGCCAGGTGCTTCAAACATATATACTCTTGTAATTCTTGCAACATTGTGAAATTGGTACCGTAATTAACCATTTTACAAATGAGAAAATTGAGACAGTTTGAGTACCTTGCCCAAAGTCTCACAGCTGTGTGTGGCAGAGCTGGGGTTTGAACTAAGCTCTGCCTTATACAGATCTGCACTGCCAATGTCAGGCTGGGAGAAGGTGGAACCCAGCCTTAGAAATCCGTGCTAGGGGAAAATGAGATTTATTTACATCATTCAATGCAACAAAACCTTTTCTGAGGGCCTGTTTTTTCCCAAGCATTGAGGGGAATGTGAGGGAAGGCAGAAACAAGCGTATTAAGCTCAGGCTGCTTTAGGGCTGTGTGCCACCCTGTGCCTGGGGCTAGGTCAGTGAGGTGCTGCCGCTGAGCATTCTGAAAGGTGCCAGCAGTGGTCCTGTGTTTTGCCATACATGTTGGCAGCACTGAACTAAATGGCAGGGGCTGGGTGGCGCCAGTGGAAAGGTGTCCAGTGTCCACAGACTGCCACAGAAGTGCACCTCCAAGCACCCCTCCTGGTCCTTCCTTTTGATCCTGTCCTTCCTGACTGAGTACAGATAGGATGGTTTTCCATTTCATGGACTCATAGGACGGGACATGCATCCGGGCATGGAGCAGGAACTGCCCCCACTCCCCAGATAGCCTTGCCGACAGGTGGCCTCCTAGGGCCAGGGAGCTGGCTGCCTGTGGGCCTCCTGTGAGGGTGGAAGATGGCTTCATTGCATTGAGCTGACAGCTGCCCCCATGACTTTCTTCTTTCATTTTAGGCTCGTCAGCTCTTGGTGAGCTGTGCTCTGTGACAGCCCTTAACCTTTCAGCCACCCCCTCAGGACAGTTCTGAGGCTGCCCATGCATGGCCCTGATTCCCCTCAGCCCGCCCCAGGCAGCCTGAGGCCAGAGCAAGTAAAAGGCACTGTTTCCCACTCTGAGAGGGGCGTGTGGGTTTGGCTGGGGGTTTTCTGAGGGCGTCTGTGGGGCTCCCCTGCTTCTGAGTGGTCTTTCTTTTGTCTTCAGCTGTGAGGTGGAAGACTGGGATTCAGATGAACCCATCCCTGACAAGGAGCTGGAGCGAGGTGTGGCTGGGGCCCACGGCCTGCTTTGCCTCCTGTCTGACCGCATAGACAAGAGGCTCCTGGACGCTGCAGGTGTGCGCCCTGGGCAGGGCTGGGGAGGATTCCGGTGTGTCTCGGCCCTGTGCTGCTGCTGGCTGCTGGAGCAGGTCTGCAGTGACTTTTCTCAGTTCTGAGGGCATTCGCTGCAGTAGAGAGGGAGCAGTTTTGTGTAGGTCCATATGGCTGTGAACCCCTAATGGGAGGCCCTAGGAGGGTAAAGACGACAGCATGAAGGCAGCCACGTGTGTGGGGAGCACCCCAGGCCCCGGGCCCTCTGTGCAGCCTTGCCACAGCCATGTTTTATGACCTGGAGCAAGGCCCTGCCTCTTGTGGACTCATTGGTAGCATGTTGGAGGGCCTGCTTCAGTTCGGGGCCTAGCACCAGCGGGCACCCAGGGTATGTCAGCACCACCCCAGCCCTGAGCCAGGGTAAACATCGCACTGAGAGGTTGTTTTAAGGAAACGTTCAGACTCAGAGGCTGCTGAATGGGGCAGGTGGGGGGGTGCTCATGCATCAGTGCTGAGCCACCCCCTGCCCCAACCTTGGCCCTGGAACCTTCTGGTGCACTGCCTGGTAGGAAAGGTATGGGATGGTTATTCCCCAGTTGCCTTGTCAGCAGATGCCTCTCAGAGATGTCCGTAGGAGGGCCCCAGGTATGGTCAAAGGAGACCAGAGACCTTAGTGGGTGGACAGTCTAGTTTGGAACAGGATAGTTCTGGATTTTAATTGAGAAACAGATGTGAGACTTTCCTCTTAGTCTATGAAAATAATAAACAATGTCCCTATGACGGTCCCCATTGTTGTGGCTTTGAGTACCATGGGGAAAGATGCAAACAATGCTTTTTCTGTACAACAGGAACCAATCTCAAAGTAATCAGCACACTGTCCGTGGGTGTTGACCACTTGGCTTTGGATGAAATCAAGAAACGGTAAATGCAGCTTGGCCTGTGGAAGAGAGCCTGGAGTGAGGGGCAACTACCAGGGGGGAAAAGAGTAGCTGAGTATTTATTTTTACTTCCTATCCTTTGACCTTTCAGTGAGAATGTGAGGTGGCTGATGATAAAATCTGTCTACTAGTGCACAGCTCAGTTAAAATAAGCCTGAGAAGTCAGAAGCAGTGGGTAGCATCTGTGCCAGTAGTACCTTTCATATTCATTATCTTTTTTGATCCTCACAACAATCCCTTGAAGGAGAAAGGCAAGTATTATATTCCACTTTAGACGAGGAAATTCAGAAAGGTCAAGTAGTTACTTGCCCCACTTTGGACCCTGATCTTCTATCTTCATATCCTTCCCAAGTGGGAGATCATTGAAACAGGAATGAGGGTTGGCTGTTCCCGAGTACCCATTCACTCAGCTTCCCAGCAGGCCGCGCAAGGAGGGAGCAGTCAGCATCCTGGAAATGTCCTTGCAGTAGAACTTGGTGAAGGTGTTACCACCAGATGTTTGGTTCATAGTGGGATCCGTGTGGGCTACACCCCAGATGTCCTGACAGATGCCACAGCAGAACTCGCTGTCTCCCTGCTGCTCACCACCTCTCGCCGGTTGCCAGAGGCCATCGCAGAAGTGAAGAAGTGAGTGAATCCCTGGCAGGGAAGTCAGCTCTGTTGAGCAGCTGGTTCCTGAGCACCCAGGTCACCCTGGTCTGGATCTGATCCCTGTCCCTGGGTGTGCCTGAACTAGTGAGGGAGAGACAGACTCAGCCAAAATGTTCTATTTTACAAGGTAGAGCTGAAATAAATGGGCATGAAGGGGAAAAGTGATACAAGGATAAGGGAGGGACAAAGAAATTCTGCCCAGCTGGTGAAGAGGTGGGAGAGGAGTGCGGGCCAGGGAAGGCTTCACAGGAGCAGCAGCAGGCGGGTGTCCTCTTGAGCACTTGGACTTCCATCACCCTCACTCACTTTTTGGATGTAGAAATCCAAAAAGCTCTGAAAACTGAAGGTTGCTTCATAAGTCTTTGGGTAGCAAAAACTGAGCAGAAATAACAGACTATTTGTAGTTTTCTTTCTTTTACTCCGTGTAACTGTTCATACGTTTTGCTGCCAATATGTCTGTGTATTTGTACAGGGTACCGTCCCAGATGCTGCTAAGAGTGTTATGTACAATATAGCGTATACTCCATACCACCTTGCTAATCGGAGAATTTTAAAAGTGTGGCTTGAGGGTTTCAGATGAGGGATTTAGGTCTGTGTATCCAAAGTTGGGGTAGGCATTCCAGGTGCAGGACTGGCCTCTGCAAAGGCTGGGAGGCACGCAAATGCAGGTCCTCAGAATGTGGACAAGGAGCAAGGGCCGAGGCTAGACAGCAGCATGGGGCTGAATGTCCTGCTCACCCTCCTGTCTGGGGAGTTGGCATCGTCACTGGAGGTGGCTCAGGTCGGGGCTCTGTTCCCCTGCCTGCCCCAGGACAACAGGGGTGGGCCAGTGGCTTTGCCTTTCATTGCGTCTCTGGGGTGCTGAGAATAGTGGTTTTGGCATTGCAAATCCGGGCTCGCAGCCTCTGCTCCCAACTCTGCCCTGGCTGTATGACCTCAGGCAGGGCCACCCTTTCTGTTCTCAGTTTATCTGCAAAATGGGATAAGACCTTCGAAGGCCCCTTCCTGCCCTTGGATTCTGTGTCCCCACTGGCTTTAAAGGAGGTCATTCCTGCTGCTTACCTGCAGTGCTGAGCAGCTGTAACTCATGCCATTCCCCGTCGTTTGACTGGAGGGCTGGGTCAACCCCTGGACCATAGCCCCTTTCTGGGGTTGCTGGGTCTGTGAGTTTGCGATGGACCCTCATTGCCTGAAGCAGAGCCTCTCACCCACCCCTCTCCCTGCCCAGTGGCGGCTGGACCTCATGGAAGCCCCTGTGGATGTGTGGCTATGGACTCACACAGAGCACCGTTGGCATCATTGGCCTGGGGCGTATAGGTAAGGCTCCTGTCTGCCCACTTGCCTACCCCAGCTTTCATGGCCTGGTTTCCATCTCTGGCACCATGTGTCTGGACCCTGATAATCCTCCTTTGGAAGGGCTGCCATAACTGTGTCATCAGTGCCCTTTGCACACAGTTAGGGTATCTCTAACGTGAAGACACAACTTCATAAAACACAGCACCGAAAAAAAAAAAAAATCAGGAGCTCCTTTAGAAGTCACTAGGTCACAGAAGCAAGTCATAAGAGCCAGGATTCTTTGTGATTACTGCTCCGTACAGAAGAGGTGAAGGTGACTGGCTGGGTTGGGGCCTGCAGGAGGGGTTTACTGTAGGAGAGCCCAAGGGCTTCTGGGCTTGGGTTCTGGAAGACATTCGCTGAAAGACCCGAACTCAGGAACTAGAGGAACCTGTGATTCTGCAGATGGGCAGAGCTATTTTTCTCCTAGTAGCTCCTGTTTGGAGATCTGGTGTAAAGGCTTCTGCTCACTGGGCAGCTGTCTGTGGTTCTCTGGCATCCTGCTTGGTGCAGAGGTAGGACTGAGGATGGAGACTGGATTATCTGTCTGGCCAGCTAGCACCCCTGCCTCTCACACTGGACAGCTGCTCACACCAGCTTTGGGGCTTGTTCTGCGTCTGAAACCCAAGTGCTCAAGCTTGTCTCAGCAGCACATGTGAAAAGGTCTTACAGATTTAGGGCAAGTTGGCAGTTTGGCAATGCCACCAGAAAGTCAAATGAGGTTTGGGGCTGCATTAACGGGACCATGTGAGGGCAGCATAAGCTTCTCACAGCCGCAGGAGCTGCAGTGCTTCCTGCACGTTTTCTGAAGGGCTGTCACAGCAAGGGCTTCTTCCCTGAGGGCAGTGTGGCTGGGCGGGGGCTGGCTGCACTGGGCACGACCAGTTCATGTTGGGACTGTGCTGACGAAAGGGTCTGCCCCATGAGGGGCTCCCTGTCCCTGGAGCTGCCGGGTGCTGCCCCTCCCATCTCAGGTTGAGAACAAGCTGTGACCCTGACTCCTTGTCTCCAGGCCAAGCCATTGCTCGGCGCCTGAAACCATTCGGAGTACATAGATTTCTGTATACAGGGCGCCAACCCAGGCCTCAGGAAGCAGCAGAATTCCAGGCAGCATTTGGTAAGTAAAGCCCTCATTCCCACAGGAACCCCCCCGTGCTCAGAGGGTCTCTGTTTTCTGTAATGGCAGCATTTGCGGACAGAATGCAGGAGCTCCGGGGGTGTCTGGGGTCTGCTGTGTCCCTGAGCTGTTTGTTACCTAATCTCCCAGCCCCTGGACACAGGCCCCCTCAGGGAGCACAGGGACTTACCTAGCCATGCGGTGAGTTCACTCCAGGGCTCCTGTCTCTGAAAATCCCTTGTCACCACCGTCCATGTATGGACAGAGCAGCAGGGATGGTGACAGACATAAGGAATTGCTGAGAGCTTTACTCTCAGTTTCCTTAAACTGGTGAGCTCTGCCCCCCACCCCACCCTGTTCCCAGGTGGATTCAGGGTCCTGGCAATATGCTTAACCTTGCGAGCAGAGGGCAGGTGGATTCCAGCCATTCCTCACTTGCTTGGCGCATTGGGCCCTGAAAGTGGTGAAGCCCAGAGTGGGTGTGACCTTCAACAAGCTCCTCCTCTCATTGGCCTCAGTGTCCCGATCTGTTAGACCAGGGGGCTGGATGAATGACGTACACCAGGCTCCCACAAGTGGCTGCTGACTTTGTACAGTTATCCAAGTTGTCCAGGTAGAAACAAAACCTTCAGGAAGCATTTTAGAGGTTTCCATTATGGGAGGAGGAGGAGGGAACGGTCTTGTCTCCTACCTTCTTGCTGTGCCTGCCATGGGCTCAGCATCTGATGGAACCCTGCCCTCCCCCAGTGTCTGCCCCCCAGCTGGCCGCCGAGTCTGATTTCATCATTGTGGCCTGCTCCTTAACACCTGCAACCAAGGGGCTCTGCAACAAGGGCTTCTTCCAGCAGATGAAGAAAACAGCTGTGTTTGTCAACATCAGCAGGTAGCCCAGGGTCACGTACCTTCCCTGGGTCACTGGGCAAGTTTAGAGAGGGGGCTGTGCCTGCTGCTGTGATCTGAGGTTTTTCTTCCCCATGGTTGTTTCTGATACCTCACACTGAGCTTGCCACTTTCCATAAACTCAGAAATACAGTAAAGGCATGAGACAGCATCCCAGACTGGGAAAAGCTATTAGAGCAGGGCATGGCTGTCTGGTTCCCAGCAGTACCCTGAGCCTTGCTTGGGCCGGGCACATAGTAGTGGTGAGTCTGGGAGTGAGTTACCAGGTAGCTTTGGGCAGTCCTGTCCCTCTATTCCACAGAGCGTTGGACTTAGCGACCTTACCAGCCCTTCAGAGGCCAGCCTGCCATTGTGCTGAGCCTGGGTGTGTCTGTGTGTCAGTGACAGCTTGAATCTTCATGTTCTTAGGAAGACACCCAAAATCCAGGTGTCCTGGTTCATCCAACAGTCCTCAGGGAGCCTTCAGGCCAGTGTGCATATTATGGGGGCAGACCTTCCCTGTCTGCCACTCCAAGCCCTTCCTGATTTAAGCTGGTGTCCTTTGAACCAGCATAAATCAGCTTGGGAGCAAACAGAGGTGAGGGAAGGGATTGGATGAGGTCACCCCGAGGGCTCTCCACCCTGGAGGCATCTGTAATTACTAATGTTCAGCTACAGAGGTGACTCTGAGGTGGAGTGAACATGTGGGAACACAGGGCACACGCTGATGGTCTCCGTGTGCTGAGCACCCACACGACCCGGTACTACATGGCGTGCTGCAGTACTGCTTAGGCATGAGCGTTCCCAGTGCATAAGGTAAAGTCTCCAGCAAATCAGTTCTCACTTCAGTGACCTTCAGTCGTGGGAAGGCAGGCTGCTCACCCGGACGTGGTGAGGTGTGTCCTGTGCCCCATTAGGCAGATGCCTGGTGGTGTGCTGCAGTGGGTCTCAGTGGGTTGTCTGGGGAACAGCCCGATCAGAAACACCTGGACAGGACCCCACACAATTGAGGCTCTGCACCCTGTTCGTGCAGTGGGGCGTCAGGAAGTGTTTGTCCTCAGCACCCCTCGGAGCTTAGCAGTATTCTCCCTGTCTTACAGGGGAGAACCCGAAGCACAGAGTTTGAGACACTTCCTAGGGTCATGCAGCTGAAGTACTGGGCTGGGGCTCTCTGACCGTAAGATCTAGTGTAGGAAAGCACACTGCAAGCTTACTGCTGTGGAGTCAGTGGGGAAGTTCACTCTCGGTTGTTCTGCCCTAAGGGAGGCTGGGTGGAGGAAGCTTTGAGGCACCCACATCATCGCTGTCATCCCCAGGGGAGACGTGGTAGACCAGGAGGACTTGTACCAGGCCTTGGCCAGTGGTCAGATTGCTGCTGCCGGACTGGATGTGACAACCCCAGAACCACTGCCTGCAAGCCACCCTCTCCTGACCCTGAAGAACTGTGGTAAGAGCTGTGCTTTTCCAGTGCCAAGTCCCATAGCACCTTCACAGGTAGAAGTGGTCTGGGGGTACTGGGTACCAAACACAAAGGGACACACCAGGGACCACCCATGTTTATGCTCTTAGTGACACTGGTAGTGATTCTGAGCATGCTCACTAGGTCTGTGTCCCTAGAGGAGCAAATGTAGTTTCAGGGAGTTGATTTGTTTAAAAAGAGGGGGTTGATTGCCTGTCTCATAGCCATTGCTAGTCATGGGTGAAACCTATTACTATAAATTGCCATTATCAGTTTAAGTGTGGGAAATTAAAAGTATAATTACAATATCAGTGTTTGTAACTTGTGCCAGTTAATAAGCTATTGTCTCATGGCTCTGAATCCACCCTTGCCTGTTTTGCTTTGTGATGCTGGAGCTGGGACTCTGCACATCCCACTTCTGGGCTCTGTCAGTGTGGACGCCAGAGGCAGCAGGACCTGGCCCCCGCCTTCTTCCTGTCTGTCCGTGTCTGAGTGGCACACGGCTTACTTCTTTCCTGGACTGGCTGGTGAATCTGGCTTGCAGCTTCCCAGCACTTGGTTACCCACTGTGTCCCCTCAGAGATGCAAGCCACAGCGCCAGCACCCCAGCCAGAGGCAGCGCCAGAGGGGCCCGTCCTCAGTCTCCTAAGGCTCAGCGATCCCACCCTTTTCCCTGTGTCTCCCCAGCCCTAGGGAGGTGGATGCTTCCCGCAGTCTGTCTCTGTGATACTCAGTTCAGTGGTTCTCAAACTCCTGTGTTCATTAGTCACCTGGAGGGACTGGCCCCCAGAGGCTTCTGCTTCAGTAGGTCTGGGTAGGACCTGAGAATGTGCACGTCTAACCTGTGTACACATGCTACTGGGTCTGGGAGCATATGAGAAGCGTTCTCTTAGCCTTCTCAGTTAACCTGGTTAACTTTATACCTAGTTAATAGCTACATTAAGTTCTCTCTGTTGAGGTAGCTGGTGTGGTTTGCTCCAGACTAATACATAACTGTGAGAGGAAGGGCTTAGGTTGTCTGGACCAGCCCTTGTCCTTTACTCACCTTCTGGAACGGGAACCCGGAGGTCCTTGGCTGCTTTCCCCACAGTGAATGCTCCCATTTTTGTAGCCCTTAGAAACTCTACTATCCCCACCCCCCACACCAGGTTGGAATGAACACTGGCTGTGATGTCCAGGTTGTTGCCCACAGCTGAGAAAACTGTCCCATCCCCCCAGGCCTGGGGGTTCAGCTCAGTGCTCTGGGTACTGCCTTTGAAAGGCGTTCTCTGAGGACAGGTTACCTCACTTGCTCTGCAGTGGAGCCAGGAGCTGTGCTGTCCAGCATTTCATCATGTAGTTATTTCCATAGATCAAAAGCTCTGGGGCCTCACTTTCAAGGGTGCAGGGTGCGGATATCAGGGTTGAAGCGCCAAAGCTATAATGGCACCTAGTTTCACAGTCTGATGTCAGAAGCGCTGGGTCTAGATCGGCTCTGAGACCCCTTCCAGCCTGTACATTCTCAGATTTTGGATGTGGATCTCATCACCCTTGCTCAGGGTTTCAGTAGCCCGGAGTCCCAGTACTTTGTTACCTGCTCCTCAGCCCCAGGGAAGTGTAGTAATTAGTGACAGTAAAAGGGAAGGTAACTCAATGAATATTGAGGCAGGTTCTCTTTGTTCCTCTTACTGGCAACTACTAGCCATGAAGATGGTCCACTTTAAGTCTCCTGAACCACACTTCTTACCTCCCTCCCCTCTCCTTTCTAGTGATCTTGCCCCACATTGGCAGTGCCACCCATGGAACCCGAAACACCATGTCCCTGTTAGCAGCTAACAACTTGCTGGCGGGCCTGAGAGGAGAGCCGATGCCCAGTGAATTCAAGCTGTAGCCAGACAGCAGATGTGGAGGGCCAGGCAGCAACCAGCACCCCTGGACTCTGTGGGATGCACCCCGGATTGACAGAAGCCGGGCAGGAAGGCCGATCTATGCTGATATTATGGAAGAAGGCTGGTGCTGATAGATAGGCTTGCCACTCTGTGGTTGGAAACATCTGAGCCAAAAACATGTAATTCCATTAAATAATTCTCTCGCAGACTGTCTGGGCCTGTAACTGGGAGACGCTCATGAGCAGAGCATCTGCTTAACTTTTCTAAGTCAGGGCACCTAGCGGCGACCTGCAGGCTCTGCTCTCCCGCCAGTCTTCACTGCCTTGCATTTCATTACTAGAACCTGGCCAAGCTACCTCACTCCTCCGCTGGTAAGATTCCTGCACTTGTCCCTCACTAAGGACAGGACACCCATAGCCTAGTGGTGACCATGCCACCTAAGTCTGCTACCTAGACCATCAGGCAAATTAGATGCACAGGGCGAAGAAAACTAGGTAAGGTCATACTACTATTATTTTTTTGGTCAAGAATAGTTGAAGATAGGTGGTTTTCTTCATTTTTATTTTAAAATTAGTTTCAACACCTTCACACTTTGCACCCTTGTCCACCTCCTCCTCCACCCCCAACCCCCCCCCGGCAGATGCTGTCCAATCACCACCTCACTCCCTCCTTTCCAAGGCCAGGCCAGCATCGCCAATGCTTCTGCTGCTGGGATCAGGTTCCAGCTCTCCCACAGCCAAGCTAAACCAGCAGGTGGACCTCCTGGCCCAGGAGGCAGGTAAGGGAGCAGCAGGAATGTAAGGTTACACGGGCCTTCTGAGAGTAAACCTGGGTGGAGGAGAACAAATCTTCATGCATGTCTATGGCTCAAAGATAGAGTGCAGGGATAGTCGAAGGGGCTACAAACAATAACTGTTATTAATGGACAGCATTAGAGTATTTTCTAGGAGGCTTGGTTTAAAAATAGTACTGGTCAGTTAGGGTTAGCAGAGAAAGCAGTATGATTTCCCTTTCTTGTGTCAATCTTAGTAACCTAGGTGAAGAAAAAATGCATATTTAGTTGGACACATGAAGGTGACAAATTCTTTATTAAAAAATTTCAGATTTTGACCAGCATAGCACCACTGACATGGGTGCCTTGATAGAACTTTATGATTTGATCACTAGAAATGATTATGCCAGGCTATAATTAAGGCTAACCAATCAAAATCTAGGTACCCAATACCAGTTGTAATTCAGGTAGAAACTACAGATCACAGGACCCTGGGACTGGTTTTCCAGGGAACTTCTGAATAATTTTTTAAATGCTACAGCATGTATGAGGACACTGGCCTGCAAGCTTGCTCCTCACATGGAGAAACTGATTGATTGACTAAGAGGTAGATGAGAGATTCTAGATTCCATCTAGCAGTGGAGAGGCAGGGCTCCAGCCACTGTATCAGAGAGAGGCTCCAGCAAAGTCCATTTAAGTCTGAGCGGATGGGAGGGGGCAGCCTCCCAGTACCTCCTCAAGACAAAGGGAGATGTCCCTGGGCCCAGGCAGGGTCTCCCTGGGCCCAGGCAGGGCATCTCTCGTGCTCCACATTGACCCACCTGCCTCCAAAGTTTAATCTCCTCCCCAGACATCGGTCCCCACATCACGTACAGGGTGGATGTACAGCCGCCTCACATCAAGTCAGAACGTGACTGCTAACAATTAGCCAGATGACTGAACTTCACAGGTGATCCCTATCTTCCAACAGTCTGTTTCCCACCTTTGCTGGAAAGGAGAGGAATCAGAAATTGCCCTTTTGGCTTCCTCCCTGGGAATCAGTTGATAGAGATGCTAAGCCTGACTATGAACATTATGAGTTTATCTACAGACAGATGTGTAACTGCACACATTAGATTAAGAGAAGAAAACATGCTGATTTTTGTTTTAGACTACACATAATTTAGCTTTCTAAAACACAAAAACTGAAGGATTTCTCTCAATTATGCCACAAGGGTGTCTCTAGAAAAGCTGTACAAAAAATGAACTCATGTTCATGCATGAATTAAACTGACTTTATGAGCTCTATAGAGACACATTGACCTGTGGGGTTACCCTGGAAGCACATGAGCCAGGGCTCAGCCTAACACAAATGCCACCTGATGGCACAGTCAGGAGAGCAAGGTGGGCTGAGCAAGTGAGGCAGACCCGGCTGAGCAGACAGGCCCTGGGCAGTGACCCAAATATCTTCTCAGTCTCAGATGCTACCTGGGGACTGCTATGCTCTGGGCTGCCCTACTCTCTTACAGTCTGGAAAGTATCTATGGATACTGCTATGTTTGGATTTCAAGCCATTTTAAACATTCAGTTTAAATATTGGGTTGGGACAACAGCAGAAGTTCAGGATCAATACTTAAGTATATAACTAATAAAACCCATGGTGGAGGGGTCGGGGAGACTGGCCTCCTTTTTGGTTTGTAAGTAAAACTTAAGCTAGATCTGGGAAAAATGCCATACGGGGCACGAGTGAAGAAGCAAAGCAGAGAATGGGCTGCTCACTGGGCGAGACGTGTCAGGCTGGGCTGGCCCCTGAAGTCTGGATGGCGCAAAGGGTAAGTACGCCAGGAAAGATTCCACAAAAAAGGACTCCACATCAGCAGAACAAAGACAAACACGAGCTCTTTTCTGACTCCCACCATGGAACTGTAACACCTGTAATACAAGGTGGTTTAAATACTGCTAAAAGAGCACATACAAAAACCATACCTTACTTGTCACCCCCTACAAGGACATACCCCATTTACAACTGTTTTAAAACCAGAACTGTTAACACATCTATCCAACAGTGATGTTTTCAAAAGTATGTACACCTAATAGTCCAGAGAATGCTTGCTCTGGACCCAGTGTCAGCACCATCAAAATGCAGTGTCTATCACTGCAAATCAGACAGAAATAAGATACAGTACTTTCTGAGGCCTAGGACTAGCATGATACACTTTAAAGCATTGTGGCAGACAGGCGTGTCCTCAAGGGACTTCCTTTTAGACAGGCACGAACTTGCCACTGGTTACATGTAAGTGCGTTCTGCATCACTGTACAGGTATATAATATTTCCTTCAGAAGATATTTAATTAAAATTTAATTAAAATGCCTCACAGAGTTTTACAAAAATTGCTAAAAAATTTTTTTTGCACTTTAATTTTTAACTCTTAAATGTGCTACTTTAAACATCAATTACAAACTACTTTCTGACTGCACTACTCAACCCTAAGGAAGAACTTGGTTTCAGGGATCACATCCCTCTGAAAGCATGCATTTCACGCAGAAATGCAGCATTACAAGCGCTACACGTATTAATTCTCCACTCAATAGTCACCAAAATTTGCAAGAGCCATGGGGCAGCCTGAAGCCTCAAACCCCATGGCATTAGCCACCAACAAAAGTATAATCTTGGTCCTACAGCTGGCATCAGCGTTATCTCAAGAGGCCGGGGTTAGAGCAAAGTGCTGGGAAGATTGCTGCTCTGCCAGCGCAGGCAGGTAGTCTTCGAGTGTTTATATAGGTGGCTGGATTGACTGAACCTCTTACCACACTTCAGGCAGGCATAGGGCTTTTCACCTGTGTGAACACGGATGTGCTTCTTGCAATCTGTCAAGGTCAGAAAAGTCTTGCAGCAAATTTTGCAAGCATACTTGCGAGCACCTTCTACAACCAAGACGTTGTGCTCCGATAAGGCCTTCTTGCACTTTGATAGGACGTCAGCAGATGCCCTGGTTAGCTGTGGAGGGCCAGGCTGCGAGGGATGGCTATTTTCAAATGAGGATGTGGTTGCATTCATCATCAGCTGAGAACTGGTTGAGTTTTCTGGGATCTGTGAGCTCCTGACAGAAGTCACAACTGGCATTTTGGGAGCTATGCGGCGGTAGTAGGGGAAGTTACTGGCACCTCCTCGTGGGGAGCCCATCATGACCCTAGAGAAGGAGGAGTGGAGGCCCAAACCAGCCCTGGAAAAATCCATCCCAAACTGTTCTCCTTGGTAGCCTGAAGTCTGCACACATGGCAGGCCCATCACGTCCTGCATGGGCCTAACGAAGTGGGAGTCTGCAGGCTCACTGAATGGGTTCTCCACATGAGCACCCGGGGCTGCGGAGGGCCCGCCTGCAGGCCCAGCCTCTGGACTCAACAAATACGGGGCCTCCCCATCCAACCTGCAGTCGCTAGTGGTGTTTGGGATATTATCATCATTGTTCTGATTTGCACTGAAGTTACTTCCTCTGCTCTTATTAAGAAAATTTGAAATGCTAAAAGCAGATTTATGTTCTAGGTTATTTGTGACTTCCAGAATATGGATATCACCTACCCTGTCAGTGCTAGACTGGGGGTCTGAAAAACTCCGATCACTGCTTTCAGGGCTGAGGTCTATCTTCTCAGCGCTGACCACAACTCCTTCCACTTCCACGGATTCACTGCCTTCTGCTTGTGAGGTCACATCGCTAACTTCATCTTGAGGCTCAGGAGAGCTCAGAGGCTCAGATTTAACCACCACTCTCATGTGCTCCTTCTCACCAAGGCCAACCTCCGGATTCTCGCACTGAAAACCACTTTTCTCAGTTGCAGCTTCCTGCTCAAAACTAGTCTCAACCTGAGTTGCACGAGAGGCCATGGACAACTGGGCCATGTTGCTGGTGCTGTTGTCAGACTGGCTGGGCACCTGGGCATCTTCTTGAGCACCAAAAGACTGGTCAAACATGATGGCACCGTCTTCCTGGTTGTCAGTAATCCCGTCAGCCTTAGGGTTATCCACAATTTTCAGAGAATCTGGTGAAAAGAACTCCTCCCGAGGATGAACCCCTGACGGCCCGTTCTCTGGCGTAACATCAGAAATGGCAGACTCATCCATGGTGGGTCGGAGGCGCTGTCTGGCCCGCTCCTCTGCAGACTGCTTGCGCTTATGGAGGCGTCTCATGGGGAAGGGTGTCCGCTGGTCCAGGTTATTGCGCATTGCGGAGCTCATGGGGGCCGGTTGCTCTTCACCACTCTGGCTGGAATTGAGGGCCGAGCTCACAATGCTGAGTCCCAGCTGCTGCAGCATAAAGGAGCGCTGCATGCGGGCACTCTGCTCCTGGACGCGCTCACTGGGGGGGGACAGGGGCAGTGTCCTCGTCGTTAGGTAATATTTACAGGCCTTCACAACAGAGTTCAAATGCAAGTGAGAGGCTGCCAATAAGACATCCATAACATTGCTCTCCCCCAGCATGAGGGTGGAGGTATACATCATGTCAATCAGTGCTGCAAAGGCCTCTGCCGTCACTACCTCGCTATCCAGCTGGATCATATTCATGGTCTGATCTCCCTCTGCCACTGAGAAAAGGGCTCGGAAATGTGTGCTGCATGCTGCCAGTACAGAGCGGTGGGCTTTAAAATGTCTATTCCCCACTACAATGACACAATCACAGAGTTGGCCATGAAGTCTCTGGTAGTTCAGCTGCTGGAAGATCTGTTCAAAGTGTCCAGGAAAATCCATGATCCTATAGGAAAAACGAAGTATAAGACTTAGAAAAGTGCAAGTCAAAGTCAGAGCACAGAAGGTATGATGAAGAGAGGCACAGATGGCCACACTTGGACCTCTAAGGATTGTGATGTTTTTGATGATGCGCATACAGACTAAAAACCTGTCAAATAAGGAGCAAATGCTGACTCAGCTAATAGCCCTGGAAGCATGCACACATGGGATAAACTACTGGCTCTTTACTGGCTCCCCTCCACTCTTGCTGTGACCTACTTTGAACACTTCGGGTCTGTTAGAAAAGACCAACGTGTGGGTGATAGAATATCTACCCCATAGGAGTTATGAGTTCTGCCTTCCCTAAGGACAATGAATAAGCTCCAAGAAATCCCAGTCTTTTAGCAACCTTCAAAAAGTAAAAAGGACAAATCACTATTAGTGTGGAAGATTTCCAATTATAGATGGTTTTATAACGTGTTTATCCCCCATTCATTCCTGAGGCCCCATTAAAAAGACACTGAAGTTTTTTGGTTTAAAAGTATATAAACCCACAGTAAAAAAAAGAATGGGAAAGAAATATCAGTAGCATTTTGGAAGCAGATGAGCAGGTGATAAACTTTAACTGACTTAGCATACCCTGGAAGCTAAATCCCAAAATGACAGTGCATAAAGCAACCTGACTTAATTATAACCCCCACCCACCCAATTACCCAAAGGCTCAGGTGCAGGGGAAGTGGAGTGAAAGTGACACCAAGACAGGAAGGAAGACTTGCTTGAAGTTTATTCACTAAAAAATGTAATGGACATGCTATGCTTGAAGCACAGAAAAGGTAAATCTGTAGAGACCGAGCAGATTAGTGGTTACTAGGGGCTGGGGGTGTGATCACGGAAGGACTGCAAATGGGAAGAGGGACCCTCGGGGGGATGAAAATGTTCTAAAAGTGGATTGTGGTGATGAATGCACAGCTCGTAAGTTTTCTAAAATGATCGGAACTGTACACTTATAGCAAGGATTTTTATGGTATGTACGTTATACCTCAAAAAAAAAAAACGGGGAAAGAAAAACGAGATGAATAAGCCTCAAACCCTATTGTTCAGCATCCATAAAACTAAACACTTTAAAATATCACATCTTTGATGACATTAAATAATTACTGTTATTTTTTCCTTGGGTGTGATAATGACATCTGATTTATTTTAAAGTGTTAATGAGACAACATTTACAGATGAAATGAAATGATGTCTGGGATTTGCTTCAAAAGTTTATTTTGTGTATTCGAAAATTTTCATTAATGTGTTAAAGGGAAAAAAAGAAGAGTCTACATGGCCTGTGGGCAGATCACTTTGTGGTGCTTAGCTCGGAACCATTAACACCTGCACATTTTCATCTCCTGGACTGATTGGAAGCAAGAACTTGTTTATTCTCTCCTAAGAAACTGCTACTCTTCCCAGGAACTATATGACTGCTGATTCATAGTCTCTGTCCTTGACTGGTGCTCATGACAGACTCCCAATATGTGATTAGACAAGAGGGTCAATAACCCCACAGGGTTATTGCCCTCTGCCCACAGACTCTGTAGAAGCTGAAGGAGCCACAGAGTTTTAAAAACCCTGTTTTATTCTCTCCAGAGAAGGAGCCTCTTGTCTTCTGGAATGCAGTGAGGCAGAATCTAATGGCTAAATCTCAGCCTATCAACACATGCAGATTGAGTATCTGAAGTGCCTGGCCCCAAAGACAAATCCAGTGCCTGTGCATAGGGGGACAGACTAATAAACACTCAACTACAGCGAGGTGTTACCAGTGCTGGGGCAGGGGGAAGACGTGCAGAAGGCCTCTGAGGGAGGGGCCTGCAGTCTCCGGCACAACTGGGCAAGCTGAACCACAGCAGCTCTGTCCTCCGGACACTGCATCAGCGCCTGAGGCTGGAACAAACTGCCACACTGAGAACTGGAGCTGTCAGCCAGTCTGCACACAGAACGTGAGACTCCTCCAGCCCTACCCACCAACTGGAAGGCTAGCAGCCAAGCCCATCTGTTGGAGTCCCTCCAACAGAACACAGGTCCCCATCTAGTTTCCCAATGGTGAACCTCACTAGTCCTCAGGGCCCACGATCCGCTCAGCATTCAGTTAGTGCTTCACTCTTAAATATGAACAGTTAAGGAGCATCACAAACTAGAGGGAGGGAAAAAAACCTCTAACATGAAAAACAAAAGCCTTAAACAAACAAACAAAAAAGGTATCTGGAAGAAATGGAAACAGTACAGGGAAAAGAAAACCAAGGGGAAAAAAACACCTATAATTAACATCCTCAGAGAGGTAAGATACCATATCCATGAAACAAGAAGAAAAGATATTTAACAATTTTTAAAAAGTATTTGGGGAACAAGAATACGATTGACAACTTAAAATAGCAAAAAAGAAGTTTAAGTTACTATGAAAGTTTGGAAGATAATGGTTGAGGAAATTTCACAGATAAAGGAGAAATAAAAGTGAATGAGTAAGACAAAAAGAATTAATTAGGTCCAAATCTGACTGCACAAAGAGAAAATACAGAAAATGGGGGAAATGATAAAAGAAATGTAAGAAAAATTCCCCGAATTGAAGATTTTGCTTATTCAGACTAAAAGGTCCACCAAGTGCTCAGCAATGGGAATGAGCAAATTCCCACTCCAGGCTCAGTACAATGACATCTTAGGACACCTGGGATAAAGATCCTGAAAATTTTGAGGAGTGGGGTAGAGGTGATAGGTTACAAAGAATCAGGAATATCACTGCATCAGACTTTGAAAGCAATATTGAAAGCTAAAAGGTGACAGTCCCTTCAAAATTCTCCAATTTATTAAAAAATCTCCATTATTTCCTACTTAGACCATATCCAGCCAAACAATTATAAGGGTCGACTAAGGCATTTTCTGACAAGCAAGATCCCAAAGGTTTGTTTACCTCATACATATCCTTTCTCAGGACACTATTAAAGGTTGTGCTTAAAGAACCAGTTTCTGGAATAAACCAAGAAAAGGGAATTTTAAAGATGATGATAAAACAAACAGCTAGGCAGCAGGGCAACCAGTTCAGACTGGAGTAGGAAGATGGAGGACTCCTAGGAGTTTCCCAAGGGGAAAGAAAAAAGAAAAGAAAAAAAAAAAGGAATGGATAGATCACATGATATACAGTTGAGAGTACTAAGAATTTAATAGTTCCATGAAAGTATGAAGATAGGTCATTGAAAAATAAGAAAAATTTTAAATGAGGCAGTTATTAACTCCAGGAAAAATAAATGGTGGTTTAGTTGCAGCCCAGTATGTGGTTTGTTTATGGACAATATTTACATAGTCAGTGCTAAAACTTAACTAAATTTGAGATACTGGAGGGAAAGGGGAGGAAAGGTCAATTTGAATGGGGGGGCAGGGAGCAGAAGACAAGTGATATAAGAAAGTTAAATCCTTGCCTTCCTTGTTAAGAAATACTGTCTGAAATACTATCTTGAAAAACAGTAATATAAGCACGTTATTTAGAAGGTCAGAAGTCAGTGGCAGATGAAGCAACAGAAACAACTGAAAACAAGTGGCTCCTCTGAGGAGTGGGAATTTGGAGGGGAAAAGGATGGGACAGGGGACCCCTGTTTTTTAGCTCAGCCTTGTAAGGAACTATGTGGCTTTTAAAATACAAATATAAGCACATACTAACTTTTATAAAATGCAATTTTAAAACACGGCAGGTCCTTGACATTCTTAAGGTATACACCCTGAGATCTTTGCAGATCTCCAAATTCACAGTATGGCACTTCACAAGAATTACTGCAAGGAGCAGGCAACATGGATGTCACACCAGCTTCAACCACTTCTCTGATGCCCTGGCCTTATAGAACACAACATGTCTTTGGGGGAAATCACTTTTCACCCATTCTTTGGTCCAGGTGTTACAAATCAGACTGCCCCAAACCTCTGAGTTCCAGCAATGGACAGATAATCCAGGGACGTCTGGCCAATTTGCCCAGTCCCCTTGATTACAGTGATTGTTTCAGAGATGGGTATGTGACCCAAGCCATGCTGATTAGAGTCTGCCCTGGGATTCTCTTCACTCAGCTTGCAAGCTAGGACACAGATAAAAGCCTAGCTGATGGTAGCCTTTGTTGCCTATCTGAGAATGAAGCCAGTACAGAAAAAAAGCAGTACCAAAGACAATGTCCTGATGACATCAAGGCCCTGGGCTCCACCTGTTAGTATCACCCTACTTCATGAGCCAATGAATTCCCCTTTAACCTTAACCTGATTTATGCTGGATCTCTTGTCACATAGTTTAACATGAGGTTCAAATTATAACCTCAGAAAACCTAAATAACATTATCTTAAACCTTTTTAAATCTAGATGAGTATTTTAAAAACTCAGTTACTTTGGCAGATATATGTTACTCTCAGCTCTGATGAAAGGGAATCATTAATCAAGATTATGGTTATTCAAAACTCAGGCAACTCTAGCAAACTCAGAAGACCAGTGTAAAAGCACTAAGAGAATTCATATTGAGAAGATACGTGTTTTACCAAAAGCTGCCTGTCGAAAGCTTTCAAAACAAAGAAAAGAGCTTCAGATCTCAAAAAAATGTCAAGATATGACAATACCAGACTGGATAGCTGGAGAAGATACTGGTAAGTAATCTACCAATTTGTAACTTTCTGACCCAAAGCAAGTATACACTACAATATCTATTATCTGCAGGAATGTTTTTCAAAATTTCTAAACTAAATGTAATTAAGAAAATACACTTATACAACTATTATTACATTAACATGAATAACCAAGAGCTGACTGTTTTCTCAATAGGATTTACTTTCTTAATAATGCTTTACTTAGACTAATAAAAAAATAGTTTTCTAGGAGAACAAGCCAGTTAATTGCACATTTCAAACTATTTGACTTACATACTGACTTACCCTCATGCTTTCTAATAATATACTTAGTTCATAAAGAGAAGTATACCCCATGCCCAAACATCAACACCATATCAAGTTATTCGCTGCCCACGTGCCAGCAGGACCTGCAAAGCTGTCCCCTGAAAGCTTAACATTCAGTCTCCCTAACAGAATTCTCCTCCACTTGTGGAGACAATATAGATAAAAATAAATATAAGAGAACAAAATTGGACAAGGTGCCAGTCAAGCAGTCTAGGATTTTTGACAGGGCTCCCAGTTCTGGAGTCCTGCGATATTCATCCTTTGTTCCGACTGGACCAACAAAGTGGGAGCAGAGAAAAGCTGGGACTAGGTGGGCACACAAGCCCAAGGATGGCCCCAGATACCAGGTCTTAGAGCACGTCTAATTTTAAACTCTGTTTCGGCTTGGTTAGGGCTGGCTCAGAAACTGGACAGATTAGGTCTACTGAAAAGAGAACCCACCAGTGACTAAGAGTGAGCATGACTGGGGAAGCCAGGCTAGTGCCAGAAGCCCGACCATCTAAACCTATCCTCCAACTCGTCCTGCTCTGCTGCCTTGTTTTCCAGGTCAAAATTCCTGGGGATTAGCTGACATAGAACTTCTTAACTCGGTCTGAATGAGAATAGGTATTAGTACCTGACTTATTTTCCCAGTGCAAACTCAAAATGCTTTTCCTACTAAACAGCTTGTTGAGGGCAAGGATTTTTTCTTTCTCTCCCAAAGTGTTTGACAGACAGCTCGGTAAATGATTTGTTGAATGAACTCCTGACTGTACATAGATGAAATATAACACCATATTACCCAATAGTCATTTTTCTGAAACTCCCAACTATCTCTAAAATCATCCAAAAACCAGAAAGAAAAAGTCTCAGAATATGCAAAATAAAGATCAAAGCCCATGTCTGAAAAGATTTCCTCATAGGAAAGTCCCTTACACCATCACAGTCTTTTGTTTTAAACAAAACTCAAGTTTTTCTAATTTCCCAACTGACTGAAGATGAGCAACAGCAATTCTACAATGAGGGCAAAAGGGGCTACATGTTGACAGCTCCAAAAAGAGGCAGCTGACCCACTAAGGGAGAAGACAGGCCCAGCAGCTTGGAACCATGTCCTTGAGGGGCTGTTATAGCCCTAGAGGTCACTGTATATTTGGTACCCAAATTCATTCATCTGATGTTTTTAAGTGCTTGCTTCACTCAAGGTTGTGCTTACTTCATTCAAGGTTAAGTGCTGTGGAAGAGAGATTTGGAGAGCATAGTCTTAACTGTCACAGGTGCTTAGTGAAAACAAGGCATACACAAGTAACCATATTAAAAAGTAGAAAGCCACCATTAAAAAGTAAGTGCCGAGGCGGGAGCCAAGATGGCGGCGTGAGTAGAGCAGTGGAAATCTCCTCCCAAAAACACATAGAGCTATGAAAATATAACAAAGAAAAATCTTCCTAAAATAGAGACCACAGGACACAGGACAACATCCAGACCACATCCACACCTGCAAGAACCCAGCGCCTTGTGAAGGGGGTAAGATACAAGCCCCAGCCCGGCGGGACCCGAGCGCCCCTCCCCCCGGCTCCCGGCGGGTGGAGAGAAACCGGAGCAGTTTTTTTTTTTTTGGCGAGCGCTTTTTGGAAGCCTTAGAGGGACGGGCCCCCGTTGCTGGGGAGGCAGGGTGGCGGGACCGGTGAGGAGGTGCCTGGGAACGGCGCCGGAGGACAAAGAATATCCCGCGTTTCTCCCTGCGAGACCTGGGGGCGGGTGCCTGAGACCGGTGCCTGAGGACGGAGGAGGTCGCGCGTTTTTCCCCCTTTTTTTTTTTTTCTCTTTTTGGCAAGCGCTTTTTGGAAGCCTTGAAGGGACGGGGACCCCAGTGCTAGGGAGGCACGGTGGCGGGACTGGTGAGCGGGTGGCTGGGACCGGCGCCTGAGGACAAAGAATATCCCCCGTTTTTCCCTGCGGGACCGGTGGGCGGGTGCCTGAGACCGGCACTTGAGGACAGAGGAAATCGCGCGTTTTTCCCCTTTTTTTTTTTTTCTCTTTTCTGCGAGTGCTTTTTGGAAGCCTAAAAGGGACAGGGACCCCGGTGCTAGGGAGGCAGGGCGGCGGGACTGGTGAGCGGGTGCCTGGGACCAGCACCTGAGGACAAAGAATATCCCGCATTTTTCCCTGTGGGACCGGTGGGTGGGTGCCTGAGACCAGCACCTGAGGACGGAAGAAATCGCGCGTTTTTCCCTTTTTTTTCTCTCTTTTTGCCAAGTGCTTTTTGGAAGCCTTGAAGGGACAGGGACCCCGGTGCTAGGGAGGCAGGGCAGCGGGACTGGTGAGCGGGTGCGTGGGACCAGTGCCTGAGGACCAAGAATATTGAGCGTTCCTTCCCTGCGGGACCGGTGGGTGGGTGCTTTTTGGAAGCCTTGAAAGGACAGGGACCCTGGTGCTAGGGAGACAGGGCAGCAGGACCAGTGCGCGGGTGCCTGGGACCGGCACCTGAGGAAAAAAAAAAAATCGCGTGTTTTTTCTTTTTTTTTTCCTTTCTGTTCCCTCTCTCATTGTTGCTGTTGTTGTTTTGGTTTGGAGAGTGCTTTTTGGAAATCTTAAAGGGGCAGGACAGGTCACTTAGACCAGAAGCAGGGAATCTGGGGATCTCTGGGCACTCTAACCCCCTGGGCAGCAGGGAGCACAGAGGCCCCTTACGGAGATAAATAGTCTCCTGGCTGCTCCCCCTCTAACGGGGCTCCACCATTTTGGAGGAACAGCCCCAGCCAGGCCAAGCCCACAGCAACAGTGGAGATAAACCCCAAAGCAACTGGGCAGGAAGCAGAAGCCCTGTCTGCGCACAGCTGCCCAGCACAAGCCACTAGAGGTCGCTATTCTCCCAGGAAAAGGCTACAAACCAACAAGAAGGGAAGCTCTTCCAGCGGTCACTTGTACCAGCTCTGCAGACTATCTCTATCACCATGAAAAGGCAAAACTACAGGCAGACAAAGATCACAGAGACAACACCTGAGAAGGAGACAGACCTAACTAGTCCTCCTGAAAAAGAATTCAAAATAAAAATCATGAACATGCTGACAGAGATGCAGAAAAAAATGCAAGAGCAATGGGATGAGATGCAGAGAAAAATGCAAGAGCAGTGGGATGAGATGCAGAGAAAAATGCAAGAGCAGTGGGATGAAGTCCGGAAGGAGATCACAGATGTCAGGAAAGAGATCACAGAAGTGAAACAATCCCTGGAAGGATTTATAAGCAGAATGGATAAGATGCAAGAGGCCATTGAAGGAATAGAAGCCAGAGAACAGGAACGTATAGAAGCTGACATAGAGAGAGATAAAAGGATCTCCAGGAATGAAACAACACTAAGAGAAATATGTGACCAATACAAAAGGAAAAACATTCGTATTATAGGGATACCAGAAGAGGAAGAAAGAGGAAAAGGGATAGAAAGTGTCTTTGAAGAAATAATTGCTGAAAACTTCCCCAAACTGGGGGAGGAAATAATCGAACAGACCATGGAATTATACAGAACCCCCAACAGAAAGGATCCAAGGAGGACAACACCAAGACACATAATAATTAAAATGGCAAGGATCAAGGACAAGGAAAGAGTTTTAAAGGCAGCTAGAGAGAAAAAGGTCACCTATAAAGGAAAACCAATCAGGCTAACATCAGACTTCTCAACAGAAACCCTACAGGCCAGAAGAGAATGGCATGATATACTTAATGCAATGAAACAGAAGGGCCTTGAACCAAGGATACTGTATCCAGCACGACTATCATTTAAATATGATGGTGGGATCAAACAATTCCCAGACAAGCAAAAGCTGAGGGAATTTGCTTCCCACAAACCACCTCTACAGGGCATCCTACAGGGACTGCTCTAGATGGGAGCACCCCTAAAAAGAGCACAGAACAAAACACACAACATATGAAGAAGGGAGGAGGAGGAATAAGAAGGGAGAGAAGAAAAGACTCTCCAGACAGTGTATATAACAGCTCAATAAGCGAGCTAAGTTAGGCAGTAAGATACTAAAGAAGCTAACCTTGAACCTTTGGTAACCACGAATCTAAAGCCTGCAATGGCAATAAGTACATATCTTTCAATAGTCACCCTAAATGTAAATGGACTTAATGCACCAATCAAAAGACATAGAGTAATAGAATGGATAAAAAAGCAAGACCCATCTATATGCTGCTTACAAGAAACTCACCTTAAACCCAAAGATAAGCATAGACTAAAAGTCAAGGGATGGAAAAACATATTTCAGGCAAACAACAGTGAGAAGAAAGCAGGGGTTGCAGTACTAATATCAGACAAAATAGACTTCAAAACAAAGAAAGTAACAAGAGATAAAGAAGGCCACTACATAATGATAAAGGGCTTAGTCCAACAAGAGGATATAACCATTCTAAATATATATGCACCCAATACAGGAGCACCAGCATATGTGAAGCAAATACTAACAGAACTAAAGAGGGAAATAGACTGCAATGCATTCATTGTAGGAGACTTCAACACACCACTCACCCCAAAGGATAGATCCACCGGGCAGAAAATAAGTAAAGACACACAGGCACTGAACAACACACTAGAACAGATGGACCTAATAGACATCTATAGAACTTTACATCCAAAAGCAACAGGATATACATTCTTCTCAAGTGCACATGGAACATTCTCCAGAATAGACCACATACTAGCTCACAAAAAGAGCCTCAGTAAATTCCACAATATTGAAATTCTACCAACCAATTTTTCAGACCACAAAGGTATGAAAGTAGAAATAAATTCTACAAAGAAAACAAAAAGGCTCACAAACACATGGAGGCTTAACAACATGCTACTAAATAATCAATGGATCAATGAACAAATCAAAATAGAGATCAAGGAATATATAGAAACAAATGACAACAACAACACTAAGCCCCAACTTCTGTGGGATGCAGCGAAAGCAGTCTTAAGAGGAAAGTATATAGCAATCCAGGCACACTTGAAGAAGGAAGAACAATCCCAAATGAATAGTCTAACATCACAATTATTAAAACTGGAAAAAGAAGAACAAATGAGGCCTAAAGTCAGCAGAAGGAGGGACATAATAAAGATCAGAGAAGAAATAAACAAAATTGAGAAGAATAAAACAATAGCAAAAATCAACGAAACCAAGAGCTGGTTCTTTGAGAAAATAAACAAAATAGATAAGCCTCTAGCCCAACTTATTAAGAGAAAAAGAGAGTCAACACAAATCAACATAATCAGAAATGAGAATGGAAAAATCACGACAGACTCCACAGAAATACAAAGAATTATTAAAGACTACTATGAAAACCTATATGCCAACAAGCTGGAAAACCTAGAAGAAATGGACAACTTCCTAGAAAAATACAACCTCCCAAGACTGACCAAGGAAGAAACACAAAAGTTAAACAAACCAATTACAAGCAAAGAAATTGAAACAGTAATCAAAAAACTACCCAAGAACAAAACCCCGGGGCCGGACGGATTTACCTCGGAATTTTATCAGACACACAGAGAAGACATAATACCCATTCTCCTTAAAGTGTTCCACAAAATAGAAGAAGAGGGAATACTCCCAAACTCATTCTATGAAGCCAACATCACCCTAATACCAAAACCAGGCAAAGACCCCACCAAAAAAGAAAATTACAGACCAATATCCCTGATGAACGTAGATGCAAAAATACTCAATAAAATATTAGCAAACAGAATTCAACAGTATATCAAAAGGATCATACACCATGACCAAGTGGGGTTCATCCCAGGGATGCAAGGATGGTACAACATTCGAAAATCCATCAACATCATCCACCACATCAACAAAAAGAAAGACAAAAACCACATGATCATCTCCATAGATGCTGAAAAAGCATTTGACAAAATTCAACATCCATTCATGATAAAAACTCTCAGCAAAATGGGAATAGAGGGCAAGTACCTCAACATAATAAAGGCCATATATGATAAACCCACAGCCAGCATTATACTGAACAGCGAGAAGCTGAAAGCATTTCCACTGAGATCGGGAACCAGACAGGGATGCCCACTCTCCCCACTGTTATTTAACATAGTACTGGAGGTCCTAGCCACGGCAATCAGACAAAACAAAGAAATACAAGGAATCCAGATTGGTAAAGAAGAAGTTAAACTGTCACTATTTGCAGATGATATGATACTGTACATAAAAAACCCTAAAGACTCCACTCCAAAACTACTAGAACTGATATCGGAATACAGCAAAGTTGCAGGATACAAAATCAACACACAGAAATCTGTAGCTTTCCTATACACTAACAACGAATCAATAGAAAGAGAAATCAGGAAAACAATTCCATTCACCATTGCATCAAAAAGAATAAAATACCTAGGAATAAACCTAACCAAGGAAGTGAAAGACTTATACTCTGAAAACTACAAGTCACTCTTAAGAGAAATTAAAGGGGACACTAATAAATGGAAACTCATCCCATGCTCATGGCTAGGAAGAATTAATATCGTCAAAATGGCCATCCTGCCGAAAGCAATATACAAATTTGATGCAATCCCTCTCAAATTACCAGCAACATTCTTCAATGAATTGGAACAAATAATTCAAAAATTCATATGGAAACACCAAAGACCCCGAATAGCCAAAGCAATCCTGAAAAAGAAGAATAAAGTAGGGGGGATCTCACTCCCCAACTTCAAGCTCTACTACAAAGCCATAGTAATCAAGACAATTTGGTACTGGCACAAGAACAGAGCCACAGACCAGTGGAACAGATTAGAGACCCCAGAAATTAACCCAAACATATATGGTCAATTAATATTTGATAAAGGAGCCATGGACATACAATGGCAAAATGACAGTCTCTTCAACAGATGGTGCTGGCAAAACTGGACAGCTACATGTAGGAGAATGAAACTGGACCATTGTCTAACCCCATATACAAAGGTAAACTCAAAATGGATCAAAGACCTGAATGTAAGTCACGAAACCATTAAACTCTTGGAAAAAAACATAGGCAAAAACCTCTTAGACATAAACATGAGTGATCTCTTCTTGAACATATCTCCCCGGGCAAGGAAAACAACAGCAAAAATGAGCAAGTGGGACTACATTAAGCTGAAAAGCTTCTGTACAGCGAAAGACACCATCAATAGAACAAAAAGGAACCCTACAGTATGGGAGAATATATTTGAAAATGACAGATCTGATAAAGGCTTGACGTCCAGAATATATAAAGAGCTCACACGCCTCAACAAACAAAAAACAAATAACCCAATTAAAAAATGGGCAGAGGAACTGAACAGACAGTTCTCCAAAAAAGAAATACAGATGGCCAAGAGACACATGAAAAGATGCTCCACATCGCTAATTATCAGAGAAATGCAAATTAAAACTACAATGAGGTATCACCTCACACCAGTAAGGATAGCTGCCATCCAAAAGACAAACAACAACAAATGTTGGCGAGGCTGTGGAGAAAGGGGAACCCTCCTACACTGCTGGTGGGAATGTAAATTAGTTCAACCATTGTGGAAAGCAGTATGGAGGTGCATCAAAATGCTCAAAACAGACCTACCATTTGACCCAGGAATTCCACTCCTAGGAATTTACCCTAAGAACGCAGCAATCAAGTTTGAGAAAGACAGATGCACTCCTATGTTTATCGCAGCACTATTTACAATAGCCAAGAATTGGAAGCAACCTAAATGTCCATCTGTAGATGAATGGATAAAGAAGATGTGGTACATATACACAATGGAATACTACTCAGCCATAAGAAGTGGAAAAATCCAACCATTTGCAGCAACATGGATGGAGCTGGAGAGTATTATGCTCAGTGAAATAAGCCAAGCGGAGAAAGAGAAATACCAAATGATTTCACTCATCTGAGGAGTATAGGAACAAAGGAAAAACTGAAGGAACAAAACAGCAGCAGAATTACAGAACCCAAAAATGGACTAACAGGTACCAAAGGGAAAGGAACTGGGGAGGATGGGTGGGCAGGGAGGGATAAGGGGGGGGAAGAAGAAGGGGGGTATTAAGATTAGCACGCATGGGGGGGGAGGGAGAAAGGGGAGGGTGGGCTGCACAACACAGAGAGGACAAGTAGTGACTCTACAACATTTTGCTAAGCTGATGGACAGTAACCGTAATGTGGTTGTTAGGGGGGACCTGATATAGGGGAGAGCATAGTAAACATAGTATTCTTCAGGTAAGTGTAGATTAAACATTTAAAAAAAAAAAAAGAAAGAAAGAAAGAAAAGGGGGATTACTCCTTAACAGGATAAAACTATTGGTAAATCAAAGATCAACGCATGCTTTAAATATCCTTAATGTTGATCACTTAAAGGGTGTCAGATGATCAGCTATGGAGGTACTCTTTTCTGATAATATTCCTTTCTCTTCATTAAAAAAAAAAAAAAAAAAAGCAGTTACTGTGTGCTGACCTCCAATGAGTTCTGCACAGTGGTATAGAGGGCATGTCAAAGTGTGGGCAAAGGGTCTGTTTGTTTCTACGCAGAAGATCAAGGCCTAGCTTGGATACCCAGAAAATGAACTAAGATACGATATGAGGAGGAGCTTCCGGCATCAGCACTCTCTGGAGGACTCGTGCCGGGGGATGATCATCAAAAAGCCTCCACAGGGATCCGGACGATGCTGCGGTTGTGGCTGCATCCAGCCCACCATCTCCTGGACTTGCCATAAGAAGGAGGAGGGAGATGTCTAGGCTGGCATGTGCATACAGTGAGACAACGAATTTGACTGGATATGTACTGTTGGAACTCAACCAGGAGTTGGGAGGGGTGCAAGTTGTAGCACCCCAAAATCTCATGACTATAGACTATCTATGGTTAAAAGAACATATGGGATGTGAACAGATCCCAGAAATGGGCTGCTTTAATTTGTCTGATGGTTCAAGTACAGTTGGAAAATATCCATCATATCATAGATAAATTTTCACAAATGCCTAGGGTGCCTAAATGGTTTTCTTGGCTTCACTGGAGATGGCTGGTAATTATAGATTTGCTTTGTTTATGTCACCGTATTCCTATTATGTCAATATGTGTGTGCAAATTAGTTAGTAGTTTAAAACCTATACATACTTAAGGTACTATACAAGAAGATATGTCAAAGAAATAATCAATCCTCCCAAGTTTCCTTCATATGCTACATCTATAGCTTTTCTTCTTCCTTCCTAATTACAAACTTTAAATAGAATTCGTGCCTCATATCGAATTTACCGAGTATCATAATTCCTCCAGGTGGTAAAGATACCTCGAGACAAGTGCTGGGCATAGAAGCCACAGGGCATAAATCTGCAAAGAAGTAAAAAGCTAACCTTTGCAAACAATATGGCTTCTCTCTCACTTACCAACTTTACATTTCCCTGTATGGCCCCGGAAGATGACTGGTTAGCCAGAGACGGGTAAGATTCCTCAAGGGAGGAACAACCTAAGACAGGCACAGTCGCAGGGGGGCCATCAGGTGAGAATTTGGGGATCAACAGAGGTGAGGCTCAGAACCTCACCCCCCCTGCTTTGAGAGAAATCTTCTGCATCCGTGGATGTCTTGCTGCCCTTGTCTAGCCTGGATTAATACTTAGTCCATAGGCACACACCTGATCATCTGATCATCTACATTTGCCTTCTTACAGCACTAAACTATGTTTTCTACCTTTATCTTGCATCTACCTACCACTTCAGCATTTTATTAAAAATAAAAATAATAATAATAATAGGAGAAATGTGGGATCAACATATAAATCAAGTACAAAAATCAAATGAATATTCATATTTGACCTGATGGTTTATAGGTCATATTGCATGATCAAAACCGAAAGTTTCTGTGATGACTGCCCTTGTACTGTTCACCATGTAAGAATTTATTCACTCTGTAAGAATTCGTTCACCATGTAAGAACTTGTTCGTTATGCTTCAGAAGATTGGAGACTGACGAGAATTAGGCTTGAGATGGATTAATGATTGTACATTGAGCATTGACCCCCCTATACTGAATTTTATTGTTGTTAACAACCATTTGATCAATAAATATGAGAGATGCCCTCTCAAAAAAAAAAAAAAAAAAAAAAAAAAAAAATTGGAAAAGAAAAAAAAAGAACGAAGAAAATGATTGTGTTTGGGGGAATACCTTTTATGGGATTCAACGTCTTCATGTGTCAACACAGGGGATTAGGCCTAATCTTATCTAGGGTCCATTTCAGGCACAGAATTTCAAAATTACTGTATGATCATGTGTCACTTTTAAGGGTCTATGTTAAAGGTGGACACTCAAATATTTAGAGGCATTAGACACTTCACATCAACGTGTGAAGTGTGCCATGTACGGCCAGTGGTGAACTAGACAATAAAAGACCATTTAAAGCTGTGTGACCTTGAAAAAAAAAAAAAAAAAAAAAAAAAAAAAAGTAAGTGCCACCTCAGAGATGAAGTATACTCAGCTCAGAGAAGGCAAAGGTTATTTCCAGCTTCATGGCGGCACTGACAACAGAGCTAAGCAATGGTTTGGATTTGGATAAACTCAGATATAAAATACATTGGAGACAGAGGTAAAGGTGGGGAGAGGTCAGAGCCCCCAGGAAGACGTGAGCCAGACGGAAGATGACAGGATACTCAGAGAAGAGACAGCATGTAGTTCTGAGTGTGAGCAAAGGCTAGGAATAAGGATTTGGAGATTGGAGGGACTAAGGGAATGAAGCTGAAGCAGGGTCAGAGTCAAGGACAAGAGGTGAGAGTGAAAAAACAGTTGTGTAAAAGAATAGGTAAGGAGTGAAAAATAGTACAAGGATTCTGGAAGAGAGTGCAGGAGGGGCTTTTCTTCTCTTCCTCAAATCCTGCCAGGGTCACATGCCACCCCCACAGACCCCATTGCCAAGCCTTGACCACTGCCAACAGAGCTGGTTTGGAAGGTGAGGGGGATGAAGGATAAAGTTTGCTTTCTCTTCCCACTTACTCTTCCTCAACCCTGCCTTTCATGAGACTATGCCAAAGAATCAGAGTTTAGGGTTTTGGAGAGCAGGGAAGGGTGAGAGAATACATTCCTGGCAGCCAAGTAACCTACTATAATGGGAAAATCTTGGTCCACCCTATCCTGTCAGGGAGGTGGTCAGTCAGGGTGGTGGCCCATCAGCAGTGTGCTGTCTGTCTGAAAGATGGGCATATCCAACACAGTCAAGTTAAATGACAGAATCTGAAAATACTACTTTTAAGCTTCAAAATAATTTCAACAAATTTCACTGTTTTGTTCTGTTTAAAATTTTACACTTGCATCGAAATTGGCCTAGAAATTTCCCTTCTTGAGTACTACATTTTCCTAAAACAAAAGGTGTAGCCAGCTAGCTGGTTATCTAGATTAAAGAACATCCATACCCAGTTAACTAAAGACCATACAAGCTTCACAAAGGTATCCCAAAATCCATAGAAACCAACAATCAATGGCTTCTTTTAGCTGCTTATAAGTCTAAGACTGTATCTATTTTAACACCTGTTTAATAAGTCTAAAGATAGTTTTCCTCTATCATTTAGAAAATGTAGCCTGCTACCCATCCCAGTTGCCCCCATCACACATCTTTTCAGCAATTATAAAAATAGTTTTCATTGCCTTTTACCAATGACAGATCAAGAAACATTTCTTAATGGAAAAAGCCTAAACTTTTATCAAGAAGAAAGCCGTAACAAAGCATTGGAGACACTGTTATTGATGGTGCTTTCAAGTAGATAAGATGAAAAATGGATTGTATTCATTTCTTACATCTAGTTTGCTTTCAAAGCAGTGTATTCCTTCCTAATCAATAGTTTAGCAAGTGACATACTTCTGCTGAGTTGCTTTTGAAGTCCTCAAAATAAAGAATACAATGTATGTTACTAAATGTGTTTAGATTTTTGTAACGTGTGAGTTCTCACAACTGAACCCCAAAATAGTTGGTTTTCTTCCCCCCTTCCTCAAATCCGCTTTGCAGTGGAGACTATAACAGAAGGACTAAAATACGGAAGGTCTTGCATTTTTAGAGGAAGATAGCTGAGTGGATTTTAAATTATAATTGACTAAGATGGACCGAAAATCATTTACACCAAGTTAACAATATCATGTGCTGGACTGAAGGGAGAGTAATCCACCCTAATCATTTTAAACATAAGAAGCTGGAAATAAAGCATTTGTAAAATTGTTATCAAGTACACAAAGTAGCAGACTATATATAATTTCCAAAAAGCTGACCTAGCACTCAATCATTATTTAAAGTTTGTAAAAGAAACAGAACCCTTTGTTAATTTCTATTTATATATCACTTCCAAGAGGACTTCTTTCAATAACAAACTTTCTCCAGAGTACAAAGCAAATTTGGAAAATTAAGTGGTTACAATTACAGAGAATTAATTGGGTAGAAGTCTTTAAATTTCATTAACACTAAGATGCCACTAATTATAAAAATAAAACATTATTTAATGCAACATTAGAAAAAAAAGACGCCACTTATGCTGCTTTACACTTACGGCATTCTGTCTTTAAAACGTGAGCAAAATATCCTTTAGAATCAAGGAAATACTGGAACTTTAAACATATTGATCAAATAGGTTAGAAGATCACAAGGAAAATTATCTACAGATAAAATCTTGAATACTAAAACAGTAATCTATGCCTATTTTACAATAAAGTCAGTACTCCAACACAATTCCTAATCTGTCGGAGCTGTCAGATAAAGCTTTTAGCAAATGTATGTGTAACTGAACAAATAAAAGGCATCCCCCAAAATTGAATCGCGATTAAAAGCCACTGTTCAGTAATGAAAATGGTGAAAACTGTAAGAGTAAGTTCAGTCAAAAAACAGCTGGTCCTTTAGCATATGCAAACTTAGACAAAAGGTGTGGTGTAGTGTTACATTCCATCCCACCTACCACACACAAAATTTGACTATTAGATAACATCCATATTTAAGAAATGTTAAGTGCAGTAAAAAGAAATTATGTTTACAACTGACAGAAGGGAAACATATTTTTACAACAAATTTACATTTAAAAAAATTGAACTGTGAAGAAGTAAAAAGCTAACCTTTCAAACAATATTGCTTCTCTCTCACTTACCAACTTCACATTTCCCTGTATGGCCCCGAAGATGACTGGTTAGCCAGAGACGGGTAAGATTCCTCAAGGGAGGAACAACCTAAGACAGGCACAGTCGCAGGGGGGCCGTCAGGTGAGAAATTGGGGATCAACAGAGGTAAGGCTTAGAACCTCACCCCCCCTGTTTTGAGAGAAATCTTCTGCATCTGTGGATGTTTTGTTGCCCTTGTCTAGCTTGGATTAATACTTAGTCTATAGGCACACACCTGATCATCTACATTTGCTTTCTTACAGCACTAAACTATGTTTTCTACCTTTATCTTGCATCTACCTACCACTTCAGCATTTTATTAAAAATAATAATAATAATAATAATAATAAGGGAGAAATGTGGGATTCACATATAAATCAAGTATAAAAATCAAACGAATATTCATATTTGACCTGATTGTTTATAGTTCATAATGCGTGATCAAAACCGAAAGTTTCTGTGATGACTGCCCTTGTACTGTTCACCATGTAAGAACTTATTCACTATGTAAGAATTTGTTCACCATGTAAGAACTTATTCGTTATGCTTCAGAAAATCGGAGACTGATGAGAATTAGGCTTGGGGTGGATTAATGATTGTGCATTGAGTCCCCTATACAGAATTTTATTGTTGTTAACAACCATTTGATCAATAAATATGAGAGATATCATCTCAAAAAAAAATATGGGTGAAGATTATGTTCAGAAATATTTGACAAAGATTGAACTAATAAAACACAAATGTGGAATTAAAAAAAAAATTGAACTGTGAACCTTGAGTTTTTCTTTTCCCATTCCACAGAGAAACTGAGGTTCAACATTCAGTGTCAACACTACAGCAAGCTTGTGTATCATTACAAAAGATATTTTTGTCTTACCCACACTAGAAAACTCCAATATAATTCATGTTAAATACTTTAAATACTAAAATATTTACATGCATTTTTGTATCCAAGTGATTCTTTAAAATGACTTCAATCTCTGAGATAGCGTTCTCTGACAAGGCCCCTTTTGAGAGCACTGACCTCTCTATATTTAGGAAAACACCCCACTCTAACATATTTTTCTACAAAATCTTGTCACTTTCAGAATTTTCCTAGAGATACCTCAGTTAAGCAGAATACACTTTGCCAGTATCCCCGGCTAACACTAACATGTTTTAACACAGATTTTAGGAGAAAAAAGGCAAATCAGAAAACAAGCTGACTTCAGAACTCTTTAAAAAGTCCTTGTTCATTTACCAAACCGAAAGGGCCCGGAACCAGGTCCCCAACCAGTTCATCTTACCTGGCAGGTCACCAAGCTGCTTCAGTGGCTAAGCCAGTCAATCTTCCCAAATTTGCTGGGATTTCCAAAGGAGGTTAAAGCAACAGGGGGAGGCCTTCCGCTGATTTGGGGCTTTTCTCTCAAAATTCTTTTCTCTCTCTCCACCTGGTCTCTTTCCCTCACCTCTGCTCTTTTAGCTTATAGCCAACCACTGAAATCTCAAAATTGTAGCAAATGAAAAAAGCAAGTTCTTCAGAAAAGATGAGGCAGCCAGCCCACCTTTTAAAATGATCTACGGCACAACAGCCCATGCAAGGATAACAAATCACCAACAATGACTAAGGCACAACATTCTCATAAACCTCTGAAGAAAGACCTCAATGTATGTAGTATCTTCCACTTACAACTGGAAAGTATATGAACATATTTTGGAAAAAATTTGCTTCAGTTCTTGAAGGTGAAGGGTTTCTTACTAGTATTCACTCAATTTAACCAGTACCCAAGCATACCAGTTACTAATCAAGACTTTACTGTGCCTTTACATCAACATTTTCCTTCAAATTAAATATTTATGATATGTCTTCTATTCAGAAATAAGTTTCTACAGTACCCTCCACTATGCCAGAATGCAGACTGACTTAACAAATGATCGCTTTTGGAAGAGAAAAAAAACCCTTTCAACTCCGCTTAATCCACTGCCTGACGTTTGTATTTATGTGCAAATCTGTCCTCCACCGCAAGCCCCACAGCTCCTAGTACGAAGCCTGGAAGTAGAGGGCACTCAATAAATCCCATAAACACTTTAGACCTCTGATACCAAGTTGGGGCATTCCAAAACACTGGCTTCATCTCTCCAAGGTCGGCTGCCGGTTACCGATTCCAGATCGCCCTGGCCTTGCTCTGGTGCAACGAAACCTCGTCGCTCAGAGACCCAGGCTGGGAGCAAGGGAGTCACCCGACCCCATCCCGCAAGGCGGCAGATCCTCTATTCACCTCGCCAGGCTGTTGGTCCGAGGTCTTTCCCACCCTATCCCAGTAACCAACGTCTTCAGCCCGAAGCTCCTAGGGGGCAAGAGCCCCCGCCCCACCGGGCGGGCAGGCAGACGTCGGGACACGAGGCGTCGGGACACGAGGGACGCCTGCGCAGAAGAACCCGCCTCCCTCCCGCTTGGCCCCTCCGTTCGGAAAGGTAACAATACCCGCTCAGAAAGACCGGCAGGGCAGTCGGGGGAGCCGCGGCACGCGTCTGCGCGCGCCCCAACGCCCGAACGCGGCCCTACTCGCGTCGCCGGCTCAGCCACTGGAGCTCAACCGTCTCCACGTGAGCGCGCCGGCGCGCGCCACCACCGCTCGCGCTGACAGTATCGCCTCACCTGAGCCGGGCTCCGCCCCCCTTCTCGCTGGAGGAGGCGGTGACCCTTCTCCGATCCGACCCGACGGCGTCGGAGGAGGCGGGAACGTCCAGGCTGGCGTCTCGGTGATGGGATTTCCTCCCTCTTCCGCCCACCCCTCCTCTCGTCCCTCAGCTCCTTCAGTCCGTTCACCGCCTCACTCTGGAAGCACCGCGGCGGCGGCCGACAGTAAACGGAAGTGACGCAACGCGACAGTGTCTCCTTCACTCCATTCCTTCGCCCCGTAGGCCGAGCTGCAACCAATCGAAAAGGGCGGCGCGGGGCCGGGGCAGAAATGCAGCCAGCCGGCACGCCGAATGGGGAGGAATTCACTCGGCCCCGTAACGATGGCCAATCCAAGGCCCAGGAGCCTCGCTGTGTTTACTACCGACCGAATCCGTGAGCCCTGTGGCCAATCACCGTTTTCCTTACAGCACGTAAATGTGTTATCAAACGCTTTTTAAGGCGGGATTTATCATTACGGGGCTCTAGATTTGGACTATATAAAAGAGGCTGTGTGCTGCAGCCAATCAAGACCTGTTGTGGTTCTGTCCAGGGGGTTTTCCGCCTAATTCTACCAATCACAGGCGCGACTTCCGGAGGTAGGCCCGAGTTGGGCGAGCCCCTCGGTGACACTCCCTCACCCGACCCCGGCACCCTCTCCTAAGCGAGTTCCTTTCACCCGACCTGCACAGGTACTGGGTTGGAGGTTGGGCTCCTGCCTCGAAGACTTTGGAAAATGAAATTCCATGACGCTCGTTAGGTTGAATTAAGCCCAAACCCAGACTACAAACGCGAACCAAAAGTGACATCCATCTGACAGCAGTTCGGTCTGACGCTGCCTCTAGTCCAGTCCTGGTGACGTTGTCCCCTAAGCTGGAGCCTGAACAGTGGCGGACAGCTCCGAGGTCCGTGCCACAAGTCAAATAAGCCTGAACCAACGTGGAAGGGTTGCAGACTTATGTGGAACACTGTCAGAAAGAGCAAGCTCCGGGGCGGCTCCCGGACTCCCAGGTGCATACTCAGGTGGAGAGCCCGCATCCCTGAGATCTCATTGGAGAGCCTTCTAGGGCACTCGGCCTTGGGGCAAGCGAAGAGAAGCACTCCTTTCTACTGTGAAGAAGAGAGAAGGAACCCCATACGGGACCTTCTCGGCGGGAGCTGGCCGGGAGCTCTGCGTGGCTCCAGAGACAAAGGCAGGCTGGGGAACTCAGCTGGGTTCTTTTGGGGCTAGGGGAGGGGGAAACTATTTTAAAAATGGAACACCCCACTTCTTCAGAACTTAACACCCAAATGTCATTACAGCTGATCCATTCCTCCAGACGTTACAGGTTGGAAATATTGCCTTTTGGGTTTATTTCCTTTAAGGCTTCAATGAAATCTGATGGTAAATTCTGTTCGTTAAGATCACCTGACATCATATAGACTTTACACGTGTTTCACTGCCAGATTGGGCAGTAAAATAAATATGGAATGCTGACAATATACCAGGCAATGTGGGAGGTCCTTTCACGTATGTGACACAAAAATGCTGTGAGCTAGACATCTGAAATTTACAGCCTGTAAATTTAAAATGATATTATATATTCAGTGATTAGAATAGGTGATGAGGCCCTCTCTTATGTTATCGGTGGGCGTATCATTGACGCTCTCTTTGAACATAACTTGGTACTATCAAAATTTTAAATGTTTTATTCCCTTCTAGCTGGCTATTCCTTCTAGAAATATATTCTGAAATACACAAATGTGGGAAAATAAGCAGGTGTTGATCACTGCTTTGTTAGTAGAAGAGGAAAAAAGCAATCTGAATGTGCATCTAAAGAGGATTATAAAAATCATGTATATATATATATACATATTATAGCTGCTTCATCTCTAATAACCCCATATACATACAAACAAAATAAGTAGAAATCTGCATGTGGAGGTACACAGAGGTTCGTAAATGTATGTCTAATATGAAAGGATACTATGAAACTGTTCACACTAGTTGCCTCAGTGAAGGAGGTGTGTGGGGGCTGTTAAGGAGGTATTTTTAAAGAGGGCCTTCTTAATTTTTAGGCTTTATATTATTATGCATTAATTTTTATAATAGCTTTATTAGAATTTATGAAAACCAAGCATTTTGGGTTGTTTGGGTTTTCAAATCATTGACAGTATTCCTCCTAAATTAAGATACATATTTCCCAGTAAAAGTATCAATAAGATATTTTTTGAAACTAGGTACACTAAGACTTATAAAGGAAGATAATATTGTATGGATAGCCAGGAAAATCATGGAAAAAATTAATAAGGCAGCCATAGCTCTAACAATTACAAATGTATTTCATTATGCTTTATTATGTAAGAAAAAAATGAGAGAGCATTCTGGGAAGATGGCAAAATAGGAAGCATCAAGAATCTGTCTTCCCACACAGATAGCAATTTCACTGGCAGAATCTACTTTGGAATTCTGGGGTTTATTAAAGGCAAGCCTTCTAGGGGAAGACTTGGATGGTAAATTGCATTACTGAAAGGAAGTAAAGAAGGCAAATAAATGTACTGCAAGATTTAATATTATTAGGATGTCCATACTACCCAAAGCAATGTACAGATTCAATGAAATCCCTATTAAAGTCCCAATTATTTTTTTTGCCAAAATAGAAAAAAATCCTAAAAATCATTTGGAATCTCAAGGGACTCCAGATAGACAAAACTATCTTGAACAAGAAGAACAAAGCTGGAGGACTCACGTTTCCTGAGTTCAAAACTTACCATAAAGCCATAGGAATCAAAACAGTATGGTACTGGCATATAGACTGATGATATGGAATAGAGAGCCAAGAAATAAACTTGCACATATATGGTCAAATGATTTTTGACAATGATGCCAAGACCGTTCAATGGAGAAAAGACAGTCTTTTCAACAAATGTTGCTGGGAAAACTGGATAGCCACATAAAAAATGATGAAATTGGACCCTTACTTAATATAATATACAAAAACTTTCTAAAATGGGGCAAATATCTAAATGTAAGACCTAAAACTCTTAGAATGAAACATAAGACAAAAGCTACATAACACTGGATTTGACAATGATTTCTTGGATATAACACCAAAGGCACAGACAATATAAAAAATAGACAAGTTGGACATCATAAAAATTCAAAATGTTGAGTATCAAAACATTATCAACAGAGTAAAAAGGGAACCCATAAAATGGGAGAAAATATTTGCAAGTCATCTGATAAAGTGCTAATATCCAGAATATCCACAAAACTAAAACCAACCAAAGTATAACTAAAAAACAGGCAAAGAATTTACATACTATTTCTCTGGAGAAGCTATACAGACGGTCAATAAGCACCTGAAAAGATGCCCATTAGGGAGATGCAAATCAAAACTACAATGGGATACCATCTCAATCCCATTAGGATGGCTATTATAAATATATATATATATATATTTAAGTGTAAGCAATGATGTGGAGAAACTGGAATGCTTGTGTACTGTTGGTAGAAATGTAAAATGGTACAGCCCCTATGGAACTATATGGTGATTCTCAAAAACTAAAAACTGAATTGCTACATGATCTAGCAATTCCACTTCTGGCTATATACCCAAAAGAATTGAAAGCAGAGTCTCGAAGAGATATTTGTACACCATGTTCATAGCAGCATTATTCATAATAGCAAAAATGTGGAACTAACCCAGGTGTCTTAACAATGGATGACTAGATATGCAAAATGTGATATATATATATATATATATATATATATATATATATATATATATATACAAGGCAGTATTATTCAGCCTTAAAAAGGAAGGAAATTCTGACATACACAACAATGTAAATGAACCTTGAGGATATAATGCTAAGTGAAATGCCAGTTACAAAAAGACGTACTGTATGATTCCACTTACACGAAGTACCTAGAGTAGTCAAAATCATAGAGACAGGAAGTAAAATGGTGATTGCCAGATGCTTGGATGAGGTGAGAATGCAGTTATTGTTCAGTAAGTACAGAGTTTCAGTTTTACAAGATGAAAAGAAATATGGATATGGATGATGGTGATGATAGTAATGGTTGCACAACTTTACCAATGTATTTAATACTACTGAACTGAACACTTAAAAATGGTTAAGATGATAAATGTTATGTGTATTTTACCACAAAAAAATGGTATTGGTATGTGAATAGACAGACAAATCAGTGGATCAAAACAGAGAGTACAGAATAGACCTACATATAGAAGAATAGACCTAAATATATAATATGTGAAAGAGTTGGCATTTCAAAGCAATGCAAGAAATATAGATTAATTTTTAAAAGAGATTGTGAAACTGGAAGGTCCTTTGGGAAAACTATGTTAGATATCTACCTAACTGCTTACAACAAATATATTGTCAAAACAAGTATTAAAATATTTTAAACTATAAAAGAAGAAAACAGAACATGTCCATAAGAAACCTGTTTTAAATATAAAGATACAAAGAGATTAAAAGTAAAAAGATAGAAAAAGACATATCATGCAAACACCAATCATAAGAAAGCTGGAGTGACTATATGAATATCAGCTAAAGTGGACTTTCAGGACAAGGTATATTATGAGAGATAAAAAGGGACAATTCCATGATAAAAGGGTTAATTCAAGAAGAGATATAAAGCATAAAATATCTTTACATTATTTGTGTCATCTTCAATTTCTTTCATCAGTATATTATAGTTTTCAGAGTATAGTTTTTTCCTCCTCTTTTATTCCCGGGTATTTTATTCTTTTTGATGCAATTGTAATGGGATTGTGTTTTAACTTATTTTTCTGCTAGTTCATTGTTTGTATATAGAAATGCAACATATTTCTGTTTATCAATTTTGTATCCTGTAACTTTACTGAATTCATTTATTTATTCCAATTGTTTTTGGTAGAGCCTTTAGCGTTTCCTGGCTATAGTATTATGTAATCTGCAAATAGTGATGATTCTACTTCTTCCTTATCAGTTTGGATGCCTTTTATTTCTTTTTCTTGTCTGATTGTGGTGTCTAGGACTGCCAGTATTACACTGAAGAAAAGTGGTGAGAGTGGGCATCCTTGTCTTGTTTCTGATCTTAGAGGAAAAGCTTTCAGCTTTTCACCACCATAGAGTGTGATGTTAGCTGTGGGTTTGTCATATATGTATGGCCTTTATTATGATGAGGTGTGTTCCCTCTGTACCCAGTTTGTTGAGAGTTTTTATCATGAATGGGCGTTGAATTTTGTTAATGCTTTTTCAGAATCTCTTGAGATAATCATGTGATTTTGTCCTTTTTGTTAGTGTGGTGTATCACATTGATTGGTTTGCAGATATTGAACCATCTTGCCTCCCTGGAATAAATCCCACCTGGGTGTAGTGAATGATCCTTTTAGCGTACTTTTTAAATTTGGCTTGCTAATATCTTGTTGAGTATTTTATAATCTATGTTCATTAGGGCTATTGGTCTGTGATTTTGTTTTTGTAGTGTCTTTGTCTAGCTTTGGTATCAGGGTGATGCTGGTCTCATAGAATGAGTTTGAAAGCTTTCCTTCCTCTTACATGTTTTGAAAAAGTTTTACAAGGATAGATATTAACTCTTCTTTAAATGTCTAGTAGAATTCTTCAAAGCCATTTGGTCCTGGACTTTGCTGGGAGTTTTTTATTACTGATTCAAGTTCATTATTAGTAATCATTATGTTCAGATTTACTATTTCTTCCTGGTTCAGTCATAGAAGACTGCATGTTTCTAGGAATTTATCTATTTCAGGTTGTCCAATTGTTGGCATATCATTTTTAATAGTGATCTCTTATAATCATTTGTATTTCTGTGGTGTCAGTTGTAACTTTTCTTTCATTTCTGATTTTATTAAAGTTCTCTCTCTTTTTTTTGATGAATGTAGCTAAAGATTTATCAATTTTATTTATCATTTCAAAGAACCAGCTCTTAAAATCAGTTTCATTGATATTTTTTTTTTGGTTTCTATTTCATTTATTTTCATTCTGATTTTTATTATTTCCTTCCTTCTACTAATTTTGGCCTTTGTTCTTCTTTTTCTAGTTCCTTTAATTATAGGCTTAGAGTATTTATTTGAGATTTTTCTTGTTTCTTGAGGAAGGCCTATAATGCTATAAACTTCACTCTTAAAACTGCTTTTGCTCTTTTCCAAAGATTTTGAACCATTGTGTTTCTATTTTCATTATTCTCCAAATCTTTTTTATTTTCTCATTGATTTCTTCATTGACCCATTGGTTGCTTAGCAGCATTCTGTTTAACCTCCGTGTGTTTGTCTTTTTTCTAGTTTTGTTCTTATTGATTTCCAGTTTCATATGTGTGGTTGGAAAAGATGCTTGGTATGATTTCAATCTTTTAAATTTATTGAGGCTTGTTTTGTGACTTAACATGCATCTATCCTGGAGAATGTTCCATGTTCACTTGAAAAGAATGAGTATTCTGCTGTTTTTGGATGTAATATTCTGTATATATCTATTATGTTCACTTGATCTAATGTGTTGTTCAAAGCCAGCATTTCCTTATTGATTTTCTGTCTGGATGATCATCAATTGATGTAAGTGGGATGTTAAAGTCCCTTACTATTATTGTATTACTGTCAGTTTCTCCCTTCATGTCTGTTAATATTTAAGTGCTCTGTGTATTTAGGAGTTCCTCTGTTGGTTGTGTAGATATTTACAGTTGTTTCATCTTGCTGGATTGAGCCCTTAATCATTTATAATGTCCTTTTTGTCTCTTCTTACAATCTTTGTTTTAAGGTCTATTTGTTCAGGATAGAAGTACTGCTGCTACCCCAGCTTTTTTTGTTTGTCTCATTTCTGTTTGCATGGAATATCTTTTTCGATCCCTTCAGTTTCAGTCTGTGTGTGTCCTTAGGTCTAAAGTGAGTCTTGTAGACAGCATATAGATGGGTTGGTCTTGTTTTTTTTTAATCCATTTAGTCACCCTGTGTCTTTTGATTGGAGAATTTAGTCCATTTATATTTAAGGTAATTATTAGTAGGTTGTACTTATTGCCATTTTGTTAAATGTTTTCTGGTTGTTTTTGTTCTTCTCCAATCCTTTCTTCTTCTCTTACTCTCTTCCCTAGTGTGTGATGACTTTCTTTAGTGTATGATTGGATTCCTTTCTCTTTATTATTTGTGTATCTATTATAGGTTTTTGGTTTGTGATTACCATGGGGTTCATACATGATGATGATGCCCTATGTATACAACAGTCTATGTTGACTTAATGGTTGCCTAAGTTCAAATGTACTTTTGAACAGCACTACATTTTTAACTCTTCCTCTTCCACATTTTATGTATATGATGTCTTCTTTTACACTTTTTTATTTAGTGATTCCCTTACTAATTTTTAGAAGCAACCTGCTGAATGGGAGAAGATATTTGTGAATAATATCTCTGATAAGGGATTAATATCCAAAATATATAAAGAATTCATACAACTCAACACCAAAAAAACAAACAATGTAATTAAAACATGGGCAGAGGATCTAAATACACATTTTTCCAAAGAAGAAATACAAATGGCCAACAGACCCATGGAAAGATGCTCAACATCACTAATCACCAGGTAAATGCAAATCAAAACCACAATAAGATATCACCTCATACCAGTCAGAATGGTGAGTGTCAAAAAGACAAGAAATAACAAGTGTTGGCGAGAATGTGGAGAAAAAGGAACACTTGTACTTTGTTGGTGGGAATGTAAATTGCTGTGGCCATCATGGAAAGCAGTATGGAAGTTTCTCAAAAAACTAAAAATAGGGGGGGCGGAGCCAAGATGGCGGTGTGAGTAGAGCAGTGGAAATCTTCTCCCAAAAACACATAGAGCTATGAAAATATAACAAAGAAAAATCTTCCTAAAATGGAGACCACAGGACACAGGACAACATCCAGACCACATCCACACCTGCAAGAACCCAGCGCCTTGCGAAGGGGGTGAGATACAAGCCCCAGGCTGGCGGGACCCGAGCGCCCCTCCCCCCGGCTCCCAGCGAGTGGAAAGAAACCAGAGCGGTTTTTTTTTTTTTTTGGCGAGTGCTTTTTGGAAGCCTTAAAGGGACAAGGCCCCTGTTGCTAGGGAGGCAGGGTGGCGGGACCGGTGAGCGGGTGCCTGGGACTGGCACTTGAGGACAAAGAATATCCCGCGTTTTTCCCTGCGGGACCGGTGGGCGGGTGCCTGACCGGCACTTGAGGACAGAGGAAATCGCGCGTTTCCCCCCTTTTTTTTTCGCTTTTTGGTGAGTGCTTTTTGGAAGCCTTAAATGGACAGGGACCCTGGTGCTAGGGAGGCAGAGCAGCAGGACCGGTGAGCGGGTGCCTGGGACCAGTGCCTGAGGACAAAGAATATCGCACGTTTTTCCCTGCAGGACCGGTGGGCGGGTGCCTGAGACCGGAACCTGAGGACGGAGGAAATCGCGTGTTTTTCCCCTTTTTTTTTCTCTTTTTGGTGACTGCTTTTTGGAAGCCTTAAAGGGACAGGGACCCCGGTGCTAGGGAGACAGGGTGGCAGGACTGGTGAGCGGGTGCCTGGGACCGGCGCCTGAGGAAAAAAAAAAATCGCGTGTTTTTTCCTTTTTTTTTTTTTTTTTTTCTGTTCCCTCTCTCATTGTTGCTGTTGTTGTTTTGGTTTGGAGAGTGCTTTTTGGAAGTCTTAAAGGGGCAGGACAGGTCACTTAGACCAGAGGCAGGGAATCTGGGGATCTCTGGGCACTCTAACCCCCTGGGCAGCAGGGAGCACAGAGGCCCCTTACGGAGATAAATAGCCTCCCCGCCGCTCCCCCTCCAACGGGGCTCCACCACTTTGGAGGAGCAGCCCCAGTCAGGCCACGCCCACAGCAACAGCGGAGATAAACTCCATAGCAAACGGGCAGGTAGCAGAAGCCCTGTCTGTGCACAGCTGCACAGCACAAGCCACTAGAGGTCGCTATTCTCCCAGGAGAGGAAGGCCACAAACCAACAAGAAGGGAAGCTCTTCCAGCGGTCACTTGTACCAGCTCTGCAAACTATCTCTATCACCATGAAAAGACAAAACTACAGACAGACAAAGATCACAGAGACAACACCTGAGAAGGAGACAGACCTAACCAGTCCTCCTGAAAAAGAATTCAAAATAAAAATCATGAACATGCTGACAGAGATGCAGAGAAAAATGCAAGAGCAATGGGATGAGATACAGAGAAAAATGCAAGAGCAGTGGGATGAAGTCCGGAGGGAGATCACAGATGTCAGGAAGGAGATCACAGAAGTGAAACAATCCCTGGAAGGATTTATAAGCAGAATGGATAAGATGCAAGAGGCCATTGAAGGAATAGAAGCCAGAGAACAGGAACGTATAGAAGCTGACATAGAGAGAGATAAAAGGATCTCCAGGAATGAAACAACACTAAGAGAACTATGTGACCAAGCCAAAAGGAATAATATTCATATTATAGGGATACCAGAAGAAGAAGAAAGAGGAAAAGGGATAGAAAGTCTCTTTGAAGAAATAATTGCTGAAAACTTCCCCAAACTGGGGGAGGAAATAATCGAACAGACCATGGAATTACACAGAACCCCCAACAGAAAGGATCCAAGGAGGACAACACCAAGACACATAGTAATTAAAATGGCAAGGATCAAGGACAAGGAAAGAGTTTTAAAGGCAGCTAGAGAGAAAAAGGTCACCTTTAAAGGAAAACCCATCAGGCTAACATCAGACTTCTCGACAGAAACCCTACAGGCCAGAAGAGAATGGCATGATATACTTAATGCAATGAAACAGAAGGGCCTTGAACCATGGATACTGTATCCAGCACGACTATCATTTAAATATGATGGCGGGATTAAACAATTCCCAGATAAGCAAAAGCTGAGGGAATTTGCTTCCCACAAACCACCTCTACAGGGCATCCTACAGGGACTGCTCTAAATAGGAGCACCCCTAAAAAGAGCACAGAACAAAACACACAACATATGAAGAATGGAGGAGGAGGAATAAGAAGGGAGAGAAGAAAAGAATCTCCAGACAGTGTATATAACAGCTCAATAAGCGAGCTAAGTTAGGCAGTAAGATACTAAAGAAGCTAACCTTGAACCTTTGGTAACCACGAATCTAAAGCCTGCAATGGCAATAAGTACATATCTCTCAATAGTCACCCTAAATGTAAATGGACTTAATGCACCAATCAAAAGACACAGAGTAATAGAATGGATAAAAAAGCAAGACCCATCTATATGCTGCTTACAAGAAACTCACCTTAAACCCAAAGATAAGCATAGACTAAAAGTCAAGGGATGGAAAAACATATTTCAGGCAAACAACAGTGAGAAGAAAGCAGGGGTTGCAGTACTAATATCAGACACAATAGACTTCAAAACAAAGAAAGTAACAAGAGATAAAGAAGGACACTACATAATGATAAAGGGCTCAGTCCAACAAGAGGATATAACCATTCTAAATATATATGCACCCAATACAGGAGCACCAGCATATGTGAAGCAAATACTATCAGAACTAAAGAGGGAAATAGACTGCAATGCATTCATCTTAGGAGACTTCAATACACCACTCACCCCGAAGGATAGATCCACCGGGCAGAAAGTAAGTAAGGACGCACAGGCACTGAACAACACACTAGAACAGATGGACCTAATAGACATCTATAGAACTCTACATCCAAAAGCAACAGGATATACATTCTTCTCAAGTGCACATGGAACATTCTCCAGAGTAGACCACATACTAGCTAACAAAAAGAGCCTCAGTAGACTCCAAAATATTGAAATTCTACCAACCAATTTTTCAGACCACAAAGGTATGAAAGTAGAAATAAATTCTACAAAGAAAACAAAAAGGCTCACAAACACATGGAGGCTTAACAACATGCTACTAAATAATCAATGGATCAATGAACAAATCAAAATAGAGATCAAGGAATATATAGAAACAAATGACAACAACAACACTAAGCCCCAACTTCTGTGGGACGCAGCGAAAGCAGTCTTAAGAGGAAAGTATATAGCAATCCAGGCACACTTGAAGAAGGAAGAACAATCCCAAATGAATACTCTAACATCACAATTATCAAAACTGGAAAAAGAAGAACAAATGAGGCCTAAAGTCAGCAGAAGGAGGGACATAATAAAGATCAGAGAAGAAATAAACAAAATTGAGAAGAATAAAACAATAGCAAAAATCAACGAAACCAAGAGCTGGTTCTTTGAGAAAATAAACAAAATAGATAAGCCTCTAGCCAAACTTATTAAGAGAAAAAGAGAATCAACACAAATTCAGAAATGAGAACGGAAAAATCACGACAGACTCCACAGAAATACAAAGAATTATTAAAGACTACTATGAAAACCTATATGCCAACAAGCTGGAAAACCTAGAAGAAATGACAACTTCCCAGAAAAATACAACCTCCCAAGACTGACCAAGGAAGAAACACAAAAGTTAAACAAACCAATTACGAGCAAAGAAATTGAAACGGTAATCAAAAAACTACCCAAGAACAAAACCGCGGGGCCGGACGGATTTACCTCGGAATTTTATCAGACACACAGAGAAGACATAATACCCATTCTCCTTAAAGTGTTCCACAAAATAGAAGAAGAGGGAATACTCCCAAACTCATTCTATGAAGCCAACATCACCCTAATACCAAAACCAGGCAAAGACCCCACCAAAAAAGAAAATTACAGACCAATATCCCTGATGAATGTAGATGCAAAAATACTCAATAAAATATTAGCAAACAGAATTCAACAGTATATCAAAAGGATCATACACCATGACCAAGTGGGATTCATCCCAGGGATGCAAGGATGGTACAACATTTGAAAATCCATCAACATCATCCACCACATCAACAAAAAGAAAGACATAAACCACATGATCATCTCCATAGATGCTGAAAAAGCATTTGACAAAATTCAACATCCATTCATGATAAAAACTCTCAGCAAAATGGGAATAGAGGGCAAGTACCTCAACATAATAAAGGCCATATATGATAAACCCACAGCCAGCATTATACTGAACAGCGAGAAGCTGAAAGCATTTCCACTGAGATCGGGAACCAGACAGGGATGCCCACTCTCCCCACTGTTATTTAACATAGTACTGGAGGTCCTAGCCATGGCAATCAGACAAAACAAAGAAATACAAGGAATCCAGATTGGTAAAGAAGAAGTTAAACTGTCACTATTTGCAGATGATATGATACTGTACATAAAAAACCCTAAAGACTCCACTCCAAAACTACTAGAACTGATATCGGAATACAGCAAAGTTGCAGGATACAAAATTAACACACAGAAATCTGTAGCTTTCCTATACACTAACAATGAATCAATAGAAAGAGAAATCAGGAAAACAATTCCATTCACCATTGCATCAAAAAGAATAAAATACCTAGGAATAAACCTAACCAAAGAAGTGAAAGACTTATACTCTGAAAACTACAAGTCACTCTTAAGAGAAATTAAAGGGGACACTAATAAATGGAAACTCATCCCATGCTCATGGCTAGGAAGAATTAATATCGTCAAAATGGCCATCCTGCCCAAAGCAGTATACAGATTTGATGCAATCCCTCTCAAATTACCAGCAACATTCTTCAATGAATTGGAACAAATAATTCAAAAATTCATATGGAAACACCAAAGACCCCGAATAGCCAAAGCAATCCTGAAAAAGAAGAATAAAGTAGGGGGGATCTCACTCCCCAACTTCAAGCTCTACTACAAAGCCATAGTAATCAAGACAATTTGGTACTGGCACAAGAACAGAGCCACAGACCAGTGGAACAGATTAGAGACTCCAGAAATTAACCCAAACATATATGGTCAATTAATATTTGATAAAGGAGCCATAGACATACAATGGCAAAATGACAGTCTCTTCAACAGATGGTGCTGGCAAAACTGGACAGCTACGTGTAGGAGAATGAAACTGGACCATTGTCTAACCCCATATGCAAAGGTAAACTCAAAATGGATCAAAGACCTGAATGTAAGTCATGAAACCATTAAACTCTTGGAAAAAAACATAGGCAAAAACCTCTTAGACATAAACATGAGTGACCTCTTCTTGAACATATCTCCCCGGGCAAGGAAAACAACAGCAAAAATGAGCAAGTGGGACTACATTAAGCTGAAAAGCTTCTGTACAGCGAAAGACACCATCAATAGAACAAAAAGGAACCCTACAGTATGGGAGAATGTATTTGAAAATGACAGATCTGATAAAGGCTTGACGTCCAGAATATATAAAGAGCTCACACGCCTCAACAAACAAAAAACAAATAACCCAATTAAAAAATGGGCAGAGGAACTGAACAGACAGTTCTCTAAAAAAGAAATACAGATGGCCAAGAGATACATGAAAAGATGCTCCACATCGCTAATTATCAGAGAAATGCAAATTAAAACTACAATGAGGTATCACCTCACACCAGTAAGGATAGCTGCCATCCAAAAGACAAACAACAACAAATGTTGGCGAGGCTGTGGAGAAAGGGGAACCCTCCTACACTGCTGGTGGGAATGTAAATTAGTTCAACCATTGTGGAAAGCAGTATGGAGGTTAATCAAAATGCTCAAAACAGACCTACCATTTGACCCAGGAATTCCACTCCTAGGGATTTACCCTAAGAATGCAGCAATCAAGTTTGAGAAAGACAGATGCACCCCTATGTTTATCGCAGCACTATTTACAATAGCCAAGAATAAATGTCCATCGGTAGATGAATGGATAAAGAAAATGTGGTACATATACACAATGGAATACTACTCAGCCATAAGAAGTGGAAAAATCCAACCATTTGTAGCAACATGGATGGAGCTGGAGAGTATTATGCTCAGTGAAATAAGCCAAGCAGAAAAGAGAAATACCAAATGATTTCACTCATCTGAGGAGTATAGGAACAAAGGAAAAACTGAAGGAACAAAACAGCAATGGAATTACAGAACCCAAAAATGGACCAACAGGTACCAAAGGGAAAGAAACTGGGGAGGGTGGGTGGGCAGGGAGGGATAAGGGGGTAGGAAGAAGAAGGGGGGTATAAGATTAGCATGCATGGGGGGGAGGGAGAAAGGGGAGGGTGGGCTGCACAACACAGAGAGGACAAGTAGTGACTCTACAACATTTTGCTAAGCTGATGGACAGTAACCGTAATGTGGTTGTTAGGGGGGACCTGATATAGGGGAGAGCATAGTAAACATAGTATTCTTCATGTAAGTGTAGATTAAAAATTAAAAAAAAAAGAAAGAAAGAAAGAAAGAAAAGGGGGATTACTCCTTGATAGGATAAAACTATTGGTAAATCAAAGATCAACGCATGCTTTAAATATCCTTAATGTTGATCACTTAAAGGGTGTCAGATGATCAGCTATGGAGGTACTCTTCTGATAATATTCCTTTCTCTTAAAAAAAAAAAAAAGCAGTTACTGTGTGCTGACCTCCAATGAGTTCTGCACACTGGTATAGAGGGCATGTCAAAGTGTGGGCAAAGGGTCTGTTTGTTTCTATGCAGAAGATCAAGGCCTAGCTGGGATACCCAGAAAATGAACTAAGATACGATATGAGGAGGAGCTTCTGGCATCAGCACTCTCTGGAGGACTTGTGCCAGGGGATGATCATCAAAAAGCCTCCACAGGGATCCGGGCGATGCTGCGGCTATGGCTGCGTCCACCCCACTGTCTCCTGGACTTGCCATAGGAATGAGGAGGGAGATGTCTAGGCTGGTATGTGCATATAGTGAGACAACGAATTTGCCCGAATCTGTACTGTTGGAACTCAACCAGGAGTTGGGAGGGGTGCAAGGTGTAGCACTCCAAAATCTTATGACTATAGACTATCTACGGTTAAAAGAACATATGGGAGGTGAACAGATCCCAGAAATGGGCTGCTTTAATTTGTCTGATTTCTCTCAGACTGTTCAAGTACAGTTGGACAATATCCATCATATCATAGACAAATTTTCACAAATGCTTAGGGTGCCTAAATGGTTTTCTTGGCTTCACTGGAGATGGATGGTAATTATAGATTTGCTTTGTTTATGTCACCGTATTCCTATATGTTAATATGTGTGTGCAAATTAGTTAGTAGTTTAAAACCTATACATACTTAAGGTACTCTACAAGAAGATATGTCAAAGAAATAATCAATCCTCCCATGTTTCCTTCCATATGCTACATCTGTAGCTTTTCTTCTTTCTTCCTAATTACAACCCTTAAATAGAATTCGTGCCTCATATCGAATTTACCGAGTATCATAATTCCTCCAGGTGGTAAAGATACCTCGAGACAAGTGCTGGGCATAGAAGCCACAGGGCATAAATCTGCAAAGAAGTAAAAAGCTAACCTTTTCAAACAATATGGCTTCTCTCTCACTTACCAACTTTACATTTCCCTGTATGGCCCCAGAAGATGACTGGTTAGCCAGAGACGGGTAAGATTCCTCAGGGGAGGAACAATCTAAGACAGGCACAGTCGCAGGGGGGCCATCAGGTGAGAATTTGGGGATCAACAGAGGTGAGGCTCAGAACCTCACCCCCCCTGCTTTGAGAGAAATCTTCTGCATCTGTGGATGTTTTGCTGCCCTTGTCTAGCCTGGATTAATACTTAGTCCATAGGCACACACCTGATCATCTGATCATCTACATTTGCCCTCTTACAGCACTAAACTATGTTTTCTACCTTTATCTTGCATCTACCTACCACTTCAGCATTGTATTAAAAATAAAAATAATAATAATAATAAAGGGAGAAATGTGGGATCAACATATAAATCAAGTACAAAAATCAAACAAATATTCATATTTGACCTGATTGTTTATAGGTCATAATGCGTGATCAAAACCGAAAGTTTCTGTGATGAATGCCCTTGTACTGTTCACCATGTAAGAATTTATTCACTATGTAAGAATTCGTTCACCATGTAAGAACTTGTTCGTTATGCTTTAGAAGATTGGAGACTGACGAGAATTGGACTTGAGATGGATTAATGATTGTACATTGATCATTGACCCCCCTATACTGAATTTTATTGTTGTTAACAACCATTTGATCAATAAATATGAGAGATGCCCTCTCAAAAACAAAAACAAAAACAAAAACTAAAAATAGGAACACCATACAATCCAGTAATTCCACTTCTAGAAATTTACTTGAAGAAAATAAAATCACTAATTTGAAAAGATATATGCACTCCTGTGTTTACTGAAGCATTAGTTACAATAGCCAAGATATGGGAACAACCTAAGTGCCCATCAATAGAATGGATAAAGAAGATGTAGTATGTATATACAATGGAATATTACTCAGCCATAAAAAGAACTAAATGTTGCCATTTATGACAACATGGATGGACCTAGAGGGTATTGTGCTAAATGAAATAAGAGAAATATGATTTCACTTATATGTGGAATCTAAAAAACAAAACAAACAGAAGAGAAATAGACTCCTACAGAGAACAGATTGATGGTTGCCATGGGATAGGGGTGGGAAGATAGGCAAAATAGGTAAAGGGGATAAGGAAGTACAAAATTCCAATTATAAATTTCAGCATAGGAAAAAAATGAACAACTACAAAAAGATAACAAGCCTGAATGAGTATGATCCCAGTAACAAAGCTCCAAAACAAATAAAGGCAATAAAGCTGGCAGAGCTGAAGAGAAGTTCTAATGATTTAACAGTGTCCACCCTTGAGTATGCCTTTTCCCTTTTTTGTGATATTCCTAGGAAGCTAATTCCTGAGGGTAAGCATCATGTATTTTCATTCTTATAGCTTCAGAAGTGACTTGAATCATGTTAGAAGAGAGAAAGATTTTAAAACATTTGAAATAATTTTGGAGGGAAGTTTGAGTGTATGTTAAAAATGTTTTTTAAATGTTCATACTCTAATTTATTCCTTCAGAGTCTAGGACTCCATCCAAAGGAATCCATCCAAAAAAGCAGATTAACTTTTATGATTAAAAAGTTCACTGAACTGTTATATGTGACCATGAAAAATTGGGAGTTGCCTAAAAGTTCAACTAGAGGATTGGATGTGTGAACTCTGTAGCAATGTTCAGTGGACTATCATGTGAGATTAGAGAAAATGATTATAAGATAATGTTAGAATTTTTTAAAGAAGGATACAAAATTACAGAGAAAAATCTAGGAAGAAATAAAACAATGTTAACAATGTTTTTAGATGGAGAAGAGATACGAGTTACTCTTATAGTTTCATTCTTTATATTTTCTGTACTTTCCCCAATATTGTACATCAATAGTTATTGGTTTGATAATTTTAAAAAATCTAATAAGTGTTGTTGGGAAAAATGAAAATATCTGAACAGGCTGAATCTAACATGATTAAATTTAACAAGCCTTCATATAAAGCTCCGAATTTTTGTTTGGAAAGCAATTGCATGGATAATGTTTTGACTTAGCAGAAGCAAAGTCAAGCATTTTTGTTTATTTTTAACCTCAAATAAGTTAACTGAACAGTAAAGATGCTTAGAATAAGCACTCATTGATTTCATCAGGTGAAACATGGTATGTATCAAAACGGAGGGGATTGATAGATTATCTCTGATCTGTTCTTTCCAGCCCAGAGCTGGAATATTGGTCCAAGTCAGGCCCCATAGTACAGAGGAATCTGGATTTTGGTGTGTGTCCAGAGGTAGTGACCAGTATGAGGAAAGACCTAGCAATTTTGGTGTGTTAAATAGCTGAGGGGCTGGAAGGAGTTGCTGAGAAGGGGAGGTGTAGGTAGATGGAAAGCAGGATCAGAGTATTTAGGCTTTTTAAGGGCTCAAGGCAGAGGAGTTGGCAATGTTCTGTGTGACCCTTGAGAGCAGAACTGGAACTACAGGGAAAGCTACAAAAGGCAGATTGAGCTCCGTGTAAGGAAAAAACCGCCCAAGGTGAAAAGTGTGCCTTGCAAGGAACGAGTCATCCAAGTCTATAGATATGCAAGCAGAGTCTGCATCAGGGATACGACGGAAGGGAAGGGGAAGACAGAAGGGAGGACAGGAAAGTGAGACAAACAGAGAAAAAGAGAGAAGTAAAGAAAAGAAAGGTGGAAGAAAGGAAGAGAAAAGGTGAGGCAGAAAAAACAGTTTGGAGAGTACATGGTGAGTTGCGGCACTCAGACCATGTGATCTGGTCTGCCTTTCAGGCCTTCATTAGCGATATCCTAAAAGGCCAGCAGATGGAGGTGTTTCCTCAGGAAAGGAGGATTTTTTTTTCTCTTCCCAGCAACCCAAACCACCACCCCTATTCCTTACCTAAAAATTCCGTTTTCCTCTTCTGAACAATGATGCTACGAGATTAATACTGAAGTCTCTGAATTTACAAACAAACATGGTAAAATCTGCTTGTGATGACCCCAGTTCTAATTAAGAAGAGGCTCCTGTAGCTTTCTGCGTTTTGGGCTCATTAGGGCTCCCTCCTATCTTGCCCTATCCCAGTATAGATACATTTATTTATATTTACATGTTGTATATGTGTTTTGAATCATTGTTAAACAATTAAACAACATACGGTTATACTACAGTCCCCTTCCCAACCACCCTGCCATTAATAGTTTGCTTTCCCAGGTAGAATCTCTGTCACTTTGAATTCTTTTTTTTTAAATTAAGGTATCATTGATACACGATATTATGAAGGTTTCACATGAACTTTGAATTCTTAATTGTAGTAATTCTGGGTCTTTGCTTTCAATCCATGTGATATCTTCACTCTTCCACCTGGCTGTAAAGCAGCCAATTCTTAGGACTTCCACAGACTTTGACTGGTAAACTTCTGCCTTAAAAGGGAAAGAATCCGGTACAACAGTGCTTCCTAACCTTCAAGTGCATTAATCACCCAGGGAGGGATCTATACACAGGGCAGATAAGCATTTCCAAACACTGTCACAGAGCTGTGGACGGCTGTCTCCCGAGTCTAGAGCCACGACAATGAAATGCAGCATATGATTCTGGACAGGATCTTTTTGCTATAAAAACATTATTGGTACCCTTGGTGATCTCAGCTTGGTGGGTCTTGAAGAAGAAGGCGATGTGGAGAACAGAGATGAGTCAGCCAGAGTTCTTGCCCTTAACCTCTAACGGTATCTTCCTTTGGGTAAACGGGGTCCCAGCCTGGGTCCATGTTTAAAAGCCTTGTTTGGTCCTCCTCCTGCTCTGATAATTTCCCAAACGGGGGGAAGGGTTGAACCAGTAGCAACAAACGGACATGCCCATCAGATTGAGCTGCCCCTTATAGTCGAGCCTAAAATTTCCTGCCCAAATGCGCTTCAGCCTGCAGGTCTTCTCCCCATGGTCCCTCCTCGCATAATTGGGCCACAAGTGTATGTTTGCCTAGCCATGAGGAGCGATCACGCCTTGTTCCTGGTCGAAGCTGTTTACAGGATTGTGGACAAATTTTAGGTTTAAGGATTGGATGTCCATGTGTGTGGACGGAGGCCCTACAGGGCTGTTTTTTTTTGCTAGTTGCTACATTTAGTTGGAGCTCAAACTGTGTCTTTAAGATAATTATATATTTGAACTTTGCTTTTCAGGTCTTAGTAAGATATAGCAGTAGGAAACACAGACCATACTTCAGCTAGGCCGAGCCGAGAAAGAAGAAACCATACACTACAGCTAAGCCGAGAGCTGCGGGACATTTAAGCGCTTGGGCCTCCGGGAAATGCACAGGCTGAATGCTGGGCCAATCAGCAGCTGCGCCTCCGAGAGTCCGGCCAGGGGAGAAGAGAGACAGAGTCCGCGGAAACCACGCCTCTCCGAGCCCCTCAGAAAGAAGGGTGGGCGGGAATCGCGTGCCTAGCACCTGCGGCAGCGCGCGTCGGGGCTGTATCTGCTGGGGGTGGAGCCACGCGTCTCCGTGCGCGCAGGGCGGGACCCAGCGGAGCCACGCCTCTTCCGGCGTGCGGCCCTTCCTCCGCGCGCGGGTAAGCGTGTGAAGGTTCGGCTGTTTTAAATTCGGGTTCTGGCTGCCGTAGGGGCCGGATGGCGGAGGGGGCGTTGTCCAGTGCAAGGTGGCAGTACTGTGGGGAGCCGGATAAGAGCCAGAGAGCTGTGCTGGGTAAGGATTGCGGAGCCGCAGCAGAGGTCTCCGTTAACTCCCTCCCCTTTCGTCTCGATCTGCAGCGCTTCCCCTTCCTGCGTCGGGCCCCTTTCTCAGCTGGGCCAAGACCCCCTCTTGTCTCCACCGCTACGTGGGGGCTTGGCCAGGCCTCTTCTGTCATCCCACCATCTTTCTGTCACCACCGCCCAGTTGGATGAGCACAACCCAGACCCCTCCCCAGGCCCCTGTCATCTCCTCGCTCACCAGGTCTCATCTGCCCCTCCTCTGGGCAGGGATTCCCTGTGTCTCTCTAGGTCTAGACCAGGCCTCCTCAGTCAGCCCCCTCCCCCTAATTATTCCCTCCTCCCCAGGACTCCCTTTCCCAGGACACCCCCTCTCCTCCCCATCCTCTCTTCCCAACCGGACCAGGACTTCCTTCAGTCCCCGTTTAGGTCAGGACCTGGCCTTCTTTGCCATCCCCATTCGTCCAGTTTCTCCTTACCATACACCTTCTACTGTCATTTAATTGTCAACTCTAACTTTACAGTCCAGTTCTCCAATGGGAAGCTGCGCAATCCAGGGAACATGCGCTTTACTTTGTACAAGAACAATGACTCCACCAACCCCAGGAAGAAGAGTCAGCGGATCCTGGTAGGTGCTCCTGGGGCTAGTTACCTCCACTCTGCAGGCCTCAGGACGCCCCTTGGATGTGGGTGTAAATGGGAGGGTGCAGAGAGAAGAAAAGGAGATATTCCCAGGTGTCCATGGAAGATGGATTTCCTGTGTTGAGAACCACTGTTCTGTAGCGGTGAGAACTGCGTGGGAGGCACTCACACAAGGAGACAAAGCTCAGGGCCTAAGGGGGAGAGGACAGGGCAGAGTGAGCTCAGTCAGAGGAGTCACTGCTTGCCAGAATGGCTTGTGGGGTGGGAATGGCAGTGAATTGTAGCTGAGCCCTCCTGAATAATGGAAAAGAGCTTGACAGCTGAGGTTTAGTATTTCAGGTGAAGAGGATACTGAGGTCAAACAGGGAAGCAGGAAAGCTTGGCTGTGATTGAGGGGTGAACCAGCCACTTCCATAGTCCTGAAATCTATAGGGAGCAGTCATGGGAGATGTAGGCAAAGAGGTTCAATAAGGGCTTGGACTTTGGGCCCAGGAGGTTACTTGTAGAATCATTTTGGTGCATGCCTGTAAATGTTGGGAGCCCAAGGCCTTTCCCACATCCTATAGTGCAGCTCCCCCCAGAACTTTTCAGACTAACTGGAAGCTAGCACTATCTGGGGCTTCCCTTTGAATAGTTCTTTTGTCTTTCTCCCAGGGACACCCCAGATTCACTTAGAGATAGTGGGGCCAGATTGTCTCCCAGAAGCTCTCTAGTTCTGATCCACTGTGGTATGGATTCTAAAACTTTTGCAAATGTGAAAAAGGGAGATAGGTGATTAATACCTTTTAAACTGGTTGTAATGGAGCTTTTCCCCTCTATATTTTAGGCAGCTGAAACAGACAGACTCTCCTATGTAGGAAACAATTTTGGAACTGGAGCTCTCAAATGCAACACTCTGTGCAGGTAGGGGTGGGAAAGGGACAGTGGGTAGAGGAGTGTAGTGGTGGTGGCCCTTGCTCTGCTGTTCTTGGTCTGAATATTTTATAGCAGTGGGAGTTTATCCAGAGAGGTTTACCAAATTCCTGTGTTTGCAGACCCCGTGGGCCTCATACTAGCATGTACACATTTCTGGAAAGGAAGGACTTATATTTGTTGAATTTCCTAAAAGCTGCATTCATTTGTAATATTCCTTAAAAAATTTTTTTAAAGTTGTGATATAATTGACATGTAACATCTTAGTTTCAGGTGTACAACATAGTGATTCAATGTGCGTATGTATTGGGAAATGGCCATTACAATAAGTCTAGTTAACATCCATTACCACACATAGTTATAGATATACTTTTTTCATGTGATGAGAACTTTTAAGATGCACTCTTAACTAACTTTTAAATATACAGTACAGTATTAACTGTAGTCACCATGCTGTGCATTACTTCCCAGGACTTATTTATTAACTGGAAGTTTGTACCTTTTGACCCCCTTTGTTCATTTTGATCACCTCGTTGATTTTCAGTGTTCTTTATTACGTCTTGTTCCAAAAAGGCAGCTATCACTTCTGATTTGGAGTGTGTGGTCAGTAGGCCAAAGCTTGCCTTGAGTTTGCCTTGGAACTAATTACAAGAAAAGGATTTGGTAGAGTCCAAGGCTCCGGGGTTTCTCTCCAACTGGTGATGATTGATGGACTGACTTTAGTCGTCTCTGCCCTTCACTGACTCCCACACCACTCCCTCTTGGTACAGTGAAAATTGTCTAAGCAGGCTATAACTGTTGGTCTGGCATGATGCAGCCACTGTCCCAGGGATGGTATCCAATAGTGAAGCACAAAATAGGCCCTTTCAGAGCCTCCAGTGGACGACCCTGGTAGAAATCAGGTTAATGTGTATATGATTAAAACTATTAACATCATATCATCCCTTTGCAAAGATGCCCTAGTTCAGACTTGTCCTCTCTCCATAATTGCCAAGGTTTTACTTATCTCTGTCTCCATAACATTTATGTGTGCAGTAAATTCTAGTGTAATTCCAGCTGCTTATATCCGGAAAGGGTTTTGCACTACAGCACTTAGCCCAAATGTGATTAGCTACCAGAATCACTTGGTAGCTTCTTCCCCCCACACCCTAGCCCCCAGAACTACTACATGAACCGTCCCTCCCCCTTCCCTCCTTTCCCTCATTTAGAGGATTGAGGATTTCTGCAATAGGAGATTGTTGGTCCTCATGAGCAGGTGATGCATTCCTTAGGGGAATTAGCACAGCAGGAAGGTTGAGGACTTGACTTTTCCTGCATATGCTTCCTTTTATTTATTTAAATGAATTGAATTTAAATCCTTCGACAAAATACTAGGCAAATACTTCATTTTTTTTCCCTGTAGTTAAGAATTGGCCTATTTTTCTATGATGAGTGCCTAAATCCATAAGAAGGTTACAAACTGTTAAGCAGGAAAAAAGTTGTATAAACAATACCTTTTGAATAATCCATTGTCACTTGTATTCCTTCTTTATTCAGGCACTTTGTGGGAATTTTGAACAAGACCTCTGGCCAAATGGAAGTATACGATGCTGAATTGTTCAGCATGCAGCCGCTGCTTTCAGGTAGGACGCTGAAGGGTCACAAAAACACTGCCTATTTTACATTTGCTGGATGGATTTTAATTTCTAAAACGCATTTTGTAGTTATTTTTTAAAGGGTGCCTTTCTGCAAAGGTTTTCTGTTTGCTTCATTTGAAAAATTTTAAGAGTGTTTTTGCTCAGCAAGTATTTCTTAATGACCTACTGTACTATGCTCTAGGCAAAGGTTTGGGGTTGTGGAGATAGCAAAACATACAGATCCTATCCCATGGTATTTACAGATTGGCGATCAGAAGCAAGTCTTACTTAAAGCAAGCTGAGTAGTAGTCAGAACAGAATATTGATGGGCATGTCTGATACTCTTTTCCATCGAAGGTCTTTCTGAATTCTTAACTGTTCTAGTAGGGGTATAGGCTTTAGAATCTCTGTAGGTGATGGAAGTTGTTTATAGGTTGGATGGTAACTTTCATGTTGATGAGAAGTGTCTACACTTTATGATTTGGGAGGTTTATTTTTTCCCTAATCCAGTGGGAGAAGTTGCATTGCTTCTCTGCTTTGGTATCTTAGGATGCTCAGGGCTAGAGTGGGATCTTCCAGAATGCTAGAGAAAAGGGTCAGACTCAAGGGGCCCCTGTTGCCTAAATCTTAAATATTGAGAACTGTGGCAGGGAGAACATTAGGGAGGAGTGTTAGGGTCCTGGTGACTCTGCCTGGTGCCTTCAGAGGCATTCATTCTGACTTGATTCCTTCAGAGCAGTAGTTCCAGTCTTTTCAAGAATCTGATAAGAGTCTGGACCTCCTTTCCAGAAGTATGCATAATACACAAAAATATATATATGAGATTTTCTATATAATTTTAAAGGGCTCTTAAGTTCCAAAGCCCATCTGTGAATTTCTTAGGGGTCCATAGTCTCTAAGTTAAGAATCCACCGCTTTGCAAAAACACAAGTACAATTAAAATACCTTTCAAATGGTCTTATGACTTTCAATGAGGCAAAGAAAATTGTTCATTAATTTGTTGGTTAAACAAATTTTTGTTTTTACATGTAAAAAGTTTGTAAATACTGGTTTATTCTAGCTAGCATACATAAACACACACATTTATTGGGCCCTTGTCATGTGCTAGGCACTGCTCTGAGCGCTTCCTCTGCACTATATCATTTACTTCACATAACAACCTTCTGGGTAGATATTGTTATTCCTTTTTTATTAATGACAAAATGGGCACAGAGGTTGAGTGACTTTGTCAGGAACATACTGCTGATCTTTATGCAGGGTCACTCCAGAGCTTGTGCTCCCATCCACTCAATTATACTGCCCCTTAAATGAGTACTTTGTGGGAGAGTAGAGAGTTTCATGTAAGAATCCATACATCGTGCTTATGCCTGCTTTTATAGGGAGGGCAGAACTATTTACTGGAAAGACCTGAGGGCTTGCTTTCTGATCCCATCTCTGCCTCTGCCTGGTGAACCTTCCTGGGGCAAGTCCTTTCCTGTGGAGGCCTTTGTAAAGGGAAGAGGTTTTACCAAATGACCCCTTCGTTATTCTCCAAGGTCTCTAACTAGGTCCTGAAGGTGTGTACTAAATGTTCACAGTATCCACTCATCTTAAGCTTTGGGAAGTCCCGTAGTAAAGAAATGTTTTTTTCTTACATTAGTTGTTAAATATTACTATCTGTAGGCCTTATAGTTTACTTTTTTTTTCTTTCCTGTTTTTGTTTTGTGTTTGGATAGATGAATCAGTTGAGAGTGAATCAACACTAGAGAGTCAGACCAAAACTTTTAGAGAAAAGGTAAGTGTGAAAGGACCTAAGACATGGGACCTGATGCAAGTTCCTCCTCGGTCTTGGGTTTCTACACCAGTAAAGAGAGCTGGCTGAACACAGGGCTGTGGTTCTGGGCAATTCCTACCTGCAGAGACCTCCTGGGCAGTCTCCTTTCTTGGGCAGCTATACATGGCTCTGTGCCAATGTTTGGGGATGGTTCTCTGGGCAGATAGAGGTGTAGTGTAACGTTTATTTTTAGGATTTAACCCAAGTTTCAGAAAATATTGGTTGTAGTCTAGAAACCTCCACATTAAAACAGACTTTAGGATTGTCAGTGTAAAAGGTTTCTACGAAGCTCATCTCACCCCAGGCTGGCAGACTGATGGATATTTAAGTGCTGTCAGGAATATTGTATTGAAAAGGGGTGTAAGGCCATCTTCAGGCTCAGAAGGACAGAGTGAGTGATCTACTAACAGTGTCTGTCATGGGTGTAGGATTGGGAAATGGCAAGCTGTGTGCCACAGATTTACCAACCCTAACTCTAGTCAAGTATTTCCATTTCACAGGTGGAGATACTTGATTCAGTGTATAGGTGAGGTAATCATGGCTCAGAGAGTCTGAGAGTTTCCCCATAATCACACAGCTAGGAGGAGCAGTGACCAGCCTGTCTGCATTAACCAGATTTTTCTCTTGCACAGATGGATTCTTGCATTGAAGTCTTTGGTACCACCAAACAGAAGCGTGCTCTGAACTCTAGGAGAATGAACAGAGTTGGCAGTGAATCTTTGAATTGTGTGATAGCTAAAGCTGCAGAGAATATTATTGATGCAAAGGGTGTGACTGGTAAGCAGCTGGATGTCGGGGTGAGAGTCTGCTCTTGGGGACAGCCTTCTCTCCTCTTGGGCTCTCTCACCCACCTCACAGATGGTAATGATGGGGGTTGGGCTGGATTTCTTCCTGCTTCTTGCTGAGTGCTTTTTAGGGAACAGATTCTGGAAGTGGTAAAGAAACATCTGACATGGCCTATGCTCAGCTCATGGTCAAGTGGAGGAGGTAGCCGTGGGAACGGGTATGTGCATGCCCTGGCCTTGGTGCCGGGGTGGCAGCCTGCATAGTAAAGAGAAGTGAGGCCACCTCAACTCACTGTAAGTCACAGGGAGGTTTTAGTCAAATAGGCTGATGCGGTGGCGATGAACTGAGCCTCTAGAGACAGTGTTCCACTTTGGGGCTGGTGGATCTTTTTCTGCTCCCAAACTCCTCAGCAGCTCCAGGATTCAACTGTGTTGTATAAAGATGTGTTTATTGTTCAGGTGCATTATAAGAACTTAAGAGAATATGTATGAGAACTGTTTTTTAATTAAAATGGAATTTTAGTAATTCTTAGAATATCTTTCCGTATCCTATGACTATACAAATAGTTTCCTGTTTTCTTTCAGTATGTTGATAATTTTACTTTTTACATTGAAATCTTAAAGTTTTGGGATTTTCTTGGCTTGTGGTACAGACCTAATTTTATATCTTCCAAATGGTTAGTCATTTGTCCCCAACACCATCATTTCCTTTTGTAAAAGATGATTTAAAAAGGCATCTTTATCATCTTCCCATATTCTTAGTTGCAGTCTGTTCTGTGGTCCTGACTGGCTACTCCTGTAGCAGCATCAGGCTCTCTTGATTAAAGTAGGCTCATCATCCGGTTTGTGGTCTGACAGGGTAGATGTGTCCTCTTTCATCCTTACTTTTCACAAGTGTATTGGTTATGGTGGCATGCTTTTTCTTCCAGGTGATCTTAAGAATTATTTTGTCAAGTTCCTCAAAATCCATGTGGGATTATGGGGAGGAGCAACATATTTGCAATACTGTTTTCCCACCAGGAACATAGACATTATGTCTCTCCATGTATTCAGAGATGTACTTTAATATCCAAGTAAATTTTTAAATCTTTTTGTTCGGCTTACCTCAGCTATTAAAGGACATTAAAAAAAAAGTCATTTCCCCTCATTCTGCCAGACCAGCTGTTACAATTTTCCTCAGTATACTTGTCTATGTGTATACTTAATTCTTACACAGTTGTTCTTATAGGATAGTTAGTTTTATATACTGATTTTGTTTTTACTCACAACATGTGGAGAAGTTTTCTGAAAGTTAAGCTATTAAAGGTTCTTTTGAATATCCCTCACCTTTTGCATCTCATATCATGTTGTGAATATTTATTAGCCAACCTGTCTTCCAGTTACCCTTCACATTATTTGAGGGGGACCATGCAGTATCCACCTTCTCTAGTGCCTGGTTAGGTTTGTGTTTGGTGTACACTGTAGTCCTGGAGGCCCACATTGGCAGAAGCATTCAGAGAGGGCTTTCTGGGCCAGTTGTGATCTCAGGCACACACATTGCAAAGACTGTTGGGGAACTTGAAGCCAAACCAGGATGATAACAGCAGTAACTCTTCTTTATTGAAAAGCTCTGGTCAGTGATGCCATCCATGATGACTTGCAAGATGACTCCCTCTGCCTGCCTCCCTGCCATGCCGACGCAGTCAAGCCTGACGATGTGTATAAATTTGAAGATAGTATCCTTGCTGTAATAGAAATGCTGCCTTATTTCACGGGTTGGGGTATGTGCACATGAGTGGCATAGCCAGGTGCTCTAAGCAGTCTGGTCCCGTGACACTCACAGAAGCTACCTCCTCACCTTAGCAGTTGCCCCAGTGCTGTTGCTGGGAAGTCAGCAAGTCTTCTTCACTTGCTGAGGGAACCTCTTTTGGCATCAGTTTCTCAGCCTCTGGGATTCAGTATTTCTTCAGCAAAATTCCAAATTCCCACACTCAGCCCTGTGGGAACTATTCTCCTTGAATATTCAAAATAGGATTTTTAAGTCATCTAATACCCAAAGTCTTGGGCAGGCTGATGAGTAAAATGACGGGTTGGAGCATAGAATTTCCCTCCTTGTGGGTGTAGTCAGGTGAAAAATGCCTGCAGTGGCTTGGTGATAAGTAAAGAAGACAGTAAAATCCAGAGAGGGCAAAAGCTCTGGGGAAGTGAGTCCCAGAGCTCTGCCTGCTGTACACAGATTTTCCCATCTCTGAAATGAGACCACCTATGAGATGATCTGGCTAGTGGATGTTTCAGTTTTGGTCAGATTGTATTCTTGACCTGCAACTAGTTCTTTCCCCTGCGGAGTATGAAGCTCTTCAGGGCCCATCTGAAGCTTTCAAGAATATTTCATCGGAAGAACTGCTGAAGATGACTGAGGAGAACAGGTAACCCCACTTGGGTGGGTGGAGTATCGGGGAGTGATGTTGGGAAACAACAGCAGTCAAACATGAAGCAGACCTTCGGGCGTAGGTCAGTGAGGATGTATATCTGTTCAGCATTTGAACATGAGTTCAAGTCAGTGTTCTTTGGAATGTTTGGGCTTCCAGGCCCTTCTTCTCCCAAGGCTGTGGGTGTCATTCAAGGGCGAGAGTTGGCCTCTGAGTGCGTGGGGCTTGTGGCTGAGCAGAGGGTGGTGAAGCCTCAGATCTGGGGCTGGAAACTGGAGCTGGCCTTTGGCCTCCAGTATTAGGCTGATTGGCACCAGAGAGACCCAGGTGTTGGCCAAGGAGTAGAGGTGCCCGCTGAAGTGATGGTTAATCTGTGATGATTTGCTGAGTAAGCTTTTCTAAAGTTAAATTTCTGTGTTAAATATTAAATATTGTACCTTTTAAATCAGAGATTATCCCCCCTATTTTTTTGCTTTTGAATTTTTTCTTTTAATAACTTCAACTTGAGAAAATAAAAAGTTGTCAACACTAGGTTGGTTCCCCTGACTTAAAAAAAAGGCTTTTTTTTTCTCTCTTTCCAAGATCCATTTCCACAAAAGAGCTCATGACTAGTTCTTGCTTGTCTTAATGTGGTTGTGGTTCAGAGACAGGTACAGAGATCAGCTCTGGGCTGGGAACCTGGAGAACAGGTCCGTGACTCTGCCAGATGTGCTGGGTAGGCCTTCCTTCTCCACACTTCCAGTTTCCTATGGGCAAAATGATGCCGCTGTAGATAATCTTGAAGTTTTTTATCTCTGTGAGTCAAGATCCTCGTAGTGGTAGAATAGTATATAAGAATAATAGCTAACATTGATTGAACCCTTATATGTGCCAAGCACTGTACTTGCATTGTCTTACTTAATATGCAAAAAATCTATAGGAGAAGGATGCTATCACTGGTCTCAATTGTTAAGTGAAGATGATACACAGAAATGTACAGCAAATGTACAGAAACTTGTCTAAGCCACTTCATGGCGGAGGATTCAGACTCAGGCAGGCAGTCTGACCCCATAGCCTATGCTCCAGACCACTGCGTCAGGACTGGGCAACTGTGGCCCATGTGAGCAGAGTTTTATTGCTCTGGTTGTTCATTTATGGATTATTGATGGCTGCTTTTATACTCCAGTGGCAGGTCTGAGTAGATGCAAAAGAGACCTCATTGCCCAGAGGCCTAAAGTATCAGCCATCTAGCCCTTTACTGCCTCTGTGCTAACCTGCATTCCCCTGTTACAAGGAGCATTAGTAGGATGGCCTTCCTCAGCTGGGAGGGTGGACAGCTCCTAACAGCAGTCTGACACATGCCGCCTTTCCCTCCCTTGTTTTAGCCACTGCTCCTTTGTCATAGAAGCATTGAAGTCTTTGCCATCAGGTGAGGAGAGCCGGGACCACCAGGCCCGATGCATATGGTTTCTGGACACCCTCATCAAATTCCGAGCACAGAAAGTGATTAAGCGGAAAAGTAAGTCCATGATAGACATTTTATTCTAGTTATTTCAAGTCCATTAATTGTCTGTTAGACCATCCCTAATAAGAGAAGAAAATACATATTTGTCTAGATCTTTTCTTTTAACTGTGTAACAGTGCGATTCCTATTTCTGACATGCTGAGGACGTGGCAGGCTTTTCTCATCTGAAAATGAGGACAGGTTGGATTATGTGATTGTTCTGAGGTGACATTCACTACTTCTGTTTTGCATTAGGCAAAGCATAATATCCAGTCAAATCAGATGAAAATTTTAAGGGATTGTTAGACAGATGTAGGGAGAAAAATTGACCTTGCTTATGAAGTCTTGTGGCTGGTTTGTGTCAACTTACTTCTGACTGGGAGGGGAAAGTGTCAGTTCCTGCTGGTGACCTGTGTCGCCTATAGCTAAGGCCATGGGTGGCTGGCTGCCACAATTATATCCACCCAGAGTTGGAAACCCAGCAGGAGACACCTGTGACTTTAGGTACAAGGTTTATGCAGTCTTGTTACTGTGGTCCAGAACCCAAGAGTCTATGTTTTTCAGTATTTGCTTAATTCTTAATTTCGCATTCTGGTGTCCCCTCCTTTTCCTCTCCCTGGGCTTTCCTGACAGTCTCTTTTGCTTTCTAACATCTTTGTGTCTTTAGACCTCATCAGTCTTATTTTTCTTGTCTCTGCCCCGTCACAAATGTCCCCTGCGTGTGTGGTCTGCAGGCTGAAGCACACCTGCGCACATGTTCATTTGATAGTGGCTGTTCTTTTCCATGGGCCCCTGCTTCTCCCAGCTCCTGAATAAGTTGTGGTCAGAGGGTATTAGAAGAAAATGATCAACTCTGCTTTGTATTGTAGGTGCCCTGGGGCCTGGAATCCCACATGTCATCAACATGAAACTGCTGAAGCATTTTACTTGCTTGGCCTACAACAATGGAAGGTCAGAGGGGTGACTTCTGGGGCTTCTGCCTGTAAAGGAGAGAGCAGGTTGGGGAGGGTGGTGAGAGTGAGGAGAAGGGGCTTGGATTGAATTTCATGTCCACAGAGACATTGTGTTGAAGAGAGCACTGCCATTGGAGGGGTTCTGGGATCAAGAAAGTTTAGGAAACACTCTGTGTTCCGTACTCTATCCCCCTTGGAGAAGTTGATGTTAAAGGCTCTGGGAAGCCCCTGTCACAAAGGCTTATTCTGCTTCATACACTTCTTCTGAGGAATGCTTGCTGATGTCCATACCAGTTCTGTGGAAAGGCAGGGTTTCAGAAAAAGGGCAGCTCAGTGTGATGACTTTGGGGAAAGAATCCCAAGCAAAGCACCTGCCATTAGCTTGGAATGTATTTTCTGCTCTGAGTGTCCTTGGAAGAATGGTCAGCAACTGAGTTTGGGATGGGTGTTTTCCTGGCAGTCCTGCCAAGCGAAAGGACAGGCCAATGCGAGGCTCAAATGGTGCTCAGGGGAAGTGCAGGGGCAGTTTTCCATCCCCCTGAGGGAGTACTGGGATTGGCTCACTGTCCCACTGTGTGTGAAGGCTCGGGCACCTTGACAGGACAAGGAAAGACATTGAGTGCCTATGGGAAGAGGCTTGGATGTCTTTATTCTGCTTTTGGAGAAATCATCTTAGAGTTTAATGTGTCCCTTTACTGCCACCGATTGCAGTTTACGGAACTTAATTTCGGATTCTATGAAGGCGAAGATTGCTGCGTATGTGATAATACTTGCCTTGCATATAAACGACTTCCAGATCGACCTGACGTTGTTACAGAGGGACCTGAAACTCAGTGAGAAAAGGTGAGCATAGCAGAACAAAAAGCTCCCTAGAGGGTGCTGTGATGTATTTCTAGTACTAGTGGAAAATGTGAGGCACCACCATCAAGGGAACTGGGGATGTTCCAGAAAGACTTGGAACCAGAGGACAGTTGTCAGTGAGTGAATGGCTTGACGCGGTCCAGCCGCGCCAAGTCGAGCAGGTCCTGAAGTGCGGAAGGGGGGCGAAGAAAACAAAGACAGAAAGATCTGGGAGGGCTGACGCTCCTGTGCGTCGCCAGCAATGTTTTATTAGAGTCCAGAGTATTTATATAGCAAAGAAGCACACTATCCCAGGAAATAGCATTATCCAATAGACAATCAAGCACAGTATTGACATCAGCGGTAGCCGGGCAAAGGTAGGCTCCTTCAGTTGCTCATGGAATGCGTTAACAGGATGTTCTTTGTTCTCCATTCCCGCCACATCAGCAAGTGGGGGAAAGGGCATAGCCCGCTCCCCACATCTCCCCTTTTTATTTTATAATATGAAGACAGTGCCTGTCTTAGGTGCCCCAAGGCAGCAACTCTGATCTTACCCGTCATTGATACTCCCACTCCAATGTGGAAGCCCTGTCTTAAGTTGCCAGAGGCTCCAGGGTGCTTACCCCATCATTGGTTATCCTGTCTTTCTTCGATAGTACCATACAGGGGGTGTTGTTTCAGGTGAAACATATGAATTTCCGAACCCAGCTTTAAGAGGGATTTTAACCCAAGCTTGATAACCCAAGGTATCAATAATATCATTATAAGAAGACATAGCAGAGCAGTCGCAATGGATAACAGAAAATGGGGCAAGTCTCCCAACTTGCCGAAAGGAGAGGCTGCGTGTTTGAGGGTGTCCAGGATATCTTGAGCGGTTTTTAACAGGATCAAACCACAGTTCTGCATTTTGCATATCAAGTATTTCCTTATGTAGGTCTAGAAAATCTTTGGTGAAATTATCAGTAAGCCATATGCCCTGTAGGTGATTCTTCACCATTTCCCAACTATACTTAGATTGATTATACTCTTAGATGTGACACAAATTTCATTATAAGCTGCATGACATTTCAATTGGTGCCTTAACTTTAGGCCCTGAACCTCTTTGCCCAAATACATGACCATGTCATACAGGGCATTAAGCTTATGACTTGTTTTCTCATCAGTATTTCCTTGATCATTAAGAGCCTGAGTTGCATTTTGGGTCAAACCATTGACATAGATTGCAGTTTGTACATTCTCAGTTAATGCTACAGCTGCTACAGTAGAAGATACAATAAAGGAAATTAAAGATAACAACCCTACAATAATGAGGCCCACAGCTCTCTTGGGACAGTCTAGAGCTTTCTTCAATTCTATCAACACTTACAGGCCCTTATCATCATACCAAGGTCCTGTGTGGTTCACGGGAATCAAAAGGAAAGGGGGTTGCTTAAGTAAAAGAACCATGGTATTGTTGGACACAGAAGAGATGCAGCTAGTGAGACTGCAATTTTTACAGGCAATATGAAACATATCTTTCTGATAAGTCATATTAATAGAAATAGACCCTACCAACAGCGCATGGAGGGGGCAATGCAAGCCGCCACATGTGTGTCATTGTTCACATTAATGCTTGTACTATTATCCCAATCTAACCCTCCCATAGCCACCCCTATTTTCCACCAAGAGGTTTGAGGGTACCCATCTGGAGTGTACCTAAGTCCCATAGAGAGTCCTCTGTATTGCGGGGCTGACGTCTTTGAATTTGGTCCTAAAGACCAGTCCACAATGTAAAGTTCTTTAGTGATGTTCATCTGCTGTGGCCATTCACCACCTGCACCCGCAAGCGAAGGGGAGCCCTTGCACTTTGTCCAGGGTAGTGGCAATGTGTCATTTTTAAGTGAAGATGAAGATGTAAGCATACTGCACACAGGGTGGTCAGAAGGCAAGGTGCCGTTGCTCCTATTGCTAGGTGTTCCGATGGGCCTCCCAAAATGTCAGAATCATTGGAGTAAATCTGTACCTCGGGAGACTTCCAACTGACTGGATGGAGCAGAGGAGGGTCAGGAACATACACCCAATATATGCGCTGAACTGCTTGCTCCGCTACTTGCACTTCAGCTGGGGCCCTCCAAAGCTGGAGCAGGATCAGGAGGAATATGGTCTGCATGACGCACCAGCCTTTCTGGCAACCACCTCGGGCCCTCAGCATCCTGTGGAAAGACACAAACGTGTCCTCGCCCCCAAAGAAGGATGGGATCTGGACCTTGCCACGCCCCGGTCAGAGGATCTTTCCATCGCACCTGTGTGAGGGGCGGATGACCGCCAGAGCACCAAAAGCGCTCTGCGGAACTGCATCCTGCAAGGTCTAGAGTTAAAAAATTTAAAATATTGAGTGCATGGGATAAATAATTCAAAGATGTAACGGGGTATAACTCCCCCTTCTTAATTTTATTGAGCTGGGCTTTCAAAGTGCCATGGGCTCTTTCAACAATGCCTTGGCCCTGGGGATTATAGGGGATGCCTGTCTTGTGGGCAGTACCCCATTGCGCACAAAATGTGCGAAAGTGGCTACTGGTATAGCCAGATCCATTGTCCGTTTTAATCAGCTTGGGAATGCCCATAACAGCAAAGCAAGAGAGGCAATGGTGAATAACTTGTGAAGTGGATTCTCCAGAGAGAGCGGTAGCATGCAAGAAACCTGAATAGGTGTCAATGGTAACATGAACATATTATAATTTTCCAAATTCAGGGATGTGCGTGACATCCATCTGCCACAGGTGATTTGGCAGGCACTGTTGGCGTTCTCATAGGCCAACTGTGTGACTAGGGTGGTACTAAACTCTGATTCTCCAAATGTTCTCCCTGCTGTCTTTAATAGGTGAGCTACAAATTCTTGAAATGGCTCATCAGGCCCTTGCCTGATTTTAGAGACCTCCTCTGTTCTACTAGTACTTCCTGGGAGAGCCTTCCATGCTCTTTTAGCTGCCACATTTGTTTGAGCATATACTGTTAACTGAAAGACCAACTGTTGATCTACCTCAGCATATTGGCCCTCTCCTGCCAACATGTCAAAAACAATGGGTATTTGCTGAGCAGCATTAGTCCTAGCTGTTTTCTGACAATTCTCATAAAATTCTGATTTCCATAGCAGATAATCTTCCCCTGTAAGACATGCATGTGCTAAGGACTTCCAGTCTCCCGTGGGCAATGCCTCTGTAGTCATAGCTTCTAAGATGTTTAATGTAAACGGAGCAGTGGGGCCATATTTATTGCAGCTCTTCAACTGTTTGAAAGGAAATTGCACATGTTGTCTGAATACCTCTCCGTTGTCACCTGGCTGTTCTAACACTGGATAGGCAAAAAATTCTTGTGTGTCCTCTCCCTGATCTTGAGCTTCTTGTAGTACTGCCTCAAGAGGAGTAACCTTTCTCTGTCTCTTCTGCATATTAACTGGGAGCACACGAGGCTTTTCTTCCTTAGACTCTATGGGCTGTTTTTCTTTCTGTTCTAAACCCTTCTCTGTCTTTCGCTCCACTGTTTTCTCTTTAGTTTGTTCTGAGGATATAGGCTGAACAGGATCAAAACCTGCCCTTTCAAGGGGAGCTGTTTCAGCCTTACTCACAGGGGAGTCTCTTCTCTCGGGGTGTGGCTGTCCCATCTTTTGCTGCGCTTCTAAGGCTAAAGTAAGCCGCTTCAGGGTGCCCTGAATTTCATTCCACCGCTCTTTGAAAGGTATTCCGGATGGGTCTGCGGCGACTGTCCGCGTTACTGTGAGCAGGGATGGATAAACTTTCTTGCTAGAGCCTATGGAGGCTACCTCTATTGTTTGTATCTCCTTATCACAAAGTTGAACTAAAGCTTCCTCCACTAGAGGGCTCTGTTCCTCCTCCATCCCCTTGTCTGAGCCGCTGTCCGGTTCGTGATAAGATGGCTCCCGCCCTTCCGGCGCTTCTAATGGCGGAGCAGATGGGGAGATAGCTGGAGAAGCAAGATTGCTTTCATTTTCCTTAGTGGCTTGACCCGTACCAAGGGCATGCTCTGTCACATTTTCTATCTTAAATCCTTCATGCCTAAGATCTAAAGAATCTCTAATCAAGGTCCACAGTCCAAAAGTATCTACTGGAACCTTCTTTGGTCCCTGGGCAGAATAATAAGTTTGTAATCCCTCTCCTACCTTATTCCATAAATCTATGTCTACTGTCCCTTCTCCTGGAAACCACGGGCAGAATTCCTTAATAAAGTCTAAAAATCTTTCTAATTGGGGCTTCCCTACTATAATTCCCCTAATAGCCAATAATTTCTTCAGCCTGCAGCCATAAATGTGTTTGCTTCCTGCCTGTCCCATATTGGACTCCCAGAAAAATCACTTACCACATCCACATTGCTTGCGTGCCTCTTCTCTCGCGCATCTTCTCTAGTTACCCTGGCCAGGGCTTTCTCTTCTCAACGTGGTGGCCCTCACCTTCTCCCTCTCCTTCAGGTCCCTGTTCAGGCGCCACATGACGCGGTCCAGCCGCGCTAAGTCGAGCAGGTCCTGAAGTGCGGAAGTGGGGCGAAGAAAACAAAGGGGGGAGAAAGAACTGGGAGGGCTGATGCTCCTGCGCGTTGCCAGCAAAGCTGTATTAGAGTCCAGAGTATTTATACAGCAAAGAAGCACACTATCCCAGGAAATAGCATTATCCAATAGACAATCAAGCACAGTATTGACATCAGCGGTAGCCAGGCAAAGGTAGGCACAGCAGGGCTCCTTCAGTTGCTCATGGAATGCATAAACAGGATGTTCTTTGTTCTCCATTCCCGCCACATCAGCAAGTGGGGGAAAGGGCATAGCCCACTCCCCACAATGGCTGAGCAGCAGACATTATGGAGCGGCTTGTTTATGTTAAGCGCAGTATTTAATCTCACAGCATCTTGGTGATTTCCCTAAAACTCATTAAAGGATATTTAGTTCAGAGAAGTCAGTGATGATCCAAGCTCACACAAGCGAGGGGAAGAGTTAGGCATCAAACCTGCACCTTCCCACAGTATTCTGACCCAGTGTAACTGAGCAACCTGTAGTCTCCAAATTGCTGTTGCTGGGAAGAGGGATTCTGTGTGGTTCTCAGGGATGAAAGCAGTAAGAGAACACAATTTCAGCTTAGCAAAAACATACTTTATCAGAGTCACATGGAGGGGACTGTCAGGGGAGGTGTTCAAGGCAAGGCAGGGCTACTGTTTGGCAGGGCGGTCTCATCTGGGCTTCTCTGACCAGATTGGGAGAGTTGGTAGGGATGACCTTTAAGGCTCTCTAGCCTTGCTCAGAGGGACTCAGACTAGTAGGGGCAGAACCTCTCAGGATCCAGGACTGGGGGGGGTGTTGGCTCTTGTTGGTGATTCAAGGGCATCTGACACCCAAGGACCTGATGTGTTACAAGAAAGCCTGTGAAAAACACCATTGTGTGGACTCATGTAGCAGTCCATGAGGCCGTCCATGGATGGCAGTCTCAAAGGCAGTGAGGTTGCAAAAAGAGAGAAACAGATACATGTAGCCTGTAAAATTCTAGCAAGTGCTTGCTCCTGTTTATAGGAAGTAAAGTTATTAATAGGGTCTAGGTAACCTGGTTTTCCATTACATTTATGAATATTTCTTAATAGCAGTATGTAAAGATGACATTGTCTTCCTAATGACTCTGGTGGGGATCTGGTCTGCCTCTCTGCTGAGGGATTTGCTCCTGGTGGCTGCTTCAGGGACTCTGTCTTTGTGGCCTGGAGCACGAATGTGCTGGTTCCTCCTGCCAAGCCTCCCTGAGCAGTCACACTGAGACTGTTGTTTTGTGTACTTGTTCCTTAGGATGATTGAGATAGCAAAAGCCATGAGGCTGAAGATCTCTAAAAGAAAGGTGTCTCTAGCAGCCGCTGGGGAGGAGGATCACAAATTGGGCACTCTGTCCATCCCACTGCCTCCAGCCCAGACCTCGGACCGCCCATCAAAGAGGAAGAAAATCACCTAGAGGTGCGCTTTCCAGACAGCTCATTTTGACCACATCATAGCCACTGCTTCTATTCATTTCCATTTTTACTTTTAAAATGAGAGGGGTAAAAAGACTTGCTTTGGCATGGGTATGAAGCCAGAAGCCAGGATCTCAGTCCTGCTTATAAGCAGAAATGTGAAGTGATAGCCATATTGAACTTTATCTCTCTCCTTTGGTGTTGCTGTGATTTTAAATGGAAGATGGTTCACATGTACCATGTGGGAGGGTGGGGCCTGGGGAAGTTGAGTCAGAAGATCTAGTCAAACACTGGGTCAAATCTAATGGACAAAGGTTAATAAGGAGAAATGTCAAGTGCCATGTTTAGGTCTGGAAGGACCAGTGGAGTACATGGAAAGAGGGAGGGTACAGCCCAGTAGGGCTGGAGGAGGAGGGTTCAGGCTTTATCAGTAGCTGACTGGGATCACTGGCGTGATGGCATCACCAGAAGAGGCCAGGCTGTTTGAGGCTGCTGAAACGGGAGCCCAGTCAGAGGAAGTGATTAACCAGCCCAGTTGCTTTGTCTTGCTCAAGTTCCATAGAAGGCAGGGGTCAGCTCTGAAAGACAGCAACCTCTGTCCTACTGGGGAAGCAACTAGTCTTCACTCACACAAAAGGGGATGATATTGATAGGGCAGAAAGTCCAGGATGGCAAAGAAATACCTATCCTGGTGACAATGGGTATACCTCACTAGATGTAGGTGATGCCTTCCCAGAGACTGACTGAAAAGCAAGTTTCTGTACAGCAAGGGCTTTGTGGGTCAAAAGAGGGCCCTTGTTCAATTTGAACATGTCTTGAGTGCCTAACACTGTGCCTGACATAAAGACAGTCAGTGTCTGGTGACCGAGTCAGTGTGTGAACCACACCTTCTTTGCTTGGCAGGCCTGTTCTCAGTTAATGCTTGCAGAATAAGGGAATTGCAAGGTTTTTTCCTAGCTCTAAAAAACTTTCTTTACTAATACATTCACAGAGGATAACGTCATCCCACAAATTTTCTGCTGTAATGTCTCCTGAGGTTCTCTTTGAAGAGAGGGGGACTGTGGGCTGGACACTCATATCCTTAGGAAGATTTTCAGTTTGTGGAATAATTTTAACTTACAGGTATTGATTAACAGAATGAAATCTGTTCCCTGGAGGGAAGTCTCTGCCTGTGGCCCTGGTCTATGGCCACAGTTAACAGTGAAGGGTCAAAAAACTATATTTAACACACTTGCAGGGGACCCCATCCTGGAAGTAGCTAATTAGATAAAGTTTTTTAAGGGTCTTCTTTTAAAAACTTTGGTTTGATACAATGTCATACTTAAAAACAATTGCAATAGTACCAGGAACCATATAATCTCCAACTGTTAATGTGTTGTCCTGTTAATTGTTGCTTATATATTTACATATTCCTGTGAAACATTTGAGAGAAGTTTCTTACCCTTTGATGGGTAAGTACTTGAGTGTGTAGGCCTTGTGAGTAAGAGCTCTCTCTTCCATACCATAGTACATTTACCAAAAGCAGAAAATAAAACAGTGATACCGTGCTATCATTTAGCCCACAATTCATACTCAGTTTTGTCCATCACACCTCTGGTCTTGTTTAATTGAAAACCATTGACTTTCTCAACCTTGACTTTTCGAGTAAGGTTGATTATTTTGTAGGGTGTCCCTCAGTTTGGGTTTGTCTCATGTTTCCTTATGATTAGATTGAGGATATACATTTTTTGGCAGGAGTATCACGGATACCGTGTCCCAAGTGTATCGCAGTAGAAGCACCTGGTACTGGTTTGTTCTGTTCTTGCTGCTGACTTATTACCTGGCTAAGGTTGTGTTCTCTCCACTTGAAGTTACTATTTTCCTTTTTGTAATTAATAGGTAAATTTGTGTAGGGATACTTTGAGGCTAAATATCCTGTTCCTCATCAAACTGTCATCCATGAGTTTTACCCTCAATTGATGATACTTGATGAATCAGTTACCAGCATGGTTGCAAAATGGTGATTTTTCTAACTCCGTCATTTCTTATACAATTATTATTGGCATTCTAATAAAAGAGGGGTCTTCTTTTCTCTCCTATTAACATTTTTTTAATTTAGTTGTCATTATGGACTCAGTTTTGTTTTTGTTTTTTTGAAGTATAGTTGATAAATACAGAATTATATTGGTTTAAGGCATGTGGCTTTCAAGAGTACAACATAGTGATGACAATTATATACATTACTAAATGTTCATAAGTGTAGTTACCATCTCTCACCAAAGTTATTACAGTATTATTGACTATATTCCGTATGCTGTACATTTCATCTCACCTTACTTCATAATTGGAAGTCTGTACCTCTTTACCCCTGCCATCTGTTAGGCTCATCCCCCCACCCCACTATGGCAGCCACCAGTTCACTGTCTACTTACAAGTCCACTTCTGTTCTGCCTTTTTTTGTTCATTTTTTCAGATTCCATATATAAGTGAAATCATAGGTAATTGTATCATTTCACTTTCTCTAAGTCCACCTATGTTGTTGTAAGTGACAAGATTTCTTTCTTTTTTATGGCTGATAGCCCACTGTATATATGTAGCACATCTTTATCCATTCATCTGTCTGCGGACACTTAGGTTGCTTCCATATTTTGGCTTTTGTAAATAATGTGGCAGTAGACATAGGAGCACATACATCTTTTTGAATTAGTGATTTTGTTTTCTTTGGGTAAATCCCAGAAGTAGAATTACTGGGTCATATGCTGTTTCTATTTTAGTTTTCGAGAAACTTCCATACTGTTTTCCATAATGTCCTCACTGATTTATATTTCCATGAACAGTGTACCAGGGTTCCCTTTTCTCCAAATTCTCGCTTTATTTCTTGTCTTTTGGATAGTGGCCATTCTAACTAGTGTGAGGTGATATCTCATTGCGGTTTTGATTGGCATTTTCATGAGAGTGATCTTGACCATCTGTATGTCTTTGGAAAAATGTCTATTCAGGTTCCCTGCCCACTTTTTAATTGGATTCTTTGTTTTTTTTTGGTATTGAGTTTGAGTTCTTTATATATTTTAGATATTAACCCCTTGTCAGATACATCATTTGCAAATATCTTAGCCCATTCAGTAGGTTACTTTTTCATTTTGTTGATGATTTCCTTCACTGTGTAGAAGCTTTTTAGTTTGATAGTCTCATTTGTTTATTTTTGCTTTTGTTTCCCTTGCCTAGGGAGATACAACCAGGAAAAAATTACTAATGTTGATATCCAGCAGCTTACTGCCTTTGATTTTGTTTAGGAGTTTTATGGTTTTGGGTCTTTATGTCTTTAATCCATTTTGAATTTATTTTTGTGTGTGGTGTAAGGCAGTGATCCAGTTTCATTGTTTGGCATTTTGTTGTCCAGTTTTCCCAACACTTTTTATAGAAGAGACTATCCTTTCTCCATTGTAATTTGTCCTTTTGTCATATATTAATATTTTGGTAAATTGTAAATGAGTTTATTTCTGGGTTCTCTATTGTGTCTCATTGATCTGGTTGTCAATTTTTGTGCCAGTACCATACTGTTTTGGTAACTATAGCTTTGTAGTATAGTTTCGTATCAGGAAGCGTGATGACCTCCAGCTTTGTTCTTTTTTGGTACTGTTTTGACTCTTTGAGGTCTGATGTGGTCCCATACAAATTTTAGGATTATTTTTGCTCTAGTTCTGTTAAAAATGCCATTGGTATTTTGATAGGAATTGCATTGAATCTGTGATTGCTTTGGGTAGTATGACTTAATATTTTTCCAATCCATGCAAGCTCCTAACATTTAATTGTGAACTTTCACCTCCTGGGCCTTAACAAAGATCACCACTCAGAGTCTCAGTTCCTTCTGTAAAAACCGGGGCAAGATCTCAGCAAATTAGTGTTTAGCATACTGTTGATGGAACGCAAAATGACCTCAGTGGCATGGGATGCAGCCAATGAAGTTATGTTAGCTGGGCTAAACTGTAGTAACACATTGCCCCCAAATGTCTGGTTTCAACACAGGTTTTATTTGTGGATTGTGAATATTTTCATTTTAATAGTTTGTTCTAGTAGTATTAGAAAATCCTAGCTTTGCTTTGTAGTAGTGACATAAACCTTTTTTTTTTTTTTTTAGTTCAGCAAAGTTAAGTGTCTTGGGTAGGATCCTGGAATGGAAAAAGGACATTAGGTAAAAACTAAGGAAAGCTGAATAAACTATGGACATTAGTTAATAATGTGTCAATATTGGCTTCGTAGTTTTGACAAACATACCAGATTAATGTGATGTAAGTAATAGGTAGTACAGAGTTCCCATAATGCTCGCTACCCAAATTTCCCTATGTTTGTTTCCACTTTTGCTGTAAATCTAAAAAAAATTAAAATGAAAAAAAGATTCAAAAAGAAATATCAAGTACTAACTTTCTCCTTAGGTAAATGTGGATATGGCAAAAACTCTGATGTTGAGTGACTGTAGTTGGAAAAATGTGCTCATGGATCTGATAAACCTTTGCAGACTGTTGAGCCATCCAAACCAGGGACAATGACTGTTATTCTTCACAAAGTTCTTGGGGCAGGCAGGACTACAGGATGGTCCTTAGAACCTGGGACCGCAGAGGGAACAGGGTAAATGGAGAAGCTGTCCATTCTCCTACAGTGGAAGCACTGGTGCCTTGGGAAGGTGGAGCAGGCCAGGTCTGCATTCAGCCACCCAGAACTCCAGCAAATACCCAGACCAAGGAAAGTCTCCCAAAAGGGCCTTTTTTAAAATATAGAACTTTATTTTGTTTGCTGAGATTTTCACAGGAAAGTCATTTCTTACCAAAAAAAAAAAGGCATTTTGTACAGCGACTCACATTGGGGCCACCACCAGAGAAGTGCAAAGGACAGTGCTCGTGCCCACAGTCCTCAGGGAGAAGCCAGTGTTCCTGGCTCCCTCCAGCCCCTTCCTACCCCAGTCCCAGACAGCAGTGCTCAGGGCTTGGCCAAACCAGCCTGGAGGCCATCACGAGGTACATGACAGAAACTGCAACAGGCTGGGGAAGGCCCTACCTGAAAGGCTTAGTGGGGGGACTGTGCAGGCGGAGCCCGTCTGTCAGCTGCTGCCTTCTCCTCACTCAGGATACTGATGCTACCCCAGCCCTGGCCCTACCCTCAGGGAGTTCCCAGACGGGTGAGTTGGTTGGGCAGACCTGGAGAACTCCAAAGCAAGGCAGAAAATGCCTAGTACCTGAGAGGGGAAGGAGACGGGGCAGAACACTGTCAGCTGGAGGGAAGGGAGTGCGCTGTGGAGATGGCAGTGTCTGAGCTAACCCTGGAAGACTCAGGGTAGGCAGCATGCCAGGAAGAGGAAAGGGCTTAAGCCAAGGCACAGAGTGGGAGATCATGGAGGGTCAGTAAAGGCAGGAGGTTATCCATGAGAGAGCATGGATTCAGACAAGGGGCCCTTGACACCATCTCCACCAGCCTGGGGCCCAGGAGCGGCAACTGGTGTCGGAGATTGTGGGACTGATGACTCCTTGTGTGGCAGGCACCAAGCTAACACCCTTCGGAGTGTGGGAGCAACTTGAGGGTAGAGTGGAGTCACATGCATCCCTGAACTGCCCAGCCTGGCACCTGAACCACTCGAAGGAACCCTTCTGCACACCCCCTCCTGTTTTCAGCATGTCCCTTGTCAGCTGTTGCGCAGCCTTTTAAGAGAGGCTCACTATCCCCAGCTCCTTTCTTTCTTATAGGTCCAAGTCTAAGAGAACTGTGTCCTTAAGGAAATCAGACAACTCTTGCAGCCTCTTCAGGCAGTGGGGAAGATATGAAGGTGTCCCTGAAGGGCCTGTGTGGTCTAGAAAAGGGGAAGATTCTGGGGCAGCTGTCTCTTCCTGCCTCACTACAGCAGAATCCTTCCCTTCCAGTAGGGGTGAATCTGCTCTATGACAACAGTCTGGGTTTGGTGTGTAAAATGCGGTTCCCTGTAACTCAGAGAGAAAGAACCCTGAGCAAAGCTTCAGCATCAATATGCCCACTCCTTCATAATCTCTGTAGGAGTTAGGTGACTGGAAACGCTCCAATTTATGTTCCTTTTTCTCCTGTCAAACATGTCTAAGTTCTTTTCTACTGAAAGTGTGGAGCTGAATTCAGGGTTTTGGAGGTATCTTGTCCTTAAATCCCGTGTTTTCAGGGTTATGGTAAGGGTATAGAGAGGGGCCTGGAGTCTTTTAGGCACTGCTACTTCCATCCCAAAGGCCTTTACCCCTTAGAGTGGCTGAACACCCGCCAGGACCTGAGCCTGGGAGCAGGGTGTGTGCTTGATGCTCCTGCGAGTCCTCGGGCAGCCCTCCAGTTGCCCCACTCGGCACTCCATCCTTAGAGGATGGTGCAGAAGATGCTGCGGTTGCTGTGGTAACCACCTTCCACACGGGCTGTGATCCTAGTTGCCATGGCTGTCACCTTTTGCCCACCATGGGCTGCAGATGGGCCTCGGAGAGAGTTCTCAAGGTGAGGCCGTGCTGGTGGGTTCACCAGGCGCCATGTGTCAGATCTGGAGGGACATAATGATAGTCAGTGAACTCGATCTAGAACATTGCTGAATGCCTTGCACCGTCTTACCTTTGACTAAATCTGGGTGGGAGTTTTGTCTCCTAATTAGTGCTGGCCTAGGAGCTGAGACATGCATAAAGCTAAGAGACAAAAGCCCTGCATTCTAGTCCCAGCTGTAACTTTTAGTTCTGCATGCAAGCGTGGCCGAGTGCCTGTTTCCCCATCCTTATAACGATCTGGATAAGATAAGTGGCTGGCTTCTTTTCTCTTTCATTTTCTCCTATTCTCCCCAACTATATGACCAGGAATGTTTACAGAGGTTTTGTTCATAATCATCCCAAACTAGAAACTACCTAAATACTCTCTAGCTGATGCATAGGATAAACAGATGGTGGGATACATCCATACAGTGGACCACCACTCAGCAACAGAGAATGAATGACAGAGGGACACCATGGGTGAATTTCATGTGCATTAGGCTAAGTGACAGAAGCCAGACTCAAGACTACATATACTTTATGATTTATTTTATATGATTTTCCAGAAAATGAAAATCTATGGGACCGAAGTTGGTGGGTTTGTAGGCTCTTGTGGAGATTATGAAAGGTCAAGGATTCAAACAATAGATAGCGAAGCCTGGTAAGGGCTTGTGTTATTGAGTAACGAGAAACCACCTCTTAAACACACCAGATCCTAAGTTGCTTAACCCAGGTACATAACAATGCCTAATATGTACCTTTATAATATTACAAGGAGTAGGATTGTAGATGTGTGGGTAGACTCAGAGGCTGACTACTGTGGGGTGAGTAAGAAACATGAAGGCCTGTTCAAAGAATGACACGTGTGAGTTTGGCAGCAGAGCGCTCCTGAAAAGGAGTGATGAAAAGACAAGGTTGGGAAGGAATATTAGGACCTGACCCGGCCGACAAGTCTGGGCTGTATCCTGTACCCTGCGGTCTCTAAAGGGTAGGAGGAAGTAGACCTCAGGGAGTCCACAATATAATCTCTTGGGATGTGAGAAGAAAATAGAACTTGTATTTATTTTTTTAATGTTATGAATATATAAACATACATATATGAGGAGGTTTCCTCAAAAAGTCTTTTTCCTGAGAGTATATATAGTAAGAGTAGAGATCAGTGCTATAGCAAAAGGGGACCCATCAAAGGTTTTTGACCATGGATATGACATAACCAGAACTGATTTAGGAAGATTAACCTGGCAGGATGCATAGGACCTGCAGGGGTGAGGTGGGGGGTTGCCTGAGGGCAGGAAGACAGGCAGGAGGCTGCTTCACCAGGACAGGGGCATTAACAGCAATAACAATAGGGATATAAATTATTTTTACAACAGTATAGCAGAGCACCAGCCAATCAGAAACCATCCATCCACAACCCCCTGGAGCAGATGTACCAGTCATAGGAGCCATATTAGGGAGAGGGGTGTTGAGACCTGAGCAAGACTGGGAAGAGGAGGTGCCAGATACCAGAGCATTTCAGAAGCAGAATCAAGAGGACCTAGTAACTGACCTTTGGTGCTAGGAGGTGGCGGCCAAGGTTTTTGCTGCCAGAACAGAGTGGATGTCGAAGTCATTGGAATGGGGAGCAGGAAAGGACAGAGGTTCGGGGAGGATAGGTATGAAGCAACTGTGGTACACTGAGGCAGAGGTACTAAAAACATGACAATAATGGCAGCAGCAAGTAACATTTTTGCAATAGAGCAGATACTCTGCTAGGTCACATGGTATTATGCTACAAAGCATATTATAGTAACTGGATTTTTTTTTTTTGGTATCATTAATGTAAAATTACATGAGCAACATGGTTACTAGACTCCCTTCATTATCAAGTCCCCACCACAGTGGCTGATACAGTCACTGTCCATCAGCAAGTAACTGGATTAAGACTCTGAGATGTTGAGTGATTTGCCCAAGGTCACACAGCTAGTAACCGGTTAGAGCTGAGATTTGAAACCATATACCCCCGACTCTTAAAGCTTGTTCCCTCCCAGGGAGTCAAGTGCAGGTCCTCCCAGGCCCACCACAAAGCCCAAACACAGGCTTTTACCTGACCAGAGCTGAAAGTTGGCAGGACTGCAGGGAGCATGGGCAGTAGGCTTCCCCGGTGACCTCACTATGGTTCTAGATAAGTTCAGTCATCCCCAGGTACTTACTTTTTCTTGAAGACCAAGAACTTGTTGTTTTGCATGATGCATTCTCGGTTGTTGGGGATCTGCTGAAAGACTGTCTTGCTGGCCTTGCCCTGGAAGATGATGTTCTCCTGTACCAGGGCCTTGGCACGGCCCCGCACTGCAATGCCGTAGGCCCGGAATGAATGGATCCGGTTCTTTATTACCTGGAAGAGGTGCCAGAGCTTATCACAACTCAGAGATTCCCAGAGTGGTGGGGGAGCCAAGTAAGTGAACCCCCAGTTATAAAACTGAGGGGTAAGAGCATGCTAGGTAGGTCAGCACTGAGCCACAGGAGCTCGGAAAGGACATCAAGAGCACACGTGGGAGCTGGGAACGTTTCCTGGAAGAAGTGATAGTTAGGCTGTAGGAATGAGATGCAGAGCAGGGGAGGTGGTGCCACAGGCCAGGGCCACTGGCAGCTCGGCTGTGGCCACAGCATGTCCCCCACTCCTCCTGCTCCCACAGTGCTCAGACACACAGCCAAGGAATTCTTTAGTCCTTGCCTAAGTCATTACTCATGAAATCTCAGAGTCAGAAAGAGGCTTTGCAATCATAGCCTCCCAAGGGCAGGGACTGGGTCAGCTTGGCTCAGCATTTAAACCCCAGCTCCCAACACCATGCTGTGCATAAAAAGGGAGCCCAGAGCTCACTGTCCTGTGAGACAGACAAAAGAACGGATACAGAAGCACTGTGGGAAATGCTCTGTGAGGGAGGGGTGGTCATTAGTGCCAGAGAAGTCCAGAAAAGGGGCACCTCAAACAGCCTGGGCGTACAGAGGGCCTCCTAAAGAAAGTGACTGCCAAAGGGGGAGGAGGGCATTTCAGGTATATAGGGAATAATGTATGCAAAGGTCCTGTGGCAGATCTGGCTCCCCATTAAGTACCTACTGCATACGTACTGCACACGAGGTTGTGTGTGAGATACTCTGTTAGGGGAAGGAGCTGAAATAACCCTCACCTTGATGTGAAGATCACAAAGATCCTGGCTTCCTATTGGTAACTTTTGTCTGTCCTTCAGGGCCCAGCTGTTATGTGTCCCCTTATGTAAAAGTGTTCCCATCACCCTTCTTGTGCTGAGCTGCAGACAGGCGCCACCCATGTCCTGCACACACACACCTTCGTGTCGGACCTTGGCAGCAGCTGCAGTCCACTGCCCCGGTTGCCGATGATGTCGTTTTCGATGACAATGGTGCTGTCGCCCTTGGTGACGATGCCACAGCCTCTGTTGTCGTAGATGCCATTGCCCCGGAGCTCCACCCTGCACTGGGCCTCGACCCTGACCCCACTCTGGCGGTTGCAGGAAATGCTGTTGTTGACCACGCGGGTGAGCTGGCCGCTCTGGGCCACGGTGACGCCTCTGTCCCCGTTAGCATGGATCACGTTGGTGATGACGTGCAGTGCCTCGCTGCTCTGGACATAGAGTCCCGAGGCTACGGGCAGAGAGGTTGGGAGGCAGAGAAGGCATAGGGTGGTCCCAGCCTCAGCCCTGGTAACACCAGTCAGGAAGAACCTTCCTGGAGCTGCGCACCCCAGGAGAGACATAGGGAAGGGGAGGTAGCAACACTGAGAACCAGCCTGGGGAGTTAAGTCTTCCAGCCTGGATGACTGGAGGAAACCCAGAAACATTAAGAAAACTGTTTTTTTGTGAACTACATCCTCATTAAACATAGCCAAGGAAACACGCTGCAGGAAGATTGCCTAGACTCAGCTGGTTATCTGGCCCGGGCTCTTGCCTCCTACAACAACATCATCCTACTGCCGTTTGCACCTCCTGTGATGAGCTCACCACCTGTTCAAGGCCTCCCATCATGCCTCTAGACAGACAGATGGACTTGCTGGAAAGTGACCTTGTTTGGTTTTGTGTTTGTTCCCATAGAACTGGAATCTGCCTCCCTACTGTTTTGGGCCATTTTCTTTGGGACAGAATGGAAAAATCTATAGATCTTGAGTATAAAAGTTAAGCTAAGTACATGCCTAAAATGTATCTGAAATTTTGGGAAGAAAATGTTATCAGGGGTTGTGTGTGCTTAAGAGACAAAATGTGCTTGTAGAAAAGCAGAATCAGCAGGCTTACATCTGCATTGACTGGTCAAAGAGACTGCGTGGCAGGTGGACCCTGGGGTGAGGAGGAAGACTCCCTGGGGTTGACACCCACCTACCGCGAGAGCAAGCAGCATCAGGCTGGGAGGGGGCTGTGGGGAGGCCAGCAACGGGGCCCACATGGAAGCAGTTTGAGTTGTAAGCCTGCAGGTTTGAACCTCTTGGTGTCACCTGCCTGTTGCTTAGTTGAGAATAGGACATATACATCAAGTATTTGTGAATTCATGCAGCGTTGCCTACCCTACCAAACAGCACGGCCACATGGAGGAAACCCTGAACTGGGAGGAGAAAGAACTCATTTTTTTGGGTAAGTGGGTTGAGACTGCTCACTACTTATCTCCCTGCCCTCTGCCACTCCCAGAGGAACGAGTTTACTGGGGCCCAATTTTTTAACAAGCCTTCCTCCATTGGCCCTGGCAGCGATTCTGACAGGTGTGGGAGCTCTAGAGTTTGCAGAGCTCCACAATAAGCTTTTTTCAATACAGGGAACATTGAATGTCTACTGTCATTTTTTATTAAGTTTAAGATAACACTTTAATTTTCTATATCTCTAAGAAAGAAAAATTATCAGTAAACCACAATATGCCATCAGTTGCAAGATGCATATCATTAGAGATATTAAAATGTGAAAACTGTGTTTCAGAATTGATTGCACATGTATAGGCCGAGTGTGGGGTTGGGGTCCTGACAGGACTGGGACTTAGTTTTTGCCTGAAGTTCATAGATCAAGAGTTGATGAAACAGCCACAGAAACAAATACAATCCTATGCCTCTAGTAAGTGCCTGGGGGTATAGGGGAGGGCATGGTTCAAAGGAGGAAAAGGACAGAGGGTGCATTCACAGTGTGGGCTTTGGGGTTCAGAGTGTATGGGATGTGTCGATGGGAGAAAGGGAATTTCAGGCAAGAGAAAGGCAGGGGATGGGAGCAGGAAATAACAGATTCAGGTTCAGGGAACATGAAGTCCAGGGCACTGGGGCATCAGGTAAGTGGCTGATGGGGCTGGAAGGACTGTTAAGGCATTGAGAGCACGGAAGGCTCTGGAGCAGGGGCTGAGGGGGAGGGGGACACTCACCTCCGTTGTGATTAATACTGTTAGACTCAACAAGAGCTATGGTGATGGGCCGGCGCAGCGGGTCGTCATCCTTCTCCAGCTCTGTCTCCCAAAGGATGGCATCCCCGTCCTCGCTGAAGTTCTCCTGGGCCCCGTGGCCTCCAGGGAACTCAGCAGAGCCATCCTTCTGGCTAAACACTGCCACTCCGTATAGGCCATTGTAGCTGACGTGGTTGCTGGTGACGTGGGGCAGGCTGGATGACATCATCCACACACCACAGCCCTTATTAGCTGGGACAGTGAAAGGAGTTGGTCACCCACACTCAGCAGCAGGTGAGGCAGCACCTAGTGTTGCCTCAAAAGGGGAAGCGAAAAAGGCTTTGGCCTGGGAGACAGAGTCCCTGATTTGCTTATGGCCCTGGACAAGTCACTTCATGGCTCTGGCTGCAGGTTTCTCCTTCATACAGGAGGGAAGAGCACCACCAGGTCAGCCCCACAACAGGGATCATCGCACAGGGTGTAAAAGGGCTCTGAGAATGCTCAAGGCCACACCTCTAGATCTGAAACACTCAAAGGGTCCTCAGCTCACCGAGCACAACCCTTCCTGCACAGGGATGGAGGTGGCCTCAGGTGAATCCCAGCCCTAGCTCTTTGTGCCTCAGTTTCTTTATTTTTAAAAGGGTTAATAACTACCCATCTCAGAAGGCAGTCATGAGGATCTAATGTGATAATGTCTATGAAGCCTTCCCAGAGTCCAGCCCCTCTGCTACATCATGAGTATGTTGAGGGCTAAAATCACCACCATCACCACCACAACCATCAGTTGATGTAGCCAGAAAGCTTAAGGCTTTGCCCAAACTCAAGAGTAAGTGAGAATAGTTTTCTTTCTGTGACTATCCTATTTCTCCCATCATATTTCCAGTTCTCTGGGTCAAAAGAAGGGATGAAGAGGAGTTAGATGCCCATGTGTCAGAGCTGAAATGACCCTGTCCTTAAAAGGTCCACCTCCTGCCTTTTGTTACTTTAAATGGGGATAAAACTCTGCTGGCCCCACAGGGTCCGTCTGGATTACAAGGTGATTTACAACAGGCTCTTGCATTCTGAGGAGGTTGTCTGGCTGTGACCTGGGATCGATGCTGTTCCTCAGGACCCATAAACTGGAGTGGGGACCCGGGCATCCTGCCTACCAGGCTGGCAGACCCCAAGCCCCTTCCCCAGGGAACATGCTCCTCACCATAGATGGTGTTTCCCTCTATCAGTCCTTTGCCTTCATCTCCCACGACCACACCATCTGAATAGCCGAAGCAGATGAGGTTGCTCCTGAGAACGGGGACCCCTCCGCGGCGGATGTCCACACCTCCCCACTGATTCTCACGGATGACATTTTCTATGGAGAGTCAGAAAAGAGGTTAAGACCCCAGGGCCACCTACAGTGCCAGCAATGAGGTCTTGGACAGCTGAGAGGACAGCCTGGACTGGATGGATGCTCACAGAGGTGGTGGAGAGAGAGACTTACCCTGTGAGCAGTCAGCACCTTAAATCTTGTCTGGTTGGACTTTTCAGGGACTTGTCTGCTGTCTACTTTCCCCAGGGGCAGGGTTTGTGTCTGTTTTAAACTCTCTCCACTACCCACTAGCCAGAGGCTTTGAGGGCTGATGACTAAGAATATGGTGGCCTTGGAGTCCCTGGACCAGGGCCAGGCAGGGTACCCATCCTGGGGGCTGCTTCGGAGAGAACTGAGGCGGAAGCCAGCCTTTCCCCCACAGGCCTGGGAGGGATGGGCCTGTCCTCAGTCTCAGCTCTGGACAGACCAGTCTTCCCGCCTCTCCCTCTCCACCACCTCTGGGAGTGGGCTGAAGAGTCACAAGGCAGAGGGGTGGTCCTGGGACCTTGCTGCCCCAGTGCTGTGGCAGGGCAGACTCTCAGCTTACTGGCACTGGAGTGCAGTGGCTCCGGAGACCCTGTGTGACCCCATCACATACACAGCCCTTCCCCCTTGCTCACCGCACTCCAGTCACACAAGTCATCTTCCTACTCGCTTCTCAGGCACGCCAAGTCTCTACCTACAGGCGGCTCTGCGTGGGATTCTAATTCTTTCCCCAGGCCTCTTCCTGTCATTCAGGCTCTGGCTTACATGCTACCCTTCTCAGAAAGGCCTGCTCTGACCACACAATCTTAAATACCCACACAGTCCCTCTTTCACCTTCCTTTAATTATCTGTAGGGCACTTATCACCCTCACATATGAACTTTTCTTGCATGTAAATATATGCTTTTATTTTTTTTCCTCTCCTAAAATGTTAGTCCCTGACAGCAGAGATGATAACTGTATTGTTCAATGCTGTATCCCTAGCTCCTGCACAATAGAGTGTGCTCAATAAATGTCTGATGATTGAAGGAAGGCAGGATTCAGTTAGGGGGATTCACTAAACCAGTATTTCCTGTCTGTTTTATGTTCTAGGTATGACTCTGCTCTGTGCTGATGTCCCAGACAGACTTAATCCTTGCCTTTCAGAGCTTACTGCCTTATAGCAAAGGAGACTGACATTAGACAAATGACTAGGAAATTAAGTAAAATGTCCTGTAGAACAGGCCTTCTGGGTACAGTGAGAATTTATGTGTATAATGGGAGGTCAGGGCAGGCATCCCTGAGGAAGTGACATTGAAGCTGAGACCAAGAGGATGAGTAGGAGTTGGCCAGGCAGAAGGAATGGATTTCCAGAGCAGACACAAGCCCACACAATAGCCAAGAGGAGGAATGCAGATCACTTGTATGGCATTAAGTGTTTCTGACTGTTATGTGAGCCATCCAGTGAGATCTTGCAAGCACCAGGCCTGGCAAAGAGCAGACACTCCCTCCCTGCCAGGCCTTCCACCCGATAAGCTTGGCCAAATGCCATCCTACTCTTCAGGGAAGGAGGCCAGTCTGTCTAAGTGAAGGACTGGGGGGATGTTGGCCTGGCGGACCACAGTTCCATGCCTACCTGTGATGAAGCCTTTGCCATTCTCATTCACTGCTATGCCGGCTGCACGGCCCTTGAAAATGTGGTTCCCACTAAAACAGAACAAGACAAAGGTGAGACCGGATGAGTGTCATACATTGTAGACGATGCCCACCCAGGATGACTGCCTTTTGTGGGCTTCCCCAGATGGCTCAGGTTCACAGGGGCATAAAGCACTTCATGAAGTCCTAGGAGCCTGCTGCCGATAAATCTAGTTACCACTGAGACAACCCGACCAAAACGAAACCTTAAACTAGGTCACAGAAACGATAGTATCCAAACCTCTGTGGCCTCTCTTGACCATCACCCACATATAAGCATCATTTTAAGTGGATGTCATCATGGTACATGGGTCACGGAAAAGTCTTGGAGGTGTCAGTTCTTAGGAGGCTGTGTTAAGCTTGTTTGGGAATTACTTGTGACTCTGCCTGAAATGAGCCTACAGTTTCTGTTTGTATCCAGCAGTTACTTTTTACCTTCTCTTTTGTGAACTTAATCATCTTTCCACTGAATGGCAACATAAAATAATGACATGCCATGATACAATGATTTATACATATTTGGTCATTCAGATGACCAAATATATACTTCCCAGGTATATTTAGTCTTCATCCAGTTCCTGAAACACCTCAGAACCTTGTAGGTGAGATGGTTGTCCTGTCATGTTAGCAAGAGACTTTTGGACCCACCCAAGGGCAGGGGCTGGAGGCTGAGCCAGCCAGTGGCCAGTGATTTAGTCAGTGATGACTAGGCAATGAAGCCCTCACAAAACCCCCCGAGGACATATTACACTCTTGGATCCTGCTTCTCTGTTGGAAAGGGCTGCTATGCTTGGGGAACCAGAACGTGTCCATGGTCCACAGAGCCAGGCCCCAAGCTCCACAAGGACAGAAGCTCCTTTATCTGGGACCTGCCCCGTGGAGCTCTTCATCTGGCTATTAACGTGTATCCTTTACGGTATCCTTTATTAAACTGGTAAACGTAAGTGTCTTCCTGAGTCCTGGGAGCCACTCTAGCAAATTAATCGAACCTAAGGGGGAGGTCGTGGGAACCTCCAGTCTAGCCAGTAGATCAGCAGCCCAGGGAAATGCCTGAGGCTTCCAACCAGTGTGTAGAGTCGTGGGTAAAGGATGTTCTGTAGGACGGAGCCCTTAACCTAGGGAATCTGGTGCTGTTTCCGAGCAGATGGGTCAGAAGTGATTGAGTTCTCAGACACTGCTAATGTTTGAGAATTGCTTGGTGTTGTGTGTGAGGGAAACCCCCCCCACAGCACACACATGGCAATCAGGTCCAGGAACCTGAAAGGAGTTACACTGCTGTGTATACTACTGTTGTAAGGTACGGGGAAAAAACAGATGCCTTAAAAAAAGAAAACCAGATTTTAAAAAAGACTTTCAAGAACATCAGATAACATGTATGTGAAAACTCATGGGCTGGGTTAGCCACAAAAGGATGTAGGAAGACATACTCCTGCTTAGAGACACACGCACAGCCCTTGCTGCCTTGTAAAGGCCTTGCAAATGAGTTCCTCAAAACCAGACACCTGGGTATGTTAAAGGACATGGATTTCTCCCCAGTCTCTGCACCACGGTTTCCTGCCTGTAAAAATAAAGCCAGTCATATCCATACATTAGCAGAATTGAGTCATCCCTGGAGGATACTCACTTGCTGTTTGTTATTTTTACTAACAGGAATGCTGTGATCTCCTTGCCTGTTGAAAGGGCATCTACCCCCCTCCTCTTAGGAGGTGGCCCTCCCACTTCCCACCATGTAGGAATTGGGATTTGGGTTCAAATATTTATCGGGCTCTTCAGAGCCTAACAGATGGCCTGGTCCCAATAGAACATCACTGAATAGGAGATGGCTGGTAAGTTTTCCCATCTCCTAGGGCAGGATCCAAATCGTCTACCTCCTTGGAGGAAAACTCAGCAAATTATGTTGATGCTGGGGAATCCAAATGTCAGATGCATCTACACTGTGCACTTTTGGAGTTGAACAAGTGACATATGTTAAAAACATCATTAGTTTTCCTCAGATCTGAAGGATCTGTTTGATTTGGCTGTAATTCGATCAACTGATGATTACTGTGGGTTTCTAGAATTTCCTGTTGGCTGCACCCGTGGGCTAGGGCATGCTTCATCCATATTCCCGACAGCTATGTCATAGCAGCAAATGCAGGGCTGGTGTATTTTCAGCATAAATCTTCAGAAAGGATCCATGGCCATTTGGAGAAACATGTATGTGTGTGTGTACATACAGAGGGCAGAAAAAAGGATTAAAAAGGTACAGGAAACATTTAAGAAAAGGTGACAGATCATTGTTCCAAGAACCAAGGGTACGATATTTACTGTGGATGAACCAGTTTGAGCCCTGTGCGTCTGTCTAATAGCCAAGGCAAAAAGAGAAACACAACAGGTTATAAAACTGTTACTGGCAAAAAAAAATACGCTGTGGTTTGCCTTATCCAGGTTACTTTATGGATCTCAAAATTCATTTGGTGCCCTCTCCCAGATTCCTACCTTTCATTACAGGCATAAAGGAATATAACACATCCTATTCTCTCAAAGCAACTATGGTTTAAAAACCCAAGACACTGATATAATTGCAGAACTCTTACTCAAAACCCTTCAGTAGTTCCCCAGCACCCATAGTCAAATCCAAACTTCCTAGCTTGGTATATGGCTGCTAGAATAAATTACCACAAACTTGGTGGCTTAAAACACCACAAATTTATTATCTTGTAGTTTAGGAGGTCAGAAGTCCAACATGAGTCCTATAGGGCTAAATCAAGTTGTCAGCAGACTGCATTCCTTCTAGAAGCTCCAGGGGAGAAGCCCTTTCTTATCTTTTCCAGTTTCTAGAGGCTGCCCATATTTCTTGGCCTCTGGCCCCATTGCTTTGACCTCTGCTTCCGTCACCACATTTCCTTCTGACTGCTACCCTCCCACTCCTCTCTTCTAAGGACTTGTGTGATTACACCAGGCCCACCTGGATGGCTCAGCATCAGCTCCCCATCTCCAGATCCTTAACTTAACCGTCTCTGCAAAGTCTCTTTTGCCATGGTAGATACCATATTCATAGTTTTCAGGATTAGGAAATGGACATTTTTGGAGGGCCACTATTGTACCTACCATACTTGGTATTTGAGGTCCTCTGTGCCCCAGCATCAATCTATTGTAGGCTGATCTACTCAATCCCCCTCCCAGTGTACTGTGCCCAGATGTACCACATTTTTACCATTTTCCCAGTATATACCCCAAATTTCACTACCCCAGGGCCCAGAGTGCCTTTTCCCTGGCTATCAAATCCTACTTATCCTTCAAGCACAACTACATTGTCAGCTCCACGTGTGCCCTTCACTGACGCGCTCAGCTCAAGTTGTGGGCTCCTTTGGCACTCGCATGGAGACCTACTGAAGTTCTCGTTTTGGTGAGTCTTCCCTCATGGTTAATTGGTGTGTCTGTCTCCAGAATGAGACTGTAAACGCCATGAAGCAGAGGCTGTTCTAATACACTTTTCAATGTAGCTGTACCCTTACATAAAGTAAACACTTAAATGTGTGTTAAATGAGTCACAAGCCTACATGTATGCACAAACTCTTAAGGCACTGCTACAGAAGATGAAAAAAAGCTTTATGGCCACCAATTGTATTTAGTAAGCTATCTACAACAGTGGAAAAACAGATGCCTGACAGTAAGAGTACTGGTTCAAAAATTAGCAACTATCAAATTAGTGGAATGTTCTGAAACTTGCCCAAGTGATAAATATAAAGGCCATGCAAGAACATGGTAAAGTGCATATGGAATGATGCAGGGGAAGACAAACTTCGGAATGTGTTTGACACACATTAATGCCAATTATTTTCCTAAAGCACAGACACAACTGTGTAAGACTTCTGTTCAAAAACTTGTAATGATTCTCCATTATCTACACAGAATGCACTCTACCTTTCTCTGCTTGGCCCACGTTAAGACCTTCCTCATCTGACCCAAGGATTTCTTTCTACCATCCCTTTCACTATGCTGCATAGCAGAGATGGGCTACACAGGGAACACAAGGTCATGGCCATAGAACCCAAGATTTTCTGGGGCAGTCCCAATGTAACGTACTTTACATCCATGTCTCAACTTGTGTCAGACATTCTCTCAAGCCACAGTGGCATCTGCTGTGCTCTGCTGCCTTTGCTGATGTGGCCTTTAGTAGGAATGTCCTCTCCCCATTTCCAAGAGCGTCCAAGTTCTAACCATATTTCAAAGTCCAACTCTAAAGCCACCTCCTAACTGAGGGCCTCCCATATCCCCTAGCCAGAATGATTTCTTCCCTCTCTTGGAACCATTTCGATAGCGTTTATCACAGTCTGCCCCACACAGTAGCTAGGATGGCAGATCCACAGTCCCAGTGGTAACACTGTCCCCCCACCCATGCATGCTTTCATGCTGAGGCCAGATATAGTCCCCAGTTCTTTACACAGCATCCCAGGTAGATACTATCGACTGAACTGTGTTGTCAGGTGAGTGGAAATGTCTGTGACATCTCTACCTTGGAGTTGTTTCTGGGCACCTATGTCTCCGGACTAGAGTAAGCTCCTAGGGAGCAGAGTCTGCCCCTTGTTTACCTTTGTTACCATTACTATAATGTTTGCTGAATAGAATGGCTACACATAGTTACCTGGGAGGGAACACAGAAACAAAAGCAGTTGTGTTACTGTGGGATTATGGATGAAGGCTCTTTCTTGTTTGCATCTGTACAGTTGTTTTAATAAAAAAGTATGTTTTCCAATAGAAGGAAGAAAGGAAGTAGGGAAACAGATCACAGAGCAAAGAAGAGACCAAGGGTGAGCAGGATGGTCTGGGCACAGCAGCACATACCTCACGATGGGGTTTCCATGGTATAGGATATAAATGCCAGCCTCCTTATTCGAAAAGATTTGATTGTTCCGAATGATGCCTTTCCCATTTCCAAGGACGACAATGCCAGAACGAAGGCCATGGTGGATCTGGTTACACTGCAAGTAAACATGAGACACATAGGAGGCAGATCAGACATGTCAGTGAGAAGCAGAGTGCTCAACTGCTGCCCTACAAGCAAGGCCAGGATAAGCACAGTGCAGAAAGCATCACTGGAAGATCCCTAGCACACACAATGATGCAAATGGACCGTGCTGCTGCCCACCCAGCCCTTGGGATGTGGTTATGCTGACACTTACTGCTCAGGGCGCTTGCTTGTCACCTGCAAGGCATGCTACTGAAACTTTCTGAGCCTCCACAGATTTGTCCCCAGACACAAATCATCCAGCCAGGCCACAGCACCCAGGGCCCAGGGCACTGGCCTCTTGGGGCAGGGAAGCACCCCAGCTCAGCTCACGAGAAAGCTGGCCAAGTGCAGTCCCAGTGGGGCCACCTCCAGGGAAGGGTGAGAGCCATTTGGCTCCAGTCCTGGCTTCTCATTCAGCGGAGGGCCTGTGGAAAGGTATGGCTCTGGGGAGCTTAGCTGCTCCACAGGGCATGAGGTCATAGAAGGTGTAGGAGTGGCAAGGCCCCTTAGAGATAGTTACTTCTAATACCTCTGTACAAATGGGGAAAAGGCCCAAGGTCATACAGTTCACTGTGGCAGAGCCAGATCTGGAACATAGGATTTTTTTTTGTTTCTCCGTTCGTTGCTCTTGGACAGTGACAAAATTTTTAGATTATAATAAATTATAACAAAATTTTTTCACATTGTTTATTTACAGCCTAAATACAATCTCCTATACTTAAGCCAGGAAGTTAGCTGTTTCTCTTCCAAAACGACTTCACAGAAACAAAATTCTAGTTTGCTTTAAAGTGTTCCATGCCGCAAGCTCTCCTGTTCTTACTTTCCAGATTTTCTCTGGAAGGATTTGGCAGACTCACCAGGGTGACCGCTGCCTAACGAAAGTGCTGCACAGGGTTGAAGAGCTCAGAAAGAGAGTTAGCTGTGTGCAGTGGCACTTCCATCCCCACACTGTTTTACAAAGCCAAGACTGAAATGTAACACCTCCTTCCCTCTCTGCCTGCTAATAAACAGCCCATCTGCCTCTGTCCCTGGGAAGGCAAACTCCTCTCTCTCTCTGGCAACAGTGGTAATCATTTTCTAAGCTAAGGCCACACATCAAATACCAGCTGTGTGGCAGAAACACAGAGGAAGGGGTTGAAAGAGGACACTAGCTAGGCTTGTTCCTTTAAATGTATTTAGGAACTTTCCTTTCCCTGCCTTTGCAAGAGCAGTCTGTACATAATGGGGTAAGAATAACCCTCAGACTGCCTGGATTCAAATCCCAGCTCTGTCACTAGTTGTGTGATTTGGGGCAAGATCCTTAGCCTCTTTGTGCTTCAATGTCTTCACCTATAAAATAGGAATAATAATTCTACTCCACAGGATTGTGTAAGGATTAAGCCATAGTTAAATATATACAAAGTGCTTAGAACAGTATCTGGCATATAATAAGCACTGTGCGTAAGGGTGGATATTATTTTTCCAAGACTAAAAAGTCTACCACATTTCCCAATTCCTGGGAAATCTCTCAGGAAGGGCTGCAGCAGAAAAAAGGGCTGATATCTCATGTCAGGTCCTCATATTCCAGGATTTTAAGTGGCTTTCACACTGGTGTTAAAATCAAACTCACTGTGGCCTCACAATATCCATGAAACCTTCAGATACTAAGTATCTTAAATGTCCCTTCTCATAGTAAAGAATGCAGTAACCTGGTGTAACTCGGTGTTTTATTTTTGATCCAGTGTCTTTTAAGGCAGACATTGTGTCTTTATTCTTTTCAAGCTCAGAGCCAACCAGAGTGGTTCAGGGCTGAGGAAGGGCCCTATGAAATTTCCCTCTGTGGTCTTTCTTACTGACCAGGAAATTGCAGGGAAGTGACTTATCCAAAGTCATTCCTATTACATGGAGAGAGAGACAGAGTCGCAAGGACACACACAGAAAAGGGCAGGAACCATCTGCAAATAGGATGCAATATAAATTCGACTTACAGTCTCAGAAAAAGCTTCTGAGAACCAAGAGCCACCCTGAAAAGGGCATAAAGACAGAAGTACCAGTATGAGCGGGTTGGACTTTTTCCGGATGTCGACGCCAGCCTCAGCATTGTGGTAAATGTTGTTGCCTGCAATCAAGCCTCCGCCCTCCAAGCGAAGAAAGATGCCTGATGCTCTGCAGCGGTGAATGTCATTCCTGAGCATGACGATCTACACAGAAAAGAGAAAGCCATTTGTTTCCCTGGCACAGGTTCTTTAAAAACTACTTAGGGAACACCTGCATCTTCTTACTGTCCAGTCCATGCTGCTCCACCTATAGGTGAGAGCAGGGCCTCAATGCCAGCACAGACACCCTCCCAGTTGTGCACCCAAAGGATGGAGCAAGCTCTGTGTCCTTCCTGGCTTTGCCCTGCAGGCTCCTCATGAAACTCTCATTGGTTCTTTAATAAAACCTGCATCGAAGCTTGGCCCTGTGCTCCATATTCACAACTTACAAGCAGGATAGTGGATGATGGGATGACAGGGACCCTTAAAGGATGGGATTCAGTGGTCTTTAAACTCTGCATGCACTGGGGTTACACAAAGATTTCCTTAGGGGACCAAGGGCATGGCTACTTTGAATGAAGTCAAGTTCCAGATGTACCACTTCCACATGTGCCTTTGTTAAGAGTCATGACCTGAGAAAGCACCTGAGTATAAGGTTCTCTTCTCCCACCATCCCTCTCACTTTATAAGACAAAGGCCTAGTCTTGTCCATTTGGATCTTTTTTTTGGCTTATTTTCCTGGGGTGGAAAAAACACTGGAACCACAAACTAAGGGATAATTACAAGTATTGATCTAAGGAAGCCTCTTAAACAAGGTACCAAACCAAGCACACAGCTTATTAAGGGGATATATTACCACTTACATTTTCTTTTCATATTTAATAATTACATTAGGATAAATTGTGTACTAATAAAAGGTTACATTAGGATAAAATTCTGGGAGGGGTAAAGTAGAGTGGAAGTACAATTCCAAGGAAAAATGTTCTGCTTAGAATGCAGAAAGGTGAAAAGAGCATTGCTCCCCCGTGACAATAAGAAAAGAAGATAATGTACAAAAACAACCTTTAACATAGACACACACAGACTGAAACTGAAGGGATGGAAAAAGACATTCCATGCAATTAGAAATGAAAAAAAAAACTGTAGGAGTAGTACTTATATCAGACAAATGGACTTTAAAGTAAAGACTGTAACAAGAGACAAAGAAGGACATTGCATAATGAGTAAGGGCTCATTGCAGCAAAATATAACAATTATAAATACCTATGCACCCAACAGAGAAGCACCTAAGTATATAGGGTAGATATTAACAGACGAAAAGAGAAAGTTGACATTAATACAATAACAGTAGCAGACTTTAACACCCACTTACATCAATTGAAAGATCATTCAGAAAGAAAATCTGTAAGGAAATATGGCTATAAACCTCACTTTAGACCAAATGGACTTAATAGATCTATACAGAACCCTACATCTAAAAACAGAATACTCCTTTTCAAGTACACACAGGGTAGATCACATGTTAAGACACAAAACAAGCCTCAATGGTTTTTTAGAAGATTGAAATCATACCAATCTTCTTTTCTCACCATAATGGTATGAAACTGGAAATCAATCAAAAGAGAAAAACTGGGAAAAAAACACATAGAGGCTAAACGACATGCTCCTAAATAACCATTGGGTCATTGGAGAAATCAAAGGAAGTAAAAAAATACTTGGAGAATGAAAATAAAAACAATTTATGACCTTTGTGACACAGCAAAAGCAGTGCGAAGAGGGAAGTTTATAGCATCTTACATTTTTTACCTCAGGAAACAAGAATAATCTCAAACAATCTAACCCTGCACCTGAAAGAACTACAAAGAAGAACAAAGACCAAAGTTAGTAGAAGGAAATAATAAAGATCAGAGGAAATGAAATAGAAACTTAAAAATTGAAATGATCAATGAAAATAGTGCTGGTTCTTTGAAAACATATTTATTGATAAACCTTTAGCTAAACTCATCAAGAAAAAGAGATGACTCAAATCAAATAAGAAATGAAAGAGAAGTTATAAACAACCTAAAGAAATACAAATGATTATAGGAGATTACTATGAAAAATTATGCAATTTTCCAAGATTGAACCAGGAATAGAAAGTCTAACCAGACCAATTACTAGTAATGAAATTGAACTGGTAATCAAAACCTCCCCAAAAACAAAAGTCCAGGACTGGATGGCTTCATGGGTGAATTCTACCAAACAAACAAGAGTTAATATTTGTCCTCTAAATATTCCAAAAAAACTGATGAAAGAAAACTTCCCAACTCATTATATGAGGCCAGCATAACCCTGACAACAAAACCAAAGACACTACAAAAAAAAATTACAGACCAATACTCCTGATGAATATAGATGCAAAAATCTCCAACAAAATTTAGCAAACAGAATAAAAAAATACATTAAAAGGATTGTTCATCATGACCAAGTGGGATTTATTTTAGGGATGCCAGGATAGTTTAATATCCACAAATCAATCAATGTGATACACTACCTTAACAAAAGGAAAAATAAAAACCATATGATCATAACCATATGTTGACAAAAATCAACATCCATTCATGATAAAAACTCTCAACAAAGTGGTTATAAAGGGTATATACCTCAATATAATAAAGGCCATATATGACAACCACAGCTAACATCATAATGGTGAAAAGCTGAAAGCTTTTCCTCTAAGATCTGAAACAAGACAAGGATGCCCACAACTCATCACTTTTACTCAGCACAGTACTGGCAGTCCTGCCCACAGCAATCAGACAAGAAAAATAAAGAAAAGGCATCGAAATTAGTAAGGAAGAAGTATAACTGTCACTATTTCCAGATGACATATATAGAAAACCCTAAAGACTCCACAAAAGGAACTACTGAATAAATGAATTCAGTAAAGTCTTAACATACAAAACTAATATACAGAAATCTGTTGCATTTCTATACACAAATAACTGGCAAAAAGAATTTAAAAAACACTCCCATTTATAATTGCATCAATAAGTAAAATAATTAGGAATAAATTTAAGAAGTTGAAAGACCTATACTTTGAAAACTGAAGACATTGATGAAATAAACTGAAGATGACACAAATAAATGGAAAGCTATTTCATGCTCATAGATAGGAGGAATTATATTGTTAAAATGTCCATACTACCCAAAGCAATCTACAGATTCAGTGCAATCCCTATCAAAATGCCAATGGCATTTTTCACAAAACTGGAGCAAAGAATCCTAAAACTTTTATGTAACCACAAAAGACCCTGAATAACCAAGGGAATCTTGAGAAAGAAAGAACAATGAAGGTGTCATGCACCTTGATTTCAAACTATACTACAAAGCTACAGTAATCAAGAGTATGGTACCGGCACTAATATATACACATAGATCAATGGAACAGAATACAGGGCTCAGAAATAAACTCACACACACATGGTAAATATATGATAAAGAAAGCAAGAGTATACAATGCAGAAAAGACAGTCTCCTCAATAAATGGTGTTGGGAAAATTGAACAGCTACAAGCAAAAGAACCAAACAAGATCACTGTCTTAAAAAACACAAAAATATATTCAAAATGGGTTAAAGGGCTAAATATAAGAACTGAAACCATAAAACCCCTAGAGAAAAACATAGGCGATAAACTCTTGAACATCAGCATTAGTATTTTTTCTCTGGATATGTCTCCCCATGCAAGAGAAACAAAAGCAAAAAAAATAAGTAAGTGGGACTATGTCAAACTAAAAAGCTTTTGCACAGCAAAGGAAGCCCTCAGCAAATGAAAAGGCAAATGAAAAGCAAATGAAAAAGCAAATGAATGGCAGAAGATATTTGCAAATGTATATCCAGCAAAGGGCTAATACCCCAAATATGTAAAGAACTCATACAATGCCAAAAATCAATCTGAGTAAAAAATGGGCAGAAGACCTACTGAATAGACATTTTTTCCAAAGGAGACATACAGATGGCCAAAAGACGCATGAAAAGATGCTCAACATCATTAATCATCTGGGAAATGCAAAACAAAACCACAGTGAGCTTTTACCTCATGCCAGTCAGAATGGCTAATATCAAAAAAACCAAGAAAGAACAAGTGTTGGGGAGGGACGGAGGGAACCCTGGTTCACTGTTGATGGGAATGTCAGTTGGTGCAGCCACTATGGAAAGCAGGAAGGAGATTCCTCAAAGAACTAAAATTAGAAGTAGCATGTGACCCAGTAATTCTACTTCTGGGGATTTACCCAAAGAAAACAAAATAAAAAAAGATACTATATGTGCTATGTTTATCACAGCATTATTTACTAATGACATTATTTACAATAGCCAAGATATGGAAGCAACCAAAGTGTCCATCTACAGATGAATGGATGAAATGTGGTACATATATTTAATGGAAAACCACTCGGCCATTACAGAGAATGAAATCTTGCCATTCTGACAAGATGGTTGGTACATGAAATAAGCCAGAGAAAAACACAAACCATATGATTTGACTTGTATGTGGAATCTAAGAAACAAAACGAATGAACCAACAAACAAAAAAGAAATAGACTCATACAGAGAACAGACTTGTGGTTGCCTTAGGGGAGAGGGATGGAGAGATGGGCAAAATAGGTAAAGGGGATAAACATGTATAAAATTCCAATTATAAAATAAATTAGTTACAAGATGAAAGTACAGCATAGGGAATATAGTCAATACAGTAATTCTTTGATATTGAGAGATGATGACTGAACTATCATGATGAGGATTTAGTAATGTATAAAATTGTTGAGTCACTATACTAAACACCTGGAAAAAAATCACAACTTTTCCTGAATCTATCCAACAGTTGAGGATGCAGGACAACCAACTAGCCTGAAATCTAAGGAAAGAGGAATTCTAAGAGAAATCCAAGGAGTTGAGATGTGAGCCCTTGCCTGCCTGGACAGATGCAGAAGTCAGTAAGAACTCAGCTGAAAGTTTTAATGAATTGTTAAAGACCAAGTATTAACAAGTGTGAGTAGGGAAACTACTAGTAGTTGCATCTGCTCATTTCTCCATGGACCTCATTAGGTGCTCATGGAGGAAGACTGGGGGCAGGACAAGAGACTCAGTCCTATATGATACCTGATATCCAACTCAAAAGTACAAGATACATGAGGCAGCAAGAAAAATATCACAGTCACTGATATTTTCCTTCATGGAGCCCCAAACAACGGGCTCCTTCTGCCAGCCTTTGTTCTCCCAAGGATGTTCTAGAGAGCAGAGGCAGGGTGGCTGCCCTCTAGCCACTGGATCAAGGCCGCCTTCTTGGGCACAGGGACCAGCTTAGGAAGACTTAACTTCCCTCCCACAGCCCCCTGCTCCTATTAATGCCACTTGGCATATAACTGTTCCTGATGCTAGGTACTCATGATACACTATGGATTTTTTTTTTTTTAGTCAAAAATCCTGAATATCAGTTTTTCAGGTTCCTTGCTAGAGGCTCACTAGGAATTGTAGACTGCACTTGCCACAAGTCCTGACAATAATAGTTCAAGAGGGCTACAGCTAAGGCTGTGTAACTTTTGTCTCTTCTCATTGATGACTCCATGCAGACACCATGTCTGCATGTCAGGGCACATCTTTCTCCAACGCTACAGATCCAGGTAACCTCTGCCAGATGTCAGAGATGCTCCAAAGTCACCATGCCCAGAACCGAGCTCAGCATTTTTCTTTCCACATTCTAACCTTTCTCCCATCTACCTGCTATTGCCTTAGCCACTCAGGCCAAAAATCTAGGCCTCACACCCTTGACCACTCTCTCCCTTCTATCATTGCAGGCTGCCCTGTCCCCCTCTCCATCTTTGGACTGTAATTATCCACTGCCCCTCACTGATCCTGCCTCCAGCCCTGTTACATTTCATTCCCTCCAGAGCTGACAGAATGAGCGTTCCAAATACAAATCTGACCCCAATTCTCTGCCTGAAACCTTTCAGTGAGTTCTCGTTGCCCCCATGGCAAACTCCAATCTCTCTGAGAAGCCCTCTGAACCTCACTGACTCCTGCTAGCATCCCTCCCTCACCTCCCAGCCCCGCCTCACACTGTTACCTGTAGCACTCCCCCCTTCCCCCCGTACAGTGTGCTGTGTCCTCTCTTATGTCCAGGCTTTCAAGCATGCCTCTGCTGTCTCACAGCTTCACCTTGCCAATTCCTACCACTCCTACAGCTTGGCCCAGGCACTGTTCTTCCAGAAAACACTCCCTTGAAGCTGGGTCAGGTGTTCCCTTTTCTGGGCTCTTACCCACAGCCTACCTCTTCTGTAGCACCTTTCCCACTGGACTGTATTTTTAAAATACAACAACCACTTATTGAGTACTTGCTATGCACCTGACATACTGCTAAGCACTTTATATATATATATATATATTGCGTGTGTGTGTGTATAAGATACATCCTTAGGAACACCTGACCTAGCATGAAGAGATTACACACACACACACACACACACACACACACACACACACACACACACACACCTTAGTTAAATCCTACCACACCGTAGAGATAGGTAGCATCATTAGTCCAAAGGACACATATAGGTAATAAGGAGCATAACCAGAACTGGACCCAAGTCACACTTTTAACAGCTCTGCCAGGGGGAAAGCCTTCCTTGAGGGCTTGGGCCACATCTTCATCATGGTACCCCAGAGGGAAAGGTTATTACCCATCCTTTTTTTTGTCCACTATCTATAGTTCTCTGTAGTACAGTCTGATATTGTACATTCAGGGTAGTGCCACCTAAAATGCTCTTTGGAAGTGGGTTGGGTAAAATATAAATCAAATGCAATTACTACTAACCATTCTCAAAGCTTTCAGAGACCTGCAAGACCTACAAGTAACATTCACACAATGTCCCTCAGTTTACCCGTGATTTTGCCAGTATCACAGCACTAGATCCTCACAAACCCCCAGTGAGACAGTCCAGGCAGGAATGCTTATTTCCGCTTTACAGAAGAGGAAGATAATGCTCACAGTGAATTTGTAGAGAGGTGAGACTCAAATCTAGCATAGGAGCTATGCCTTCCCAAAGATGTCTTTCCTTCTAGAAGCCTTTCCTGTGCTCAGCTGTTTGTAAAGGATCTGCACACAGTCCAGTGCTCCAAGAGCCTGTGCACGTGGGTGCCGGTCACATCAGGGGCAGGAGGGACTGCTCTTCACATGCAGTCCAAACACCTCCAATGGGCTTTCCAGGCTCTGGGCAAGGGGGCTTCTGCTCACCTCCCCCTGCCTCACTTTCCAACCACTCCTCCATCCCCACCACAGAGTTCAGCCCCATATCCAGGCTCTTGCTCAGGATGTTCCAGCTGCCCACTGTCCTCACTCTGCACCCCCTTTCTACCCCATGCATCCCGTTTCCCTTGGCTATCCTCTGCCCATCCTACTCAGCTTAGGCATCTCCTCTCATGGGAACCTTCTCAAGTTTTGATCAAAGGCAGTGATCATGTCTCCCTGAATTTTCTCTTATCTAGGCTAAAGATACCTTATTCCTTCTATTAGGAATTGGGTGACATGTTTGAGAAGCAGCATGACAGAGAGAAATTAGGTGGAAGACCTGGGTTCCAGTCCCAGTTCTGCCTCTAACTTGCTGTGTGACCGAGTAAGTCGCCTTCTCTCTCTGCATCTGTTTCCTCTTCTGTAAAATAGGAAGAATAGTTTCTGCCCTGTCCGAATCAGATGATGGACATGAGGCGAATGTGTATTATAAGCTTAAAAACTGATGATTAAAAAAAAAAAAAAAAGGCATAATAGCCCAGCAAAGTCTCCCTGCATACAGCCACAGGAACCTTCCGTCACCAACCAAAATGCCTGTGCCTGGTGACCCAGTGAGGCCTCACAGGCCTGTAGAGTAAGCCTATATGACAGCACCTTGCTATTATGTATACACCGCACTGCATAAGTCAGGTTCTGGAAGATGTTTCCTTCCATCTTGGCTCGGCCATAGGAGCAAACGAAGACACCTCCCTTCCCATCCCGGAAGAGGCACTTGCGGATGAGGCAGCCCTGCACAGAGCTGGCCAGCGCCATGGCCTCCTTGTCCTTCTGCAGCTCCTGATGCAGGGAGTTCAGCACGAGGCAGCTGGGTAGCTGAATGGATGCTCCTGGCAGTGGGGGGCCCAGAAAGGAGCCCCCCAATACAGGGCGTGGGCCCTGCACTTGGTAGGACAGCCTGTATGTGAGCTGGTCCTCGTCCTCCTCCTCCTCACCGCTGGGACTCAGGCCTCCATCACTGCTGTCTGGGGTCTGGGCCACCCCTTCCCCGTCACTGCCTGCCTCGGCCTCCTGCGAGCCAGCCTTGGAGCCTGGCTTTGGGGAGCTAGAGGCTGGGCTAGTAGGGCTCTGGCTGCCCTCAATGACAATGTCACAGGTCCTTGGGCTCCAGGCCTGGTCCCTGCTCTCCAGGTCCAGGGACATGAAACAGTCTGAGTCCTCTGTGGGGAGCACACTGGGCGAGGACTTGATAAGTCCTAGTAAATACTTGTAGGCCCAGTTCTTATCCGCAGAAGGGTGGCCCTCAACAGTCACAGAGTTGTTTTCACTGCCCACAAATTCACAGTTTTCCAGGACACACAGGGGCACATTGTGCAGGAAGACATGGGTGTTTTTGAAGGTGCAAAACTTCACTTGGCAGGTGCCTGGGCCATGGACCTGGATGTGCCCATTCTCAAAGTTGCAGTTGTCAAACTGGACATGACCCGATGTTGTCTGGGGAATGAAAAAGAGTGGAGATAACAGGCATCAGGTTTGTTTTGCTAGTCAGTACTGTAACTGCTCTTTAAGGAGGGTTGGAGCCCACAGAGGCCATTTGTGTTGCTGGTCATGTTCCCTTCCCACCAGGGCACGTGTTAGCTGGCCTCAAGAGGAACCAGGAGCTACTGTGCAGCAGAGGGAAGATAATTTGGAGTTGCCTGCCCGTCTCTCCTTCTAGTCCCAAAGGGAGGGGGCCAAGAGTGGAAATGGATAATGCCAGAAAAGTTTACACTCCGCAGCAGAGCCCTTCCTAAAAACCTCAAATCTCAAGTAAATTCTCCTAATACTCAAGAAATGCTTAGTGAGGACAGATACTCTGAGGAGTGAAAATGGGGAAGAGGGAAGAAGCTGAATGACTGGGAGAGTTTGAACTGTTACATCCATAGGAATTGGCTGGAATGTAAGCCCAACTTTACTCAGACCTCTGAAGAGTGAGGGAGTCCCAGCTCCGTGTCTGGGTTATATGAAGAATGTGTCAGATAATGTGGTGTTTCTCCAGGTCTCACCCTTTGAAAGCACTTTCCCTTCATCTGCATCCTTTCTGCCCTCCACCAGAGCCCTCTGCCCTCTGCATGCCACGGAGCACCAGCCTGGTGTTCCAACACAGATCAGAGCTGGTGGAAGTCTGAGGGCCGACAGAGGACAGGGCGGCCCACGAGGTGCTGAGCCCTGCTGGGGCTGGGGCAGGCAGTCGGGGAGGCCCAGCCACAAGTACTGGGAAAGAGTCCGTTCTGTGTGGCAACTGGTGCATGTGGGGGCACAGCAAAAGAGAGTTATGAACTGAGCACTAATATATGCCAAGCACTAAGCCGGATGGTGGGCTGGGCTACAGAGGAGTCTAAGGCCAGGCCCCATTCCTTGAGTATGTGCAGCTGCACTTCTGACGGGGAAGCAGAGGCTGAAATGAATATGTTACTCTAAGGATAAATGTCCTGAAATGTGAAGGACCTAGAAACATACTCTTCTGAATCTGCAGACCAGCATAGTACTTGCTCACTGGTCCTTCTCAAATATTCCAGGCCTAAAAAGGAGGCCTGTAAGCTTCTAAGGAATCTGGCACAAAGCAGTTTCAAAAGTGCTTTGAATCAGAAGGCCTGGATTTGAATTCTAACCTCACTAATTATCAACCTGAGAAAGTTGTCTAGCATCTCTGAGCTTCAGTGCCCCTCACATGCAAACTGGGGACGGCACATCTACTCCTCCTACCACAAATGTTGATTGTGGGGATCAGATGAGACCCCAGATGGAACGTCACCTAGGATATGAATACAGGCTTTGGCTCCTAGCTGTGTCCTTCCTGAGTCTGAGACCTGGGTGTGTCCCTCAGTCCTGCTGAGCCTCAGTGTGCTCCTCTATAAAACCAGATGACACTACTCATCTTAATAATGGCTGTAAAGCAGATGTGTGGCACTTAGTAAGTGCATCATATGTGTTTGGTGGCATCATGATTTTTACAAATCTGAGAGACAATTGGTTGTTACTGGTAGTAACAGTGGCTATGTAACTTTTATTGACAAGGGACATAATCCATGTATTGCAGTAAGTTCCCGGACAAAGTAAAAGGTGTACACTGCTCTGCCAGGAGCAACCAGCACCTCAGCACATATTTTGCTTTGAACTTCTTGGTTTAGATGTGTTCTTAGATGGAATGTGTTGGTTGGACTGGTATTTCCTGACCCTCTCTCAGTCACCCTTGGTAAAAGCCTGACCTTCTTTGATATTCCATAGAGTGGGGTTCATGTTCTAAAGGTCACTGGCCCTGCATAGCCTCCTTCCTCACTGGCTTTCTTTCTGGACATACCACGAGGAAGCGTCCTCTGCGTCCTGTCACTAGGTGGCATGCTCCCAGACCTGGCTTTCCCAACTAGCAGCTCCACCTATGGCTCCAGTTGGTCCAGTTTGGAAGGGAGGAAGTACAAAGCAATTTTGGCCTCCAGTCCAAGGCTCATTTTTAATTACAGCTTTGCTAGGAATAAAGAATAATATTGATCTTTACTGATCCCTGTGCCTATTTCTCAGCTGGTGTGGAACTCAGAGGAATGTATTACAGGAAAAATCACTAAACTCTCAATTCCAACAAAAAAGGGGTGACAAACCCACTGAGAAGAGGCCAAGGCTCTGGGTCAGGGCTGCAGAGGCATCCCTGTGATACAAATACTCACCTTAAACATGAAGGGGGAGAACCAGGCCGGCATGAAGACAAGGTTGCAGAGACGTGTGGTTTGGCAGTGCTGATCAATGCTGGCCAGCAGGGCCACCTCGCCCAACTTCCCGTGGCCTACGATCTCCACGGGCACCTTCAGGATGATTTCCCCTTGCTCTTCATACACACCTGGGAACAGTACAATTCGGTCATACAGGCTGGCCATGGCCAAGGCACTGCCCAGGCTGTCAAACTCATGGCCTGGCCCGACACTCAGGGTACGGCGCTCTCTCCTCCGGCGAAACAGAGAAAAGCAGACAGAGGACTCCAAGTCCAGGGCATTCTTGGTCCATGTCTTGGAGGCAAGGTAATGCTGTTTGAAGGCCTCCCTCCAAGACTCGGGCTCCACATTAGGCTGGTTGGGCCAGTTAGGGTGGCGGCACTCTGTGCATCCCAGACACAGCTGCCGCCAGCGGGTGCTGTCAAGACTGAGGACCAGCTCGTACCAGGCCCTGCATACTAGGCTACAGCGGCCCAGGTCGGGAAGTTGCAGGTAGGCTAAGATCATGCGCCACAGCTCCAGTGGGAGACCGCCAGCCTCCATGGTCACCTAGGAGACACACAAAATTAAGAGGTTTTTGTTGACCCTGTTAATGCTCCCCCTTCTTAAAATATTCCCTGCCTTCTCCTGACCCCAGGGGTGAGCAAGTGGACAAGGCCTAGCCAATCACAGGACCCCATCCCTCCAATCAGAATCTTTCCCTGGGATTTTTCTACCTGGAATCAGCAGGGAAGATTGATTCCTCTTTGGTCAAACACTGTAAGGACATGACCTCAGAACTGCTAGCAGCCACATTCCCCACCTTGCAGAGAAAAACCTGTGGTACCAGAGCCAAGGAGAAACGAGGAAAGACGAAAGATGGGAACAGAAAAGAAGATAAAAGAAGAGAGCCCATGTGTGTGTGTCTTGGTGGCCATGATTCCAGACTCCTGAAGACGCCCTGGAACCTTCAGTTCTTCCTTCAATTCTGTGAGGTGCCTCAGTGGCCCTCCAGTAGTTTCCCTTTTTGTTTAAACTGGCTAGATTTGGGCTTCTGTGACTTGCAACTAAAAGAGTTTGGACTAATAGAGGGAACAGTTTCCTCACCTCCTTCTTAAGCTACACCTTTGGCTTTTTTAAGAGAAAATGACTCTTCTATCCCTTGTATAACCATTCCATATATTCATTCCCTTGGCTTCAACCACCAATTCACATACATTCATGACTACAAAATCTGAATCTCCCACCTCAAGTGTCGCTTCCAAGCTGCCATTCATGAACACCCAGTTGCCTGCTGGGCCTATTTGGATGTTCCACAAATAACTGAAAACTCAGCATCGTATCCAAAGCTAAACCTCAATTTCCACTTCAGGCCATTATAAAATACCTGCAGCTGGATTCTCCCTCCTGACGTAAATAATTGTAAAGCTGGACTGAATATGTGCTTTTAGGCGTGGGACAGCAAGCTGCACAGGACTGGTCTTTGAGAGAAGGGAGACACAGGTGAGTGCATGACTGCTCCAGCTTTTGTTCTGGGGCCCCTTCTCACTGTGGGCGGTGCTGCTGAGATGGCTGACTCTGGGAGGCAGGATACCAGAATGGTGTGAGCAGCACAAAGTTGGGGGCTGGGGGTGGGCGGGCAGTTTCTTGGCTGAAAGCTGGATTGCACACGCACAGGGCAAGACTTCATCAGGCCTCGTGGAGATCACCTGCTATGGGGTAAAGGTGACACTAAGACCACACAGAGCTGGGAGACAATGGAATCCCAGCCCAGAATACAAAGTGTTCACACTGAGACTCAGAAAATATATGCCACAGGAATAAATTCAAACTGGAAGAAGGCAACCAAGCCTGACAGGTTCAAAGGTTCCGCCAGTAACTTAACTGCCGGTTAGAATAAAATGTAACACTCTTAAAGCAGCAGCAGCATCACGTTGACTCCCTCAGCACATGAGCCATGAGACAGGGCAGTGATGGTCTAAGAAAAATAGAGTCCAGAAATAGATGCATCTGTATATTGGTCAATTAATCTTTGACAAAACATGAATGCAACTCAGTGGGTAAAGAAAAGCCTTTGCATCACTAATCATAAAAGAAAAAAAGAAAAGAAGTACCTAGGTTACTGCAACACCAGGTCCACTTGTCCCAAGTACTATGAGAGTGGGATTCTGCTTTTTCCCAGGCTCTGGGTTTTTTCAGGAAAGGATGCCAATAAGTAAACCAGTGGAGATAACTGCATGATTTACTGTTACCTACAACTGACTTGAATTACAATACCAGAATTACGGGGAGAAGCAGCAGGTCAGCAGTACCTTTGGTTAGATTTCATCAACCCTTTCATATTTAACTTTCACATAACCCATTCTTTCCTTCAGTGTCCTACCTTTGCACTCCACATCCCTCCCACATTTCCCCCTAGACCTTTATGACTCTGCTTCCAATTCCTTTTTCTAATTTGAATGCTGCTTTTCTCATTACAATGCCATTTGCATGAGGAAGGAGCCCTGCCGCCAGTGCTCTGAGTGGGTTAGGTGCCATTTATCTCGGCTAGGCCCTCTCCTCTGAGCATGTTCTTGACTCACCTCACTTAGGAGGTATTTTAAAAACTTTATTTTGCTCTGTCTCCATAAGGTCTTGGTGACCTGTACAGGATTCTCTGAATTCAGTGACTTTATATCTCGCATTTCTTCTAGCTAGTTTTGACCCTTCACATAGTCCCTTTCTGCTAACTCGCTCAGTTGTGTCCTCCCACAATAGATGAGCTCACTTACAGTATTTTTTAGCTGCCTTTGCCTTACTTCTTTTTTTCTTATATCTTGCTACTTCAGTTTCAAACCCCCAGAAGAACACTGTTAGTCCCCACCTCCACAAGCTCCTGTATGAAAGCATACACACCATCAGCCATCCAAGCAGTTCCTCCCGGCGGGCAGGCTCATCTTCACCAGGACCACTGCTGCATCTGGAAGGAGTATCTTTTGACCATTAAGAGCTTTGATCTACTTTTTAGATTCTTTTTCTCCTCATCCCTACCTCCCACTTCCAAATTCTTAGCTTCTCTGATTATAACTATCCTGTGCTTCCAGGGAGCACCATATAGTATGGACTTTCTGACACACTGTATCCATGACGTTCTTTCCTTCTGTAAGGGGATAACTGACGGGTGTTGAAGAGTGACTCAGCTAACCCTAAAGGAACCCTCTGTATAGCCTTCAAGGTGAGAGGCTTCCCTGTGGCCTTTTGCAAGTCTGCTAATGGTCACTATTCCAATTCTCAGGAGGACAAGAGACCCAAATCACAACCTCCCAAATTACCACCAGCAACTCTGGTAACTGTGTCTTACCTCACTGCTGACTTGAACTGAGTTTACCACATAAGACTATTTCAACTGGCCAACTTGTTGTGTTCCCCATGTGATGTCCCATAGCACCCAGCACTGCCAGTTCTGTCCCAGATGAGCTTCCCACCGTTACCATAACTGCCCATCAATAAGGAATACACCAGGCCGCCATGACTGAGTTACAGAGAATATAGCAGGGACCAAACACACCCTCTCATACCTAGCACAAAGTGCATGGTTAATAACAGTGTTTTCATGTAAATAAACAAACAGCGGAGAATGGCCATCATGACCCCACCCCAATTTTTAGGTGAATAATTGATTTTCACAAACTTCTGTAAATTTACTATAAAAACACAGCTTCAGTGACCCTCCCTCCCCACCCCATGAGATTCCTGCATCTATACAGAAATTCCTATGTAGAAATTCTGAAAGTTCTACTGTGAATAAAAAATTAAATAATAAAAATCCTTCTTATTCCTCAGTGTATTTGCTTTACAAACATAGCCCTTCTGGAGTGTGGGGGATACTGGAATGAGAAAAAAGTGATAGGAAATGAACACAGCTAATAATAACCTAGGATAGAAAGAATTAAGCTCTACAGCTTACAGAGCTCAAGAGGAAAGAAAATCTTTAAGCCAGACTTGGCAGGACTTCCTGTAACAATGGTTCTTAAAACATAGCTCTTGACCCTCTGCCTCAGAATCACTCAAGGTCTGTTCTTATGCTACTTCAGATCTGCAGAATCTATGGAGTGGGACCAATTACCTCCATTTTTACCAAGCTCCCTGGTAACTGTCATGAAAGGGCCCCATTCCACACTTGAATGCAGCATCCTCACTAAATGGCTCTCCTCTGCTATAACCTTCTCAGAGATGTGGCTCTCCCTATATTGTGAAGAGACTTATAATCTCAAAGCCAGATGACCTGGGGTCACGTTGTATGAGACACTGAGCAAGTCACTTAATCTCCCAGGCCTTGGTTTATAACCTCACATATATATTGGGGACCTGATACCACCCCAAAGGACTGCTGTGACAATTAAAAGATCTAGTGTACACTGTGTGGGTAATTAATTTCCCTCTTTCTGGGCATATGATAGGAGTACTCTCTGGTCTCTCTGGTTTGGCTGGCACCACACGATGAGTACTAATCAGTGATTTTTGAGTAGAAGAGAGATTGGCCACTTCTCTATGCAGCACTGAACTGCCAAGTTCAAGTGTCGATGAACTGCCAGATCATCCAGAACTCTTTTCCCCCTGGCACAGCAACAGGCAACATCTGAGCTGATGGCTAATCTGGCAGGATAAGCAGAGGTTCCACCAACCCAAAAGGGACACACAGCATGCGTGAAACATAACCTTTTGTTTTAGGTTAAGACACTGAGAATTTGGGGACTGTTACTACAGTATAACCTAGCCTCTCCTGACTGAGAGAGCATGTGAAATGCTCAAGGACACTATTATGAAACCCCTGGACGCCTTAAAACTGCGCATTCCATGTCTGGAGGGACTTTGGCATATATCCCAATACGGAGCTGAAATCTAGCTCTGATTTATATCCTCAGTTGGTCTCAGTTCTGCCCTCTGTGAGCCACTGGAGTTCTGCTCTCATGTATGTTGCAGGTTTGGAATAGGCCTTGGATGCCAAACTCAGAAACTTGTATTCTGTCTACTGTAGGTACCTCATGAGGGGAATGGCCTGATCAGAGCTATATTTTAAGAAGACCCATACTTGAAAGGTATGTTATCTGGAATAGTGAGGTCAGAAACTCACGACCTTGCAAATGTTAAATGACATTATCTTTCCCTCAGGATGGTATAAGGGTCAGTTTTGGGGGGTTCCAAGTAGGCTACTCTACAGTGGGAAGCAAAGGGTCTAGTGGCTGGCCTTCTGGGAATTTTTCATCTTTCCAAACTGATCCAAGTCCCCAGCTCTAGGCAGCACCCCAGGGGCCGAATCTAGGATGAGGCCAACAATGCTCTCCTCAAGGCCCCCTCAAGAGTTCAGGGTGAATTTCCTTTTATTCAAATGTCACATTCCCTATTGTTCCATTTGGCTTTATTTACTGTATCTTTACACTAATCCATGGGGATCCATGCAGCAACAGGGATTTCTATAACCAGGTAACACTTTTAAAAAAATGTATTCAAGTTTTGCCCTTCCTTTTTGCCACTGGGACCTCTGAGCTATGGAAAAAAAAAAAAAGGAATAAATTACCCCAGGGCCTGTGCACTGGAGTGTGATGTGAAGAACTGGAGAAACAAGGGTAGGATCCAGTTTGGGATGGGAAGGGGCAGGTCCTGAGGTATGCCTCAAGCTGTCCCTTTTTTTTTATGTGTTCCCAAGGGTGTGAGAACTCAGGGCTTCGGTGTGGCACCCTCCTAACTGCCCACTGGAGGCATCCACATGCCTCTGGGGGTGTCCCTAATCTCAGTGGGTGAGGCAGAGGCCACCCTCTTGGGAGGTGAGGCCCACAAGACCTGGCTCTCCACAAGCAGGCTCTCCTGCTTCCAGTCCCATGACTTGAGGCAAGTCCTCTAACCTTTCTGACCTTATTTTCTCATCTGTAAACAGCCTAACGATGGCTGTCCTGCTATTCCTCATGAGGATTTTGAGAACTTCCCAAAGAAAAAAATAATCTATTCAACAAATATCCAGTGACTGTGTACTACTGTGATAGGTACTGTTCTTAATACCAACAAGCAATAAACAAGACAAAGTAACTACCTTCACAGACAGACAATAAATTTTAAAAATAATAACATAAATGCTATGAAGAAAGATGAAGCAGGCTAAGGGAAGTGCCTGTGTGCATTTGCTTGTGTGCTATTTTATATTTTAGATAGCGTTGCCAAGGAAGGTCTCCGGGGAAATACCATTTGAAGCCATGGGGTGGGGTGAGATCACTACAGAGAGCGGAGAGAGAGCGGCGAGCATTTAGTAATATATGTAATTGTTGAATCATCATGTTGTACATCTGAAGACTAATACTACATATCAACTATACTTCAATTAAGAAAAAGTAAGCTCCTTATGGGCAGAAACTTTGTATCACTGCTTTGTATTATGCCTAGAACTATGCCTGGCCATAGTAGGTGCTCAATAAACATTTACTGAAGGAATGAATGTCACCATCATCATCTGATACATCAGAATAGCTGAGACTATTCAAACCATTAGCTATAGAATCCCTGCTGTGACAGAGAGCCTTGTGGAATAACAGAAATAAGTAAAACCAAGTATGTAGTCAACACTTGCTATGTGTGAGAGCTGCGAGGGAATCAGGAATATGATAAAGACCCCACCCTCGAGTTGGTAGGAGAGAAAAGACCTCTACCAAAAATACCTGGCTAGAAATGGCAGTTCTTGGGCACTCTCCTGTACCTACTGGATCAGAACTGGCATTTCAATAAGCTCACCAGGGAACTTGTGTGCACCATATGTTTGAAAAACAATGATTTAAAGTGTTGTCTTCATTCTACAGATGGAGAAACTAAGCCTGTGAGAACTTACATGACAAAAGACTGACCCCAAATCACTCTGCTAGAGAGCAGCAAAGCCCCCTTCTAAAGGCAGGCCTGACCCAAAAGACTAGGTTTTTCACCCTTAAGCCAATGTTTGTGGAAGAGCTGGCATCTGAGCCAGCCTCTGAGATATGGGTAAGACTGGGGCATCCAGAGAATGCAAGAAGGGAGACTGAAGGGAGAAGAAAGTCACCAAAGCCCTGGAGGTAGGACCCAGTAAGAAGCCCAGTCTGGCTGCAGCTCGGGGCCCTGCGGGGCTCAGCGAGAAAGGGCAGCTTGATGAGGTCACGGAGTTCTCATTAATTTTGGTGGTGATGGGGAGCTGCCTTGAGTCACAGCACAAAAGGCTCAACCCATACTGAGACAACTCTGACAGAATGGACCCAACAGGCTTCTAGCTTGGGCTCTGCCCTTCCCTCACTGGGTAATCTTGAGGGCAGGGCCTTAACAACTCTGCTTTCATGTCCCGTGTTTATATAATGAAGAAAATACACTTCCTTCCTACCTATGGGAGACCACGTCAGTATTCAAGTGGCAGGAACTTTGCTTTTAATAAAAAAGAGGGGGGAAAGATCTATGAAAGCCCAGAACTCTACTTAGTATCAACAAAGGGGGGGAAGACAAAGGGGGAAAAGATATTTTCCTACTACATTATGAGGCACACTAGACAATAGTGTAAATACAAACTGTATCAGTTGAGCAACTGTAATTGGTTAACAATTTTAGATCTTTAACAAATCAAAGTAAGTTTCCCTAGAGTTTTGTGAATTTTAGTTTGGAAGTACACAGAATGTAAAATATTGTGGACCACAAAAGAGCCTTGTACACATACCTATACTTACACACATACTATTGAAATTGAAACAAAACTTAAGACTTTAAAGATGACAGAAATCTCAGCTGGGCTTTTCATTTTTTCTTCAAACCTCAGCTCTCTTTATCCTAAGAAGTAAGCATCTGTTTCTTATTTTCGGCTTTGAAATTTGATGAGATAGATCAGAACACTGTGTTGTGATGTATGTATGGTGCTTTCAGAGTGTGGTTGGGAGCTGTAAGGGCCCCATCCCTCCTCCACTGCACTGCCTGCTTGTTGTGGGCTAGCAGAGCACACTGGGTCAGGAACCCCCAAATCTGGGTTTTGGTCCTGATTCTAATTCACTGGGTCACCTTGAGGGTCAGGGAAAGGTGTGTTTAAGGCTTACTAAATACCAGGTGCTTTTATGTCAGCTCAGTGACCACTTACAACAACCCAAGAGGTAGTACTATTCTTATCCCCAATTCCAGGAGGCAACAGTTACTCTGTTTTTCATTTAGTTAGTAAGCAGCACAGCTGCAGCTCCCAACGTGGGCGGGGTCCCAAGCCCCTGCTCCTTCCACTGCAATGGCCTGCCTCCAGCCCCCTTCCTGAGGTTCTGGGCTCCTAACTTATGAAATGATGGGAGAGGAGGGCCTTCTAACCTCACTGTTGCAGACACATAAACTCACAGACCATGAAATAAGAATGAATTTAATCCTGCAATTACTATGCATTAGAGTTTCACATGGTGTATGAGTCAGATTGACAGCAGTACTCTTTAGGAAGCCTGGAACAAAGATTTAAGAACTTAAGCCAGAATCTGTGAAAATCATGGCCCCTCTACCCGCAGCGGACCTTTGGCCAGCAGGCAGTAGTGCAGCAGCAGCAAGTAAACAGCAGACCTCCTGTGGACCCCAACCAAGCCAGGCCTAGGGGCGCCTCCCTCTGGCCTCTTCCCAGGCAGCTGGGCCTGCAGAGGGGAGCATCTCATCAGCCTCCTTCCCACTCTCTCCTGCCTGCCACTTGGCCACATACAGATTTCCCAGCCATTTCTCTTTAACCACTCTCAGCTTGAGGCAATTCCACACCAAGTGACTATTATTTTACACCCGAACTGAACTTTCAATGGACTCAGACCATCCTGTCTCAGCTCCCGCATCTATAAAGTGGGCATAATACCTTAGGGAGTTGTGAAGGCGAAATGAGAGAATTAATGGAAATCCTTGAACACTGTGCCTGAAACACAGTAAATACATGATAAATGGTGATGAATTCCTTTTCTCCTATGACTCCTTTCTCTAAATTCTGTTTCTCTGTATTGCATTTGAACAAACCCTCCAATATCTTAGAAAAAAAAGTTATAGGCAATAAGTCAGGGTTTTCTGTAGTGAGGTAGGGAACAAGGAGACCACAGAGGGAGTGGAGCTCACTGCCTTGGTTCCGGGCCACGCAGTGTGCGCAGAGGAGCCAATGAAGTTTGTAGCTGTGGACATGTGATGACAATGAGTGAGTTTTCTTTGCAGAACAGCATGACTAAAACAGCACTTGCAGCAACAGAAATTTACCCACGTAAGCACGGCCTCCAGGTTCTGAATATCAGTTTCTGGTGAGTCTTTGATAACAAGTGAAAACAAGGGAGGGCTTATCATAAGGGTATATCTTTGATGATTAAGGGTATGGAATTTTGTGGAAATCCAAGTATAGGCCCACAGTAGGGCTGGGTCTCCCAAAGTCTAGAATGAAATGTCTGGACCCACAGCAGTCCAAGGCGCTCAGTAGCTGAAGTCTGTGGGTGTTCACTTATCACAGGGCTCAGCCACTATCTATGGGTCTGCTCCAGTCTCTTCTTACTGGAGTCTATACAAACTTTTCTCACTGCTTACCTCACTGCTTCTACTTCCTCGTAATTTTGGCAAGCTAGGACTCCTCAAAGGCCTGACTCTATCTCATGGCTTCTCTCTATGTACCATTTCAGCTTCAGTTTCTGTAGCTTAGTGTCCTTCTGTAATCCCCACTTCAAATTTATGAGGGAACATGCATTTTTCTTCCCCACTAGGTCACATCATGATCTCTGGTGAGCCTGTGAATTGGCTCCTTTTGGGTCTGAAGTCCTCCTCTGGTCTGGCAGGTTTTGCCCAGGGAGTAGGGATAAAGCAGGATTTTATGGTAGAAAACATGGCTGTCTGGGGCTGCCCCTACATGAACAGGAGTTACAGATGTAGAATTTTCTCCGAAAGAGCTGTGGAACAGCAAGTGCACAGCTGATCTGTTGAATACATCTCCACACACTAGAGCACCCACACTGGCTCTCCTTCACCTCTGCTGCTGTGGACCACCAGGATGCCTTCAGCCCGCAGTGCCGAAGCACCCAATGGTCGGTGGGCGCAGGACCTGTGTGAGCCAACTCCTTCAAAGGAGCTTAGTGGCCTCATGAACAGGTGGTATCCTCCCCCTTCCATGAACAGATAAACTGAGCTGATTCTGATGGCAGCCTCTGAACTCTCTTCTTTCTTTGCCATCACTTTTCCAGCCATTGCTCACTCTAGGGGACCGTGGTAGCTATGACTTACCCTCCCTCTTCCGGTTCCTCAGAGGGACTCCACTCCCACTCGATTAAGTTCTAGAGGGCTTTCGTTCAGAGTGCCTTACCCTCCACCACACAGGACGAGCGCCTGGCCTGAAGTAGATAGTCAGAACACCCATGCCCCTTACCACGGATGGGGAAACCGCAGAAGAGGTCATCTGAGGAATGAAGCCAAATTAAGATAAGCAATGTTGAGCAACTGAGAGAGATGGAAAGAGGGAGCCCTAAAAATATTTTTTTGAGCCCCTGGGTCCAGCTATGCAGTTTTCTAAGCCAACAGATTTCCTTCTTAAAGTAAAGAGAGTCTAAGCTGATCACTTGCAACCAAGAGTCCAGACCAATACATAGTTTTCTCAAGTAAATTCTTCACTCTCTCACTTTTTTCCTCCTTCAACACATTGTGGGTCCTTAAATGACTCTAATCAAAGTTGACAATAACTAGCCTACCACTAAGTAGGATGGGGATGAAGTGGTGTAAGGTCCTTGTACTGTCCAAAAGAAGAATAGGGATATTTATCACTCCCATAACTTATCAACTTTGGTTAAATTAAAATTTTATGGGTAACCGTGAAAGAAGAGCAAGTACATAATGTCCAAACTAGTAGAAGGAAAAAAATGCAAGTGATTACAAATAAAGGGAAAGAAGGGAAGAAAGCTAAAATGAAGGGTGTACGTGCAGGACAAATGCATGGAAAGCATAAAATATGAAGACAGATTTACACCTAAATATATCAGTGGTTATATTAAATGAATATGAACTCTGATTAAAAGACAAATGCAGGCTATTAAAAAAGCCAATTATGTGCTACTTGTAAGATACATATCTAAAACATAGTGATACAGAAAGGATGATGCTAAAAGGAGGAAAAGAAGACATACCTTGCATAGATTAACCAAAAACGCATGGTATAGTCATATGGGTCTGCTAAATGGATAAAATGGAGTTTAAAGTGAAAAAAAACATTCTTTTACTAGAGATGAACAGGGCAACTTCATCACGGTAAGATTATTTCACCTGTAAGATATAACAACTTTATATTTGTATGCACTTGATAATAGGGCTCAAAGGTATAAGGTAAAAAAATTAAAAGGTGAAATAGACAAATTCATAATCACAGTTGGATATTTTAACACATTTCTCTTTATAACAGCTAAAATAGGTAAAAAAAAATCAGGATAAAGAAGACTTGAATATAATTAACAAACTTGATCTAATGGCATTAGATCAAACATCGAGTCCTCTAAGTGTAGAATACACATTACTTTCAAGTACACACATAACATTAATAGAAACTGACCATAAACAGAGTCCTAACAGAAATTTAAACAAATTTCAAAGAACAAGCTTACTGACCACAATCAATTAATAAAAGATAACTAGAAAATACTCATATGTTTGGAAATTAAGAAACACATCTCTAAGAAACCTATGAGTCAAAGGGAAATCACAATGCAAATCAGAAAGTACTTAGAAATAAATGACTGAAATACTACCTATTAAAACTTGTGAGCCTCTATTAAACAGTATTTGGAGAAAAATGTATAGCCTTACATGGAAAGAATAAAAAGGATAAAAATTAATGAACCAAGCAATCCATTTCAAGAAGGGAAGAAAACAAAATGTACCTAAGGAAAGTAGAATGAAAAAGAGCAGAACTTAATGAAATAGGAAACAACTTACTACAGAGAATATGAATGAAGATAAAAATTTGTTCTTTGAAAAGAATCTCTACTGAGACTGAAGAAGAAGAAACGGGAGAAAGCATAAAAATGTAATCAGAATGAAAAGGGAAGTATCTCTACAGATGCTGTAGACATTAAAAGAATAATAAGAAAATATTATAAGCAATTTTATATAAATTTTGAAACCTTAAAAGGGACAAATTTGTAGAAAGTATTACTAAAACTCAGAAATTTTTAATTGTCTTAGAACATTAAAAACATTGAATCTTTGGTCAAAAATAACATTAAAGATAACAAACTTCCAGAAACAGGTGGCTTTATCACTGAGTTCTCCCCAACATTCAAGGGACAATGGAGGGGAAACTAAATGGGACAGTGGAGGAGGTGACGGGTGTGTGTTAAAGCTCTGGACTAACTGCAGCGGTAGGAACTGCAGTTTGTCCTACTAACCTTCCTTTTACAAGTTTTCCCAGAAATTGTGACCAGCCGGAATCCTGGAGAAGCTGTATCTGGATGGAGTGAACTTAACACAAAGAGGCAATGTATCTGAATGGACTGCAGAGTATACTATTGGCACCCCACCCAGATCTTTACTGGCCAGCACACCCACCCCCAGCTAGAAGTGCCAGCTGATGACAACTCGCAGATGTCCCTTCTCCAGACAAACTGCCACTCACCCAGGTATATACCTCTCTTCCCCTTCTCCCACTCTGCTTCCCTCATTCTTTTCCTGAGCACTTCTCCCAGTATGTCACTTGAATAAGAATCCCCATTTCAGTCCCTGCTTCTACAGAATAGGATACACAATATCACCATTTAAGAAGGTGAAAAGAGAGTCACAGAGCAGAATATACTTTTAAAACATGTAACTAACAGGGGACAACTTTATAACCAAAATGTATAAAGAACTCCATAAATCAGTGAGAAAAATCAAAAGAGGTAGAAGACTTCAACAGGCAGTTCACCAAAAAAAAGGCCATCCAATTAACCAATAAAAAAAGTGCTCAAAAGTTGCAGGATACAAAATTCACACACACAAATCTGTGGCTATCCTATACACTAACAATGAACCAATAGAAAGAGAAATCAGGAAAATAATTCCATTTACAATTGCATCAAAAAGAATAAAATACCTAGGAATAAACCTAACCAAAGAAGTGAAAGATCCATACCCTGAAAACTATAAGACACTCTTTTAAGAGAAATTAAAGAGGACACTAACAAATGGAAACTCATCCCATGCTCTTGGCTAGGAAGAATTAATATCGTCAAAATGGCCATCCTCCCAAAGCAATATACAGATTTGATGCAATCCCTATCAAATTACCAACAGCATTCTTCAATGAACTGGAAAAAATGGTTCAAAAATTCATATGGAAACACCAAAGACCCCAAATAGCCAAAGCAATCCTGAAAAGGAAGAATAAAGTGGGGGGCATCTCGCTCCCCAACTTCAAGCTCACTACAAAGCCATAGTAATCAAGCCAATTTGGTACTGGCACAAGAACAGAGCCACAGACCAGTGGAACAGAATAGAGACTCCAGACATTAACCCAAACATATATGGTCAATTAATATACGATAAAGGAGCCATGGACATAAAATGGGGAAATGACAGTCTCTTCAACAGATGGTGCTGGCAAAGCTGGACAGCTACATGTAAGAGAATGAAGCTGGATCACTGTCTAACCCCATATACAAAAGTGGATTCAAAATGGATCAAAGACCTGAATGTAAGTCATGAAACCATAAAACTCTTAGAAAAAAACATAGGCAAAAATCTCTTAGACATAAACTTGAGTGACTTCTTCATGAACATATCTCCCTGGGCAAGGAAAACAAAAGCAAAAATGAACAAGTGGGACTACATCAAGCTGAAAAGCTTCTGTACAGCAAAGGACACCATCAATAGAACAAAAAGGTACCCTACAGTATGGGAGAATATATTCATAAATGACAGATCCAATAAAGGCTTGACATCCAAAATATATCTCACACACCTCAACAAACAAAAAACAAATAATCCATTTAAAAAATGGGCAGAGTTGCTGAGCAGACAGTTCTCCAAAGAAGAAATTCAGACGGCCAACAGACACATGAAAAGATGCTCCACATCGCTAGTCATCAGAGAAATGCAAATTAAAACCACAGTGAGATATCACCTCACACCAGTGGGGATGACTACCATCCAAAAGACAAACAACAACTGTTGGTGAGGTTGTGGAGAAGGGGGAACCCTCCTACACTGCTGGTGGGAATGTAAATTAGTTCAGCCATTGTGGAAAACAGTATGGAGGTTCCTCAAAATGCTCAAAATGCACATACCATTTGACCCAGGAATTCCACTTCTAGGAATTTACCCTAAGAATACAGCAGCCCAGTTTGAAAAAGACAGATGCACCCCTATGTTTATCGCATCACAATAGCCAAGAAATGGAAGCAACCTAAGTGTCCATCAGTAGATGAATGGATAAAGAAGATGTGGTACATATACACAATGGAATATTATTCAGCCATAAGAAGAAAACAAATCCTCCCATTTGCAACAACATGGATGGAGCTAGAGGGTATTATGCTCAGTGAAATAAGCCAGGCAGAGAAAAACAAATACCAAATGAATTCACTCATATGTGGAGTATAAGAACAAAGAGAAACTGAAGGAACAAAACAGCAGCAGAATCACAGAACCCAAGAATGGACTAACAGTTACCAAAGGGAAAGGAACTGGAGAGAATGGGAGGGAAGGGAGGAATAAGGGCAGGGAAAAAGAAAGGGGGTATTATGATTAGCATGTATAATGGGGGGGGCATGGGGAGATGCGGAGGGCTGTGCAACACAGATAAGACAAGTAGTGATTCTACAACATCTTAACTACGCTGATGGACAGTGACTGTAATAGGGTTTGTGGGGGGGACTTGGTGAAGGGGGACCCTAGTAAACATAATGTTCTTCATGTAATTATAGATTAATGATAACAAAATAAAAAAATAAAAGTGCTCAAACATTAGTTCTAACTATAGAAAGAAAATTAAAACCACAAGAGATATCATCATTATATCCCATAAGAAGAGTTAAAAAATTTTAAACTGGCACTATGAAGTATTTGCAAGGATGTGAAGCCACTGAAACTTTCATATACTTTCAGTAGGAAAATAGGTACAATCACTTAGAAAACTGGCATTATCTAGCAAAGACATCTCACTTTGACATATGATAACCCAAAGCAACTTGTTCACATACACAATAAAAAATGTCTAAGGATGTTCTTGGGTACTGTTCTTGGTAGTCAGAAACTATATGCAATACAAGTACCCATCAACCATAGGGTAAATAAATATATTGTGACATGTTCATATTATGAAACAGTGTTGGCAAAGAAAATAAGTGTGGTTACCAAAGGGCTGCAACTCACAAACTGAGCAAAAGAAGCAAGCACAAAATGCACACAGTATGCTGCTGTAGGAATGCAGTTAAAAAAGCTAGTGAAAATTATATTGTTTAGGGATGCAAATACAGGAGACAAAACTGTAATAAGAGCAAAGAAATGATTATCATAAAAGCCAAGATAGTGGTTCTTTCTGGGGAGCAGGTTTGGAAGAGGGAACTATTGAGTATTGGCAATGTTCTGTTTCTTGACATAAGTGGTGGTTCCGTAAGTATTTCCCTTAGAAATGTTACGCTATACATTTGTGGTTTTTTCCTGTATGCATTCTTGTTATATTTCATATTTTTAAAAGTTTAAAGACAATGAACTAAACATGCTGAATATTGTTTGGTTCTTTGAAAAGCTGAAGGAACTGAAAATCTTTCATTTTTAAATTAAAACCTTGCCCCCCCCAAATCCCTTTGGTAGAGGGTATATGGCAAATATTTTTCAATGCCTACTTCTCTTAGGACTATAGATGGGTACACAGTCTCCTGGATCATATCTGTGCACTGTCAAGTCACCAGAGGACCCTTCTTACATATGAAAAGTAAGGTGAGTGGTCACCAAAGGTACTAGGGTAGCTCTCTGGTTGAAGGCTGCCATTCCTGGGGATCCCTAATAGGCAGAATCCTGGAGAGGAAGTAGAATCAGTTTGCCAAAAAGCCTTAGGTTAGGAAAAGAAGGGATTGAGTCTCGAAACCCTGAGAAAAGCCTTGAAAACAGGGAAATGTCTTAGGTAGTCTGGGGTGACCCTGACCAAGGCTGCTAACAGGAAAAGGCCCCATATGGCCATAAAGAGAATTCACCAGGAGATTCAGGGAATCTGGACTGGTGTCAGGCTTTGTGGAGAGTGGCTAAGCATGTGAGCATAACTAAAAAAACTCTAACCTTGGAATCCAATCATGGGCTCAAGCTGGCAGGAACCTGGTCCAATAAGGGCGTTGAGCAGCAGTGTCCACACATCCTTGGACCGTGCAGGACAACTCTCCAATAGTGATACCATATAGCTGTGTCAGAAATAAGAATGTGGGTGGACTGCTCCAACTCTGCAGTTCTCTCTTCTCTAGAGTGGAAGATTGACTTTTTTAGACCTTTTAAGTCCCAAGGGAGCTTGGAAGTAGACATCAGAATTCTCAGTAATAAGGGCATAATGGACTTAGGAGACTACTTGGAAAAATAAATATATGACTGCATCAGAACCCAACTGGTGAAATGAGGCACACAGATTAAACATCTAAAATGAAATAGATAAAATATTAATCAAATGTCTGTTTAGCTACCTTTTTTTTATACAATATGTGTATGAGTAGGAAACTAATATGCTACTAAGCTAACAGAAAGAGGGTAATGAGAGAAATTAGAAGGCATTTCAAACAAAGCACAGGAGAGGTGACGTAAGAGATGGTTCATTCATTAAGGCAAACTGAAAGAACAAAATGCTTCTTACAAACCATCTATTATTACTATGTGACTAAGACAGGTAAAAGGGACTTGTTTTACATCTTCCTTGAAAAGCATCTCAGGATGTAATGTCTTCTTGGTTGTCCAGAACACAATGCCCCAGCTCTGAGAGCTCTGGCCGGCTCTCAGTCTACCCCTTGACCAGAGCTACCAGTGATCTGCCTCTTGGATGAGGCAATACCCCCTGATTCTGAGGTCCCTAAGCCAAAGTCTACATATGTGTTTATCTCTGTTTCTACTTATTCCTACTCTTCTTGGCCCTGCCACTGTTGTTGAAGGAAAGAAGGAAGGAAGAGAACAATATGACTGTACAGAAACTGAAAAAAACAGACCACCACCAGAAAACAGAAACCCACCATGAAGTGGGGACTGCTTGACCATGGATTACTTAACAGCTACTTGTGCCATTATAAAAATAAAATTTATCTGATAGCCATGGGAACCAAAAAGAAGGCACTATAGTGAGGGTGGTTCTTTCCAGAAATCTAAAAAGAAGGAGAGGCCTGAAACAAAGAGAAAGAAATACAAGTGCTCCAGGCCAGAAGGAAGCCCTTTCCTAAAAGCCCTGACAAACCAGCATTGTCTCCTGTGTTTAAAATCTCACCAGGCTTCAGTAAGGTTCTAAGGACTGCTGTGACTGATGAGTGAACAATACAGCCCCCTCTGGTGTTCTTCTGTCTCTTGGGAGCCAGCTGCTGAGGCAGGCTCACTGGGAGCTGGAACTTGTGATTAGAAAATGTACTGAGAACCGGAAGAAGGAGATAAACATGTATTTCTTCTCCAGCTCCTAGTAGGTGTGCAAGCACACAGCAGGTGCTCCACAAATACTTGAATAAATGAAGAATTAGGTTAGAACTCAAGGAAAGCACAGTGCCTGGCATACAATGTGTTCTTTCCCCCTCCCAGTTCCAACATTGTGTTGGGTCCTGAGAAAATCAAAGTCCCGTCGTCATTCTGGGTCCAGTTTCTCCATTTGTGAAAGGAGACAGCTGGATCGGATGGTTTCTCAGGACCTTCCAGCTCTGACAGTCAGTCACTGAACTGTGCTTTTTTTGGTGGCAGCACATGCCTGGCACTTTTCTTTCCCCTTAGAGGAAATCTGATACCCATCTGCTCAAGTACACTAATGTTCCCATCCTGCCTGACTCATTTGGTTGGAACAACAGGTTCACATGCCAATTGTAAATGAGAAGGCAAAGGGGGCCCAGACAGCTAAAACAGGGAAAGATCCAACTTGGCCGATTAGGAAACCAAAACAGCACTCTTTTTGGGACTAAATATGTAGAAACTGAAGCGTAATTATTCTAAACACCCCTCATGTAAAAGCACTGTCTAGCTTACTCATTTAATAATACTTACATTAATAACATTATCTGTTGAGGACTTCTGTGCTGGACACTGCTAAGCCCTTTACACTTAATCCTCACAGCAACCTTATGAGCTAAGTACTATGATTATCTTCTTTTAACAGATGGGGGGTTCTATCTCGCTCAAGGTCACACAGCTAGTAAGTGGCAGAACTAGGACTTGAACCCAGGTCTGACTTTAGAGTTCTGGCTCTTCAAATGGCTTTTCCATCTGTTCTTCACTACCGTCCTATAAGGGAGGCAGGGCAGGGGTCATCTTTAAAGATGGAGAAACCGAGTTTTCAAGAGGTTTGCGATCTGCATAAAATACATCAGACACCTAATAGGTGCCCAGCCCTATTGTGCTCCCGGTAAAGGCTCTTACCATCCCAAGAGTCCGTTTTTTCCTCTTTGACTTCAGTTACACACTCGCAAAACCTCAGAGCTGAAACCAACCGCGGAGGTCCACCTTCGCATCTCAGGCATAACAGAAGAGAAGAAAGCAGGGCACAGCTGCTCGGCGCGGCGGAGCCTCCAGGTGCCAGCAGGGTGCGCGAGCGCCGGGCCACAGGCGGGCTGAGGGCATTCCCTCTGTCCCGCTAGGGCCAGATGCTCAGCTTCTGCCAGGACCGAGCGGCGCCTTCTCGGCCGGTCGACCCGGGAGGCAGCCCCCAGGCCCCCGAGCCCTCTCTCGCGGGCAGGCCCCTGCTCCGAGACTGGGGCATCCCGGGGATAAGTTCGCCCGCAGTTCGCGGGCCGGCCGCTCTCACCTTGCTGGACGCCCTCCGGGGCGGTCGCCCACAGCAGTCCCGGCCGCAGGCGCCGCAGCTGCAGCAGAGCCGCTAGGACTGCGGCGCGCGGCCAGTTGCCGGCTGGTGCCGTCACGTGACGTGCGAGGCGGGGAATGCCGGGAGCGGCGGGCGGTTGCCGCTGTCGGGCGCTCAGGGCCCGGCCGAGAAGGAACCCGGCGTCTTTGCGGGGAGGGGGCGGGAGGGCAGAGCGGGGAGTAGCGAGCGGGGGCCGGCTCTTGGGACGCTGCCAAGTCTTGCTGCGGAAGGACGAGTAAGGCTTGTACTGCGCGGCCCCAGAAGGGCAGAAATAGAATGAGTGGGAGGAAATTGCGGGGAGGTATGCTGGGGTTAATATAAAGAAGATTCTTCCAATCACCAGTTACCAGTGTAACGGGCTGTTCCGGGAGGTGGCGAGCAACTCGTGGGTGTGCACCCAGGGCTGGGTTCATTCATTAAGCAAACTGACCACTGCGTATGGGCCAGACAGTGCGCTAGGAGTATATGCCTGCCACATAGTAAATGTAGGTATTAGCTGTTGATGCGGCCCTTATAGACGCGCAGAAGTAAACACAGCTGATATGATTCCTGTCCTCCTCAAGTTATTTCTGGAGTGGAGAAGGTAGACATTAATCAGACATCATTTAAATAAATGGTAAGTGCGCTGAAGGAACCGTGATTTAAAATTGGGGTCAAGGGCAGGTCGTTAGGAAGACCTCTCAGAGGAAGGTAAGGAGTTACCCACACGCAAGAGAGGTCGGGCAAGTCCAGGTGAAGGCTCTTGGGAGAGTGGGTGGGGCGGGACAGAGTGGAGAACACTGCTCTTTGGATAATGTCTGAACCATTATTGTGATAGCAGTGTAAGTGAAGTTAGGTAGGCAGGGGCCAGAACATGAAGCACGCTGTAGGCCATGTTAGAGATTTTTAAATTTTATGTAAAAGTGATCCACCTAAAGTGCAGAGATACAGGGAACTTGATACCTTTTTTCTTTTTAATTTTATTTTTATTTTTAGTATGCCGGCTACTCTGTGCATGATAGACAAAGATAAGAGGGGAAACAGAGATTGGTTAAGACTTGGACTGGACTAATGGTAGTGGAGACAAAGAGAAATGGATTATGAGATACGTTTTTGAGGTAGAGTAAAACTTGGCTTGATACAGTAAATTAGGATTCCCAGTCTTTTAGCCTAACCTACTGGACCTATGGAGGTGCTGTTGTTCAAATGCTAACTACTGTAAAGGTAACATATTTGGAAATGGGGTGAGATCAAGAACTCAGTTTTGGACTTGTTAAATTTAAGATGCCTGTGTGTCATCAGATGAAATGATCACAAAGGCAGTTGCATACAGATCTCTGGATTTTAGAAGACAATGTCAGCTACAGATGTCTAACTTGGGAATGCTGTGAAAAAGAAATTATTGCACCAGCTGAAGTTTGTAATAGCTGACCCCTGTGGTTCCGCTGACCTGTGTCAGTCCCTGGTTCTACAGAATGTATTTTATAAAAACGAGCTCCATATATTATTACCATATGATGGGTATGGTATTTCTAGATTCTGGGTGAGGGCTAATATTACCATGCAGCTGCTGTCTTTTACTGAAACACACACACAAAACTCTAACCCTAAAGCCAACAATTTATTTTAAGCAAAGACACAAGGCTGTACACCAGATACAGCAGAAAGACCGCTTTAACTCAGGGCAGGTCAGATCAGAACAGGGGTTGTTCACACTACAATTAGCTTGATGATTTATCTCGTTATTGGTGACTGGCAAGGCTATAACATTAATCCTTTGAAAAGTATTCCATTGTATGAAATTGGCAGTCTAGATTTTGCTGTTAATAAGCAATCAAAGGCCTAAGTTTCTGGATTTGTCAGTCAGCATTACTGTTTGTTTTGGCATTTCTGTAAAGCAGCTAAGCCTTCCAAAGGAGTGCAGCAGCAGTTTTTTACAAGAGCATGTTGTCTTTCCCATTAGTGGTACACGCATCACTTGCCACCTGGAAAATTTGATTTTAAATGAAGTACTTAAGTATAAGAAGAGAATTTGTAAACTGCAGTTTAGCCCTCTCTTCTTCTGCCCTCATCTCTCCTGTGCATGCCTTTACCCTATCACTTGCGATGTATTGATTTCTCTCCTCCATTAAACTAGAGAGAGGACTTCCTCATCTTTGCATCCTGGTACATAGTTGGTATTTATTGTAAAATGAATAAGTAAACAGTCTTTTCAGCCATGTGAACTTTATTACCTTGCTTTATAGAAGAGAGGCTCAGAGTAATTTGTCCAGGGTCAACATAGTAGACCTGTCTACCGCCCAGTAGCTGAACTCCCATCCTACATTTGAATTCCCCATCTTATGAGCTTGTTGGGAAATAGAGCATGCCTTTCATGATAGAAGCTGAATCCAGATATTTTTCTCTGCTTCCGCACATGATCCTGACACTACAAATTAAATATTCCCTGAGCTTTGAATTGGGAGCCAGAGACAGAGCAAAGTGGAGTCTTAGAGTAATTCTCTGGTGACCAAGGCAGATGCAACAAGATGAAGTGGTCTTGGTAAGTGGTGGCATCTAATCCTCGGTGGAGATGGCGCCCTCACTTAACCAGGCTATGAGGAGTGACCATGTGACAGAGGGTGATGCTCCAGTTCTCCAAGCTTGCTTCTCCAAAGACCTCCTGAAGATGCTAAAATACTACAATCTCTTTAATGAATTGCTTTTCTCCTTAAATCTACCAAAACTGGATTTTGGTGTTTGTAAGTAAAAACATCTGACTCAATCATGTAGTCACATAATGAATAGCAGAGTTGAAGCTGTAACCTAGGACTTTGAACTACTAATTCTTGTGTTCCTAACAAAGCTCTACTCTCCAGCAACTCACTTTTTACATTACATGTTGATGTCTCTAAATCACCCTTTGTTCCCCAAATTTATACTTTTCACATGCCAGCTGGTTAATAAATATTTCAAGTGACTACAGAGTGAGGCAGCTGCCAGCAGAATGTTTCAAATGCAGCAGTATCATTGTCTGTACAGCTGCTCATGTAGTATTACAGTTTTTTGCATTCTTGTCCTTTATGGGCATAAGTGGAAAAGGAAAATACCATTACTAATGTGACTGAGAACAAGATGAAAATTATCTGACATGTTTAAAGATCTTTAGCCTTAGTAGAATGATTATTGGACTAAAGCCAGCTGTGTTTTATTTAGGATGGAAATAATTTAAGAATGTTTTGTAACTGCAAATACTCAGATACTGTCTTTAAAAGACAAAGCAAGTGCTTTTGTAATGTTTTTACATTTCAGTAACAAGTCTTTCAACTTTTGTATATGTGATTTCTACAGTTTTCTGTGAACTTGTACAAAAGTAGGCAAATGGTACCACATATACCGATTTCAGGTACCATGCATACCTGAAATACTGACTACATGCAAGTAACATATAAGTAACAGTTGTTCATGGTCTCCTGTCATGTCCATAATGCAGAGTTGGGAAAAGACCTGTGTTTTATTTTTAATTTACTATTGTAGCCTACAAAAAAATAGGTTACTAGAGGCTGTTCTTGTGTAATTTGGAATTTTTGTATATATATTAGGCAGCAGATGTCAGAATGGGATCTTTCTTAAGCCTAAAGTATGAAAATACAATAAGTAACAGGAGTTTTGGAAAGGACTGAAGGTTTTCTTGCTTTTTGGTGCTCACACTTGAATCACACTGGCCTTCTTTTCTTCCGTAAACACTTATATACTTTAACACTTTTTCAGAGGCTCCCCATGCTTTTATCTGGCTAATTCTTATTCACCCAAATCTTACTTTATGTATCACTTGCTAAGGGAGACCTTCCTGCTTTCTCCCCAGCCCAAGAGGTCAGCATGCTCTCAAGCTATCTGTACTTCACTCTCGTAGCAGGTTATACAATATAGTGAAGGAAGGATGATTGAATTAGGTAATGTCTGACTTACCTGGTAGACTGGAAGCCTCTCAAAGATAGGTACCATGGTTGAATCCTTCTCTTCTGCATCCCTCACCTATTGCAATACCTGGGTCTCACAAACATAAATAAATGTTTGTGAACGTGAACACCTCTACCAAACAGATTGGCAATATTTTTTCTGATACCTGGATATATGTAGTATCTGGAAAGTCAGCTAATTTTTCCACCTTCAATTCACTATTTATTCAGAGTCCCTTCTTTGTAAAGTTATTATGTGGGACAGAAAAATGTGTGAGATTGGAAAATGCAGAGTTGGGAACTTATATTCAAGGAGTTTTTCAGTAACAGGGGAAAAGACAGTGACAAACTTTTCCCCTAACAGTGGCAATCCCTGCTCAAGGATCTGCAGTAAAATTATTACACCCTTCCAAGTGAAGAAGAGCTCCTTCCATGAACCAGGGCACCTTGGTCATAGTAGCTGTTAGTGACTCCAAGAAGGAATCTTCTTAGCTTCCAAACCTTTCTGCTCTTCTGCCTTCTGGGACAACGACTCTTTATTTCACACAGCTACACTGTTTTTAAAAACAGCTCTCAGATTCCTGCTATAGGTCTTCTCATGGCTAAGCACCTTTAATCCTTTCAACCACTTCTCTAGCAGCATTGTTTCCAGACACCCTCAGTACTCTAATTACCAAACTACTCTGGCAAATTGGCTATTCTTGAAGCATCTGTTAGATCTGGAGACCTTAATCCTGTAATTTTACTAATGCAACCTAAAATTGCTTTCATTTTTAGTTTTGACTCTTATTCCTAAACCAGTCCAGAATTTCAGAATTGGAAGAAACCTTAAGGTAAATTCATTTACTGTTACCCAGAGCAGATCCTGGACCAAGGAAATCACCTGGATACTTTTAAAAAATGGATTCCTGGGCTCCATCCATACCAATTCTGACTCAGTAGGTCTTTTGTTTTAAAGCTTTCTACATGATTTAGTGTGCAGCTTGTTTTGAAAAGCACCTCTGTACATGATAACTGACATTGCTGAATGTAACACACTACTGGTATCCTTTTCCATATTACACTTGAACCTCTCCTGTGGCACAGAGCCCACCACCAGGAGGCATCTGTGTATGAAAATCCTTCTAACTATCCCTAGTATGTATTTGATTTTTAGGTACATGACACCAAGTTCCTATTTACTCTTAAAATTGCATGTGGACAGAAAATAAGGTACCTGTAAACACGAACACACATTTATCTTAAGGTCTTTTTTTTTAAAGCAAGAAACAAGTATTAAAAACATGCTATTTTTTATCATCTTATTGACACATGAAACTGGTCAGAAGGAAATACATGATATTTTGAGTCTATGTTATGTAGCACAAAGTTTAGTAGATTGCTTGCTAACAAAAGTGAAGGTTATTAGGTTAAGGAGGAAAAGTAGATATTAAAATGCTTTTCTCTTCAAATTCTTTAACAGTAGTCAGTTTCACTAAGCTAGTTATAGTATTTTATTAAGAACAATTTTTTAGATTTAGTAAGATTTTATTTACACTTTTTACTTTTATGTTTAGTACAAGATTGTCTTTTCTTTCATTTGCTCAAGACCAACTAAAACAATGGTTATTATGAAAATTGAGTATTTATTAAATTTTACAGTTAACGTAAAGATTCAATAGTAAGCTTATTAAATTTTACTCAAAAATACACTGAAAATATGGAAAAGCTGAATTAATGATGTTAAGATTAGCAATAGATTATTTCCTATATTTCCTTGTTTTCATTATTATCTACTACATTTCTAAAACCTTTATTTTGCAGTATCTTTATTCTAAGTTATCTGTATTTTGCACTTCTCCCCTCAGATCAATAATCAGAGGCAATGCAATTTGGATTTGGGGAAGAAAAGCATCACATCTTTTGGAAGAAAAGCTGAGTCATACCCAGTAGTCGTGTTATCGTTATGTTTCCGCACTGTCCCATAAAAATCAGTCTTCAGTCTCTTGGTATCAAGTACATGCACTTAGCAATTTTCTTTCCTCCTAAATGAATATATATTTTGGGGGAGGGTGAGTTGGGTAATAGGTCAGATGTGATCCTTGTCAGACTCCATATATGCTTAGCTGTGACACGAACAAATTCTCATATGTGCTAATGGTCCCAAAGGCCACAAGTTCGTGTTATTTTTGTCTTCAGAAAGCCCAACAAAAAGAATGGATCCTATTTTTCAGAACAGGAACTTTTCTGTCTATTGAAAAGAAAGATGCTTTGGGCATACAAACAGGTCTTCAAGGCTGTTGCTCCACCACTCCCATTTCTGCAGCTGCCATCAGTAGGACTGACCCCTCTATTTCTTTCCTGCCCATTAGCTCCTTCCTGCCTTTCTCTGCTTATCCAGCTTACTTCCCTTGTGCACTATTTCAGTCACTCCCTGACCCTGCCATTTCACCTTATCCATGTTACAAGCCCTATCCCTGGAAGAATCCAACACTCCACCTTCTCTGAGCCTGCTCCTGGGCAGCAGCACAGTGTTAGAGAAAAAGCCCACATCCAGGCACTGCAAATTTATCATCACCTGTCTTCACTGGGCTACCAGTATCATCTGACAATCTTAGCTTTTTCCAGTTAGCTTACTCTCACACTTCCCACACCTACTTAAAAACTTCTCCACTCTCATTCAGTTATTCATTGATTGCATGCCAGCCACTCTTCTAGGCACTGGGATACTACAGTGAACATAATAGAAAAACTTCTGCCCTCATCAAGCATATATTTAACAAAAGGAGACAATCAAAATAAGGAAAAAGATATAAAACATGTGCGAGGATGAGAAATAAAGAAGGGGTAGGGAATTCAGGAGTGATTATAACTTCTAAAAAATTATTGAAATATGAACTATAGAAAAATGCTACTAAGTCTACAACTTGCTGGATTTTCACAAGTGGAAACTTCCTATGACCTGTAAAGGAGCTGGGAAAGGCCTCACTGAAAAATTGCCATTTAAGCAGAGACGTGAAGGACAGGAGTGAGGCAATTGAAAAACTCAGGTAAGAGCATTCCAGACAGAGGAAACAGCCAGTGCAAAGGCCCTGAGGCAGAAGCAGCTCTAGTTTGTTTAAGGAGGCCAATGTAGCTGTGGTGTAGTGAGGGAGGGAAGTCATGAAAAATGAGATCAGAGAAGTAATGAGGACCAGAGTGTATGGAATTTACCGGCAACCAGAGGACTCTGGCTTTTACTCTGAGTGAGATGGGAAGGCAGTGGAGGACCTTGTGTAGGAGTGACATATTCTAGCTTAAATTTTATGAGGACTGTTCTGACTGCTGTGTTGAGAACAGATTGTAGGGGGGTAAGGGTGGAAGCAGGGAGTCTGGTCAGGCAGCTGCTGCAATAATTCAGAAGAGAGATGATGGTGGATTGGACCAAGGTGGTGGCATGAAGTTGGTGAGGTCAGATTTTGATCATAATTCAGAAGTAGGGCCAACAGGGTTTTCTGAAGGATTGGTGAGGGATGTGAGAGGAGTCAAGGAGGACACTCTGGGTTTTAGTCTCAGCTACTGAAAAGATGGAATATTGTCTCCTAAGACTGAGAGAGGAGTAGGTTTCGTGAAATAGGAAAGATTGGGAGGTTGTTTTGGGACAAGTTAGGAGTTAAAGGGAGAGGTGAAGGCTAGAGATATAAATTTGGGAGTTCTCAGACCATAAATGGCAATTAAAGTCAAGAGACCAGATGAGATCACCAAAGGAATCAGTGTAGAATCTACACTATAAATAAAGAGGTCTGAGGACTGAAACCTGGGATGCTGCCAGTTTCAGAGGTTAGAGATCAAGAGGAACCTGCAAAAGAATCTGCCTGTAGGGAAAGTGGAAGGTCCTATGGCCAGGACCCTCACCTGACCCTAAACTACCTGATGATATAATTGGCCTGCTGCTAGGCTAATGCTTACACACCTGTTGGCAATAAGCTATTATTGATTGAGTCACTATACAGTTCCACCCAGTGCTCTGGGCAGAGGCAGAGACGGAGGTGGATTACAGACCTGCAGACTGCTAGATGCAACCGTGATTCTAGTGCTCGACCTATCACCATGAGAATAAAGCTGGGTATAAACCCTTTTACCCCAAAAATCTTCTGTTGTCATTTCCTGTTCTCACCAAATCCATAGTGAACTTGGCCTGGGGCTGAAACCCTCAGGCAGGACACTGAGGAAGTGGATGAGTGGAACAGAAAGTGGATAATTAGGAAATTAGTGCCATGGAGGCCTGCAAGGTGGTTACATGAGGTGCATGAGCATGTTGGATGGTCCTGACAGGGTAAGACAGGTCAATGTCAACCTTAACAAGAGCAGCTTCAGAAGACTGGTGGGGATGCAAGCCTAAGTGAAGTAGGTTCAGGAGATCATGGGAGAAAGGAAATTAAAAAGTAGGTATTAAAAACCTTACTGGGGCATTTAACTGTGAAGGAGAGCAGAGAAATGGATGATAGATAAAAAGGGTCGATGATTCAATAAGGACTATGGCTGCTGTTGTGGTGAAGCAAACTGACCCTCGACTTTAGAGCCCAGCTACTTTCCCCCATCTAGGAGTGCTGGCTGCTGACGGCTACAGCTCTGTCCCCTTAGGATGCCCTCAGCTGAAGGAAGTTGCCTCCAGTTACATTATACACCGCCCCAGCAGCCCACATCCTTCCAGTCACTGCAAGGGTTCAAAGGCTCTGCCCTCCTTCCTTGATTCAGGATTTCTTTGAAGGGCCATCCCATCAAAGGCCATCAAAGATACATGGGATTGACTAAAATTGCTGTTGTGACTAGGGTGGCCAATCATGCTAGTTTGCCCAGGACTTAGAGGCTTCTGAGGACTCAGATTTCCGTGCTAGAAGTGGACAGTCCCGGACAGTTGGTCACCCTGGTTTAGTCTAAGCTCAGTCATAGCTCTGCTGCCTCGCCCTTCTTTGTGTGGTCCTCTCTTCTTCCTCAGGTGTAGGGGTCTGTTCTGCAGTCGTCAGGCCATTTTCAGGTCTAGTTCCATTTGCACTATTTTCCTCTTTTATACGTTTTTGGGAGGAGGTTTCCATTTTGCCTTCCTATTCCATCATCTTTAATCTGATCTCAAATGTCATTTCTTCAGGGAAGCACACACAATCTGAACATCCAGCAGTTAGGTCCTTCAGATATTCACTTCCTCTGATGGATTATAGTCCTCAAAAGGGCAGTCCCTTGTCTGTCCATATGCTCAGCTCCTAGCACAGTGCATCGCATACAGTTGGAACTCTTTGGATGAATGAATTTGTAATCTCTAGGGCATTAAAAAGCCAGATTGTATGTTAAATCATTTTCCCTACATGATTTGCAATAGAACAAACATCTCTGACCTTTAAAGTAATCGGACAGTTCAGTGATTTGGTGGCCATTTCAGTTTGCCAAATCCAACCTGCCGCCTATTTCTGTACATGAAGTTTTATTGGAACACAGCCACAAGCATTCATTTACATATCATCTATGGCTGCTTTTGCACTGCAACCAAAGAGCTGACAGAGTCCACAGAGCCCACAAAGTCTAAGATATTTTACCATCTGACCATAATAGAAAAGTTTGCTAACTCCTGCTTTACTGACTTCTTTAAGGACTTCAGCCACACACAGAATTTATCTAGGGATCAAGTTATAGCAAAATAGAGTAAAATGTCTGCTCATTTCCTTTCTATACTATCTACTGGTGCCAAATCTTATAGGTAAAGAAAGGTGCTTAGCTCAAGCAACGGAAAGAGAAAAAGATCCGATTCCTGCACTTGTTCTTCATTCTAAGTCTAGGCCCAGTGTTGCCCACATGTAAGCTATGAACACAGTGACTGAAATGCTAACTTACTTCACAGAATTACAAAGAGCAATGATAAAGCAGTTTAAAAATGACACACTGGTAGCAGAAGAACACTAACCTAATTGAGGAGCAAAATTCCTACTTAGTTCATATCCCTCTATGATCTACTTGTGGAGAATTAGTATTTTCTCTTAATTATCCCCATGTCTTTTTATGATCCATCTCAAGAGTTTACAAAGCTTAAATTTACTATGGTTTTTTACTATTTCACATTACATATTGAAACCAAATATATGTATGTACATGCAAATATATGGCCAATTGTTTTCTAATGTATTATTTCAGAGCTGTTTATTACAAGTATTAGACCACCCCCCAAGCCCAGTGGAGTTTATGGCCTGAATTTTAAAAAGTCAGCCATAAAAAAACAGCACTGTCATATCTGCCTCTCCTCTAGTCTGAACATACACTGGAATCCAGGGTTACAATCACACAATCCCCGCACACCCCAAGACAGCACTTTAGGGTAAAATAAATAAACATTAAAAGTTCTTTAGCCTTGGCTAGCTATTTGTTAGACACTGAAACATCCAGAGTCTCAAACTCCCCATATGTAAAATGGAATAAATACCTATTAGATAATGAATTTAAATGGTAATTTTGAAGTTTGTGTACAATTAGAGGTTAAGCATGCTATCTTAGCATCCAGAAATATGAATGAAAACAAATAATGCAGCAAATGCCAGCACACATTTCTAAACACCTATACCAAAGATTAACCATTAATAATAACTAGCATTTACCAAAAGGCATACTAGACATGAGATACAGAAAACATGATACAAGATACAGAAACAAGAGATCCTACATGGAAAGAGGAAAAGGAATTCTCAGGATCATGGTGAAAGGAGAGCCCAGAATATAGCAAAATATCGGCTAGAAGAAGTAGGCTATCAGTCCACACAGGGCCAGGTCAGAAAGCTCCAGGAAGACATGCTCAGGAAAACAGAACAGCATATCTAATGAAACTGAACACTGAGCAATTTAGAAATATGGCCAAAAGTTCGGCTGATTTGGTAATAAGTTCATAGAAAACTAAGCCTAGGAAAAACAAAAAGATGTGGAAGAAAAAAAAAAAAACAGCACTTATAGTCCTAGTGAAATTGATCTGATCAAAAATCACCCTAGGTACATCATTAGTAATTAGAAGAAATGATATGTGTGAGGGATGAAGGTAAGGAAAGAGAGTAAATCCTTACATACATGGAGAGGTCAGTAGGAAGTGTCTAAAACAGAAAAAATCACAAGTAACAACACAATTGTGTTATTTAGAGACATGAAGGTAAATGGGTGTATAATTAGCTAAAAAGAGGTGCACGCAGCTGCCTGAGAAGGTTAAGGACTGTCCCCTTCCCCCAATAAACTTGAACTATCTGACTTAACAAGATAGCATTTTTCCCCTTTGGTGGTATTACATACTCTCAGCATCAAGCAGTAATGTTGCCTTTCACAAAGACTGCTTAATAAAACAATGTCACTTTAATAGGATTAGCAAATTCTCCAGTCCAAAACAAGAAGAACTCAATTTATCACAGTTTGTAATAATCACATGATTGTAGTCTCACCAGGGATTGCTGGTTCACAGCAAAAAGGGGGTCAAGAAAAATAAAAACCCAATTTTTTCTTAGGTGGTACATTTATTAAAAACATAGACTAATGGTCCTGTGCTTAAGTGTTGTTGTGGCTGTGTTCTGGCTTCCATAAATCATAACTAATTACCCAGAAGTTAAAAGATAAACAGAAATTACTGACTAAATAGTGCTATTGCAGACATAATTCCCTTACAATTAATACTTGCTAGAAAATGGAATTTGACATTATTTACAATTACACTAACATTCACAGAGCTGAGCAGCACAGGCATTAGGGTGTACTGTGACCATAAATGTCTTTTCGTATTTCCCAAATAGTTTTGTATTTTAGCTATGAAGGTCAGTTTCCAGAGCCAGACTTGTTCTTAAAAGGTAGAATTTTTATGTCCATTCACTGAAAGAGTCTCTTACATCTTTCTGGGTCTATCCATTTGCAGATGGGTGTAGAAACTGTAACCAGGTTTTTCATATCCTGCATTCACATGTGATGCCCAATCTTCATATGCTGTCCAATTTCTTTAAGATAAAAGGAGCTGAAAGAAAAATAAACCCAGAATTTGTTTTCAGCTCTATTAGTTACATAATGGAATTATAAAACTGGGGGATAAATCTTACACATTTTTAGAAATAACTCCTAAGTGATGACCAATAAATCAGCAAGGGGGACTCACTGGCTTTCAGGGCAGCCCATTCCAGTATCCTGCAGCTATGACTTTATAAAGTTCATTCTTACACTACATAAAATCTTTTCTCCAGGTAGTTCTCTCTCTCTTGGGACAATAAGAGTAAATTCAATTCTTCAAATGATTATTTTTAAACGTTGGTGATTTAACTGTCAAAGGAACAAAACTCTAGAAGGTACAGATTGGCATTTTTCACCTTAAAAAAATGCATTTGAAAGGAGGCAGAAGGTGGGGGAAAACAACACTGAACTAGGAACTAGAAGACTGGACACATATTTTGGTTCTCCCACTAATTAGCTGTATATCACTTATGCGTTCCAGATTGCATCTGGTACATCTGATATTATGATGGTCTGGTCAGATGGTACAGATAGAAATGTTTAGAAAACAAGGAAGTGTTGTCATTGGGATTTAAAGAAGTGATGATATTGTTCTGTGGCCAAAATGAGCTCATGGAAAGTTGCTCAACATCACTAATCATTAGGGCAATTCAAATTAAAACTAAAATGACATACCACTTCATACCCATTCAGATGACTACTATCAACAAAAAATTATTGGCAAGGATGTGGAGAAACTGGAACCCTTGTGCACTGTCAGTGGAAATGTAAAATGATACAGCCATTATAGAACACAGTATGGTGGTTCAAAAAATTAAAAAAAGGTATCTGTACATCCATATTCACAGCAGCATTATTCACAGTAGCTAAAACATGAAAGCAGTCCAAGTGTCCAGAGATGGGTAAATGGATAAGCACAATGTGGTATTCAGCCTTAAAAAGGTGAGAAATTCTGACATGCTACAACATGGATGAACCTTAGGACATTATGCTAAATTAAATAAGATAGTTACAAAAGGACACCTACTGTATGATTCTGCTTTAATGAAATACTTAGAGTGGTCAAAATCACAGAGACAGAAAGTAGAATGGTGCTGGAAGGAGGGGGATTGGGGAATTATTGTATAATAGGTATAGTTTCAATTTTACAAGATCAGAAGAATTCTGGAGATGAATGATGGCGATGGTTGCAAAACATCATGAATATATTTAATACTACTAATACAACTTAAAAACTGTTAAGATGGAAAGTTTTACGTTATGTGTATTTTACAATTTTTAAAAAGTGGTGAAAAAAGGGGCTGTGACCAAAAAAGCTGCCAGAATGATCTTTATCAATACCCATACTAAATTAATAAAACATTTTGTTAATATTAAACTGAAGATATTGAGATCTGTCAGAAGCTGACAGAGTTGGCTGTTATGTCCAGTCTTTTCTAATTATTATCAGAAAAAAAGGTAATGTCAAATGAACACATAAACAAAATGTGGTGTATCCATTCGATGGAATGTTATTTAGCAATAAAAAGGAAATACTGATAAATGCTACAAAAAAATAGATGAACATTGGAAACACTATGCAAAATGAAACAAGCTAGACACAAAAGATTAAATATTGTACAATTCCATATATATTAAATGTGTAGAATGGGCAAATCCATAAAGACAAAAAGGTAAATTAGTGGCTGACAAGGGCTGGGGAAAGGTGAAAATGGGGAATGACAACTAATGGGCATGCTGTTTCTTTTAGAGAGAAGGAAAACGTCCTAAAATAGATTGTGATGATGGCTGCACAAGTCTGATTATACTAAGAACCACTGAACTGCACACTTTAAATGGGTGAATGGTATAATACATGAATTCTGTCTCCATTTAAAAAGTGACAATGCAGAACAGTATTCTGTATTTTTTTCTAAATCAATTCATATCAGATATAAAGATCATTGAGAATGAGCACGTATCTTACCAGCAGCTAAGTCAAGAAAAACATAAGAGAAGGAAATAAAGCTGGGAGTTGCAAAAAGCCTGTGAAGCAGCAGGATGAGCTGGGAGTTGCTGTCACCAGGGCTCCCTCTCCTGGAAGCAGAGTAATACCAGACAATGGATGGCACCGACTGGCCTCAGTGGACTCTGGCCTAGGTTCAACAAGAGCCTTCTGCAGAATGACCGTGGTATGGCCTTCATTGATTTGAATCATCCCTTCCTCTCCACCCAGACCTGCCAACAATATATAGCAAGGGGCAATAAAAAGAATACTGAACTGAGAATGAGGAGAGCAAGACAAATCACTTCTGAGATTCATGTCAGTAAAACTAGAAACGATCTACAAAGCTGCATCCAGCTCTAATACTCAGTGTGCCTGTAACTCTTATCTTAGGCCCTGTCTCCCGCAAAGGGTACTGTCAAGACCTGGCACTGTTTCTGCCAAATATAAAATCAAATAATCCCTGACGTAATATCGTTCATCCTACAGACCCGTATCTTTTTATCATTCCTTAAAAAAAAAAAGCAACTATAAATGTTCAAAGAAGCACAACCTCTTGGGTTACAAAAGTCAGCACTGGAGGAAGGAAACCTGGTACTGAATTAAGAATTTCGGATTCTAGGTCAAGATCATTCACTGACCCGATGAGTGACCTTGAACCGGCCACTTCTCTAATTCTCGATCTCTGCTTCTCTGCCTACAAAACGAGTTGCTCTGGGGGATAAACCTTTCAATTCGAACGCTAGGGCTGGGCGATTCTCCCTGCAGTCCGGACCACCACGTGGACTCGGGCACCCTGACCCTGACCCGCACACCCTAAGCCGCGCAAGTCCCTTGCTCCTCATGCCCGCTCAGCTCAAAGGCCACCAAAGGCCGCAGGGGCAGAGCTGGGGGGCAGTGGGGGCAGGCTCCCTGCAGGTCTCACGGCCACAGCCCAAAGTGACACTCACTGACTCGCAGCAGGGCGACGTAAATGAGAAAGTTCCGTATGGAGGAGATCACATCCTCGCGCATCTTCCGTTTCATTTCCTCAGGGTCCAGCTTCGGCGCGAGGCCCTCGATGCGGAACATCCCGGCCCTGCCACACCGACTACGAGCGGCGCGCTCTGCTCGGTCCTGGGGCCGCCTCGCGCCCGGAACTCGGCCCAACCCTATTTCCTATTTCCGCCCCTCATCTTCGCACGCGCCGACAGGAGCCTGCAAGGGACAAAGTCCTTCCTGACCGAGCTGTTCTGGCGAAGGATGCCTGAAGAGGGCGGCCGCAGTCTTAGCAACGCAGGACACGGTCGGCTCTCTCCAGGATGCTGCTTTAAGATCCTGTGTCTGAAGTTGGGCACGCTGTACAGCAAAGTGGTTTTACAACCCCTGAGGGGGCGGTGCACAGAGGTACCACCATAAGTGATAATAATAGCTAACATTTATCGAGTACTCAGTGCAGTTCTGCGCCATGAGTTAGATACTATAATCTTCATTTCCTAGATGAGAACATTGAAGCACAGAGAGCTTTAAAACGCTCAAATGTGCTTTAAAATATCTCCAGGGGGAAAAAAATGTGTTGAGGAAGAGAGATGAAACGATATTGGCAAAATACTGAAAATCGATTAAGATGGTGACTAATGCACCATTTTAATTATTCTAGTCTTTGTGTGTGTGAACTTTTTCGTGATAAGATGCTGAAACTTGCTCAAGTTTGCATAACTAGTAAATGCAGAATAGTGTTATACTTAGGCCTGTGGGACCCAGAGACAAGAGCTTTAAACATTTTCCATGTAATTGCTGTATTCTCATTCTGTAGTTAACTGATCCATACAAATTATACCATTGGCCCAATAATATATATAAAACAAGTTCAGATCTGTTCAGTATTTTACAGATGAGGAGAGGGAGGCTTAGAAACCAAGCAGACTGCTTAAAGCTATTCTGCTAGTGATGGGCAGAGGCAGGGTTCCAGCGCAGATATTTACAATGTCAAGTCAAATTCTTTTTCCCCTGCACCCTACTGCTCCTCCGTTAACAGTTAGTGCCCACATGTATGGGCATCACTGGAGTTAGAACATAGGAGTTTAATGCAGCGACATTTCCTGTCACAGAGTCATCAAAACAGTGTTGCCCCAAATTATGCATGCCAACTAACCATGTATAATTCTTAGACATGAACCAGATGACTGAACTACTCACATAATTCAAAACCAGAGTGTTTCTTCTTGACTGAACATGGCATATCCACAATCAACTTTGGATAAATTAAACAGTAATTTACTATGAAAGCAACTGATGACTACAAACATTAGTGCCCACCTTCCTGATTGACAGAATGTAAGACATTCAGGCTTTAGTAACCTCTTGCATCTGTAATTCATGCGGTGGAATAGCAGAAGCTGCTCTGGAATGGGAGGGGCTGACTTCCAAGGAATATCCTCCATCCAACCCTTTGAGAGTATTTAGAAAGGCTACATTGATTCTGAAATGCAGCAGGGGCCATGGAAAACACCTGGACAGGAAGACTGGAGACAGGCCTCTAGATCTGGCACTGCCACTATCAAGCCAGTTTCACCGCAACCTATTTCTTTAGTTGTAAAGGGAGAAGGTATGATTAATGCTCGTGAGAGTCCCTCTCAGTTCTAACAGTCTATGCATTTTGAATTCTACTTGTGTCATTCAGGACATTCTGGTCTGGCATGTATGGATATCAAAATATCAAATGTGGTCAGACATCAGAACATCCAGTGTGCGTTTTCTCCATGGTAAGAAGAAAGTACCATTGAGGCATGTCTCATCCATCTAACTAGTGAGGCAAAATGAATTGTCAAGGAATGAGTGATTATGTGATTCCAGTAACATATCCCTAATGCTGACTGAGCTTAGATAAACAGTTCTCATACAGAATTACCAATTTTTTTTCTTTACTGAGATACTTTTGAATAACTGGTCTGGATTCATAGGGAACCAAAGAGGAGAAAAATTAGCAAAAAATCATGTTTCTCAGAGACCGCCCCCCGCCCCACAGATTTGTAGCATTTGAATTTTACGGATCCAGTGCTGTATAAAGCACCACATGTTTACTTGATGGGTGATGCGGTGGCAAATGACTGGCCTGTTAAAAGGCAACATTATTCTCATAACAATTCTCCTTAAAAGGTCTGGGGCTTGCCTGCTTTCCTGTACAGAGAGGAATGTAGTAGATGGAAATATGCAGCGGCTGTGTCTTAAGGTGAGTAACTGGTTCTGGATACAGTCTAGGAGGGTGAACTGTTCCATCTTAGAAATGTTCATCCTGCTGAACTTTGTCTTTCTTTTGCATGGCTTCTCCAGTTGTAATGGAGGTTAGGCACCTGAGAAGAGGTTGTCTCTTTTTCTGGCATGTAGTTGGTGGTATTGTGCAATTATGGTTGGTTTAGATGAGGCAAATTGAGCGAATATAAAGTATTTCAGGAAGTTAACACTAGAGTGAGCCGTATCACATCTTGAGTCCCTTGTTTTTTGATGATAATGGGATTGAGTCTAATCTTTAAAATCACTGCAGCTCTAAAATGCTGAATTAAGTGTTCCACTTTCCTGTTTTCCTTCATAACTTTGCACTAGAGGCTAAAAGTAAAGGATTCTCTGTGATCTCCATGAAAGGGAAAAATAAAAAGCATGCATGTAAAATTGAAGATTGATATTTGTGTTATTTAGCCTAATCACCGACAAAATGATAGCTGATACCATAGCCTGTCCTGTTTTCCATTTCAGTCCCAGAAGGGATTCAGGAGCCATTTCTTTTGCCTCAGTTTCTCAGTTCTACATACAAAACTTCAGTGAGTATAATGTATCCATAAGAGAACTAAATGTTTTACTGGGGAGGATTTTTGTTGGCAAGGTCAGCAATGACTCATAATTTGAGAATAATTTTGACATATAATCACAGGAACCTTCTGGTTTCTAATATAGGAACCTATAATCTTTGGGTATTGAACAGTTCAACTCTTTCCATTTGACAGATAAGGAAATTGAGGTCCAGTGGGAAACTAGTTAGATATAGAACTAGCTGGGACTAAGGTAGGTTTCTGGGCTCCCAGTTCATTTTTTCCCATCATATTTTACAGCTTTCAATACTTTGTGAATATTTTCATTGATAATCCTCCCCTAAGAGGTAAAGACTGGAAGAATGGGGTGCTGTTCAATCCAAGTTTGGGGAGGGTCAGAATAAGGGGTAGCTGCTATTCATCAGCAGTCTGATGCCAGTCCTTCTGTCTATGTTTCCACATTTATCACCAGTAGTTAATCTGGAGTGTGTTATTATCCAGCTCCACACCTCTCCTTCCTCATTTCTGCAGGAGATGAACATGAGCTGGAGTTCCCAAAATAGACCTGCCTTTGAAGTCCTCTCAGGACCCAAGATGAAGGAAACAAAGATCAGGACAAGGAAAGGACACCTGGACCCACAATAAGGATTGGTCTGTGAGAGATGTTCACCAGAAGTCCTCATCCAGCAGATGGGATAGCCTGCTTCTAGAAATTATTGCCCAACAAGAGGTGTCTTCAGGAAGAGAGGCCTTTTGAACCTTAAAGGATGAGTAGAATTTGGATAACCTTCATTTCAATGGCATTGGCTTTCTGTAATACCTTGTTTTCTGTTCTAATTTTTAGAGCTTTGTTGTCTGGATGATTCATGAATGTTTGATCTCTTTCCATAGACTACAAGCACTTCAACTACAGGAAACATACACTTAATCCTCCAGAGAACTGATATAAGGTCAAAACTCAGAAGGTACCCCCTGAGTGGATAATGAATGAGTGAATGAACTTCATATCTGCTAACCTTTAGAATTTTAAAAAACTGGTAACTTTGTATATTAGCTTGGAAGGAAATCATCCCCTGAAGAAATTTACCCAAAATTCTACATATTAATTTTTATGTAGTTACTTATTTCTCACCATTTTCATACAACTTGGTTTTTGTTTGCCTAAATAAAATCATTCAAATAATTTCAATGTATCATAGACAAAGTTAAAGAAGGAACTTTAAAAGTTACTTGCTTTATTTATAGCAGCATAATTATAGAAAGCTCATATTATATTTTTAATAACTTCTTTTTCCATGAAAGTACCTACTTATTTTTTTTTGGTATCATTAATGTACAGTTACTTGAACAACATCCACCATCATCAAGTCCCCACCACATACCCCATTACAGTCACGGTCCATCAGTGTAGTAAGATGCTATTGAATCATTACTTGTCTTCTCTGTGTTATATGCTTTTCCTGTGTCTGCCCCCACTACATTATGTGTGCTAATTGTAATGCCCCTTTTTCCGCCTTATCCCTCCCTTCCCACCCATCCTCCCCAGTCTCTTCCCCTTTGGTAACTGTTAGTCCATTCTTGGATTCTGTGAGTCTGCTGCTGTTTTGTTCCTTCAGGTTTTGCTTTGTTCTTACACTCCACAGATGAGTGAAATCATTTGGTGAAAGTACCTACTTATTTTTATAAATTTAGAAACTAAAGAATTAAGGGGTGGGGGAGGCAAATAATAGCCTCCCATAATCTCACAACCACTGTTGACATATCGGTGATAATCCTTTCAGTCTCTCCTGCTATCATCTACATAGGTCACTCTCTCTGTTTCTCTTTACATATATAGGTACACACACACACACACACACACACACACACACACACACACACACACATAATACCCCCATGTGTATATGCATTTTTTATAAAAATGGGTCATATCGTATATGCTATTTGAACTCCCATTTTTCATATAAGTTATATTGACTTTCTTCCTATATCTTTAAATATTCTTCTAAATGTCATTAATGATGTGTATGTACCATAATCTATTTAACTAAGTCTCTATCTCTGGTCATTTAATTTGTTTCCATGTTTTCCCTATAAACAGTACTCTAGGGAACAGCCTTATAACACTATTTTTGTGTACTTGTAAAAAGTTTTCCAGTCATTACAATCATTACCTTAAATTCAGGGATCTCAGTTTTTCCCATTGACTCTTTTTATTCTGAGGAAAAAGCACTCTTTGGCCAAGAGTGTGGGGGTCAGATCTCCAGAACTTTGGCAACTATAAACGAGGGATGGGATATTTTGTTCGTGTTTAGAAGAGGTTTGCTTCCTTGTGCTGTAATTTCTAATTATTTTGCAGCAGTAAAGTGAAACATATTCAAAGGCTTAGTTTGCATTGACATTATTTAGACCACGTAGTAATTCCCAGCCATCTCCCTGCAGAGGCTGGAGAGTTGATTTTGCCACCATTCCCATCCCACCCCCATTACACAAACATGCATATATTAGTGATATGTGCTTATGCAGCTGGGTATAATTTCTTACCTTTAAATAAAAATGCACAGTCCGTAATATAATGGGTGCTCAATTAATATTTATCAAGTGAAAGAAAGAGAAAAAAAGGAGTTTTTTTAATTGAGTCAGTGATCATAGGTCCACCTCCTATACTGTTAGACATGCTCTTACCCCATGTCAGGAGACCTTTGAGAAAACAGGAAGTGAGTTCCTTATTCCAACCTCCACAGGAAACAAAGGTGAGGCGATCACGGGGCAGCCACTATCCATTCTCCACACCCTGTCCCTGACATTTTCAAGTACACAGTCCTGCCCAATCAAAGCACGGAGCTTTCTACAGGTAGGAATACATTTTTCTTATTACATATTGAAGTTGAATTGCTATACATTGAACAAACTGTGAATAAAAGAACATGCCAATCTTCCCATTATGTAATATTTAGAATTTGTTTGCAGAGAAAAAGTCCAGGCCTTAAAATGTGACACCTTATCCTAACCATTTTCTCCAGAGTGTCTCTCAAAATCTCAGGTCTGGAATGCTTGGCCCCCACCTCCAACTTCCCTGCTTCTGTTTAGGTATTTCTAGTGAAGGCGGGGAGCTCACCACTTTACTGGGCACTTTCACCCACCTTTGGATAGGCAGTTTTCCTTTCAGAGACAAAACTGCTTCTTTGTACCATATTCCCACTGGTTCTAGTTACGTCCTTTGTGGTGTCAGAAGCAGCTGGGATCATTCTTCCTCATGGATATGTAAAGACAGCTTGGGTCTTCCTTGATGCTTGTTTGCTTCAGGCTAAAATTAATTCTTGCAAAATTCTCTTAGACTTTTCCAGTTTTACCTTACCTACAACTTTAAAATTTCTAGTTAGCAGCGATGGACTGATTTACTCTGAATTATCTGGCTCTGCCCCTCTCCCCCAACCCAAGCACACCAAAGGGAACATAGTGGGTTCCTGGCAAGGACCTCTGGGATTCAATGCCAGAGACTCTCTAATTGTTACTCAGGGATTGTCCCTGAACAAGAAGTGCATGCCTGTGCTATCTATCTCCCTGACCACCCATTTCAGCCTTGGCTTTTGCACTGTGAAAAGAAGGCCAGCTGTAGAGGGAGTGTGGTTGCAGTGAATAAAGCACGGGCTTTGGAGTGAGGGTTAGGTTTAAATTGCAGCTCTTCTTGTTTTGAGACCTTGTGCTAGATGTTTACCTTTCTGGGCTTTTATTTCTCCACCTGTGACAGAGGGTTCTAATATTTACTTCAAAGTGCTGTTATAAGGGCCAAATAAAATGATGTACTTAAAGTGCCTGGCTTATGGTGGGCGTTCTCTAAATGGTAGCTACTACTACTAAGAAATAATTTTTACTAGAAAAATTATGACTTAATCAAATTCTGAATGGGACCAGTCATTTTTTCACTACAACACAGTCTGTTATCATTTGTCAGTCCCATCTAAGTTCTTCTCTTGCCTCTGATTCCCAGTAAATCTTTTTAAAAGAATGACCCCTACTCACAGAGCTCTTGTCCTTACCTCCTCTTCATTCTGCAGCCCAAGGATAGCTTGGGTTTCCAGCCCTGCCTGTTCTCTGAAACTGCCTCCTTTAAGGGGAGTCCTTATTGCCAAACCCAGGGGACCCTTGTGGGTCTCTACCCCCATGCAGCATCTGGCACTTCTGGCTACACAACTCTTTCAGGAGAGCTCTCCCCTCTGAGCCTCAGGGATACTTCATTCTTCTAGTTTTTGTGACTGGATGTCTCCTTTCACACCTCTTCCTAGGGTCAGCTCCTAAGTGACCATGTTCTTTAAGGTTCTTTCCTGGAACCTCTTCTATCCTCATGGCCAGTCTAGTCTGTCGTCAACTGCCATCCTTAAGCTAATAATTCACTACATATGTCTCCAGCCTGTATTTCTCTTCAGAAACACAAATCTGTATATGCACCCAACCTCTTGACTTCGCTCTCTCCTTGAATGTCCCATGGGAATATTACACTCCACTGTTCACAGTGGAACCAATCATCTTCCCCTCCTACTTAACATAACTCCGATGCTCTGCTGCCTAATGACTGACACTACCATCCAGTCCCTCCAGCTGCCAAAGCCAGAAATCTGGGAGTCTACTTTCATTCTTTCTTCTCCTTTTGGCTCTATATCTAATTAACCACCAAGCTCTGTCAATTCTGTCTCCTTAATATCTCTAAAATTCATTATATTCTTTCTCTCCCTCCCACCACTGCTTTTGCTCAGGCCAACCACCAACTGGTCTTCTTTCTTCTGTCTTATCCCTGCAAGTATATTTCCACCCTGAAGTAATCTTTCTAAATATAATTTTCATAAGGTTGGTCTCCCATATAAAATACTTTGATTATTTTTCACTGCCCTCAGGAAAAAGTACAAATGCTTTGGCCCTCTTTAGAAGGCCTTTTATTGACTTGGTCCCCTTTTCCACCCTAACCTCACCTCTTTGCTCTCCTCTTCCACAACATGGTCCTCTTCGTCTTTCTCCCTCTGTCATTCTCTTTCCCCTCCAGGTCTCCCTCTTCCAACCCTACATACTGTTGACTGTTCCCTGAACTCACCAAACCCTTGGCTCTAGGTCTTTGCACATGCTTTTCTTTTTGATTAGAATTCTCTTTCCTACCTCTTCACCTTTTCTTCCAAGTCATTGAGAAATCCTCTTAGAAGTCACCTCCTTCAAAAAGTCTTCTGTAGGTTAGTTGAGAATAATGTGCCAATCTTGGCTCTTCATTGTAAAGAATATACCACAGTTGTAGAAGATATTAACACTATGGGAAGCCAGGGTGAGGGATTGATGGGAACTATCTGTACAGTCTTTGCAACTTTTCTGTACCTCTTAAACTATTCTAAAATAAAAAGATCATTTACAAAGTCTCCACTAACCCCCCTGTGCTGGCTTAACTGTTTATAAGAACTGTGCCTACTATCAAAGCATCAAAGCACTTAACACAGTGTCTGGCCATAGTCTATGTGTCTATCTCCTCCACTGAGGAAGGATAGGAATCATGTTTACTCATTTGTGTATTTCTGATGCTAGCCTGGAAAATGGTGTATGTTTAGTAAGTATCTCCTAAGTAAATGTTGCTAAATAGGTTGATTTGGTACAAAAGTACCAAAGCTTTTGTTGTAGGGTAATTTGAAATTATAGGCCTGGAAAAAAGAACTTGAAATATCAGACACCATAAATGACTTGTAGGCTCTTCTTGTTTTTCAACATGATGGACTTGGCAGAAATGCAAAGTACCTGAATGTCACATGCCTCCGTACACGCTGCATATTTCCAAGAGTCACATGACATTCTTTCCTTGCAGGTAAAGAGCCTTGGGCCAGGTGAGCTGTGTTAGTTCACTCCTGGTGCAGACTGCTGGCACACCCCAGGAGGGTGTGGACTGTGTATTGAATGCATGATAGCCAACTAGGGCAGAGAGCAAAAGAACTGGTTGGAAGAACAATGAAAGCACAGGAAGATGAATCTCCAGTTCAGCAATTCTAGTCCCAGCTCTTTTGCCGCATGAATTTAGCTAAGTGTCTTCCTCTTTGTAGGCACCAGTCAGTATTTGTAAAATGAGGGCTTGGATTGGCTGGTCTCTAAAGTCCCTTCCAGGATTGATGCTCTGGGATTCTGTGATCGGTGTGAAGACTGGGCACCAGTGGAAGGAAACAGGTAAGTGTTTATTAGGAGCATGTGGCGACTAAACCATTGGTCCCAGGTCAGCAGCAGTCTTTAGCAAAAGGAAACTAAGCTAGGTCAGAGATTTGTCTAAGTCACCCTGGATGTACAGACCTCTGGGGCACAATAGCTCAATATTGTATGTTAAGGATCTAACTCAGGGCTGCCAGAAAGAAGCATTTCCAAGGATTGAAATAGGGGAAGGTGAGTGGTAGACCAGCGATAATTTTCACTTAATAATAAAATGACAACATTTGAGGAAAGTTTTTATGTTTATTGGCCAATAGTTTTGGTTATTTTGATAATTTTTTTTGTACTGAAATTACCCAAAATTTAAGTGTTAGTGGTGTTGCAATTTGTACGACCTGGAACTTGGCTGGGGCAGGTATGACAGCAATGCAGTTTGTTTTAATGGAATTGTTAAGTGGTTGAATTGAGATTATTTGGAGTTTGGTGCTATCGAGTAATGTAAGTTCAGAATTGCCTTAGTCAAGTGAAAAAAAACCCAGTTTATTTTGAAATTTACCTTAAAAAAGTGGAAGTGGCTTTGATAATTACATCAAAGATTCATTGGGAAGCACAAGGAAAAGTGTACATTTGCCTAATTGAATAAATACATCATAACCAACTATCACTAGTTAAGAAGATCTAGTTCTTGGAAGAGAACTAGGGTGAATAGAGAAGAAAATAGCATTTAATTTTTTAAAAATCATGAGAAAATTATTTTTGCTCACCAGTCACTGGTGTCAGAATTTCTGATAGGTGTGTGGAAACTCCCACCTCCGTCCCTGAAAAAACTGAAAATTCAAGGGTACAGGTTGTGCTGAGGGGCACCTGCTCCCAGCTCAGGGTGCTCCCAGCTATGACCTTTCAAATGTGGTCTCTCCTTTGTGTTGACCAAGAGTTTCCTCTTCTTGGAAAAATGCTTACATAATAATTCATTTGGGTTCAGAGAAGGCAGATGATCACTTAACCTCTTAGAGGTTTTGGAATTTGAATCCTAGTGGACAAGGCACCAGCCAGATGTTATTGGGGAGATGTGTCATTCTTAATCCTCAGCATTGAGGTGGGCCAGGAGCAAAGAAAAATCCCTCCTGAGAGATGAGGAAACCAGCCAGACACAGGGAGGATTAAGGGTAATGGATCAAGCTTTAGAATCCCATGAAGAGGAACCAAAACACAAAAATTGTAGTAGTTAGATTTACTGAGTACTTATTCAGTGCCAAGCCAGGTGTAAAATCATAATTATCATGATCAAAATTATATTAATAATTCTCACACCAACCCTCTGAAGTAGGCTCTCTTATTTCCATTTTCTAAGTGGAAAATTCAGGTATAGAAAGATTAAATATTCACCCAAGGATCATCAGATGGTAAGTCGTAGAGCTGGGATACAAACAGGCAATTCAGTAGTCATTGCAGAACCATTGTTGTTAACCACCCATGCCCTGGTGCATATATAATCTTTCAACCTGCCCTCATCTATGACCCTCATTATGACTCCAGCATCCACCCTGGGGCTGAGAAGGTAATGGGCTTTGTTGAGTGTTCCTGAACTGAACAGAACAAAGCAGACTCAGCCTGTGCCCAAACCTGGTACCTGGGGTCTGGGGGAAGCCCTGATTGGCTCAGCACAATACTTGAGAGAAGCGGAGTGCTAGCCAGTCCCTGGGGGCTGGGAGCAGAAGTCCAGTCCAGCCAGCTGATGTGGGTCATGGGCAGGATCCCCCCTCACTGCACAGAAAGGCAAAGAAAACACTGGGCACTCAGGAGCCCAGAGCTGAAGGACGTGAGGAAGCAGCCTGGTCATTCCACAGCATCGACTAGGAACTCATGCTACATCAGTCTCTGTGCTGGATGCTCGCCACTGTGGATATAGAGTTGGATTGTGTATGTTCCATGCCCTGGAGGAACCCAATGCTAGTACTGAGAAGAGCTGTCTATCTGGTAGAGTCCCGGAAATTGCCTATGGACCTGTGTCTGCTATGTAGGGCAAGGCAACACTAGTTCTTAATCCTATTGTTTGTCTTGGTGGAATTTTATATATTCCATTTATTACCCACCAACTGAATTCAGGAGATGAGTTGTATAATTTTCAGACTCCTGGATGAACTTTCTGGATGAAGGATACAGGAGCTAAAGAGGTGGCAAGGCTGGGTAGACAGAACTTGCAAAAGATCTCTGCAATTAAAGTGGCTGGAAAGATGGTTAGAGAAGAGACAGGAGGAGAAGAGAAGAAATAAACGTGCCCTTACTTACATTCATCAGACAGTGAGGCTCGCCCACCCCAGCAGAGAGGAGGGCATTTGTTCTGTTAGCCACGCAGCCTTCTTTTGGGTCGGATCTCTTGAGCAACGAAGAAATCTTGGTAGGCTAAGGCTCTGGGTGATAAAAGGGATGTTGGGCTGCCTGGAAAAGCCCCAGTTCGTGCTTATTATACTGGTGGCATTATTTATATTGCCTTATTTCAGTCTGACAGGCATCATGGCTTGGATGATAAATCTTATGGTCATGCTGCCTATGGACAAAAAGCGCCTCTATTTTTCTGATGGGACTGCGTTCTGAATTTTAACCCCAAAGAGATGTTGTATAAAGACCTCTTGCTAGATAGCCTTTTCCTCTGTCACCACCATGCCTGAGTATGGACAAAACTCTTTCCTTGGCTGGAAAAATATAAAATGGAAATTTACTTTAAAAATGAATAGAAAACAAAATGTATTTCCTTTAAAATAGGAAAGCAGATACCGGGTACAAATGTATGAAGTTCCTGCCACAGATCAATTTGGCTGGCTCAGGCTAGAGTTGGTATTCTTGGATCTTTTAGCTTTCCTCCCCCTGGTTCTCTGGGGCACACAGCCAGAGAAAGGCTGGACTGAAGTGCGGGTGAGGAACCACAGATGCCCTGCTGGGCTGTGAGCCCCTGGAGGTAGTCCTTGAGGTGTCCTTCTCTCCTGGCTCCTGGGAGAAGAGTTGTTTTCTCATGTGGAGCCACCCTTGGAGGTGAAGCATGGTCACAGTGAACATGGCAATTATTAGAAACTTGAAAAAGGATTAGGAAGTAGGAATGAAATTGATGTTTCATGAAGTCTAATTAAGCATTGCCCAGCTCATTAGCAGCAGTCAGCTCAGTTTATGTGGCCTGGTTTACAGATAGCAGAAAATAAGTTTTCAGAAAAAAAACCCTTTTTGTGCATCCATTCTTCTCTCTGCCCTCAGTAGAACATCTACCCATATCTGTGTTGTCCGACTAGTGTGTTAAATCCGTCAGATAGGATCTGTGATTGTATGTGACTTTAGTCATCTATTTGTTTCAGATGCATTTTTGAACTGTTTGAACCGCTTCATTACCTCTTCATTGGGATACAGATGGAGATTAGATATTTTAATAGACAATTATTGAGCATTAGGCTTGTCATAGATGTTGAAGAGAATTATAGGGTCAAGGATTTAGAGTCAAAATTCAAAGAGATGTAAAAAAAATGAGAAATCTCAAATATTGTTTAGGTTTTGAGTAGAAGCTCATTGTTTCAAAGATTTGAGAATTGTGTAGTAAAACCACACCAGCTCTTGTTTCCACTTTCCCAACCAAACAAAGCTAAAGATCACTGAATCAATTAATAAGAGATACAAGGGTGTGCTTCGTCAAGGAAAGGTCCTCCGAGAAGCTTGCTGTTTCAGGAAGACATGGTCACTGCTTCCGGGAATCAATTTTAAAAGGAACCAAATGACCTTGTGGCCAGTGAGAACAGCTGTAGCTACTGAGGTCGAGCCAGCCCTTGTGCTTCCTTCTATTTAAACCTCCTGGGTCATAGGAACCACACAGATGGGTGGGAATGACTTCCCAGCAGGGGCTTTGCTGGTATCCAGTTTCTTTTGATAAACTGCCTCATTCTCTGTGTCAAACTGCTTCTGAAATTTGAAATAAATTCTGGGTCTATGGAGTAACACATGGATTATTTTAAAAATATGAAAGAATCTACCTATGAAAATGTTGAACGTATGCAAAAGTCTTCCAAATTGTGAACTCTGGGTGCTAGAGAGCAATCCTGAAGGTGCTGCCATTACTCAAGACGTTTTTTCTTTTACAAGTCATGCCTGGGAGCTGATGCCAGAAACAATTTACCAATCTCAAAAGCAACCACACTCTTAACTTTATAGTAATGATAAAAATACTGGATAGAAATACTGACTGAAAGTTCTTAGTTTTAATACAAATAATAGCTAAAATGTATCCAGGGCATATTGTGTGCGGGTCCCGCACTGACAGTTTTGCATGCCCTGTCTTGTTCAGTCCTCCCAATAATCATTGTTATTATGTAGGCATTATTAAATTACTATTACAACTTCACAGATAAATATTATTACAGCCCAACCTCTCTCCAGAATTCCTGACCAGACATCCAACTGTCTACTCAGTGTCTCCATTTGGATGTTTACTAAGCATCTCAAGTTTAAAATGTCCAAAACTTGGCCCTAATAATCCCCTACTTGTTCCCCTGCTGCCAACACATGTGCACCCATTCTGGAAAATGACAACTCTAGCCCTCAGGTTGCTCAGCTTTGACTCGTCTCTTTCACTCAAACCCCACATGCAACCTGGTCAGGAAATCCTGTCTCTGCACCTCAACTGATACCAGAATCTTGACCACTTCTCACTCCTCCTCTGCAGCAGGTCCGAACCCCTGGATCGCTCTCCTGGAGTGAATGCAGTAACCTCCCTCTGCCCTTGCCGCCTGCCTAGTCTATTCTCGTGACAGTAGCCACAGGGATCCTGGTAAAATGCAAGTTCAAAACCCTCCAGTGGCTTCCTGTCTGACTCAGAGCAGAAATCAAAGCCCTTCCAGTGGCTACTAAGCCTCATCAGGGGCTGGCTTCTTTTCTGATCTTTACCTTGAGTTCACAGACCCTGAATTTTATGCACTCTCTTGTTCGTGTGTGAGCCTGTGCATTCTTCTGAGGAGAGCCCATGTGGCTGTCACTGGATTCTTGAAGGACTCAAAAATCTCCCAAAAGCTTAAGAATCACTGCTTGGAGGAAGCCTCACACTTGAAAATTTAATGTAAAGAAGGGATTTATTCGAATTATAAAATGATTTGGAAAGGATTCTGTATATGATGTAAAGAATCACTGAAAATGTCTTGTGTGTTTGCAATACAATGAATACATGAAATTCAGATTCACACTTGTTTTAGTAGACTCTGTGATCCAAGTGTATCAGTTTTAAGTGGATTCAGATGAAATGCCACGACAATAAAATCTATTCGTAACAAAAAGATGTTTGAGCCTCCAGCTAACAGGTTATTTCAAATAATAAATAAAATCTGCATGCATAGCTTTGGGCCTGTTGTGTGTAAGGTGTTGTGTTTGGAAACATTTTTGGCACAGTTCAGTACATATAGCTTGAAGCAGAGCTTGGCACACAGTCAGCCCTGTATGTCTATCTTCTGTGTGCTCCTTTTACCTCTCATGCTTGAGTCACCAGGACCCCAGCACTACAATTCTCTCTTCCACTTAACCCCAGCATGTGTGCAAAATATGCATAGGCCCTTGCCTTCTGCCTCCATCTCTTGCCCATTTATAGGTCTCAAAACCCTGACCTATATCCCAGGGGTCTTTTGTGAATTGACCAGTAAGCCGTACTTAATTGCAAAGTAAGCATTAATTATTGTTTTCACCATCAGTTCCAATCTGGGTTCCTGACACAGAGACACCTCGCTCATACAGTGGCTCACTGTGGGAGTTCAGACCACCCCACAAAAACAAACCTAAGAGGGATGTGTTCTCCTCTGAAGTATGTTAGGAGTACTCCAAAGTATTTTAAAGATTTTAAAGTACTTGAGTTCACACAGGAGTGGCGTCTTATTTGTGACTGCAGGGAACCTGGTCAGTGTCCCCAACATCAGAAGGGCTGCCATGGGCAGAGGATGCAGACTTGTCCTTCAGGAGTCCGGAGGGCAGAAGCAAGACTGGAGGGAAGCAAATGTTAGCCCAAGAATGGGAAGAACTTCAACGGCTGGAGCAGTTCAACTCAAACTAGCTGCCTGTGAAGAGCATAGTTCTTCCCAGTCATGGAAAAGTTCAAGCAAAGGGTAGGTGACTTTTTATTTTCAAATAATTTACTGATTGATTACCTACCAAATACATGACATTGTCCTAATTGCTGGAGGGACCCAAATGTGAACTAAGCAAGTACTGTGTTCTTAGTGAGCTTCTGGTGTTCGAGGGAAGATAAAATCCATCCAGCTGTCCATTTGATGACTATATATTGAGCATCTACTATGTGACAGGCATCATAGCACTAGAGATACAGCAGTGAACAAGACAAAGGTTTTTGTTTCTTACAGGTGATAGATGAGATTGATAATAAGAACCCCTAAAGCATGAAGTTAATCTTACCCTTTGAGAATTAAGTTGGCAAAAGTTAATGTGAATCAAATAAAATCAGTTGGCTAATGGGGATTTAATTATAACTAAGAAAGTTTAAATATAACAAATCAAATCATCCTTTGATGACTGTGACCACTGTTGTTATAAAGGAGGTGGTCATCCCGGAGCTGGAACACAGGGAGTCAGAGGAAAAATATTTGTGAATTTGTTCCTAGCATTATCTGAAGACAAGATAGTCTACCAGGGACTGAAGACATGAAGTGTCACAGGTCAGTGACATTGGCCATTGAGATCTTTGAACTCCTACTCTTTTCATCACCCACCTCCTCTTTTCCTGCTTATCTTCTAACTCCTACTTACTGTGGATTTTAACTTAAATATAAGCCTCATCTCTACTCTCACAGTACTGTGTACGTCTCCTTCCTAGCACTTACCCCAGCTCTGCTTGAGTGTTTATTAGTGTCTCTCTCCCCAACTAGACTGGAAGCCACATGAGGGTGGAAGCCCTCCTAGTATTATTCACAGCCATATCCCATTGCCTGGCACATACAGGCACTTAGTAAATATTTGTTAAATGACTAAATAAATATACAAAAGACTTAATGCATCTTACTTCCCAGGAAGATTTCCCTATAAGGGAAGAATGCTCTGAGCAGAGAGATGACTCTTATTTCTGGAATTCTTGGAGACCTAACACTACTGCAGAATTCTAACAAAAGACAGAAAATGCGAGTGGATGGGAATGAAGCTATGGGACTTCAGAGATGGAATAGCACTATGTCAGTGGTTATGGAAGACAAGGCTCCTGACTTTAGTCTTGAATCAAAAATTAGATTTTTGACTCAAGCATATGGAGCTGAGTGATGGAGGGGAAAGGGTTATTCTAGCCAGAGATGTATGGTATGAGCAAAGATAGCAAGTTTGGAATTCAGGGTGAATTAGGAGGGTATTGGGACCTAAGGCAAGGAAGGCAGGCCAGGGGCCCAGTGAGACAGTGGGACAAAGAATTTGGACTTACTCATCTGTTGGCAGTCTTTGCCATAGAGGGGGATCCCTGCATTGCACGGGAGCTGGGTCCTTCTGTAGTATCCCAAAAAAGCAATGGTGTGGACATGACAAGGACTGGATGCGTCCAGAAGAAGCCTAGCTGGCTGCCTCCCTAAAGGCCCTCACAAAGGGTGTTACCTCAGTGATCTCACAGGGTCCAGGTTCTGGTCCTTTGTCAGTCCCAGAAAGCTGATTTGTTGAGGATAGATCTAAGCTTACAAGGCTACTGCATATAACCAGGATGCTAATTTAGTAATTTACAAGGAAAACTAGAATTGCTAAAGGTACTAAATGCTCCAATCCTACTAGAGCATTCTAGCCTTGTAAGCAGCCTGCGTAAGAAGTCATATTATAATCAGGTGTCTGTTTATTGACTCACAATAAGAAATACAATTGCCAAAGGATGCCCAAGTCCAATGGCTAGTATATTCATTTCCTGTAGGTGGATTTGCCTGGGAAGCCAAACTAAAATCAGATTGCTTGATGGGCTTGGAGTTAGTGCAAGGGGAAATCATTAAAAGGGTATTTAAAGACATCTTACCTTGACCTCTGTAATAAGAAGATAATTGTCACCATAATCACCTAGGTCACCTTCTTCACCAGATTCCCTCTGCCCTGGATGGTATTAGATGGACAATGCCTGAATTTTCCTGGCTTCTCAACATCCTTTCAGATTGATGCTTTCCTTCTTTAGCTCTATGAACACATCCAATCATTTCAAGTGCTGGTCTGAGAACCATTCTGTTTCTTTAAGGTGACTTAGCAAATTTCTGCTGTAATAAATTATGTGTTGATGTCCTGGTTTAATTCTCAGGGGACAATCTCATTTCTAATTCTTTCAGGATAGCTCAGTGTTGCTTCTAGTACTGACAACACTTTCTAGCCTTGAGATTCTAGGACATCCCTAGCCCCAGATGGCTTAGAAAATCTTACTTAACATTGTCAGAATTTCACAAGCTAGATAAAACCTCAGTGATAATAATCTTTTCAATTCCATTCATGTGCTTCGTTGCAATCAAAAGACATGTTATGTCTGTTATTTTACTCCATAATTGTAAGAACTCTTTAGGTAAAGAGGGTAGGGACTAGAGTTGCTCATGGTCACATAGTTACTAAGAGCAGAGACAGAGCTCAGACCCCAGGCCACTTTCTAGTCCATCTTGCTGCTTCACCATGAAAGAGAACAATTTTCTTTTAAATTCTACTATATTGAAGAGAACAATCAAATAACACTATTTTTTATGTTATCCACTTGAAGGTCATGCACAAGTAGTCAGGTATTGAGGCTTAGTATGAAAGCCATGATTAAGAGTTCTAATAACAAAACTAGGGCTTTATTAGCAGTAGATAGGCTCAATCCCATCCTTATCTCAAGGAGGCAGACAATGGGATTTGACAGACCCTTCGGGGCAGAGCCTACGGACAGGGGCAGTAGGAACAAAGACCAGATCACAGACTGGAAGGCCCTGCCAGAGTCCAGAGTTGGATGAGTCGGAGCCATTATCCCTGAAGGATATTGCCTCCACACTGCAGGAAAAATGGGTGAATGGCCCCTCTCAGCCTTTCTAGAATCAAAAACACTTCTTCCTCTAAGCACTGCTGGATATATGAGGATCCATTCTTCCTCTTTGCCTCCCTGCCCCTGGCTTCACACAGACCACCTCTCTCTGTGATAATGACTGTAATGAGTACCCACACTGTGCCAGGCTCTGGGCTAGGAACGTTATTTTGCTCTTAACAAGCTTGAAGATTGTATTGCCTCCATCATACAACTAAGAAACTGCAATCCTTAGAGGTTAAGTAACTTTCCCCAGGTTACTCACTAATATATAATGGAAATGGGGTTCTAAAGCCTTTCTTTTTGGATGCAAAATTTAAGCTTCTCCCCTTGTGCCAGGCTGATCCTCAGTACATTCATGTCACAGAAGGAAATATTACAAGTCAGGCCTCTTTTGTCCCTCCATTCCTGCTGGTCAGAGTGCTGAGAACAGGAGACAAGAGGAAGGCAGGAGAGTGTTACATTCAGTCAATGCTACAGCCAGACTTCCTGGGTTCAAATTCAGACTCTGCCACCTGCTAGTTGTGTGACCTGGGGCAAGTCTTGCTCTCTCTGTGTCTGTTTTCTCACTTGTAAAAGGGTTATAATAGTACACACTTTACAGGGGTTGTAAGGATTAAATATGTTATTAGAGTGTTTAGAAAGTGTCTGGTACATAGTACATGCTCAGTAAAATTAGCCTTTATCTTCTGATTAAATTGAGGTCTTAATTTCAATCCCATCTGACCTCTTAGTTGCATTTGGGAGACCCTGCAGTTTATTCCATAATTCTAAGCCATGTCTTGAGGTGGCTTATAACAGATTCCTTCTGATATAACTATCAGACCTCTTCTAGGATGTAGGGATGGTGGGTGGTCCCTACAGCTTGCCACTGCTGCATTCAGCTTCCCTCTTTACTAGAAGTGCCTGCCTAAGGTGCTGTCAGTCTGCTGGAGAGTCGCCCTATTGTGGGTCCCAGCAGCCCTCTGCTCAGCACTGCTCATGAGAGCCCATTCTTTGCATTCTTTGGAGCTCAGCAGGCTCCCTGAGTCTTCTCAACCAGGGACATTCCAGATGCCAGAGCTGGCAGGAGAGGGTGGGGCAGCGCCAGCTGACTCCAGAAAGGAAATCAGGTCTGTCCACACAGACAACTGCAGACCAATTAAAATGGCGTATGAGCTAATTAAGGACTGTGAATGAGGCAACACAGTTCTGAGGTGCCATGTAAATGCCAGATAGCGACAGCCTTGGACAGGAGCCTTCGATGACTCGGCGTTGGATGACTTGGGTGACAGGATTAAAACAAAAATGATAAAACACCTTCAAGACATAAATTCATACTTTCAAAGTGAATCTTTAATACAGTTCAATGTCAGAAATATTTATGAAACCCAATCAGAGCAAGGAAGAGTGCTGGACATTATGGGGGGCATAAACGGGTGGCACTCAGTCCCTGACTCGGGGATGTCAGTTCTTCATCCCCTCCACCACTTATCACTAGCACCCACAGTCCCTCCCACCTGGACTATCGCAGTCACCGCATCTGCCTAGCTCTTATCTTTCCTTAGCCGCAATCCATTCAAAACAACTTCAGTCACATAACTGCCCATTCCAGTGGCTTCCCACTGCCTACACATTAAGTTCACATATCTTGCTGATATTTAAGGCCCTCATGAACTGGTCCAAGCTAAACTTTCCAAGTTTTTATCTAATTACAGTCCTCTCCTCTACATTGTACCCAACCCGTCAGCCTTATTGGTCTACGGCAATTCCTTCAAACACGCTGTCTTCGTTCTTTCCCCATCTTCCTGCTTTCCATGAACCTGTTACCAAGCATAGTATACCCTGTCTTTTTGTATTTATATAATTTTTAAAATTTTTATTAAGGTATCAATGATACACACTCTTATAAAGGTTTCACAAAGAAAACAATGTGGTGACTACATTTACCCTTATTATTGAGTCCCCACCTCAAACCCCATTGCAGTCATTGTCCATCAGTGTAGTAAGATGCCACAGAGTCCCATTTGTCTTCTATGAGCTACACTGTCTTCCCCGTGACCCCACACACACCATGTGCACACCCTCCCTTTTTGTCTCTGACTTGAGCAATCTTGCTCACCTTTCAAAGCTCTTTTCAATGCCACTGCTTTCCTAAAGCATCGCTTCCTCTATCAGGATGCCACCCAGCCCCATGTTATCCTCATTGGCACTTGGATTATTCTTTCCCTTGTGAGACAGTTTTCCTCCTGCCAGTTCCCTGAGGAACTGGTCCTGGGATTGGCTTTATCATTTTCCTCTCCCCCAGTGTAGCTAGTACAGTACGCCCGTGCAGTGAATCATACTGAGCGGAATGGAAGCTGGAACGCCAGCCCAAAGTGACTAATATAAGCCCAAATGCCACAGGGCTCTATGATAGAGCTCTGAAGAGGACAGAACTCAGAAAGAGCTGGAAAAGATGTCCTTTTTTTCATGTAAACTTTCCTTGATTTCTCTTCCTTGTGACACGTCCCTCCTGTACCTGCCCCCAATTGTGGTATTCACAACCCAGCATTATAACTGTATGCTAATCTGTCTAATTTGTCTACTAGACTGTAAGATAGATCCTTGAGGGCAGGGGCCATCCCTTAATCCTTGTTATAACCATATACCTAACTCAGTGCTTGGCACTTAGTAGGTGCTCAACAAATATTTGTGGGAGGAGGAAAAGGGTGGGAGGGAGGAAAAGGTGGGTTTTTCATGCAGAAATGGGGTAGAGTGAAGATTACAGAGAAACTGAATCCAAAGAGGTACAGTCATATGTGGAGACCCTGCCGTACTGTCTTGGTAGATTAGCATGATGCAGTGAAGGTGTTACTTGCTACATACTGTCTTTTGTAAGTGCCAGTTGGCACGGAGTAAATAAGAAAAAAACCCCGTATTCCCGTATCTTTTTGTCCCCCTCTTCCCCAATATCCTGGAACTGGTGCTGTGACACATTCCTCCATAGAAGGTAATTTGGAGGTGGTTGGCAGCTGCACTCCATCCCTATCCTTTAGCAGAGGGCTAAATAAAACCCATTGTGATGGCTGGAAGGTTCCTGAGCACAAGACCAATCACATGGACACTTAAGGTAGCAGCTCTTAAAACAACAACAACAACAGCAAAAACAAAGGCTCCAGATGAGGCTGAAATTCCCGTTCCCTTGCTTCTACACAGATGGGCACTTCATGAGCACAACACTCACTTTTACCTGCCTCCAGGTCAGAGCTCCGCAGCACAGTGGGAGGAGCAGCGGCTCTGGCATTACTGAAAGCCAAGCATAGCGGGCAGCGTCCCCACTTACAAGGCACACAACTTAAGGCAGCGCCCTAATCCCTGAGGCTCATTTTCCTCATCCATAAAGTGGGAATAAATAGTATCTTTTTCATAGGACTGTTGTGAGAATAAATAATATGTACTATAAATAACTTAATCCAGAGTCTGGCATAGAAAACATCTTAAGTAAATGATAGCTATTGATAAGCAGAATTATTAAAAAAAGAACTATTTGGGATGAGGATCCAATGGCTGTGTGCTTTGCTAAGTTATATGACATTTCAGAAATCCTTTTAGATGTTCCAGTTGTCCGGTAGGATACTTGGTATTCCTCTCAACTCCTGTTTTTATTTTATCCCATTCGTGTGCTTGTGTTTATGTGCTACAGAAAGTATGGCACAGTTACGCTGTTCCTTTAGCAATAATTAAATTCCCTACTGGCTTGTGTTTATCCTCAGCTTATTTCCTACTACTCCAGGCCTATGTACTGGGAACAAGATGACAGAGCACTTTCTTTAAGATAACATTTTAAAGACTAGGTTTGCAATAGCTTTGTAAGAACTTGGCAATTTGAACTTTGAAGATCCCAAATCCACATAGACAACAATCTATGCTTCAGGTTAAAAAATTACTATGCTTATAATTTGACATCCAGTATTTTCATTGTTTATTGTAGTTTCTTATTTTATCTTTCCTCAGTTTGCCTGTTATCCACTTTGGTACAGAAAGTGAAAACATTTTTTCACATGTATCTACAATGGTAGCTGGAAGTGTGTGGAGAGGGAGGAAATGATTGACTATTCATAATGATATTTGATAGCAAGAAAGTAAAGAATAGAATAAATGAGAAAGGGAGAGGAGTTGGGGAACATGAAAGGTGTGCACTAGCATAGACCTTCAACAGTTGTTCGCCAAATGCATGGATCTGCTCTAACAGTGTTAGACTGCAAGTTCCCATAGAGAAGCAAGACGCAGTAGCTATCAGATACCAAAAGCTGTGGGACAGACCTCTCTGAGGACCTACAAAATAGATTAGCAGAAAAGTGGTGACATCACTTATGCTCCCACCCATATCAGGGGTCAGAAGATGCCCTGCTGAAGGCTTTTGGAGGGGATTTCTTTGGAGGGAAAGTGAGCATGCTAAGTGCTATGCCCAGCCCCAAGGCTAAGGCATGAAAATGCCCATCTTACCTCATCTTGCCTCAACAGGATCACGCAGAGTCCCGCTGTGTCTCCTGCAGTCGGAGGCCCAGGAGACTAGGTTTGACTCCTAACTGGAAAGTGACAGGAAGAAGCTGGGCTGCCTGATGCTTTGGCTGCAGAGCAAGGGGGGTGCTGGTGCTTCAGCCTGACCCACCCTCCCGGGATTCCTTAGGGCAAAGAATGCTCCAAGGTGCAGATACGGCCCCTGCAGGTGCTATATGCAGACGGTGTGGGAGCACCTCAGATGGTTTCAGAGGGAGTGAATAGGCCCCAGCTGAAGAGAAGCCCCATACTGGCAGCGTGATTTCTAGGGCTTGGGACAGAAGCTCCTATCTCTATAGAATGTTTTTGCTCAATTAAGGGATCCTCAAGTGAGAAGCCACCAGGGGATGGGGTTGGAGGCAGGTGTCTGAGGAACTCAGAATAATACCATGTAAGAGGAAGTCAGTTTTAGACAACTGCTGGGCCTGGAGAATGTGGACACCATCTTACCACGGTCCTAATCAAACAGGAATTTCTTGTCCTCCTTCCCTCTCCTCCTCTCAGTCTTTCTCTAGGAGGGGCCAGAAACCCCATTTAGCAAGACAGGAGTATAAGGAAGGGAAGAGAAGGTTTGCTGGTTTCTTACATGCTGAAAGGCCCAGGTGAAGTTAGAAGTTTCTATTACTACATGGATGTGTATATTTTAATTTACTGATTGAAACTGTGTTTGTAATTGTGACTTAAAGTGCAAGTAGGACATTTGGCTACTTATGAGTGGCCCCCTAAAGCCAGGGGCATGCTTAAGTTTATGTGCAGGCGGGAGGAAGATCTCTCCCCATTCCACCCCCGGTGATTTTAAAGGGTGGTAGGTGATTAAAAATAGTGCCTTCATTATATTTCATGAGTTTTGGTCATTCAATTGATTGGCCTCAGAATGAATAAATGAACAAATGGATAAATGAATGAATGTTGTTTGTATTAGGATGCACTGTGATCCAAACTTAGGCCTTGTAAAAATTGAATTCTTATAGCATTTTATTATCTTTGGAAGGTGTGTAGCTGTAGGTAACAGATTATTCTGTAGCTTTTAGTTGGGTTAAGACCCCCCATGTTGAAATCCACACTCTCTGCCTGTTTCCCATTACCTCAAAGCTGTAGGAAGTGCCTAGTGTTAGCAATGTCTGTTAGGCCCCCAACCTCCTTTTACTCTAACTACATTTACGACCTGCTCAAAACCTCAGCCAGCTGTTCTGCTGAGAAGGTGCTGAGAATGCATTCATCCACGGGTGTAAAGGAGTTACAGAGTTGGCTATATGCTTATTTCTAGAGACATTTTTGTTTTAACGGTAAAAGTGCCTGAGTTCAAAGAAGTGACATTCGTGGTGGATTCTGGGCATCTGGGCATCTGCAGCAGGCAAATGTCAGTGGAGACTTCCTCGGGAAGGGGCTCTCGAGCTTTCTGGGAGCCACAGCTGGCATGCCCCTGGGCTCTGGCACACAGTATTGGCTTGTCAGGCCCGAGATAGGGTATGTGAAACACATGGTAAGCTATAATCTATACCATGGAAATGTGGGGCACCATTGTTATTGTTCTCTTGACAGTTGCAACAGACTTGTAAATTCTTCTTAAAAGGCTAGTTGTCCACATAGATGCCTCTGCTGTCCTATCAGATTATTTCCTTATAAATAATTGAATTTCTTGAGCATTCCAAGGAGCCAGAAGCAATTTACACATCAGACAATTATAAAAATCAAAGGTTTAGTACCTCATAGGGCATTTCTTCTTTCTCCTTGTCTACACTCACCTGACTAGAAGCATTTCTGCTTCAGATCCTGTCAGTCCCATCTTGCAACTGAGGCAAAAACCCCTGCCTGGCCTGACCTTTTTTGGGGTTAAAAATGATAAGAAACAGCTGTCCTTGAATTAATGCCATCATCCCTGTTATGATTCAGCCATTCAGCTTGTGGCAGCAATTGTGTGTTATATGAATGTCTTTCTGAATTCAATCACCCCAAAATAAATACACTGCAGTAGCCTCATTAAACAAAATTAGATGCAAGAAGAGGATGGGGCTGATGATAGGAAATGAGAAAGAAGCAGAATATTTCAAAACTGCACGCATCCATCTGCCCTTCAGAAACCTTGTCTGGGACCTTGTTCAGCTTTAGCACATTCGGTTTTTCTTTTTTTAAAAGATTCTTACATATGTGATACCACATTCTCCAAAAAGGGATCTTTTTTAAGTGACATGATAATACATATTCATATTAAGGGACGGTTATACAAAATAGGCAAATACACAGCTGTGTTTATCTGCAGCATCTTAAATATGACATTTAGCATACATTATCCAGCTTGTTCAGCTTATCATTCAAATTATGTTGAAGTCTAACTGCACAGTAGACACTGTGTTAGGTGTTGTTGAGGGGATGTTAAACTGAATCCATGCATCATTTGTCCATCACCTATTTGCTGAGCCCTGCTCTGTGCTATGCCTGTACCACCAGGAACCAGACAGACTCTGGTTGGGAAAGTTGCTTAGAATGGGATGTGGGATAGAACCGAGAGGTTCAACATGCTAAGTATCATAGAAAAAGATGCAAAAAGACCCAGGAGGGTTTTGAAAAGAAAGGGGTTCTCTCTGTAAGGAAACAGAAAATCTTCAGGCAGGAGGCAGCGTTTGGGCTGGACCTTGAAGTTTGAGAACAATCTAAGGGAATGATGTAGACAAAATGAAGATCATGTATTCCCATGAGGGGGTGGGGAATAGAAAGTACAGACACACAGGGAAGCTGAAGATATGGCTGCACATACAGTTGAGAGCTCACATACAGGGCTAAGGAGTTTGAACTTTATGCTATAGTCACTTGGGAGGCATAGCAGGAATGATATGATCAGAAAATTCCTGTGCACCAGGAAATTTAAAAAGATGACTAGGTAATGCTGTTATAGGGGTGGGCCTCTTGGGGTGCAGTCTGGGGGAAACATGGGCAGAAATATTCATAGGGCAGAGGGTAAGGGGGAACAAATGGAGAATAACCTATGTAATGTTAAATTGTGCTGTATGTTAGGTGATATTTAGTGTCTTGGAGTTTGTTAAATCCTAGGGATTTGAAATAGGGGTTTCACCATGAAACCCAATTCCAAGATTATAGTTATCACATACTTGATAATAAAAACTAGTAATAAAATCTAAATAATGGAAGAGGAGGGCCAGGTGTGGGCATATAATTTAACAGTTGGATCTTAGTTTATCTGTAGAATGATGATATTAATTCCTGCTATACCTCCTTTGTGAGATAATTATGAAAATACAGTAAGATGAAAGTATAAGAGTGTTTTTTTAAATTAACTTCTGGCAGAAATAACTAGAAAGGTGTGAAGGATTGTTATTACCAACTGGGATAATTTATTTTAAGTTTTGGTGCTCTCCACCACACCAGCCGGTGTCTGGCTCTGAGGGCTGCTTAATCAACGTTTGTGGCATTGAATTAACTTGGATTTTGAACACACACATTCCTTCTCCCATGATTCATGCACGATCTCTTTCAATCAGCGTTGTTACTGTGGGACTTTTTATGTTCTTCAACACATTCCACCCCTTTAATAACCCATCAGGAGAAAATTAAGACCACTCAGGGTGAAAATACTTGAAAAATATTAGACTTCACTCCCTCAAGAGAAAGTTCCTTCATGTGTTCTTAGAGCAAGATGTCATCAGTAGCTCTGATCAAGAATTCCGGGTTTGAACATGGGCTGCCTCACCTGAAATTACTAGTTTCCTGTCACAACTTAAAAATGCTGTGATTTGGAGGAGGTAGCAGGTTGAAAGATGAAAAACCCTTCAAAGCTGTATGTAATTTCTAAATCCCATGTGTGAAAAGACTCAACTCTTGTACTGTAATGGCTCTTCTTAGTCTGGCCCTTAGGGATAGGCTCTAAATGAGATATCAGGCTAATTCCATCTCCACTTCTTATGATTTTGCATTGATATCTCCGGTTTTGCTGAAGTGTGTTAGATGAAATGCAGGCACAGAGCTCCCTGCTGGGAAGTCATCTGAGGAAGTCCTGCGTGTTTCCTTGCAGCTGCAAGCATAGGGAGATGTCTGCACTCTAATTTGCTGGTTCCAGACATCAGCACAAATAAATGAAGCCAACTGAAGGCCTGTCTATCCTGTACCCTGGGGCTGTTTCTAAATGCTTAGGGGGTCTGCTGGCCACAGAACTGTCCCGGGGGCCTGTTAATATACTTGCTTACAGAGCCAAAGGACCTGGAGAAAAACGTATAATTAGCTGAAGGTCTTGCAAGTGTCTGAACACAGAGAAGAGGTAACTGGGGTGGAAGGCATGATGTGGTTTTTGCCCTGCAACCGTCTCAGGGAGTGAGGGGCAGTCTCCTGCAAAAAGGACATGTGCTTGCGTCCACAGTTTTGCCCCTCCAGGCCCAGAGTGCTCCTCCCGTCCAGGTTGGCTGTGTGAACTGTGCTTCTCAAAGTGACGTCTACAGAATTCCAGCCCAATCCCTTTACTTCGATTCCCTGAGATACGAAATTTCCCCAGTCTGTCTCCTTCCTGGCACAGAGGCCACATTAAATCTCCAAGAGACCTCTTTGTTTCCCCCCTGCCCTGCTGCTTTCTTTTCTGTTCTCTTCCTTCTTCAATTTCTGAAATAATAACTCTCCTGGTAAAATTTTATTCATTCCTCTTTATGTATCTGGCATCTTCCCACGCCACTGCCCATGAGAGTTTGCAGGCTCCTCACCTTTCACATCCAGTCGTTGTTAGGTTTCCATTTTAAGCAACTCAATTTTACTTCATTATGCCTTCCCCCAGAGTGAGTGACTCCTACTTTCTTTAGTTTGGGGATGCTGCGTGGAGGAGGATATGTACTCAGGTGCTAAGATAAAGTTGCTAGATTTTGATTGGCAAAATATATAGTCTTTTCTGGCTACAAAGTCCTAGGAAGACTGGGAGGTTCCTAAGAGTTATTAGCAGAGTCCAACCAGGCTTAAACTCAGCTCAGTTCTTCAAACATTTTTTTTCTATTTTTAAAAATTGAAGTATCATTGATATACAATCTCATATTGATGTCAAGTATACAACACAGTGGTTCAACTGTTACTCATATTATTAAATCCTTACCCCCTCTAGTGTGGGTACTATCGGTCAACATAGAAAGATGTTACAGAATCATTGATTATATTCTCCATGCTCTACTACTATCCCCATGACCAAGCTTATATTATGACTGAGAATTTTGGACCCTCTTTATCCCCCAAACCTCCCCACCCACCCTCCCCAGCCCCTCCTCCCCCTTGGTAACCATTACTCACTCCTCAGTGTCTATGAGTCTACTTCTGTTTTCACAAACATTTATTGTGCGCCTAAACACTGGATGTATATTAGGTGCTTAGAAATAGGACCATGACTATATAATGGCACAGTTAGAAAGCAGGCTTAGGCTCAGACAGAAAAGAAAACCCACTGCTGGTAGACCCCAATCACTAATGAGGCATAGTAGACACTTAAGAAAATTTTTGTTAAACGAAGAAAATAATTTTCAGGTTAATACGCCTTTCCTTAAACATCTTAAGTCTCTTTTCACCCAATTGCTGTGAATTTGGGTTTCTGCAGGAAGCTCTTTGTAAGTGTTTTATGTTGCCAGGCTGTGTGTGCTGGTGCTTCCAGCCCTCATGGTCTCCATTCTGCTTCTGTGATAATGGATGGGGAGCAGCAGGATGGAGTTTTACTGGAAAATGTGAAGGAGACACTTGGACTCAAGACAAAAGACAGCTTGTAAACATACTAGTCTTTGGGGAAATCTAACTGCAAATTGCTCTGAAGAACATAGACAGAAAAAGGACAGAGAGAAAGAAAGAGAGAGGAAGGAGAAATCAAGTCTTAAAAGTATATATAAATAATGGCTTAGATGGGGTTTGTTTCACTGATAAACTAAATGACCCAAGGAATCTCATTTGATTATTGGCAAATATATTTAAAATTTAAGTATAAAACTTAAATTCTGTAAGTACAAAGGGCTTAACTCTAAGGAATTTCTAATGTGCACTGTGATATCAGGTATTTGAACAACACAATTAAAAAATATTTATCAGACCTTTTATCGCTCCTTGCTGGGCTGGCCACTACCGTGCTGCCTAAGAGGATGCTCCCTGGCAGAGCACAGAGAGGAGCAGGGATGTAGGTCCAGGCCCATTTGTACCAGAAACTTAGTGTGTAATCCTTGGCAAGCCCCTTCCCTTCTCAGTGCTCCAGTTTCTTCTCCATAAAATGAACAGTTTAGACCAGATCAGAGGTTCTAAATGGGTGGTCCCTGAACCAGCGACATTGGCATCACCTGGGATCTTGCTAGGAATGCAAATCCATCCTGCATCAGAAACTCGGAGGCGATGCCCAGCAATCTGTCTGTTAACAAGCCCTCGAGGTGATTCCGATGCATGCTCAAGTTTGTGACCTACTGGATTAGTCATGCTGAGTTTCTACAACTGATTTAATTGAAGCACACTCACCAGAGTTGGCAGTTGAGACAGACGTCAGTGCTCTGGGCCACCAGTTCACGGCTGCTTGGTCATGGAGTAGGTGGGGCCGCTGTATATGGAGCCCTCATCCTTCCCTTCCTCCAGTGCCAGAGGTGCACGGGAGGCCCACTGAATGCATGCCTAGGGCACTAGGAAAGCAGGGCCACCTGCCAATGTTATTGGTGTTTGGAAAAAATGTGATACCTGGTGGTTTCCAAAAAATGTTAAAGTAATCTTCATAGGAAAAATCAGAACCTTGTTAGATTGCTTTACATTTTACGGATTAGTTTTAATTTATAGATTAGTACTTTTTTTTTTAAAATAAATTCTCAGGGATGGGACATGGTGGGCACTATATAACCTTCAAAGTTTAGGGTATTTAAAGTTCCCCACCCTGCCTTGCCTTTCTCCCTGCTCTTCCTTGAGGTATGCAGGAAATAACATTTCATAGACTCTAAGAAGCACATCTTCTTACCTCTGGGATTGAGATGTGTCTTACAATTGATGGTGCCTTCGATCCGATGAAATATGGTATATTGCCAATGTTCCTTAGAAGCCATTCTATGCCAGGCCTTGACTCATATCCTTTTCCGGATTCTGAAACTCTCTTACAACCCTGTGTCTAGAATTAGAGTTCAAGGGCCGTGTGCCCCATGGTTCAGGCATTCTGACAAACTCAAGCAGAAAGGGTTTACTTGGTTCTTTGTAGAGCTCCCACAGTTATGGTGGCCCCTAGGTTATTTGGTGCTGGGGCCGAGGGGTTCCTCTGGACAGCTTGACTCCTTTTGGGCAATGATGAATGTTCTGGAAGACAGTGTAGTGGGTGGGAAACACCTTAGATGCATATCCTGCCTTCAAGGGGTTTACATTCTACTAGACACAATATAAATGGCAATAATAATAATGTAATACGCTAAATGCTGTAAGAGAGGCAAAGGGGAAAATTTAGTCTGTCTGGGTTTGTTGGGTGTGACTTCACAGAGGAGGTGACATCACCTGGGACTTATAGAAGAGTAGGAGATCACTGAGTGGAAAAGGAGGATGAGAACAGCATGTAAGGGTATACTTACAATGGGTGGATTGTATGGTATATAAATTATACCCTAATAAAGCTGTTTCAAAAAAATGTTTTAAGGGAAGGTGTTTTGAGTCTAAAGTGCAAGGTTCGTTTGGGAAGAGGTGAGAAAATCCTTGTGACCAGCGAAGAGGGTGCTTGTGTGAGCACTGAGAGATGAAGCAAGAGGGTCTGTTTGCAGTGCAGATGGTGATGTTCTGTTCTGTTACACTGAGGAGTTTCGCTGGTCAGAAATTGAGCAGAAAGCGTTGAGTGGAGAGCAGACTAGGAAGTCAGCAAGACAGACTGTGAAGCTGTGGGATCTGTTGCTATCAGCCAGAGAAGGTTGCTGTCATTTAGCACTAAGTGCAACTCTAATTTTCTTTGCAGCCTGAGCAAGAAGAAATGTGTGGTGGGTTGGACAGCTTTCATTAACTGATAAAGGGAAGCATGTCAGTTTGTCCAAAGAGACAAATTATTTTCCTAGTGCTAAACTCTAAGGAATTTCTAATGTGCACTGCGATAGCAGGTGAACTTTAAACAACAAATATTTTAAAATTTCACATTTACTTATACCAACTCCTGAGTCCATGAGGATGGAGATGATGAGACTCACCCCTGTAGCTCTAGAAATCAGGGCGCAGTAAGTACTTGTGGAATGTCTGAGTGACCCTCAGAGGCAGCAGGAGGCTTGGTGCTCAGGACACTGTTTCCTGGACAGCAGACTGACCCAGAGCCCAGTGACGGGTGCTGTGTTTAGTCTTTAAGGACACCCAGGACAGGCAGTGGTGGAGAGAGGATCCCCTGCACTTACCTCATCATGAGTCTTTGGATTAGGTTCAGCTATAAATAACAGAAAATCCAAAATAACAGTGGCATTAACACTAACACATAATGGTTTATTTTTCTCATGTCTTTTCACAAAGTGAACTTACCCATGTGACCAGCAGCCAGATAAAAAACTAGAACATTAACCAGAAGAGATCTTGTGCCTCCTTCCAGACACTAGCCCTACCCAAGGGTAGCTACTCTCTTGACATCTAACACACACAGATTAGTTTTGTCTGGTTTTGAACTTGGTTAAATGAAATCATTAGTATGTACTGTTTACCTCTGGCTTCTGTTTTCACCATTTTTAATGCAAAATCATACATAGACATAGAAAACTACAAACAAATATGTAGTTTAATGAGTCCTTGTAAGGGTTATAGATAATGAGTTCTTGTAATCTAGGTCAAGAAATAGAACTCTGCAAGTCAACCCGAGAGCCTCAGCTCCAGTCCTCTCAAAGTAATCCCTCTCCCGACTCCACAAAGATCATCTCCTCGCATTTCTTTGTTTTATCACCCAGGTCTACATCCCTAGACACTGTATTTTAATCTTGTTCATAAAATGTCTTGCTCATTAAAGTTGATTGTGTCATTTCAATCGCTTTTAATCTACCAGCCTCCCTTCTATTCCCTTTCTTTTCCTCACAATTTATTTGTTGAAGAGCCTGGACCATTTGACCTGTCGAGTTTCCCACAGCTTGGATTTGCTTATTGCACATTCATGGTGCAGTTCAACATATTCCCCTGTTGTTTGCATTTCCTGCAAAACTCACAGCTGGATCCACAGGCTCTACAGAATTGGGTTTGATCCCATTGGCAAGACCCTGAGTGGTGTGGCATTCTTTCATCAGGAGGCATATAATATTCTGTCGTATCTTCTAGGTTGAGGTTAGCAACTGTGGGTGCTCAATGCCAAGATCCACTAATTCACTGCAAGTTGCAAAATGGTGATGTTTTAGTTCTATCATTTCTTTTTCACTTATAAGTTGGAATACATTTGATAAAGAGATGTTTGCCCTTATCAGCTGTTTTGTTACTTAGAGATACAGTCAGCAGTAAGCTGGAGCCTTGTTGTACCAGCTCATGAGAGCCAATTGTGCACATCTCTTCCCAACCCTGTGTCCACTGATGTCACATTGGTTGCTTGAATTGGCCATGGTAGGTGTATTTACACCATGGAAATTGGCAAATGATGCACATCAGGGCTTCCCCGACCAGAAAGTCAGTTGTTAAATATTTGTCAGCATACAACTGGGTATGGTTCATATAGGATAGGCAGTATAAATACTTGATTCTTTCCCTTTATATACCAGCTTTCAAAATGAGTTACTTCTCTAGCATCCTCCAAAGTGTTCAAATAGGATTTTAAAAATATCATTATGAATTCATGGATTTAAACATATTGGATGTGTTTCAACCCAGTGCTTTTATTAACCTTACTGGTACTCACTCAGACTGTTCCATCTTTGGCCAGTGTGTGGATATGATAGCTAAAGCTTCTGCAGGTCTTTAGGCTTGTGATTTATTTGAGTTTATACCCACCATCTTACTGTTGTTTTCTATTCCATTTGTCCCACCTGTTTTATATTCTTTTCCTTATTCTTCCTTGGATTAATCAACTATATTTTTTTACCCACCATCTTACTGTTGTTTTCTATTCCATTTGTCCCACCTGTTTTATATTCTTTTCCTTATTCTTCCTTGGATTAATCAACTATTTTTTTATTATTCCTTTTCCCTCTTTGAATTTCTTAATTAGGCATTCTTTTACTATTAGTTTAGTGACTACCCTAGAGATTACAATAAATTTATTTGACTTCTTATAGATCCAGGCTCTTTTAATTTTTTTGTTCCACATTCTTTAGCATAGGTTTCCATCTTAAAGGTGACCTCATGATCCTAGTGGCTGCTAGAACTCCAGCTGTCATCTCCACATCCCAGGCAACAGAAAAAAAGGAAGGGCAAAAGGGAGCACTCCATTAAAGAGCTTTCTGGAAATATCTTCCTATGACCTCTTAAATTCTAATGGGCCCTTTATCTGAAATGTAAATTTCAGGCTGAAAATGTAAAGTCTTGGCTAAGCACTGTACCCAGGGCTCTGTTAAGGAACAAGTGCAGAGTGGATACTGGGTAGGCAATGAACAGTTGCTGCCTAACTTTCTCTCTTTAGAGCTCATCTGAAAAAGCAGGCAGTTGGATTGGAGAACATCTTAGGTATATTAATTCTAAGAATTCTATGTATAGTCAAAAATACTTTTATCTCTCTACCTTCTTATTAATTTAAAAACAAATCAACAAACTTTTTCCTTAATAAAAATTCTGTGTTACCTTCCCGACCCATTCTAAAACACATTTTTATGCTGTGAAGAAAATTCAGTGTCAGAATCTAATAGAAAAGTGAAAAATTGAACAAAGCTCTACTTCTGGCTTTAAAAAAAATCCTGTCCTGTCTCTCTCTCCCCATCTCCTACAGTAATCTATATTTTGTCATAAACAAATTTTGAGGCAAGAGATTCCTTGAATAATTTGGACAAAGAAGGTTAGATTAGTATTGGTCAGGTGTTTCAGGAATGCAGCCATATTAGAGCTACATAGCCATCTGCCTGTGGACAGGGATGGATGGTATAGACACAAGCATGCAGAATGGTAGACTTGGAACTACAGGGCCCAGAGAGACTTCACATGTCATCAGTTTTTCCTTGTAAGGCAAGGAAAGAGAGGAGTCAGGGATTGTTGGGGGATCCAGTGAGTATAGCTGGATACAGATCAGGGTGCTCCCCTCTGAGGATAATACTGTGTCATGTCTACCAACACTCCATTTGATGGGGCCCCATTTTGCTCTCATTAAGTCAGCACCACCACCCTTGCTAGTCTAGGAGAGGAGGAATCTCTCCTGCCACAGGCCCCACCTTCAGAGCCTTGCAATTGGTGACTGTGCTTGGGGCCCAGGAGACAAGATGTGACCGTCTCTATGTGCTCCATCATGTAATAGGCACTGGGGAACATGGAAGCCTGATTTAATTCCGAAAGTCTTCCTTCTATTGATTTCAGCTCAGCTTCCCAGCCACCTCCTTCCGTTGGTTATGGATCTTCCCTGTGAGGCCCATAGAACAAACCTAATTTGTCTTGTACCACATGAGCCTCCTCATATTCATGATTTTTCCCCTCTAAGAACTCAAAATCCATAGTGGGTAATATAAATACTGATAACACCTTTCCATAGCAGGACTGCTGCTGCATGACACAGCCTTTGCTGTGTGTGGTGTGACACTGCCTCTTTACACGCTCCTAGGAGCATGTCCTCAGGAACTGCCATCTTACTCCCCCTCCCAGGAACCCATCCTCATGTCCTGAGAGGTTGCAGCCACCACCTGTGAAGCTGAAGGTCAGTGGAAGGAGAGGTCCCATACTTTTCTGGGTTTGCTAAACAGACTCCTTTTGCTGCTTTGGGTTTTTTGAGTTGCAGGGCAGTTTGTGAGCAAACTAAAAGTGCTTACTGAACACTAAGGGTGGCACACCATGGGGTAAGCAGAGATTTTCGTTTGTTTTTCTGAGAATGGTGAGTAGCTATATGCACCCGTCCACAGACTCATTCCCGTGAGACTACAGTCTGTGAAACCTCTCATCCAGCCTGGGACTCAGTCCATGCCCAGGTTACATCAGTGTAACTCCTCATCAATGACTCAGAGTAACAGAGCTTGGAAGAAACCTCAGGGAGTACCTGGGTGGACCCCTCCATGGGCAAACCGATGACGCGTAGTTACAGCCTTTGTTGTTCTGATACACCATCTGCCCTGATGGGTTACACAGACCAATAGCTCATTCTTCTCTCCTTTCCAGTTGTTCCCATGAAGCACTTTACTCATCTGTAAAGTGTGTGTGGGGGGGGTTGTCATCAGTATATCCAGGACCTGATTCTGGTTTCATGGTGAGTGAGGCTAGTCAGAGACTGAGCTGGGAATGGATCCAGGCATTCCAGCTCCCTGCCCAGGCCTGAGCATGTGCCCCTTGCCTTCTGGCCTAGTCTCACTCATACACACTATGAAATACAAAGCATCCTTCCTTGCCTTTTCAGAACTGTGTAATACAATTATTCTGATAACCACGGAGAGCACTTACTACGTTCATTTTCTGTGATGCTGATGTTCCATATCAGGATCCTTTTAGGTTCAGTTAGCCTCGTGGAAGATAATGGAGGGCAGTTGCAGTCTTTATTTTCAAATATACATTCAGGTGTTTAGACACCTTTTGCTCATTTTGTGTTGATGCTCCATGAGAGAATCAAGTGCTGGTCAAAGGTTCTTATATAAAAACACAATATTAATCATCAAAATGTTGCCTGATTAACTAAAGTTCTAACAGCAATAATATAGGACAGGTGCTTGATACAACTCTCTTGAAATCTGAGCAATGTTCAAATAGGGCCCAAGACCATGAACTGAAACTGATAAAATTATTGATAAATATTGATAAACACATGAAAACACATTTAGCTGCACTTGCAATAAATGCAAATACATTTTAAAAAATATCATTTTGTTACCTATGAAATTAGTAAAGTTTTTAATTTCATAATAAAGCTCAGTTAAGCAAAGGTGAGATAAAATGGGTGCCTAGAGATGCATAGTAAATTGGTATATTCCTCCTAGAATGCAATTTAACAGTATGTGTCAAGAGCCCTTTGACTCAGGAATTTCACTTGTAGAAATGTATTCCAAAATGTAATCAAGGATGTAGACGCCAATTTATGTACAAAGGTGTTCATCACAGCATTCTTTAGGGAAAAATGGGAACAAAATGCCTGAAAATAGATTAATGATTCAATAAATTACTGTACGTCTTCATGAAAGGTCATTCTGAAGTGTTATCAATCATGTTTTTGAAAACAGTTAATGCAGAAAAATGTTAAGTCAAAATGTTCAGTCAAAAGAGTAGAATACAAAATTGTATGTCAGATAGTCAATTTTGTAAGAAACAAATAAAAATAGGAACAAATGGTGGCATGTGGTATTATGGGTGTTGTTTTCTAAATTTTCCATATTTTCTAAATTTCATACCATGGACGTGTATTATTTTTATAATGGAAAACAAATAAGCATTATATTTAAAAAGAAAAGAAGGGCCCACAAAGGGCTAAGGGGAATGCATGGTGGTTCTGGGGTGGAAGGGCTTGGAGAGGCCAAGGTGCACCATGCCCTTCTCAGAGCAGCTCAGAAGACTTCGTTACAATGACGCAGAGCCAGAGTGGGCAGGAAGATTGTGTGCTCCAGTATGTGTGAGCACGTCTTTAGCCAGTAGTGGATTCACCTTCCTCTTTCCCAACACCACTTGGGCCCTCACCACTGAACCACGTTGGCATTTCTCACATTCTTTAATGTGTCATAAATTCATGTTTTCAAGCAGGTCACGTCTGTTCTAAACTGCCCCCACCTCCAGCCACTCTGAATTCAGGTTCTGCTGCAGTGAAGAGGTAACAAGGGGCAGGATGACCACTGCCACTCCCAGAAAAAAGGAAAAGCACCTAGCTAGCCTTGCCTCAGTAGCCTAGAGGCAGGGGCACCTCAGGGCATGATGTGTTCCTGCCATTTCCAACTGGCTTGACTGTCTCTGAGGCAGTGAGAAGGTCATAGCAGCAATGGAGGATTGACAGTGGTTCATTCCACTGCATGAAGAGCAGTGCTCAGCTCTGGGTAATGCTCTGTCCAGGAAATCCCGGGGACTTGAGAGGGCCCAAGACAGAGGCCAGGATGAGGAAGGACCCCTCATAAAACTAACAATTTGGAACTCTGAGGGAGCTTGGCTGGACATGTGAAGACTCAGAGTATTCAAATATCTCAAGAGCATCTAGTAGAAGAGGGCTTAAACCTACTTTACATACCACTCTAATGACAGAACCTGAACTAACAGGCAGAACCCACAGGGAGGCAAATTTCAGCTTAATACAAGCAGGCTTCTATTCTTGAACATAATGTGTTTAAAATTTTTTGTTGATTAGGTAATATTTGCACATGGTAAAACATTCAACAGCTATAGAGGCATATACAGTGAAAAGGAAGTGTCTTCTCATGTATGTCCCTCAGCCACATGTCAGCGTCCTCTCCCCACCCCTCCTCCCTGCCCAAATGTTAACAGCTTGTTTTACATTCTTCCAGAAAAAGTGTATGGTCTTGTATAGTCTATATACAATCACACTATAAGTGTGCAGTACAGACTATTCTGCATATGTCTTTTTCATTCCAAACTGTTTAAGATTATTTTCTCAGTCCACATAGTGATACCAACTTTTTTTTATTATTTTTAGTGAATGTATGCAACTCTTGATATGACTGTGTTATAATTTATTAAGCCCTCCTTTCCTCTATCAGTATTTAGGATGTCTCCAGTCTTTTGCCATTACCTAAAACACTGCAGTAAATATCTTTGTACATAAGAAACACATTTGTAAATACATCTGTAGAATTAATTCCTAGAATTAGAATTTCTGGGTTTAAGTTTTTTCTTCAATTTTAAAATTTAAAAATATTTAATACCATTACACAGTTCAAAATTCAGCAGATACAAAGGCTATATGTGATAAGTCTTTCATTGCTGTCCTTCAGCCTTCTAGTTCTAGTCCCTGCGCCAACCAGTGTTACCAGTTTCTTGTGTATTCTTAAGGAACTAGTTCCTTCCCTTTTTTGAAATACAAATGGTACCACATTATATTCATGATTCTTTGCCTTGCTTTAAAAAAATTTCACAATATATTGTGAAAACTGTTCTCAAGCAGTATTCAAAGACCTTTCTTTTTCTGTTTTATGGTGATGTGACACTCCATTAAATGGATGTGGCATAATTTATATATACTTTAAAGATGGACATTTAGGTTGTTTAAAACATTTTCCTAATGGTAACACATTTAAACTTTTTTCATAGGTATTGCCAAATTAGTCTTCACCATTTTACACTGTACCATTTTACATTCCCATCAACAAAGTGTAAGATCCTGTTTCCCCACATTTTCAACAATACAGGGTATTATGACACTTTGATCTTTGCCATTACGATAGATAATACATGATATCTCTGTGTTGCCTTTACTTGAATTTATTTTATGAGTGAGTTGAGCATGTCTATAGATGTTAGAGCCATTTATAATTGCTTTACTATAAATAATCTATTCCTAACTTCTGCCCATTTTTTTACTGGGTTGTTGGTCTTTTGGTTATTGATTTTTAGAAACTGCTGTATAATAAAGCTATTATCCCTTCTTTTCTTATATGTATTGTAAATATTTTTCCTAATTTTTAGTTTATCTTTTGACTATGTTTATAGGGTTTTCCCCATGTACAATGTTTTGTTTTTAGTAATAATATCTATTCATCTTTAAGCTTATGACCTTCCAAGATTGAATTTTCCCATATTTTCTTCTAGCACTTTTGTGATCTCACCACTTAAGGATTTGATTCACTGGGATTGATTTAGTAATAAAGAGTAAGATACAGGAAATAAGATAAGGATTCAGATCTTTAATTTTCTCAGATGGTCATAATTTATTTAAATTTTAGAGTCTTTTGAGGATCTGGCCCATGTCTGATTCATGTCTGTACCTGCCATAGCACCTCTCACTAACAATAGCTAGCATGTAATGAACACTTCCTGGGGCCAGAATGTCCATACATTCATGTGTTGAATGAGTCATCCAAAGCCCTTGCCCTTCCCAGGACACTACTCCCCTCATAGCACACTGTCTTACCCATAGGCTCCCAGTGAATATTACTTGAATGAATGAGTAAACTTGCATATTCTTAATTTGGGTCACATCTTTATTCAGGTGAGCAAAGTGGAGCAATCCAATCAGGCCAAGCAGATGCCTCTATACATCCAGCTCGGGGTTGGGCCATGGCATTAGACAAAGCATAGTTCTGCCACTTACCTCTGACCTCCAAGCAAAATAGTTTAACTATTGTTTCCTCATCTGTGAAACAGGATAGCAATACCTAGCTCAAAGGAGTACTGTCAAATGAGATATTGTCTGCATAAGGGCTTTGAAGGACATCAAGGTGGTGTGCTTAAGGGATTCTGGTTCTAGTATGGATAGCACAGATACCATTAATGGCCCATCTTTAATTATACGTCTCTGCTGGTAGGAACAAAAGAAGAGGGAGAGGAGGGACAGAGGGCAGAGTTGTGGCTGGGATGATGGGGTTACTATCAGTAGCTATTTCTGTTCCCCAAGGGGCCGATCTCTGGGCACAGACTGAAATTCCCTCTGGAGCCACACTAATGGACACATTAGTATCAGTTGACAAAGTACCATATGCTCTAAAATGTTCTCCCATTATGCGTCATGGGAAGTAGCAGGAATTCATGGTCCATTATAGGAAATTTGCCATGACTTTAGCCTCTAGTAAAATATACTCCTAGGTCTCCTAGGTTCTAGAAGGTCAGGCTGTGCCCTTAACTACATGATTATGCACAAAACATTACTTATTTTAAGATAGAAAGTCTGTAAAGTCAGGTTATTCTTGTCTGTCAGTACTAGGACCATAAAACCATCTTTCATTTTTTAAAAAATTATGTTTGTTTTAATAAAAGATTGTTTTATGAACACTCTTGTGTTTGGCTTCAATCAAATCAGCATGTGTAGCAGTAATTTATCAGGGTCCAGATTATGAAAGTACATCATACTTCAGTGTCATTAATAATTATTTTCATAACTCACCACCTTAAATTTATGGTACCTTCAGCATTCCTTTGCAAAAAGTAGTGTCTCTTTTTATGTCAATTAATCTGCATAAAAAAGGGGAAAAAAAGAAGAAAGAAGGATGCAAACCCTATAGATTGTGAAAGAAAAGTCAGACAAAGTGTCAAGATCTGGGAGTTTCAAAGTGCATAATAATAGCTGCCTTTTATCACAGTCTGCAACGCCCCCTGATTCTATGCTAGGTGCTGTAGCCTTATTATTTAATTTATCCTCATGATACCCTTCAAGGTCAATATTATGTTTCTGTTATCATTCAAAAACTGAAGGGTTACATTAGTTGTCCAAGGTCACAAAGCTAGCAAGGGCAGGTGCTGGGATCCAAGCCACGTCTGACTTCACAGCCCAGATTGTTCCCAGAGCATCTCTCTGATTCAAAGAAGAAACTGAAACACAGTGTTGCAATACACAGTGCATAGTAGCAAAACATGAATAAAGTCTTGTTTTTAAGAAAATCTAGGTCATCCATCTCTCTCCCTATCCATCTCTGAAGATAGGAGAGAATACCTCCAAGACTCACTCCTGTGCCCTGGGCCTCTCCATGCACTATTTCCAAAATTAAGTTGTAAAAGAATGCTTTACTCATAGAGAAGACAAGTAATGACTCTATGGCATCTTACTACGCTGAATGACAGTGACAGCAATGGGGAGGTGAGGACTTGATGATATGGGTGAATGTTGAACCCACAATGTTGTTCTTGTGAAACCTTCATAAGATTGTATATTAATGATACTTTAATTTTTTAAAAAAGAATACTTTACTGATGAGGATCCAGGCTAGCATTGCCCCTGCATCTCTCAGTTCCTTTCCGTCAGGTTCTGCTTTCATTTGTCTTTTACATTGGGCTTCTGTTTAATAGGATGTGAATTGCATAAAGGATTCCACTGGTCTCCTCTTAGCCAAATCCTGACATAGCCCGATTCTCTTTTTTATAGATCACACTCGGACCCAGAGTGGGCTTGAGCAAAATCACCCAGAAAGTTAGGACAGATCATTTTCTCTTTAAGATTTTAGTTGCTGGATCATTATGGGGAAACTATTGGGGTGACCAGACAACCTCCATGGGAAATGTGTTCCAAGAGCCTTTCCAGCCTGTTGACTGAATTGGGGATGGTGGCCCACTCAGATTTAAATTCTGGCTCCATCACCTCACTAGCTGGCTTATTTTGAGCAAGTTGCTTAACTTTGCTGGGTCCCTTCATCTGCAAAATGGTCACTCTAATACCTGTTCGCTGGAGTATTGTGGTAACTGGTAGCATATTTTAAATACCTAGCATATACTAGGTTTTCCTTCCTATCCTCAGAACCTTCTCGTAGGCTACTCTCTGCCTGGCAGCTCTCTCTTTGTTCTTCTATTCAGATAGCTAACTTGTATTCATTGTTTAGTTTCCTTCACTAGACTCCCTCAGGTCTATTGGAATCTAGGGTCTGCTACTTAACTAATTAAGTGACCTTGAGGAAGTAAGCTTTAGTTTCCTCATCTATAAAACGGGGATACTAATAATACATACCTCACAGAATTTAAATGAGATGACGGCAAACTGCTTATAGCAGTGACTAACAAATACTAGCTCTCAATAAATTTTAACAAGGGGAGTTTGTGGGGCCCACAGAGTGATTCTAGAGGACTCTCTTTCCTTCATAAGTAAGCTGTTCACATTGTCTGGAAGCTCATGACATTTGTACTTCATTCCTGGATTTCAGAAATATCACCAGGACATGTTTTAAAAAATCCATTCTGCCAATCTCTGTCTTTTAATCGATGTATTTAGACTAGTTACACTTCATGTAATAATCAAACTGTTAGGAAGTCCAGCCTGACATTTATTATTTATTTTCTGTTTATCCTCCATTTTTCATTCCTCTTTCTCCTTTTTCCTGCCCCCCTGTGGATTACTTGTGTATTTGTTAGAATTCCAAGTTGACTTATCTGTAGCGTTTTTAAGTAGGTATCTTTGTACAGTCTTGTAGTTGTTGGTCAAATAGTAAATTAAACATGCAGAACATATCGCAGTCTACTTGCCCTGACCACGGTGGAAAGTACAAGTTCCCCGCACTGCTGACGTTACCCTCGTGCAGGGTGGGACGTGTGTTTTGTTGCCTCAGGACAGGAGTGGAAGTTCATGTTGCCTACTTAGTCTCTATGGACCAGGAGTGGAAGAATGGGAGTGGTAGTGTTCTGTGTCATATTTTTTTGTGGTGTTTGGCTGGAATAGGGTAGATATTGTCACAAAGGCTTCTGTCTTGTTAGGCTGCCTTTTCTCCTTTGGCTGTGGAGAGCAGACTTATCCTGAGGCTTTTTTATATCTGTGCCTATTAGCATTTCTTACTTGTGGGCTTTTCTAGTATCCAGCCTGGGATATATAGGAGGCCAAAGAACATCCCAGGAATTCATTGCGACGTTGTTCTTTGAGTCCTGAGGTCCCTAGCTGGTCTGCCTTCTCTCTACATCATTCAGAGTTTTCTTATGTTTGTTTTACACTTTATGCCTAGGGGTGTTAGCTGTATTTAGCAGGAGGAATAGGGAGAAATCTTATTTCCTCTGTCTTGTTCTGAAACTGAAAGTCCTAGGTATGTGTTTTAAAATTACTGTTGTGTAGCAACTGTTGTGTGAGTTTTTCTATCTGAAAATTTGAGTTTCTTAAAGTCTATGAAAAATTCTTCTGTTACTCCTTTGGTTATTGCCCTGCTCTCTTACTGTTTTTGCTCCACTTGGTACTCCCTCCGGTTGTTTGTATGTCTCCTAGATTATTTCATCCATGTTTTTTTAACCGTTTCACTTTTAATTTCCATTTCTTTTTATTTTGGTTTGGTGTTGTGGTTGTTCTCCTTTTTCACCATTCAGACCTTACAATCCATTTTCAGTGATGTTCATTCTATTTTTCACTTCCACATAGAAATGTTTAAATTTAGAAATTGTCTTTTAAACTTCCCCAAATCAGCTTTCCTCATTCTGATAATTTCTTCCCAACATCTACTTGAATCTCCTTAAAATTCTTATTTAAAAACTTACTGTTTCTTCTTTTAAATCTATCTCAGTATGAGTCTTCTTTTCTATCATTTAGCTTGGTCTTCCTCCTTCAAGCTCTTGCGTCCCCATAAATGATCTCTGATCTGCTTTGGCTGTGCATATCAGCACCTGAGCAAGTCAGGCTGCTGTGGCCTCTTGGTATCAATAGCTTAGCAATCATGAGCGGAGAGAAAGCTGAAGCTCTCAGTGTCCTTGTGGTGAACAAGTCTGCTCAACTGGGTCCACCAGGCTGAGGTGAGATGGGAGAGGCCTCTGGAGTCTTCAGATACCCCCAGTATAAATGGGGAAGGGTTGGCGTGAAGTGTGCCATTATGTAGGTTATCTACTGCACAAGGGTACTTAGTTGAGAGGATAAGTAGAAGCTAAAACCCACTAACTGAGCTGTGACCTGTGGTGCGGAGCAACATGTGCCTTAAGAAAGGGAGCACTGTTTTCTCCTTTTCACAAAGGCATCTGAGGAGGGGATGTCTTTTTCTAATCCACATGAGGTTGCTGTATGGGCTAGTAGTGGTCCTGGGAGGGGTAGTTTGGCACAATTGTGACATTCCCCTCCAGGGAGGCAAACCTCGGCAGAATCAGGGCTCTTCCCTCAGAGCTATGCTCAGGAAGAAGGTAGAGGCATCCCTACTCTTCTGTTAAGGGGTCCCAATGGGTTGAGGCCAGCTAGCCCAACATCAAAAGACTTCACTGTAGTCTCACTCCCAAAGCAAATACTTCCCAGGCTCCTAGACTTTGGTTTTTCCTGCACTTTTAAACAAGGTGGCAGAGATGCCATCCTTCTCCAGGCCTTCACTGGCTCATTCTCCTGGAGATGTGTAAGATCTCCTTCAGGCTCCAGCTATAGGCCCTTGCATTGTACTCTCTCCATTCACTGTATGTTTCACAGTTTGAATCACCCCAGCAGGGAGCTCATTGAGAGAGGGATGCAGCTACAAGATGCAAACCCCCATCTTTAGAGAATCCCTCTGGGTAGTCATCCTAAGATGATTTATGAAATGTCTCCATATTACAGTTCTTTTGCTGTCATCTCCCCTCCCTCCTCCAAGGATATAGCTCCATTACCCAGATAAACCTGAATTTGAATCCCATTTACCATCTCTGTGACCTCATATAAATAATTATACTTCTCTGAGCTTGCCTCAGTTTCTTCCCCATAAAATGGGGATCATAATGTTTGACTTGCATAACTCAAGGAGTTACTGAGAGAACAGAATGAGGTGACTGCTCTGTCTGGTGTTTTACAAACTATAGAGAGCTATGAAAATGAAAAGAGGTTGAAGAAAGTGGTAATGGAGAGATAGTGGCATCTGCGCCTGGAGCTGTGGGGAGCAGAGCAGTCCCCCAGCAGATTCAGAGCAGAATCGAGCCTCTGGTAACTGGAGCAGCATAGTGGCAAGACCGGGCTAGGGTCATGCTAGACATCAACCACACCTCACGGGCTTGCCATTGGAGTTAATCTTAGGAGTTGGTGACCCAAAAGCTGAACAAGCAGAGGAAAAGAGGATTTTAAAAAGATAAAAAGGGAAAAGTACAAGATACTAAAGCCATTCCGATATTTTCAAAGCTGTCCCTCAGAACTCTGAAAGATTTATGATCTGAGGAATGAGATAAAAACTCATCTGACAGGAGACATAAAGATCTCAAATATTTTTAAAAATTGTGATAATCATTCCCAACTCTATGTAAATACCCCATTCTTTCCCTGTTTCCAACTGAGTCATTAAGTCCATTGTATTAACAATAGATTAGAATATGAGTTTTATCAAAGAGCAGAGAATGTGATTAGAAACAGGAAAATAAATTTGAGCAGACAAGGCTTATATGAGAGGTAAGGAAGCAATCCAGAAAGCAGACATGTTTTCTGTCCCCTACCCTCATCCTTCCTACGAAAAGTAAAAATAGGTCATCTTTGGGAGAATGACAGTGAGAAGTGATCATGCAAAGTTTGGAGAGTACTGGAGACTGATTTCTCTTTACTAATACATAGAAAATGCACTCTGTAGCCTAACTCTTTATTAGTATGTTACAGTGAACTGGACAACTCGTTTTTAAGAAGTGAGTAGTGAATGTCTGCTTCTGTGTCCTAGAATCTTAGGAGTAAGAACATGTTGTTTTTATGTCATCATTTCTCTCCGTACAGCAACAATTTATTTGTCCTCAAGAGGTAATATAATCCTCATGATAACTAAGTTTCTTTTGCAGACAACAGCAGAACCTCTCTTTCTGACTAGATAACACTTTAGCTTCCTTAATCTCTGAGAACCATTTGGTGTGGAGCTCAAGAAACTTTGGTTGTCATAAGGCATCATTTCCTCCTTTTACAGAAGAGTCAATTGTAGCTCAGAGAGGAGACGTGACTTTCGCATAGCCACACAACAAGGTAGGGACAGAACTAGGTCCTAGAACTCTAGGCACTGCCTCTCTAAAGTCACTCAGATGTGCTGGCATTGGATCCCAGACAGGGCTACTCCTAATGGTCTTCCTGAAGTACCCCAACAGTCCATGAGTCTTGGCTTATTGAAGTCTCTATGAAACTGTCTTCCTTATAGTTCAGTATTAAGTAGATCTTGAGTATTAAAATCATCTAATCAGTTTGTGTAGTATAGTAACACTCTCTCAACCCAGCCATTCCATTCTCTGTCCAGTCTGGGTTTATATTTAAATCACTACATTTCAAAGGGTCCATAGTAGGCACCCAACAGTGTTGAAAGAATGACCAGTTGGAGGCCCATTAACGAATCATGTCATTTTAGATCTAAAAGAGACTTTGAAAGTCATTGTCTTACTGCTCTGTTCTTCTGCAGCCTGAAGAGTGAGGGGATGATAATAGTAGAATCCCTTTTGTTTCCCAGATCATTGTTCATTTTTTCATCTTCAGTGCTTATTAATTTGAGATGAAGACATTGCAATTGCCAATTTACTTGTGTTCTGGTATACAAAATAAATGTTTCTAACATCTAATTTAAAAACACTATTCCCTACAAAATGACAGGTCAGGTTTAGGAAAAATTTTTTAGCCATATGGAATTTGATCATTCTGAGAAAGAGCAGACACTTGTCCTTATCACTGCAGACAGTAAAGTTGAAATTTGAAGCAGTAAACTATTCTATTTTGGGAACAATAGATGTGAAGTCAGGAAGAGTTAGGCATTCTGAGAAGGAAATTGTATAGAAAATCTAACTATTAAGGCAGCCCTCAGAAGTATTTGAATGCAAAGGAGATTAATACAGATAAGGGGAAGGTATGGGCACTTAGCAGATGACAAACGGCACACTCATGCCGTAGAGAAAGCGAACTTTTAGCTGAAATGGTACTTATGGGAAATAAATCCAAACCTCAGATGTTTTAGTCAGGAAGTTTCATTAGGATGCAGCACAGCTTCTCATTATGGGTTATTACATAGTGTCACTAAAAAAAGGAAAGACATCTGAGAGGGACAAGGCACAACCAAATAGCAAAATGAAAAATTTCAGTCTTGCTGTATCTTGCTCTATATTAATATTGGATCATTTGATGCTATCCTCTCACAAAGAACAACTTCAGAGTGATAAAAACAAAGATTAAAAGCTGTCTATGTTGAAATGACAGCTATTAGGGTAAACTCTTTTGAGAATCTTATGTATATTTTATTCCTTGATTTATTCATTCCATTCAACAAATATCTGTAGAGTCCTAGGAAGAGAAAAATAAATCAGATCACTGTCTTTCTCAAGGAGGTCTCAATAAGAGAGACATGGAAATAAATCATTGCAGTGTAGTATTCTCAGTGCTTTATTTGAAGACCAATTTTAAAGTTAAATTTTAGAGATAATTGTAGATTCACATGCACTTGTAAGAAATAATGTGGAGAGGTATAACACTTAAGTTTTTAGAAGCTTCCTTTATTTTCACCATGGCTTCATAAGTTTCCATTTTTGTTCACCTCCCTTAATGGTGCTTATCCTGGTGCAGACCTTCGTACACGAGCTGTAGAGTGGAGACAGGTGAAGGAAGCCAAGCTGAGGAGGGAAGGGCTAACTCAGCCCGTGGATCTGGGGGACAGAGGGGCTGGGGCATTGAAAGAAAGGTCAAGAAGGAGCTTTGGATATAGATACCTAGGAGGCCTTTCAAAGACTGAGCCTCTCAGGAGACAGTTTTTGGATAGAGGCCTGGATTTGGGAATGAAGGATACAGAGGGGGCAGGTGCCTTCATGCGTTTCTTCATCTGGGCCAGGTGGGTTCCAATGTGCTGCAATGCTGGGGTTTTTTGTTTTCTTCTGTTTTGTTTTGTTTTTTAATGAAGAACACACTTGTTAACTTACATTTGTGCTCCATCATCAGGGTACTCTAACATGACAATATGATGGTGCCCCTTCCCAACTCAAAACTCCTCCCATGGCCCCTGCTGACTCTCCTGCTTCAGCTCTGGGCTGCTGCCCCTTTCTCACTGGGAGCTCTCTCATCTTGGAACCTTTGCTCCTCTGGCCCCAGCTTAGAAGGCTCTCTCTACACTTTTCCCTTTCACTGGCCAAACCCATAGCCTTTCCAGTTTCTGTTCAGAGGGCATCCTCTCCAGGAGACCTCCTTCCCTCTTTGAGCCAATGCAGGCACCCACCATGGCCCCCTTGGCACCCCGGGATCACACTACTGTCACAGGAACTGCACTGTGTTTGCAGTCCTCTGGACAGTACATTCCTTGAGGGCAGAGACTGTGCTTTATTCGAGGCTCTATCTCCAGTGCTTAACACAGGGCAGAGACCTAGTAGGTGTTGAGTAGCTACTTTAGCAAGGAAAAGATTTCTTGGATAGTGGCGTGCATTTGGGTGTGATGAATAAAGGGGGTAGGACTGGAGCCAGAGGAGTTGACAGGATGGCCATGGAGTCAGGAGAGGGCTGAATGCAGAGTTCTAGGGCACCTCAGCATTTTAGGGCTCAAGGAGACCAAGGAGTGGTCAGAGAGGTCTGAGGAAAGCCCAGGGTCCCTGCGCAGGAGGGTGAGAGGCAGGGGAGGTGTAGTGCCAGTTGTGGGCCCACCTCTTCCATCTCCCCTCAGCCCAGCCCTCTAGAGGAGTATGGAGGCAAGTAGGGGTCATATGTGTCCCCCCAAGTCCCATGTAGCTGGAGCTCTTTGAAAGGCTTTGGGGTACAAGAGCCAGGGAGACGAAGGCATGAGAAGGGGGGTCGTGGCCTGGGACTCTTCTGGGTTCCAGTTCTGGCCCCATCGCTAACTGAGTGACCTTGGGGAGCCCCCTCCCTCCCCCGGACTCAGTACCCCCGAGGGTACTCGGCGGACGCTGCGTGCCCAGGCGGGGAGCCGGAGGCCCGGCGGAGGCAGGGCGCGGGTGGGAGCGGGACCGCCCACTGCGGCGGGCCGGGACCGTCAGGGCCCATGGAGGCAGCGCGCGGGGCTCCTCCCCTGGGGCTGGGGTCGCGGCGCAGGCAGCTGGTGGCCCCGCAGCTGCAGCCTCAGCACCTGCCACGGCCAGACGGCGCGGGCGCGGCGGGGCTCTGGGCCCCCCCGCCCCCCTCCGGCTGCAGCCGCGGCGCGGGAGGCGGAGCCCCAGCCGAGCCCGAGCCGAGCCGCTGCCCGAGCCTTGCCCGCGTCGGTGCCCGCCACCGGGCGGGGCGGCCCCTCGCCGAGAGCGTCAGCCCGCCAGGTCCGCGTCCGCGCGGGCGGCGCCTCCTCTGCAGGTAAGGGCTAGGTCCCGGCGCCGCAAAGTTTTGGGGGAACTGCGGGTCCCTACGCCCTGGGCCTGCGCCGCCGGGAGCTGCAGACTGCCGGTCAGCTTCCTCCGCGCCGCCCGCCGCCGTGCGCCGCTCTTGCACCACTGGCCCCAAGTGACCTGCGCCCGCCTTCAGTCCTCTTGTCCCCACTCCCGGCGTGGGGCTCATCCGTGGGCTCGCTCAGGGCCTGCAACGGTTAAATCTTTACACAGTATCAACGCGTTGCTTAAGTTTTCCGGATCTGCATGGTGAAGTGCAAAGAGTGGCAAACCGAGAGGCAGCGACATGGGTTCAGGTGCGCCACGGCCAGCGTCAACTTTCAGAGTAACCTCCTGACATCGCAGTGCCTGGTCTCTATGGCCACACCTTGACCGGGAGGGGTTCTCCAGGGACAACTACCTGGAATGCCATTGCCTGTATTGCCATTTTGTGAGTGTAGGGGTACCCCTGAGGGTCTCAGTTCCAGGGCTCCTTGGGGATGGAAAGGAATGGTTGGGATCCACAGACGTCAGTCTCAGGGGGTCACATAGTTAACTTTTGGCAGATTTGGCTGAGCTTTAGGAGGGGTGTTGAGTCAGCCTCTGGGAGTAGAGGATGATGCTCCCAGAGCTGAGAGTTGGGGCTGTGGCCCCTTGAGCAAGTCCCCCTACTGGTTTTGCCACCTATAAAATGGGGACAGTTGACCGAAGGTCCTTCCACTGTAAACTCTGGAGAAATGGAATCCCCAGGTCTCTGTATTTAGGGTTAATTTAGGTAAAGGCAATATTTCACCATGCACCCACCTAGAACTTGCAAATGGGAGTTTGGAAAATAAAGGAGGCATTTGCTGTTTGCTTTGGGAGTCCGGAAATAGACATGGCAAGGATTGGTGAATGCTCGCCTACCCTCCTTCAGTGCTTTGGACCATCATAAAATATTCAACAGCATAATGATTTGTTTTTGAAGTGGCTTATAGATCAGGAAGTGTTTCTGTTTGTGAGTTGGTTATTTTTGTAAAAACCTCAAAATAGTTGTTTGGGAAAAAATAATGCACTGTCTAGAGATCCTGACATAGAGGCCAGCATCTGCTTGTTTCTAGTCTAAAGTGACAGTTAAGATGTTTTTCAGTCATGATGATGTAAAATCACTCCAAATTAGGCATCCTTTGGTGGGTGTTCAGCAGAGCCATAGTTGGAGAGGCCTAAGTGCATATTTCCAGGACAGGTAAATTCTGGGGCAGCCACAGCACAGCAGGAACCAGGTAGGTAACTGTGACATCCTAGAAGGTAAATTTTGTTCTTTTACCCAATCTCTTGACCCTCTTGTGCTGCAATTAGCAATCTGTCCAGAGAGTGGGTGAAATCCATTACTATGAAAGGATTCTCGTGGAAGTGATTTTATTATTTTATGTCCTTCCTAGACTTCCTGGTTTTAAGTTTCAAGCTTTATGAAATCAGAGAACTAGGGAGAGTGTGCTTTGTGACCAGAGCAGGAGGACAGCGGAGTTGTGGTACATAAGTCTATGTTTCCTGGATGATACTGTCATTGAAGCTAATTTGCCCAGAGCCTTCGGTCTCTCTGATGCATTAAAATGCCACCAGTCTTTTCCCTCTTCATTATTCAGTGGTTCAGCAAGCTCCTTCTCACCACTCATTCAGGAAGAAATAGGAAAAATACCAGTGGGCCCATCAAGGAGCTCAGGGTCTAGTGAGGAGTAAAGAGGATTATGCCACCAGCCATCCTGGGTGTTAGCACCTGGGGACCCTGGGAACACCAAGGAGGGTAAATTCTAACTAGGGAGACTGGGGAAGCCTGTGCCATGAAAGGTGGAAGAAAGAAGAGGATTTCAACAGGTGGTGAAAAGTGCAAAGGCCATTTTAGGTTGTAGGGCCAGGAACTGGTATGAGCCAAGGTACAGAGGCAGAAAGGCACAGGGCCCAGATGGAGAACAGCAAGTCTGCTGGAAGAACAAGAGCAGACAGAACACTTCAGAACAAAGGAGAGTGGAAAGGGGTTCGGGAGGCACTGAACCTGGGCTTGAGTCCACACCAGTTTTGGGATATTGGGCCCTGAGCCTCACTTTTCTCATTTGTACAGGGGAATAGTAATAATTCCAAACTCACAGGGTTAAATGAGATTGTGTATAAAATCACAATCACAGAGTGTTGCATAAAATAGGTGTTTGCTAATAGTTCCTTTTATTAGTGTGAACATGGGCAAGCTCCGTAAATGTTGCTGGACACCATTGGCATACATACGTGGTGTTTTTTGTTTTAGAGTGTATATTGACTAAGAACCTCATCAGCAGGATGTTCCTGTGGCAATGTGAGTTGTCTTCACGGGACAGGGGCTTTTTGTTATTTGGGGGGCTCTCAGATCAGACATTGGCATCAACAGCAGCCAATACCCTGTAAATACTGTTAGCTGGTAGGAGGCCACAGAGGGGTTAATCGGAAGATGCAATCCCTGTCTTCTACAGGCTTATCACTACATGCTCAAGGATCCAGGTAGGGGGATTTGACAGGCAGACACAGTTATAAATATGCCAGCGTTGTCCATATGTGCTGGAAACCAGGCACCGACGGCATCTGCCTTAGTATAGATTGCTGGGGATTTGCAGTAGCCAAGGAAGGAGCTTAGGACAGGAGAGCAAAGAACAATGTTGCAATGCCTTAGGATCCCATGTAGCACCATGTAGCCTCCACGATACTGTCCTTCATTTGTTCATTCAACAGTTATTCATAAAACACCTACTCTTTGCCATAGGTGCCCAGGAATACATTGGAACAAGAGGGAAGATTCCTGCCTTCCAAGAGTTTTATTCTAGTTGGAGAAACATAGTAAAGAAGATAGTACATAAATTAGATAAATACAGGTGTTAAGGCTGGGAAGGAACTAAGAAGGGTAATGAGAGAAGATAACGGGGGTGCTCCGTTTGGCAGTGGTCGGGGAAGGCCCTCTGAGTCACCGAGAGCTGGCGGACGGAAGGAGCCCGTGCTGTCCTGACTAGAGTGGGGAGGCAGTGAAGCTTGGTCTATGAATGAAGACCCTGGGGCCACACCACCTGCATTTGAATACTGGCCCTTCCAACAACTAAATGTACTCTACCTCCAGTTATTTAATCTTCTGGGATTCAGTTTCTTCATCTGTAAACTGTGAACAACAACCCTACAGGGCTGGTGTGAGGATTAAATGAGCTGATATATGTAAAGTACTTAGAATCATGCCAGGTATGTAGCAAGTAACGAAAAAAAGTTAAGGGTGAGGGGTGGAGGGAACTGCTTCAGGCCGTTCCTAGAGGCCTGAAAGGGCTTGGTGTGTTCTAGGACCAGACAGGCTACGTGCACACGTTACACCACGGTTATTGGAGAGCCTCTGAAATGGATTCTCTGTTCCTCCAAACAAAGCTAGGTTTTAGGACTTTTGAAAGATGAGCACCAGCCACAGCACCCTCACTGGCAGGGTCAGGCCCAGGGTGTGAGGTCTTAGGGACTTCCCACTGCAGCTTAGGGACTTCCCACTGCAGACCTGCTTCTTAGGGTCTCTTTCCCTCCCTCCCTTCACCTCTCTTACCCTCCCTGCCCTGTCCCCTCCTCCATTCCTCTGTGGCCCTCATCTCTGCCCTCTTCTCCCTTTCCCTAATCCCCTTTCTCACCGCAAGCCCTGAAGAGTTGTGCCCCTGGGGGGCGCGAAGGGGAAGCATGAGTGGGGCTGAGCCTGTGGTGCCATCAGAGCTAGCCTTGCTCACTCCCTGTCTGATAGCTAATGGCCAGCACCCCCCTCCCACTCACAGGCCAGACACTCCGTAGCCAGGGAGCATAGTTACCTATGACCTTAGCTTCCTCCTTGATTGCTCTTTACTGAAATCTAGTCACTCACCAAGTCCCGTCACTTTTACTTCCAAAATCACTCTCAAACATGTCCCTATCTTTCCTTTTTTTTTTTTGTAATGTCAGGCTTCTGTTTTCTCTAAAGTATGGTCCAGAGACCTTCAGTGGGTTCCTTATGCACGGATAATGAAGTACAGAGTCCTCAGTCTGGCAGATACGCTGGGCTGTCTCCAACCCTTCTCCCAGTCCCCCTCCTCCCTCACCCTCTCCTCCACACTACATCCCTCCTCCCCTCCGCATCTCCAGGCCTTTGCTCCTCCATGACTCCCCTGCCGAGTATGTGCCTCAGCCCCAGGGGTCTTGGCCATGCCTGAAGGCCCAGCTCAAGTCCTGTTTGCTGTAGGGACCCTCCTCCAGACCCCCTTGCCCCAGGGTCTTCATCTTCCCCTGATCCCCCACTGCTCTTAGTACCCCTCATGGAGATGCCACTGCCAGCGGCCTTGAAGGCTTTGTGCACAGTCATTTGTGCATGTGGCCAGGGCCTTGCGGTGCTCCTGGGAGGGTGAGCAGAGTTAGTCTTAACTCCACCCCACTACCCTTCACATAGAGCCTAGCCCTAGTGCAAGCCTGACATGTGTCACTGAATTAGATTGACAAAGTCTGTGCTTTTCCTGAGATGTGAAATGGTTTGAGCCAAGCCAGACACATGAAGCTGATGCTTGGGGTGTGGTCCTCCTGGACTCAGCTGGCTGCAGTGGTGTGACGCCTCAAAATGCCTGTCTTGCCTTTGATGAAGAATTGATGTAACCTCAAAGATGGGTCTGAATTTTGAATTTAGCTTTTTGATATGGCCTATTTTAGTAAGTATACTATGTAAAATTTGAACCTTCAAGCTAGATCAACTTGGCAATCATTGTTTATATTCTAAAAGGATTCTTCATCATACTGAAAGATCTGGCATGGCTATCATATATCAAATATGATAGCAAATATCAAACATGCCTATGTAGTTAACACCATTCAGTATGTAAAATTTTGATTTTACAGCTGTTGTAGCTATACTTCTACCCTCAGATATACACCAAACTTTATATACACACATGGAAGCAGGATAATGTTGTCTTAAATCGATTTTGGTAACTGAAGATTACATAAACCAGCCCTGCAAATATGAGAGGTTTTTTTTTAAATGAAGTATCCATTGGAAGGACAATGGGAAACCCTATTTGGTGCTGGCCAGTTGATGTGAGGGGCAGTAGCCATTTTCACTGAAGTGACACAGTATATTCAGGAACTCATCTGATGTTTGGAGACCTTTTTGCCAGTGGTTAGAAATGGTTTAGGTTTCCAATCATTTCCCAAGCTGGCTGCTATATGATGTGTGTGCTGATTCTCTTGGGGAAAAAAAGAGATTTTTTTCTAATTACCAGCTAGAAAAGATACCATGGTAAATTTAAAAGTTATGAAAGTATGTTCTTTTGACCTCTCTTGAGGAATGATCTGAGAAGCTCAGCTGTTTCAGTAAAAGAGTAACATGGCAATTTTTCAAAATCCTGAACGGAAAGAGCTTCAGAGGAATTCATCCGGATGCAACAGTGCTTAGTTCTCTGAGATTTTGACTTAAGAGAAGACAGATGTGCAGGCAGATGAGAAATGCTGCGCTTCCTGTTCTCAGAGTATCCAGAATATAGGGTGTAGGCTAGAGCTTGTTACAACCAGTGATGACAACAACCACCCCCACCAAAAAAAAACCCTCTCCAAAGCTAACTTGTGAGCATCGGCATAAACTTGAACTACTGCTTTGTTGTTTTCTTTGTTTCAAATGTAGAATTCAGAAAGATGCAAAAGGAAAAGACTTTATTAAAATAAAGATGAGGATGCCATTTATTTGTTCTTATGAAAATAATCCAGTTGGTAGCTAGAGTCTCTGTTCCCTGTGGCTTTCCATGGAGAAGGGCACCCAGCCCAGGCTGCCCAGTGACCCCTGGCACTGGGGCATGTGCTCTTTGCTCCTGGTCAGGCTGGAAGGTGATGTCCATGTGGAGATACACGCTCTTCCTCCTCCTTCCTCCCTGGGGGTGGGGGTCACTTTGTATACAGGAGCCGGAAGAATTGTTTCTTTTCTGAGCTCATTCCTGGGTAGTTGCAGCACACAGTTCTTCACGAAAACCATGTAATAAGTTCCTCGGTGAGATCATTCCCTGTCTATATGTTAAAAACTCAGACTCATGCAGTATATTTTGGCCAACAGTCATAGACCTTCAGACAGAGCTGCCAACTCCGGAGATGACCAAGGGCAGCCTTTTCTGGTGCAGGGATTCCTGTCGCACACCCAGCCTGTCTCTGCTGCGACCTGCTAATCCCCGAGGCACTCCTATTCCATTGTCAGTTGGCTCTGATTATTCAAAAGTTCGTTATGCTGAACCAGACTCTTCCTCCAGGCGATGGCTGCCCGATTAGCCTTGATTCTGCCCTTTGAAGCCTGGCACAAAAATCCATTTCTTCCCCTTGACAGCTGTTTAAGTCATTTGGATGTTCAGACAGGGATCAGGTCCCCAAGTCTTCACCTCTTCAATCAGAATGCCCCAGTTTATCCATCCTCTGAAAGGGACAGTGCTAAGAATTGGACGCAGCGGTGCAGGTGTGGGCTGACACCTGGAGGGAAGCAAGGCCTTGGAAGCTTCACGTCAGCATCTCTCCTGGTATTAGCACCGCCTGAGGCCCAGTTAGGCTCCCTGAGGTCCCCGTAAGTTTGCAGTTAGCTTCCTCTCAGAGGTACCCTGGGCCACTGGGGAACTGCATGCATGCTGGGGTCAAAGAGGCCTGTGGACCGTGGAGGAGGGTGTCCTGGGCCAGGGGCTGACAGGGGGTGGCTCTGGGTGAGCCCTCACCTCCTCTGGGACTCAGAGCCCTCATCAGTCTGATTACTCCTGAGGTGGTATATTAGCATCCTGTGGCTGCTATAACAAACCACCACAGAGTTGGCAGAAGACAGAGATTATTCCCTTATGATTCTGGAGGGCATAAGTCTGAAATCAAGGTGTCGACAGGGCCATGCTGCCTCTGGGGGCTCTGGGGGAGAATTCTTCCTTTGCTGCTTCCGGCTTCCTGTGGCTATTGGCATTTCCTGATTTGGTCGCATCACTCCGATCTCTGCCCCCTTGGTCACCTTGCCTCCTCCTTGTCTGTATCAGATCTAACCTCTGCCTCACTCTTATAAGCACACTTACCACTGGACTTAGGGCCCCCCTGAACAATGCAGAATAAACTCCTTGGAAGAACCTTAACTTAATTACATCTGCAAAGACCCTTTTTTCCAAATAATGTCACATGTATAAGTTCCTGGCATTAGGGTGTGGACCTATTTTTTAGGGAGCCACCATTCAGCATTTGGCCGTCTACTTTCTTTATTTATGTGATTGTCTTTTCTCTCAATTGTATTTGAACTCCGTTCTTCAGGGTCACCAGCCCCAGGTCTTCATTCCACATGTTTCACGTCCCTTCCTTCCTTCCTTCCTTCAGTATTGTGGCTGTTGCTCTGAGGGGGCCAGGGCTGCTCTGATCATCTGAGCCCCACAGCTCAGGGGTTAGGCTCCCCAGGAAAACACAGGTCTTTCTGGTCCACTCCCTCACTGTGACCAGCATGTTTGGGCTGATCAGTGGAATTTTTATCAATGGGAAGGAGATGCTGGGGCTACTAAAATATTCATTACCAGTTCTTAGACTTAGGGGAGATCCCAACAGTGAACATGCTCTGGATAGAGATGGGACACAGAGAGGGAGAATTAATGTCCTTGCATTTTCCCTCTAATTTAGTCCAAGATTGGCTCATTTGAACTTGAGGGAAATTATTTATATTCTCAATGCCCAATTACATATCTCTTTCTGTAAAAAACCAGGGAATGCTGCTTTGCACTCTGAGAGCAACTTGTACAAGGGCAAGTGTGGTCTTCTTGCCTTTCAGCTGGCCTGTTTCAGAGATTCTGTGGTCTTTTCTCTGGAGTCTTCAGTCTGTTGTTGGCGAATGGGCTCTCCAAGTGCAGTGCACAATAAAATATACTTTTCTCTAAAAAAGTGTATGTACTATGTTTTGGAGACATTACAGTGCACCAGAAAGGCCTGGGCAAGCAGGAGAGTTGCATCTGGTGAAGCCGGTGTGTGGCTGAAGGGAAGCAGAGGGAGGGTAGTGACCCAAGAGGGTCTGGCACCAAGAAGCTCCAGGGTCTGCTGTGGCTGTCACTGCTGCTCCCACCTGCCCAGCGTGTCCTCCTGGACTGCGGCTCCACTCAGCTCAATAGATAGGAAATTTCCTACCTGCTTTGCTAGCTAGGGAAGGCCCATACAGGGAGGGGGCAAGAGGGAGGAGGAAGGAGTGGGGAGACAGATGAATCCTCCCCAGCAGCGGGCAGCAAGTCAGCAGAGGGCAGGGTGCTGCATGTTCCAGAGACCCGCGGGCATACTGCAGAGGCCTGGCCATGCCTTGCATGAGATCCAGGCTTCCAGGAGGGGTGGGCATTTGAACTGAGCCCTAATGGGTGGGCACTAGAGAGAAAGAGGGGTAAGGCAGACTGAGCAGTAAACCCAAAGGTGCCTCAGGGGTGTCTTCATCAGGGCCCCCAATCGCCCTCCCCTCCCCTGGTCATCCAATTGGAACTGACCTGGAAGAACCTCAGGTTTAAAGGGACCTTAAGGATAGTCTAATAAGGCAGATATTCCAACTGCACTGCTTGGAGCCCTAGGGGCAGGGGGTAAGGGAGCAGTTCTGAGATCTTTGCTTTTCATTTTGCGTGCTGGGTTTAAAAAAAGTGATTTCCCCCATTTTTATAGGGCTTGTTTTACATAGCTCATTGGAAATATCCCCACATCAAAATGCCCTGCTTTGTCTGGAAAGTCTTTTTCAGATAGGGTGACCCCACTTCCTGCCCTGTCACCCCTCCAAGATAACATTCCCCAGGTTGTGTGGTCATAGGGAGTTTCCATGTAACCTGCCCTATTTGACTATGAGCTGTTCCTGGGCAGGGGCTGAGCCTGGTTTAGTCTGATCTGAGAAGAGTGCACAGTCCTGGGCCCAGGCCAGGCATGGTGTTGACTGATGAAAGAGAGAACTACGATTATGACGGCCTTGCTTGCATCTGGCTCCCAGCTGCCCTCATTGCTCTTTACAATTGCCAGTGGTGTCCTGGCTAAGTCAAGGGGAATGGGAGCCTCTATTTCTCCCTCATACCTTCTCCCACAGTAGGTCTGTCAGCCAAGTGCTAGTGAGGGGTGGGTACCTGCTCTCCCGACTTGCAGAGGGTGGGGAGGCTGCAGACCTAACGCTCAGTTTCTGGAGCCTCTGCCTGTTGTTCTGGGAGAGGGCCAAGCCCACTTGCTCACTCTGTCCAGTCGGCTGTCCCTGGCACTCCGTAGCCTCAGGACTAGGGTCAGAGAGATAGTGGGGTGCAGGAGAAAGTGCCTGGGCTTTTGACTCAGTCATACCCAGGTTTAATAGTGGCATGACCTGAGGCACATTATTTACTTGCTTATTTGATTGTCTGTGAGCAACTTACAGAAAAGAAGGCCCAAGGAGGATGTGATCTCTGTTTTCCAACTACACATAGTAAATATTCAATAAATGATCATTTCTTTTGTATATTATCTGAAGGGCTGTTATGGAGAGGAAAGATATGACTTGTTCCATATGTTAGAGGCTGTTCAAAATCAAATTTAATTTTCCCCCAAGTGGTCATTCTTTTCTAATTCTATCAAGCCCCTCAGCCTCTGAATTCCTCAAGCATTGCTAACACTTTTATTTCTCTCTCTCTTCCACCTACTAACTACCACCAGCCCTCTGTGTGTATTTGCAGAGGTTGCCTCCCCTCTCTGGGCCTGAGCTTCCTATCTGTTGACTGGGTTATTTCTCAGGCCCTTTGTAGTCCTGGCTACATTTAACTCCACAGCACAGATTGTTCTGTGGAGGGTGATGTCCTTGGCCCCAGGGTGCAGTAATTAGCCTTGCAGAGGTCACAGCCAGTGTGAGGAAAGACAAGCAAAGCAGTGTGATCAATTCTGTGGGAGGTGATGAATCAAGAGCTGGGGGAATCCGAACCAGAACAGGGAGAGGTGAGCCACTTGAGGAATGTATGGGATGTTTCCCCTCAGGGAAGAATGATCTAGAAATGTTTGTTGCCTGCATGAAAGCAAGAATGATGGAGACTGGTTCCGCCTAGCTGGCATTAGGATTTTCACTTTGGGTGGAATCATCAGTATGGAAAATCCCAGCAGAGATGACATGTATAAGGGGCCTTGTTTCTTCTCTATTCCTCTTGCCTTCCTGTAAAGAAAAAAAAAAATCCAAATCTCCAGAATATATTAACCTTTATACACAGAAGTTCTTGGGATATGCAGCACAGTTTGACAGGCACCATTTGTGTGCCTGAGAAATATCTAGGTAGATGCAGAATTACATGGCTAAAGAGAATTAATCTATCTATCTTTTGCCATGATTGTGTTCAGAAGCTAATTTTCAAAGATAGTTTCAATTTTCCCAGCCGTCCGGATGAATAGTTAGATGCATACGGCCTGTGTAGTTTCATCCCTTCTCTTGTATTTATTCTGCCCAGTTTAATCTGGTCAGATTTTATAAGCTTTTTTGATTGCCTAAATTAAGCCCAGTTTTGAGAGGCTAGAGGTATTAGAGAATATATCACTATCTGGAAGTTTCTTTTCTACCTGGACTGATAAGATTTACACCCAGGAATCAGGAAACAGACTCATCTGTTCATTGGGGATTTCTGAGTAGGTTGGTGTGAGTGCCAGGATTCTTGCCCCAGGCAGAAAGATCTGCAGAGATGGATGGTGAGAATGGTTCTTAAAAAGGCTTTTGAAGGAGTTTGCTTTGGAGATGGGCCAGGGATTGCAAGCCAGAGTCAGATGCAGGAGGAGGAGAGCAGCTCAGCAGGTGAATTTAGCATGGGCTAACTTTTTAGTCTTCAGCCCCTCATTTTCATGTCTTAATAATGAAACTACTCCTTCAATACATGATTTATTAGTATACCTCAGGACCTTTGCTCATGCTGTTCCCTTTGCCCAGCCTGCTCTTTCCCTTCACCTACCAGTGAAACTCTTAAGTTATCTTTCAAGTGTAGTTCCACTGTTCAGAACTAGAGGACTCACTGACTCTCCATCTCTTGGTTTCTCTTGCTGTTTTGTGTGTAGTTCTCTCTTCGTATGGCACCTGGAGCATTCTAGACCCCCGAGAGATACCAGGTGAATAAAGGGATGAGTGACTAAATGACTGATTATTGGGTTTTCTGACTGACTTACCTGCTGAGCTGTGAAATGTTTGCTGAGAAAGTTGTGGGCTTTAGGGTGAAAATGTGGGTGGCAGGTGCTGAGCAGGGAAACCACTGAGGTGGGGTGGCGGAAATACTTTGGAAAAGAAATAGGATTGTTGACTTTCTGATGAATAGAAACACACAGTAACAAACAAAAACAAAAACAAACCAAAACCAAACAATCCCAAAACTCTGAAAAAACACTGTGGACACTACACATGTGGGGAAAACCTGCCTCTGGAGTCTAAAGGAAAGTACAACATCCCCTTTATGAATCTATTAAATCAGGGTGAGTGAGCGTAGTTCTCTCACTGACTGAGGGAGTGAGACTTGAATAGCCTTTCTGGAGGGCAATTTGACTCTATCTAAAAGTCTTACAAACTTGCACACAGTCTTCCACCGAGCAGTGCCACTCCTAGGAATTTATCTTAAGAGAATAACTGGAGGTGTATTATGCAAAGATATTTATCTCAACATTGTTTGTAATACAGACATTGCTAAAATAAACCAATTGTCCAACAATAGCTTTAAAAATGGCCTTGCTATCTACAAGACATAAAAAAATCATGTTGTGTAATAAATAATAAAGACACAGGGAAATGTTTACAGCATATTGTTCTAAGAAGGAACAGTAAGTTCCCAATTATGTTGAAAATGTGCGTTTTCACACAAAAAGGCTAGAGGAGTAATTGGCAATGCATAGATTATAGTGGATAATTTTTATTTTCTTTCCCAGAAGAATAGTTTCAGGATTTTCTACCAGGCACATGTTTTACTCTTATAATCAGAGGGGGGAAATGAGTGTTATTTAAGAAGGCAGGAGAAGCTATCGGAGCATTGTTTGAACTTCAGTGGGTTGAAAGCAGATGGCCCACCATTTATTTTGCAAATTCTAGACAGGTAGTGTTTTCATAAGGAAGAGTGGTCTTAGGTCTGTTTGTGTGAGTGAATTTATAGAAGTGAAAGCTTTGGGGAAGTGGGGAAGTAAATAGATTGATTTTTTTCCCCTTGAACTTCTGAAATTATTTTTTCCACTCCATTTGTAATTGAGCCCAGGAAGCTATTCTTATTTCTTCCTTTCTTGGGCACTGCGTTAGACCTAAAAATGTTAACTGGCTTAGGATGTGGGTTTTGCCAAAATTATTCCCCTTGAAGTCTTCACTAGTCTCTCTCTCATGCTTGAAAAATGGGGTCCCAAGGAAAACCATCTTTTGAAATAAATTTTGCTCTTCTACCTGATGAGTTTTACCCCTGTGTCTGGCAGCCTTGGGTAACCACGTTGGAAACCACCCCTTCATTGTAGTGATTATAGGCCTCACCAGCCACACACAAGGGTAACACACCTCAGCTGGACACTGACTATTGGAAAGTTTTATTTAGAGGCTAGTCTGGCATCACCTTATCCTGTGGACGTAACATTAGTCTGCAGAAAAGAGATCAGAGCTGGGTAGAATCTCTTTAAATATTAATTATAGTAATGATGCCTTTTGCCACACATCTTCAAAGAGCTCTGAGCATTTACAGACATTACCTCATCATTAATTTTTGCAGTGTTTTTGGGCAAGAAGCTGATGGTAAATATATGGTCTCCACTTGGGGTAGAATGTAGCAAATATTTTAGATAGTTATAATAAACTTAGGAGTTGTCCTGGCTAGATATCAATTGATAAAAAAAAAAAATCAAGGCAATTTTTTTTGGCATCTTCTTTCACAGTAGTTGTACATTTCCCATGAATTAAATTTCCTTTTGGCATTTTGTTCCACCAGCATTTATTGAGTGCCTACAGTGAAGAAGGTACAGTGCTGCGTGCCGAGGCTTAGAATGAAATTTAACTTCCTAGTCCCACATTTAAGGCCTTTGGTGATATGGCTTCTACCTACCCTTCCTATCCTAAATCCCTTAACCCTCCTCCACATACCCTTTGTCCCTCACATCCCTCTTCCTGAGCTGGTCTTTAGGGTAGCCCAGCCATTTCTATTCTGTGCACTTTCTATGCCCTTCCCTAGCCACTGCCCCCATTGCCCTCCCCGCAACCCCTGCAGGTCTCACTCTCCTATCCTTCATACCTGGTCACCTCCCTCACAAAACCTGACCGGATATCACCGACTATACCCAGAGCTGGACATGCTACCCTGCCTCCTCACCATCAAACTCCTAGGGATTCTACCAGCCCCTCTGCTGTGGTCCTTACTAATTTTTACCTTGTGTTTTGGTGATTTGTGTATACTCTCTGATGACATTTCAGGCTTGGATCTGCAGGGATTGTCCAGCTTATTTTCGTGTCTCTCTCAGTGACATGTCCATGTTAGATTTGCAAATACTCATTGTATAAAGGAATGAAATGGTCATGGTTTCAGGCCAGAATTCATCAGCTTGTACAGAGCCTGAGGGGTGCAAAGCACAGAGGTCGCCGTAGAGGCCCACTTAGTCTGGTCCCTCCTTTGACGCTATTCACTGAGGCCCCTTGCTGTCTGCAGGCCTGTTCTGTCCTCTGGTTGTACCCATACCCACACCATCTTTCATCTGATACTTGATTAAATATCATTCTTCTTTCATGGCCTTCTAAGGAGACACAGGAAAAGAAAGGCCACTGGAGCTGTTACCTCTGTGTTTATTTCTTTTTCAACCTCTGTTGTGCAAATCATCCACAATGCATGGGACCCTAGAACTTCCAAGGGCTTTATCCAGAGCATTCTCTGTTCATGAGCTGGCACAAGAGCTATGATCGTCTGGTGCTCCACACCTGTGGCAGGCTGTGTGAGGCTGAGCAGGTTATTTAATCTTCCTGTGGCGTCATTTCCCCATCTGTTAAGTGGGGATAATGTGCTTGAGGGTGACCTACCTTCCTGGGATGCTGTGGGGCTTATCGACTTAATGCCATAGCTATTAACTTTAATGGAAGATGGCTGGGCAGAACCAGTGGGAGGACAGGCACAATAAACTTGACAGCCATCAAATGGATGCCCCATGAGACCTCAGTGTCATTCTCCTTGTTGCCCTTGGCACAGATGAAGCCAGTTTGCCAATCAAGAACCTCTAGGGTTTCCTCTCTTGGCTGGTTCAAGAGGCTGAGGTTTTGAGGAGGAGAATAGCAGCTGGAGGACTTCTGGGACTGTCGTGCTGAAAGGAGAGAGGCCAGGCTCAGGTCGAGGGCACAGCTGCAGCTCCCCAGTATCAGCAGATAAGTGGGACCATCCAACTTCACCCACATGACCCGGCCATCAGTTTTACTTGGGTCCATTGACGAGTTATGGGAAGGTCATTTGATATTCACATTCTTGTGGCCATAATCTTGGGAATGTGGCCTTTTATCTTTAAAAGAAACTGTGGGCTAGGAGGCCCAGGAGCGGTGTCCCGGGATGGAGGGGAGGTGCCGGCATGGGGAAGAGGGGCAGATTTCTTTTCTTGGAGGACTCCCTTCAGCTCTGCTTGACTGGTGAGTTGTTTTCTCATTGTGTAGCATGTTTTCTCTAGACTGTTCTCAGAGAGCTGGATTTTAAAAAATTAATTGTAATATCTTGGCTGTATATTTTAAAATCTATTTCCGTGGAATATCTGCTCTTGAGCACTTATTTTTTTGTGAAACCTGTCTAAGTAAGGATTTGTTCAGCCTCCATCATTGCAATTTATTTGTTATGGGCTCTCCTCAAATGTAACGGTAATTATTTCTCATGTTTTTTGGTGTTTTCAGATTGCAGTATCTTTAATGATTTTATATCAATAATCATTTAGTTTTAGACTGCCCACAGGTCTTCAAAATTGTGAGATCATAAGATGTGAGACCTGACACTGGAGATGTTCAGGTTGCCTGTATCTATGGTTCAAATGGTGTAGGGATGTCCTGAGCAGGAAGAGTGGTCTTTGGTCACACAGCTAACTAGTGGCAGAATCAGAACTTGAACCCAGGTTTGCTAACTAACTCCCTTGTCCGTAACTCTCTGGTCTACCCTAATAGAATTTAGTTTCTGAATTACAAGTAAGAAGGAAAAGTACTATGTGATTTAATTTTTCTGTGTACCTTAACTTAACTAAAACTGAATCTTCCAGCTTTAGAAATGCCTGTGCCCTGTACCACAGCTGGTCTCCCACCTTGAATCCCTTGGTTCATTTGCCCATCTACATGGACGAGTCTTAAAAGTCCTTCAAGTGTGGTCCGTATCTGCACCACCTAGAGCTTGTCAGAAATGTGCAATCTCAGCCCCACCCCAGACCTGCAGGAACGGAAACTGCGTGTGGGGCCCCTGTGTAGTTTAACAAGCTCTCCAGGTGACCCCCATACTCGGTACTAAGTCAGAAAACTGCTGCCCAACAGGACTAAAATCAGACCCTCCCTGTGCTTGGCGGCCTGAACAGTGATGTGTCATGGCTCTTTGTGGATTTTAAGTTTTCTTCCCTGAAGAAGGAGCTCTGCTTCCTCCTGTCACCACAACACACACACACACACACACATCCAGCAGGAGTGAAATCTTCATGAGTAAATAATGAAAGTAAATAGGGGATGTCAAGAGAAACAGCTCTGTAGGTAGATAAAATGTCACTGAGATATATTTTCTAAGCTTTGAGACTTGCTGCCTCTCTAAGCACACAGATAAATGGGACTGCTACTGACAGCACTGTACTATGTTTTCTATCATTTGTTATTTTATTCATTCACTCAGAAAATATTTTAGTGCCTTCTGTCTACATGGCTCATGTTAAGTGTGAGGGGAGGAATGTATTTGAGTTTATAGTTTATCAGGAGGTAGAGAATATGTTCAGAAATAACTATACTATAAACCAACTAGTGGTTAATATCTGAGAATCATCTCTAGCGAAGGAGCTATGGAAGCCTGAAAGTGGTAGAGAGCATGTGCTACAGAGGAGGGCATCATGGAAGACTTCATGGACAAGGTGGCACTTGAGTGGATCTTAAAAGAAGATAGGGTTCTGACCTGAGGTTTTTGAGGGTGGGTAAGAATATTCCGGGCAGATGTGGAAAAAGGATAAAGGCTGCTCTCAGTGCATTTTGCTTGGATCAGGAGTTATTTGTAGGTGATGAGAAGAAAATGAAGCTCTACAAGTAGGTCAATGCCAAAAGGAGAAGGATCTTCAAACACCCATTTAGGAGTTTGTTCTTTATCCTCAAGCAATGGAGAGGCACTGAGAGATTTTGAATGAGGGCAAGGCATGACCAGAGCTGTGCTTAGTGAGACTAATCTGCTTTCAGTGTATGAACTAGATTGTGTGAGGGGAAGGCAGGGGGGACTTTTGTTTTTATTTTGTAACTATTTTTAAGCAGTATGTTGATGTATTGGAAAATCATCTTAATGTTTAATTAGGAGGTAATTGCTTTTCTTACCATGGTCACTGGATTTTGAAATAAGCTTCCAGGGCATAGATTATTGTCCAGGGGAAATACAGTTCTAATTTTATAATGAGGCATCTGCAAGAAAATAGAAATTGCTTAACAGAGTGGCTTTATAGGGAACTTCCCGAACTAAGTGCTTCCTTCCTTGTTTTTCTTTTCCAACATTTTCTTCTAAACAAAAAGTATTTATATTCATTTTAGTAAGGGCCTGGTAATGCCAGGTCCCACAAAATCTACAAATATCGAGCACCTAAAATGTAGATCTTTCCTGCTGCTTCCCCCTCCTCCTCCAAGGGCACTCACGGGCTTACACCGTTAGGGCACCTGACTCAAACCCATTTGGCCAGGATCTGCCTTATTCCAGTTGTGATTCTAATGGGAACAGTTGGAGGAAATTGGAATGTCATGAATTTTTTAATGTCCTGTTACTTCCAGTATTTATAATACAGAGAAGACTCCGTTCCTATGGATTTTGCCAGCAGGGTGGTCGTTACAGGGCCTGGGCTTTGGCTAGCGAGCACCGCTGGTTTCAAATCATTCAGCTCTGTTCCCTTCACATCTGCTGAGCACCGAGGAGTCTTGGTGACTCAGACCTCAACTGCCCTGCTCACTTGGAGCTTCTGTTCTAGCAGGGGACATATGTAAGTAAGCAGTGACATACAGTTCTGAGAGAGGGACTCTGTGCATGCTCTGGAGGCACCCAACCCAGAGTGGGAGATCACAGGAAACGTCACAACCCGTAGGACATAAACTGAGACCTGAGAATCCCTTGGAGTAGACTAGTGGTTGCCTGCAGCTGGGGAAGGATTACTGGGGAGTGATGGGGGGTAACTGCCAAAGGGGATGGGCTTCCTTTGTGGGATGATGAAAACAAAATGCTTCAAAACTGACTGTGGTGGTGGTCGCACCATTCCATGACTACACCAAAACCACTGGCTTGCACACTTTAAGTGGGTGAATTTTATGGTGTACAAATTATATCACAATAAAGCTGTTTTTTAAAAGCCAACCGGACAAGCCAGGAGTGGGAAGAGTGTGCCTGGCAGTGCAGGGGCGTGTGCACAGGCTCAGCTGCAGGAGCCAAAACGGGGTGAGGCTCAGCAGGGCTGGACTCCCGGGGAGGGGAGCCGGGAGATGGAGGAAAGCAAAGAGGCGAGGGCTAGGTGGGCCTTGAAGGCCTGTAACAGTGGTAAATGTATAAACACAGCAGCTGCCGTTTAGGAGCCCTTCTCGTATGTCAGGCACTGTTCTAAGGAGTGTACGTGTATTATCTCATTAATCCTCACAACAGCCTTGAGAGGCAGGTGCTGTTGTTACCTGCATTTTATCAGTGGGAAGCTTGAGTGGAGCTTGAATGAGCCCGACTCCAGTGGTTAAGTAACCTGCCTATAGTCACAGATCCAGTAAGTGCAGTAAGAGCCCAGGAGGTCTGGCTCAGAGGTCACACTAAATGCCCTAATACATTACCCTAAAATATGGGGTGACATCATAGGGTTTATGCGGAGGAGTGCAAATTCAGATTTACATCTTAGGCAGACTGCTGTGTGTTGTGGAAAATGGGTTGGAAGGAGAGCAAGACTGAAGCCCGGTGGCCGGGAGCTGCATGACACGGGTGAGTGTGCTAGCCTGAACAGGTGGGATGGCAGTGGAACAGAAACAGCAGAAATCAGAGAGATGTTTAGGAGGTCACATTAGCTGGAATTACAGAGTGGTTGGATGTGGAGGGAGGGGACAAATGGATGTCTGGGTTCCAGGCCTGGGAAGTTGGGGGAGTGGGACATTTAATGGTGCTTATGATGTCCACGCCAAAGACCTGCCCAGTGTGGGCTGGTTCGTGTCTGTCACATGAGGGTAGATTGGACCTCTGACCTATGCCAGCCAGAATCATGGAGTCAGAGGTGGTAGTAGCCTTGAATCCTTCTAGATTAGCAGTGGAGATAGAGGTATTGACAGGAGAAGGGGCCTGCTGAAGGCCACACGCAGGCGACAGTACCAGGGCAAACTGAGGTGTGCCCCTGCTGACGCTCAGGCTGGGGGCATCTGCGTCTGCTTGCCCTGTTGCCACTCTCCAGGGAATCTTTGTTCCATCCCTCAAAGCTTTGATTCTCTTCTCAGAGATCATCTTTCTGATCCTTGAAAGAGGTATCATTGTGCACAAACAATAATGATGGAAATTCAAATAAAACAACAAAAAATTTACTGCTTAAACCCACTATCTATCAGGTCAAGATCATTGTTTTTGTTTCTCCTGCCCGTCTCTGCCCCATGTCACTTTTATGGTGTACCCAGAGCACAGGCATGGTTTTATCACCTGTGCTTTACACCTTATATTAAATCCTGTTTTTCCTGGAGCGTTTTATGGTTTCTGGCTAGCATTTTCTAAAGATTCAAGAAAGCAGATGTGCTGTAACTTACCCATTCTCTGTTGTCAGTTGCTTTGTTTTTGTCCTTAGAGAGATCGCCTTAGTGTGCATCTTTTTGCATAGCCTTTTCCTTCTTTCCTTAGGCAAAACTCCCAGCCAATATAGTCTCTATGTCCTCTTAAGTGGGGTGACTCAAACTGGACACTTTTCTCTAAGAGATCAGGAACAGAAGGTAGAATACTTAATTAGGGCTGAATTTCTGGGTTTCTGGGCCCAGTGGTTTTCAGTGATCTCTGAATTGAGTTGGCATTCATTCATGGTTGTTGGCAGTGCTCCTAATGGCTGCCATCTCTGAACAGCTGACCTGTTTCTTTGAATTGTTTAGTGTAAACTGGGCAGCTCTGCAGGAGGAAGATGAGGTTTCTGGGTAGAATGGTTAATTAGGGCTTAATTAAGACAGCTGAAGTGTCTTGTTGGCTGGAACCCTTCATGGGGTCCTGACAGGCAGGCGGCACCTGGCGCCCTTGGCTGTCTGACAGCCATCAGCCTTTTCCAAGCCCCATGCTGAGAGGAGCAAGATGCATGCTGCCCTGCTGGCTGGCAGGAGCTGTTCCGTAGACTCTCTGGAGCATGTTAGACATCCCTGTCTCATAGGTCCCACGAACGACCTCAATTCAGATAGGAGCTGTTTATCTTGGTGTTTTATCTTTTCTGAATACAGTGAACCCTCAGCGGCAGGGGCCGTGTCTGTTTAACTTCAGTCTCCTCTACCACACCCTGTGTAGGGCCCAGGAGAAAGAAGGTTCTCAATGTGAGCTGAATGAAAGGCATTGACTTTTGGAACAAATCCCTTGACTTGATATTGACTTGAGATGGCTGCAGACTCTTCAAACTGTGGAGTCTGATTATCCAGGGACAAGCCTTAAAAAATGCGGAGACTTGGGGCTCACAAGCCCCATGGCAAGGGTGAGGACTTCCAGAGAAGTTCTCCCTGGCTAGGGCAAAGCCTAATGTCACACATCGGGGGGCCAGAGCTCATGTCGTGGTGTAGGTCTGAAAGCCCGTCTCAGTTTCTTGTGCTGCAGTTGTGGTTATTATTGTTTATTTAACATATAGATTTGGCATCCTGCCTTCTTTCCGCAGACAAAGACACATGGATTCAAATCTCAGTCCACCAGGGTGGCAAGCGGCTTCATTTGAGCAGCTCTGGGAGTCCTTGGTCTGAATTCCCCAAGCACTCTACTGGGCTGTGGATTTCACTCATGGTGCCTGTGGTATCAGACATGCCCAGAGGCTACTGAAAATTAGTTGGCGTGAAATGATGTTTGATGACTCATTTGGTGGTAAAAAAACAAACCTAGCCTTTGAGTTTACATTCCACAATTTTGTTGAATTATGCCCAGATGGTTGTCAAGAGAATTTTTCCAAACAGGTTCAGAATATTTGTAATAACCAAAGTCTCTGGAGTGGGAAAGAACTTCACATTGAATATCAAGGGAGTACTAAAGACGCAGGATCTTGATCTCTGAGTTGGAAAGACCCTAACAGGCTTCCAGTTCAATCCTTGTGCTTGCTGCAGCTGCGCAGCACCAGGGGTGGCACCTGGGAGAACGTGTTGTGATAATCCCAATCGCCACAAGGGGGCCCCTCTTCAGGACGGACCTTTAGGCGAACTTGGCTGTATTTGGCATGGTTGGTCACATACTTTCTTTTGCGTGTGTGATAAAATACATGTAGCATATGGTTCACCTTTTTAAAACCATTTTAAAGTGCACAATTCAGCGGAATTAAATACATTCACATATTGTGCAACCATCACCGCTGTCTAGTTCCTGAGCTTTTTTATCACTCCAAAAGGAGGCCCTGTACCTATTAAACAGACAAACCTTTTCCCTCCTCCCCCAATCCCCTGGCAACCACTGCTCTGTTTTCTATCTCTGCGGACTTACCTATTCTGGAGATTTCATATAAATGGAGTCATTCGACATGGGGCTGTTTGTGTCTGGTTTCTTTTACTTAGCATAATGGTTTTGAGGCGTGGCCATGTTGTAGCATGTGTCAGTATTTCATTCCTTCTTATAGCTGAATAATATTGCACTATATGGATACCCCAATTTGTTTATCCCTTCATCTATTAACTGAACCTTTGGGTTGTTTTCTTCTTGGCTACTGTGCATAGAGTTACTGTGAACATCTGTGTCCAAGGTTTCGTTAGAACATCTGCTTTCAACTTTTTTGTGCATATACCTAGGAATGGGATTGCTGATTAGTGGTAATTCCAAGTTTAACCTACTGAAGAAGTGCCTCAGTGATCATCCTGCCCTAGTGGTGCTCAGCCCTGGCTGCACATTACAGTTGCAGGGGCTCCTTGAACAAACCCTGCCTAGGCCCCACACCAGACTAGTTAAATGAACATCTCTGGTGGGTGAAGCCTGTACATTGGTGTGATTTAAAGGATCTCAGTGATTCTGATATGCAGCTTCTCTCAGGATACTACTCATCCTCATGATTTCAACCTGAAGACTGATTTTTATTTTTAGCTCCAACTATCTACTGGACATACCATGGATGTTCCTCAAGTACCTAAAAATTCAGCTCTTCCCAACCAAACTCTTCATCTTTCCTCTCAAACCTGTCCTTCTTCTGGTGTTTTCCCCTTTGGTGAAAGAGACCACCATCTCCAGCTATCCAAACCAGAAGCCTGAGAGTTAGCTGTGCCTTTCCTCTTCCCCTTATTCCAATTTCCACTTGATTGATTTATATATTCAGTAATTCATTGCCCAATAGTTAGGACTGTGGGCAATTGGAGAGAAATGCAGTTTAGGGATTACGTTAGGAAGACAAAAAAGACACAGATGAAACAGTTAACAACAATACAGACAGGGGGATTACCTGAAATTAACAACATTATTGTAACTACCATAACTGAGGACTTTATGCTGTGCAGTCTGGCAGTACTTTGTATATAATATCTAATTTACTGGGAGGTAGGTGAAGCCAGCACACTTCACAGGATAACAGTACAGGTTCAGAGAGGCTAAGGTACTTGTCCAATGATGCATGGGTAGCACATGGTTGGTAAGAGCTTCATTTGGAACCCAGATCATGTCAAGGCCTGTGCTCTTGACATGGGAGTTCACTAGGGAAGAGCTCTGAGCCTACAGCACTGTCAAAGCATGGAAGGAGGAGGATCAGATGTGACTAGCAGGTGAGATCATCCATGCCCAGAAGAGTGCTTGGAAAATTGTAGAGGATGGTGCAAAACCTTGCAACCTTTGTTCACATCTCTAGCAGGTCACTTCTTCCATTCTGCTTTGAATTACAATTAGGTGTCTATGTCTCAATTCCGCTGGTGGATTACGGACTACCTGAGGGTGATGGCTGTGCTTGCTTGTCTCAGTGGTCCCCTCAGCCTCTGTACCTGGCATGTTGTTGCTGATCAGTTAGCATTTCTTGAATGAACATGTGGATGTAAGAGTTGACTCAGAGAGAAGAAAGGGAAACAGGAGCCATGGTGACCTTTGTCCAGGTGTGTCACAGCTAAGTGCCTGACAGAGACTTGACATAGGGAATGGAAGGAATTAGAGGAACTCTGTGGCTCTCCGGAGGTACGAGTGGGAGAACCTGCAACGAGGTCTCAAGGCAAATGAACTTCAGCCTGGCCCCTGACTTCCACCTCCATGGTACTGATGATCTAATTGCCCCTTAGCACTTATCACCTCCCAACATTCTTAATTAATTTCCTTTATTATGTTTATTGTTTCTTGTCTAGTGAGAGCCTATACTAGAAGGTAAGTTTCATGAGGGTAGTAGTTTGCTTATTTTGTTATATTCCTCTGTCCTCTGATCCCCCAGACTAAGTAAGTACCAGTTACTTCCTGTCACTATAGATTTGCCTATTCTGGACTTTCAGATGAATGCAAACATAAACTACGTGGTCTTTGGTGACACAATGTTTCCAAGGTTCATCCATGCTGAAACTCTTAACTTTACAGGGAGGAAAGTTGGGACTCAGAGAGGGGACAGATGTGACTTGGGTCATGTGTCCTGCAGATAGCAGAGTAGGAACCTGACTGCAGGTTTTCTGTGTCCCTATATGGTGCTCTGTTCCTGCTCAGGGTGGAGACAAGGGGCATAGCAGCCAGAGCAGACTCAGCAGTGTTATTTTGCCACCCACCTTTGAGGCTGCTTACAGGCCTCTCCAAGCATGGCGTGGTGAGGTGACACCTCACAGACAACATATCTGCTGGTGTCAGCCCTTCCCACATCCTTTCCAGGGCTCAGCGTCCATCTGATAAAGTGGGTGGCTTGTGTGACCCACATCCAGCCTTCTACTCATTGGAGTGGCCTGGGACCTTGTGCCCTCAGATCAACAGCAAGAGAAAGGCCCAGCCTGGGCCCTGTTGGGGCTGAATGTCCCTGCTGTCACCGTGTAGCTCCCAGAGGGCCGTGCTGAGGCCATGTGTACTGATGTAGATGAGAGGCTCTGCCCTTCCTGAGAGACGTGTCATCCTGCTCGGGAGGTGGGACATCTGAGTGACATGATGATGCCCTGGACCAGTGTTTCCCAAAGGCTTGACTTTGTACCATGTGGCACCCAAGGTGGTTTTAGGTAATACGTGAATGAACATTTTTGTTTAAATGGTCATATATTTATTTTAATGTGTACCAGGAATAAAAAACATATCCAGCATGATCAGACCTGTGATTTAATGAGTAGTATTATTTAGAATGAAGCTAAAGTAGAAAGCTTAGTACCATAGAATCCTTTTTATGCAGACTGTTAGGTTGCAGGTGTGGCAATCTGGCAGCTTGCTGATACAGGAAGTCATGAGGGCAGTGTGAGGTCAACTGACATTTAGGGACTGCCACTCTAGGGTCACAATGATCCAGAGTACTTTGCTGTGAGCCACCTCCCGCGTCTCCTTTTCACCTTATGCAAGGTGAGACGGCAGAGCGTGCTGGTGGCCAGAGCTCCTCCCAGGACCGAGGGCTTTAGGAAACCAGGAGCACTAGCTGTCAGACACTGGTCTTCAGTCCATGATAAATCTCCTCTCAGGCATTCAAAGTCCTTTCAATAAGAAGGGGATTTCTGTTGGAGACAAAGGATAAAGGAGGGAAGGAAAGATGGAGGAAGCCCAGGGATGATATGTGGTTTTATTGCAAAATAAGAAATGAAAATAAAACAATTTCATTTAGTTTTTGACTCCTGTTATGAGCACGAGTGAAATGACTTGTGAAATCATAATGTCAGAGCCTGTGTTGTAGTGAAATGCTTGACTGGGATCCCTATGTAGGGAAGAGAGAATTGCAAAGCTTTCATGGAGTCCTGGTTGTAATTACAATTCGAGGAATAATGATGTGGTATAATAGGCAAGTCCCCCTTCCTTCCTCAGAACTGTCATTTTTCTGACAAAGCATCATCTTTGTCTGAATTCCTTTTAGGAAATTAATGCAGATATGAGACACCAGCCCATTTTCTCTCCCTGAGCTGTGATCACAGTAATGAACCAAGGCAACATCCAATGATTGACATTAGAAATGTAAACATGAGTTTCCCTAAAATATTTGCAAATAACTTTTTCTTTTGGCTTAGAGCATTCAAGAATTAAAGCTGCTCATTTTTCTAGTGTCCTGATCTAACCATAGCATTTCACACATTCGTGATCTTCCATTATTAATTCAACAAATATCAGTTGAACTCAATGCATCTTACTAGACCTGCAGGGATTATAGAGACACAGGACACCTTTTTTGTCTTTCTCCTCTCAAGAACTTTACCATCTGGGGGGTCAGAAAACATGACCAGAATCCATATGAAGTGAGGAAACACAAGACGAAAGCCTAGATGGAAAGGCCATGGGCTGGATGGAGGTGTAAGATACAAGGAAACAGTTCTGCACTGAGAAACTGGGAAGGGGTGGTAGACCAGGAGGCAGGCATTGTCTTGGATGTGGTGGCATGTGAGCTGAGTTTTGAAGGTAGGACTGGATTTAAATATGTCTCAGACAGTGGAGACATAATGAACAAAGTCACAAGGAGGGTCATGTGGGGCAGAGCAGCACTAAAACAGAGATTTATGTGACAGGAGGAAGATGGGGCCTTTGGCCCCTCAGCCGCTTTGAGGAAGTTCTTTAACCTGTGCAAGCCTCAGCTCCCTTGTCCTCAAAATGGAGGTGTAGATTCCCCCATGCAGGGTTGTCATGAGGAGTAAATGACATGCTGTAGGTTATATATATGTTAGTCTCCCTCCTTTTCCAGTCGGTCAGAAGATCAAGTTGGACATCTAGGAAGAGATTTTAGGGATGGGGAGCCCTGGAGAACATAAGAAAAGAAGGAAGTAATGAGATAATACAATTTTAAAATTGGCAGATAGTAGAGAAATTCAATGTTAAGATAAAAGAATGAGCCAGAGGTTTGATGATTTATGCAGTTCCAAGTTTAATCAGAGACAAAGCCAGGAACAGAATCCAGGTCTCCTGTCTTCTAGTTCAGTGTTCTATTCAGCATTCCTTAGGTTTTCTCTAGAGGGATGTTAGAAATGCAAATTCTTGGACCCCACTCTAGACCTCCTCGATCAGAAGCTCTGGGGCCCTAGTCATTTGTTTTTAACCAGCTCTCCAGATGTTTGTAGTGCTTTTAGGGAGCCAGTGTTCTAGGTTTAACTAAGAAAGAATTGGGGGAAGGATATGAAAAGAAAACAGGTTCCTTGCAGGAGTTGAGATGTTACTTACCATGAAGGGAAAGGGAACAGAAAGATGAAGTTGGGTGTCAGAGATACTTCTTTTTTTAAAATGAGATATAATTCACATACCATAAAGTTCACTCTTTTAAAGTTGTTTTTAGTATATTCACAAAGTTGTGCAACCATTACTATCTAATTCCAAAACATTATCATCACCTCAAAAAGATGTCCCTTATTCATTAGCAGTCAATTCTCATTTTCCCTTTCCCATAATCCCTGGAAACCTCCAATCAGTTTTCTCTCTGTGGATTTGCCTGTTCTAGACATTTCATATAAATGGAATCATGCAATATGTAGCTTTTTGTGTCTGGCTTCTTTCACTTAGCACAATGTTTTCAAGGTTCATCATGTTGTATGTAAAAAGTATCAGGACTTCATTCCTTTTTATGGCAGAGATAAACTTCTTATACTTCATACTTTTGCCTCAGACAACCTTGATCATACAATTGAGCTTACACTCCCTCAGAAAAAGGTTTCTCGTGGATGCATGTGCATAGAACTTTAGTTTTTAAGGAACTGTTAAAGGAATGTAAGTCTTAAAACAACCTTGGAGCATAGCTGGGCATGATTGTTTTTTCACAGATGAGGAAACAAGCCAGAGAGGGGAATGTCCTGGGCTAGTCCACTGGGCTACCATGCCTGCTCATTGAAGTATGAGTAGGAATTTGGTGGGTGATGCGCAGAGGGTGTGGACTAGGCAGATGAAACAGTATCTGCAGAGGCATGAAGACCAGGGCCTTTTGGGAAAAAACTGATAATTCATTTCTTCTGGAGTGTGCAATGTGATGGAGATAGACAGACAGGTAGACAGGGGCCAAATCACAAAAGGCATTGACTACTACCCCAAGGCTAGGAGGGAGGCAGAGGGATGGAATGATTGAGTCCAGCTCCAGAGACAAGCAGCTAATCTGATTTGTGATTCCAGTTCTGCCACTTCCTTCCTGTGCGCTCTTGACCAAATTACTTAACTTCTTCATGCCTCAGTTTCCTTTTTGTAAATGAGGATTGTAATAAGCATTAAATAAGCTAGCCATGTAAATTATTTAGCCCAGTGCCTGGCACATGTAAATGGCAGTATTGTTAATATAGTTATGTTCTTAACGTTTTTGTAATTCTTGAGCTGAAACTTTATCCCAAAAATGAAGGGGATCCACTGAAGGATTTTGAAAATGAAAGTGATGTGATTAGAATTATATCATGTTGGCAGCCATATGGAGGATGATTGATGGAGGGTATATCTAGAAGCAAAGAGGAGGGTATAAAGAAAAGCAAATAGTTAGGAAGTTATTATGGTATTTCAGACAGAATCAAAGGTTGAACTGTGGCTGTAGTACTAAGAAAGTACTAAGCATGAGGATATGAGAGATTAGGAAATTGGGAGCAAAGTCAATAGAATTGGTTACTGGATCCATGTGGGGTATGGAACAGGGGGAAAAGAGTCAAGAAAGATTCCCAAATTTTTGACTTGGGAATTAAATGGTGGAGAATTTAATTGATGGAGAATTAAATGGTGGCCTTCAACAAGGTGTTTCACCTTGGAGTATGGGATTTGAGAAGTAGAGCAACAAAATGTGGTGAATTCTGTTTTAGATATAACTGGCTCAAGTGCTTATGGGACATCTTGGTAGGGATCCTAAAGAGGCAATTTGTTCTCAAAGCAGCTGAAACTGTGGAAGTAAATATCATGTATGGAAAGTGTTTACAGCAGTGAGTCTTAAACTTTGATGTACCTTGGAATCATGGGGTGGGTTGCAGAGGGTGGAGTGTCTTTAAAAACTATCAGTGTCTGGCTCACACTGTCAAACTTTCTGAGGTCTTTATCTAGGATGTGACCCAGGATTGTTAAAAGCTCCCCAGGTGATTCTAATGTGCAGTGAAGTTTGGGAGCCACTGATTGAGAAACAATAGGTACCATTTATTTAGATGAGAAGTTTGCTGAGAACCAAAACCTAGAAATGGTTGATGGAAAGAAGAGGATTTTTTTCAAAGTCTGAGTAGGTGTAGTCTGAGAGGCTGGAAGAAAATGAGGAGACAGGTGTCACGGGAGCCAAGGGAGGAAGGTCAATAAGTTTTAAGTGCATTAGATAAGAGAAAATGCTAGTTTGTTAATTGATTTCTCCCATTATTCAAAAAGCTGAATATTTGCAAGGTATTTTGGTTTCTTGTGTTAATAGTTGGTTTATGTTGTTGGACCTTGTATATGTTGGAGAATTGGTGTCGTAAGAAGGTTTATATATATTTTTTCTGTTTAATACTGGTGTGTAGAAGTTCCACCATCCCATTTTCTGTTCCATTCATTTGTCATTTATACATTTAACAAACACTTATTGAATTAATTGGATAACTATTTATGGTGGGAGCTAATGATACAAGATAACTAAGACAAAAAACCCTGCTTTCAAATTGTTTATGATCTAGCCCAGACCAGCTTACTATCTGGGTCATCTCACCTTCTAAATCATGGACTCTTAAATCATACTCTTGGAAGGCACATATGGATCCAGTGCCCATCTAATTTTGACTGTACCCTACAGGATCACTGACCTTCTTTGATATGCTTTTATTTCCTGTACTTAGTGATGAAAAGCTGTCTTTCCACCTGGGCAGTCCAGTGCCATTTTGATAGCTCTGATTACAAGAAGTTATTTATAAGATGAATAAAATAGATAAATGTTAAAGCTGTCTCCATGGGTTCTTGGAGATTCATGACACTATTCTGACTACTTTTGTGCCTGGTTTTAAATTTCCTTAAGAAAAATTAAAGAGAAAAGTTCTTTGCATTGAGTCAAAATTAGTCTTCTTGAGATTAGATGAATTGTTAATTTTAGTGCTATTCAAAACAAGTCCATACTCCTTTTATACATATAGTTCATTCAAATACTTGTGATTGTTCTAAAGTCTTCTAAATCTTCACAACTGAACAAATTTGCTCAGGTTATTTATTTTTTATTATCTCTGGTATTTTGAAATTGAGTCACACATGCAATCATGCCACCTATAGGGACTGATGGTTTAAGTGCCTTTGTTGTATTTGTCTTTCATTTCTTTTTCATGTTGCATTGCACTAGCCAGCAACTCTAATGTTGTGATGAATATTGTAATTTTATTTTCTATTTTAAGTGGAATGCTTCTATGTTTCTTTCTGAAATAATCTGAATTGCTTGGTATTTCTGTTTTTTTTTAATGGAACACGATTAAAATATATATAACAAATGATTTTCCTGCATTTTATGATATGATCATCTACTCTATTATTTTTTTCAATTTATGCAGTTAAATATATTAATAGTTTTTCTTAAATTGAGTTTTTCTTTTTTAGGATAAATCCAACTTGATAATGGTATATTATCCTTATGATGTATTGTTGGTATATTTTGCTGAAGGTGGTTTTTTAAAATAAAAAAAACAAGTTTGGTAAGAATTTTAAATGTACAAAATTTACAAAAATGTATAAAAATTTAAAAAGTAGAGAGAATAGTAAAATGAACTTTACATACCCAACTCCTGGCTTCATGAATTATTAACATTTTCTGGTTAGGATCTTATCTATGAATTTTGTGAGTATTTCATGAGTGAGATTGACCTATATGTTCCTTTTTAGTAAAGCTTTGTCAGATTTTAAATTCATGGCTATCTTTGCATTATTAGAAGAACTTGGTAGTGTGGAGGATTTTCTCTGTTGAAGAATATTGTCCATTAACTTTTGGGAGAGAGTTTAAAATAATTCTTCGATAAAAACAACACATCAAGTTCTGTGTGGGCTTTTTTTCATAGATTTTTAAAAAAATCACTTTCTAAATTTCCTTGGCAGGTATAGATTTACTCAAAGTTTTTATTATTTATTTTTAAAATTTTGGTTCTTTGCTTTTCAGGGTAAAAGGGTTAAGCTGCCCCCATTTCATGAAGTTGATCAGCATTAGGGTAGCGGAAGAAAGAATTAATTTGTGGAAACCATAGAATGGAATGAGCCAAATACACTGACCACCTTGCCAGGCATTTCTCATCATCAGGCAGAGAATAGAAAGGGGCTCACCCTTTCCTGAAGTGTGGGCTGCATTTTGCTTATCTCTCATTCTTGGTTGCCTTTACTGGGTGTTTTTTCAGTGAATGTGTGTTTTGTGAATAGGATTTTTTTAAGCAAATTATATCTCCAGCACATCCAGGAAAAACTAACATCAACCCCTCAGTCTCTTGGGTCCCCAGAGGCTACAAGGATGTATCAATGCTGAGAATCCCATTTTATCTTCCAGTATGGGTCTCAGAATCTTTTCCTTTCAAGAGGCAATGTGTGGAAAGTGTGCCTAAGGAACTAGTCTAGGAAAATCTCTCGATAAGTGTTAAGATATATACATACTAGGTTTGGTATGGAAATCTTGGGAGACACTGTTTTATGAGGCTGACCTTGTTACCCATGAGTCTGCCACTCAGGAAAACTGAAGGATTTACCGTGAAGACTCTAGAAAGATACATTCATAATATATTTTCCAAAGCCTCCCATATTACTTAGCTTATCTACATTATTTGTGTATAACATGTACGGCACTCTCTAGTATTTTTCCCTAATGTTCGTCTGTCTTCACTCATTTCTCATTTTGTTAGTAACTTATACTAGTGATTTATTAATTGTGTCTATCTTTAAAAATCCACATTAAGTTTGTCTTTAAGCAGAAGTTTATTCTAATTCTCCAGTTTATTGCTGCTTTTATTTTAAGTTTGTTCACTCACTGATTCAGCAAACATTTGTTGAACCTATGTGACCAGTCCTGAGAGAGAATAACGATAGCAGAGATGTGGTCTCTATACCCAAGTGGCTGACAGTGTGAAGAGGAAAGAAGCAGTGAAAGACAGAAAAAACACTGACAAAAGACCTTCACTAGTGGTTTAAGAAAGTCACAGAATGACTCTCAGGGATGTCTTTCAAGAACAGGGTCTCAAATATCACTTGTAAAGCTTTTGCATTCCCCAGAGAGAAAAATAGTGAACTTGAGTCTATACCTGAATAATATGCTGTGACACATATGAACCTAACTTTTTCTTTTTCAAGTGATCATATTCTTTTCCTCTTTTAAAACTGGTTTTAAGGATGTTTCTTTCAGTTTTGATGTTAAAGAACTTGAGTTGATGTGTAAGGAGCCTTCCTTGAGGCATATGTCTAAGAGTTGCTTTCTGTTCTGTTTATATATGAAACATGTTTTTCAGCTCAAGAAATTTACCTCTAACTTTTCTTTAATTACAACTTTGTGCATTGTTTTTTAGTTGATTGCTAGCCCCTATTTGTAAGTTGAATATCCTCCATCTGATTCTAGGTCTGATAGTTTCATTTGAATAACTATTCAGTTTTATTTAAAAATTTCAATTTTAGTGTGATTTTTGACTCTACAGTTTCTTTCCTATTCTTTGCTGCCTCCATTGATGTTTGCATTTCTCAGTAGCAGGTACTAGTTAACCAAAGTCTTTCAGTATCATTTCTTTTATTCCCTTTGAAGGGTTTTTATCCTTAACTGTCAATATGCTTTAAGATAACTAGCACTTTAGTCTTCTTCTCCATCTGTAAAATATTTTGAGGGAGTTTGTTTTTTCATATTACTTTGTTCCAAGACAACCAGAAATATGTTCAGTTTGGGGATCCGTGCTCTTTATGGGGTTATGCCAAATTGGTGTATGCCTGGAGGAGGGTGAGCTAAAAGGGATCCTGTCGTAGGAAGAACTGTGGAAAGAACTGAGCCTGTTTATTCTGGGGCAGAGGAGACGTGAAGACAAACAGGATTCCTATGTTCAAATCCAGAAAGGCTGATGTGTAGAAGAGAGAGCTAGTTTATTCTGGTTGGTGGTAGTGGTATGTGTAGGTTGGGCAGGGGGCAGGTGGGGAGGTCAGAGGTGGCACTGCTGTGAAGGACTGAAGCTGCAGCGGGGGGAATTCAGCTCTATGGAAAGAAACTTTCTCGCAATAAAACACGTCCCACAGTGAATGACAGGATAGTTAGAGGCCAGGTGGCTCCCTAGCAGTGGGACTGTAGAAAAGACTCAAATGCTTGGAGGTTATCTGGGCTTTTATTTTCTTCCATTAGCCCAGCAAATCAGAGGCTAATATTAAAACCATTAGCAGGTCATTTTCTTGACTTTAAGCTTTCCTGCTCAGACCTTGCTGAGTCAGGGAGCACTCTTAATGGCTTGGTTGATGTGGTTATTTGTTTGGTCTATGGGGATCCCTGGATGAAGGTGTGTGCCTTACCCACAGTCCAGATATATAAGGCAAATTAGTTCTTTTAATTAGAGCCATATACGTTTGTACAAATCAATTAGCTAAATTGCATTTGGCAGCAATTTCATAATAACTGCCCAGAAGTAACCACCACAGTTTGATGACCTTCAAACAGAACAGAAAGGCTGCCAGTCTTCAGTCGTTAGGGGTGTGGCTGAGATCTCTGAAGACCCTGCACTTATTTGGAGAGTGAAGCAATGTAGAGGTCACAGATACTGTCTCTTCTGTGCTGTGGTTACTTCAGGGTTTCCAGGGGATGTGGGTCTTCAAATTTCAAGACAGAGCACAACAAATATTACCTCACCTGGTTCCGAGACCTAGGAGAGACCTCAAGTTGCATGGATGGAAGGACCCTCAGAAGTCACCGGGTCCCTGTATTCCATTGTAATGTCCCTCCTATATCCCTGCAGTTAGTTATTTGGCCTCTGCTTGACTACCATGGTGACCAAGATCATGCTAATTCTTGAGACCACTCATTTCAGCCTTAGATCACTAGGAACAGCAGAGAGTTCTAGCCTTAGCCTGAGCTGGAGTCTCCCGCTCTGTGGCATATCCCCATTAATCCTGGCTCTGTACCTCAGAATCATGTGGAATGTCTTTCCATATGGTGGGCTTTTGGCAGTTTGTGAGCCATGATCATATAAGCTACCTCCAAATCTTTGCTGAATAAACATTCTCTGATTTTTCAGTAGATCTTCATATGACTTGGTTTTAAGTCTCCTCACTATCCTCGACTCCTGTAGGAAGATGCCGAAAGAGTGATGCTCAGACATAAAACATACAAAGTTAACAGCCATGTCCTAGAGCTGCCAGCTGACTCACTCCCATGAAGGGCCTGACTGAGGCAATTGATATTTGAAGACAATATCCTGTGGGCTTTGCTGGATGTTTATTCTTCTGTCCTTTGTGATTAGTCTCTGTGTTGTCAGGACACTACTACCTACATTCTTTACCGCCCTTAGTAAGTCTCACAGAAATATCACATGATTTTGTGTCCTTGGCAAAGGAACATTAAACAATCCTTATTATAAAAGAGCTTTTACAATAGCAAGAAGGCAAACATTCCAGTAGAAAAATAAGGAAAAACCAGAAATAGGAAAGTTAAAAAAAAAAGAAAGAAATATGAATGGTCATAGCTCATGAAAAATGTTCAGATGTATTAGAATAAAAACTATAATGAGCTCTGAGCTGGAAAGATGTCCATGATATGTCCACAGGTTAAAAAAAAAATGCAAGGTGCAGACCACTGAGTAGAGCCTTATTCTATTTTTGTGGAATACATATTTTAATATATGTAATATAGGTCTCTCTAAATTTAGGGCAAATTTAGTGTGAATATCCATCAAACTGTTAACAGTGGTAACCTCTGAGGGACCAGATTGGCTGCTCGAAGTAGGATACTTAATTTGTATAGTTCTTAATGTGATGGAATTATGTGCAATGTTTACTCCTGTTTTCTATACTTTTCAAAATATATATATTTAAACCAATAATAACATGCTACTTTCCATTCCATTAGCAAATATTTTTTGAATGATAATATCCAGTGTTTATGAGACTGTGGATTATATTTATTTTTGTTTTCTCTGTGTTTTCAAAATATTAAGTTTAAGTCATTAATTAGACAATAATAACTCCTTGGGTTTTCTTCCATCTTACTAGCAAATACTTTTAAAAATGATAATATTCAGTGTTTACAAAGGTCTGTCCTAGCAGTAGTGAAAATTGATACCTTCTTGGGAGCAATTTGGCAATATACTCCCAAATTCTTAAAAATGAACTATGCTTAAGTCCAGTAATTTCACTTCTCAGAACTTATCCCAAGAAAATACCTGGGAAGTAGCCATTTACCATGAATAAAGATGTTCGCTCTAAAGCTTTTATAATAATGAAAAATTGGAAGCAGCACAAGTGTCCAATGATAGATTTGTTGACTAAATTGATAGGGCCAAAGAAAACACTATATAGCAATTTAAAATGATGATGTAAATGCTTAAATATTTATATGAAAACGGGTTCATGAAATACTAAGTAGGAAAAGTATACTATCTCACTTTAATAAAAATATTTAGAATGCATAAGTATAGAAAAAGAGTGGAAAATTAGCAGTTGATAACTTTAGGAGGCAGGATTATCATCTAAAGTTATTCCAAAATAAAAAGTTTATATTTAAAATAAGACAAAAAATTATCAGGATGAACTACATCTTATCGATTTGTAAGAATTCACCTTTGAACCTATCTGTGCCTGGGGCTCTTTTGGGGGTATAGCTCTTTCACAACTTTCTCTTCTATGGTACTTGTCTTTTTGGATTTTCTCTCTTTTCTAGGTTCATCTTATATCATTTATATTTACTTGAAAACCGTCTGTGTCATCAAGGTTTTCAAATGTAAATTTCTTTTTTATTGTCTCTGTGTCCATGGTTCTTTCCCAGGGTCATATCTTTTTTTGTGCGCTTATTTATTTGGTTGTGAAAATTAATTTGGTGAGTTGAGACCAGTAATTTAAGAAGGAAAATAGTTTAGAATAGAAAAATATAAATATATGTTGTTTTATGAAACTTAAATCTCAAGCACGTATATTGTTTTTCTTGGTAATCTGACAATATGTATCAAAGCACAAATGCATATAACTTCGAACCTAGCAATTTAATATTTGGGAACTTGTCCAGATGTGTAATTGTATACATGCAGAAATGATGTATGTATAACATAACTTGCAGTATTCTTTATAATAGCAAAAGGCTGGCAATAGCCCAAATGTTTATCATGCGAGAACTACTTTTTAAATTGCTGTACATTCATACAATGTAATACTCAGTAGTCATCCAAAAGAATGAAGATACATTCTATGAATTGTTGTGGAAAGATATCCAGGATATATATTCTATGCAGAACAATGCGTACTGTCCTTTGTGTTAGGAAGAGGACCTGTCAAATTTGTGTTTACATTTGTTTGTATAGGCAGAAAGAAACTCTGGAAAGACAGAGAAGAGTGGTGATGATGTATGGGTGTGGAAACTGGGTGGATGGGCACAGGGAAGGTTGAGGCAGACTTTTTACTGTGTATCTTTTTAAAATTATTATTATGGTAAGACCACAGTTAGCATGAGATCTACCCTCTTAAATTTTTAAGAACACAATACATTTTTACAGACTAGGATTTAAATTATACAAACGAATTGCCTATTCAAAAGTTAAATGCAAAATGCTGAGCAAAAGAAGCAGCACTCAAGAGAATAGGCACAGTGTGACTCGAAAGCTTCCATAAGCTTGCCGTTCCTGACGCAGGCGAATGCACACGTATTTGGGGGTCGGGGCAGTGTCACGTAGTAAGGTATGTCTCTTCCAATGGGTCACAGTCACAGTCTGAGAAACCTTATCTATTCTCTTTCCTAATCCTCGTGTTTAAGATACAAAGCCCGTCTGTTTACCGCAAGACTGTGGACACCCCACGGCAGAGAACTGCTAAACTTCTTCATTCCATGGACGTTGAGCACCTGTTTATGTTAATTTCAGGTAGACGTAGAGCCCTAGTTATTTGATCAGCTGTCTTTAAATGGGCAAATACAGGGGACTTGCCAGAATCCTCCTCAAAATATTTTGGTTAGCTTCTTAAGAAAATTCTACTTCCTTTTAGGTAAATGGAAGAGCTGGAGGCCAGTTTATTCCAGACACGAAAAGCACACCGAATAGAACAAATGGTGGCAAGATGGCTTCGGCGTTCCCGGGACAGCTCAGCCAGGTGAGTCTTCTGGGCTAGCAGACATTTCTGTCTGCAGAGATTTGGTGTTCCTATGGGCTAGGTTTTGCCGGCACCTGGGGATCCCTGTCACTGGCGCGCTTTGTTCTTACATCATATGGTGGGAAAATATAAACAGGTCAGTGAATTGCTGGAGTGCCTTTCTCTCTGTCCCGCTTCCAGTTCTTATCTCTGTGTCCCTCAGTGTGTGCCCACATACACACAGAAATATACCTAACTCATACACACATTTACAGAGACAAATACACACACGGACTTCTACATACAAACATGTTTTTACATATTTGCACGCACATGCTTGTGCACTCTGGAACTTAACATTCATGTTCATATACACACTCTTGAACATACACATTCACTCTGTCTCTCCCTTGTCTCAGTACAAGCTCTGAGGGCTGGGCAATCTGCTGTTTATACTCTTTCCCTGTCTTTGTTTGCAGCAGCTGCTCCTTCCTTGCAGTCCCTATTTCATTCTAATCAAAATAAAATGAAATCAAATACAGATCTGATTTGACTGCTACAAGAGAACTTAAAATATGTTCTGTTTTGAAGTGTTCATTTTCCGTCTCAGATTTCCCATCTGGCCCTGCCACAGAGATGAAATATCACAGGTCAGGTGTTTCTGAGACACAGTTCTTCCAAAGGAACTGGAAACAGCTCTTCTGCTGCTGAGCCATAAACCTTGCTCAGGGCTGTACTGCCGTGTGGCCAAGTGCTCTGATCCTCTCATGCTGTGGTGAGATAAGGCTGGTAGGATAAACCCATTTTACAGATGGACCATCCGAAGCTCAGAAAGTGACTTGTTGAGGACCATCCCCACCCCTGTGCGGAAACCTTTGTTGGGTCCCAATTTCTTATAGGATAAGTTTATTTTTGGTTTGACATGCAAAGCTCTCTATGATCAACCCACATTTCTTTATAGCTATGTGTCTTACTACACTGCTTCATTCACATCATACTCCAGCTAAAATGAATGACTCATTGTTGCTCTGCTACAAGTACCCCACCCCTGCTTCCCCTTCCGCTCCTGAGACCTGGGCTTCTGTGCCAGATTCTCTCCTCCCACCTCCATGTGTCCAGAACTCACCCACAGTGCAAGGACTGGCTGTAGTGCCGGAACTTCCATGAAGTGTTCTCCAGCGCAGAGTCAGAACTAATTTCTCCTGTGGGGCCCTGTAATGTTTGATTTATAGCATTGGTAGTGTGCTTCTCCCAATGTGTTGTTCAATTTGTATGAGCATATCCCCTTTCTTTCTTCCGGACAGTGAGCTCTATGAGGGTAGGGAAAATATTGGCCCATCTCTGTAACCCAGAGGTGACTGAGTTCCAGGAGACTGCAAGTGATCAAGTAGTGCTTGGTGAATGAATGACTGCTAGGCAAATTGTTTCCTAAAGTGAGCTCTGCAAAACCTAGTCCTTCGTGCTGCTGCTCCAGTAGAGAAAGTTCCATAACCAGGTATGCTTGGAAGGTAATGCAGCCTGTCACACTCCTATACACCCGCACCTTGGTGACTCATGGTGCATTTTAGCACATGAAAGGCTCTGAGAATTCCTACAACTTCAACTGTAACTTTAACTTGTGTTACATTAATTTGATATTGCCTAATATTTGACCTTGGAACTCTCTAATATCCTGTTTCTCTCAGAGTGTAAATAAAAGGTGACATTGACCTCTAGAAAGTTTTCTTTATACCTCCTTTTTGAGATACCTCTTTTGAGTATATTTCACATACCATAAAGTTTACCCTCTTAAGGTATACAGTTCAGAGATTTTTAGTATATATTTAATGCATATATGGAACTCTGCAAAAATTATCACAATCTAATTTCAGAATATTTTTAATACCCCAAAAAGAAACTCCAAACCTATTAGCAGTCACTCCCCATTTGCACTTTGCTTGCCCAGCTCCAGGCAACCACTCAAATACATTCTCTCTCTGTAGATTTGCCTATTCTGGATGTTTCACATAAAAAGAATCATACAGTATGTGGTATTTTGTAGCTGCTTCTTTCACTTAGCATTAGGTGTACATGGTTCATCCATGTTAAAGCATGTATCAGTATTTCATTCCTTTTTTTAATGAATAATATTTCTTTATGGAATATTTTCTTTGTCCATTCATCTGTTAACACACACTTGGGTTGTTTCCACTTTGGGGCTATTATGAACAGTGCTGCTATAAACATTTGTGTGCAAGTTTTTGTTTGAACATGTTTTTATTTCTCTTGGATATATACTTAGGAATGAAATAAGTGGGTCCCATGGGAACCTCTCTGTCTGTCCCTAGGGAGCAGTGCTATGGTCTCTCACTCTCTGTTCCAACCAATTCCCTACCCTGAAACCATAGTGCACTTTTCAAAATAAACACTATTCCTGTCCCACACACTTGGCCCTGGCTCCACCACACTCTAAACCAGTCAGAGGTTCTCCTGCCGTGGCCCACAAGCCCCTCTATGATCTGGTCTCTGCCTGACTTCCCCACTTCATCCTGTTCCTCCTGCTTCCTTGGCACAGTGGGTCCCTGTTTGTTTCCTTCAGAGAACTTACCTTCTCATTACACTCCATGGTAATACATCCATTTATTTACTTGTTCGTTGTCTGTCTCCCCCACCTGTTTGTAATAGGACTTCCCTCTTCCCAGCCCTCATGCCACATATGAGACCACGGAACATGACTGTCGTACTTTACAAAGTTTTTCAGCTCTGAAAGGGTGCATAGTGTGAAGTGTGTGTTCAATAAATTTTTATTAAGGACTTTTATAGTAAGAGGCTATATTGTTTATTGAACTATATTTAAATTTTACATCTTTCATTCTTCCAAAAGGAATTTTGATGGCTTCCAGTTTTAAATCATGTAGAGAGGTTTAAATAAAGGCTAGACATGCTAGAAGCAGATTGTGAACCAATGAGACATGGGATTTAGCATTTGAGTACTATCATTAGCTCTGAGCTTCCCAGTAGCTAGGGCAAGAAATGAAAGAATTACACTGAAATATTTTCTGTAGTCCAGAAAAAGGACACATAGAAGTTGGTCTGCAGTCATATAATTATACATGCATATAGTGATCCTGTTATTTTTCCATACTTTGAAAAACTTCTAATCATTTCAGCCAGTCATACTTACTTTACTTGTAATTGCCATTTTTTCCCATTAAATATAAATTTTATCTCTTACCCTAACTGAATTGTCTAGGAGCAAATTAGTCAAAAATAACTATTTCTATTTCCAAACAATACTATACAAATTGATAACTTTTATGAAACTGGAAAGAGCTTCATAGAAAAAAAGTGATATAGTTGAGTGGTATTCTGTTGGCAATTGTTTTGATTGATTGCTTCTAAGCTTAGAAGATCCTCATTCAGTAATTAATTAAATTTATTTTCTGTTCCACTTAACAGTTTAAAAATATTTTATATTTAGTTCCTTAACTTGGAGTTTATTTTAGCATAGGCTATGACATGAAAATCTAACTTGAGTTTTTCCAAAATAGCATAAATAGTTGTTTGCATCACCATTAACTGTGGGTGTTCTTTCCTTCCTTCATTAGAGCTTTATAATGTTAGAACTTCATAATGCATCTTAAAACTGGTATTTTTCTGGGGAAGAGTGTCAACTTTCAAAGTTGCTTTGATTTCTTAAATTTTGAATTAGTTTTCAGTGGTTACTTGTTTTTATAATCATTAGTCAAATTCAGATTGTGCCACTCAGTTTGAATGAATGTGTATGACTGGGAAGGTGCAAACTTAGTGATACCTATGATTGTGGGAGTGCAAAATCACTCAGAGATGATGACTATGACTGTTCTCTCACTACTGAATTTCACATTCCAATATAAAAATAACATTGACAGTATTACTGCTGATCCTCCAGATGGTCTCTGTGACACGTTTTGAATTTCTGTACAAATAATGCAATACAAACTACTTAATAAAAGCTGAAACATAGTGACATTACATCATAAGCTAATTTTAACCATTTTGCTTGAACGAAATTTCTTTGTCTCAACAGCTTTGTATAACTATAGAAGTAATAAAGTGAGAAAGACTTAGACTATAGTATACTTTTCCACTTAATTATACCAATATTTTTCTCTCCTACTAAAGTTTCATGTAGTTAAAAAAAAGTGCTGTATAGTTGAATGGTATTCTATTGGCAATTGTTTTGATTGCTTCTAAGCTTAGAAGATCCTCATTCAGTAATTAATTAATTTTCTGTTCAACTTAACAGTTTAAAAATATTTTATATTTAGTTCCCTAACTTGGAGTTTATTTTAGCATAGTCTATGAGATGAAAATCTAACTTGAGTTTTTCCAAAATAGTATAAATAGTTGTTTGCATCACCATTAACTGTGGGTACTCTTTCCTTCCTTCAGTGATATATGACCCCTCTTTTACCATATATGAGATTCCTGTGTCTGTGAGTAGGAAATAGGATTGCTTTCTAGGCTAACTATTCTGTTCTATTGATCTGCCTGTTTTCACACACCTATATTAAATTTTCAAAGTTTTTGCCGTACCTGCTATTCCTCCATATGAACTGTAGAATAATTTTATTGTATTATCAAAACAATTCAACATAATATTTACTGAATTCTCTTATGCTTAATCTAGAAATGCTAGTTTTTATAGAGCAAGATTTAAAGAAACAAAGAGCTTCATGCAAATTGGTGCCTTCTTGATGCTTGGTTTGATCCTCAGGGCTTAAAAAGGTTTCTTTCAGTTTATCTTGAATCTTAATACTAGCAATCACACATGCACATACACACACACATGCACGTGCACACACATATGCACCATGGCATCTTAGTGTTAGAAACCCTTCCTGTTGGCTCTACATGCTTATTAAATTTACTTATTTGTTGCAACTATATAACCTATTTACTAATTATAAAGAAGGCCTTATTTGACCTTTGACCAATATTCCTAATGACATAGAAAGACCATCTCAAGTACCAATTTTCTATTGCTTCTCAGGCAAAGTGGAAAGATTCAAGGAGAACATGCTGGAAGGCTCCCACATTACATCTGCAGTGTTGTCATTTTCTCTTGAATCTCCTTTTTTAAGTAATGGAATAATTTTTCCTCCTCTCAACTGTAGGCCTTTACCCTATAGCACTATACTCACAATACCTACATTGAATGGTCGCCTAGAAACAGCCACAGCCACAGCCACAAGCATGTTAAATTTCTTCCTGGTCAGACTGCTGCTTCTATTTCTGCTTTCTTGAGCAACTTTACCTTAAAAATCCAGTTTATACCAGACTTTGCCTTTTAAAATCACTCATGTTGAACATAATACAGTGTTTAAACATAGATTCAAAATTGTTTCTCCACATCCTGCTGGAACTCAAAGGTGAGTTCTTTGTTGTTACAGGATAGAGGTCAAACACATTTCCCAGCACATTGGAGAGCAGATAAAAAGCCAGAAAATATTTGAAGCATAATCTCTATCCATCTGGTATTTTTCCCTTTGGGTGTTATTGATCAGTTCACTATGAACTTATGATCTGTAAAATTTAGAATTACTCTACATGAGACTACTTTCATGATAGATGTAACATTTTTTCTCTAGTTCTACCTTAGGTTACATCCAGGTATCTGACGGGAATTCCATTAGTGTAGCCACAGATCTTACGCTGTTCATGTAAAATCATAGGAATGACTTCAGATGTATGGTTTGAAACTGTTAAAAGGCAGCAGACACAGGTTTTTGGATTAGCCATGCTCAGTTTGATATTTGTAAGATGCTTCAGAGGAGGAGATTTTTGCTACAGAGATCATTTTTTTCAGTTCCCTGTCAAATATTGAACATTCCGTGTGAGGAGAGGCCATAGTGTGGTGATGTTCTTAAGCAATCCCTTTCCAAACAAAAGCTAAAACATGGCCTTTGGGGAAAATGTCAAATCCAAACTTTGGGCCAATGCTCCTGAAAAGGTACAGGGATTAGTCAACACAGCAGGGCTTCATTTGTCTACCATCGTGGAAAAACAGACCCTCCCAAATGAGAATGTCAGATAACTGAAGCCTACCCATTTGAAGAGTTTTAACCATGTGGTAAGGTTTGTTTTTTCATTTGCTCTCCACACATTTATTAAGCCTAACTCTATGCCTGGCATTGAGTTTTGCACACAGGACAAGAAAGACATGGTTTTTGCCACACAAACTATACTCCAGAGAGGAGAGACTTCATGCTGGTCATTACATATATGTTTGTTTCAGAACATACATGTATGTTTCAGAAAGGGATGTACAGGTTTTGTAGGCATGTGCAGCAGAAAAAGAAGAACATTTCTGCCAAACCAGAAGATAGAGTAGGAGTTGGGCTTGTTGGGGGAAATCTCTAGAATGCATGGTGTCACGGGTTACAGGGTGGGGTGGCAGTGGATTCAAGCCAGTGAGAAGAGCTTGTGCAAAGGCCAGTGTGTTGGAGGAACTCAAAGGAAACTAGTTTGGCCGGGACAAAAATGCCAGGAGAATGAATGACTTGGTTGCAGAGAAGGGATGGACAGGGGGGGCAGGACTGAACTTGGCCGTTAAGTCAGGGGAGACATATGAGCAGCATTGTGTTTATAAAATCAGACTGGCTGCTAAAGAAATGGAAGCAACCTAAATGTCCATCAGTAGATGAATGGATAAAGAAGATGTGGTACATATACACAATGGAATATTATTCAGCCATAAGAAGAAAACAAATCCTACTATTTGCAACAACATGGATGGAGCTAAAGGGCATTATACTCAGTGAAATAAGCCAGGCAGAGAAAGACAAGTATCAAATGATTTCACTCATATGTGGAGTATAAGAACAAAGAAAAACTGAAGGAACAAAACACCAGCAGAATCACAGAACCCAAGAATGGACTAACAGTTACCAAAGGGAAAGGGACTGGGGAGGATGGGTGGGAAGGGAGGGATAAGGGTGGGGGAAAAGAAAGGGGGCATTACGATTAGCATGTATAATATAGGGGGGGCATGGGGAGGGCTGTGCAACACAGAGAAGACAAGTAGTGATTCTGCAGCATCTTACTACGCTGATGGACAGTGACTGTAATGGGGTTTGTGAGGGAGACTTGGTGAAGGGGGGAGCCTAGTAAACATAATGTTCTTCATGTAATTGTAGATTAATGATACCAAAATAAAAAACAAAAAAAAACAAAAAAAATCATTTGCTTGGTCTACAAAAAAAAAAAAATATCAGACTGGCTGCTAGATGGAGAATCATTCAGGGGAGACAAGAATGCAAAGTGGGGAGACCAGTTAGGAGACTGTTGGAGAAATCTCTCTGCAGGACAGGTGATGAGGGCCTGAAATAAAATGGTGGCCATGAAGATAGAGAGAAATGGACATCTTTAGAGATCTTTTGATGTTGTGACAGGATAGGGTTGAGAGTAGGGTAAAGATGGCTCCCGGAAGTCTGGATCGAGTGATTGAGCATCATTCTCGTGATCCCATTTACTGAGCTCTGGCATGTGGAGATGAGTCCTGATTAAGACAATAGTCATAGGGCTGAGTTGCATATCAAAGTAAGCCAATTTAAAGGAAAATGGCAAACACTGAACTCTTACATTCAAATTGTCTGCTATTTATTAGTGGTTAAATATACATTTTCACCTTTGCCAATCATATTAGATGTAGTATTTTGTATCATGCTTTTTATGTATAGTATTTTGCTCACGTATACAACTAATAAGCACAGATGCTTCCTGTGGGCAGAGATTTGTGCTGTGAGAAATACAGAGGTGAATAAGAAGTATTACTTCTTATAAGAATTTATAGTCTATGAGGGGTAATAATGTAAGGAATCAGATTGTTATCAGTGACCCAGCTTGAGGTGCTCTGGGCCTTAAAAGAGGGTCAGAGTTCAGAGATGAGAGGGCTTCTGTCTAGTTAAAAATCAGAGGCTTTTCAGAAGAGGATGATATTGCAGGTTGGACTTGATTTGGCCATATATTTACCTGCTGGGGCGGGTCGTGAATTGAGGCCCAGAGGTAAAACTGGCAGAGCAGGTAAGATTAGTCTGGAGTGAAGGCCTGAGATGGGTTTTGGGTGGGGATTGCTGGCTAGGGCCTGAGACCCGAAGACAAAGGACCAAGAGGTTAAGGTGAGGAGTTTGCCCTTTTCCTGCGGGAGGTGGGGAGCTGTGGGGATAGAAAAACCCAAGCTCTCCCTCAGGAAGGGGATCTGAACCATACTTTACAGGATGCTCTTGAAAGGCATTTTTCTCAGCTATGTTTCCATGTGTGTCTAAAGTTCTCAGGCTTGTGATATGGCATTGATATAGAGTCTTGGGGGTAATTCTTTACTGTGCTTGGCTTAGCTACCCTATGTTGGCTGTTGTTTTCCACTATTCTAAATAAAGCTGTGATAAATATTTTTGAATGTTCAAGAGCCAGGGTGTGTTGAGCTCATACTCTGTTCTAGGACTTCATAGTCTAGGAGCTCATAGTCTAGTGCAAATAATATTTCGTTGTTTTGTTTGGCGTTATTACTTTGAGGAATGTCAGTCAAAATGGCAAGAAAAGGTCAAAGAAAATGATCAGATTTTAAGTTCGTATTACATTTTCTCTGATTATTTTCTAGAGAGATTGAATAGCCAATTTACATGGTCAGTCTTAAGTCCAGGCCCCACATATATTGGGCTTTATAATTGTAAGTTCCTATTTGGTGCTTTTGTAGACATGTACTAGTGCTCTGGGTCCCTTTCAGTTCTGCCTCTTTAATTAATAAGGTTGTACATTTTCCATGTTATCTATCAACTTTATATCTTCCTGTGTAAGTTGTCAATTCACTTGCTTTGAACACGTGAAATCTAGGTATCACATGTATATATGATATGTATATATGGCCATTCTTCAAGTATTTGTATAGTTACCTCTTCCTCCAGGATTTTTGTTTATAACTGATTTCTTTTTTTCAACATTTTATTGAGCTCTAATTTACATGCCACACAATTCACCCAAAGTGCATGATTCATTGGTTTCTAGCATATTCAGAGATGTACAACCATCACCACAATCCATTTTGGAAGATTTTTATTGCCCCTGAAAGAAACTCACTATCTATTAGCAATCACTCCCCATTTCCTTCCAGGGCTCTCCTGTACCCAGCCCAAAGCAACTATTAATCCACTTTAAGTCTCTATAGATTTCATGTTCTTGGCATAATGCATAAATGGAGTCATGCACTATGCGGTCTTTTGGGGCTGGCTTCTTTCATTTAGCATACTGTGTTCACAGTTCATCCATGTTGTAGCATGTACTAGCATTTCATTCCTTTTTATTGGCAAATAATATTCCCCCATGGGATATTTTCTTTGTCATTTTGCCAGCTGATGTGCATTTGGGTTGGACTCACTTTGGAGCTAACATGCACAATGTTTCTTTGAACATTTGTGTGCATGTTTTGAATGGACGTGTTTTCATTTCTCCTGGGGATATACCAGTGAGTGGAATTGCTGGGTCATATGTTATTCAATGTTTAGTCTTTTGAGGAGCTGCCAGATGGTGTGAGGGTTCCAATTTTTCTACCATCTTTGGCAACACTTGACCTGTCTTTTTTATTATAGCCACCCTAGTGGGTATGAAATGCTATCTCACTGTGGTTTTGATTTGCATTTCCATAATGACTAACAATGTTGAGCATCTTTTTATGTGCTTATTAGCTGTGTGTATCTTCTTTGGAGAAATGTCTGCTCAGATCTTTTGCCCACTTTTTAACTGGCTTATTTGTCTATTTCTTTTATGTCATGTGAATTCTTTATGTATTCTAGATGCAAGGTCCTTCTTGGATTTTGATTTGCCAATATTTATTTCCAGTCTGTGGTTTATCTTCTCACTTTCTTAATGGCGTTCTTTGAAGCACAAACGTTTTTAGTTTTGACAAAGCTCAGTTAAACTGTATTTTCATTTGTCACTTGTGCTTTTATTGTCATATCTAAAATGACACTAAAATTTACTCCTATATTTTCTCCTAGGAGTTGTGTAGTTTTAGCCCTTACATTTAAGACTGTGATCCATTTTCAGTTCATTTTTGTGTATATGAGGAAATAGTTATAAGCTTTTATAACTTCTTCATGTGTTTTCCTATCCTGTTATCCAATTTATTTATTTATTTGTATTTATGTAAAACTGAGGAGCCGAATATTTAATTTTATTTAATTAAATTAAATGTAAAGACTGATAATTCAGTTATTGGAAAACTATTAAGTATGTTTGGAACAACTTGGGCATGAAAATATACTTTGTAACTAGAAATTTTGTGAAATCTGAGTATGTCTGATGAAAATAGAGGGTCCAAACTGGTATGCTAAGTATGAAATACATAATGGACTTCAGAAACTTGAAATGAAAAAAGAGACAAAATATCTTGTCAGTGATTTTTCTTTATGTTGATTACATTTTGAAATGATAGTATTTTGGATATATTGGGTAAAATAAAAATGTATTGTGAAAATTAATTTCACCTGTTTTTTCCCACTTTTCTCCATTGTTCATGTGGCTATTAGAAAACTTATATTTATATGTGTGGCTTGCACCATATCCCATTTGGTCAGCAATTCCCTAGGAGCCTTTAAAGATAGTAGCACCAATTTGAAGCCCCCTCCCCACCTGTGTAGCTGTAAGCAAGTTTAAGTCTCTCCAAGTAAGATTCAGTCTTCTGCTCTGTAAAATAGGGATAATAATCATACCTGTCTCACAAGTTTGTCATGAGGGTTAAGTGAGAGAGCTATGAAAATAAGTTAGATCACCCCTGATATGTAGTTAGTGCCCAATAAGTGTTATTAATGGGTATTATCATTGTTGCTATTGCTATTATACCATCATTAATTTATCAAGTCTTTTTTTAAGTCTGGAAGAATTTTTAGGCAATATAACTACTGAAGTCTGCATTTTCATTTACAACTTATTTTTATTTTTCAGTATTTAGTCTTCCCAGCCAGGAAACCAGTATAACTTTTGCCCAGTTACTTATGTCTTCCTTTATTGCATCTGCCATTAAGAGCGCCTAGCATCTAAAACACATTCAACTAATATGTTTTTCATGAATGGGCGAATGTGTTTTGTGCTTTTATCCTGCAACTCCACTAAACTTATTTTTTTAGCATTAGCAATGCTCTTTGTTGATCGTTTTCTGGGTGTATCTCATCATCTGTTTTTAAAAAGTGGTACTTTTCCATTTCCTATGCTTAGTATGCCTCTTACTGGTTTTCCTTCTCTGATAATGATCACAGGCATTTCTCCTGCTACATTAAATAGGAGTAAGTGTCTAGGGTATCCTTCCTGTTGCTTTTTCAAAGGAACAGAAGTATCGACTTTTGGCTTTCAGTGTGAGATATTATTATATTTACAAGGGCCCTTTCATAGCTTTCAATTTTTGTTTTTTAAATTAGGAATAGCTATGGGTTTTTGCAGTACAAATTTTCAAAAATTTCTGTTTCTCCCCCCTCATTAGGCCTATCTGCTAACACTTCTCAGGATTACCCAGGTGCTTGCCGAGAAGGAATCTATCTTTGCCTCTAAGCTGTGAATCAGGTCATCATCTGTGCAGACAGCCTGACTCGGCTCTGACCCAGGGTGTGAGGAGCTCCGTGATGGATCATGTGCCTGAGGCTTTGTGCTTGGACTTGTCACATGCATTTTGGCTCCATGAGACAGTTTTTTATATTTCTTGGTCCTTGTTGAAATTTGAGTTTATTATAAATGACAGAGAGGTGATTTTCAGGTGGTAAGGTCCTATTGCATTAGGCACAGCTCCCGACGGTGTTTGGTAAATGGATGAGAGTAAATGATAGAGCTCAGGGCGAGCTCAGGGTGAGCTGTTACTGCTCCACACTCCTGCTGTTTATAATGACAACAAACACCTCATCCAATCACTATTCAACCTGCCTCAGAAAGAACCACTGAGTCTTAGAAGGAAAAAATCATTTGCCACAGACAAAATAAAAAACAGCTTTTGACCCACTTTGTGGTTTTGTGCGACAGAAAATAAAATTTTCAACTTACTTGGTTTTAGATATAGAAAGAAATATGTGTCTTTAAGGATTAATGTAGAGCGAGTCCTCACTATTTGGGATTTCTTATTGGAATCCTCATAGCTACAAAGTTGAAAAAGAAGTAGAATTCATCATAAAGCAAAAAAGAGAAAAAATCACCAAAGAAACAATCCACCTGTAAAATTAGCCTTCAGACACCAAACTGAACAGCTTCTCATTCCTGTTCGTGGTCCATGTTTTTCCTCTTCTGTACCTCTGCTGAAGCAGTGCCTCCTGCCTGGAATGTCTGTGCATGCATCCATGCGTCCATCCAGGCGGCAGCAGTTACTGAGGATTTCTGTGTGCCAGGATCTGGGCTGTGTAGGTATATTCTCCACATCTCTCAAAGCACAGCTCAAATGCCACCCCTTCCAGGTAGCAAATGCTTCCCTGATTCCTTTTCCCCCACCCCACAGTGCTAAAACTACTTCCCCCCTTTTCTGAGGGCCCAGCACACCTCATGATTTCTCTTGTAGAACAAGTTGCTTGTTCTACTTGGTGTTTTATGTACTGGTATTTGTGCCTTATCACTGCCAGGAAGAGACCGGGGGTCTGCTCAGCTCTGTGTCTCCTTCTGCCTAGGGCTGACCAGGTGTGTGACCACCAACTAGAGTCCCCCTTCTCTTTGCACATACTCCTTTTTGTATTCCAGAGCTAAAGTTGTTGCTGCTGATGGGCCCCCTGGGGTCCCAATTCAGACCTTCACACCGGTGAAGCTCACAGTAAAAATAGACAAAGATGCCCTCCTCCAAGACTATGGATTTCACATTTCTGAGAGCCTTCCCCTCACGGTGGTGGCCGTCACAGCAGGTAGGGGCCCGTGGTGGCCGTCACAGCAGGTAGGGGCCGAGTGGGAAATGAGAAAGGAGTTTGGGTTGTTGAGGGGAAACAGCCCTAGTCTCTTCCCATCTCTATCCTATAACGTAATTTTTCAAGTGCTACCCCAGGAAGTTAAAAACGGCATGCCTAATTCTGTCTTGGGCTTTGTCCCTTCCTTTGGTGCTGGGAGGGAGGGAGCCCCAAGAGCATTCGAACCCAGGCTCCCACTGACCTCAGCCAGCGCTTTCCCATCCGTGGCTCCCTGGCCGTCTCAGGGGCAGTGACAGTATTGGGATCAGCCAGCCCTCCTCTTTGAACTCTGCATGCTCTGAACTGGGGAGGGTTTCTGTCCAGACAGTAATAGAAATTACTGATTTGTTTTCACTTGAATCTTTGTAAAATATAGGCTATATAGGGTAAAGAGGAGCAGGCTGGGAATGTCTAGTGTTTGTTTACATATGTTATGTATTGATGTTATCTCTGGGACTTGTTAAAATCTATCACTTTCAGTTTACACACATACTCATATACCAGAGGTGAATGTAGTAAATTCACTGGCCAGCTCTGTTGATTCAGTGGGTTTCTGCTAGTTTTTGTTCCCAGGACAGTCTCCTAACATCCCTTGAAGGTGATGGCTGGTACCTCATCCATGGTTTGTAAACAGAAAACAGCTCCACATGATGTGGGGTGGAGCTGGGCTGGGCTGGGGACTGGAGCAGGCTGCGGGTTGGGCGTACTGCTGTGACACATGGGGTCTGGGCCCTCCTGGCATGAGTACCAGTTACCTCTTTTCTATCCAACAGGAGGCTCTGCTCATGGCAAGCTTTTCCCTGGTGATCAGATCCTCCAAATGAATAACGAGCCCCCTGAAGCCCTTTCCTGTGAACGAGCGATCGATATCCTGAGGTACTAAACTGTCTTCCACCATCCAGAGTCTCACAGGTTATCTTAGAACCCAGATGAGCAACAGAAGTGGTGTAACTGACCTCCCCGTGACCTTAGTAGTGTCCATTCTATACCTGCTACATTTTAGAATACCATCTTTTTCATCTGCTTCCAGAAGCATGTGGAAGGCACAGGGTGCTGTGTCTGTCAAGCCCCAGCTGTGCCCAAGACACTGTACTCGGCACTGTAGGGAATGTCATTATGAATAATGCCTAGGCCCCATCCTGTAAGGATTTAGAGGGTTGTAACATATGCCCAAAGATGGGACCAAGTTGGTACTAAATCTGCTTGGTCTTCTTTACTCCTTCCGGTATCTCTCCTTAAATGTTCTTACAAGTACAGTCTGGCTGGCGTGTGCAGTTTCACTGATATGACACCTGTCACCTTCCACCCAGTGTCATTATCATTTGTGTGAATCACTCACTTTCTGCCTAAAACACTATGTCCTCGAGGGTAGGCACACAGTGGTTACTCAGTTGAATGAGTGAATATGGTTTAGCACTGGCTTTAAGGTGGAGGAATGTCAGTGATGGGAGTGAAGGAGATTGACAGATGTTTTATAGGCACATGCAGATGTGTGCTGTGCATCTGTGTTCCCTGCTATATGCTGAAGATGGGAATCCCAGGACTGCTTATTTGTTTATCGTTGCCACTTATGAAATCAAGCAAAACAAAAATGGCCTGACAAAAAAACCCACAAAACCTCTTTAATTCCTCTAACTACCTGTGAGGCCAAAATCTCCTTCTGAGAGCACTTGCACCTTGGTTTGTTGTGAATTATCTCAGAGGAGGCCAGTTCCCATCTAAAATGGACAAGAGGCAATCCCCAGACTCTCAAAGACCTTGGGTTGAGTTTATCCACTTAAGAAATAACACACCAGCAGCACTTCATATTACAAGGAGTCAAATGAAATTATCTTGCAAACTGCTCCTCTGTGTAGTAATGGCAAAGAAAAAGGAAAACATGAATCAGTTTTTCAGTTCTGCCCTCTAATACAAAGTAGAAGTTTGGCAATTATCTGGTTGATTTGATCACTTTTGGAATCTAAAATATATAAGACAAAATATCTAGTTTCTTGATTATGTGACTGGGCTTATTACACTGACTTTGTGTGCCACAACTGATTATGCTTTATATACCTACTTACATTGTTAACTTATGACCAGCCTAAATATTCTGGGGGGCTGGGGTGTAATATTTAACAAATCATGATTTAGATTGTGCTGTTACATGTTTCAATGAAGCATGGTTACTAATGCTATAGCAGACTAATATTAAAATCAGAAAACTTAAATGCTGATGCTGGTCATATTTTGTTTAGACTCTCTCATTCTTGAAATATAGTATTTGTTTAAAGCATATGTTCAAATTTATGTATTGAAGTATACTTTAAAGAATTTGAGGTATTTCTGATTTGTGTAATATTTACTTAGAGTCCTCATACTCAAGTCTTTTGAAATGAATTGAGTCTCTAAGGTCTCCATATGAACTAGCAAAAAAATGTATCATACATTTTTTGTAAATGTTACACAATGTAATATTATAATTTGTACCTAAGATTTTTAATGAGTAAATTCACATTATAAATTTTTTCCATTCATAAATAAATGAACCAAAGGCTATTGTCCTTTCCTTCACTTGTTTGCTTTTAAAATAAATAAAATATACTGATTTATTGCAAAAAATTAAAAACCACCATAAACTGGTTGGCTGTTGTCTGATGTTATCCCCATACATTCCTTCTATTTAGTGAAATGTTTAGACCTAGTTTTCTGAAATAGCAACCTGAGTTATCTGTGTTATTATTGTGTTTTCTCTCTTAAAAAATATTTTTTGGGGACATAAACCTAGCTAATGGTCATAGCAACTGGTTGAGTTCTTCATCAGAAAGACTGCATTAAGGTTAAGTGACTTAATTTTGTGGCTGTAGGTATAGACTAGATGATACAGGCAGGTATCTTGACAAGTCTGTCAAGGTAGAAGGGACACTCGGGGACAGCTTAAGTTCCTTTTCAATCACTGCTTCCCTCAATGTCCTCCTCAATTTTGCTGAGCCAAAAGAGCTGATTTTAAAGAGGCTGCTTTGTAATTCTGCCAGTCTTTTTAACCTCACACACACACACACACACACACACACACATACCACCACCACCACCACCACCACCAGCACCCCCACCCCCACCCCCACCCAGAATGATGAAACGTTCTTGTCTTTATTCTCTTTTCAGGGAAGCTGAAGATTCACTTTCAATCACAGTTCTTCGCGGCACGTCGGTAAATTCCTTTCTATGTCCTGTGTGTTAGTTTCACCCTTCTTGATTCCAATCCCCCATATCTCCAGTGGGATATCCCTCAGAGAAGAAATAGGAAAAGTAAAAGGCAGAAGGGACAGCCTGCCGGCAGTGGGTGGCCAGACAGACTACACTGCCTGAAGACTGCCCATGCCCCGCTGTTGTGGAGGAAACAGGTGTGGGTCCAGGCTTCAGGAACTCGAGGTCCAGCTAAGGATACAGACCTATGATTGTGCAGAGTGGGATAGCAACAAGGGCACCAAACTTGGAGTTTCAAGAAAGGTCGGAGTGGTACGACTTTGAGCAAGTCATTTAGTTGCAGTTTCTACTGTTGTGAAACTGTTATGACAATAGCTGCCTTGTCTCTCTAACAAGCTATTGTAATGAGGACCACAAGAGGTGCTGGCTGTGAAAACATTATTAACTCTGAGATTCAACACGGGGCAAGGTGTGGCACAGATGGTGCACAGGGAGGAAATGGCAATCCTGCACCATGGGTGAAGTAGGCCTTTACATGTGATACAGGGAAAAGTATGACATCAGATTATAAGAGATAAAACTACTGAGGTAAAATTAACAGAAAATTCTCATTCTGAGAGGCCTTAATACATACCTCTTAGCCTTGGCCACATAAAGACTAAAAATAGAGAATTTTAATAATACATTTAATAATCTAATCTAATTGACCACATACCAAGCTACCAAAAAAAACTCTAATATAAATTCTCCCAAGAAACTGTATAAGTCTCTTTTCCAGAGTATAATAAAATAGAAATTAATAACTACAAAAACTTAATTAAAACCATCCAGCCACTTACAAATAAAGTTGGAGTAGAAAATAGAAAAAAACAGAAAAGCAAAACTACCATTATAGACTAGATAGAAAAAAGTTAAAAACTAGAAGTCTACTTCTTAAAACTTATGTGCAGGTAAAGCTATACTCAGAGTAAAATTCATAACCTATGATTTTATTATTTTATAAGGAAATAGGTCAAATAAGTATTCAGTGCAAGAAGTTGAAAGAGAAGACTAATAAACAAAGCAGAATAAAGAAAATTATAAAAATTAAAATCTCAAAAATGCTTTGGAAAACAGAAAAACTATAAACTTGATAAATAAATTCAAAAGCTAGTTCTTCAAGAGAAAAAATTCAGAAAATAGGAAAACTTTAAGGAAAAGAAGTATGTGAGCCCTATGTGAAGGAAACTAGAATATTACTCAAGGATGTAAAAAAAATCTTTAATAAAAAAGAAGATATATACCATGTTCCTTGATGGGAAGACTATTATTAATATATTGCTTATTCTCATATATTAATGTATATGCTTAATGCAAATTCAAGCTCCCTATGGGACTTTTATTTGGATTTTGACAAAGTATATCAAAGTGAGATTATTTTCAAGAAATTTTTTTTAAAAATCCTGCCATTTGCAACAACATGGATGGATGAGTATTATGCTAAGTGAAATAAGCCAGGTGGAGAGAGACAAATACCATATAATTTTACTTATATGTGGAATCTAAAAACAAAACAAAACAAGATGAACAAAACAGCAGTAGACTCATAGACACTGAGAAGGGACTGGTGGTTACCATAGGGGAGGGGTTGGGGCAGGTGGGTGAGATAGGTGAAGGGGATAAAGAGGCACAGAATCTCAATCGTAATATTAGTTAGTCAAAGGGATGAAAGTATGACATGGAGTATATAATCAATAATAACTAATATTTTTCTATGTTGAGAAGATAGTATCTACACTAAATAGGGTGAGCATTTAATAATGTAGATAACTGTTGAATCACTATGTTGTGTACTGGAAACCAATATAATATTGTACAGCAACTATATTTCAGTGAAAAAAAAAGAAAAAATATTTTTTAAAAAGTATGACAATGGCCTTGATGTACCAGATTTTTAAACTACAGTAATTAAAACAGTATGATATTGTTGAAATGTCAATGCCAGTGTAATCAATAGGAAGTCGTAGAATATATACTAACATAAGAATTTAGTGTGTGATAAATATGGCATCCCAATTAGTGGGAGAAAAGATGGTTTTTGAAGAAATCATACTAGGACATTTCTTTAAGTATTTGGGAAAAATAAAGTCTCATCTCATACCATTTGGTGTTAAAGAATCAAATATAAAAAACAACCATAAGAATGTAGACAATATGGATAGGTGTCTCTGGTCATAGGTTACAGAAAGAATTCCCAAGCATATAGGGAGCAGAAGCACAACAGAACAGTTGTTTGATTATGTGAAAATAAAAAATTCCTGTGGTCCAAAAACTTTGCAATACTAAAAAGCAAAGAAATTGTTGTCCCCTGTCCTTATTGACAAGTGTTATCTTTCTTTTTAAGTGTTATCTTTCTCTTTTATTTTTGGAAATAGAGTAGGAAAAAGACCACCTAAGTAGGATTAAGATGTTTGCCATAAATATGACAGACCAGTGTTTTATGCACAATAAAAGTGGAGATTCTTCTATACAAAACAGAATTTTTCTATGAAATAATGTGAAACCACTGTATAAAAAACAGTATACTGAAAGCTGATCAGCATAAAATTTTGTGCAGGTGTTAGGAGATTCTTTTTATTTAGCTGATTATCATCTCAGTAGAGAACATCTTAATCTTAATTAGGTGGGGGATTTTTCCTGCTCTTTTTCCAAGAGGTGAAAGCAAAAGGTACCACCTGTTAAAGGAGGAAGAGGGAAGCAGCTTATAGCTGTATCTTTTAAAAAATGGTAAGTATAGGGAGAGGAAAATTAACATGTTCCAGTACCACTCCTGAGATTCCTATATGGTTCCCAAGGAGAAGAGAAAATGAATGTTGTGCTCCAGAGGTCCTTTAGGGGAAGCTGATGTTAGTCCAGCTGGGGGCCCCGGTGCTTCTGGGAAGTGCCCTGAATTGTCTAACCCACTCAGGCCTCTCATCAGAAGTTCTGTGATCATAAAACAAATGACCATATATTTCTTGCTTCAGTTCAGGATGCTCATCTTTGCCACAGTGGATTCCTAGAGTCCTCAAATAGCTTGAAATTAATTAGGAATTATAAAATTCAAAGTTGGGATATTGATTACTGCTTCTCTAGGACACAGAATTCTTTTTTTTTTTTTTTTTTTAGTGCAGTAAATGATTTTATTCTGGCATGTCTGGTAGAAAAAAAATGACAAATACAATGTGAAGTAAGACTCGTAGGACATAGAATTCTTTGAAAAAAATATTTTTGGCTTAATTGTAGAGATTTATATTTATATTATTTATAATGTATTATTTGTTATATTAATACTGATATTTAATGTCTTACTGAATTTTCACTAAAAGAAAATCCAGCAAGATAGATATATTCATTATCCTCCTTTTACAGTTGAGGACACTGTGGCTTCATACACCTGTGGTCTCACATGTAGAAATCGGTGGAGCTGGGTTATTTTCCAGATAGTTAGACTCCAGAACCCACACTCATTAGCATTATGCTAGTCTACCTCCTTAAACCCTGCTGTCTTTTTGAAATGATATTGGCAAATCGAGGTTGTAGGGTAGCAAAAAGATACTTTTCCCAACTTGTCCCTGTCAATGCCCTTCCAAAGCATTAATTCTTAGTTCAGTAAAAACAGGCACAGAAAGAGTTTTTATCAGCTCGGGTCTGGTGCTTTCTGATGAATTAATTTAGAACCCAAAAAGAGCTTTAGCAACCTAGAATAATGGGTAGTTCATATCCTTTAAACGGTCTTCTTACTGTTAGTGGCTCAAGTGAGTGGTTTACAATGTATTTTAGATACCAGACTACACAAATGGCAGAGCTGACCTTCGGGTGTAAAGCCAGGTGGTGCCTGGGGGTTGGACCTTTCCATGATGGACAACATGTTCTTTCTCAAATAGCTTCATGGTTGAGTGGTTCCAAATGTAAAAGAGGCTTTTCTTCCCTGTGACTCTCACTAAGTAGTCCTAGTTCAGAACAAGTCTACCTTGTATGGAATAGCTCTTCAAAGATTTGGAAATAGAGCCTTCTTTTCTCCCGGCTAAGCATTGTTCCATCTACTCTTCATCATAAGATGTGTATCTCTGAATACTCACTTCTCTGATAGCTTTCTGGACACATTCTGATTTCATGGTAACCCTCCCAAATGGTGGCACCCAGAAAGGAATTCGGTTCCATCTATTGTCGAGTGGTGAGAGGACCAGAGGAAATTGGGGGTGCACTCCTGACATGCACCAAGAATGCTAGTGATGCCTAAGATTGGGGTAATATTTTAGCAGGCCCAGTCACATTGCTGACTTGTGTGAAACTTGTGCTTCACCAAAAACTGAGCTCTTTCGAATGAATAGCTTCCAAGCCAGCATCCCCCACCCCATCCCATGCTTGTGCGGTTGATTTTTTTGATCTTCAGTGCCATGCTTCATAGTAATCCTTGTCAAATCATGTTGTTTTGGCTCAGTGTTCTGGCATGCTGAGATTTCCAGGCAGGAAATTGTGGGGGCTGAAAGGCATATTTGTATAGGCATCATCAACTGTAGTCATTCTCCCTTCCTTGTCAGGGCACCACATCTTCCCAGGTCTCCCCCATCTCTTCCATTACTTGGATAGTCACATTTCTTCAGTCTGATCCAGTTCTGGGCCTAATTCTTGCAGGATTGCTCTCCCTGGGGTGAGAGAGAACAGTGATTGCCTCCCACGGATTCCTTTTCTCTGTGCATCTCTCTTCTGTTCTGCCCCTTACTTTGGATTCCTCCTTTGAGTCTTTAGGGTGGTGATGGTTGTACCTGTTGTTTTGACCCCTCACTTTACTGTGTTCTGTTCAGCCCTCGACAACCCTGCCGCCCTCCGTCTTCTTATATTTGTTCTTAGTGATTCCTGGCCTGACCCAGAGCTGTCCTTGATCCTCAAGTTTCTTGTTTTCCTCTTTTAGATTCCCAGTTCCTTTACCTTCCCTCCCAAGTTTCTGCTCCATGAGATCTGATGACATCTTGTGGCTCTGTGTTAGTCACAGATTTGCTAAGTCCACTTTCTCTGACTTCATCCAAGGCATTGCTAAACACCACTGATGAGGACTGAGCCAAAGGGAGCCTGAGTTGCTTAAAAATCAGGATGATTTTGAATGTAGGCCAACTAGGTTCAAATCCACCTGATGGCTCTGCACCTGGCTTTTTTCACAGGAGGGTTATAGGAGACCTTATCAAGTTCTTGGCAAGAATAAAGGAATACAGCTATATCCACAGAACCAATGCATTTGGGATCCTATTTTCAAAGAAAAAAGGACTTGGTTGACTGACTTATTCTTGATAATTTTGTATTGATTATTAGTGAGCAATGCGTGAAAGCTCTCTAACCATCTCTTGTCTTAGATTTTGCCAAGAATTAAAGCCAAGCTTACCAACATGGGTTTTCCTGAATATTCCATGTTCATTTTCTGGGAAACTTGAAACCTCTAATATTCTCCTCTAATATTCTCTGTTCCATTCTCTGTACTGTGGGTGATGCCAACTGTAACATATAATAAATCCACCAGCTGCTAGATTCATAGGATAGCAGTCTTGAACTCGTTCAAAGTAGTCTGATAGTCTCATCACTAACTTTTAAGTTGTAACTTTCTCTTTCCCTTTTATTCCTTCTATCTCTTCTGCTTGGAAAAACCATTCTGCTTGAAGAAGAAGGCAAATTGAAGTTCAGTAATTTCTCCAATTGACAGATTACCACACAGGTGTACCTCTTCTCTGGGAACATTGCCATTTCCTCTCTTTCTTTCTATTAAATTTTTTTAAAGCAAACTATATATTGGAGATACTGAATCATAGTCATCAGCCTTGTCCCACCAACATTCTGGTTGTATATAACATCACACTTACTTTCTTACATTCACATTTCAGGGTCACTTGTTCATGCCGTGTATTTCATGGCATTGGTTTGTTGATATCTGAGTCTGTGAACATTGTTTCTAGCACTTTCCCTGATTGCTGTTACATATCTCTCCCCTCAGCTACACTGAGCATGGCGCAGAGCTCCACTCAGAACTTTCACCCATGTAAGCATTCTAGAGGCTGGCCTAAAAGCCTATCCAGGCCAAGGAAACAGCATGCCAGGCTGGGAAATAGCATATCAGGATCTCATCCAGGAAGATCACATCCTGTTGATCTAGGTCATGCAAGTGCTGTATGTTAAGTATCCCAATTTAGCCTAATACAGTCTAGACCAAGGGCTTGGCCACATACTCATCCCAACCTGCGATGACTCTTTTTACCTCTGGGGAAAGAGGGTACCTCCCAAAAGACAAGAGGGGCTAAGGATAGGCCACAGGAGTCAGAGCTTCAGGAAACCAGCCACGGAGGTATCTGATCCAACTCCCATATGGTACAGATGGGAAGACTGAAGGGCAAAGAGGGACAATGACTTGGCACAACTCACACAGAGTTATTTTGTTTCATTTTACACACACACACACATACACACACACAAACCCACAGAACTGGTTTTTTTCCATAAGAATTTGTGTTTGAGGCAGTTCTCACAACTGTTGAGTAGCCATACTTGGGTTGGAATTCAGGCCTCCTTGTTTGCAAACTCTCTTTGTCACACTACAACCATTTTGCCACCAGATGAATCTTCTACTGCCCTTAGACACATAAGGACATTGTCTGGGTTGGGATCCCTAGGTTTTATGAAAAGGAGTATTTATGGGATGTTGCCCTTCTTTGTGCGTTTTAATTGAATCTCAAAGCCATGAGAGATTTTGCTTTTGTTTTTAAGAAGTGAGATGTAAATGGCTTTTATGAAAGTCCTTTTCTAAAATGTGTCGTGTCTGTATTTTGCAGGGAGCTCCCAAGTCATCCTTCCTGACTGAGGAGAAGAGAGCCAGGCTAAAGACCAACCCCGTGAAGGTGCACTTTGCTGAGGAGGTGCTCGTCAGTGCACACAGCCAGGTACATCCGAGTCATAGAGCCAGATCACTCCTCCGGAGGCTGGCGAGGTGCCTCCAGGCCCGGAGCCCCCTGCGGAGTCCCGCGGTGCAGAGAGGATGCAAAGGGTGTGCAGAGGGTTCGTGGAGGCTCTCTGCACCCTTATTAAGGTGCCTACAAACCATGGACAGGGAGAGTCCGTGGGGGCCAGGGAGAGAAAGCACAGGCTGTGACTGGCTGTGTTCTGTGGCGCCATTCTCCTGCCCATGAAACTTAAACAGATTGCAATCGCTAATTTCTCGTTTTGAATCTTTAAACTTAGTATCCTCTCTGAGGGTTATATATTGATAGTAGTGACAGCGACAGATTGTTTTTTTTTGTTTGTTTTTCAAAAGCCTGTCATCTATTGGACCTGTCTTATGTGAGCCCAAACTTTTCAGGTACATACTCATTAGTAGTCACAATACCCTGCAAGGGATGCATTTTAACAAAAGAGAAAGCAGAGGCTTAGAGAGGTTCAGACAATTGACCTCTGAGATCACATGGCAAGCAAATGCAGGAGCCCAGGTCTGTGTGACTTAAGTTCTTTTGTTTTCCACTATGAAGTGCTGTCCAGTCCGTTTTGATATGGGGAGATCCAGAGTGGGAGATCAGAAGACCAATTTGCAAAGGGAAAATATTGGAAGTTTGATGTTTTTAATGAAGATTGTTGGGTAAAAGTCCCATCTGTTCATAATTCACACATTTTCCCCCAGTGGTCTGTAACTATTGCCTTTCTGAATTCAGCAATAATTTTAGATTTTGAAACTTTCAAGTCAGAGCTTGTTCCTATCTGGTCTTCTCACCGTAGAGACCAATGAATAGGGAGTCATAACCATTTTAACAAATCCTGGTGATCTGGTTCACATCTGCAGAGCCCTTATCTTCCTGTCATGCTATTTAACCGACCACACCTTTGTTAGCCTGGGAGTGAGGGCCCAGAGGGAGCCCTAGTGCATTAATGAGAAAAGACCTGAGATCTTGTCACTCAGTAATATTTGCAAACCTGTGTCTCCATGTTTGTGAAAATGGATTGAACCTCTTCAACAAATTTAATTTAGGTTCAATATGCGTTTTTAAGAGCAGTACATAATGATGAGAAGTAGGAGCTAGAACCAGCTGACAGGACAGATAGAGTGATTAGAGTGATCTGTGGGCTATTTTTTATGGCATTCATTAAGTTTTAAGGCTCACACTCCTATTAATTTAGTCTGTAAAATAATTTAAATGCAAAAAATGCATGTATTTAAAGATATCTATAGTATTGAAGATAAAAGATATCTGTAATATTTAAATATCAGAAAATAGGAAAAAGCACTAAATGTTTAGGGCAGTAGAATGGTTAAGTCAATTGTGGTATTTCAACTCAATAGAATATTTTAAGTCCAATCAAATTATAAACATTAAGCCCACATGAAAAAATACAGATAAAATATGCATAGACTAAAAAATGAATATAAAATCATACATTTAAAAACTATTTGCAGGTATAGATAAAAATTAGAAGAAGCCTTAGAAAAAAGTGCTGGTAATTATGTGATATTGTTATAGATGTGTTCTTTGTAAATAACAATGAAGTACCAAGGAAAATAATTTCATACTTGGGAAATCCAAAGATTAAGATTTCTAAACACCCAAAAAACAGAGGAGTGAGATGATGACAGAGTGGGCAGTTTGAAATCCCTCATCCCTGATGGAGTGTGGAATGACACTGGGATATGAACGTTTTCCTTTTTCCTCCATAAAAATACTGTGCTTTCAGAAAAAAACTATAGAAAGTAATGAGTGTGAGTCTTGCTTAAAAGATACAAGTGCCCATGTATCTGGAAGATGCAAGGGTCTCATCTGAAAAAGTCTGTCAGGTTTTTTAAAAAAGATGATAAACTTCTTTACTCATGTGAGCTTTATATACAAACTCTTTGCAGAGATTAGAGCTGAGGGCAGTTTTAGCTCAAATCTTGGGAACTCTAGAACCTCTCACTGGTTGCAGAATACACCAGCCCTAAGGGCCCTCATTATTTGCTGCCAAATGCTCAGAGATCACTTTCTATGACCGTTGGCTCTGGGGGATTTAGGCAAATACCCAAGGAGATTTAGTCCCCTGGCCTGCTGCACCCTAGGAATTCTGGCTGACATGCGGTTGCCAAACACAGACCAGTCCTGTGCCTCCTTCCCAAACAGCCCTCTGAGAGTGCAGTCTCTTAGAAGATCCAGCAAGTCCGGGGTAAGAGTTAGGATGAGTGCAGGTGGCGGGCAGCCTGTGCCTTTTGGTGATGCTTCACTGCAGGAATACAGCAGGAAAGTGGTGGGGTGGGGGTCTCTGAGGGAGTGTGCTTCCCCCCAGCCACCCCAACCCCGCAAGGCCTGGTCTAAGAATCTCAGAAAGGCCCTGGGGAGAATATACCTGCTTGTCATCTGACTTGCTAACTTGCATCCCGGAAGGGTGTCAGCCAGCAGCGAAGTGTCAGCTGATGGTTGTGAGCCATCCTGCAGGCTCCCGGGGCCCTCAGTAGGCTGGTGGCGGGTCTCACTCTTCTCCACCATATCTCCTGTTGTCCTTCAAAAAAGCAGGCCACTCTCTGTGCAGCATAGGCCTTCTCTGTTAGAGAAACCTCCAAATGCCAAGAATTGGCCTCTAACATGGCGAGGAGGTTAGAAATCCTGCTCTCCACCCCAAGAGGGCAAGGGAAACTGAGGATTTGTCATTCCCGGGGATCTGAAAGGCCAGTTCCACCATTACTCTTATGTTTTCCAGGGTAATTCTTTGCTGTGTATGCCCAATGTGCTCAAGCTGTACTTGGAGAATGGACAGACCAAAGCGTTCAAGTTTGAAGCAAATACAACTGTGAAGGTATTAACAGTAAATTTGACTATTTTTCCCAGTGAGAATTTGCTGGCTCCCAGGGCCCCCCGGCATCTTGCCCTGCAACTGCCTTGTCAGTCTCACAGCCACCCTGGACTGAAGCCCTGCAATAAACCAAGCACTGTGTTACCTCATTTAGCTGCACAACCTCCCAGCGAGATAGGTTTTTTTCCTAGTCACCATCTTGCAGAAGTGGAAATCAGGGTTCAAAGAGGAGTAGTACCCAAAGTCATATTACAACTTGTAAGCCTTCACCCTTAACCCCTGGACTTGCCTGCCTCTTGTATGTGATTCCACCTGCCAACCAACAGACTAGAGCAGCTAAAAACCCAGGCTAGCAGGCTAGGTATCAGGGCAGGCCCAGGCCCCTGCATATTCCGTTCAATATGCAGTTAAGTCAGTTCAACTTACATTTAACAAGTTTCCCCATATGAGGTCCTTGATGGGGAGGGAGAGTGTGCAGAGCTAGGTAAAGGGTGATTTCATCTTCCAGGAGCTTGCAAACTAGTTGAGGGAGGATGGCCAGTCAAGGAGCACCCAGCCGTCCAGGGCAGGATGACAAAAAGGGCTGTAAAGAGAGGGCCAAGGAAGCACTCTGCGTGCAAGGGGAGGAGCACCAGGTGTTCTGTCCCATCAGGATGTCAGAGGGAGCTTTGGAAAGAAGCTGGACCTGAGCTGAGCATTGAAGGGCAACTAAGAATTCAACAGTGGCAGCCCGGGACAGGGCTTCAGGGGCAGGCTGGAGGGTGCGTCCGTCTGAGGGAGTCACATGTATTAATGCAGAGAGCCAGCAACTCAGGCATTTTCTGAAAAGTAGTGAGCAATCCAACGGGACTGGGGCACAGGCCATTTTCTTGTGGGAGGAATGGGTGACAGTACAGGCTGGCTGTGGAAGGCCTTGAATGACAGGCAACAGAGCTTGGGTTTTTATCTATAGACATAAGGGATGGCACCATAGTTTCTGAAAAAGGGAGTAAATAGTGTTAGAGTGAGACTTCATTGAAGAAGCAAACAGGAGTTTCAGGTGGGCCAGTGCAGCTACAGCTAACGGACAGTAGCCAAGACACACACACACACTCACATGTGCACACATATCCACATGCACATACAAAATACATGTACACATACATGCACCCACCCAGTGTTTCTCTCTAGCACCTGCCTTTGGCAATTCCTAGAGCTGTTCCAAAAGCCTCATCCCATTCTTACCTCGGCGAGCTGCAGGACAAGCTGGAGAAAGCCTCCCTGAACCTGGAAGCCCATGCCCAGAGGAGGAAGGGGAGGGAGGAACAGATTTGTGAAGTGTTTGCTGCACGTCTGGCACTCTCCTGGGCACTTAATGTCTCCAGTAACCTTGTGAAGTGACAAGTTATTCCCACTTTGCAGATGAGAACACAGGCCCAAAAGACCTAAAACTTGGTCAAGATCAGGTAGCTCATAAGTGGCTTCCAACTTGGTCTGTTTGTATTCCACACTGCCATTCCACATCAGAGTTTTGCAGATGAATTAGACAAGGTTTCTACTTCTGTCATCTTTGAACAAAGTTCATTGGAATGGAAAGGATGATTTATTTCAAGTGAGTTCCCCTTTGGTGATTCACAATAACAGCAGCCACCACAGGGGAATTAGACCCAAGATGATAGATGGTGTTGGGGGAAATGAGCCAGGGCTCAGCTGGTATAATACTGGTTAATCTCACTTACCAGCAGTCGCCAAATTTTTAAGAGCAAATATTTTAGCTCTTTATGATGAGGTGGAGGACATACACAAATCTTATGGGTAAAAAAAAGGAAAATTCCCAGTCAGCTCATCATTGAGTTCTCTTTCCCTTTCCCTTACCAAGGGAAGCCAAGTTTTTACATTAGAAACCCTCTTTCTCTAAATCAAGGAAAATAATATGTCATTTGAGCAGTGAAAATTTACGGACACTTTGTGTGTGCCAGCAAAGCTGTTGGTGATACAGAATAGATGGCCCCAAGTCCCACAGGAAGTGAGCCTGGAGTTTTGGGGTGGGCCTGGGGGCGAGAGGAGGTGACCTGGCACAGTTCACTCAGAAACCAGGAGTGGAGCCGCATGCTCAGGACCATGACCATGAGACATGAAAACAATGTGGTGCAGCTCAGGGGAGGCAGAGCTTCCAGCCAGCTGGCAAGGAAGGCCTCAGGGAAGTGGTGGCCTATGAGGCCGACTTGGAAAGGTGGACCAGCTTTCAACAGGAATAGGCCATGAGGGGTGTGTGAAGGGACATGCTGAGCACAGGAAATGGCACCAAAGACAGGGAAGTCTGGCAAGTGGATAAGTGGATGGAACTTGTGAGCAGAGTGCAATGGGAAAAGCAGCAGAAGATAAAGTGGATTAGCAGCTGACACTTGAGAGCCTTAATACTAACTGAGGAGTTCAGATTTGGGCAAGTGGGCCATGGCGAGCCACTGGATATTCTGCATAACTAACACAAGGCTTAGCCAAGTTCCTCTAGATCGGGGGCAAGCAAACTTTTTCTGTGAGGGCCAGATAGTAAATATTTTAGGTTTTGCAGGCTACAGGGTCTCTTTCAATTACTCAGCTCTGCCATGGTAACAAAAAAAAAAGTTATATGGGTGTTCCCATATAACTTTAATTACAAAATAAACTGTGGGCTGGATTTGACCTACGTAAGGGCTATGATTTGACAATCCCTACTCTAGATATAAGGTGGAGGTCAGGTGGGTAGCAGGGGTTCCTCAGGACACCACTCTACAAAGCCAGGAGATAGATATGTGTGAGCTTGAGCCAAGGTAGACATGGGAGAATGGAGAGAGGGAACGGAGTCAAGAGATAGGCTCTTCATCATGACCAGTGCACAGTGGGCATTGAATGAGTGGTGCTGAGTTGCAGAAACAGATAGATAGGCTCTTCAGGACTTAGTTGCCGGTTAGTTGTGGAAGTGATGGAGCAAGCGGAAGGGGTCAGATTTGGAAGCCATGAGGAGCACATAGCCCCTAGTGGTTTGGCACTTACTAAATCTGAGGTTCTGGCAGGACATTTACGCTGCATCGATGATGCTTATTTGTTAAGTGAAAGTTTACTGAGCATCATTGAATGCCAGGTTTGGGAGATAAAAAGGAACACAAGACAGGCAAGGTTCAAATTCTCAGGCAGTTTACTCTCTAATGGGGTAGAAGACAATAAGCAAGAAAACAAATATTAGCAACTAGCATGTATTGACCACCTGCCATCTGCCAGGTACTATTCTAAGTGCCTTATATGGGAAATTAATTTAATACACACAAAAACCCTATGAGATAGGTGTTAATATCATTGCCATTTTGGGGTTAACATCCAAAATATATAAAGAACTCAGATGCCTCAACACCAAAAAAAACTGCCAAATAACCCATTTAAAAAAATGGGTAGAGGACCTGAACAGACATTTTTCCAAAGAAGGAATACAGGCACATGAAAAGATGCTTCACATTGCTAATCATCAGGGAAATGCAAATTAAAATCACAATGAGATTTCACCGCACACCAGTTAGAGTGACCCCTATCCAAAAGACAAGAAATAACAAGTATTGGCAAGGATGTGGAGAAAAAGGAACCCACCTGCACTGTTGGTGGGAATATAAATTGGTGCAGCCACTGTGGAAAGCAGTATGGAGGTTGCTCAAAAAACTAAAAATAGAAATATCATGTGATCCAGTAATTCCACTCCTAGGAATTTACCCTGATTCAAAAAGACATGTTTATGGACACTTAGGTTGCTTCCATATCTTGGCACTATTTACAATAGCCAAGATATGGAAGCAACCTAAATGTCCATCATTAGATGAAGGGACAAAGAAGAGATGGTACATATACACAATGGAATATTATTCAGCCATAAAAAGAAAACAAATCCTACCACTTGCAATAACATGGATGATCCTAGAGGGTATTATGCTCAGTGAAATATATTAGTCAGATAGAGAAAGACAAATACCATATGATTTCACTTATTAGTGGAATCTAAAAACAAAACAAAACAAAACAAAATGTAGCAAACAGCAGTAGATTCAGAGACACAGAGAAGTGACTGGTGGTTGCCATGGGGGAGGGGTTGGGGTGGGTGAGTGAAATAGGTGAAGGGGAGAAAGGGGCACAAAATTTCAATCATGATATCAGTTGGCCATGGGGGTGAAGTTCAGTATAGAGAATATAGTCAGTAATTCTGTAACATCTTTCTATGTTGACAGACAGTAACTATACTAGTTGGGTTGAGGATTTAATAATATGAGTAACTGTTGAATCACTGTGTTGTATACTGTATACTTGAAACCAATGTAAGATTGTGTATCAATGATACTTCAATAAAAAGATATTATTGCCATTTTGCAGATGAAAAGATTAAGGAATAGAGAGAGTAAACAATGTATCTAGGGACACACAGCTAGTAGTGGTAATTTAGGTCTATAACCCATTCACTGAACTTTACTGTACTGTCTCTTATTAAAGAATATAGCTGTTACTAAAGAAAATAATATTGAATATTGATGAGGGAAATAAATAGGACCCTGGGACAGAGAATGACAGGGGCAATCACATGTAGATACGGTGACCAGAAAAGGCCTCTGTGAAGAGAAAGAGAACAACCTTGTGAAGAGTCATGGAAAAGTGTTCCAGGCAGAGGGAACAGAATGTGCAGATGCCCTGAGACAGAAAAAACCTTGTAAAGACAAAGGGCTGCTGTAGTGAAGGAAGGGAATGTGGCACATTATTATCATCCACCCTGTGTTTGCCACTCTGAGAAGAGGCATCATTATCTTCCACTTCACAGGAAGAAACTGAGGTTCAGAAACATCAGATCAGTTTCTCACAGTCTCCTAGCAGGTGGGTGGTGGGATTCTGTTTGATAAACAGCTGAAGATGCAGACTCAAGAGATAGGATGACTCTGGAGACCCTGAAGAGCTGTGTAAGCCCCCAGTAGATGTCATCAGACTTCCAAGTAATGCAAGCGAGGATGGCCGTTACAGTGGTGCCAGAGCCCCGAGGAGAGGGGAGCAGTGGGTGCAGAGAGAGGAGCGCTGAGAGGTCTCACATGCGGTCTGTCAAGACTCCTCTGCCTGAGTGGTCAGGGGGCCCATCTGGCACAGGCTTTCCTCTCCCCAGCTGTACCAAGGAGCAGAGAGAAGGTCGGGGAAGTCCTCCCTGCTTTGTGCTTGAGCAGGAGGGTCAGCTGCTCTTCGGCTGACCCCTGATGCCTCCCTGTGCCTGGCAGGACATCATCCTCACAGTGAAGGAGAAGCTGTCGATCCGGAGTATGGAGTACTTTGCGCTGGCGCTGGAAGAGCAGTACAACATCTCACGGCTGCACCTGCTGCACGAGGAGGAGCTCATCCAGCAGGTACAGCCTGCTGCTGTGGGGAGGAGCCCCGGGCTGGGCAAGCTCCATGCCTCAGCCAAAACCTCTGCAGGAGGCCTCAGCACGCCTGCATGTTTGATGCACGTTTTTGTGCCCAGAAGGCACAGAGCTCACTCAGCCTAGGGATAATAGGGTGAGAACCAGGACTGATTTTCCTGAGATAGACAGGGCCCCATTTTGCAGATGTGGAGACAGAGGCTTAGAGAGATAAGGAGACTTACTCAAGGTAACAGCCCGTAGGGCCCATCTTTTGCCTCCGGCTCTGATGATGTTCCCTTGAACCTGCTGTCTTTACCATGTTGGGGATGCATTTGTTGCTGTGTCTAAGCCCTTTCTGTGAGACCTTCCCCCTGAGATGGTCCCTCCTGGTAGAACAAACACAGTCTGGCTGTACCACTTGGTCTTTCAACCATGCAGTGATTTGTTGTACCGACTTTTTAAAGCCAAACACGGGTCAGTTCAACAAACCCTTGTTGAGTGTGTACTACTACAAAGATGAGTAAGATTTCAACAACTGGAAGAGGAGAAAGTGCTGTTTAAGCAGGGGAACAGCATGAGCAAGGCATGACCTTATGGGAGCCACTCTGAGCATACCTCATTGCAGATGAATTCTTACCCTAGTCACTCACCTTCTAATACTGCTGCTTGCAAACTTTTCTTTTATTATTTCTCTTCCCATTAGCATTGGAAAAGAAAATCAAATCCCTAAGATAAATGAAATGAGGAAAGTAGCATGCAGAATATATATATAAAATGTATAGCATACCATTATTTGTGGAAAGGAAAAGCATATACATATAGTAGCATTCACATACATAGACTGCCTCTGGAAGGGCATATAAGAAACTGGAAACAAACATTTGTTCTGGAAAGTAGAACAAGTTGATGGGGTCAATGGGAAACTTGGCTCTCTTGAAACTTTTGCTTTTTATACCCATGGGGAAGTCAGGTAAGGAGCAAAGGTCAGTGGCTATCTTGGAAGGCACTAAAATTGAAATCTCTGGGGAATATGTTTCATTATTTTTTTAAACATTGTTTTGTAGAACAACTGCAAGAACAGAGACAATTTGAAGATTAATGGTATCTCGCTTACCCATTGTAGGTGGTGGAAAGGGAGGAGTCACATGACTACCGCTGCCTCTTCAGAGTGTGTTTTGTTCCCAAGGACCCCCTGGACCTCCTGAAAGAAGACCCGGTGGCCTTTGAATACCTTTACCTGCAGGTGACTGGGTCTGCTCTTCCTAAAGTAACAAGGGTTGTTCTCAAAGATAGTACATTGGGTTATTTTGAATATGGGCTCAAGGCAATTAAGCAAGTCCCTGATAGGGGATAACTTTATCTGAATTGGGCCTCACTATCCCTCAGAATTCCTTTTTCCCCTCACTAAGTTGCTCTGTTAGATTTGCACTGTGTTAACAAAATTTAGGCTTAGTCCTCAATGTAGGTGATATATTTTCTAACACCATTTAGGATCTTTAGAGTTACAATTTTCTATTGCTAAAAGGGGCTTTAGTGCTTCAAAGCCTTATCTTAGAAATGATGAAACTGAGTGAAACTGAGTCTTGGAAAGGTCACCTGGTTTGGCTGGGTCACCTGTTTGGTCCAGAGCCAAATATACGTCCCTTGACCCCAGCCTGGTGCTCCTTCTACTCTACCTCCCTAGCGTTTTTTTTCTCATTTCTCCATGTTTATTTTTTTGTTGTTGTTATCATTAATCTACAATTACATGTAGAACATTATGTTTACTAGGCTCCCCCCTTCACCAAGTCCCCCCCACAATCCCCATTACAGTCACTGTCCATCAGTAAGATCCCTAGCATTTTTATTCTGCTGATAAAGAATCATTTGGGAAGTACCACCACTTTACAGACAGGGTAACTCAAACTAGGTGGATTGCCTTGCCCAAAGTCTTACAGAAATGGTCGCAGCAAATGATAACATCACCTTATATTTGTCTAATACTGTGTCCTTTATACCTGTGTTCATAGGCATTGTCTGATTTAAACCTCACAGAAACTGTAAGGTAGACTCCACTATATTCATTTAGCAATGGGAAGACACCAGTGTTCAGAGAGCCTTAGTAATTTAAACCAGGTCTTACAGCCAAGAATGGGCACAGTCGGGTCTCATGCTGATCTCCTGGTCCTTCTGCCTTTCACCTGAAAGAACTAGGAACACGATCCGTCTGTTACTGTTTCCCAATTCCTCTGATTTAATCTCTTCTAGAGCTGCAGTGACGTGCTCCAGGAGCGCTTTGCTGTAGAAATGAAATGTAGCTCTGCGCTCCGACTTGCAGCCCTGCACATCCAGGAGCGGATCTATGCATGTGCCCAGCCACAGAAGATCTCTTTGAAGTACATAGAGTGAGTGGCACGGGATTCCTGTATCCTATCAACAACAGCTGTGTTGCATTTATAACGTGGCTGGTCCCTGGCCAGCATGGCCAGATTCTGCAGAAAATTACATTCACCCACCTACCCATCATGTGTCCACCCACTGTCTTTCCAGCCATTTCTCTCTCCACACTCCCTGACCCAGCCTGGCTACCCCAGATATCAGATCTGGCTGCTCTCTCTGGGGCAGAAGCCAACTCCAAGTGAAATGACATAGGATCGCTTTGTAAATTCCCAGTTCCTGGGTGAATGTCTTGGGAAATGGGTTGACAACTTCAGTGTAAAGTTCTTCTCAGGGCACAAATGCCTTGGGAATTAATTTTATGTGAGCCAATCATGTTGCATTATATTCCTACTAGGGTAGCTTCAAGTCCTGGGACACCAACACCTCCTGATTCTTAGCTTAAAAATTCTCACTTTGCTCTGGGCAGTGTCACCCAGACTAGCTGTGTCCTGCCTGTGTATCAGAATTAAAATGGGAATCCTATTTGAAAATAAAACAGATCCTTGGCTCTATGCCTGATAGACTAGGCCAAATCTCAAGGGAGTAAACCTGAGAATCTGTATTTTTAATGAGGTTTTTGAGGGATTTTGAGGCTGTCAGGCTGGTACCATTCTAAAGCATGACACAGGGATTCATAGGGGCTCTATGTTGCCCCATGAGAGTGTGTTATATATTTGTTGTCATTATTTGTCACTTATATGCAGTAAAAAATTTGAGATCTCCTGACCTGATTAACAGAATATCACACCACACCAAAAGTAATGAGCTCCCAGAAAGGTCAGTGGGGTTTAATTCCTGAATGGCTGAGGTTTCTATGGAATGTGTGTGTGTGTGTGTGTGTGTGTGTGTGTGTGTGTGTGTAAATATCTAAATATACTTTATATATATATATATTCATGCACATATATATGTGCATGTCTTTTGTTGAGAAAGAGGCTTATAATTGCAGTATTCTGGGAACACTAAGTACTGAATTAAATGTAATTATACTCTTCATTACAGCCAAGTACACTGTAAAAATGGGTCTCCTTGTCTCCAATGTCTCATGGCAGGAAAGACTGGGGAATAGAGAACTTTATATCTCCAACTTTACTGCGAAACATGAAGGGCAAAGACATCAAGAAAGCCATTAGCTTCCACATGAAGAGAAACCAGAATTTGCTAGAACCCCGACAAAAGGTAAAGTAGCAGTGGCCTCTGCTGACTCCCCCAGCGATCTGTTGTGAAGCCTTAAGGAAAGCGTTTTCAACATTGTCTGGATTTTAGGCAAGTGAATAACTCTGACCTAACAGCCTTTTTTTTTTTTCGGTCTCCATTTAAGCAACTTATTTCTGCTGCCCAGCTACGTTTAAATTATCTCCAGATCCTCGGGGAACTCAAGACATATGGTGGGAAAATCTTTAATGCTACTTTAATGGTATGTATTAGAGAACTGTGGAGCCCTACTTTTTTTTTTTATTTTTAGAGGGCATCTCTCATATTTATTGATCAAATGGTTGTTAACAACAATAAAATTCTGTATAGGGGACTCAATGCACAATCATTAATCAACCCCAAGCCTAATTCTCAACAGTCTCCAATCTTCTGAGGCATAATGAACAAGTTTTTACATGGTGAACAAGTTCTTACATAGTGAATAAGTTCTTACATGGTGAATAGCGCAAGGGCAGTCATATCACAGAAACTTTTGGTTTTGATCATGCATCATGAATTATAAACAATCAAGTCAGATATGATTATTTTTTTGATTTTTATACTTGATTTATATGTGAATCCCACATTTCACCCTTATTATTATTATTTTTTTAATAAAATGCTGAAGTGGTAGGTAGATGCAAGATAAAGGTAGAAAACATAATTTAGAGCTGTAAGAGGGCAAATGTAGATGATCAGGTCAGTGCCTATAGACTAAGTATTAATCCAAGCTAGATAAGGGCAACAAAACATCCACGGATGCAGAAGATTTCTCTCAAAACATGGGGGGTGAGGTTCTAAGCCTCACCTCTGTTGATCCCCAATTTCTCACCTGATGGCCCCCCTGCGACTGTGCCTGTCTTAGGTTGTTCCTCCCTTGAGGAATCTTACCCGTCTCTGGCTAACCAGTCATCTTCCGGGGCCATACAGGGAAATGTAAAGTTGGTAAGTGAGAGAGAAGCAATATTGTTTGAAAAGATTAGCTTTTTACTTCTTTGCAGATTTATGCCCTGTGGCTTCTATGCCCAGCATTTGTCTTGAGGTATCTTTACCACTTGGAAGAATTATGATACTTGGTAATTTTCTATATGAGGGTTGTACTAAAGGGTTGTAATTAGGAAGGAAGAAGAAAAGCTATAGAAGTAGCAGACGGAAGAAAACATGGGAAGATTGATTATTTCTTTGACATATCTTCTTGTAGAGTAACATAAGCATGTATAGGTTTTAAACTCCTAATTAAATTGCGTACACACATTAACATAATAGGAATACAGCTACATAACAAAAGCAGACCTACAATTACCAGCCTTCTCCAGTGAAACCAAGAAAACCAGTTAGGCACCCTAGGCATTTGTGAAAACTTATCAATGATATGATGGATATTGTCTAACTGAATTTGAATAGTTTGAGAAAAATCAGACAAATTAAAACAACACATTCCTGGGAACTGTTCACATCCCATATGTTCTTTTAACAGTAGATAGTCTATAGTCACACAATTTTGGAGCACTGCAACTTGCACTTCTCCTAAATCTTGGTTGAGTTCTGACAGTATAGATCCAGTCAAATTTGTTGTTTTACTGTATGCACAGGCCAGTTTAGATATCTCCTTCTTCATTCCAATGGCAAGTCCAGGAACCCGTGGAATGAATGCAGCTACAACTGCAACAGCACCAGGATCTTTGTTGAAGTTTTTTGATGATCATCTTCTGGAATGACTCTTCCAGAGGATGTTGATGTTGGAAGTTCTTCTTCATATCATATCTTAATTCATTTTCTGGGTAGCCGAATTAGGCTTTGATCCTCTGTATAAACACAAACAAACCCTTAGCCTACACTTTGATATGACCTTTATACCACTGTGAAGAACCTATTGGAGATCACCACACAGGAACTGCTTTTTTTTTTTTTTTAAGAGAAAGGAATATTATCAGAAAAATGTACTTCCATAGCTGATCATCTGACACCCTTTAAAAGATCAAAATTAAGGATATGTAAAGCATGCATTAATCGTTGATTTGCAGTTAGTTTTATCCTATCAGGGAGTAATCCCCCTTTTATTTCTCTCTCTCTTTTTTTGTTATCATTAATCTACAGTTACATGAAGAATATTATGTTTATTAGGCTCTCTCCTATACCAAGTCCCCCCCACAAACCCCATTACAGTCACTGTCCATCAGCATAGCAAAATGTTGTAGAATCACTACTTATCTTCTCTGTGTTGCACAGCCCTCCCCTTTCTCCCACCCCCCATGTTATGCATGCTAATTATAATAACCCCTTTCTTCTTCCCCCCCCTTATCCCTCCCTATCCACCCATCCTCCCCAGTCCCTTTCCCTTTGGTACCTGTTAGTCCATTCTTGGGTTCTGTGATTCTGCTGCTGTTTTGTTCCTTCAGTTTTTCCTTTGTTTTCATACTCCACAGATGAGTGAAATCATTTGGTATTTCTCTTTCTCCGCTTGGCTTATTTCACTGAGCATAATATCCTCTAGCTCCATCCATGTTGTTGCAAATGGTACGATTTGTTTTCTTCTTATGGCTGAATAATATTCCATTCTGTGTATGTACCACATCTTCTTTATCCACTCATCCACTGATGGACACTTAGGTTGCTTCCAATTCTTGGCTATTGTAAATAGTGCTGCAATAAACATAGGGGTGCATCTGTCTTTTTCAAACTGGACTGCTGCATTCTTAGGGTAAATTCCTAGGAGTGGAATTCCTGGTTCAAATGGTAAGTCTATTTTGAGCATTTTGAAGAACCTCTGTACTGCTTTCCACAATGGTTGAACTAATTTACATTCCCACCAGCAGTGTAGGAGGGTTCCCCTTTCTCCACAACCTCGCCAACATTTGTTGTTGTTTGTCTTTTGGATGGTAGCCATCTTTAATGTGTGAGGTGATATCTCATTGTGGTTTTAATTTGCATTTCTCTGATAATTAGCGATGTGGAGCATCTTTTCATGTGTCTGTTGGCCATATGAATTTCTTTTTTGGAGAACTGTCTGTCCAGTTCCTCTGCCCATTTTTTAATTGGATTATTTGTTTTTTCTTTGTTGAGGTGGGTGAGCTTTTTATATATTTTGGATGTCAAGCCTTTATCAGATCTGTCATTTACAAATATATTCTCCCATACTGTAGGGTTCCTTTTTGTTCTATTGATGGTGTCTTTTGCTGTACAGAAGCTTTTCAGCCTAATATAGTCCCACTTGTTCATTTTTGCTTTTGTTTTCCTTGCCTGGGGAGATATGTTCAAGAAGAGGTCACTCATGTTTATGTCTAAGAGATTTTTGCCTATGTTTTTTTCCAGAAGTTTTATGGTTTCATGACTTGCATTCAGGTCTTTGATCCATTTTGAATTTACTTTTGTGTATGGGGTTAGACAATGGTCCAGTTTCATTCTCTTACATGTAGCTCTCCAGTTTTGCCAGCACCATCTGTTGAAGAGACTGTCATTTCCCCATTGTATGTCCATGGCTCCTTTATGAAATATTAATTGACCCTATATTTTTGAGTTAATGTCTGGAGTCTCTAATCTGTTCCACTGGTCTATGACTCTGTTCATGTGCCAGTACCAAATTGTCTTGATTACTATGGCTTTGTAGTAGAGCTTGAAGTTGGGGAGCGAGATCCCCCCTGCTTTATTCTTCTTTCTCAGGATTGCTTTGGCTATTTGGGGTATTTGTTGTTTCCATATGAGTTTTTGAACTATTTGTTCCAGTTTGTTGAAGAATGTTGCTGGTAATTTGATAGGGATTGCATCAAATCTGTATATTGCTTTGGGCAGGATGTCCTTTTTGATGATATTAATTCTTCCTAGCCAAGAGCATGGGATGAGTTTCCATTTGTTAGTGTCCCCTTTAATTTCTCTTAAGAGTGTCTTGTAGTTTTTCAGGGTATAGGTCTTTCACTTCCTTGGTTAGGTTTATTCCTAGGTATTTTATTCTTTTTGATGCAATGGTGAATGGAATTGTTTTCCTGATTTCTCTTTCTATTGGTTCATTGTTACTGTATAGGAAAGCCACAGATTTCTGTGTGTTAATTTTGTACCCTGCAACTTTGCTGTATTCTGATATCAGTTCTAGTAGTTTCAGAGTGGGGTCTTTAGGGTTTTTTATGTACAATATCAGGTCATCTGCAAATAGTGACAGTTTAACTTATTCTTTACCAATCTGGATTCCTTGTATTTCTTTGTTTTGTCTGATTGCCGTGGCTAGGACCTCCAGTACTATGTTAAATAGCAGTGGGGAGAGTGGGCATCCCTGTCTAGTTCCCAATCTCAGAGGAAAAGCTTTCAGCTTCTCTCTGTTCAGTATAATGTTGGCTGTGGGTTTATCATATATGACCTTTATTATGTTGAGTTATTTGCCCTCTATACCCATTTTGCTGAGAGTTTTTATCATGAATGGATGTTGAATTTTGTCAAATGCTTTTTCAGCATCTATGGAGATGATCATGTGGTTTATGTCTTTCTTTTTGTTGATGTGGTAGATGATGTTGATGGATTTTCAAATGTACCATCCTTGCATTCCTGGGATGAATCCCACTTGGTCATGGTGTATGATCCTTCTGATATACTGTTGAATTCTGTTTGCTAATATTTTATTGAGTATTTTTGCATCTACATTCATCAGGGATATTGGTCTGTAATTTTCTTTTTTGGTGGGGTCTTTGCCTGGTTTTGGTATTAGGGTGATGTTGGCTTCATAGAATGAGTTTGGGAGTATTCCCTCCTCTTCTATTTTTTGGAACACTTTAAGGAGAATGGGTATTATGTCATCTCTGTGTATCTGATAAAATTCCGAGGTAAATCCGTCTGGCCCCCGGGGTTTTGTTCTTGGGTAGTTTTTTGATTACCGTTTCAATTTCTTTGCTCGTAATTGGTTTGTTTCACTTTTGTGTTTCTTCCTTGGTCAGTCTTGGGTGGTTGTATTTTTCTAGGAAGTTGACCATTTCTTCTAGGTTTTCCAGCTTCTTAGCATATAGGTTTTCATAGTAGTCTTTAATAATTCTTTGTATTTCTGTGGAGTCTGTCGTGATTTTTCCATTCTCATTTCTGATTCTGTTGATTTGTGTTGATTCTCTTTTTCTCTTAATAAGTTTGGCTAGAGGCTTATCTATTTTGTTTATTTTCTCAAAGAACCAGTTCTTGATTTCATTGGTTTTTGCTATTGTTTTATTCTTCTCAATTTTGTTTATTTCTTCTCTGATCTTTATTATGTCCCTCCTTCTGCTGACTTTAGGCTTCATTTGTTCTTCTTTTTCCAGTTTCGATAATTGTGACATTAGACTATTCATTTGGGTTCGTTCTTCCTTCTTCAAATGTGCCTGGATCGCTATATACTTTCCTCTTAAGACTGCTTTTGTTGCATCCCACAGAAGTTGGGGCTTTGTGTTGTTGTTGTCATTTGTTTCTATATATTCCTTGATCTCTATTTTAATTTGTTCATTGATCCATTGATTATTTAGGAGCATGTTGTTAAGCCTCCATGTGTTTGTGAGCCTTTTTGTTTTCTTTGTAGAATTTATTTCTAGTTTTATACCTTTGTGGTCTGAAAAATTGGTTGGTAGAATTTCAGTATTTTGGATTTTGCTGAGGCTCTTTTTGTGGGCTACTATGTGGTCTATTCTGGAGAATGTTCCATGTGCACTTGAGAAGAATGCATATCCTGTTGCTTTTGGATGTAGAGTTCTATAGATGTCTATTAGGTCCATCTGCTCTACTGTATTGTTCAGTGCCTCCGTGTCCTTACTTATTTTCTGCCCAGTGGATCTATCCTTTGCGGTGAGTGGTGTGTTGAAGTCTCCTAAAATGAATGCATTTCATTCTATTTCCCCCTTTAGTTCTGTTAGTATTTGTTTCACATATGTTGGTGCTCCTGTGTTGGGTGCATATATATTTAGAATGGTTATATCCTCTTGTTGGACTGAGCCCTTTATAATTATGTAATGTCCTTCTTTATCTCTTGTTACTTTCTTTGTTTTGAAGTCTATTTTGTCTGATACTAGTACTGCAACCCCTGCTTTCTTCTCGCTGTTGTTTGCCTGAAATATGTTTTTCCATCCCTTGATTTTTAGTCTGTGCATGGCTTTGGGTTTGAGGTGAGTTTCTTGTAAGCAGCATATAGATGGGTCTTGCTTTTTTATCCATTCTATTACTCTGTGTCTTTTGATTGGTGCATTAAGTCCATTTACATTTAGAGTGACTATTGAAAGATATGTACTTATTGCCATTGCAGGCTTTAGATTCGTGGTTACCAAATGTTCAAGGTTAGCTTCTTTAGTATCTTACTGCCTAATTTAGCTCGCTTATTGAGCTGTTATATACACTGTCTGGAGATTCTTTTCTTCTCTCCCTTCTTATTCCTCCTCCTCCATTCTTTATATGTTGTTTGTTTTATTCTGTGCTCTTTTGTGTTTCCTTTAACTGCTTTTAGTGGGTAGTTGATCTTATTTTTTGCCTTTAGTTAGTATTTGGTTGGTCTGCTTTCTTTGCTGTGATTTTATTTTCTCTGGTGACATCTGCTTAGTCTTAGGAGTGCTCCCGTCTAGAACAGTCCCTCTAAAATACCCTGTAGAGGTGGTTTGTGGGAGGCAAATTCCCTCAAATTTTGCTTGTCTGGGAATTGTTTAATCCATCCTTAATATTTAAATGATAATCGTGCTGGATACAGTATCCTTGGTTCAAGGCCCTTCTGTTTCATTGCATTAAATATATCATGCCATTCTCTTCTGGCCTCTAAGGTTTCTGTTGAGAAGTCTGATGATAGCCTGATGGGTTTTCCTTTATAGGTGACCCTTTTCTCTCTAGCTGCCTTTAAAACTCTTTGCTTGTCCTTGATCTTTGCCATTTTAATTATTATGTGTCTTGGTGTTGTCCTCCTTGGGTCCTTTCTGTTGGGAGTTGTGTGTATTTCCATGGTCTGCTCAATTATTTCCTCCCCCAGTTTGGGGAAGTTTTCAGCAATTATTTTTTCAAAGACACTTTCTATCCCTTTTTCTCTCTCTTCTTCTTCTGGTACCCCTATAATACGGATATTGTTCCTTTTGGATTGGTCACAGAGTTCTCTTAATATTGTTTCATTCCTGGAGATCCTTTTATCTCTCTCTGTGTCAGCTTCTATGCGTTCCTGTTCTCTGTTTTCTATTCCATCAATGGCCTCTTGCATCTTATCCATTCTGCTTATAAATCCTTCCAGAGTTTGTTTCACTTCTGTAATCTCCTTCCAGACATCTGTAATCTCCCTCCAGACATCTGTAATCTCCCTCCGGACTTCATCCCTTAGGTCTTGTATATTTCTCTGCATCTCTGTCAGCATGTTTATGATTTTTATTTTGAATTCTTTTTCAGGAAGACTGGTTAGGTCTGTCTCCTTCTCAGGTGTTGTCTCTGTTATCTTGGTCTGCCTGAAATTTTGCCTTTTCATGGTGATAGAGATAGTTTGCAGAGCTGGCACAAGTGATGGCTAGAAGAACTTCCCTTCTTGTTGGTTTATGGCCTTCCTCTCCTGGGAGAACAGCAACCTCTAGTGGCTTGTGCTGGGAAGCTGTGCACAGACGGGGCTTCTGATTCTTGACTGGCCACTATGGAGTTTATCTCTGCTGTTGCCGTGGGCGTGGCCTGCCTCGGGCTGCTGCTCTAATATGGTGGAGCCAGGTTAGAGGGGGAACGGCTGGGAGGCTATTTATCTCCATGAGGGGCCTTCATGCTCCCTGCTGCCCAGGGGGTTACAGTGCCCAGAGTTCCCCAGATTTGTGGAGCCCTACTTTTATAAAAGACATTGGAGGTCCTCTGAAGACCAATGTGTCTTGTAGCCTAAAATTCCTGAGGACTCTGTCATGTACTCAAATTTGTTTGGGATGCCAAATATCCTGCCTCTGGAGAGTGTTTATCAGACCCTTGCTTGGTGCCAGTCCTGTGACAGATGCTGGGGGAGGCAGAGCTGAATAAGACATAATTTCCTGGAATGATAGACCAAAGTACCCAGCAGAACAAAGCAAAGCCATGAGAGATGTAGGGGGCTACTGCTGTGGAGTTGCCACTGCTAGCTGCAGGTTGAGTATGAACCTTACTCAACTTGCGGAAAGTTATAAGTATGGGAAGAAGAAGAGATTAAGGAAAGTCAAGAAGGTTGGATTTGGCCCAGTTTCAGTGTAGAGGAAAAACATTCTAAAGGAAAGATCCTGTAGTTTACTCTGATCCTTTGGGTTTACAAAAGTGAAAAGGAAAAATCGGAAATCATTAAGGACAGATAGGAATGTTAGACTGACTTCCAAGCTAGGACCCTGATTATTAGAGGAGAAGAACTCAAGGGTAATCCTGAGAAAGGAAAAGAGAAGCAAGAGTCCTCTACTCTGTTACCCATTGCTCCTCCAGCTTTTGTTTAAGAGCCCAGGCCTAGAGCTATGAGTTTGTTGAGGGTCAGTGCCTAGGGGTGTGGTTCAAGGGAACTCTCCCCTACCACTCAATCAGCCCCAGAACCCCCCATAACAGTTTGCCAATTAGCAATTTCTTTTATATATTACCAAAGCCCTTACAGTGGATTTCATGTACCTCTCAACCATTTAATGTGGTGGGTCAATTTAATCAGATTGCTGATCTAACAGTGTAGATGGAAAAAGAGAATCAATGTTTTGAGAGAAAGGAAGAGCATCAGACAGTCAGGAGAAGGGAGAAACAGATTGAATCTTTGTACAAGTAGACTTACCAAAGGTGGCAAAGAGACTAGATCACAGAGACAAAGGCTTGAGGTGTAAGAAAAACTTGCCCTTTTCCCAAGGGCTAAGCCTGCCCTCTCCCACTTGTCAAGTTCCTGTCCCCAGTACCCCTTTACGTTTCCTTTCTAAGGAAAGAACTGGCAATCGGAGAAAAATGCCAACCTCAGTGAGCTGAATCAAGGTGCTGACTGGGCACTGGGGGGTTAAAAATGTAGATAAATGGAGACTCTGTTGTCAGGGACTTTACATGGAATATGAGACTTGAATACAAATAATTGCAGTAAGAAGTCATCGCTCAGGGTTAACAGTGAAGTACAGAGAAAGTGGTGTGCAGCAATACAGAGGAAAAGGTCTATTCTGGTTTGAGAAGACAGATCAGGCAGATGTTTTCCATAGGCAGTAGGTTTTGATGGAGGCTTTTAAAAAGGGGGACAGGACTGTGAGAGGTAATGACAGGGAAGGGATTTCAAGAGAAGAGCATGACATGGGTAGAGGTACATGGGTGTGAAAGTATGGGTTGTGTTTATGGAGCAGAGGACAGTCCTGTGGTTTGTCTCTATTGTGAGGGGAGATAAATTTATGCTTAATTTAATGGTAGATGGGGTCCAGATTAGACTGTTGCCTAATTTGGTAGTCTGGGAGAGTGGTGGTGAGGACTTGAAGTAGTAATCAAGGGTTACAGACAGCAGTATCACATCTTACACATACAATGTGTTTTCACTAGCCTGTGAGTGGAAATTAATTCCCCTTCCACCTTTCTGTAGTTACAGGATAGAGAATCCTACATTGCCCTTCTGGTTGGAGCCAAGTATGGGATTAGCCAAATTATCAACAGCAAGCTCAACATCATGTCCACGTTGGCAGAGTTTGCAAACATCAGCCGTGTGGAGCTGACAGAAGAGTCTGAGAAAGTGAGCATGGTCAGAGTGTATCTTCAGGATGTCAAGGTAACACACAAGGAAGAGATTTTGAATCTAGCTTCTGGATTTTGGGGCTAAATCATTCTAGGGTAACAAGTGAGTTTGGATATTAGCAAAGTGTAATGTCGAACATTTTGCTTAAGAGAAAGTATTATCCATCCTGTCCCATCCAAGAAAAAGTGGTGGAAAAGGTATATTTTCTTGGGAAGTTTCCTTTTTTAAAAAAAAAACTGAACTGAACTATATAACTTCCCTGATGGGTTCAGAAACTTAGATGGATGCACCAGATGGGACTGGGATGGCTGCCTAAGAGTTTTGAGTCGCAGCAACTAAAATGGGTAAATGAGGGCAGGGCACTTCTGGAGCCTCTCTGGAAGGCCTTACATTTACCCTGCCTTTCTTTGCTTTAATCCCAACCTGCCCAAGGGCGGTATTTTATTCTTCTTTTCACCTCACTCTCCTGCATGCGCTCTCACTCCTTTTCCTTTTCCAGGTCAGGTGTTGAATGGGCCCCATTGCATGAATGGACAGGGTGGGGTGGGGTGGTTGGGAAGAGGAGCGGGACTAGGGGATAAAGAGGTGGGTAGGAGACATTTTAGAGATTCGATGGGAGGAGCCCACTGTGTGTGCCCAAGTGTGTGTGTGTATGTGTGTGCGTGCACGTGTATGTGCACTCACACATGCATGTGTGGTTGTGTGTGTGCATGCACCTGCATCAACACTTATTTCAAGTAGCCTGTTGACTATGGCTGAGTTACTTGGAATCTCTCATTGGCCCCATCTGGGCTTGTCAGTGTTCAGACTGTCCCTTTGCTCTTTAAAAGCATAAGAGCTCTCTTTACCTTCAAAGGTTCTCACTTTGCTGCTGGAATCCAACAGTGCGAAAGACCTAGCCTGCCTGGTTGCTGGGTACTACAGACTGTTTGTTGACCCCGTTACTTCCGTTTTCCTCTGGCCGGGAAACAAACAACAGGTGCACCGGGTATCTGCTGAAGAAGGTGAGGTGCTGAGGCTTGCTCCGGTATGGGCAGGCCCATTTCACTGCCTAACAGGAGGGCGAGAATTCATTTGGGCTAAGACTTCCACTCACATAGATGAGAACCATTTCTCCATTTAATTTCTGGTTAATAGTTGATCTTTCCAAAATCCTAACTAGAGAAGTTTTCTCTGTACCTGAGAGTCCCCTAAAACCAAGGAATTCTGTTGAAGGTCTCTGATTCCCTTAGTGTTTCCTAAAATCATCTTAAGATCCACTGTATTTTATCTTTATTTTTCAGCAAGAAGAGATGTCACTTGTTTGTTCAGAAGGTACAGATGACCTAGCTTCTCATTCCACATCTATGTATTCTTTTGCACTCTCGTGAATTATAATAGAAATTCTCAGCCTTACATTACAACCCCTTTAGAAGAAGGGGGTGCCTGGAGATAGAAGGGACTCAAAATCTTATCACATAAGAAATGAAGCAGTGGATGTCGAATGAGGTGAACAGCTTCCCAGGCCAACCTCCGCTTTCTGTCAGGTTTTTGCCTCAGCACTGTTGATGCAGCATTTCCTCACTGATTGGCTAATAAATGTTTAGCAACTGTCTCTGCAGGGAAAATAAAACAAAGCCCTGATTTGAAGCAATTGCCTATTCCATGGTATAAATGCTCCCACCATAGTTAATTTCAAGCTACCAGCGTGATGTCACTGAGCATGAAGGTGGGAAGAGATGCTCAGTAGCACACCACTGTATAGCATATCCTCCATCTGGATAAAATTGGCATAAATAATCTCAAGAGATTAGATGATAGATGAAGGAAAGTAGTTAGGAAACATTGAGTTTGGGGTACTTATTGCCTTTGTCTAACACAATTTATGAACAAGAGATAATACTTCAGAGGCTAGTCAGGGAGAAATGCTGAGTGGGAATGGTTGGGGAGGTCTGGTGGTGGAAGGGACGGCTTCTGCAGGGCAGGTGGCAGTGGGCAGAGGAGGAGGTATTTGAAATAGATCTTGAACTTGCTGGAGTTAACCAGGCAAAGAAAAGAAGATAGATCATTGAAAGCAGAGGGGACAACTGGAGGCGTGACACAAAGGGCATGGTCACAATCTGCGAAAAGCTCTGTGGTCGCGGTGGCAGGCTGCCAAGGAGCTGTCAGGGCCGTCCTGTGAGAGGTCGTGACGTCGGGGGAGAGCTCAGGCTCCTCCCTGTAGGCAGGGGAGGCCATCAGAAGGTTCAGGTAGAGTGTGACATGCTCAAAGGGAAGTTTTTAGAAAGATCATGCAGGAGGCTTGTAGAAAAGAAAGCAGGTAGAAAAGAAAAGAGATTGGAGACCTGGCTTAATGCCCCCAGACTTCCCACCCATGAATTCTTCCTGAGCACTAGCAGCTGAATGAGTTTTCAGTGTGTTAAAAGCCCTGGAGCACCAGTGGGTCCCCAAGGCCTGGCTTCAGAATGGTGTCAGCCTAGCAGCTCAGAATCCCCCATAAAGTTGCTGAAAAAACAGATTCTCAGGCTCCACTTCCTAGCTCCTTGGCTCGGTACATCAGAGCTAGGGCTAGGGAATTGTTTTATTTTTAAAATATGATGCCCTACCTGATTTTAATGCCCAGATGGGGCAGAGAGGAGATTGGAGGAGGGGCTTAGCAAACCTGGGTGATGCTGCCTAGAACCAAGTGAAATCCAATTAAATACACACCATGTTTCCATGAAGACATAGCTGCTCTTGGAAGTAGGGATGGAGGTAATACCATTCTCTTTAGGTGGTTCAGATAGACGTGGGAAAGGATGCCCAGTGATGTGGGAAGAACATGGGATTTGGCGTTCCCCAGAGCCTGTGTCAGCCAGTATAACATGATCTGGGTCAGTCAACCTTCTGGACCTCAGTTTTCTCATCTGGAAAATGGGAGGAAGGAGGACATTTAAGCACCTGCCAGTTCATGAATGCTGTTTTGTAACCCTCAGTGTCCCCTGTGCTGCAGGCTATGAATCCAGGGCATGCAGCGACTCAGAAGAGTCCTCCGAAGTAGACTGTGTGCTGGAGCCTCTCTCTGACAGACACCTGCTGATGCTGGGCCCCTGCAGACTGCTTGTAAAAGAGGAACAGCCTCCTGGGGACAGTCCCATGTCTGAGGGGGCCAGGAAAGGCCCAAGCCCCTGCGGGGTCAGCAGCATGACAGACAGTGCTGAGTCCGAGGCATCTGACTCGGCCAACACCGAGAGCCGAGGCTGTAGGACCAGTGGCTCCAGTGAGTCCGTGGATGCCCTGGAAGAGGACGACTTTGACGCCTGCTCCTCCAGCCAGTCCGGATTCTTCCACTTTGCCTCGCCAGGCTTCCCAGAGGGTCTTGATTCCAACAACCAAGAGGAGAGAAGCAGGGTTGAAACCAGCAGCTTCCTCTGTCTCCTGGACCTGGCGCAGACACCCAACCCTCCATTCCAGAAGACAGAGCTTTCCGAGAGTCCCACTCCTGAAACATTCAGCTGGGGACCTGAACTGAGTGCAGCCAGGCTGGACCCCAGGCTGCATGAGGGCAGCAGGACCGACTACTACAGCCTGTGCTCCAGGGTCTCCCCCGCCAGCCACCTGAGCGACAGCTCAGAGAGCACAGCTTCCTGGCAAGGTGGGGACCTGCTGGCCTTGGGGCAGCAGGGCTGGACAGAGGCTCAGCCCAGCTCTAGACTGGAAGCCCTGGCCTTTGAGGAGGGCAGCTCGGATGAGGAATATTATGATGCAGCTGACAAGCTCACACCCCCTGACGTCCTCTCAGGTAAGCCGTCCCCAGCAAGTCTGCACACCCGGCAGGCAGCTCCTGAGTACCCACTGTGGGTAGGGACCAAGCTTGAGTGGAAAACACATAGGTAGAGCAGGGTCTTGTCTTTTTCTGAGGAAGTCCACCTGGGCTTAGGGGACCAGATTACAAGCATCATGACTTCAAGTCAGGGATAAAAGGGAGAATCAGAACTGTGGGTATGCAGAGATAAGAGGCATTAATTCAACAGTGGGAATCAGGGTTGGCTTCCAGAAGAGGTGGCAGATGGGCTGGGTCTTGTGAAATGGACAGAATTCACCTAGAAAGAGAAGGGTTTGACTAGAGTCCCCAGCAGAGGGAAGTGGCCATGTCATTGTTGACTCCAAGGCAGCATTAAATGAGACCTTGAAGCAAGAGGAACCTAACTGAGAGATGGCTGGTGCCCCTCTGGGTTCTGACCTGGCTCCTGACTCACCGTGGGAGCCTCTTTTTTCCTCTCCCCTTCAAGGCCTCATCACCCAAGGGCCTAGTTTAAATGCTACAGATTCCAAGGTCCCCGCCTCAGAGATTCTGACTGAAGAGGTGTGAGAAGTAGCCTAGGACTTGATAAGGTTTTTAATAAGGTACAGCCAGGTTGGAAACAGTGGGTCTGAGTATAAAAGCCCTCTGATTCTCAAGTGCTAGGCTGTGATTCCAATTCCTCTGGCTGATTCCCAGGACTCTTCACAGAAGTGCTTCTCCACTCAGAAAGATCCATCCTGGTTTGCACAAAACCCCTCATGCCTGCATCGAAGAGTCGTGGCCACTTTTTGTTCAAGGAAAGCGCCCTTAGAACCCTCACTTGTGTAGTGACAGTAATAACAACAGCTTCCTCCAGGGAGCAGCTGTCAGGCACAGGTCTGTGCTAGGACTTCGATATGCACTAATGCACTTACCTGCCTAGCCGTGCTGACTGATACCATTGGTACTGACTGACTTGGGCTAACATAAGCACAAAAAAGAAGTGTTGGAAGGATGTAAGATTATAGAATTTCCAGCACAGGTGGAGAACAGCTCAGGCACCAGAAGGAACCAGATCAGGAGGTTGGATAGCAGGATTTCTCATCATACAGTCAGGATCCTGTGGCTGCAAAGAATGGGATCTACTTTTACTTATTTATTTTTCAATCAATGTGTTTGAGTTTGAAATTCTAGGGAATTTGTGGCTGACTTTCTAGGTCATAACTCTGGCGTCTTGGCTGGTATGGTTAGGGCACCTTCCAACAGACCACTGGGGAGATAGATGTCATTTCCTGAAAGGAAGTTAGGGTGCTGTGACCAAAAGACAATGAAATGGATCTTGGGCAACCAAGAATAAAAAATGCCTGCTGCAGTTAGTATCACCAGATGAGGAAAGTGAGCAGGTCAAGATGTCTGAGGTTATACAGCCCAGCCAGGATTTGAACCTAGGCAATCCTGAGCCCTGAGCCTATGCTCTGTAAATGTATTTTTATGCTTTTCATGTACTTTTTCTTTTCTTGATTCTCAGGGCCCAGAGCTATGTCTGCTGGAGAACCCAGTGCCACAGGCTTGCAGAATAAGGCTAGTTCTTGCAGCCCTGAGGACAGCCTGAATCCCCCAGATGGAAGACAGCCAAGCAGAAGGGGAGGAGTGAAGAAGTATGCAAAGACTCTGAGAAAAAGAAGGTCTTTCCTACAGACTGACTACACCTGTCAGGTCTCCTTTCCCCTTGTGCCATCAGCCTCCCTGGAGAGCATGGACGACTTGTGCTACTATGACCGGCAGCCCTATCTTGCCCTCAGTGCACCCTCACCTACTGTGTCCTCTCTGCAGGACATGCAAGGTGAGCCCACCCTCCTGGAAACCAAGGCCCTGGGGCTGCTGGCTCCCCTGAGGGAGACCAAGAGCAAAAGCCCAGCCTCCCGGATCATGGAGATGGAGCCTGAGACCATGGAAACCAAGTCGGTCATCGACTCTCGAGTGTCTTCTATTTCTGCCATTCGCCTCCGGATTGATCCCAACCATGAAGAAAATTCTGAGATTGCCCCTTTGACAGCTACTGTTGCCAGTTCCCCAGCAAGCAGCCCTCACTGTTCCAACCCAGGCTCATCTAGCCCAGACACAACTCAGGCAGGACCTTCCCAAACCTTATCTCCATCTCAAGACTTGGATGGTAGTGCCCCCAAAGAACTTGCTGCAGAGCTTGGAGATAGTACTTCCTCCCTCTCTGGTGCTGGCCCAAACCCAAATATAATCTGCCTGGCCATCAGCCCAGGGCCTCATATTGGCTCTCAAGGAGATACACTAGAGCTGGGAGGAGCCCAGTTAGAAACAGGACTGGGATTCTTGCTGGCAAATCATATGCAAGAAACTACCCCCAAATACATAGGCCCTTTGTTGTGTACTCAGGATAGGCCTGCAAGTGGTGAATGTGGAATTAATCCAGGAGAGAAGACAGCTTCTTTCCCTACAAAGGAGGAAGAACAAGAACAATTCTCTCTGGAACATGATGGAGAAGTTACAAACAAAAATGGCAACGACTTATTACATGATGAACCTGGGGAGGATTCGGGTGATGCCAAGGGTGCCACATCAGATGCTGTCGCACAGACAATCAGTGCACCAGTTGGTGGAGTAACAGCCGCGCTCTCCTTGGGGACTCCTGTAACAGGGACTCAGCACACCCCAGCACGTTCCCCCACAAGCCCCCAGGAGCAAAGCAGAGAAGCCCCAGGCCAAGCCCATGAGAAACAGAAACTTTGGGCAGAGCTGGATTTAGACCCTGATTTCTTACTTCAGGACCAGACTGTTCCATCAGGCTTCCCACTAGCGGTAGTCAAAGCAGAGCCACTTAACCACGTGATGGGGGAAGATACCATCCCTAGGGACACACCTCAGCAGGCCTGTTTGAATCCAGGAAGTTCTCTGCCAAACTTACTACCATGTCCCCAAGAGGAGCCCCACTTAGAAAGTTTAAGCCATTGTTCTCTGTCAGAAAGCAAAGAGAAAAGCCCTAGCATCTGCCTTCCTGCTGAGAAGGCTTTCCTGTGCTTTGCGCCAGAAACCCATCCTAAAGTTTCCGCCAGTCTCAGGATGGCCACATCTTTGGGGTTTGCAGGTATGAATGAGATGGTGGCACCCAGGATTGGGATGGAGCAGTGCAGCTGCCAGTTCTCCTATGCCACATGCTTCCATGGCCTGCAGCCAGAGACAGAGGAAGAAGACAGGGACTTGGAAGCACAGCCCACAGCCCCCCTCACATCACCTCCCTCTGCAGGGAGCTGGTTGGCCCTGCCCTGGAGGCCTGCCAGGGCCCACAGCTGCAGTGCCCAGCCCCTGTTGAGGAATAGGCACATCTGGCCAGAGTACTGCTCCAGGGCTCTCAGACAGCTGAGAGCTTCCCCTACCGGCACTGCTGAGGCCTTCATCCAACTCATGGAGAACTTGCTGGAATTACAAGACATTTTAGAAGCATCCTGGGGGAATGGGAACAAACACCCCCCAGAGAAGTGCACCTGGCATTTTTCTGAAAGCCGGGGCCGCCTCTGCATGGGCTCCCAGAAACTTCTGTCAAGCTGTCAGCATGTGATCAGAATGGACCAGTCCCCGGAAGAGATGCAGGGTGCTGTGCATGACACCTTCCAGCACCTGGTCCAGCTGGCTAGCATGTGCTTCCAGTTCACACACTGCAACCGCTGCTCTGCCCGGCACAGGGAAGTGGTGGGGAACCTGAGGGATGTGGTATACTCCTATCACCAGTTTGTGAAGGCTGCTAAGGTGACCTGTGAAAGAGGCTACCACGACCTGAGTGTGAAACTCTTGGTGCGTCAGTGCACAGCCCTCACAGCTGCTGTGTTCTGTCTGACCCAGAAGTTCCGGGCATCCACTGCCCTGTGAGCAGGCCCTTTGCCCAAGCCCCCAGCCCTGCCCTGTCTTGGACACTTTTCTGAGAGGCTCCTTCCATTCTTCCACCCAACCCTCTCAAATGTTTACTGTTTAGAGTATTCAAATAAACTCCTGCTTAATCTTGGCCTGAGTCATAGAGTGATGATGAGTTTGGGTCAGAAGCTCATATTCAACTCATATTCATTCAACAAACATTCACTAGGTACCTCCTCTGGGCCCAGCCATGCACTAGGAGCTTAGGATATAAAGATGAATAAGACAAGTCCCTGTACCTGGTTAGGATGCTCACAGACACTCGTGGTGGGATTGGGGGGGAACTACAGATAAATATGTCACCATCAGTAAAGTGTGCACTCTAACACGTGCATACCCTGAGGTGTGCAGAAGCAAGGGGATTACAAACTATGCTAGGGAGGTGGGAATGAAAGAGGAAGGTAGAGGTCACTGAACAACAGTCTTGACTTCTCGTATTGATTTGGAAATAATCTTTGCAAATAGGAGTGAATACATATGATGCAGGGTGCTGTGTATGACACCTTCCAGCACCTGGTCCAGCTGGCCAGCAGCTGGTTTCGGTGTGCAGCATCTGCACCTGGAGGCCTGGTATTCTGCAACAAGCACAGGTTGCCACTAGGTGACAGTAAGTTCCTTAGTTGCATAGCCACCCACAGCCAGGTATGTTCTGTGATTTATCTGAAATTGACAGCACCCCTGAATCCTGCATCCTACCTCCATTTTAAATATAGAAAAAGGCAAACATTAAAGTCCCAAATTAGATTTGTCTTTTTAGGAATAATATTAGGGCAAGAGAAATATATCCAGTATCATTCTCACTAATCCCAGCTGAGCCAGTTAATTCCAATTAATCTCGGTGGGACCATGGAGAAACTACTGAAGCTTTCAGTGCTTTGGTTTTCTCCTGTAACTGAGGGTATGAAGAGTGCCTGCTTTACAGGGTAGAAATCTAGCAAATGCTCAATCTAGTGAATAGCCAAAACAAGTTAGTGATAATCTCCAAACTTTATGGATGCCTCTCCTAATCTAAAATCCTTACCTGTGTTTTGTTTTCATACTCCAGGGAAACTGATTTTGAGATATCCTTAGGAAGCCTTTTTTTCCTTGACTTCTCTGTTCAGGCCAAAGGTGGTTTAGACACTCACTTTCGGGTGTTAGAGTTCATTCAAGTGGTCTCTTTATCCCTTTGGCATCCCTGATCATTTGTAGTCTCAGTGCTGCCTCTCCACTGGCTCCTTAATTCTTCTGTGTCACCCAGAAAAAGCACAGCCAGAGATGAGGGTGTTAAGTCACATACCCAAGCTCTCACCTGTTAGAAGGAAAGCAATACTTTGGGAGAAGAGAACAAAAGACACACTTCCCATCTCCTATTACCAGTTACTTGCTGATTAATAACCAGTTAACCAGTACCTGTCCTAGGGAAAGATTTATTTTCCTTAGAGGCCTATTTCTTTTCACAGAATATTTTGAATAAAATTTAAATAAGGCTCTTGAACACAGATCTGAAGTGATTTCATGGCAATGAAAAATAGGAACAATAGGATACCAAAATTAAAAATATATGATAAACAGGACTTGAATACTTTTACCAGCAGAAAACTATGAAGAGCTACACAACTTACTTATATGAACACTATATGTTCACAGATTTAGGGAGGGAGCTCACAGTTACAATCAGGGCTTAAATCCTGGCAGTGACATTATAGGCATTATGGGCCTGTTTCTCCATCTGAATACTCGTCTCATCTAGTGAAGGCTACCATGTGAGAGATGCCTTATTTAGATAAGACAGTTGAATACATTTTCTTATCAACATGACAACACCCCAAACTAGAGATTGTTATATAATATCACTCAGCATTATTGTGAGAAATAATCATGAATGGCAGAAGGAAGACTGTGAAGCCTCCAACACAGGCACTCAAGTGTGTGTTTCTGTGTTTTGCTTCCTCTCCCTTCAAATCCATTAACTTTCTTGAGTTGCTACTGCATGGAGCTGGTATTTTGCCCTGCAGTTCCCATGAGAAGTACCAAGTGCCAGAAGTTCTGGGAAGCCTCTCAATGCTTATTGAGAAGCTGAAATGCAGGAAGGGTTGCCCTGTTTAGCAGTTTCTTTGAGATATACAGCCCCCTACATGAGGAAGGCAGACTAGGATGACCTATTACCTAAAGCAAGGGTAAATTATTTAATGACTAAGAAACTAGTGAACATTTATATTCCTCCTTCCTTTTCCCACTCACTGTAATACTGGCTGGTTCATTTATTCAAATGAACATTAATGGTACACCCACGCCAGGTGATGCCTGATGCAGGATTATGGATGTAAGTAATTGGGAAAGAATCATATATGCAAAAGCTCCTGATCCAAGGGATAAGCATGGTGTGCTCAGGGCCACCAAAGGGAACAGATAAAGTGCTATGAAAGCCCAAAGGAGGAAAGTCATATGGGGTGTGTGTGTGTGTGTGTGTGTGTGTGTGTGTGTGGATAGTGATCAGGGATGGCTTCCTGTAGGAGGCAGCATTAATTAGAACTAATATGGCAAGATGTATTTATTGAGTAGCTACTGTGTGTCCTGGATTTGATAGACAGGAAGGTAAGTTTTGGATGTGTCAAGAAAGGAGAAAGAAATCACTCACTTATTCTGTCAACAACTATTTACTATGCAGCAACACAGGGAATATAACCATCAACATGATAGATGTACTCCCTTCAGGAATTTATAATTAGTAAGAAATACACAGAAACAAGCAGAAAAAGATTACTAACCAAGAGATGATATAAAGATAATGAAGAAATAGGGATAGGAGGAGCCACTCTTACCTCAGATGATCAGTAAAGGCCTCCCTGAAGAGAAAATGTTTAAGCTGAAGCCTAAAGGATAAGAAGGAGCCAGCCTTCTTATCTTGAAAAAGGGAGAGGAAAGGGAATAGGATCCCCAAACGCCTTTAGTGTGTTTGAAGCAATTCAAGAACACAGGTGCAACTAGAGCACAGCAAGCTGGAGAAAATGATAAGGTTGGAGGGGCAGCTGTGAAAGGTCTTAGAAAGGTGAGATTTTACATCCAAGAACAATGAAGCCACTGAAGGTTTGGAGTAGGGTGACACATAGTCACTTGGCAAATGGGTGGAGGCTGGGAAGTGGGGGTAGGGAGTGGGCAGTGAGACCAGCTAGGAGGCCTTTCTTATGGGGAGGTGGCCATGAAGTCATTCAAAGGTGAAGTGATGAAAGAACAGTGGTAGGAAGAGGAGACAGGTTTTCAGTATCACTGAGTGCAAAGTGTATAGGAACTGGTAGGTGTGATGGGAACTGTTGAAGACAATTTGAGCCACCTTGTAAGCCCTGCTGAGTGGGAAGGCAGGGCCAGCCTCTGAGCAGAGAAGACACATTAGAGCTGGTTTTAGAAAAAGCCTTTTGAGGGAAAAAGAATGTTTCATTTTAGCATTTAAAAATGCTCCAGTAGGAGGTAAAGGATGGATTGAAGCATGGACTGGGGCCAAGTGGGAGGTGCTAGAGGAGCTATGGAAGACAAGTCTGGAGGAGGAAACATTGTGGGGCCGAGGAGGAATCCAGCAGGGCTGTGGTTTCTTGGGCAGGAGCTATTTCAGGCTTGTTCATGTTAGGATCTCTCTGAAAGGATGAGCCCCCTAGGACTGTAGGAATAAAATGAAGAGTGGCTGATAGTTTTTATCAGGCTACGGCTTAAGGCAAGTTGTTTCAGGTCCTTGAGCCTCAGTTTCCCTGTGGATATGTGATGTGAGATGGAAAAGGGAGAGTGGGCAGAGGCTAGACTCACTGTTACCTGCTCAAGCCCAGATAACTCTGTTGTGAGTCTGGACAGCCAGGTAGTGGTGAGGGGGGTTGTGTCAGCTCATGGGCCCTGCTGGTAGTGGGGAAACCCAGGGCAGGACAAGGTGCCCAGGCTGCAAGCTGGGTCAAGTCTGGTTTCAGCCCAGTTTTGCAATGTTCAGTCCTTCACAGACATCAAAGCTCCTGGCCACCTTCAGCGACTCTGTGAGTAGGGAAGGAGCTGGGATTATACTTCCCAGCTAACAGACAGGGAACTGAGGCTCAGAGAGGTGCGGTAACACTTCCAGCGGGTAGCAGCTCCTTAGTGGCAGGGTCGGATGTGGAAGTCCAAGCCTGCTGGCTCTGGTCCTTGCAGAGAAGGGGGCAGGCTGAGAACTACGATTCCCACAATGCTATGGGGCGGGGCAGGAACCGGAAGTGAGTCTAGAGTCGGGGCCTGATGAGAGCAGCTGCCACTGCTTGAGGTGAAAGATCCAGGTATGCTGGAGGGTCGTTGACTGGCGGGAAAGGGGCTATGGGGTCTGACTTGGGATTGCAGCCTAGTTCGTGAGCGGAGAAGGCGCCAGAGGAGCGGCGTTCAACAGTCGTGTGGCCTGGGGTCATCTACCTTCTTATTGCTGTCCCTTCCTGCTTCCACTCTGGCTCGCAGCCAGCGGGCCAGGCGGGGCCCAGGCGGGTACTGTAGGGCCTGGCGTCGAGGTGTTCTTGTGATGAAGGTACCAGAGAAGTGGAGCCAGCTTCGGTGGACTAAAGCAGAATGAGAAACTGGGAAATGTGCAAACAGAGGCTGCCCACACTTAGTGTCCAGGGGTATGCTCATCAGGTGGGACGGGTTAGAAAAGATCTGAGGCCTCTGTCACCTCAGAACTAGGGGTGCGGGGGAGGATTTATTGAGTTTGTTATATGCCAAACCTTCTAGGCGTAGAGGATATAGTAGTAAACAAAGCAAACAGAACACTTGCTTACATTATAGGAATGGGAAGTTCAGACAAAAAAATAATACGTGCCATGCTAGATAGTGAAAATCTGAATGAAGTTAGGAAGGTAGTCCTTTAATTATCTAGGGGAAGAGCTTTGGAGGAAGAGAGAACAGCAAGTGCAAAGGCCTTGCTTGGTATGTTTGAGGAATAGTAGACCGCTAGACAGTCAAGAGAACAATTGTTGGGGGAGGTAGACCTTAATGATCAGTATAGGCTGTTGTAAGGATTTGGGTTATTTACTGTAAGTGAAATGGCGAATGCTTCATGGTTCTAAGCCGAAGAGTGGCATGATTACCAAACACATAGGATGCTTTTATTTTGTGAGGCTCGATACTGAGTAAGGGGAGGTGTGTGTGCATGTGAATTCCTCGTCCCCTCTTCCCTAGAAGGGTTTATAATCTAGGGGAAACAGACCAGCTATCATGCAAGGCTGAGTCAGATAATTGGAGCCCCATGAAGGCAGAATAAACATCATCCCCAAATCCTTAACATGTCAAGAGCTTAGTAAATATTTCTTAAATGAAAAATTAACTGAATAACCCCAGTACCTGGCCCCAGGACCTGTAATAGAGGCTCAGGAAACATTTTTTTTTAATGAAGAAGCAAAATGCTGAACCTGGGCTTAATGTCTCATACAGATTAAATATATCTCTGCTTCTGGATGCCCACCTTTACCTTTGCTTTCTGAGGATCACTAGGTGGCAAGCTTCTATTCAATATTTACTGAGTTTCTATTCTGTGCAAGGCCTTATGCTGGCCACAAAAGATGCAAAGATGAAAAAGATGTGATCTCTGCTAGTGCCTGACAGACTCTTCTGGTAGTGGTTGGAGTTGCCTTTGTCTGATTTTCAAACTCACTGTATCCCCAGTTCTGGTCCGGAAAACATCCTTAGAGACTAGAGGAGTTTGGAGAGGTCTGAGATAGAAGGAAGGGCACAAGAAGGAAGGGAAGAGGGGTGGTGGTGGTAAAATTCAGTTCAGTTCAACAAATCTTTATTCAAATGCTGCTGTTGGCAAGGTTTTAATTGTGAGCTGTTCAGTGTTTAGGTAAATATAGGTACATAGTCCTTCCTGCAAAGGAATTCAGTTTAGTGGGAGAGAAAAGATGAGCATAGAGGTTCCAGTTTTCTAAACAACAGTGGAGAACTCTGAAACCCCTGTAGCCATTCTAATGCTTGCTCTCTTTTCTCCTCAGCCGGACTTCCTCAAATGAGACATCCACATTCTTGTCTCCCAGTCATTCCCCAAAAGAGTCTGGCACAGAAGGAGGAACCTAGTGAGTATTTACTGACTGAATGAATGAGCAAACACAGGTAAGAATGCAAAATGCTGTGGAATTCAGAGGAGGGAGATCATATGCTGTTAACAAACTAGCATTCATTCAACAGATTGGTGTTTGTTTTCTACCCTAGTGGAGTTATTAGGTATTGGACCAGTTTGTCTTAAAGTTTTCATTTGTTCTTTTATAAATACTTAAGTGCAGAAAAATGAAGATGACTGATGGTTGGCATAACAAAGTTTGTTTAGTCATCTAAAGGAAGGTCTTTTGTTAAAAACGTTATTTGTAATGAACATTGCTGCTCATAGGTGAACATGCAGCACTTTTAAGAATAACTTGGTATTTTCCTATTTCTCTAGAAATGTATACTATTAAATTTGTTCATGCTTTAAACTCATAGTGACACAGTCAGTGGTACAAATAAGTATATTAAAATTTATACTGACTTAAAAAGGGATTTCTAAGCAAAAGTAAACTTTAGCTTGGCAGGCAAGTGAACACAAATTTCAGATCTGTAATTTTGAAAAGCTAGCATGTGATTTACTTGGCCATCTTCAGGAATACATCTGGTGGTCAGATGTTCATATGATGCATGATGAATACCCAAAACTGCTCAGAAGACTTTTATATTTTTTTGAAAAACTGAAAGAACAACACTGGAGAAGTTTGAACAGCCAGTATTCAATGCATACTTGTTCTATCTTGGGTAAATGAATTATGTCTAGTTTCTGCAGCAGTCCTGGGCGGTAGTATCATCCTGTCTCATAGAGGTAATCTATGGCAGAGTTAAGAGCTTTGGCTGTTGTCCCACTGCTGACAAGTAGCAAGTTGGGAAGCATGACAAAGACTGCTATTTTTCCATTACCACAGCCTGTTAAGTATGTCTAAACTAAAAACAGAACTAAAATTTGGTCTAATTTTGAGAATTTGATGGAGTACTAGAAAAAAGCAATGTGAACTCAACACTAGAAATGTTTTCTAGGAACCGGAATGGGAGTCAAAACACTGGAGAACAAAATGTAATTCTCACACTACCTGTCTCTGCAGTGGGTAATATTTATAGTTATAAATGTGGTTTTATTGGTTTACAAATTTTAGAAACAGGCATGGGATAGGCAAAGTGCAGAAGTCTTAATTTTGATGACATGACATAATGTAAAACCTGCCTTCACCATTGTAAAATGAAAGCTTTTGTAATGTAAAGTAAGGTTACCAAAGTTGGAAAATTAAAGGAAGAAGGGAGATGGAAGGAAACATAAGACTATTTATGTTCACAGCCCAATATATTGAGGAATCAAAGAATACTATTTAAGGTTGTTGAATGAGAAGTAGAAGTTTAGAAATATTCTTAAAAATAGTAAAGATGACTTCTGGTAATTATGAGAGAGGAATGGGTATTGGACTTACCTTCCTACAGTAAAAACACAAAAGCAAAAAACTGTAAAACTGGGCAAAATATATGAAGAAATTGTTTTTAGGCATTGGACAATAGGTAGGACAAGACTGTTATCCTTTAGATAAATGAATTTGAGATACAGACTGACGTGTAAAAGCTAAAATTGTAAAGCTTCCAGAAGGAAACAGAGATTACCTTTGTGACTTTAGGGTAGACACAGAAAGACACCGAAAAGCATTTTTAGAGGACACAGAAAGCATTAACTAGAAAAGAAAAAAATCAGTAAGTTAGACTTGTTCAAAAATTTTAATTTCTGCTGAATGAAAAGCAATGTTAAGTAAATGAATAGGCAAGCTACAGACTTGGGGAAAATATTCTCAACACGCATGTCTAAAAAAGGACTTATTTGCAGAATATATGATAAACACCTATAGCTCATTAATAAAAAGATAAAAATTAGCCAAGGACTTGAGCAGAAATCTCACAAAAATATATTATGAATGACCAATAAATTGCATGAAAAGTGTTCGGTATCATTAATAAAGAAATACAAATTAAAACACAATGAAGTCCCATTACACAAGGATGGCTAAGATTAAGAACCCTAACAACAGCAAGTGTTGGTGATGATGTGGAACATCTGGAACTCTCCTACTTACTGACAGCCTATGAAATGGTACAATTACTTTAGTAAACTGCTGGCAGTTTCTTATGAGTTAAACAGATACCTGTCCTGTGCCCCAGTGATTCTACTGTTAGGTACTTAGCCAATAGATATGGAAATATATATATACACAAAAACACTTGAGTGAGAATGTTCATAGCAGCTTTATTCATAATAGCCTCAAACTGGAAAAATCTTAAATGTCTGTCAACAGGAAAATAACCAAATTGTGGTATACAGTGGAATGCTGCTCAGCAATAAAAGGGACAAATTAGTGACATGTGAAGCAACAAGTATGAATCTCAAAAATATGTTGAGAGGAGAATGTCAAATTCAAAAGAGTGCACACTGCATTTATATGATTTTTTATAATAGGCATATCTAATCTACGTTATAGAAAAAACGATGGTTGCTTTTGGCAGGCAGTGCAGTGGGATGGAGATTGAAATGGAAAGTGTAGAACGAAGGTAACTTTCTGGAGTCATGGCAATGTTCTATGTTTTGATGGGAGTGTGGGTACCATAGGCCCTATACATTTGTCAAAAATTTATTGAATATTTTGCCACACACCCACTCATTACCGAGTAATACTTGTAAGAATCTTTGCGTTTTACTGTATGTAAATTATACCTCAGGAAATCTAAAGGTCAAGGTAACTAGAATAAGAAGGGTTAATTTAAGTGATTTCAATTCTAATTTTTATAGGGTGTTGATAAAATTCAAAGTTGAATCAAGAAGTAATGGGTGTAAGCCTATGATTTGAGGTTAAGGGTTAATTACCAGAAGAAGTAAAAACACCTGGTTAACAAGAGTTGGAGTGAGGATCACTACTTTTCATTATAAATAGACCTTTTAATCATAAGATCATTTTGCATAGATTTACTTTTTTGAAGATAAGATTTTCCTCAGGTGGCAGGCAGCACACTGGACTCACAAGCAGCCATGAACGGTGGTCATACCATTCTTTGTGACAGGTAGCCATAGACCAGACACTGATTTATGTCTCTCAGGGATTTGAGCACCACTTTGAAATAACATCATTCATTTAGTGTTCTGAAACAGTGGTTCTCCATATTGTTCTACCTAAGCACTTCTGGTGGGCATTTAACATTCCCACTGGTGACTGTGGCTTTCTACAGCATTGAAACTTAACTGAGTTGAGGGAGGGAATACATAGTTTGGAAAAATTAGTTCTGATATACCACCAGAACCTAGAAGAATTCTTTGTTGGTTTTGGGCCGCTCTCTACCATATGTTTTTGTCTAGCTCTTCATCCTCTCAAGATGTTTCTAGTACAGGATCTTGCAAACAGTAGGTGCTCATTAAATGTTTGCTAAAGGAATGGTTTTGAAAATAAGCATAATGGGGGAGGTGGCTTTTGCCATTCTGTCCCACCCTCATACATACATTTCAAAGAACACAGTGAACGACTTGGTTATCTATGTCAGTGCGGCAGTGAATCATGACTGATTGTTTGGAGGTGTCTGGAGTTGTGCTTGTCTCCTTAAAAGCATTGGCTTCCTTACTACTGAAATGTTTCTGTGCTAACTCATTTCTCTGGAAAACACATACGCTTTTTTCAGTTAAAAAAATCTGTGTTAGTATTTTACACACTTATCCTTCAATAACACAATAATACCATTTGTCATTTGAATATAGGGAAATACCTCTGTAAGTGAATTAATGTACTGTCTCACATAATTGTGCCTTTTTCTAATCTGGGTAAAAAAGGATAGAGGACTAAGCACATGGACTGGAAATTGGAAGGGAGTGCTTGGAAAACAGAGTCCCCTGAGCTGCAGGAGCGAGAAGTCATTGTAGAGGACACAGGAGAAGATGGCATCTCTGAAAGCTTCCAGCTTCTACAGATTGATGTGGAATGCCAGCATCGGGAGGAGGGAGAGACCATGCCCACAGGCAGTGCGATGTGGTGCTCGGTAAGTGCAGTGAGTTGCCCGATCACGGGCTTTGAGATGATGGGGTGTCCCAGAGACCCCTGTTTTAAGGTTAGATACTGCTAACAAAAAGACTGGGAAAGAGCTTGGTGTATCTCAAGGGATGAATTTCCTGCTAACTGATTTAAGGTTTCAGTTCCTTTAGTCATAAGAAAAGTAAATAATGTTCAAGAGGAATTTTTTATTTTACCTCAGAAGGATCAGGAGATCTAAACTCTGCTTTAGGCCTCATCCCTAACAAATTTACTGTGACCTAGGACACATCACATCTGTTTTCTGGTGCTTTGCTTCTGCTAATCTCAATCTAGTCTATTGTTTTTTAAACTAATATGCTTTTTCTCTCCTAACTTCATATCTAAATTTAAAAAATAAGTAACTGTTTTTAATATTCATTTTCCTTTTTGGTGCTTATGAAGTTCTCAAACAATTTTGTTTTCTGGATAACATAAGAAAAATGTCCAAAGAAAACGGAGACACTGGGAAAAGATAGTGGCAGCAAAGAAGAGCAAAAGAAAGCAAGAAAAAGAAAGACGAAAAGCTAATCGTGTAGAAAATTCAGGTAATAAGTCATATTGCTGATATAATCATAGTTATTTCTTAGCAAACTGGTACCAGCATGTTCCTAGGAGAGTAGGAATATTGTTTTGGGGTAAAAGCAAACATCTGGGAGGTAGGGCCTATTATCCTATTTTGTTGGGAATCAAAGCATCAAAGAAAGCAAAATTTAAGGCTGCCTTTCAGGCAGTGCACATATGTGTTTATATCCTCAGAAGCAGCAAGACTGATAACCATAGGTAACATTTATTCAGTGCCATGTACTAGACTCAGAGCTAGGAATTTTACATGGGTAACCCTAAGTGGTGGTTACTTTTATTATCCACATTTTACATGTGAAGAGACTAAGGCTCAGAGAAAAATAACATGCCCAACATTATAATCAGCACACATAAAATAGGTAGGTCACGGGGAAGGCAGTACAGCATGGAGAAGACAGTAATGACTTTATAGCATCTTACCACACTGATGGACAGTGACTGCAGTGGAGTGTGTGGGGGGAATTGATAATATTGCTGAATGGTGTTGCTCATGTGAAACTTTCATAAGATTGTATATCAATGATGCCTTAATTTAAAAAAGCACTACAAAAATAAATAAATAAATAACATGCCCAAGATCATATAGGTAATAAATGAACAAACTCTAATTAGACCTAACAGTGTGCTCCAGAGTCTACACTCCTCACCACTGTGCTCTGATACCTAAATTACGTAGTGAATGAATGCTTTGCACAAATTTCAGGTTTCTCTTCATATGAAAAGAGCACTCACCTAGCTGAGGAGATTTGTTTCTTGATGAATATTATTACTCTGTTTGCCCACTTTTGTTCCTTTCTGATATTTCTACTCTAGGCATCTGCCCCCAGCACAGCAAACGTTTTCTGAGATCCTTAACCAGGGAGAGACTTTTGGAAGCCAAACACTCAGGACCAAGACTCTGTATCGATCTGAGTATGACCCACCACATGTCTAAGAAGGTAGAACATTCACTAAACTCCAAACTCCTGCTCACTGAGGGACATCCAGAAGGATGCTTTCACCAAGAGCATGACCAGCTCCAGCTTCTGTGATTCTGTAGTAAACCAGCTGAAGTGTTTAGTTTTCACACATGGCTACTAAGTTCTGAGATGGCTGTTATAAAGGATCAGGAAGAGAATAGACATCCTCTGGTTCAGTTTACAGATTTTTACTTTATCTTCTGTTTTGAACCTAACACATTTATCTGTGTGTCCATGGTGTCCCTAGTACAGGTGGACCCTTTCATGTTCAGTTTTCCAGAGATGAAATCTTTGGCCTTCTGCTGGGGAGAGGAGTATTTGGCTAGTTGCATATTGTGGGGTCAGTACCTGATGGGAGGTCTTCCTGCAATGCATGTGTTTTAATTGTCTCCCATTCACCCTATTGGTGAAAGAGGAATTTCTGCCCTAGGGTTCTAGGGATGGCTAAACATAAGATACTTGACACTGAACAGACAAGATCAATAGCAGTTTATTAGTCACATGAACTCAGTCCAGAGGCAGGATGACACTGCATGCCATGCAGAACCATGTGGGGTTGTATTTGGTAACAGAACAAGCCAGGAGCTATGGGAAGCAGGCTTTGTAGTATCAAGAGAGTGGGGTGCCCCCTAGTTCCTACAGGAAGATGTAATTGTTTGCTGGCATAACTCTGTGGGCTGGCAGGGAACTAGAACCCATTACTCAGGGATAAGCAGGAACTATGTGTGGTCCCTCTGATAGAAAGGATGTTTAACTAGGGTACCTTATCCAAGGGAGCAGAACTGGGGGAGGAACTTGCAATTAGGGGCCATTCAAGAACCTGGCTTCACCAGATGTTAAGGTAGCACACAGTATTGGGACTTAAATTTAGGACTTACACCACAAAACCAAATCTGTTTTCCAGCATCCCTGTTGTATGTGCTAGTGTTTGATGCTTTTCAGAGAAATTAGGAAAACTAAAAATCTGGGGTTTTTATATGGAGCCTGTAACTATAATCCTTTGAAAAGGTCAACCAAGAATTTCCTACAACTGAGATACCAGATTAAATCAAACCCAAAGCTTTTTTTTCTACTAAATCTATTAGGCCATATTATGAAACTACCTTTCTATAATGGTGATCTCTTTGAATCAGGTTGGAAAGTTAAAACTTCAATCCTATTACATTTCCTGGAGTTAGAGAAAAGGTGCCACATTTATCTGGTGGAGTATAAAAATGTCTTGTAGTAATCTAACCTCTTTTTAATAAATAGTAAATATTACATGGTAAGATTTTACATAAAAGCTAAAGAACAATTTTATCATATTAGATCTATAACATCAGGTCCAGAAGGAGGGGGACTTTTCAGTTTCTACATTAACTCACTATTTCTGGGCTAGTATCATTATCTTCACTTTGACCTATAAGGTGTGATGCCATGGGGGTGAATGTGCACACCCATGTGTATACTCACTCGTGGCATGAATGGGGCCTATCTAGTCCATGAAGTTTCCCAGAGTAGTGGTCAGTGAACTTACTGGGTAACCATTTGTCGATAATGAATTTAGAACGAGTGTGCATGTTGTCAGCCTAAGTTCTTATTTCTTTGAGGAATTAAGTAGACTGGCTGGACAGATCCGGAGGTTGTATGGATCAAATAAAAAAGCTGACAGGCCATTTTGGATCTGCCTCACTGGATTCACAGCAGATAGCCCCCTGTATGAAGAGTGTTTGAGGATGAATGATGGATTTTCTAGTTACCTGGTAAGCCTTATTTTACATATTATTTGAATTGTCATCTGAGAAGTAGGTTGTGGGATAAGGGTAAATTATTTTTAATTTTTTTCGTATTTTGATGTAAAAAATATATGTATATTTTTTCATGTATATATAAAACACACATATATGCACACACGTGTGTGTATATGTATATATGTTTTCACTATTATAATACAAAAAAATTTAGAACGTCTTACCTGTTCTTATATTATAAATTTTTCAGCCTTCCACTGCATTGGCAAACTAATATTACCAATACCTAGAACTATTTTGTATCCTATATATCATATGCTAGACTGTATACTCCAGGAATGTTTTGGGGAAATGCCATGATTTCTTTTACGTTCTCAGTAGTACAGAATTAGAAACCTGAGATTTGAGAGAAGACAAAGAATCCTTATGAAAGTAATGCAAATTTTAGATGAGTTTTAGCAAGTACTGAGTTACTTTGCAACTCTTTCCCTAGGATCTTGTAAACACAGTGATTGCCATATAGGCAGAAATCCAGTCGATTCCTAAGAAAGGCCACTATAAATGCCCTTGCGTGTCTGCATTATGTAACTGAGACTAGGCAGTGTGGCCTTGCCTAGAGCACCCCGGAGGCAAAGGGTGTGAAGAGTACCCTGGGGGGTCCACACAGGAGCTGTGGGTGCTGTTACTGTCTTAACAGTCCTCCTCTAGTGCAGTTGTTTCCAGCTTTAATTCTGTAAGTGTGTTTTATGGTTTCTGTCCTAGAGCCAAACTCACTCTCAGGGCCACATAGCCCTCTTGCTTTCCTTTCTTCATGCCTTCCTGGGGTAATTCCCTCCATTTTGAATGCTTCCTCCTTTTGTACAGGTCAATCTCACCTCTTTTCAGAAACCCAGTTCCAGTGTTCCCTTCACTACAGGGTCTTCCTGATATTGTCATTCCCTCTCTCTAGTCCTGGGACGTGCTTCCTGTGCCTCTGTTAGGGCCTCGTTACCACTTTCTGTCTCATTTTGTAGGGTGGAATGTCTTTGCCTTTCTCTTCCCCTCCCCGAGCACTTTCTGAGAGCAGCTTGTTAATCATGCAACCCTTGATTCACCTGGAACCATGCCTGATAGAAACTAGATGCCCAATAACTAGTTGCTGCAGTGTGGGTTATGTCTTAACGTAGTTCACACTACATTGGATTATTTGCACTTTTCAGCTAGACGTAACAGAAGAAGACTGCTTTAGTTTGTTTCCTCTGGAAACCCTTGTGTACCTGACTCCTGACTCAGAATATGGTATGTACTTTAATACCTGGATTCATGTAGCACATTGTTCCCAGCCCTTTGTTTCTTTACTCCCTGTCAGAATTTGTTAAAGCCACCCAAGGCATTAAAAAAAAAAGTGAACATTAATTGCACACCTCTTAAGGATGGATATCTCACTGGATGCTTTGCATATGTCCTACCACATGCACACAGCTGCACACAGTTAGGGTCTCCATCCTCCTCTGGACCTTGTGAGCTATCTGGCTGTCCTTCCCATTTCCCTGGTTGGTCCCTGCCACTGACCCTTCCTCCTTGGATCAATGCTAGGTATATACAAGAAAACCATCCGTTTTGCATAATTTTCAAATTTATTGGTGTTAACTTGATCTTAGCCTTCTATTCTAATTATTTCACATTCCTCTGTGATTTTCATTTTGTCTCCTGAGTCCTAATGTAATTTGAGTCTCTTACCTTTTTCTTGATTAGATATGCCAAAGGTTTGTCTGTTTAATTGGCCTTTTCAGAAAATTAGCAAATTTATTATATTTTTTGTTTTCTTCTGCATTGTTTCTTTTATCATTCATAATGCTTTCATTTTCTTTGGATTTAGAAATTATAAAATAGATTTGATCTCAGTGGCCTTCATTTTTTCATTAGCTCTTGAAGATGTTGATCCAAACAAAGTTTACATCCTTGGTGGACTTGTGGATGAAAGCATTCAGAAGGTAAGTCTACATTTTAGGCCCAGCAACTGTGTACTGAAAAGTGGTGCTTACTTTTAGAGGCATCTGCCTTGTCATAATCTTACCCAAAAGGCCTAAAGACTCAGAGGGAATAGGAGGAAGGAGCAAGGAGCCTATTCTGCCTAGGCTGGCCTTCCCATAGTGTAGTTCTCTTTGTCCTCATCAGCAATGTCAGCAATCCAGGCCTGACAGAATTCAGTCAGGAATTAGAGTGTTTGATAATTATGTAAGTGGGGTTGTTGGACTCCTTTCTTCTCTCCTGTTCTCAGTTCTGCAAGGATAACTCTGATCTTAACCAGTGAAGCATTGACCCAATATTCTTACCAGGTATTTGTTCTTTGTGAGAGAGTAGTTTGCTCCTTCCTAGGCCAACTTCCCCTCTGACACAAATCTTAACCCATAATCTCAACTTTAGGACTGTCCATATGTCTTTTGTTGAATTGGAGTTTATTGGAATACTTGGAGTTTTTAAATATGTTTCTGTTATACAAATATTTGTTGAGGTGATTGCATTTGTTTATATTTAGTAATCATATTGCATAAGTCATGAATAATATACAATAGTTACATTTGTATGAAAAAAAGGATACAGTGAGAAATAATCCTCCCTCTCATCCTTGTCCCCATGTCTCTCACCTGAAGCAACCAGTTTTCTTGTGTATCCCTCTTAATAGAGTCTATGATCATGCAAGTATATGTGAGCATATTTTATATATAGATTTATATTCTCATATTTATATACGTTTTTCTTATTTGTGAGTGTATTTTATGTATTTTTTTCATATATGTATGAGATATACATATTTAACAGTTTTTTAACTGAATTGCATTTATTAAAAAATTGTCAGTGTTTCATGACTTCAAAGCAATAATCTAAAATGTAGGCAGAGGGAGGAGGGAGAATTCTCTTAGGAATGCCAGTTAATAAATGAGAAATGCATACTAGAGTTAAAAAATCATCATTCTGTCACTCCCAATTTACTTGTTGATTCAGGGAATTGATTGAATGAAATTTCGTTTGTAGGGGAACTGGCTATTCACATGGTCTCAAAGTATCACCCCATAGATTACAAAGGCAAAAAAATATACCATTACAATGGTGTGATCTGGAGGTCACCATCTTAACCAAATGATCAAACTTAGAATTACCTATAGTGACATGTGCCTCCTGATATGATGGAATCCCACCTGTGAGGTATTCTTACTGGAAGATGTTTAAATTGAATTTAATTGTGTGGAAACAGATGGAGAATGTAAAAATTTGTTAAAGCAAAACAAATTTGCAAATCTGCAAAACAACTGGACAGGCTTTCAAAAAAAGTCTATGTAGTGAAAACCAAAATAATCAGGGGGTGCTGATTTAGATATAAGAGATTACAAAGACGTAAGAACCAGAGGTAGTCTTCCATAGCAAAGCGACAGTCCCTTTTTTGGGGCAGAAAAGTCTAGAAGGTTAGTGAGCAGCATTTGATCTATAGATGTGCAATTTTAACATATTGTCTTTTATCTCTCCAACATTAAAACTGACAAATAACTGGCACAAAAATTTGTCAGATGTGTATAACCTTTTAGTTGTTACTGGAGAGCTTGGCTTCTTCACAGAAATAAGCTAAGAACACTTTTTCAGGGAAATCATTTTGTCTTTGAATATTAAGAAAACAGAAAACAGTAAGAAATATTTAAATACTAAGAAAACAGTAAGCTCCTCCAGCATAGCATCTCCAGGGTAAGTCTCCTATTAATTTTGAATTGTGTACTCTAGTTCAAAATGATTGTAAAGGAACAGACTTAAAAAAGAATCATAGCTCTATATGTAAAGCAATGTTATCCTTCAAAGAGGATCCTTTGAATAGCTATACCTTTATCCCATCTCAACTGCATTACTTAAAACATTTTTTGAAGTTCTGTCTTGGAACTGTGTTTCATGTGAGTCTGAGAGGCAGGCAGTCCTGTGTCAGAACAGAGAAGGTGCTAGGCCTGCTTCACACTGTTTCGGTTAGATCACACTCTTGATAGGTAGTTGATTATAGGACCATAAATGAAAGGACATTGACAAGCTAGAAAAAAATAGACAGTTTGATCTGAATGATGAAAGGACTCAAAACTAAGTCATAGTCAAGTAAGAGTTTACAGAAGTGAGATTAACAGTCTGGAGAAGAAAGGATTCAAGGGGATATGATCATTGCCTCCAAGTATCTGAATGGCCATCTTGTGGAAGGGCCGTTTTACCTCCTTGATGTGGCCCTGGAGGCAGAGAAATAGGATAAATGAGTGGAAGTCTCAGGGAAAACAGAAAATTTGGCTCAGTATCAAGAAGAATTTTTATTAACCCATACTGTCAAAATTGGAAGAGTTTCCCCAGGATGATTGAATTCCCTGTCACAAAAGTTGTCCATTTAAGGTCAGAGGCCACTTGGGAGAGAAGTCACAGAGGATAGACAAACAATGCTTGGGGTTGGAGTGGAATAGTTAACTATTGAGGCCCCTTCCTAACCCACATATATCAATTATCCAAGTAATCTAAATATTTCTTTTTAATTCTGAACTTGTGAATAGGTAGATCTTTCCAGAGTGCTTACAAGGTAGTGAATATAACTTAAACTTCATTTCATGACTCAGGGACATCTTTAAAGGGACATCAGTTCTGTACTCTAACCCTTAATAGCCTCAGATTGTTAGGGTCTTGGAGACTAGACTTCCTGTGACTCCTTTCTACAGCTTTCAGAGCCCTTCCTACTGGGCTGTGTGCTGTCACACTGTGCTGCTGTTTTGTTGGTTGTGGTGTAGCCGACTTGAAACTTGTCTACTTTATCTATTTGCTGCTACCAATTGGCTGTGAACTGAAAATTTCAGATATCCAGATTTGGGTCTTAATGAGTTAGGGCCAGGTGTGTTCTCTGTTTAGACTGCTTGGACTTTTGGCTGCAGATTATAGCTACAGATAGGCCTCTTTTTATTCATTTCCTTCTTAGTTCTTAGTAGTAGTGAGTGTGGGAGCTAATGGATAAATGAATGTCATGTAAGTGAGGTGTTACCACACAAGCCATTTCTTACTTGGGACAGGTAAATAGTGTCTGCAACTTTTTCTATTCTGCCATAACCTTCTGATTTTTAATACATTTACCATTTAATTATGATTACAGATGAAAATTGGGTGGTGGTTAAATGGGGATTCTCACAATTTGCTATGCACATTACAATGAAAATATCTATGTATTCTTTTTGTAAGAAAAATACTTGACTGTGATTTACAGAAGGTGACATTTCAAAAAGCCCGAGAGCACTCTCTCAAGACAGCCCGCCTGCCAATCCAGGAATACATGGTCAGATGCCAGAATGGGAGAAACTATCACTCAGAGATACTGGCCATTAATCAAGGTATTGTTTGTTCACATGGCCCACGCTTAACATGTTAGTTCTGTGCTGCTGCTTTGCATTGTGTTTAAGTATAAATGGCCCTTGAGGCAGTTTCCCCTATGACTACTGTGCTTGGACTTTACTGCATGTACTTTGTGACATCCTTCTGGCCTCTCAGAGCCATTTTTCATTTTCTTCCTGGTTTCCAACTATGTTTATAATACTTGGAATTGTTCCCTCGGCCTAGAATGCCCTGCCTTCATTGATCAGTGAATTCCTGTTTGTCCTTCAGGACTCAGTTCAGGGTCATCTGGGATGCTCCCTTCCCCTTTTAGGCCATGTCAAGGACCCTCTCTGCGTTCCCACTGGACCATGTTTTTCTGTTGCAGCAGTCTGTTCACAGGCCTGGATCTCAGTTTAGGCTGAGGTCCTTATAGGCAAGCAGGGTTTGTGTCTTTGCCTCTATCTCCCCAGGATCTAATACTGTGTGGTGTAGAGTAGGTTTATTGAAAGAAATATTCCAGAACACCCTTTTCCTTGTTAGTCATTCACTAATTCTCTTTTCCTTCTTTGTGGTCACTGTTTTCTGTTTACCCTTCTAACAGTATTTGATATCCTGTCCACTTACTTTGAGACTCAAAACTGGCCTGAAGCACTCAAGAAAGGAGTTTCTTCCAGAAAAGGCTATGTTCTTCAGAACTCAGTGAAGTGATGGGCGGCTGCAGGCGGCGATATTGCTGGCGGGGCCTTGACCAAAGAGAAGGTGGCAGTGGCACTCACATGTCTTTATTGATGTCTTGAATCTGCAGTAGGATATGTTACTAATAACAGGGACCACACTTGATGCTTTTTTGTATCTCCCATCGTGCCTGGCACACAGGAAGTGCCCAGATATATGTTGACTTAAAGTTTACGTAACAAATTAACCTTAAAACTACATGGCTTTGGATGTATTAATTCATCTTTTGTACATCTACTTGTGAAAAACCTACTCTTTAGATATAGCTTAAATAATTAAATAATCGTTGTTCTATCAGTTTAATTTTCACTGAACTGGCATCACAAAGTTGTATGACTTTCTCTAGCCTCCTCTGATGGTGCTGATTTTCCACAACTCAGTAATAGTTGTTACATATGCTTTACAGGATCAGCCTATCCTAACCTAGCCCTGATTTAAGCCCCCATAGCACTTTGTTCTCACCTGTGGCTCCTACCTTGTCTCCCCTATTCTGAGTATGGGTGTGGAAGACCTCTCTCTTCCTAATGGTAGCCTCTTAACAGGGCAATTCGAGGGAATATCTTTATATCCTCCTGAGTTTTATACAAACTAGATTCTTCATATATTTGTAATTAACAAGTCAAACTGAAAAGCAGAAACACAGTATTCCTAAGTCTAACTTGAAAATAGCCAGAAAGTACATAGCATCTGACACAAGCATGTTAAATAACCTCTTACTACATACAGTGATCCCTTTTCTCATGTCCTAGTTAGATATAGTTGCTTTAGGTACTGTGGCCAGTTTGGGTTAGTAAACTTGAAAGCTAAGCTGTTAGCAAATTCAGAAAACTTTTTTCCATCTCAAAAGAACCAAAAGGTTACCTGTCTGCCCTACCCACTCCCCTTCGGAATTTAATCCCTCAGGAGCTATGATTACTTGATAAATTTTATCAGTCTTTTTATTACTGAAAAACAGTCCAGTCCTCAGGAAATATCTTTAGGAATACAGAATGTTCCTTGGTCTTTAAACATATTGAATGAGTTCTATTATCTTTGTCATCCAAAGGGGACATCCTATGGATAGACTTTGGGCATCTGTAAATCTTACATTCTCAGGAAGGTGTCTGACACCAGAACCACTGAGGCGGATCATCTGCCAGGAGATACCAAATAGCATGGAAGAATTTCCTCTCTACCTCTATCATGAACCTGTGCCATTTTTTTCAAAACCTAGACAGGTAGTTTTTGTTTGGCTTCTAGGAAATGATCTTAGCAAAATAAAATGTGGCTGGACTTGGATTCAGAGATCCTCACTGTAGTGTTACTTATAGAACCAGAAAACTGGACATATCCAAAATATCCTGAAAACATTGCAACAGTTTTTAATAGTAATTGTGAAAAAATATATTTCATGTTGTTTGAGGTGGACAATGTATACTACAAAATAGTCTGTAAGGTATAATTCTGTAATTCCAGTATGGAAAACATACAATCCCATAGAGGGTTGAGAATGTAAGCCAAGTTAAAAGTCTGTGCCTCGGTTTCTCCAAGTAGGAGAAGTGTCTTATGCAGTTACTAAGAATAAATGAGTTAATCCCTGCAAAACACTTGGGACAATATTTAGTACGTGGTAAGCACCCAGTAATTGTTAGCTGTTATAGACTCATCCACTAAATAATGAGGTTTCAGGTGGTTGTTTGCTTTATACTTTTTATGTGTTCTACATTTCTTTTGGTGAACATGCTTTACTGTTGTCAGACAATAATTATTTAGTGCTCCTTTCCAGTATTATAGAAGTTGCACTCTAACAAAACGGAGTTAACACCAAATAAACCATAATTCTTTTAGTAAATTTTATTGTAAAGAACAAAAAAAATACATCATCATTTTATAATGATTTTTCTCACCTACAAGAACATGGGTAACAACCAGTAACTTTATAAAAATGCTTTAAGACTAATAAGACAATATGTACCTTTACATCTTGTCTTCTAAAGATTTCATGGGGAGAGGTTCACCTGAAAAAAATTTTCCCGGAAAACCCAGTCTCTTGGCTCAACCAATCCATTAAAAATTCCACATAGATCAACTTTCTGCCAGTCTGGACAAGATCTGTTTTCTCTGATCTGCTGTCATGTTGTCACAAGCTTCTAAGATGTTTGCCAAAATTAAGGTCTGCTGAATGGTTTTTGCCTTAACCCATATTCTTCCGTTCATTCCAAATACTATCTCCAGTGGGTAGAGTTTTCCCACTTCCTGTAGGATTTCACAGTCTGGAGCCAGCAGCCTATGAAGAAGAAGAAAGAAAATGAAATTTAATAAAGCGGTAGGGTGTGACCTGATTTTCCTTTAGAAGGACACTCCTTCTGGGGCAGTTCTCCATTGCTACTCAAAGCCCCACCAACATCACTCCAAGAACAAGGCTGCCCCCTTTCTTCCAAGCAGCTTTCCACTTAGCAGTATACCAGACATCACCAAAGTGGGCAACCCTTTACAAAAAAAATCAAACTCCCGTGTCACCAGCTTTACAACAAATGTATAAGGTTCTTCTCCTACCTTGTCAGAGCACCCTAATTCTAGGCTTTACAATTACAGCTTTTTTATTATCTATGGTGCTAAAAGTTATTCCCTGGTATTAAATTCAGTACTTGGTCAGAAGTGTTGACTCCTTCAAACCACAAGGCTGCTTGGTTAACAGCATGGTCCTCTAATGTCTAAAACAGTAGCCAAAGAGGCATGCAAGACAGCTCTGATCCTCAGTGGCTCTAGAAGTAAAGCCCTTTAATGGGACACAGCTTTGGGTAGGTAAAGGTCTAACCACCTAAGAAAGAATCTGCCCCTGGGAACTATTGTATCTACCAGGAAAGAAGACCAGGGGCTTCTATGAGTATCTACATTAGGTTGAGGATCGTATCAGCCTACCTAGATTTTGCCTCCATTTTTAGAAAAATTTTTGGTGATTCTGTACAATTGTAAATTACATCTGCATTCAAGTGATTTAGAAGGGGGAAAGTCAAGTTTTCACATTCAAGATGAGTATATATATCAGCTATAAGGAAAAGAAGACATTCTAGAAGAGAAGCATAGATTCCGTATCAACACAAACTACACCATGAAATACATCTGAATCTGATACAGTCACATGGAGAGGATGGGACTAAATGCATGTATTTATAGCTGTGCTAAAAAGGATACTGATTTTTAACTTTGAGGAGATTTAGATGTTATCACAAAGAATTCAAATCCCAAAGATTAGCTTTCCAAGAAGGTATAATTATAATACAGGCAAGCAAGATGGTATCAGGACTTACTTTCTAATTAGGCCCAAAGTCACTTTAAAAAGCAGACCATCTTGTCCAATCACACCCATTCCATTGGCTCGTCCACAGCTGTCAATACAGACCATCTCTGGTTCCATATCTTTATTAGCAACCACAAATTGGCCATAGATGAGATCTCCAACCTACAGTGATAATTAAAAGACATTCATCTCCTCACAGCATTCTTTAGGTGCTGCTTTGGTTCCTTCCCATAGGCAGTGATGCCAGCCACCTACAGTGTACCAGACAGAGGCTGAGACTGGCTACACTTCAGGATTCCCATAGTCACTCTAGAGTTGAGTCTTAAAAGAAAACAAGATTAACACATTTACCCTCCGCCTTTACCCACTGAGAAATCCCCAGACTGGGAGCTCACTGCCAGAGAGCACCTCTAGGGTTACACTGTCCAATATGGTAGCTGTTCCCCACATGCAGTTATTTAAACTTACATTACAATTAGATTTTTAAAATTTAGTTCCTGTTGCAATAGCCACATTTCAAGAATTTTCAACAGCTGCATGTGGCTAGTGGCTAATACACTGGTCAGTGCAGGTGTAAAACACTAGCATTGTCACAGTTCTATTAGACAGCACTGCTTTAAGGGAATTACAGAAGATGGATAGGTGAAACTTCTGGTATGAAAATTATTCAAAGCAAAATGGAACAGTGGTAATTCATTAATACTTCATGCAAGATTTACTTAAAACCTCAGAGCTGAACTTCAAAAGTGATGAAACTAAGGAAATGGGAGTGTGAACTTGTTAAGTACCTACTATTTATGGTGACTATAGGACCTAGAGAGGAATTAGACAAACCAGAGAGGAACAAAACATTCTCTGCTTTCAGAAGCATTTGGTCTTGGATAGCATAGGATATACATAAAAACAACAAAATTCATTCAAGACTGCAGTAAGTGCTACAGCAAAGTTGGGGGGAAAAGAGATGATTAAAGATGTAGGAATGGTTTTACAGTGATGGTTTTTAGCCTGGGTCTCAAAAGATAGCAAGTATTCCATAGGCTGAGAAGGGGATAGAGCAGTTCAGACAGAGGCAATGGCAGAAGCACAAGTACAAGGGCAAGAAATTGTGTTCAGTAGTGCTGTTGAACAGTTTGGTGTGGCTCAAGCATGGCAGATACAATGATGGATATGGGCAGATTTCTGGAGTATAACATCATGGGAATGTGCAGGCTTTGAAGAATCTTTCTTTTTGGAGAAAGGGGAGTGTAAGAGGCTGTCAGCAATCAAAAGCCTAGATGGAGGGGCAAAAGGGTACAGGCAAGATGTTAATGAGGACACTGAACCAAGTCTAGTCAAGAGGAAGCTAAGCCTGAACTTGCACAATGTAGATACAGGATGGACATGCAGAAGATCGGAGACATAATCAAATAGGATCTAAAGACACATAAGCAGTGAGTGAGAAGGGGCAAAGAAACCACCAAATTTCTGGCATAGGTGGGCAGAAAGAGTGTGGTTATGATACCTGAAAAGCCCAAATTGAAAACTTGAGCTAAGAAGACTGTTCCTCTGTCAGCTCCAAGAACGAACTGTTGGGCACAGTAACATGACTTAAGTGTGAGGTGTTAGTCCCAGGACCTATAATCAGGATGGATGGGTGGCTGGTACAACTAACACCACTTATCCATCCTTCCTCCCTAAGCCTATGGCTATGTCCTTGGATTTGTCCATTGGATTTGGAAATAACAGGTAACAATAGAGAGAATAGATAAAATCTTTCAACTCAGTAGAGGTAAAACATGCCCCAAAAGAGCAAATGAGAAATAAGTGTGTAGCTGTGGTCCCAGAGTTGGAGCACTGGAAGAAAATCAGAGCCTGGCATGATTACACAGATGCTCAGAGATTATCCTATGTGAAGTGGGAAAATAGGTCATGCTTAGAAGATGATTCAAGTGGCCTTATGGATATCTGAGTACTTCTGGATATTTGTATGCTTTTCTTTTGAAACCAAAAGGTCCCATCATTACCTGCACATTTGGTCTATTTCTTTTAGTTGCACCTTCAAATGCCAAATAAGACAAAGAAGCTGGCTCACTTCCTCCAACATCAACTTTGAATATGTCTCCAGATTTAGCTGTCACTATGCCAATCACATGGTCTCCTTTCACTGGGACATACTATGAAAAAACAGAGTAAGAGAGCAACCCATAAATGACAATCACTTTCAAGATATCTTGGAAGATATCTTAAACAAGTCTTTAGTGGTTATTTTGCAATGTTTGTCATTAGAAATATTTAGGAAATATTCTGAAATCCAAGTCGCAAATACCAATCTTGCTACAAACTTGATCACAGGCTACTTTCAGTAAATGAAAACCAATCACATCATAAACTCAGGTTTACAGCTTCTAGTAGTGTTCATTTGAGCCAGTATCCCATACCTCTTCAATATCCGTATCAGCAAGTCCTAGCTTCTGTTTGCACATAAGGACATTGCATGTAGAGACCTTACCTCACTCATTCCACTGTTAGAAATTTCTCCTATATGAAAGTTCTTATTTTAAGAGAAGTTTAACTCCCTGACATCCACTCATTAAGTCTGGTTCTGCCCGTTGGGACCCCAAAAGGTAATCCTGCTGCTCCCTGACCTTTAGTATTTTAAAAACAATGACTCACAGTCCTTATCTCCTTGGAGGGAAAGATTTCCAGACTCCTTTCTCTCCTGGTCTCCCTTCTCTGAAGTTGTTTACAGCCCCTCTAAAGGAGATGCAGAGGTGGGTACAAAACTATAGTGTCTCTAGGCTAGCCTTAATCTTAGGGAGGCGGAGGGGTGCTCAGGGCTCCTTCCCTGCTTCCGAGAAGTCTTCCCAGAGAAGGGAAACCACTCACAGCCGTACCCCCCTCCGGAGTCCCCAGTCACCCGTTTCTGCTGCGAGTCCACCCAGTAAACGCCACCACCGCTGCCGCCGCCGGGTTCCTTATGACGGAGGCGGCCACACTTGGTTACCAGCAGGCGGTCGCCACAGCGCCGCAAACCCGGGCCGCACACGACGCGCACCCGAGAGCGCGCCCCAGCATTCAGGCGCAGCGGTCGCTCTCCTGGGCCTTCTGCGTCCTCTTGCTCCGGCAGCAGCAGCTCCTCACCAGGGAGCACTACCTGATCTAGCACAGTGCGCGCCGCCCGCGCCTTGCCACCAGCAGCGGCAGAGGCAGCCCCCGCCTTGGCCATCCCAGGCGCTTCCAGTTTCCGGCTTCTTCCGGCTCCGCGTCCAATCTCCTGCCCGCCCAAGGCTTTCCGTTTCCGGCAGTAGCAGTCTATTGGCCTGAAACCTACGTCTGTGACATCTGTGGTCCGGAAGACTTCTCTGACGTGGTTGTACTAGTGTCTCTGGCCGACCACTATCCTGTCGTCGGTGAGCAAATCTGTACGAGAAACACGCAGCTGTGACCTTGAATCGATCTCAGAACATCTACTTCCGGCGTCTTGGGGCGCACTGAGGGATACAGGACGGGGGCTCCCACGCAGGGCTCCGGGGATCCTCGGAAACAGCGGAGGGGCTTCGTGAATTAGCAGTTCCTTTCGACTCCGCCCTCAGAAGAAGTAGTTTCCTTTTAAAAAGTAACCTATTCTGTTGTTGCTAAGAAGATATCTATCTATTCACGTTGTGGAAAACAGAGAACAATAAAAGAAAATAAACAAAAGGTATTAGTCTTGCCCCTACTTGTCTCCCTTGCTAGGCTGTCAGCCAGTTCTTATTCTTTGTAGAGCCCAGGGTCAGGCGCGAAATAGCTACTACCTAATGAATGAATAGATGTTAACATTTTGGTATGTATTTCTCCCTAGACTTTTTTCTCTGCAAATATCCACGTATCACATGCATATTTCCACACAACTGAGCTATCCCTACGTGGCCTGGGAAAATCAGTGACTGCAGGTAAATCTTGTCTGCCTTTTGACATTGTATAGCTCATGGAGGAGACAGAAAAGAAGGTGAGAAACTCATCTCATGCAGGGAGTCACAGCCAGTCAGACCTTTGTCAGCTAGAGTAGGATTCCTGGAACTGGTTGCCTCAGTCTCCCCAGATTCCCACTGTGAGCAAACCCTTCTTTTGGGTCCAGTTGTATCCCAATCAGAAGAACATACATTTTTTCTCTCTCATCTTAGACAGCCTCTTACATTATGGGATTCTTCTTTGGTCCCTCAATCCTCTGGCCACCTGCAACTGAGATGTGTTCTGTAGTTCCATTTAGTACTGTAATGTGGTGTGGAAATAAAATCATTATGTGCCAGCTGCTTAAACAAGTGTCAGAGGTACTTTGCTTCCTTTTGTAATTATATGTTGAAAAATTGGAAAAACTAAATAAGCAGAAAATTCAAAAATAATAAAAATGACCTGATTCCACCAAAGTTAGCCACTTTTATCATTAGGTGTTTTATTTTTCCCTATTTTCCTTGTATAAATACATGTGTCTCTTTTTTTAATGAGATTGTGTTACCATGAACATTTTTTCTAGTTCAAAACATCATTATTTTTAGTGGCTGTATGATATATCATTGTATAATAGAGATATTTTACTTTATTTCACCATCTTCCAGTCTTGGACATTTAGAACTTGTAACAGATGGTTGTGTATATATTGTTTTTTAACATCCCTGGATTATTTCCTGAGGGTATTTTTTAACACTGGTGTCAAAGTATAAGATTCTTCTTCAAGCATAGACATTTACTCTTAACTTTTGTTTTTCAAACTTGATGGTAGAATTTTGTAGATTTTTTCCCAAATAAAATATTGTCTGAAAATCTATTATACAAAAAAGGTAAAAACCCAAGTGCTCTGGTGGGAAAGGTTTGGTGCACTCAGCGTCTCCCTCAGCACCACATTCACCTGCTCCTCCTCCCGACCCCTGCCCTGGCTGATGTAAATAATGGTTCTTCATAGTATGTCTTCTAGCCCAGGAATGAACCTAAGCACCTATTATGAGTTAGGGTGCTTTCAGTTACAGGTAACAGAAAATCCAATTCAGTTGGTGTAACAATAAGGACAATTCAACGTCTCACTTAGCAGCAGGTCCAGAGACAGTGATTCCTGGGTTTTTTAATTCAGTGTCTCCTTGTTATCATCAAGGATCAGGTAATTCGCCTGTTTTGGCTGTGTCTTCCTCCATGTGATGACGCTGTGCTCAGACTTGTCCCCTCCTGGTCACTAGATGGCCATAGCAGCAGCAAACATTACATCCTTGCACAACTCCTGAAAGGGCTAGGAGGTCACACCCCTTCCTCATAATCCTTTCGGAAAGAGAAGAAGGCTCCTAGCTGATTCTCTTGTCATTTCTTACTGGGGGAATGGTGTCACATGCCGATTCATAGGCCAATCACTGAGAAGTGGGATAGACTCACCATAATTGGTGTAGACCAATCAGGATTCACCCAGTGGAGTTGGGGAAGAGTTTAACCATCCTTGAAATATGAACAGTATCCAGGGTCTGTTGTCACGGGAGGAGGGAAGAAATGGCAGCTGCACAGCAGCCAATAGTTCTGTGCCATAGAATCCCATTGGCAAACAGACTAAAGACCCAATGTCAAAATTCTAAGGCTGCCTTTTACTTTCGGGATGGCCTTGAGCAAGTCACTCTCCTCTATGCCTTAGTTTCCTTATCTGCAGTCATAGAGAAGGAATGAGATTGGATGTATGAAAGAACTTTACAAAGAATTTTACTATATCAAGGCTTAGTTCTTAGAAATAAATGAGCACTACCAGCCCCTCTGTGAAAAGATAGTAAATCAGCAAAACATAAATTCTAAGAAGTGTCATTTGTTTAGTTGTAACATTCATTCTCTAAATTTCATAAAATGACTTATCAAAGAGAAATCACATTCACCTTTAGAAGTAACACAATACCCAAAAAGGTGAAGGTATGTGTGGGTTGTACTTTGACCCCAAGGCTATGGCCTTCCTAAAATTGCATCTAGCATTCAGCAGACAATTTAGGGATGACCGTTTGTCTATTCAGCTCTTAGTTTTCATTTTATATTACTCTGGAGTTTTTCCTTTGCTGCAGACAGAATTTTTACCAAAGGTATTTAAAATGTTATCTCACCAGCTACTGGAGTTCAGAGTTTCTTGGCCTATTACAGTGTCTTCTGCAACAAGGAAACAGGTAAACCTAAAAATGATACTGAATGTTCCTGGGTGAGATCCAGGTACCTGCTTGCTAGAGTTCCTTCCCACATAATCTCAGATCCCTGTGGTGCTAGGGAGAAGCTCAGGAGGACTAGTAGACTGAGACATCCTCTGGATTCTAGTCTGAGGTCTGAATGTAACTTTATTATTACAGGTGGAGAACTGGAATAAGTTAGATAATAACTCTGGCTCACCGTTCTTACTTTGGGCTTAAGAGCCCTCTATAGCTCCCTACAGTGCCCTGAATAAAGCTCAGGGACTTTAGCCTGGCAGTCATGCATTTCTTACTTAGGATTCAGGTTAGGTTGCTTTTATCCACACACAAAGATATATTGGTTTAGACAAGATATTTTTCTCTCTCTTTCTCACCTAACAGTCCCCATGTACCCTAGGAGAAAAGCATCCAGGGTACAGTAAAGTGTGATCAAAGTAAAAGAGGAGAAAAATCATGAGACCTTATTGCATTGGAGAATAAAATGTAACCCACTGCAACTCAAACAGAACATACAGAGGGGCTGAGGGAAATGAGTCTGGGAAGGCAGGTTGGTGTCAGGGCATGGAGAGTCACTGCAACAGATGGTCTCCCAGTACCGGCTTTCCCCTCTTCAGTAACTGAATCTGTTTATTTTAGCTGAACTCATGGCCACATAGCTTCCTGTGCAGCTAGATGTGATGATATGACAAAATTCTAACCAAAAATGGGATGTAAATGGAAGTGATGTGTGTGACTTCCATGTCTTGAGCTTAGAGGGAAGGGATGTATGCCTTCAGGTGCCCCTTTCTTTCTCTCAGCGCTGAGCCAGGATGAGCATGTAGGCAAGGGTAATACCCAAGAGGAATGCTTGGACCTCGTCAGCTTCTCTGCCCTAGTGAGAAGAGACACATCCTGTATTGACATCTGAGTTCTGCCATAAATAATGCATGTGAACTTCAACAAAGTACTTAAATGTCAAAGCCTTGGTTTTCGTACTAGTAAAATGGTATTAATACCCATTCTGCAGTGCTGATGTGAGGATTAAGTGAGATTCCATGGCGCCAGGTATCAAAGTGGATTCTCCTTCCCTGCTTGTCCTTAACCCCAAGGAATAGGGAGGGCCCTGAAGTTAGGAAGCCTCATCTTTTCCCTCCTCTTTTGAAAGTGTTAGTTCAATACCTGATGGCCTCAGAAAATGTTCCTTGGATTTTAGTAATTCATTCAACATACTCTTTCTGATCAACCGCCATATGTCAAGCACTCCTCTGGGGATAGAGTGGTGAACAAGTCAGAAAAGTGTCTAGATTTTCAAACATTCTAGAAAGGAGAACACAATGAACAACTAAACAAAATAAAGAACAAGTTACCTTCAGAAAGTATTAAGTATAACAAATAAAATGACAAAAAAATAAACTAGTACCAAGTAGTGAGTGACTGGGAATGGATGCAGAAGTGAATGGGCAGGCATGTGGGTGGCAGTTCTGCTGCTGAAATATGGCTGAGCATGAGGTTCTTCTGAGCTGCTATCCAGGGCTTGTGGACAGGTCTCCTCTCCCTTTCTTCCCCAGGTGCCTCAGCAGAGCTGTCAAGGAACTCATCATTGGGGTGAGCAGCGTGGCCAACAGATGTCCAAACAGTGTGGTTGGACACAGTGACCGATACAGGGTCTACTCAAAGAACCTGTTGCTCTCTGACCAGGTTAGTGCCTGCCTCTGCTGTGCTTCCGGGCCTCTTCATACCTGAAGGAAGCGGAGCCCATGCTACAGAATGGTGGAGAGAGCACGTATTTCCAGCTTTTCTCATTGCTTGAGTTCCAGTCTGCATCACTGCCCATCTGCTTCTGTGTGTATGTGCTGTTTGGAAGTAGGGCTTAGCTGAGCCCCAGCTTTGTACCAGACCTGGTACTGGATACTTGGCAGACATTCTCTTGAATGCACACAGCTCACCCTTTAAATTGAGCCTTATTATAACCATTTTACCTTTGAGGTTCAGAGCTGCAGCTTTCCATGGGACATGCAACTACAATGTGGCAGAGTCTATTTTCAAAGCTCTCACTCTTTCTGCTACATCATACTGTTTGCTTTTTACAATATGAATTAAGTCCACTAATTATTCCTAATGGGCCCAAATTATTGCTCTTAGCCCCAAGTCTGGGCCTCTCTGCCTCTCATATTGGAACTGCTCAATTCACTCTTTCGCATCAACACTGGTTGTGAAATGGATCTCCATCCCCCAGCCAAAAGCTTACCCTCTCCTGGCTTCATCCAAAGTCAGGCCTTTTGAGTGTCAGAGGTCACGCTAATTTTTTCCCAGAGAAATGGACACAATGAACATGGGTTTGTCACCACACTCACAAAGTCCTACTGATCCCTGCAATGGAATCTTGACGCTCTGGGCCAGTGAACAGAAACATCTGTTCTCTGTATTTATTCCTGAGGTTGAAAGTTATGTCTTCCCACCTGACAACTTTCGCCCCTGATATCATCCAAGTGGAGACTTTGCAAACTGTTCCCTGAGGGCCTCTGTTGCCAGCCTGAAGGTAACTTCAAGATAGGTATAGCATCCCCTTTTCCCAGCTGAGAGCCTCCTGCCTAACTGCCAGACCTTTGCTCCCAGATTAGTTTCTCAGGCATTGCCTCCTAAGTGACCATAGGGTATGCTCTTACACCAGGGTTTGCTGAACTACTCTTCTATTTTTAGACATTTAGTGGTTTCCAGTATTGTGCTTCAGCAAGGACAATGAATATTAGTATAGTCTCTGGAATCCAATACACTTGGACTCAGATTCCAGCTCTGCCACTCTAGCTGTGTGACCTTGGGGAAGTCACTTCACCTCTCTGTGCTTCTGTTTCTTTGCCAATAAAATGAGGGTGATAATAAAAATACTACTTCCAAAAAATAAAAAATTAAAAACAATTTAAAAAATACTACTTCCTAGAATTTTTATAAGAACTAAATAAGATAATGAATATGAAGCATTGATCACATACTTAGCACATAGTAATTGCTAAGTATCACCTATTTTGCAAATACTATGTCTTGTTTGGGATTAATTGGGGACAAAGGAATATCATTATCTGAGCTTCATTTTTTTTTCATATGAAAAGGTTGGGATTTAGAGCCCTTATGTACTTAGAGTTTCTGTACCTTTGTTCTGAGGTTTTTGATGCCATAGCTGTTTAGCAGTGCTTGTAGTTGGAGTAAGCAAAGAAGTCTTCTTGCCAGAGGTGGTGCTGAGCCAGAGTTCCAGGTTTGGATTCAACTGAACTTGACCAAGATACTCAACCATCTGGAACATTGATTTTGGCCTTTTGCCTCTTTACTCTAACCTTGTTTTTCTTTTTTTCCCATTAATGCCTCCTTTGTTAGGTCTTGTGTGTTATTGGCTGTATAGTGATGAATAGAAATTCTGCTTCTGACTATGTGTTTTCTTGCAGGTTGTGTTAACTGGAGGAGGTCTGAACTCCCTGTTTGGCAAAAGGCAGTTCTGGAGTTTGCACTTCTTATTTCCTGAGCTGATGACAGAAAAGATAACCATTTCAGAAGTGCTTGAGGTACATGGCTTCAACTGAGAAGACACCTGGGATATAGCTGCCATTTCAGCTTTTTTTGCCATGTTCGACCACCTTGCCCATTTTGTTGATCTTGTTCCCAACAAAGAATTCTATTTGATGGGAAGAAGCAATGATGCCAAAGACATCAGGGGTAAGTCCACTGTTACCAAAGTATAAAAGTCTGAATAGAAAGGCCAGTGTTTACATTTCAGTCATGATGCATTATAAGACATCAGGTAGGAAGTAAATTTTTTTAAATGTCTAGTTAATAGATAGAGAAGAAAGTAAATTTGCTGCCTTCCTGCTTGAAGAGATAGATCCTAAGTGCTGGGGGTATACAGGGACATGTGATACCTGGGCCTAGGGGAGATCACTGCCAATTTCAAGAAACATTTATCAGTTGTTTACTTTTGTTGTGACCTAAAAAGAGCATAAGCAAAAGAGTTCAGAGGATGCTTTAGACATTTCAGATAAACTAATACCTGTGAGTTTCTTGAATTGAAAATATTTTCAGCTTTCAAAGATAGTGCTACATAGAACTTGGTCTATATAGACTGTGATTTGAAATCAATTCCTTGTTAACGTGGTTGTATTTAAAGGCTTTCAGTGGCAGTAGGTAAATAGGAGCAGACACAGTTAAAGTTGTTCTATCTTTAATGCTTTCTCAGTTCATTAACCTCCAGTGATTTTTTTTATTGAAGGGTTGTAAAATCATAGTCATCTCAATAGAATTTAGTCCTTATGTAATTTATTCTTATTTTAGGTTTTAGTAAAAATTATTTGAAATAAGTGGTCACTCACATTTTAAGTAGAATCATAAGAAAAAAAGCTGACATTACTTAATGGTTTGTTCTGTGTATTACAACCACCACTGCCTTAAGTGTCTGGCTTAACTTTTCAAGAACCATTCTGATTATCTAATTGATAGAGGTATATGCAAACCTACAAAAATGTTTTTGTTCTCATTTCTCTACATTTTCTACATTGTCAGTGAAGGGTTCTTAATCAGTTTTGAAATCACAATGTATTAATTTTGAATTGCCTGAACTGTGAAATCTGATTACCTTGTGCCAGCACAAACTCTCATTGCAGAGCTTGTGTTTTTTTTCTTTTTCTTATGGAACTGTTTGTTAGGTACCTTGGAATATCTAACCTTTTAAAATTGAGTTTTACTTATTTAAAAAGTTAATAACATTGGTGAATGTTTATGAGTTTTATAGACCATAAAATTTTAGCCATTGGCCATAACTTGGGGGTCAAGTAGAGGGCTTCTATTCAGTATCTGTTGCAGCCATAAGTTGTGGGTCATGGACATAAAAAAGACTTTCACCCACAACCAAAAGGATTAAAGATGGCAGCATGAGAGGTGAGACAGAGGCTTCCTCCTAAAACCGCATATAATATGAAAATATAATTAATACAACTAATCCTGAGAGAACAACAGGAAAGAGGACTGCACCAGACTGCATACACCTGGAGAAAAGAGCAGACCTCATGGAACAGGGTAATGTACCAAAGCTGTGGCGTGGCGGGACCCAAGCCCTTCCCCTACCCCAGCTCACTGGTGGGAGGAAGAGAAACTGAGCAGGGAGGGAGTGGAGGCCTGTGACTGCTGAATACCTAACTCAGGAGATCTGCTCTGGGAGCACAAACCTACATTTCATGGTGCTTTCATGGTACTCTTGTGATTATGGGGTTGGAAAACTAAGACGGGCAGAATTCCTGGAGAGACTGAGATTCCAGCTGCTTGTGGAAAGCAGGGATCCATATCCAGCTGCTCTGGGACAAAAGCTAATACCTGTGTGCTCAGCCCACTGGTTCAGGCAGTGGAGACAAGCATAGCAGCCGGGAAGCAGGAAACAGCTCTTTCTTCCCCCAGGCACAAATCCCACTCCCCTGCAACCCCCGATATTGCTTCAGGGGCTGAGCAGCTCCAGAGAGTAGAGCCTCTGGACACTAGAGGGCGCCATACACAAACATGAAATGCCAAAGGAACCTGGTACAGAGTAAAATTAATATAACTCCTGAGAAAGATGACATGGACCTCATGAATCTTCCTGAAAGGGAGTTCAAAATAAAAATCGTGAACATGCTAATGAAGGTACAAAAAGAACTCAGGAATGAATTCTGGTAGGAGATCCAATCATTGAAGAGCACAATGGAGGGAATTAAAAGCAGATTGGATATGGTGGAGATGATAAATGAAGTAGAAACTAGAGAAGAGGAATACAAAGAAGCTGAGGCAAAGAGAGAAAAAAGGATCTCTAAGAAGGAAAGAATATTGAGAGACCTGTGTGACCAATCCAAACAGAACAATATTCGCATTAATAGGGATACAAGAAGAAGAAGAAGAGAGAGAAAGGGATAGAAAGTGTCTTTGAGGAGGTAATTGCTGAAAACTTCCCCAATCTGGAGAAGGAAATAGTCTCTCAGGCCATGGAGATCCACTGATCTCCCAGCACAAGGGACCCAAGTAAGACAACACCAAGACATACAGTAATTAAAATGGCAAAGATCAAGGATAAGGACAGACTGTTAAAAGCAGCCAGAGAGAGAAATAGGATCACATACAAAGGAAAGCCCATCAGGCTAACATCAGACTTCTCAGCAGAAACCTTACAGGCCAGAAGGGAGTGGCATGATGTATTTAATGCCATGAAGCAGAAGGGCCTGAAACCAAGATTACTTTATCCAGCAAGATTATCATTTAAATTTGAAGGAGGGATTAAACAATTTCCAGATAAGCAAAAGCTGAGAGAATTTACTCCCACAAACCATCTCTGCAGTTTATTTTAGAGGGACTGCTATAGATGTAAGTGTTCCTAAGTTTTAATAGCTATCAGCAGAGGTAATAAAACCACAGCAAAGAAAGTAGAACAGTTAATTACTAACAAATGCAAAATTAAATTAACTATCCCCAAAGTCAATCACAGGATAGACAAACAGTACAGAATGATACCTAATATATAAAGAATGGAGGAGGAAGAAAAAGGAGGAGAAAAAGAAAAGAACCCTTACATTGTGTCCGTAATAGCATATTAAGTGAGTTAAGTTAGACTTCTGGATAGTGAGAAAGTTATGCTTGAACCTTTGGTAACCACAAATCTAAAGTCTGCAATGGTAATAAGTACATACCTATCGATAATCACCCTAAATGTAAATGGACTGAATGCACAAATCAAAAGACATAGAGCCCCTGAATGGATAAAAAAACAAGACCCATCTATATGCTACCTACAAGAGACTCACTTTAAACCCAAAGACATACACACCTAAAGTGAAGGGATGGAAAAAGATATTTCATGCAACTAATAGACAGAAAAAAGCAGGAGTTGCAGTACTTGCATCAGACAAAATAGACTTCAAAACAAAGAAAGTCACAAGAGACAAAGAAGGACATTACATAATGATAAAGAGGTCAATCCAACAAGAAAATATAACCATTATAAATACCTATGCTCCCAACACAGGAGCACCTACGTATGTGAAACAAATACTAACTGAATTAAAAGGGGAAATAGAATGCAATGCATTCATTCTAGGAGACTTCAACACTCCACTCACACTGAAGGACAGATCAACCAGACAGAAAATAAGTAAGGACACAGAGGCACTGAACAACACATTAGAAGAGATGGACCTAACAGAAATCTACAGAACTCTACAACCAATAGCAGCAGGATATAATTCTTCTCAAGTGCACATGGAACATTTTCAAGAATAGATCATATACTAGGCCACAAAAAGAGACTCAGTAGGGCAGGGCGGAGCCAGGATGGCAGCGTTAGTAGAGCAGCGGAAATTTCCTCCCAAAACCACATATATCTATGAAAATATAACACAGACAACTCTTCCTAAAATAGAGACCAGAGGACACAGGACAACATCCAGACCACATCCACAACTGCGAGAACCCAGCACCTTGCAAAGGGGGTAAGATACAAGCCCCAGCCCCGCGGGTCCCGAGCGCCCCTCTGCCCAGCTCCTGGCGGGAGGAGAGAGGTCTGAGCGGGAGGGAGAAGGAGCCCAGGACTGCTGAACACCCAGCACCAGCCATCCGGACCAGAGCACAGACACAGTGCATGTGCAGGGCCCTGGATACTAGGGAAACAGGGCAGCAAGAACGGTGAGCGGGTACCGGAGGCCGGCGCCAGAGGACAAAAGAAAAGCAAGCGGCCAACTTTTTTTTTTTTTTGGTTGTTGTTGTTGTTTTGTGGCGGTGAGTGCTTTTTGGAAGTCTTAAAGGGACAGGGACCCCATTACTAGGGAAACAGGGCAGCAAGACTGGCGAGCGGGTATCGGAGACTGGTGCCACAGAACAAAAGAAACGCAAGCGGCCACTTTTTTCTCTTTTTTTCTTTCTTTTTTTTTTGTTGTTTTGTTTTGGTGAGTGCTTTTTGGAAGTCTTAAAGGGATAGGGACCCCAATACTAGGGAAACAAGGGAGCAAGTCTGGTGAGCGGGTGCCCGAGGCTGGCACCAGAGAATAAAGAAAAACGAGCGGCCATTTTTATTTTTATTTTTTAAAATTTTTTCTGTTGTCATTGTTTTGTTTTGGCGGGTGCTTTTTGGAAGTTTTAAAGGGGCAGGGCGGGACTCTTAGTCCAGAGGTAGGGAATCCCAGGATCTCTGGGCACTCTAATCCCCTGGGCAGCAGGGAGCATGGAGGCCCCTTACAGAGATAAATAGCCTCCCTGTCGCTCCCCCTCCAATGCAACTCCACCACTTTGGAGCAGCAGCCCGAGCCAGGCCACCCCCATGGCAACAGCAGAGATACACTCAATAGCAGCCGGGAAGGAAGCAGAAGCCCTGTCTGTGCACAGCTACCCAGCACAAGCCACTAGAGATCGCTATTCTCCCAGGAGAGGAAGGCCACAAACCAACAAGAAGGGAAGTTCTTCCAGCCGTCACTAGTCCCAGCTCTGCAAACTATTCCTATCACCAGGAAAAGACAAAATTACAGGCAAACCAAGATCACAGAGACACCAGAGAAGGAGACAGACCTAACCAGTCTTCCTGACAAAGAATTCAAAATAAAAATCATAAACATGCTGACAGAGATGCAGAGACATATGCAAGAGAAATGGGACGAAGTCCGGAGGGAGATCACAGATGCCAGAAAGGAGATTACAGAAATGAAACAAACTCTGGAAGGATTTATAAGCAGAATGGATAAGATGCAAGAGGCCATTGATGGAACTGAAACCAGAGAACAGGAACGCATAGAAGCTGACATAGAGAGAGATAAAAGGATCTCCAGGAATGAAACAAAATTAAGAGAACTCTGTGATAAATCCAAAAGGAACAATATCTATATTATAAGGGTACCAGAAGAAGAAGAGAGAGAAAAACGGATGGAAAGTGTCTTGGAAGAAATAATTGCTGAAAATTTCCCCAAACTGGGGGAGGAAATAATCGAACAGACCACAGAAATACACAGAACCCCCAACAGAAAGGATCCAAGCAGGACAACACCAAGACACATAATAGTTAAAATGGCAAAGATCAAGGACAAGGAAAGAGTTTTAAAGGCAGCTAGAGAGAAAAAGGTCACCTATAAAGGAAAACCCATCAGGCTAACATCAGACTTCTCGACAGAACCCCTACAGGCCAGAAGAGAATGGCATGATATATTTAATGCAATGAAACAGAAGGGCCTTGAACCAAGGATACTGTATCCAGCACGACTATCATTTAAATATGATGGTGGGATTAAACAATTCCCAGACATGCAAAAGCTGAGGGAATTTGCTTCCCACAAACGACCTCTACAGGACATCTTAGAGGGACTGCTCTAGATGGGAGCACTCCTAGAAAGAGCACAGAACAAAACACCCAACATATGAAGAATGGAGGAGGAGGAATAAGAAGGGAGAGAAAAAAAGAATCTCCAGACAGTGTATATAACAGCTCAATAAGCAAGCTAAGTTAGGCGGTAAGATACTAAAGAGGCTAACCTTGAGCCTTTGGTAACCACGAATTTAAAGCCTGCAATGGCAATAAGTACATATCTTTCAATAGTCACCCTAAATGTAAATGGCCTGAATGCACCTATCAAAAGACACAGAGTAATAGAATGGATAAAAAAAGCAAGACCCATCTATATGCTGCTTACAAGAAACTCACCTCAAACCCAAAGACATGTACAGACTAAAAGTCAAGGGATGGAAAAACATATTTCAGGCAAACAACAGTGAGAAGAAAGCAGGGGTTGCAGTACTAATATCAGACAAAATAGACTTCAAAACAAAGAAAGTAACAAGAGATAAAGAAGGACACTACATAATGATAAAGGGCTCAGTCCAACAAGAGGATATAACCATTCTAAATATATATGCACCCAACACAGGAGCACCAGCATATGTGAAACAAATACTAACAGAACTAAAGGGGGAAATAGACTGCAATGCATTCATTTTAGGAGACTTCAACACACCACTCACCCCTAAAGATAGATCCACCGGGCAGAAAATAAGTAAGGACACGGAAGCACTGAACAACACAGTAGAGCAGATGGACCTAATAGACATCTATAGAAATCTACATCCAAAAGCAACAGGATGTACATTCTTCTCAACTACACCTGGAACATTCTCCAGAATAGACCACATACTAGCCCACAAAAAGAGCCTCAGCAAAATCCAAAATACTGAAATTCTACCAACCAATTTTTCAGACCACAAAGGTATAAAACTAGAAATAAATTCTACAAAGAAAACAAAAAGGCTCATAAACACATGGAGGCTTAACAACATGCTACTAAATAATCAATGGATCAATGAACAAATTAAAATAGAGATCAAGGAATATATAGAAACAAATGACAACAACAACACAAAGCCCCAACTTCTGTGGGACACAGCGAAAGCAGTCTTAAGAGGAAAGTATATAGTGATCCAGGCACACTTGAAGAAGGAAGAATGAACCCAAATGAATAGTCTAATGTCACAATTATCGAAACTGGAAAAAGAAGAACAAATGAGGCCTAAAGTCAGCAGAAGGAGGGACATAATAAAGATCAGAGAAGAAATAAACAAAATTGAGAATAATAAAACAATAGCAAAAATCAATGAAACCAAGAGCTGGTTCTTTGAGAAAATAAAATAGATAAGCCTCTAGCCAAACTTATTAAGAGAAAAAGAGAATCAGCACAAATCAACAGAATCAGAAATGAGAACGGAAAAATCACGACAGACTCCACAGAAATACAAAGAATTATTAAAGACTACTATGAAAACCTATATGCCAACAAGCTGGAAAACCTAGAAGAAATGGACAACTTCCTAGAAAAATACAACCTTCCAAGACTGACCAAGGAAGAAACACAAAAGTTAAACAAATCAATTACAAGCAAAGAAATTGAAACGGTAATCAAAAAACTACCCAAGAACAAAACCCCTGGGGCCAGACGGATTTACCTCGGAATTTTATCAGACACACAGAGATGACATAATACCCATTCTCCTTAAAGTTCTCCAAAAAATAGAAGAGGAGGGAATACTCCCAAACTCATTCTATGAAGCCAACATCACCCTAATACCAAAACCAGGCAAAGACCCCACCAAAAAAGAAAATTACAGACCAATATCCCTGATGAATGTAGATGCAAAAATACTCAATAAAATATTAGCAAACAAAATTCAACAGTATATCAAAAGGATCATACACCATGACCAAGTGGGATTCATCCCAGGGATGCAAGGATGGTACAACATTTGAAAATCCATCAACATCATCCACCACATCAACAAAAAGAAAGACAGAAACCACATGATCATCTCCACAGATGCTAAAAAGCATTTGACAAAATTCAACATCCATTCATGATAAAAACTCTCAGCAAAATGGGAATAGAGGGCAAGTACCTCAACATAATAAAGGCCATATATCATAAACCCACAGCCAACATTATATTGAACAGCGAGAAGCTGAAAGCTTTTCCTCCGAGATCGGGAACTAGGCAGGGATGCCCACTCTCCCCACTGCTATTTAACATTGTACTGGAGGTCCTAGCCACGGCAATCAGACAAAACAAAGAAATACAAGGAATCCAGATTGGTAAAGAAGAAGTTAAACTGTCAGTATTTGCAGACGACATGATATTGTACATAAAAAACCCTAAAGACTCCACCCCAAAACTACTAGAACTGATATCGGAATACAGCAACGTTGCAGGATACAAAATTAACACACAGAAATCTGTAGCTTTCCTATACACTAACAATGAACCAATAGAAAGAGAAATCAGGAAAACAATTCCACTCACAATTGCATCAAAAAGAATAAAATACCTAGGAATAAATCTAACCAAAGAAGTGAATGACCTATACTCTGAAAACCACAAGTCACTTTTAAGAGAAATTAAAGGGGACACTAACAAATGGAAACTCATCCCATGCTCGTGGATATGAAGAATCAATATTGTCAAAATGGCCATCCTGCCCAAAGCAATATACAGATTTGATGCAATCCCTCTCAAATTACCAGCAACATTCTTCAATGAACTGGAACAAATAATTCAAAAATTCATATGGAAACACCAAAGACCCCGAATAGCCAAAGCAATCCTGAGAAAGAAGAATAAAGTAGGGGGAATCTCATTCCCCAACTTCAAGCTCTACTATAAAGCCATAGTAATCAAGACAGTTTTGTACTGGCACAAGAACAGAGCCACAGACCAGTGGAACAGACTAGAGACTCCAGACATTAACCCAAACATATATGGTCAATTAATATTTGATAAAGGAGCCATGGACATACAATGGCGAAATGACAGTCTCTTCAACAGATGGTGCTGCCAAACTGGACAGCTACATGTAGGAGAATGAAACTGGGCCATTGTCTAACCCCATACACAAAAGTAAACTCAAAATGGATCAAAGACCTGAATGTAAGTCATGATACCATTAAACTTGTGGAAAAAAACATAGGCAAAAACCTCTTAGACATAAACATGAGTGACCTCTTCTTGAACATATTTCCCCAGGCAAGGAAAACAACAGCAAAAATGAACAAGTGGGACTATATTAAGCTGAAAAGCTTCTGTACAGCAAAAGACACCATCAATAGATAAAAAAGGAACCCTACAGTATGGGAGAATATATTTGTAAATGACAGATCTGAGAAAGGCTTGACATCCAAAATATATAAAGAGCTCACCCATCTCAACAAACAAAAATCAAATAATCCAATTAAAAAATGGGCAGAGGAACTGAACACACAGTTCTCCAAAAAAGAAATACAGATGGCCAACAGACACATGAAAAGATGCTGCTCCACATCACTAATTATCAGAGAAATGCAAATTAAAACTACAGTGAGGTATCACTTCACACCAGTAAGGTTGGCTGCCACCCAAAAGACAAACAACAACAAATGTTGTCGAGGCTGTGGAGAAAGGGGAACCCTCCTACACTGCTGATGGGAATGTAAATTAGTTCAACCATTGTGGAAAGCATTATGGAGGTACATCTAAATGCTCAAAATAGACTTACCATTTGACCCAGGAGTTGCACTCCTAGGAGTTTACCCTAAGAACGCAGCAATCAAGTTTGAGAAAGACAGATGCACCCCTATGTTTATCGCAGCACTATTTACAATAGCCAAGAAGTGGAAGCAACCTAAATGTCCATCGATAGATGAATGGATAAAGAAAATGTGGTACATATACACAATGGAATACTACTCAGCCATAAGAAAAGGGCAAATCCTACCATTTGCAGCAACAAGGATGGAGCTGGAGGGTATTATGCTCAGTGAAACAAGCCAAGCAGAGAAAGAGAAATACCAAATGATTTCACTCATCTGTGGAGTATAAGAACAAAGGAAAAACTGAAGGAACAAAATAGCCGCAGAATCACAGAACTCAAGAATGGACTAACAGGTACCAAAGGGAAAGGGACTGGGGAGGATGGGTGGGTAGGGAGGGATAAGGGAGGGGGAGAAAAAGGGGGCTATAAGATTAGCATGCATGGGGAGTGGGAGAAAAGGGAGGGCTGTACAACACAGAGAAGACAAGTAGTGATTCTACAACATTTTGCTATGCTGATGGACAGTGACTGTAAAGGGGTATATAGGGGGGACCTGGTATAGGGGAGAGCCTAGTAAACAAAATATGCGTCATGTAAGTGTAGATTAATGATAAGAAAAAAAAAGCAGTTCCTGTGTGGTGACCTCCAATGAGTTCTACACAATGGTATAAAGGGCATATAAAAGTGTAGGCAAAGGGTCTGTTTGTGTTTATACAGAGGATCAAAGTCTAATTTGGCTACCCCGAAAATGAACTAAGATACAATATGAAAAAGAACTTCCAACATCAGCACTCTCAGGAAGACTCATGCCAGAAGATGACCATCAAAAAACCCCAACAAAGATCCATGCACTGCTACAGGTGTAGATGCACTCATCCCACCAGTTCCTGGACTTGCCATGGGAATGAAGAAGGAGATATCTAAGCTGGCCTGTGCATACAGCAAAACAACAAATTTGACAGGATCTAAACTGTTAGATCTCAACCAAGAATTAGGAGAAGTGCAAATTGTAGCGTTCCAAAATCTTACAACTACAGACTATTTACTGTTAAAAGAACATATGGGATGTGAACAGTCCCCAGGAATGGGTTGTTTTAATTTGTCTGATTCCTCTCAGACTGTTCAAGTTCAGTTGGACAATATTCACCATATTATAGATAAGTTTTCACAAATGCCTAAGGTGCCTAACTGGTTTTCTTGGTTTCACTGGAGATGGCTGGTAACTACAGGTATGCTTTGGTTACATAACTGTACTCCTACTATGTTAATGTGTGTGTGCAATTTAATTACTAGTTTAAAACTTATACATGCTGAAGTTACTCTACAAGAAGGTATGTCAAAGAAATAATCAATCTTCCCAGGTTTTCTTCCACCTGCTACTTCTATAGCTTTTCTTCTTCCTTCCTAATTATAACCCTTAAGTAGAATTCGTGCCTCATATCAAATTTACCGAGCATCATAAGTCTTCCAAGTGGTAAAGACACCTCAAGACAAATGCTGGGCATAGAAGCCACAGGGCATAAAATATGCAAAGAAGTAAAAAGCTAACCTTTTCAAACAATAAGGCTTCTCTCACACTTACCAACTTAACATTTCCCTGTATGGCCCTGGAAGATGACTGGTTAGCCAGAGACGGGTAAGATTCCTCAAGGGAGGAACAACCTAAGACAGGCACAGTTGCAGGGGGGCCATCAGGTGAGAAAATGGGGATCAACAGAGGTGAGGCTTAGAACCTCCCCCCGCCTGTTCTGAGAGAAATCTTCTGCATACGTGGATGTTTTATTGCCCTTGTCTAGCTTGGATTAACACAGTCTACAGGCACACACCTGATCATCTACATTTGCTCTCTTACAACACTAAACTATGTTTTCTACCTTTATCTTCCATCTACCTACTATTTCAGCATTTTATTAAAAATAATAATAATAAAGAGAGAAATGTGGTATCCACATATAAATCAAGTATAAAAATCAAATGAATATTCATATTTGAACTGTTTATAGTTCATAATGCATGATCAAAACCAAAAGCCTCTGTGATGACTGCCCTTGTAATGTTCACCATGTAACTTATTCACTATGTAAGAATTTGTTCTCCATGTAAGAACTTGTTCGTTATGCTTCAGAAGATTGGAGACTGATGAAAATTAGGCTTGGGGTGGATTAATGATTGTGCATTGAGCACTGACCCCCCTATACAGAATTTTATTGTTGTTAACAACCATTTGATAAATAAATATGAGAGATGCCCTCAAAAAGAAAAAAAAAGTACACACTTCCAATTGTAAAATAAATAAGTAACCGGGATGTAATGTATAGCATAAGGAATATAGTCAAAATATTGTAACAACTTGGTATGGTGATAGCTGGTACCTAGAATTATCATGTATATAAATGTTAAATCACTGTGTTGTACACCTGAAACTGATGTAATATTGTGTGTCAACTACCCTTCAATAAAAAAAAAAACAAAAAAAACTACAATGAGGTATCACCTCACACCAGTAAGGATGGCTGCCATCCAAAAGACAAACAACAACAAATGTTGTCGAGGCTGTGGAGAAAGGGGAACCCTCCTACACTGCTGGTGGGAATGTAAATTAGTTCAACCATTGTGGAAAGCATTATGGAGGTTCATCAAAATGCTCAAAACAGACTTACCATTTGACCCAGGAATTTCACTCCTAGGAGTTTACCCTAAGAACGCAGCAATCAAGTTTGAGAAAGACAGATGCACCCCTATGTTTATCGCAGCACTATTTACAATAGCCAAGAATTGGAAGCAACCTAAATGTCCATCGGTAGGTGAATGGATAAAGAAGATGTGGTACATATACACAATGGAATACTACTCAGCCATAAGAAGAGGGCAAATCCTACCATTTGCAGCAACAAGGATGGAGCTGGAGGGTATTATGCTCAGCGAAACAAGCCAAGCGGAGAAAGAGAAATACCAAATGATTTCACTCATCTGTGGAGTATAAGAACAAAGGAAAAACTGAAGGAACAAAATAGCAGCAGAATCACAGAACTCAAGAATGGACTAACAGGTACCAAAGGGAAAGGGACTGGGGAGGATGGGTGGGTAGGCAGGGATAAGGGAGGGGGAGAAAAAGAGGGGTATAAGATTAGCATGCATGGGGGGTGGGAGAAAAGGGAGGGCTGTACAACACAGAGAAGACAAGTAGTGATTCTACAACATTTTGCTATGCTGATGGACAGTGACTGTAAAGGGGTTTATAGCGGGGACCTGGTATAGGGGAGAGCCTAGTAAACAAAATATGCATCATGTAAGTGTAGATTAATGATAAGAAAAAAAAAAGAAAGAAAGAGAAGGGGGATTACTCCCTGATAGGATAAAACTAACTGTAAATCAACGATTAATGCATGCTTTAAATATCCTTAATTTTGATCACTTAAAGGGTGTCAGATGATCGGCTATGGATGTACACTTTTCTGATAATATTCCTTTCTCTACACAATGGTATAGTGGGCGTATCAAAGTGTGGGCAAAGGGTCAGTTTGTGTTTATACAGAGGATCAAAGCGTAATTTGGCTACCCAGAAAATGAACTAAGATACGATATGAAGAACTTCCAACATCAGCACTCTCTGGAAGAGACATACCAGAAGATGATCATCAAAAACCTCAACAAAGATCCAGGCCATGCTGCAGTTGTAGCTGCATTCATCCCACTGGTTCCTGGACTTGCCATTGGAATGAAGGAGATACCTAAGCTGGCCTGTGCATACAGTAAAACAACAAATTTGACTGGATCTATACTGTTGGAACTCAACCAAGAATTAGGAGAAGTGCAAGTTGTAGTGCTCCAAAATCTTACAACTACAGACTATCTACTGTTAAAAGAACATATGGGATGTGAACAGTTCCCAGGAATGGGTTGTTTTAATTTGTCTGATTTCTCTCAGACTGTTCAAGTACAGTTGGACAATATCCATTATATCATGGAGAAATTTTCACAAATGCCTAGGGTGCCTAACTGGTTTTGTTGGCTTCACTGGAGATAGCTGGTAATTATAGATCTGCTTTGGTTATGTAACTGTATTCCTATTATGTTAATATGTGTGCACAATTTAATTAGGAGTTTAAAACCTATACGTGCTTAAGTTACTCTACAAGAAGATATGTCAAAGAAATAATCAATCTTCCCATGTTTTCTTCCGTCTGCTACCTCTATAGCTTTTGTTCTTCCTTCCTAATTACAACCCTTAAATAGAATTCATGCCTCATATCGAATTCACCGAGTATCGTAACTCCTCCAAGTGGTAATGATGGGCATAGAAGCCACAGGGCATAAATGTGCAAAGAAGTGAAAAGCATTCCTTTTCAAACAATATGGCTTCTCTCTCACTTACCAACTTTACATTTCCCTGTATGGCCCCGGAAGATGACTCGTTAGCTGAGACAGGTAAGATTCCTCAAGGGAGGAACAACCTAAGACAGGCACAGTTGCAGAGGGAACATCAGGTGAGAAATTGGGGATCAACAGAGGTGAGGCTTAGAACCTCACCCCCCATGTTTTGAGAGAAATCTTCTGCATCCGTGGATGTATTATTGCCCTTGTCTAGCTTGGATTAACACATAGTCTACAGGCACACACCTGATCATCTACATTTGCTCTCTTACAACACTAAACTATGTTTTCTACCTTTATCTTGCATCTACCTACCACTTCAGCATTTTATTAAAAAAATAATAATAATAATAAAGGGAGAAATGTGGGATTCACATATAAATCAAGTATAAAAATCAAACGAATATTCATATTTGACCTGATTGTTTATAGTTCATAATGAGTGATCAAAACTGAAAGTTTCTGTGATGACTGTCCTTGTACTGTTCACCATGTAAGAACTTATTCACTATGTAAGAATTTGTTCACCATGTAAGAACTTGTTCATTATGCTTCAGAAGATTGGAGACTGACGAGAATTAGGCTGGGGGTAGATTAATGATTGTGCATTGAGCATTGACTCCCCTATACAGAATTTTATTGTTGTTAACAACCATTTGATCAATAAATATGAGAGATGCCCTCTCAAAAAAAAAAAGAGACTCAGTAAATTAAAAAAGATTGAAATTGTACCACCCAGTTTCTCAGACCACAGAGGTATGAAACTAGAAATAAATTACACAAAGAAAATGAAAAGTCCCACAAACACATGGAGACTTCACAACATGCTCCTAAATAACTAAAGACACCACAAAAATGAAAATTACAGAACAATATCCCTGATGAACAAAGATGCAAAAATAGTGAACAAAATATTAGCAAACCAAATTCAAAAAGATCATCCAAGTAGGATTTATTCCAGGATGCACGGATGGTACAACATTCGAAAATCCATCAACATCATCCACCACATCAACAAAAAGGACAGAAACCATATCTCCATAGATGCTGAAAAAACATTTGACAAAATTCAACATCCACTCATGATAAAAACTCTCAACAAAATGGGTATATAGGGCAATTACCTCAACATAATAAAGACCATATATGACAAACCCACAGCCAACATCATACTTAACAGTGAGAAGCTGAAAGCTTTTCCTTTAAGATAGGGAACAAGACAAGGAAGCCCACTTTCTCCACTTCTATTCAACATAGTACTGGAGGTCCTAGCCACAGCAATCAGACAACACAAAGAAATAAAAAGCATCCATATTGGCAAGGAAGAAGTTAAACTGTCCCTGTTTGCAGATGACATGATATTGTATATAAAAAACCCTGAAGAATCCACTCCAAAACTACTAGATCTAATATCTGAATTCAGCAAAGTTGCAGGATACAAAATTAATACACAGAAATCTGTGGCATTCCTATACACTAACAATGAACTAGCAGAGAGAGAAATCAGGAAAACAATCCCAGTCACAGTTGCATCATCAAAAAGAATATAATACCTAGGAATAAACCTAACCAAGGAAGTGAAAGACCTATACCCTGAAAACTACAAGAAACTCTTAATAAGATAAATTAAAGAGGACACTAATAAATGGAAACTCATCCCATGCTCTTGGCTAGGAAGAATTAATATTGTCAAAATGGCCATCCTGCCTAAAGCAATCTACAGATACAGTGCAATCCCTATCAAAATACCAACAATATTCTTCAACGAACTGGAACAAATAGTTCTAAAATTCATATGGAACCACAAAAGACCCTTAATAGCCAAGCAATCCTGAGAAAGAAGAATAAAGCAGGGGGCATCTCGCTTCCCAACTTCAAGCTGTACTACAAAGTACCAGTAATCAAGACAATTTGGTACTGGCACAAGAACAGAGCCACAGACCAGTGGAATAGAATAGAGTCCAGATATTAACCCAAACATATATGGTCAATTAATCTATGATAAAGGAGTCATAGACATACAATGGGGAAATGACTGCCTCTTCAACAGCTGGTGTTGGCAAAACTGGACAGCTACATGCAAGAGAATGAAACTGGATTATTGTTTAATCCCATACACAAAAGTAAACTCGAAATGGATTAATGCCTTGAATGTAAGTCATGAAACCATAAAACTCTTAGAAGACAATATAGGGAAACATCTGAATATAAGCATGAGCAACCTCTTTCTGAACGCATCTCCTCGAGCAAGGGAAACAAAAGCAAAAATGAACTTACTGGACTACATCAAACTAAAAAGTTTCTGTATTGCAAAGGACACCATCAACAGAACAAAAAAGCATCCTACAGTATGGGAGAATATATTTGTAAATGCCAACATCCAAAATATATAAAGAACTCATACACCTCAACAAACAAAAAGCAAATAACCTGATTAACAAATGGGCAGAGGATATGAAGAGACAGTTCTCCAAAGAAGAAATTCAGATGGCCAACAGACACATGAAAAGATGCTGCACATCACTAATCATCAGAGAAATGCAAATTAAACCCACAGTGAGTTATCACCTCACACCAGTTAGGATGGCCAGCATCGAAAAGACTAAGAACAACAAATGCTGGTGAAGATGTGTAGAAAGGGGAACCCTCCTACACTGCTGGTGGGAATGTAAGCTAGTTAAACCATTGTGGAAAGCAATATGGAGGTTCCTCAATAAACTAAAAATAGTAATACCATTTGACCTCGAATCCCACTCCTTGGAATTTACCCAAAGAATACAACTTCTCAGATGCAAAAAGACATATGCACGCCTATGTTTATCACAGCACTTTTTTACAATAGCCAAGATATGGAAGCAATGTAAGTGTCCATCAGTAGATGAATGGATAAAGAAGATGTGGTACATATACACAATGGAATACTATTCAGCCATAAGAAAGAAACAAATCCTACCATTTGCAACAATATGGATGAAGCTGGAGGACATTATGCTCAGTGAAATAAGCCAGGTGGAGAAATAGAAATGCCAAATGATTTCCCTCATTTGTGGAATACAACAGTGAAGCAAAACTGAAGGAACAAAATAGCAGCCGACTCAGAGACTCCAAGAATCAACTGGTGGTTACCAAAGGGGAGGGGTGTGGGAGGGCGGCTGGGGAGGGAGGGAGAAGAGGATTGAGGGGTATTATGTTTAGTACACATGGTGTGGGCTATCACGGGGAGAACAGTGTATTACAGAGAAGGCACATAGTGGATCTGTGGTATCTTGCTGCACTGATGGTCAGTGACTGCATTGGGGTATGGGTGGGGACTTGATAATATGGGTAAATGTAGTAACCACATTGTTATTTCATGTGAAACCTTCATAAGAGTGTATATCAATAATACCTTAATAAAAAAGAAAATAAATAAATAAAATACAAATACAAAAAAAAAAAAAAAAGACCCCCTCCCCTTCTGCTTTTTGGGAGCAAAATAAGGAATATCTCCAGAGGAATGGCTGCCTTGATCTTCTCTGAACTCAGGATGCTTGCTTCTCACCCTTCTTCTATTCAGCTCATTGACAGGATAGCTGAATTGGTGGAAGGATTAACTTAATTGGTGGGAGAATCTGCTGAATGTTCGTTCAGCCCTCTGAGTCTCATTCCCTTCCTCCAGATTTACCCTCAGTCATTAATTACATGTATGCTTTCTGCAGCACAGCTCACGATCAAGGCCTAGAAGAGTTACCAGTTCTTTTATCTACCTTTCCTCCTACCTCAAACTTTCTTTTAATTGAAGATTCTCCTTCCCTCCCCAAGAAACACGTCAGTCCTTGTCAACCCGTCATACCTTCCATGCCCACCCTGCCTAGCAGATGTAAGCAGGCTTGACCCTGGGTTTTATTGCTTGTAAGGTTGATTTAACTCAGGTCTTCAGCCCCGCTCAGTGACTCTTGGCTGGATATATGCTCTTCCTTTAGAGAGGAAGTCTCTGGTCTCGATTAAAGTCTTGACCTACCAGGAAGTAGCAGGGAGTTGGGCACATATACGGGACACCAATAGGCCCCATTTTCCAGGCACTGTACAGACTAGGGCTTTTTAATGCATAAGTTAACCTGTCCCACGCTGAGTAAGCAGTGTTCCATGCCACTTACTTTGTATACCCTGCACATAATATCGTTAATTTCTTTCCTTCGCTCATCTTAGTGCAAAGATCCGGGAGGAAAAGACGCGGCACCCGCGGTCGGGCGGTGTCCCCGCTTTCGTGGTCCCGGGCAGATGGTGGCCAAGGGGTGACGCGAGTTTCCCAGCCGGCGGGGTTAGGCCGCCGCACGCCGGAAGTGGCGGCTGGAGCGGGAGCGCTGAGGTGTCGGCCGGCGGGGCAGCGGCCGGGAGTCGGGGGCGGGTGCGTTGGTCATGTTTCCCTTCGGGCCTCGTAGTCCCGAAGGGGACGAGGCGGCCGGAGCCGGGGCTGAGGAGCCGGCACCCAACGGAGGGCGGGCGGCAGTCACCGGGCCGCTCCCTTCCCCGCCCGCGCCGCCACCGCCCGGGGCTGACGCAGTCCCTCCCCCGTCGCCCTCCTGGAGCCCGCGCTGCCCCGGCGCCCCTTCGCTGCCCCCGGCCGCGTGCGCCGAGGTTCTGGAGTCCTCAGCTGCTGCCGCCCAGGGAAAGTCGTCGCCGCCCTCCCCTCCGCGCCGGCGACCCGGGCCAGACTGCAGGGTCGGAAGCCGGGGCCAGCACGGCCTCTGCGCCAGCCTGGGCGGCCCCGGCGCCCGGCTCTTCGGGTGGCTGAGAGCGCGCAGCCTGGGCCGCGGGCTGTGCGTGGACCCGGCGCGGGACAATTTCCGCACCATGACTAACCTCTACGGTTCCATCCATCCCGCGGACTCGGTGTACCTCAGCACCCGCACCCACGGTGCAGTCTTCAACCTCGAGTACTCTCCCGACGGGTAAGCGCGGCCCCTCGGAGGGCGGGTACCCGCCTCCGCCTGGCTCTGCTGCCCGTGGGCTGCTGCCCAGAGCTCGCTTGCTCGGCCTGGGTCGACGTTTGCTGGCCTTCATAACCCCTGTCACTTGCCGAAGCGCTCTGTGGCTGTTGCAGGCCCACCCCAGCCCTTTGAGGTAGGCAGGCGTGTGATTCATTTGCTCACCTTGGAGGCGCAGATGTTCCTGCGAAGGAGAAATGCCTGAAGTCACAAGGCAGGTCTTTCAGGGCCAGTGCAAAACTAGACTTTTCTGGTACACAGTAGATGCTCAGCAAATACATTTTGAATACCCATTCTTCCCTGTCACCCTAGGCTTGCGTTTTTCTCACCTAAACTTGTGTCAAGTATAGGGAGCCTTCAGGTTACCTGTACCCCGTGCCTGACTTATGCTGAGAGACAAGTGTGTGTTCCTTTGCTTCTGTAAGACACTAAGACACTGCATTGAGGTGTCTTATGGAGCATTTATGAAGTTCCCAGGCTAGACTACATGCTTCTGTTAAGGGTATCCAGCCGTTTTCCTGGCTGATTAAATATTCCATGTTTGGCCTTGGTTTACTTTGGGCTATGGGGAATTTTCAAAATAATATATATTTTAAAACTTTGTCAAGTACATGCACAAGTTCAATAGCAATCAAAGGAAGACATTTACCCACAGCCCCACCATGATACAACATAATATAACTCACCTGACCTCTGGATTCCAGTCATTTGCTCAGTTCATCATTTATTCAGCAAATACTAGTTGAGCACCTGCTATGTTCCAGGTACAAAGGTTGCAGTTGTGAGCAAAACCAGCTAATGGTACTGCTTTCACTGAGCTTGGGACCTATTGGTTTAGTCAGATATTAATAACCATACTAAATAATTTATAATGTATATTTAAAAATTGAGATAAAGGCTTGAAGGAACCCATTGTAGACTAAGGCGTTTGAGATTTCCCTGAGGAAGTGATCTTTAACCAAGATCAGAAAAATGAGTAGAAGATGAATTAGTCAAGACAGGATTGGGGAGGGGATAGAATTATTTCAGATGAAGGAACTGGTATGTCAAAGGACCTGTGTTTGGAGGGACAGTACATTATGTTAGAGAAGCTGAAAGATGATAGCTTAACAAAGCAAGAACTTTGCTAAAGACCTAAAATATGCTATGGAAGGAGAAATGCAACAGGATCTGGAATCTCTGGGAGCAGGTACACCCTCTTCCATTTCACTGATGTAAATGTTTCACACTGGATGCTTGGATCTCTAGAGTTTCCCCTCACAACAGTTGGGTGGAACTTGTAACAGTGAATATGCATCTAAATTAAGGGAGAATTGGTGGGAGGAGAAACTGTTTTGCTGAAGTGTATTCATAAAACCTTCTCTCCCCACTCCTTCCCCTAACCAAACCCTACTCCTAAAGCTCCTCCCAAAATACCAGGAGTCTGTTCCTCATTAACATTCAGTTCCTCTCTCCTCCATACCTCTCCTTACATATTTTGTCAGTCTTCAGAAGTAGCTGTTTCTTCTCGTTGGAGGTGGCATTTTAGGTAGAAGGTGAGAGGGGTTGAATGAGTTATGAAGAAGGAATTCCCCTTCCCATTGCTGTTAGAATGAGGAATATATTACTGATAGTTCTTATTTGAATCTGGACTACATTTTCCCATAGAAATATTTTTATAAAAGGTGGTTAGGTACTTTGGTACTTAAAATAATCCAGTAATGTTTACAGAATTAACATACACACTCACTGTAGAAAACCCTAGACAATAAATGGCCAAAAAAGAAGCTAAACATCACTTATGATCCCAGAGATAAAGTTGTTATCCAAGGAAATTTTTTATATGTTTATTTTAGTATGAACTTGGAATCATACAGTTTTGTAGCCTGCTTTTTTTCATACAATATATTGTGAATTATCTGTGTTAATATATTTCTAAAATGTTATTTAAAATTTTTCATTAGTTTAAATGAAACATGTATAAACAAAATTTTTAAATTTATGTCCTTAGGCTAAATCCCTAAAATGAGCCAAAGGTGATGAAGACTTGGGATACCTATTATTAATTGCTGTTTATGATGATTGTACCAGTTCTCATTCCTGTCAGACACTGGGAAAGTGCCTTTTCTCCCCATACCCTTGCCAACATTGCACATTGCTATTCTTCATGTATGTCAGGGCGAGAGTGGAAAAAAGTTAAATATTTTAATGTTTTAGTGTCCTTAAGACATCTATTAGTATGTCCCAAATTTTTACAGGACTAAAAGTAATTTTATAGAAAAATGACATATCTGTATTAAATGAGGTAATTTCTCATATCCTCAGTTTACTGGGTACCATAACCACTGTCACTTACAAGGACTTAGTACACAAAGGGAAAGGTGACACAGAGGAGAAGAATTAAAATCATGAACTTAATAAAGACCAGACTAGAAAGAATTTGGCATTAAAAAAGAAAGGATATTAATTTCTAAAGAATTCCAAAAAAATCAAGCAATTGCAACATTGTCAAAATAAGTCTATCACCTCGTAAGATGACATTTTGAAAAAGGAAATTTGATAATTTTAATAGATTTGATAGTAATAGGTGGGACTTTCTCAAGCCATCCTCTGTGAGTAAACACAGGAGGCACTGTTGTAGAGAGAACTAGTGTACTGGAAAACAGAAGTGAAGAAATTACCCAAAATACAGACAAGAAAGATTGAAAATATGAAGGAGTTTTACTGATGTGGAACGTAGAAAGAGCATACCATATATTTGGTCAGTTTCTGAAGAAAATGAGATAGATAATGGGGCAACAAAACTATTAGAAGAGGTAATAGCTGAGAACTTTCCAGAATTGAGGAAAGATACCAAGCCATGATTTTAAGAAGCTCAGTACACCCCAAGCAGGACTCCTCCCTAGACTGCAGGACAACAAATATAAAATCTTAAATGCTAGAGAAAGACCTTCACAGGAGTGACTCTGAGAGTGATAGCCAATTAATCATCAGAATAGTGTAAATTAGAGGACAGCAGTGATTATTTTCAGTATGATGGGGGTGGGGAAACTGCTAGTCTAGATGACTATACCAAACACAGATGATTTGTTCTTGCTAAGAACAAAAGTGAATAATATATTCACACAAACAAAACTCAGGGGGTTTGCCAAAGGCCTTCCATAATGGAATTCCAAGTTCAGAGAGAATAAAGTGTTTTCAACTGGAAGGTTTAAGAAGCTAGAATGAATGATGAACAAAGTAGAAAGTATGTATGTAAAACTGCATCTAATTTTGTCTTTTGAGATTAACAAAGATGGAACTGAAAGAGAAGACAACAATAGCATATCAATTATGAAGGAATGTCCTAAATTCCTTATATTTTTTAAGGGAGAATTATATATTAACTTTAGGTTTTAATATAGGCATACTAAAATTTTCAAGGTAACCATCAAAAGACAAGAAAAATAAATTTCCAGATTAGTAGAGGAAAAAATATGGAATGAGAAAAACAATTCCAAGAGAAGAAAGGGAAAGAAGAGGTATAATAAATAAAAAGCACAACAAATAGCTGAAAATATATCCAGATATTACTAATTATATATAATAAATATGAAAGTACTGAATGTTCAAAAGGATAGAGAACAAGATGGCAAACACATTCTAAACAAAAGAAAGCTGGTAAGCTGTATTAATATACACAAAATAGGCTAAGGCAGAAAAATTACTAGATAGGTCACTTCAGAAGATAAAAGCTCAATTCACCTGAAACATACAACAGTTGTGAACTTGATGGGTCTTTTAGATTTAAAATGTATAAATCAAAAATTGATAACTTCAAGGAGAAAACAGACCAATATATCATCATGGGGAAGACTTTAGTACACATCATAGTGTACCTCAGTTCATCAGGCAGACATAAACATAAGGATACATAAGATATAAACACTTAAAATCTTGCTCTAAATAGCATGTGTAGAATGCTGCATTCAGGCCTGATACTCAGATAGTACACATTGGTACAGCTGTACCAGTTGTTAAAATATTATATGTCTATAGTGGTTGATAGTTAGTTACTGCCCAAGTCCACTGAGTGCCCTTCTTATGCTTCAGCATGTTCTGAGACCTCCCAGAATAACTCATTATATAGCAACTGAAAAGTTAAGAATGGGTACAGCAAGCTGCCAGCAAGCGTCACACTGGAGAGCTATAGCATCCATGCTAATTGCTCCTCACCCATACAAAAAAATCCATAGGCAAATGCCCAGTGACCATTTAGCTTCCCTTAGTGTGGTGCTGCCTGCCTTTCTCAGGCACTCTTCCAGTCATTCTCACATGGCCATTTGTGGAAACTGCAGCCTCTCGTGAAATCAAAAGAAATAAAGAGGGCACTCACATGAGGGTAGTAGCACTACCTTAGGCACCATCTAAGTATACTGACTCCTTGCATAGTGTGCACTCCAATGGCGGGATAGAATCTAGGGAGATGAGTGAGTCCTAGGGGATGGTTTGTGGATGAATGCCTTCTGGGAGGCAGATCCCTAATATTATCATTCCTATTGAATTTCACCATTTTTTAGTGGGATAAATTTGCCAAACCCACAGACTACATGCCCACCATGGGCATTAATAACACTCATTTTATTAATGAAAATGACCACCAACACAAATCTCTGTACTAGGCACATTTAGTTGAGGAAACTGAGAGGCAGAAAGATTGTTAAACACAAAGGATCTGTACCATGGTTTATGCTCTTATATAGTATATTGCATTCTCCTCTGGACTGAGGGATATGTTTGATATTAAATATGATGTATTTCTAATTTATTTTTGTGACAGTAATACAATTGAGTACATACTGAATATGCAAAGTTAACGGCAAGCACTCTAAGGGCTAAAATTTTTTAAAATACTGTTACTTCAGCAAAAGCTAAAAAGAAGATTCAGCCCCAATTCTGTTGATGTTAAGAGTGATTTTTTAGTTACCAAGACTACAAGTTACTTAACGACTGCCTATTTAATGTGGAAATTTTGGGAGGGGCTTCATGTAATTTTCTATGCCAGTTCATAGTTCAGACAAGGTATGTGGGTCAAACAAAAGATTATGGGTACAATTTTTAAAACTTAGTAAATATTAGAAATTACCAAAATAATTTGAACAATTTGAGTTATAATTAGTACTACTAGGAAAGCACTTAAATAATCTACAAGTTTACTTAGAATATTTTTTAAATTCTATTCATAATTTAAATTACTCTTGAATGCTTAACGTTTTTAAATATTGCACTTGACTATATGTAACAGCTGCTTCATGCTTGTTTTTTCAAATACACAAGGAAGATTTACAGAATTTTCACTTACAAGGGCACATATTTCAAAAGATTATCAAGAGTACGGTTTCTCAGTACAATGTGATCACGAGAAATGAATACCAAAAAGATAACTAGAGAAACCTCATGTGTGTTAAAGTTAAGAAACATATATAAATAACTCAAAGGCCAAAGAAAAAATGATAATGGAAATTATGAATATTTAGGACTAAATTATGATAATGAAAGTACCACATATGTATACACATACCACAACTCAAAACTTGTGGAATATAAGTAAAACAATACTTAGTAGGAAAATTATAGTCTGTTATAAAATGGAAAGGAAGAGAAGGAAATTAATGAATTAAGTCTCCACCTCAAGAAAGAGAAAAAGTGTAGTGACGTTATCTGCAAACTAATAGCAAGTCTGAAGAAAATAGAAGGAAATACAGTCAAAAAGTAGAATTAGTGAAATTTTAAAAATTCAGTAGAAACAGAGGGAAAATTTGTCTATGAAAGGAAAGTAAAAATGATGAACACTCATTGTATTGTAAAGAGAATACCCAAATAAACAATATTCAGAATGAAAGGAGGACATAACTTCAGAAGCAAGATGTATAGAAATTGTAGTTTTCCAGAAGTAGCAGAGAAGGTGGTTTGGACCAACCCTCTGACTGAGAATAATTAGAAAAGCTAGAGAAAATATAAAATATTTAATGTAAGATATTGAAAAGTCATGTTTGAAGGGATTGGAGAATGAAAACAATGAGCAAATTGCAGGACCAACATCTGCAGAAGAGGGGAAAGAGATGTGAACATTTATTTTAGCCAACTGAATCTAGCAAGATGGTAGAAATGACAGGTTGATTTCACATTAGAAACTAATGTCAATCTCTACATTAACATATAGAAAAATCCTGAATATTTCAATAAATGTTGGAAAATGTTTTATACAGTTTAACATATGTTAATGAAAAAATTAGCATATCTGAAGAAGAGAACTTCTTTAATCCAATAATAGGAATCCACCACAAAACAAAACAAAACTGCAAAACAAACATTGTACTTAGTGATGAAAAAGTGAATGTATTCTTAAAGATCAGAAACAAGGCAAGAGTGCCTGCAATATTAATATTCTATTCAATATTGTATTGAAAGTTGTAGCCAGTGCAGCAAGAAGAAAAAGTGATAAGAAAGATCAAAGCAATTTTTTGTAACTGATGTGTTTATCAACAAAAAAAACCTAAAATAACCTCCAGATAAAGTATTAAATAGCAAAATTGATGGATAAATAATATTTTAAAAATCAGTTGCATTTCTGTACACCAGCACTAAAGCAAAATTTAAAGAACATTTACAAAAGCATAGAAAAGTCAAGTACCCAGGAATAAATTTAACAAAAGGTAGGGATAACCCATGTTGAAAATCTCCATAGTAAATGGAGATGTGCTATGTTCATGGATTAGAACATTCCATGTTGTAAATACACCAATTCTATGCAAAGTTTTCTATAGATATATTACAATCCCAATTAAAAGTCACAGCTAGATTTGTGTGTGTGTATACATAATTTGATAAGTTGATTCTAAATGTGTAAGGATTTTCAGAGGCCTAAGATTTTCTAAGCTACTCTTTGCTAAGAAAATTTTGAGTATAAAGTATACATATTACTGATGGGATCCTTTAATATTGTATGTCACAAATTCTTCCAAATTAACTTGTAAAGTCAGTGCATCTCAGTAAAAATACCAACAAGATTTTTTAGTAGGACCTGACATAATATACCTAAAATTCATTTGGAAGAGAAAGCATGATATTAGCCCTCCCAAATATGTTTATAAAGTAATGAGAGGATTTTGATTTGTCACATGTCAAACATTTTAGAAATTAAAATAGTGTGGTGGTGTTGCATGCAACAGAATAGAGTGCACAAACAAAACATATAAAATAAAGATAGCATTTCAAGCCAATGAGAAAAGTACAGGCTTTGATATTGAGAAAAATTATACCCATTTTAGAGTTGCAAATCATGACATGTACAAACATAGGTTGTACTATATTAAAACAATGACTGTCAGTTTTACAGATCTTTTATTTACATGTTTAAGGTTAAGCCTTTCCTGGAATCACTGATTCATTGACTTTTATGCACAAAAAAAGTTCATTCTTTGACTCTTCTAACAAAAATAAATGGCTGTTTATATATCTTCTAATATTACAGTTATTAACTTGAATATTTTTACTTATGATCAACCAGCACAAAAATCCTTCAGATATTATTAAAATTTCGAAGTCTAGATATTTCAAAAACAGATTTATCCACACTTCAGAGGACAATTTCATGATTACTAAATATGGAAAAGATTTCAATTTAGTAGATTTTTTTCCCTCTCCCTCTTTATCTAAAATGTTTGTTCTGAATAGCAGTTTGGCTATTTAAAATTCTGTCTTATGCACTTTCACCTTAAGTATACAAAATGCTATTTGTTATTGGAACTTTAAATCGGGAAGACCTGCAGTTTCAAAGACTCCAGGTTTCATTTGCTAGACACGAATCTGCAAGACGAGTGCTCACAGAAAACTAAAACTTAATCAAAACAAAGAAAAGACAATAGATTTTCAGAAATCAAAATGGGACTTGTAAAAGGCTTTAAAAAATATAACTTTGTAATAGGGATGGGCTGAAACAAGAGATGATACTACAAAATCATAGAAGAAAAGATAAAATTTTGACTATACCTGGTTTGATAGGATATATGCCAGACCTTTTTCAGAGCATTTTAATAGATACTGATAAATAAATATATAATTTTGTTGTGTATGATTTTTTTTCCCGAACTTGCCTCATCTATGTACATTTTTCTGCAATCAGATTTTCTCATTTAAAAATATATTTTGGAATTCTTTGATATTCATATGAAGCTATCCCTTTCTTTGTAAATGTTGCACCATATTGCAAACTATTATGTACAATGGATGGCTTATATAGTCAATCATTCCTTTTTTTCATACATGTTTAGGTTACTTTGAATTTCTCCTTACAGTGATGCATATCTTCATATATACTTCTTTGTATTTATAAATCTAGATTATAGATTATTTATGATACATATTATGATAGATATGATTATTTATCTAGATTAAATTCCCAGAAAAAAATCTCTTGAGTCAGAAGGAATGCACATTTAAACTTTCAGTAGATACTGGTACTCTTCAAGCATAAGCAGTATTAGTTTACACTCCACCATAATGTATGAGGGTACCATTTCCTGTACTGCCAGCAGAGGAGTGTCAGTCTTTTAAATATTTGCTACTAAGATGGGAAAAATGAAGGTATTCATATAGCTTGTGTGCTTATAAATAAATGAGCATCAATAACCAGAGTAGGCTAAAAAACTAAACAAGAGAAATGTGTCATTTGCTTTCAGGTCAGTGCTGACAGTTGCTTGTGAACAAACTGAAGTTCTGCTTTTTGACCCTATATCTTCAAAGCACATAAAAACACTTTCTGAAGCTCATGAAGACTGTGTAAATAATATCAGGTTAGTATTACAATAAAAAGGTAAAAAATATTCTGTTATGGGAATTAGTGGAAATTTGTAATGCCTTGTCCATCAGTGTAGGTGATACACGTTTGTGAATTGTGAATCTTACCCCTTGTGAAACTTCATTCTTTAATTACAAAATTTACTGTTAACCATTTTGGATTGGAATCTTTCTGAAATGCATCTTTCACTGGCATATGATTTTACATTTTTTCTTCGTATATCAGGGCCATCTTGTGAACCTCAGCCATGTATTATGATAGTCCTGTAATGCCTTTGGGCAACAATCTCTGCAGAATTATGGTAGTCCCATTGCTTAGCCTCTCTCACTGCCGTCACCTCCAAATCAGACTATTGTGGGGAGAAAACACATGCACAGAGAACTTCTTTATAGCATTGTTGGAGGTTTCTTAAATTCTCAATACTGTGGGAAGTAAGTAACAGTTGAACAGCTTGCTGGATTAATATACAGTCATTTAAATGATGGTCACAGAGACTACACATCAACATGGATAAATGTTTGGGATGATAGAGGTTGAAATTTTAAAAATATATAAATTGTCTAAATATAATATGCAGAAGAAAAATTTAAATAATTTAAAATGCAAATAGTGGATGAGTTGAAATGGATTATGAGTAATTCTTATTTTCTAAACTTAATGAGATTATATTATTTTCATAATGATTACTTTTAGTATTCAAAAAAAAATGTGGAAATACTTCTAATCAAGGTGGCATACTGAATTTTGATGTATCCTGTATGCTCCAATCCAAACACATAGAACAATACAATAAATAGCACAAAAAATATAGCCAGGCTCTGAAACCACATAAACATCTTTGTGGGCCAGAAATGGAACACAGGCACAAAGCTCTCATGAGGTTGAAACCACAAGCTCACTGCATTTTCAGTCTGGCACTGACATGTAGTGGTAGATTCCTCCTGTAAGGAATCAAAAGTGCTAAAGTTCTTCATGGAAGCAGGAACTACAGCCAGAGTTACTGCATGAAGCCAGAGGTTTGTTTGGAATGTCTGTCCCATTTGTGAAAGGCTGAAAAAAGGAAAAAGCTATTGACTACCTAGGGTTATGGATTTTAGCTGATAGTAACACAGCCTCAGTAGGAACTGAAAGAAGCCATTGCTTAGTCAGTGGTTGAACATACGTGATAACTCCGGTATCATCATGGAGACCTTAATGTCATTATAAGGCTTACTTGCATATTAGGAGTCCGAAAATCCAAGTGGGGGCAACCACAAAACCATTAATATGGGAAAAGAGAAAAAAAATAAAAAACCTTTCTTATTCAAAATGAGCCTATAACCAAAATTCTGAAACTCATGAAGACATCTAATATTAATATAATAAAATCAGTAACTAGAACAGGTGTTTTCTCTGGATAAAATTAATTTTATGGAGTAGTCCAACAAAGACTTTATTTTTAAAAATATTTATTTTTTTTTGACTAGGTAATACATGCACGTGGTACAAAATTCAAAGGTACAAAAGGGTAAACAGTGAAAAGTAAGTCTATCTCCCACCTCTGTCCCCTAGCCACCCAGTTCCCCTCCCCAGAGGCAACCACTATTACCAATTTCTTGCTACCCTTTTTGAGATAGTTTATGCATGTACAAGCATATACATATACATATACCTACACTTTTATATAAATGGTAGCATTCTACACATATTGTATACCTTGGCTTTTCCACTTAACATATTTAGAGATCATTACATATTAGTACTTCTGGAATTATCTTATTCTTTTTAACAGCTGCATGGTATTCCATTGATTGGAAAAGACTTTAAAGCATTTTTAGGATGCACAAGAATAAAGGATACTTTTCATTTAGAGAGAGCTCAAAATTATGAAACAAAAGAGAAGCAGCAAGAACAGATTAATGTGGGAAAGAACCAATGAAAACTCTTGGAAATTAAAATTGTAGTTGGTATATAAAAAGCTCAATAGATGGATGAATTTTATACTTTACACCATTGATGAAAGAATTTAATGGGTTGGAAAATAGTACTAAAAAATTCACCCAGAACACAGAAAAAATATAAAAATATGTAAGAGTCGTTAAAAGACATAGAGAATTAATTGAGAGATCTCAACGTGTGTGTGTGTGTGTGTGTATAAAATAAGAATCACAGAAAAAGATGCAATGATTGGTCAAGAAGTAATTTTTGAAGATGTAAGACAAACGCTGAGATTTTTTAGCATTGAAGAAGACCCTGAATCCTTGAATCAGAAGTAAATTCTAGGATGTCAGGTAGGTTGAAGATAAATCTGCATCTAGACAGATTATGGTAAAAACTCCAGAATATCAAAGATAAAATTTTAAAAGCCACCAAAGTTAGAAGTCAGATTATCTACAGAGGTATAATAATTAAACTATTCAGAAAGTTTCTCATTAGCAGCAGATGATACTAAGAGATGCGGGCCTTAACATGTTATACCTTTCCACTGAACAAAACTCCTCCGTACATATTTCAATACCATATCATATCCAGGAAAACTTATTTCAGAATGAAAAATTTTAGGTGAAATAATAAATGCTATTAAATATTAATAGAAATATGATAATTTAGGGGTTTTTTGGGGGGTACATTGAACACAAAGCTAAAAATCTAGCACTATCCAACAGAATTGTAAATCTAGCCACATATGTAATTTAAAATTTTCTGGTCATCACATTAAAAAAATTGTAAAATTAACTTCTAGCAATATATATTATTTACCCCAGTATGTGTAAAATATTATCATTCAAACATGTAATCAATATAAAAAACATTGAGATATTCCACTTTTTTTCATGCTATATCTTCAAAATCCAGTGTGTATATACACTGTGGCCATGTATCAAGGACTCGGAAGCCACTTGTAGCTAATGGCTATCAAAATTGAACAGTGTAGTTGAAGATAGTAACAACAAATAGGTTATATGTATGGAGGAGTTTTGTTCAGTGGAAAGGTATAACATATTAAGGTCCACATCATGTTCAGGAGGAAGATAAAAATATAAAGAAATTTTAGACTTCTTTTAAACAGTGAATAGTTAAATACATACAATGAAAAAAAATAAGCCATAACTAAAATAGTAGAAATACAGTGTGTAGGTTTCAAACCAGCAGATGGGATGGGAAAAAGAATATTGAAAACTTGTTAAGTTCAGTAGAAGGTAGAAAAGCTTTAAAGAGTAAACAATAAAAAAGCAAAGGAAAAGGATGATAAATAGAAAATAAGAAATAGCTCCAAATACATGAGTAGTGCACAGTAATAATAAGTGGGTTGATCTTCTTGATTAAAAGACACAGAAACAGCAATTTGAATAAAAAACAAAACATCTGTATACTCTATAGAGATACCAAAATAAAACTGCCCAGAAATGGGAGAACTGATGTAGATTACCATTACTGAACAGATGGAAGATCAAAGACTTTTAACTAGAGAGAAGTGCAACAGTACATATTAATAAATGGAAAAATCTACCAAGAAGATAGAACAATCATGAAGTTGTATGCCACTTGAACTATACAAAGCAAAAACAGAATGATAAAAAATGAACAAGTCTATAATCATAGTGAGAGATTTTAATACAACTTACATCCAAAACCGGTAAATCAAATTGGTAGAAATTAGGCTATAAAAGATTTTAAAATACTGAACAACCATTCTTCTAAAATTAGAAATGCTGGATAAAATTTTTTAAATATATATTTTAAAAGTAATAGTTGGGCTGAGAAGAAAGAAAAGACTCATAGGAATAAAAAATGAAGTGGAAGCAGGAGTGAAAAGAAGTATAAACAGGTAAACAAACAAACAAAAAGAAGTAAACAGGTGGCTTTTACCCTGGAGGCACCTGCCAAATGCTGGTGACCTTGAGCTACTCCACATGACAGGTATGTGGAGTAAAGGACAGGAGAGTTAATTCTATACTCAGTTTAAGGTGAGGAATCTAGTAGAAAACTCTGCAAAGGACTACACTTACAGCATAAAGCTGCTCTAGAAATAAATCACCTTGTTCATCTAGACTGTGGAACTGGGTAGAGGGGTGTCAGAAAAATCTCTGTGAATTTCTAACCACAGGCCCATCTTCATGAATGTGTGGGGCCCAAATTCACAGTATCATATAGTTCAAAACCACCCAGCCAGTTATTTTAAATTGGATCCAGGATGGTAGTGCTGCCAGGTACCTGCAAAAAAACAAATGCAAATCTTCTCTGTAGGCAAAGTCAATTCTTCCCAAGTTAGTGCAGTTCCCATCAATTCAGTGCAGTTGTAATCAAAATACCAACAGTGTTGTGTTCTTAATTGATTTTAAAGTTGATACTGAACAATAGAGTGCCAAGAATATCTGAGACAATTCTGAAGAAGACTAAGTCGGTAGGAGTACTCCTCTCTCCAGTTATCAGTTTTTGAACAAGGATAGATTAAGTGATCAGTGGAATAGAGCTTCTAGAAACAGACCTATGTGTATATGAAAATTTCATATGTGATAGTAGGGGCACTATGAATGTGTGGTGGAGAAAATGGGAAAGAGAGAATTTGTCATGTATCACAATAGAAAATAAAATCTCTCTCATGCCAGAACTAAAAATAACTACCAGTTAGATTAAGACCTATTTATGAAAGCAAATCTTTAAAGCTTCAGAATAAATATGGAATATATTAAAGTTCTAAGTATGAGAAGGGATTTCTTAAGACACAAAAAGCATAAACCTTAAAGATAGATAAGCTCAACTGCATTAAAATTTAAGACTTCTTTGTAACCAAAGATATAACAGTATGAGAAGATAAGCTATAGGCTGGTAGAAGAAGATATTTTCAGTGCACATAGCCAAGAAAGGATTATTATACAGGGTATATAAGATAGTCACCCTGGAACAAAACAGAGAGAGAATCACGTAAGAGAAACTAAAGTGAGCAATAAATATGGAAAGATTTTTATAGCTTACTAGTTATCATGGAAAAGCAGATTTTTTAAAAAATTAAAAAACGCCAACTCTTATCAAAGATGTTGAGAAATAGAAACTCTTAGATATTTATTGATGAAGTATAATTGGTAAAATTATTTTGAGCAATTTACTAATATCTGGCAAAATTGAAGATCAGTTTTTTTAAAAAAATCAAAGCATGTGTGAACAAGGAGATGTATAAGAAGGATCATTATAGCATTGTTAGTAATAGGAGTTGGAAACAAATTTCCATCAAGAGGAAGATAAATGCTGGTATAATCACAATGGAATACTATACATCAGTTAAAATGAACTAGAAACATCAGCATCTAAGATACATCTCAGAAATTAATACTTGAGCCAGAAAAGCAAACTGTAGAATGAGCTGTACAGTGTGATACCATTTATATAAAGGTTGAAAATATATAAACATAATATGCTTGATGAGGGAATGTATTTGTCTGTTTGTTCTCTGCTCTATTCCCAGCACCTACAATTGTGCCTAGTACACAGTGGGTGCTCATTAAATATTTACAGAATAAATTGAATGTAAAACAAAACTATAAATTGTTTATAGGTACATACTTACAAATTTATGGTATTAAGAACTTGCATGGGGAATGACAAACAATAAATTTTGGATAGTGGTTCCCTCTGGAGAGGGAGGGAGGGAAATGTGATTCGGGAGGGATATACAAGGTACTTAAATTGTGTACTATTCAAAAAAAATCTGAAAGATAATGAAAATGTTAAAATTTGATATAGCTGGGTGGTGGGTTTCACAGGTATTTGTTATTTTCTTCATAATTTTTCCTATGTTTCTCATTTAAAAATTTTTAATTTCTTACCTCAAAAGGAAAAAAGGTATTGAGCTGTTTGGCCCTACTCAATGACCTCTGACTAATCTGCTGTTAGAATCTGTGTTCTTTATCAATGTCAGCTCTTATTTGCTGCTATCATTGTGCCTCCCCTGGTACGCCATTACCTATAAATTTGAATTTGCTTCTTATCTGTTGGTTAGAAAAACAGATTTTGAACCTCTTCAGGAAGTCCATGTCGCTTAAAGAGTTTTGAGTGAGGATTTCACAGATTCTCTGGCATGAGCTTAAGTGTGCATTATGTATTAATAATACTAACTACCATTTTTTGAGTGTTGACTGTGTACCAAACTTTTTGTGCAGCCCTTTTCATACATTATATTGTTTAATTCTCACAGTATCCCTATGTAAGACAGATATTCTACCCATTATGGTAGAGCTGGAATTCATAATCAGTTCCTTTAGATCACTTTACTACTGTTCAGAGATGTGGGCATGCATTTCTTTGTTTGGTTCTAGATGGCATTTTGCACTCAGTAATTTCTTCTAGTATGTTTCTATGTTTTGAGGTCTGCTTACCTTATAAAATAAAAATATTGACAGTTGGTGGATAGTATTTTCTATTGTTTCATAGTTAGGGAAAGTATGTAATTTAAATTCTGAAGCCAATTATATAGGCTTACTTCTCATTCACACACAAGTCAGGACTCTGTAATTTAAAAGTCCATTTAATAACAAAGCCTCCCCACCCCATTATAAGGTTACGGGTAACTGAGGTTATCATAAGAATATTTACTTAGTGTTGTGGCAGTTTAAAAAATCAGTAACCATTTAAATATTCTAGAATTTATGTTTCCCTCCCACTGTCTTTGTTGGTCTTTTCCTGATTTTTGTATTTCAAGCAATATAATATAAATTCAGTGTTTATTACTGGAAACATGAAATTTCTTATCTTGCAAAGGATTTTGCAAAACCCTCAGAGTGATTTTAGAGAACCGGTAAAGTACCTATAAGATCATTGGCAAATGAAGATCTGATAGAGTTAGACTAGTTATCAGTTAGAGAAAGGAAAATCACAAAAATAATGACATGATAGACACTTCAAAGAATTATGTGAAAATCTCACAGGACTAAGGAAAGGCCCTAGGGAAAATTGATAAAGCTCTTCAACATTATACAGAAATGACACTCTTTTAGGAAAAAATTCAAATATGAAATAAGAATGTCATATTCTGCTGTCATAATTTCATTGGAAAGATCATACAGAAAACCCCAAACATTTAATTTATTCTTGTTCTAATGATTTTCATATAGTTAAATAAATGTAAAAAGGTTTATTTTCTTCATTTTTAGTTTTAAGATAGAAACTCAGCAATACTTTTGCCTCTACAATGAAATGTGGTACCTGTTTTAAGAAAATTCTTTCAATTGCTGTTACATGCCTTTACCAATTTTCCTCTGATAATGAAGACTTCAATTTATCCAGATGTCAGTTTATCCAGAGCTGTCATAGTCATTTGGGGTTTGATGGGGACATGTATGGAGATTCTTTAATTTAGAAACACATAGGTTTCAATGTGCGTGAAGAAGTATTTCCTGTTTATTAGGGACTGTGGAGTTAAAAAACCTTAGTTATTAACTTACTAGGCTACACTGAGTATTACTTTGAGAAGACTGGACCAGATGTCCAAGGACTTGTCTGACACTTTACGTTCTCTGAGTCTGCTTACTTTGGGATAAGAATTGTTGTAGATGCTTTAATTGGTCTCCTAGTCTACATTCTTAATTTTATTTAATTTATCTACTCTCTTTACCCATGATTCTCCAGTACAAAAATACTTAACAGGTAATATTTTGAGGCAAAAATAAGAAAACCAGATTCAAAGTATTAAATTTTTCATTAATGTAAACTTATTCAGTTCAAAATTATTTGCTTTTGTTCCAAGATTATACATTATTTCTACATTACTGGTATTAAAATATCCTTTCATGCAACAAAGGTAATTTTTTCAGTGACTTTATTGACAAAAATTTAAAAACTGATCCTCCACTTTATTTTTTATGAAAATATTATTGGAACCTAGCTATCTCAGAGGTCCTTCTGAAACTCTTGTTTAATTGTGTCACTCTCTTGCTTAAAACCCTCCAGGGTTGACTACTGTAACCTACAGCAGATAATCCCACTGGGGTTATGATTCCATATGTGCATTTAGTATTTTCTGTACACTAAATAAAATACCTTAGTTTTTTCCCCTAAATTGTTCAAATGTATGAAGATGATCTTCTGATGATAATTTAACAGTTTGACTTTCTAAGTAGCCTTTTGTCACTGTATTTTTAAAAATCATATAGCCTGTTAGATGTAGAAGTCATTGAAACATTACTTTAAAAACCTCTGTAGTAAAGGTGCAGTACAAGAGAAAAGAAGTACAAGAGAAAAAATGGATTGGACAATAAAATGATTAAAATTTCAAATAGGAAGAAAACAAACCACATTGAAAGAGAAATGCATGTGGAAAATATATTCAACATACTGTATTTGAAAAATGGAGGTATACTATCCTTACTATAAAGAGAATTTATAACTCAATAATAAGAATACTGCAATAGTCAGCAAGGAACATGAATAGCAATTCACAAAATAGATTTAATCTACCATTTAATATGGAAAAAGTTCAAGCTTATTAAAAATAAAGGTTTCACATTACAGGCCAGAACGGAGTGGCATGATATATTTAATGCAATGAAGCAGAAGGGCCTTGAACCAAGAATACTCTACCTGGCAAGGCTATCATTTAAATTTGAAGGAGGGATTAAACAATTTTCAGATAAGCAAAAGCTGAGAGAATTTAACTCCCACAAACTGCTTCTACAGTGCATTTTGGAGGGACTCCTATAGATGGAAGTATTTCTGAGGCTAAATAGATGTCATCCAAGGGATAGACAAAGAGTACAGAATATAATTCATAACATACAAAGAATGGAGGAGGAAGAAAGGAGGAGGGAAAAAAAAGAAACATTAGGTTGTGTTTGTAATAGCATACTAAGTGAGTTAAATTAGAATGTTAGCTAGTAAGGAAATTACCCTTGAATCTTTGGTAACCATGAATCTAAAGCCTCCAATGGCAGTAAGTACATACCTATCGATAATCACCCTAAATGTAAATGGTCTAAATGCACCAATCAAAAGACAGAGTTACTGAATGGATAAAAAAATAAGACCCATCTATATGCTGCCTACAAGAGACTCACTTCAAACCCAAAGGCATACACAGACTGAAAGTAAAGGGATGGAAAAAGATATTTCATGCAACTAATAGGGAGAAAAAAGCAGGAGTTGCAGTACTTGTATCAGACAAAATAGACTTCAAAACAAAGAAAGTAACAAGAGACAAAGAAGGATATTGCATAATGATAAAAGGGTGAGTCCAACAAGAGGATATAACTATTATAAATATGCACCCAACACAGGATGACCTACATATGTGAAACAAATACTAACAATTAAAGGGGGAAATAGAATGCAATGCATTCATTATAGGGGACTTCAACACACCTCAAAGGACAGATCAAACAAACAGAAAAGAAGTAAACAGACAGAGGCACTGAACAAGATGTTAGATGGACCTAATGGACATCTACAGAACACTCCATCCAAAAGCAACAGGATACACATTCTTCTCAAGTACACATGGAACATTTTCAAGAACAGATCATATACTAGGCCACAAAAAGAACCTCACTAAATTAAAAAATACTGAAATTGTATCAACCAGCTTCTCAGATCAAAAAGGTATGAAACTAGAAATAATTTACACAAGAAAAATGAAAAAGCCCACAAACACATGGAAGCTTAATAACATGCTTCTAAATAATCAGTGGATCAAGGACAATAAAAACAGAGATCAAGCAATATATGGAGAAAAATAAAAACAATAATTCAACAACACAAAATCTGTGGGATGCAGTGAAGGCCATGCTAAGAGGAAAATATATTGCAGTACAGGCCTACCTCAGGAAAGAAGAATAATCCCAAATGAACAGTCTAAACTCACAATTAGTGAAACCAGAAAAGAAAGAACAAATGAGGCCTAAAGTCAGTAAAAGGAGGGCGATAACAAAGATTCAAGCAGAAATAAATAAAATTGAGAAGAATAAAACAATAGAATCAATGAAAGCAGGAGCTGGTACTTTGAGAAAATAAACAAAATAGATAAACCCATAGCCAGACTTATCAAGAGAAAAAGAGAGTCTACACACATAAACAGAATCAGAAATGAGAAAGAAAAAATCACTACGGACACCACAGAAATACAAAGAATTATAAGAGAATACTATGGAAAATTCTATGGTAACTGGATAACCTAGAAGAAATGGAGAACTTTCTAGAAAAATACAACCTTCCAAGGCTGACCCAGGAATAAATAGAAAATCTGAATAGACCAATTAACAGCAAAGAAATTGAATTGGTAATCAAAAAACTACCTAAGAACAAAACACCTGAACCAGATGGTTTCATAACTGAATTTTATCAAACATTTAGTGAAGACCTAATACCCATCCTCCTTAAAGTTTTCCAAAGAGTAGAAGAGGAGGGAATACTCCCGAACTCATTCTACGAGGGCAACATCACTCTAATACCAAAACGAGGCAAAGACACCACAAGAAAAGAAAATTACAGACCAATATCCCTGATGAACATAGTGCAAAAATACTCAACAAAATATAAGCAAACTGAATTAAAAAATGCATCAAAAATATCATCCATCATGATAAAGTGGGATTCATCCCGGGGATGCAAGGATGGCACAACATTCGAAAATCCATCAACATCATCCACTACATCAACAAAAAGAAGGACAAATGCCACATGATCATCTCCATATATTCTGAAAAAGCATTTGACAAAATTCAACATCCATTCATGATAAAAACTCTCAACAAAATGGGTATAGAGGGCAAGTACCTCAACATAATAAAGGCCATATATAACAAACCCACAGCCAACATCATACTTAACAGCGAGAAGCTGAAAGCCTTTCCTGTAAGATCGGGAACAAGACAAGGATGCCCACTCTCCCACTTTTATTCAACATAGTTCTGGAGGACCTAGCCATGGCAATCAGACAACGCAAAGAAATAAAAGGCATCCAGATTGGCAAGGAAGAAGGCAAACTGTCTGTGTTTGCAGATGATGATATTGTACATAAAAAACCCTAAAGAATCCACTCCAAAACTACTATGTCTAATATCTGAATTCAGCAAAGTTGCAGGATACAAAATTAATACACAGAAATCTGTGGCATTCCTATACACTAACAATGAACTAGCAGAAAGAGTAATAAGAAAAACAATTCCATTCACAATTGCATCAAAAACAATAAAATACCTAGGAATAAACCTAACCAAGGATATGAAAGACCTATACCCTGAAAACTACAAGACACTCTTAAGAGAAATTAAAGAGAATACTAATTAAATGGAAATTCATCCCATGCTCTTGGCTAGGAAAAATTAATATTGTCAAAATGGCCATCCTGCCTAAAGCAATCTACAGATTCAATGCAATCCCTATCAAAATACCAACAGCATTCTTCAGTAAACTAGAGCAAATAGTTCTAAAATTCATAAGGAATGACAAAAGACCCCAAATAGCCAAAGCAATCCTAAGAAGGAAGAATAAAGCATGGGGAATTATGCTCCCCAACTTCAAGCTCTATTACAAAGCCACAGTAATCAAGACAATTTGGTACTGGCACAAGAACAGACACATAGACCAGTGGAACAGAACAGAGAGCCCATATATAAACCCAAGCATATATGGCCAGTTAATATACGATAAAGGAGCTATGGATATAAAATGCAGAATTGACAGCCTCTTCAACAGCTGGTGTTGGCAAAACTGGACAGCTACATGTAAAAGAATGAAACTGAATTATTATGTAACCTCATACATAAAAGTAAATTCAAAATGGATCAAAGACCTGAATGTAAGTCATGAAACCATAAAACTCTTAGAAAAAAACATAGGCAAAAATCTCTTGGACATAAACATGAGTGACTTCTTCATGAATATATCTCCCTGGGCAAGGGAAACAAAAACAATAATGAACAAGTGGGACTATATCAAACTGAAAAGCTTCTGTACAGTAAGGGACACCCAGTACAACCAAAAGACATCCTACAGTATGGGAGAATAAAAAATGACATATCCAATTAAAGGATTGACATCCAAAATATATAAAGAGCTCACGCACCTCAACAAACAAAAAGCAAATAATCCAATAAAAAATGGGCACAGGATCTGAATAGACACTTCTCCAAAGAAGAAATTCAGATGGCCAACAGGCACATGAAATGATGCTCTACATCGCTAATCATCAGAGAAATGCAAATTAAACCCACAATGAGATATCAGCTCACACCTGTTAGGATGGCCACCATCCAAGTGACAAACAACAACAAATGTTGGCGAGGATGTAGAGAAAGGACAACCTTCCTACACTGCTGGTGGGAATGTACATTAGTTTAACCATTGTGGAAAGCAGTATGGAGGTTCCTCAATAAACTAAAAACAGAAATACCATTTGACCCAGGAATTCTACGCCCAGGATCTTGCCCTAAGAATGCAGCCGCCCAGTTTCAAAAAGACATATGCACCCCTATGTTTATTGCAGCACTATTCACAATAGCCAAGAAATGGAAGCAACCTAAGTGTCCATTAGTAGATGAATGGATAAAGATGTATATATACACAATGGAATATTATTCAGCCATCAAAAGAAAACAAATCCTATCATTTGCAACAACATGGATGGAGCTAGAGGGTATTATGGTCAGTGAAATAAGCCAGGCAGAGAAAGACAAGCATCAAATGATTTCACTCATCTGTGGAGTATAAGAACAAAGTGAACACTGAAGGAACAAAAAAGCAGCAGACTCACAGAACCTAAGAATGGACTAACAGTTACCAAAGGGAAAGGGACTGGGGAGGATGGGTGGGAAGGGAGGGATAAGGGGGGGAAAGGGGCATTACAACTATCACACATAATGTAGCAGGGGTGGGGGGGACACGGGAAAGGTAGTATATACAGAGAAGATAAATAATGATTCTATAACATCTTACTACCCTGATGGAAAGTGACTCTATTGGGGTATTTTGGGGGGGCTTGATAATAGGGGGTGTCTAGTAACCATAATATTGTTCAAGTAATTGTACATTAACAATACCAAAAACAAAAAAATGAAATGAAAGTTTCAACTAAAAAAAAGATGATGCTTTTTTCATAGCCCTTAGCAGAATTAAAAAATATCTCTACAGCAAAAGTTTAGAGAAATGGACAATCTCCTAAATGCTGGTGTAACTACATGTTGGTATGTTCTTTTGAGCACTGTTTGGCTATATGTATCAAAAGCTTTACTTTAAAAAAATTTTTTTTCTTTAATAAGGTATTATTGTTATACACTCTTATGAAGGTTTCACATGAAAAAACAATGTGGTTATTACATTCACCCATATTATTGAGCAACCCCCCATCCATACCACGTTGAAGTCACTGTCCATCAGTGTAGTATACAGAGAGTCACTATTTGCCTTCTCTGTGCTACACTGTCTTCCCCATGATCCCCCCCAACACCTGTGTGCCAACCATAATACCCCTCAATCCCCTTCTCCCTCTCTCCCAACCCACCCTCACACACCCCTCCCCTTTGGTAACTCCTAGTCCATTCTTAGAGTTTGTGAGTCTGTTGCTGTTTTGTTCCTTCAGTGTTCCTTCATTGCTATACTCCACAAATGAGGGAGATCATTTGGTACTTGTCTTTCTCTGCCTGGCCTATTTCACTGAGCATAATATCCTCCAGCTCCTTCCATATTGTTGCAAATGGTAGGATTTGTTTCTTTCTTATCGCTGAATAGTATTCCATTGTATATATGTACCACTTCTTCTTTGTCCATTCACCTACAGATGGACACTTAGGTTGCTTCCATATCTTGGCTATCATAAATAGTGCTGCAGTAAACATTGGGGTGCATACGTCGTTTTGAATCTGAGAAATTATATTCTTTGGGTAAATTCCTAGGAGTGGAATTCCTGGGTCAAATGATATTTCTATTTTTTTTTTTCTTAACAAACCTCCATATTGCTTTCCACAATGGTTGAACTAGCTTACATTCCTACCAGCAGTGTAGGAGGGTTCCCCTTTCTCTGCATCCTCACCAGCATTTGTTATTCTTAGTCTTTTCAAAACTGGCCATCCTAACTGGTGTGAGGTGATATCTCACTGTGGTTTTTATTTGCATTTCCCTGATAATTAGTGATGTGGATCCTCTTTTCATGTGCCTGTTGGCCATCTGAATTTCTTCTTTGGAGAATTGTCTGTTCATATTCTCAACCCATTTTATAATCGGGTTATTTGCTTTTTGGGTGTTGAGGCATGTGAGTTCTTTATATATTTTGGATGTTAACCCCTTGTCGGATATGTCATTTACAAATATATTCTCCCATACTACAGGACACCTTTTTGTTCTGTTGATTGTGTCCTTTGCTGTACAGAAGCTTTTTAGTTTGATGTAGTCCCATGTGTTCATTTTTGCTTTTGTTTCCCTTGCTCAAGGAAATGCATCAGGAAAAAGTTGCTCATGTTTATATTCAGAGGATTTTTGTCTATGTTGTCCTCTAAGAGTTTTATGGTTTCATGACTTACGTTCAGCACTTTTATCCATTTTGAGTTTACTTTTGTAAATGGGAAGAGACAATAATACAGTTTCATTCTCTTGACTGTACCTGTCCAGTTTTGCCAGCACCAGTTGTTGAAGAGGCTGTCATTTCCCCACTGTACGTCCATGGCTCCTTTATTGTATATAAATTGACCATATATGCTTGGGTTTATAGCTAGACTCTCCAGTCTGTTCCATTGGTCTATGGGTCTGTTCTTGTACCAGTAACAAATTGTCTTGATTTCTGTGGCTTTGTAGTAGAGCTTGGGGAGCATAATCCACCCACCTTTATTCTTCCTTCTCAGGATTGCGTTGGCTATTTGGGGTCTTTTGTCATTCCATATGAATTTAGAGGTATTTGCTCTAGTATATTGAAGAATGCTGTTGGTATTTTGATAGGGATTGCATTGAATTTGTAGATTGCTTTAGGCAGGATGGCCATTTGACAATATTCATTCTTCCCATCTATGAGCACGGGATATGTTTCCATTTATTGGTATCTCCTTTAATTTCTCTCAGGAGTGTCTTGTAGTTTTCAGAGTATAGGTCTTTCACATCCTTGGTTGGGTTTATTCCTAGGTATTTTATTGTTTTTGATGCAATTGTGAATGGAATTGTTTTTTTTATTTCTCTTTCTGCTAGTTCATTGTTAGTGTATAGGAATGCCACAGATTTCTATGTATTAATTTTGTATCCTGCAACTTTGCTGAATTCAGATATTAGACATAGTAGTTTTGGAGTGGATTCCTTAGGGTTTTTTATGTACAATATCTTGTCATCTGCAGACAGTGACAGTTTAACTTTTTCCTTACCAATCTGGATGCCCTTTATTTCTTTGTGTTGTCTAATCGCTGTGGTGAGGACCTCCAGAACTATGTTGAATACAAGTGGAGAGAGTGGGCATCTTTGTCTTGTTCTCGATCTTAAAGGAAAGTCTTTTAGCTTCTCGCTGTGATGTTGGCTGTGGGTTTGTTATATATGGCCTTTATTATGTTGAGGTACTTGCCCTCTATACCCATTTTGTTGAGAGTTTTTATCATGAATGGATGTTGAATTTTGTCGAATGCTTTTCCGGCACTTATAAAGATGTTCATGTGGTTTTTGTCCTTCTTTTTGTTGATGTGGTGGATAGTGTTGATAGATTTTCTAATATTGTACCATCCTTGCACCCTTGAATAAATCCTGCTTGATCATGATGGATGATATGATGTATTTTTAATTCAGTTTGCTAGTATTTTGTTGAGTATTTTTGCATCTATGTTCATCAGGGATATTGGACTGTAATTTTCTTTTTCATGATGTCTTTGCCTGGTTTTGTATTAGACTGCTGCTGGTCTCAGAAAGAGTTTGGAAGTATTCCGTGCCCTTCTACTTTTAAGGAAAACTTTAAGGTGTATGGGTATTAGGTCTTCACTAAATGTTTCATAAAATTCAGCGGTGAAGCCATCTGGTCTAGATGTTTTGTTTTTAGGTAGGTTTTTGATTACCAATTCAATTTTGATGCTGTTAATTGGTCTGTTCAGATTTTCTGTTTCTTCCTGGTTCAGCCTTTAGAAGGTTGTATTTTTCTAGGAAGTTGTCCATCTCTTCTAGGTTATCCAATTTGTTCGCATGTAATTCTTCATAGTATTCTCTCATAATTCTTTGCATTTCTGTGGTGTCCATAGTGATTTTTCCTTTCTCATTTCTGATTCTGTTTATGTGTGTAGACTCCCTTTTTTTCTTGATAAGTCTGGCTAAGGGTTTATCTATTTTGTTTATTTTCTTGAAGATCCAGCTCCTGCCTTCATTGATTCTTTCTATTATTTTATTCCTCTCAATTTTATTTCTTTCTACTCTAATCTTTATTATGTCCCTCCTTCTGACTTAGGGCCTCATTTGTTCTTCTTTTTCTAGTTTCATTAATTGTGAGTTTAGATTGTTCATTTGGGATTGTTCTTCTTTCCTGAGGTAGGCCTGTATTGCAATATACTTCCTTTTTTAGCTCAGCCTTCACTGCGTCCCACACATTTTGTGAGGTTGAATTTTTGTTGCCATTTGTCTCCATATATTGCTTGATCTCTGTTTTTATTTGATCATTGACCCATTGGTTATTTAGGAGCATGTTGTGAAGCCTCCATGTGTTTGTGGGATTTTTCATTTTCTTTGCATAATTTATTGCTAGTTTCATACCTTTGTGTTCTGAGAAACTGGTTGGTCGAATTTCAATATTTTTGAATTTACCGATGGTCTTTTTGTGGCCTAATATATGATCAATTCTTGAAAATGTTCCCTGTGCACTTGAGAAGATTGTGTATCCTGCTGTTACTGGGTGTAGAGTTCTGTAGATGTCTGTTAGGTCCATGTTCTAATGTGTTGTTCCATGCCTCTGTCTCCTTACTTATTTTCTGTCTGATTGCTCTGTCCTTTGGAATGAGTGGTGTATTGAATTCTCCTAGAATGAATGTATTACATTCTATTTCCCCTTTTAATTCTTTAGAATTTTTTTCACATATGTAGGTGCTCCTGTGTTGGATGCATAGATAATTATCATGGTTAAGTCTTCTTGTTGGATTGACCCCTTTATCATTGTATAATGTCCTTCTTTGTCTCTTGTGACTTCCTTGTTTTGAAGACTGTTTTGTCTGATACAGGTACTGCAACTCCTGCTTTTTTCTCTCTATTAGTTGCATGAAATTTTTTTTTTCCATCCCTTCACTTTAGTCTGTGTATGTCTTTGGGTTTGAAGTAAGTCTCTTGTACGCAGAATATAGATGGGTCTTGTTTTTTTACTCATTCAGTGATTCTGTGTCTTTTGATTGGTGCATTCAGACCATTGGCATTTAGGGTGATTATCAATAGGTATGTACTTATTTCCATTGCAGGCTTTAGATTCGTGGTTACCAAAGGTTCAAGGGTAACTTCCTCACTATCTAAGACTTTAACTTAACTCACTTAGTATGCTATTACAAACACAACCTACAGGTTCTTTTTTTCTTTTTTCCTCCTTTTTCTTCCTCCTGCATTCTTTACATATTAGGTATCATATTCTGTACTCTTTCTCTACCCCTTGACTGACTTTGGGGGAGGTTTTAATTTTGCATTTGCTTAGTAATTAACTGCTATACTTTCTTTACTCTGGTGTTATTACCTCTGGTGACAGCTGTTAAGCTTTAGGAACACTCCCATCTATAGCCGTCTCCCCAAAATACACTGTAGAGGTGGTTTCTGTGAGGTAAATTCTCTGAGCTTTTGCTTATCTAAAAATTGTGTAATCCTCCTTCAAATTTAAATGATAATCTTGTCGGATAAAGTAATCTTGGTTTGAGGCCCTTCTGCTTCATTGTGTTAAAGATATCATGTCACTCTCTTCTGGCCTGTAAGTTTTCTGCTGAGAAGTCTCATGATAGCCTTACGGGTTTTTCTTTGTATGTGATCTTCATTCTCTCTCTGTCTGCTTTTTAAAGTCTGTCCTTATCCTTGATGCTTGCCATTTTAATTAATATATGTCTTGGTGTTGTCTTCCTTGGGTCCTTTTTGTTGGGAGATCTGTGTACCTTCATGGCCTTAGAAACTATCTCCTTCCCCAGACTGGGGAAGTTTTAACAATTACCTCCTCAAAAACACTTTCTATCCCTTTTTCTCTCTCTTCTTCTTCTGGTACCCCTATAAAACAAATATTGTTCTGTTTGGGTTAGTCACACAGTTCTTTAAATATTCTTTCATTCCTACAGATCCTTTTTTGTCTCTATGTCTCAGCCTCTTTGTATTCTTCTTCTCTCATTTCTATTTCATTTATTGTCTCCTCCACTTAATCTGATCTGCTTTTAAAACCCTCCATTGTGTTCCTTAATGATTGGATCTCCATCCTAAATTCCTCCCTGAGTTCTTGAATATTTTTATGTATCTCTCTGAGAATGTTTTTGATTTTTATTTTGAAATCTCTTTCAGGAAGATTGATGAGTTCAGTTTTACTCCGTCCTCTTCCTGTGGTTTGTGGGATTTTGGTTTGAACCAGGTTCCCCTGACATTTCATATTTGTGTGTGGCGCCCTCTAGTGCCCAGAAGCTCTAGTCTCTGGAGCTGTTCAACCCCTGGAGTGATGTTGGGGGTCGCAGGAGAGCAGTGCTGTTTCCTTGGGGGTGGAAAGAGCTGTTTCCTGATTTCCGTTTGCTGTGCCTGTTTCTACTGCCAGAACCAGTGGGCCTAACACACAGGTGTAAGCCACTCTGCTTTGCATTTGTTGCTGCTGTTAGCGGTGCTGTCCTGACACTAGGGAAGGGGTTGCCAGTTTGCAACCCAGGTGTGGGCTGGAAGGCACATCAGGCTGCATATCATGGTGGCAGGTCTTTGAGCTGCATAGTCAGCTAGGGGGATGGAGTTCCTGACGATTGTGAAATATCCCAACCTGCTGTGCAGAGTGCACCTGGACAATTTTGTCAGGCCTTACCTTGTTAGCAGACCTCTCAGTGTTAGTAAGTCCCTCAGACCGCCCACCCAGAGCAGCCGGATATGGATCTGTTTTCCACAAGCAGCTGGAATCTCAGTCTCTCCAGGTATTCTGCCTGTCTTAGCTTTCCAACCCCACTAATCACCAGAGTACTGTGCAATGTTGGTTCGTGCTCCCAGAGCAGATCTCCAGAGCTAGGTGTAGAGCAATCATAGGCCTCCACTCCCTCCTCACTCATTTCTCTTCCTCCCACCAGTTAGTTGGGGTTGGGGAATGGCTTGGGTCATGGCGTATCACGGCTTTGGTACGTTACCCTGTTCTGTGAGGCCTGTTCTTTTCTCCAAGTGTATGCAGTCTGGCACAGCCTTTTTTCCTGTTGCTCTTTCAGGATTAATTGTATTCATTATATTTTCATATTATATGTGATTTTAGGAGGAGGCCTCTGTCTCATTTCTCACACTGCCATCTTTTATCTTGTCAAGTACAAAAGCCTTACATTTTAAAAAATCTTTTTATTTAGCAATACATTTTTCTGGGAATGTACTTAGACAAAAGTAGGGATGTCATTAATATTCATTAAGGTGTTCATCATAGTGTTTTTTAATAGTAAAAAATTGGAAGCAATTTAAATCCAACAGTCACATACTAAGTTTAAAAAAGGAACAAGATTACAGTTCATTCATACAGTAAATGCTATTCAGTCATTAAGAATGATTTTGTCAATAAATCTTTAATGACATTGTAAAATATGACATATTAGGCTTTAAATACAGGAATTAGGCTAAATATAAATAACTGGTTATTTTTTGTGGTGGTTTTTTTTTCCATTTTAGAAATATTTTCAATGCACATGTATTTACAATTAAGAAAGAGTTACTGGAAGTCACTATAGAATAAGTCCATGATATATTTTTGTATTTCTACTTTTCACACCCAGCACTCCTGACTGCTGTTGCCTCTCAGAGTACAGCATCCCCTTACATGCCTCTGTACCTTTGCTTAACCCCTGGCCACTTACTGCTCGTCTCTTAAAGTCAGTTCAAATGACACTACCTTGAAGTCTTTCTTAACCACTGTCTTTGCTTTGCTTATTCCACACAACTGTTTTGTATAATTATGAGTTTATAATGTGTTCTCCACTAGGCAATGAATTTCTATCTCATGTGTTCATTTAATATTTGTGAGTGCTTATTATGTGCCTGGCACTGTGTGTGTTGGGTATTGCTAATCTAACCATGAATTATGTACCTGCCTTCAAGGAGTTTATAGCCTTGTAAAGTTATTTCTTACAGTGTAATGCTGTAACTTAGCTGTTACAATAAAAATATAGAGTGCTTGGGGTATTAGAAAATTGGTAAACCTACCCCAGGCTGATAGAGAGGGAAGCCTTCCTGGAGGGAATGATAGTTGAATGTGAAAAAGAGAGCAAGTGTTAGCCAAGACAAGGAGTTGGGGAGAAGGTGGCTGCAGGTAGCAGTAACGTCTATACAAAGGCCAGGAATTTTTAAAGTGCGTTAAGTTTCAGGAAGGTCATTATAATGTTTGAGGATATTGATGTTGATTCTGATAGAAATAATTATATATAACTTTATCTTTGAAGAAGCTGCAGAATCCATTTCTTCTTCAAGAGATTAGGAAGTTACATATAAGCATGTGTTAGAGAAAGCATCTGAATACTGAATTAGGCAGAAATTCAACTGTGATTAATAGGTTTGTTATTTTTTAAATGTTTGTGTAAAATATTTTCTCACTAAGATTGAGAAATTAGTGCCAAATAATTAAAAGTCTGAATTATAGAGTATTTTAATTGTTTATTTTGTAATCTTGACTGGCCCTAGTAAAATATTGCTAAGTAAGATTATTGGGGTAGTGTCTTTAATTTACAGATAAAATGTATGGCATTTTAATAGCAATTTTTGTTTGTAAATTTAATCTAAATAGGAACAGACTTTATTTGTAATAAACATTTCTCACAATTTTGAACCCTTTACATGTAACATGTCTCCCTTATCAATCAAGTTTTCAAAATCTCCTGCTGCCTATTCAATTGTCTCATACCATTTGTGTTTCCTATATAGATTATAAAATTCTTCTTTCTCTCTAGCACTGTCCTCCAAACACCCACTCTATTTCCAGGTCCAAATAAAAGTCAATAAGGAAAATGGATAAAATTGCAATGTGACCTTCATTAAATCATAATATATCATAGTATACTTCTCTGTAATTATGTGAATTATATTTACTATTTATTGTATATCAGAATTTACTGGGTTTATACAGTTTGTAATCCTTTTTTGTTTGTTCTCTTGATTAGAGAGACTTGAATATAGAGACTGTTTCTCACTGTTTTCTTTAATAAGAGATTACATAAACCAGTTTTTCTTTTCTGCTTTGTAGATTTCTTGATAACCGGCTGTTTGCTACCTGCTCTGATGACACTACAATAGCACTATGGGATCTGAGAAAATTGAACACCAAAGTATGCACTTTACATGGTCACACTAGCTGGGTGAAGAACATCGAATATGATACTAATACAAGACTCTTAGTAACATCAGGATTTGACGGAAATGTCATTATTTGGGACACCAACAGGTTTGTGAATAGGAGACTATGTTAGGATAATTAACAAAAACAGTTTTTTAAAGATGGTAAACAAATTGAGTGTTCTGTCTTCGCTTTCATATCTCTTTAGGAGAAAGAATCTGGCTTTGGGAAAACAATCAAAAAGTGATTCCATCTTTGGTTACTTGCATTTAGTCATATACTGCAACTAAAAAATTTGGAGAAAATTATATGGGAAGGAAACCAAGTAGTATAGTTAATGATGAAAACTGATTTATAAGATGACTTTTCTGAATTTAAGGAAAAATGTTTTTGTTATTTCTTTTGTGTGGAACTGAAATGTTTTTCATTCTTTGGTACTTCAATTCTAAATCTATTTATTTTGTAATTTTTGCACTTTGTTTTCATGCATTACAAGAGTAGTTTCTCAAGTGGGGTGGTATTGATCCCTATGGGAATGTTTGGAAATAATGTGTGGTGCGTCAGTTTTGTCACTGTGGGAGAACAGGATTTCTATTGGCATTTAGTCAGGTATCTAAATATCCTGCAGAACACAGGACAGATTGCATAGTAGACAAGCTGCCCTCTAAAATGTCAGTAATGCAAAAAAATAAAAAACAAAATAAAATGTCAATAATGCCTCTGTTATGAAATACTTCAATAAAATACCACCTTGTAGAGAAATTGATTATTTAAACAATTAAAAAGTTTGAGAAATAATTAAAACAAATCTGCTAGTAGTGATGGTGAAACGACAATATAGTAATACACAAAGATCATTTCTGAAATACTTTTCTTAAGGTCTCAATAAAAGAGAGGGGATATTCTTAAGAATTTCTAGCTATGCATGTTTGAGCAGAAGATAGAGCTACTGATTATTTTTGTTTCCTTTTTTAAATTAGGGTATATAAAATAAAATGTACAAATCTTAGTGTCACTCTGATTAATTTTAACATGTTTATACACTCATGTAACCATCACCCAGATAAGATATCAAACATTCCAATTTTTTTCCCCTTTAACTTATTTCACCTATTTTCTCCTCCCCCTCCTTTAGGACAACCACCAGTCTCTTTTCTGTGTCTATGAGTCTGTTTATTTGTTTGTTTTGTTTCCTAGATTCCACATATAAATGAAATCATATGGTATTTCTCTTTGACTTCTTTCACTGAGCATAATACCCTCTAATACTATCCATGTTGTCCCTATCCTCTAATACGAAAGATGGCAGGATTTCATTTTTTGTTGTTGTTGTTGCTTCCATATTTTTATTATAAATAATGCTGCAATAAACATAGGAGTGCATGTATCTTTTCAAATTAGTGATTTTGTTTTCTTTGAGTAAATTCCCAGAAGTGGAATTACTGGGTCTAGTGGAATTATGGTATTTCTATTTTAAGGTTTTTGAGAAACTTCCATACTGCTTTCCATAGTGGCTGCACCAATTTACATTCCCAACAACAGTGTAAGGGCGTTTCCTTTTTTACACATCCTTGTGAACACTTGTTATTTCTTGTCTTGATATTAGCCACTCTGATTGGTGTGAGTGACATTTTCTCATTGTGGTTTTGATTTGCATTTTCCTGATAATTAGTGATATTTGAGCATCTTGCCATGTGTATGTTGGCCATCTATATGTCTTCTTTGGAAAATGGCTCTTTGGGTCCTCTGCCCATTTTTTAATTGCATTAGATTTTTTTTTTATGTTGAGATGCATGAGTTCTTTATATATTTTGCATATTAGTCCCTTCTTGGATATATCATTTGCAAATATATTATCCCATTCAGTAGATAGTCTTTTTGTTTTGCTGGTAATTTCCTTTGCTTGTTTGATGTAGTCCTACTTGTTTATTTTTTCTTTTGTTTCTCTAGCCTGGGAGACATCCAGAAAAAATGACTAATGCTGCACATAATGTAGGGGGGGCATGGGGAAGATAGGGTATGTGATGGGGACGTGATAATGAGGGGAATCTAGTAACCACAGTAATGCCCATGTGATTTTATATTAATGATACCAATATAAAAAAAAATGTAGAAAAAAATGACTAATGCTGATGTTCAAGAGTTTGCAGCCTATGTCTTTTAATTTTTTAATTAAGGTATTGATAAACACTCTTATGAAGGTTTCCAATGAAAAAACAATATGGTTACTACATTTACTCATATGATCAAGTCCCCACCCATACTTCATTGTGGTCAGATCCCACAGAGTCACTATTTGCCTTCTCTATGCTACACTGTCTTCTCCATGACCCACACACCATGTGTACTTAACATAATACCCTTTAATCCCCTTCTCCCTCCCCTTTGGTAACCGCTAGTTCCTTCTTGGAGTCTGTGAGTCTTCTGCTGTTTTGTTCCTGCAGTTTTGCTTCATTGTTACACTCCACAAATGAGGAAATCATTTGGTACTTGACTTTCTCCACCTGGTTTATTTCACTGAGCATAATATCCTCCAGACCCATCCATGTTGCAAATGGTAAGATGTGTTTTCTTCTTATGGATGAATAATATTCCATTGTGTGTATGTACCACATCTTCTTTATCCATTCATCTACTGATGGACACTTAGGTTGCTTCCATTTCTTGGCTATTGTAAATAGTGCTGCAATAAACATAGCGGTGCATCTGTCTTTTTGAATCTGAGAACTTGTATTCTTTGGGTAAATTCCAAGAGGTGGAATTCCCAGGTCAAATGGTATTTCTATTTTTATTTTTTTGAGGAACCTCCATATTGCTTTCCACAATGGTTGAACTACCTTACATTCCCACCAGCAGTGGGATCTCACTGATCCCACTTTCTCCACATTCTTGCCAGCATTTGTTGTTCTTAGTCTTTTCAAAACTGGCCATCCTAACTGGTGTGAGGTGATATCTCAGTGTGGTATTAATTTGCATTTCCCTGATGATTACTGTTGTGGAGCATCTTTTCATGTGTCTGTTGGCCACCTGAATTTCTTCTTTGAATTGTCTCTTCAAATCCTCTGCCCATTTTTTAATTGGATTATTTGCTTTTTGTGTGTTGAGGTGTGTGAGCTCTTTATATATTTTGGATGTTAACCCCTTGTTGGATCTGTCATTTACAAATATATTCTCCCATATTTTAGGATGCCTTTTTGTTCTGTTGATGGTGTCCTTTGCTATACAGAGCTTTTTACTTTGATGTACTCCCATTTGTTCATTTTTGCTTTTGTTTCCCTCGCTCTGGATGTGTTCAGAAAGAAGTTGCTCATGTTTATATTCAGGAGATTTTTGCCTATGTTGTACTCTAAGAGTTTTATGGTTTCATAAGTTACATTTAGGTCTTTGATCCATTTTGAGTTTACTTTTGTGTATGGGGTTAGACAATAATCTAGTTTAATTCTCTTGCATGTAGCTGTCCAGTTTTGCTAACACCAGCTGTTGAAGAGGCTGTCATTTCCTCATTGTATGTCCATGGTTCCTTTATTGTATATTAATTGACCATACATGGTTGTGTTTATATCTGGGCTCTCCAGTCTGTTCTGTTGGCCTATTGTTCTGTACTTGTGCCAGTACCAAATTGTCTTGATTACTGTGGCTTTGTAGTAGAGCTTGAAGTTGGAGAGTGTAATACCCCCAGCTTTATTCTTCCTTCTCAGGATTGCTTTGGCTATTGGGGTCTTTTGTGGTCCCATATGAATTTTAGAACTATTTGCTCTAGTTCATTGAAGAATGCTGTTGGTATTTTGATAGGAATTGCATTGAATCTGTAGATTGCTTTAGGCAGGATGGGCATTTTAACAGTATTAATTCTTCCTATCCATGATCATGGGATGTATATCCATTTATTGTTATCTTCTTTAATTTCTCAAATGAGTTTCTTGTAATTTTCAAAGTATAGGTCTTTCACTTCCTTGCTTAGGTTTATTCCTAGATAGTTAATTGTTTTTGATGCAATTGTGAATGGAATTGTTTTTCTGATTTCTCTTTCTGCTAGTTCATTGTTGGTGTGTAGGAATGCAACAGATTTCTGTGTATTAATTTTGTATCCTGCATCTTTGCTGAATTCAGATATTAGATCTAGTAGTTTTGGAGTAGATTCCTTAGGGTTTTTTTTATGTACAATATCATGTCATCTGCACAGACAGTTTAACTTCTTCCTTACCAATCTGGATGCCCTGTATTTCTTTGTGTTGTCTAATTGCTGGGTGAGGACCTCCAGAACTATGTTGTATAAAAGTGGAGAGAGTGGGCATCCTTTTCTTGTTCCCGATCTTAAAGGAAAGTCTTTCAGCTTCTCGCTGTTAAGTATGATGTTGTCTTTGGCTCTGTCATATATGGCCTTTATTATGTTGAGGTACTTGCCCTCTATACCCATTTTGTTGAGAGTTTTTATCATGAATGGATGTTGAATTTTGTCGAATGCTTTTTCGGCACCTGTGGAGATGTTTATGTGGTTTTAGTCCTTCTTTTTGTTGATGTGGTGGGTGATGTTGATGGATTTTCTACGTGTACTATCCTTCTGAGGCAGGGACCATGGGTGTAGTCAGAGTAAGGTGAGGGCCTCCGGAAAAAGCAAGGCAGGATATTTGCAGTCAGAGCAACATAACTACATGCAAGGAAACCCCCTACTAAAACTCTGTGTTAAACATTCATCTCTAGAGTCATTCTTCAGTGAGATCAGTTGGTGTACCCCATATAAAGAAGAGTAGCACATTTTTATTTTGTGCTTATCATTTCTAATCATGTGTAAGATTCACTTTAACATGCTAAAAGGCCCTATGTGCTGTCTTTCCTCCTTCAGATCTGATAAAGTGATCTTGCAAACTGGGCAAACTAATTTAGCATGCAAGCCCAGCCATAACACAGTCAAAGGCAAGAAGGAGTCCACCTTAAAGATAAAATTGCACTTAACTTACTCTTTAGCAAACAAAACCTCAGCCCTCAGCCCACCTTGGGGGCTGAGTAGGTGGCCTTGTTTCATATGCCTCCAGACCAAGATGCTAGTATCCTCGGGAGAAATCAACAGAGCAGGAGGTTACTAATATCAAGTTAATTGTAAATATCCTAGGACCACTTAATAAGTCCACACCCCTAAGCTTTTTTCATGTTCTCGAAAAATCCTGATCTGCCTATAAAACCCCCAAGACAGTGCACCACCCAGACTCTTTTGTACCCTCCTGGCATGAGCCGGGGGCTCTGTCCTTTCACTTTATCTCTAAGTAAAAGCCTGTACCTTGCTATCCTACCTTGAATGTTTGTGGAGCTCATTGTTCGGTTTTGTGAACAAGAACCCTGGCATCACTTGTATCCCTAGAATAAATCCTACTTGATCATGGTGGATGATCTTTTTGATATATTTTTGAATTAGGTTTGCTAATATTTTGTAGAGTATTTTTGCATCTATGTTCATCAGGGATATTGGTCTGTACTTTTCTTTTTTTGTGATGTCTTTGGTTTTGGTATTATAGTGATGCTGGCCTCATAGAATGAGTTTGGAAGTATTCTGTGCTTTTCTACTTTTTGGAAAACTTTAAGGAAGATGGGTATTAGGTCTTCACTAAATGTTTGATAAAATTCAGCAGTGAAACCATCTGGTCTAGGTGTTTTGTTCTAAGGTAGGTTTTTGATTACCAATCTAATTTCATTGCTGGTAATTGGTCTATTCAGATTTTCTGTTTCTTCCTGGGTCAGCCTTGGAAGGTTGTATTTTTCTAGAAAGTTGTCCATTTCTTCTAGGTTATCCAGTTTGTTAGCATAGAATTTTTCATAGTATTCTCTAATAATTCTTTGTATTTCTGTGGTATCCATAGTGATTTCTCCTTTCTCATTTCTGATTCTGTTTGTGTGTAGACTCTCTTTTTTTCTTGATAAGTCTGGCTAGGGGTTTATCTACTTTGTTTATTTTCTTGAAGAACCAGCTCTTGCTTTCATTGTTCTATTATTTTATTCTTCTCGATTTTATTTATTTCTACTCTAATCTTTATTATGTCCTTCCTTCTACTGACTTAGGGCCTCATTTGTTCTTCTTTTTCTAGTTTCGTTAATTGTGAGTTTAGACTGTTCATATAGGGTTGTTCTTCTTTCTTGAGGTAGGCCTGTATTGCAGTATTCTTTCCTCTTAGCACAGCCTTGGCTGCATCCCACACATTTTGTGAGGTTGAATTTTTGTTGCCATTTGTCTCCATATATTGCTTGATCTCTGTTTTTATTTGGTCATTGACACATTGGTTATTTAGGAACATGTTGTGAAGCCTCCATGTGTTTGTGGGATTTTTTGTTTTCTTTGCATAATTTATTTCTAGTTTCATACTTTTGTGGTCTGAGAAACTGGTTGGTACAATTTCAGTGTTTTTGAATTTACCGACATTCTTTTTGTGATCCAGTATATGATCTATTATTGAAAATGTTCCATGTGCACTTGAGAAGAATTGTATTCTGCTGCTTTTGGGTGTAGAGTTCTGCAGATGTCTGTTAGGTCCATCTGTTCTAATGTTTTGTTCAGTGCTTCTGTCTCCTTACCTATTTTCTGTCTGATTGATCTGTCCTTCAGAGTGAGTAGAGTGTTGAAATCTCCTAGAATGAATGCATTGCATTCTATTTCCCCTTTTAATTCAGTTAGTATTTGTTTCACATATGTAGGTTCCTCTGTGTTGGGAGCATAGATAATTATCATGGTTAAGTCTTCTTGTTGGATTGACCCCTTTATCATTATGTAATGTCCTTCTTTTCTCTTGTGACTTCCTTTGGTTTGAAGACTTTTGTCTGATATAAGTTCTGCAATTCCTGCGTTTTTCTCCTTATTAGTTGCATGAAATATTTTTTTTCCATCCCTTCACTTTAGTCTGTGTATGTCTTTGGGTTTAAAGTGAGTCTCTTGTATGCAGAATATAGATGGGTCTTGTTTTTTTACCCATTCAGTGATTCTGTGTCTTTTGATTGATGCATTCAGACCATTGGCATTTAGGGTGATTATCAATAGGTATGTACTTATTTCCATTGCAGGCTTTAGATTCGTGGTTACCAAAGGTTCAGGGGTAACTTCCTCACTATCTAAGACTTTAACTTAACTCACTTAGTATGCTATTACAAACACAACCTACAGGTTCTTTTTTTCTTTTTTCCTCCTTTTTCTTCCTCCTGCATTCTTTACATATTAGGTATCATATTCTGTACTCTTTCTCTACCCCTTGACTGACTTTGGGGGAGGTTGATTTAATTTTGCATTTGCTTAGTAATTAACTGCTCTACTTTCTTTACTGTGGTTCTATTACCTCTGGTGACAGCTATTAAACCTTAGGAACACTTCCATCTATAGCAGTCCCTCCAAAATACACTGTGAGATCATTTGTGGAAGGTAAATTCTCTCAGCTTTTGCTTATCTGAAAATTGTTTAATCCCTGCTTCAAATTTAAATGATAATCTTGCCAGCTGGAGAATTATTGGTTTTAGGCCTTTCTGTTTCACTGCACTAAATACATCATGCCTCCCTTCTGGTCTGTAAGGTTTCTGCTGAGAAGTCTGATGACAGCCTGAATGGTTTTCTTTTGTATGTGATCTTTTTTCTCTCTCTGTCTGCTTTTAATAGTCTGTCCTTATCCTTGATCCTTGCCATTTTAATTATTATATGTCTTGGTGTTGTCTTCCTTGGGTCCCTTGTGTTGGGAGATCTGTGCACCTCCATGGCCTGAGAGACTATCTCCTTCCCAAGATTGGGGAAGTTTGCAGCAATTACCTCGTCAAAGAAACTTTTTATCCCTTTTTCTCTCTCTTCTTCTTCTGGTACCCTTATAATACGAATATTTGTTCCATTTGGGTTGGTCACACAGTTCTCTCAATATTCTTTCATTCTTAGAGTTCCTTTTTTCTCTCAGTGCCTCAGCTTCTTTGTATTCCTTGTCTCTAATTTCTATTTTATTTATCATCTCCTCCACCATATCTAATCTTTTAAAACCTTCCATTGTATGTTTCATTTCTGATACTGTGTTACATAATGTGTGGATATCCAACCAGAATTCATTTCTGTGTTCTTGAATATTTTTCTGTATCTCCATGAGCATGTTTATGATTTTTATTTTTAAATTTCTTTCAGGAAGATTCATGAAATTGGTTTTATTTGTCTCTTTTTCTGGTATATGTAGGATTTTTCTTTCAACCAGATTCCTTTGTTGTTTCATATTTTTCCTTGGTGCCCTCTAGTTCCCAGAATCTCTACTCTCTGGAGCTGCTCAGCCCCTGGAGCAATGTCAGGGGTCGCAGGGGAGTGGTGCTCGTTCCTTGCGGGTGGAAAGAGCTGTTTTCTGCTTCCTGGCTGCTATGCCTGTTTCCACTGCCAGAACCAGTGGGCCTAACACACAGGTGTAAGCCTGTATGCTTTGCGTTTGTAGCTGCTGTCAGCGGGGCTGTCCTGATGCCAGGGCAGGGGTTGCCGGTTTCTGAGCCAGGTGTGGGCTGGCCAGGGGGAAGGTGCAGCAGGCTATCATGTTGGGTTCTTTGGAGCTGGGTAGCCAGCCATGGGGCTGGATCATCTGAAGATCGTGAAGTTCCTAATGTGCTGGGCAGAGTACACCCGAACAATTTTGTCTACCTGTCCTTTCTCCTGAGCAGTAAGCTCTGTGCAATTCTTGCACCTTTAGCAGCCCTCTTGCTGTTAAGAAGTGTGTCAGACTGCCTGCCTTTCTTTTTTCCCAGAGAAGCCAGATATGGATCCCTGTTTTCCACAAGTGGCAGGAATCTCAGTCTCTCTAGGTATTCTGCCTGTCTTAGCTTTTCAATCTCTCTAATCACCAGAGCACCATGTAATGTAGGTTTGTGCTCTCAGAGCAGATCTCCAGAGGTAGGTGTTCAGCAGTCCCAGGCCTCCACTCCCTCCCTGCTCCGTTTCTCTTTCTCCTGCTGGTGTGCTGGGGTGGGCGAAGAGCTTGGGTCCTGCTGGGTCACAGCTTTGGTATGTTAACCTGTTCCATGAGGTCTGTTCTTTTTTCCAGATGTGTGCAGTCTGGCACAGCCTTCTTTCCTGTTGCTCTTTCAGGATTAGTTGTATTAATTATATTTTCATATTATATACGGTTTTAGGAGGAGGCCTCTTTCTCACCTCTCACGCCACCATCTTTAATTCTCTCCCCAGGATTTCATTCTTTTTTATGGCCATGTAATAAATATTCCATTCTATCTGTGTTCATCTTCTTTATCCATCCAACAGTGGACATTTAGGTTGCTTCCATATTTTGGCTATTATAAATACTGTGATAAATTTAAGAATACATGTATCTTTTTGAGTTAGTGATATTGTTTTCTTTTGGTAAATTCCCAGAAGTGAAATTGCAGGATCATGTGATATTTCTAATTTTAATTTTTTGAGAAACTTTCATACTGCTTTCCATACTGGCTGCACCAGTTAACAGTTCCACCAGCAGTACGTGAGGGTCCCCTTTTCTCCATGTCCTCACCAACACTTCTTATTTCTTGTCATGTTGATAGGTGTCTTCTTGTGGTTTTTATTTGTATTTCCCTGATAATTAATGGTACTATTCAGTAGGTTACTTTTTCATTTTGTTCATGGTTTCCTTTGCTGTGCAGAAGCTTTTCAGTTTGAAATAGTCCCACTTAGTTTTTCTTTTGTTTCCTTTGCCTGAGAAGAGTTCCAGAAAAAAATGACAAATGCCAGTTTTCAAGAGTTTACTACCTATGTTTTCTTATGAGAGTCTAAGGGTTTCAGGTATTTAGGTCTTTAATTCATTTTGAGCTTATTTATTGTATAAGACAGTATTCCATTTTCATTCTTTTGCATGTATTTGTCCAATTTTCCAAACGAAGAGATTGTCTTCCCCATTGTATATTCTTACCTCTTTTGGGAAGAATATTAACTGACCATAAAGGCATTGGTTTATTTCTTGGCCCTCTATTCTGTGACATTGATCTGTGTATTTGTTTTTTTACCAGTACCATATTGTTTTGTTTACCATATCATTATGCTATAGTTTCAAATCAGGGAATATGATATCCCTAGCTTTGTTCTCTCTCAAGATTGCTTTGGCTATTCAGGATCTTTTATGGTTCCAGACAGATTTAAGATTATTTGCTCTAGTCTGTGAAAAATGCCATTGGTATTTTCATAGGTATGGCATTGAATATGTAGATTGTTTTGAACAGTGTGGATGATTTTAACAATATAAATCCTTCCTATCCATGAGCATGGGATAGCTTGCCATTTATTTGTGTCTTCAGTTTCTTTTCTTCAGTGTCTTACAGGTTTCAGAGTATGGGTCTTTCACCTACTTGGTTAAATATATTCCTAGGTATTTTATTATTTTTGATATAATTATAAATGCGATTGATTTAATTTTAAATTTCTCTTCCTGTTCATTATTTGTATATAGAAACAACATATGTCTGTATATCAATTTTTTATCCTGTTACTTTACTGAATTCATTTATTCAGTAGTATTCTGGTGGAGTGTTTAGGGTTTTCTGTATTTGGAATGCTGTCATCAGCAAAATTGACCATTTTACTTTTACCTCACTAATTTGGATGCCTTTTATTTTTTTTTCTTGTCTGATTACCATGACTAGGACTTCCAGTACTATGTTGAATAAAAGTGGTGAGTGTGGGCATCCTTATCTTGTTCCTGATCTTAGAGGAAGAGCTTTCACCTTTTCACCATTAGGTATGATGTTCCCTGTGGGTTTGTCATAAATGGCCTTTATTATGTTGAGACACGTCCCCTCTATACCCACTTCGCTGAGAATTTTTATCAGGAGATTTTTCTTGTATTATGACGTGGTCCTGTAATGCTATAACTTTCTCTCTTAGAACTGCTTTGCTGCATTGCAAAAATTTTGAATTGTTGTGTTTTGGCTTTATCCTCCAGCTACTTTTTAATTTCCTTTTGGCTATTCAGGATCTTTTATGGTTCCAGACAGATTTAAGATTATTTGCTCTAGTCTGTGAAAAATGCCATTGGTATTTTCATAGGTATGGCATTGAATATGTAGATTTGTTTCTTCATTCTCCATTGGTTGTGTTGTAGCATGCTGTTTTGTCTCCATGTGTTTGTTTTTTTTTTCCAGTTTTTTTCTTGTAATTGATCTCTAGTTTCATACTGTTGTCGTTGGAAAAGATACTTTGTATGATTTCAGTCTTCTTAAATTTATTAAGACTTTTTTGTGACCTAACATTTTCCTTGGAGAATGTCTGTGTGCACTTGGAAAGAATGAGTATTCTGATGTTTTTGGATGTAATGCTATCTATATTTCTACTAAGTCCATTTGGTCTAATATATAGTTCACAGCCTCTGTTTTCTTATTGATTTTCTGTCTGGACTGATGTAAGTTTGGTATTACAGTCCCTTACTATTATTATATTATATCATTTGTCCCTTTATGTCTGGTTAATATTTGCTTTGTGTATTTACATGCTCCTCTGTTGGGTATGTAGATACTTACAGTTGTTACATCTTGCTTGATTGAGCCCTTAATCATTACTTAATGTCCTTGTCTCTTGTTACAGTCTTTTTTGTTGTTGTTATTATCATTAATATACAATTACATGAGCAACATTATGGTTACTAGACTCCCCCCATTATCAAGTTACAGTCTTTCTTTTAATGTCTGTTTTGTTTGATATAAATACTACTCCAGGTTTTTTTTTCATTTCTATTTGCATGAAATATCTTTTTCTATCCCTTTAGTTTCAGTGTATATGTTATTTAGGTCTGAAGTGAATCTCTTGTAAGCATAAATGGGTCTTGTATTTTTATCCATTTACTCTGTCTTTTAATTGGAACATTTCATCCATTAACATTTAAAGAATTATTGATAGGTATGTACTTATTCCCATTTTGTTAAATGTTTTCTGGTTGCTTTTGTTATTTTTCTCTGATCCTTTTTTCTCTTGCTTTCTTCCCTTGTGCCTGATGACTTTCTTTAGTGTTATGGTTGGATTCCTATCTCTACTTTTTTTTATGTCTGTTATAGCTTTTGGGTTTGTGGTTATCATGTGGTTTATATATGATGTCTTAATATATGGCAGTCTATGTTCAGTTGATGGTTGCTTAAGTCTGAATGCATTCTTAGAGCACTACATTGTAAACACTCTCTTCACATTTTATGTACATGATGTCTTCTTTTACATCTTTTTACTTAGTGATTCCTTTTACTAATTTGTAGAAGTAGTTGATTTTACTACTTTTGTCTTTTAACCTTCATATTAGCTTGTAAATGATCGATCTACTACCTTTGCTGTGTATTTGCTTTTGCCAGTGAAATTTTTTCTTGCCAAAATTTTCTTGCTTCTAGTTATGGCCTTTTCCTCTTAAAGAAGTACCTTTAACATTCCATATAAGGCTGGTTTAGTGATTGTGAATTCTTTTGATACGTGTTTATCTGAGAAGCTCCTGATCTCTCCTTCAATTCTGAATGACAATCTTGCTGGGTGGCGTGTTCTTGGTTGTAGGTTGTTTTTTTTTCCTTTCAGCACTTTGAATATATCATGTCACTTCCTTCTGGCCTATAGAATTTCTGCTGAAAAATCAGCTCCTAGGTAACTTGTTGCTTTTCTTTTGCTACTTTTAAGAGACTTTGTTTTTAATTTTTGACATGTTAATTATTATGTGTCTTAGTGCAGACTTCCTTTCGTTCATCTTATTTGGGATTCTCTGTGCTTCCTAGACCTGTATGTCTCTTTGTTTCCCTAAGTTAGGGAAATTTTCAGCTATTATTTCCTCAAATAAGTTTTCCACCCCTTTCTCTCTCTCTTCTCCCTCTGGGACTTCTTAAGTGTGAATGTTAGAACATCTGATGTTGTACCAGTCATTTCTTAACCTATTCTCATTTCTTTTTTTTTTTTTTTTTTTGCTTTCTCTTCAGCTTGTGCTTTCTATTACTCTGTCTTCCAAATTGCTGATTTGTTCTGCATCCTCTAATCTGCTGTTGATGCCCTCTAGTGTATTTTTCATTTCATTTATAGTATTCCTGTCTGATTGGTTCTTTTTTGTATTTATATCCCTTTGTTGAGGTTCTCACTGAATTCATCCTGTCTTCTTTCAAATCTCATAAGCATCTTTATAACCATTACTTGAAACTTTTTATCAGGTAGATTGCTTAACTCTGTTGCATTTAGTTCTTTTCTGAAGTTTTGTTGTTTTTTTCTGTTTCAAGCATATTCCTGTATCCTCATTTTATTTGACTTTCTGTGTTTGTTTCTGTAGGTTAAGCAAAAGGCATACCTTTCTGTCTTGAAGGTGCGGCCTTGTGTAGGAATGCCCCCTAGGGAGACTGCATGTGCCTCGTTGTTTTGGCTGGCTGGCTGGAGGCTGGGTGGGCATGGGCTATGAGTGTCCCCAGTAGGCACCAGTTGGGGCCATGCTGATGGGGAAACTGGTGTCAACAGGGTGTAATCTGGGGGGTTCCTGCGTGGGCATTGAACTGGAGCCTCACTGGCAGGGTTAGCAGGGATGGAATGGCATGGTCTGGGTACCTCCTATGTGGGGATATACTAATGGGGTAGCTGGGATAAGGAGTGCAGTACAGGATGGATACAGTCTGTGTTGGCACCAGGCTGGAGCATGGCCAGAGATGGAAGGGATGCAGGTAAGGTGAATCTGCATGCATATCACACTAGTGGCACCTTGTTGAGACTGCTGGATATCTGATGGGGGTGTGTGGGTGCAGGAGCGGGCCGCCTCTGTCCTGTCTGGAGCTGGTGTATGCACCCTGACCCTGCTCCTGTCCACATTATCTGTGTGCAAGGGGAATGTAAACCACGGTGCTCACGCTGCTCCCATCCACCCTAACATGACCAATGGCACTCACCAGCACCTCCAGTCTTGGAGAGTTCCAATAGTTTGCCTTCTGTTTGGCAGGTGCTTTAATTCTGAAAATCGCTTTTCTTCACAAATAGTCTGGGTGCTCTCCAAACCGCAGCTTTTTTTCTGTGCCCCAAGGTAGGCCAGTCTGCATTCCAGTCTTTCAGTGATCTCTCTCCCTACTATAGGGCTGCATTTAGGGGTGGAGCTCCCTCCACTATCATGTCTCCATCTCTCCTGCAATATTTAAATATGATATTTTTACCCCTCATTGTGCAGAAGGTATTTACTCAGGGCTCAGTTCTTCATGAGGATGAATTGCTCTGTGTGTAGGTGTAGATTCAGTGTGTGCATGGGTGGAGGTGGGTTCAGGTGCTGGTATATTCGACCTACCACTACTGATTATTTATAAACTGAGACAAGCATACCATTAAAATTTAGAAGTAAATTTTTAAAATTTAGAAATAAAATTTGAATTGGAATATAAATGATAATGCCCATATTAGAAGGATAAAACCTATTAAAATATGATCAATCCAATAGAGGCAGAAAAGATGGGGGCCAACTCAGTTTTTAAAAACCAGGTAAATTAGGAAGCACAAAATATGGTAAGCAGATATTTCAGATGTCAATAATCACAATAAATATGCAGACAAAAGTAGTCAGCTGAAAGGTAACTAGATTGAATTAAAAAAGAAGTCTTAAACAAAAACAACAGCCAGTAAAAACCTGAAATAAAACCAAACTATATATATATTTTATTGAGAGGGCATCTCATATTTATTGATCAAATGGTTGTTAACAACAATAAAATTCTGTATAGGGGAGTCAATGCTCAATGCACAATCATTAATCCACCCCAAGCCTAATTATCATCAGTCTCCAATCTTCTGAAGCATAACAAACAAGTTCTTACATGGTGAACAAATTCTTACATAGTGAATAAGTTCTTACATGGTGAACAGTACAAGGGCAGTCATCACAGAAACTTTCGGTTTTGATCACGCATTATGAACTATAAACAATCAGGTCAAATATGAATATTCGTTTGATTTTTATACTTGATTTATATGTGGATCCCACATTTCTCTCTTTATTATCATTATTATTATTATTATTTTTAATAAAATGCTGAAGTGGTAGGTAGATGCAAGATAAAGGTAGAAAACATAGTTCAGTGTTCTAAGACAGCAAATGTAGATGATCAGGTGTGTGTCTGTAGACTATGTGTTAATCCAAGCTAGACAAGGGCAACAACACATCCATGGATACAGAAGATTTCTCTCAAAACAGGGAGGGTGAGGTTCTAAGCCTCACCTCTGTTGATCCCCAATTTCTCACCTGATGGCCCCCCTGCGACTGTGCCTGTCTTAGGTTGTTTTTCCCTTGAGGAATCTTACCCATCTCTCGCTAACCAGTCATCTTCTGGGGCCATCCAGGGAAATGTAAAGTTGGTAAGTGAGAGAGAAGCCATATTGTTTGAAAAGATTAGCTTTTTACTTCTTTGCAGATTTATGTCCTGTGGCTTCTATGCCCAGCGTTTGTCTTGAGGTATCTTACCACTTGGAGGAGTTATGATACTCGGTGAATTTAATATGAGGCATGAATTCTATTTAAGGATTGTAATTAGGAAGAAGAAAAGCTATAGAGGTAGCAGATGGAAGAAAACATGGGAGGATTGATTATTTCTTTGACATATCTTCTTGTAGAGTAACTTAAGCACATATAGGTTTTAAACTCCTAATTAAATTGCGCACACACATTAACATAATAGGAATACAGTTACATAACCAAAGCAGATCTATAATTACCAGCCATCTCCAGTGAAGCCACGAAAACCAGTTAGGCACCCTAGGCATTTGTGAAAATTTCTCCATGATATAATGGATATTGTCCAACTGTACTTGAACAGTCTGAGAGAAATCAGACAAATTAAAACAACCCATTCCTGGGAACTGTTCACATCCCATATGTTCTTTTAACAGTAGATAGTCTGTAGTTGTAAGATTTTGGAGCACTACAACTTGCACTTCTCCTAATTCTTGGTTGACTTCCAACAGTATAGATCCAGTCAAATTTGTTGTTTTACTGAAAGCACAGGCCAGCTTAGATATCTCCTTCTTCATTCCAATGGCAAGTCCAGGAACCAGTGGGATGCATGCAGCTACAACTTCAGCATCACCTGGATCTTTGTTGAGGTTTTTTGATGATCATCTTCCAGTATGACTCTTCCAAAAACTGCTGATGTTGGAAGTTCTTCTTCATATCGTATCTTAGTTCATTTTCTGGGTAGCCAAATTAGGCTTTGATCCTCTGTATAAACACAGAGACCCTTTGCCCACACTCTGATATGCCCTTTATACCATTGTGTAGAACTCATTGGAGGTCACCACACAGGAACTGCTTTTTTTTCTTTTTTTTTAAGAGAAAGGAATATTATCAGAAAAGTGTACCTCCATAGCCGATCATCTGACACCCTTTAAGTGATTAAGGATATTTAAAGCATGCATTAATTGTTCATTTACAGTTAGTTTTATCCTATCAGGGAGTAATCCCCCTTCTCTTTCTTTCTTTCTTTTTTTTTTTTTTTTTGTTTAATCTACACTTACACGAAGAATATTATGTTTACTAGGCTCTCTCCTATACCAGGTCCCCGCTATAAACCCCTTTACAGTCACTGTCCATCAGCATAGCAAAATGTTGTAGAATCACTACTTGTCTTCTCTGTGTTGTACAGCCCTCCCCTTTCTACCCCCCCCCCCACCATGCATGCTAATCTTAATACCCAGCTTCTTCTTCCCCCTCCCCTTATCCATCCCTACCCACCCATCCTCCCTTTTGGTACCTGTTAGTCCATTCCTGGGTTCTGTGATTCCGCTGCTGTTTTGTTCCTTCTGTTTTTCCTTTGTTCTTATACTCCACAGATGAGTGAAATCATTTGGTATTTCTCTTTCTCTGCTTGGCTTATTTCACTGAGCATAATACCCTCCAGGTCCATCCATGCTGCTGCAAATGGTAGGAATTGCCCTCTTCTTATGGCTGAGTAGTATTCCATTGTGTATATGTACCACATCTTCTTTATCCATTCATCTATTGATGGACATTTAGGTTGCTTCCAATTCTTGGCTATTGTAAATAGTGCTGCAATAAACATAGGGTTGCATCTCTCTTTCTCAAACTTGATTGGGGTAAATTCCTAGGAGTGGAATTCCTGGGTCAAATGGTAAGTCTATTTTGAGCATTTTGATGAACCTCCATAATGCTTTCCACAGTGGTTGAACTAATTTACATTCCCACCAGCAGTGTAGGAGGGTTCCCCTTTCTTCATAGCTTCGCCAACATTTGTTGTTGTTTGTCTTTTGGATGGCAGCCATCCTTACTGGTGTGAAGTGATACCTCACTGTAGTTTTAATTTGCATTTCTCTGATATTAGTGATGTGGAGCATCTTTTCATGTGTCTGTTGGCCATCTGTATTTCTTTTTTGGAGAACTGTGTGTTCAGTTCCTCTGCCCATTTTTTAATTGGATTATTTGATTTTTGTTTGTTGAGATGGGTGAGCTCTTTATATATTTTGGACGTCAAGCTTTTCTCAGATCTGTCATTTACAAATATATTCTCCCATACTGTAGGGTTCCTTTTTGTTCTATTGATGGTGTCTTTGGCTGTACAGAAGCTTTTCAGCTTAATATAGTCCCACTTGTTCATTTTTGCTGTTGTTTTCCTTGCCCGGGGAGATATGTTCAAGAAGAAGTCACTCATGTTTATGTCTAAGAGGGTTTTGCCTATGTTTTTTTCCACAAGTTTAATGGTTTCATGAATTACACTCAGGTTTTTGTTCCATTTTGAATTTACTTTTGTATATGGGGTTAGACAATGGCCCAGTTTCATTCTTCTACATGTAGCTGTCCAGTTTTGCCAGCATCATCTGTTGAAGAGACTGTCATTTTGCCATTGTATGTCCATGGCTCCTTTATCAAATATTAATTGACCGTATATGTTTGGGTTAATGTCTGGAGTTTCTAGTCTGTTCCACTGGTCTGTGGCACTGTTCTTGTGCCAGTACCAAATTGTCTTGATTACTATGGCTTTGTAGTAGAGCTTGAAGTTGGGGAATGAGATTCCCCCTACTTTATTCTTCTTTCTCAGGATTGCTTTGGCTATTCGGGGTCTTTGGTGTTTCCATATGAATTTTTGAATTATTTGTTCCAATTCATTGAAGAATGTTGCTGGTAATTTGATAGGGATTGCATCAAATCTGTATATTGCTTTGAGCAGGATGGCCATTTTGACAATATTAATTCTTCCTAGCCACGAGCATGGGATGAGTTTCCATTTGTTAGTGTCCCCTTTAATTTCTCTTAAGAGTGACTTGTAGTTTTCAGAGTATAGGTCATTCACTTCTTTGGTTAGATTTATTCCTAGGTATTTTATTCTTTTTGATGCAATGGTGAATGGAATTGTTTTCCTGATTTCTCTTTCTATTGGTTCATTGTTAGTGTATAGGAAAGCTACAGATTTCTGTGTGTTAATTTTGTTTCCTGCAACTTTGCTGTATTCTGATATCAGTTCTAGTAGTTTTGGGGTGGAGTCTTTAGGGTTTTTTATGTACAATATCATGTCGTCTGCAAATAGTGACAGTTCAACTTCTTCTTTACCAATCTGGATTCCTTGTATTTCTTTGTTTTGTCTATTGCCGTGGCTAGGACCTCCAGTACTATGTTAAATAGCAGTGGGCAGAGTGGGCATCCCTGTCTAGTTCCTGATCTCAGAGGAAAAGCTTTCAGCTTCTCGCTGTTCAGTATAATGTTGGCTGTGGGTTTATGATATATGGCCTTTATTATGTTGAGGTACTTGCCCTCTATTCCCATTTTGCTGAGAGTTTTTATCATGAATGGATGTTGAATTTTTTTAAATGCTTTTTCAGCATCTATGGAGATGATCATGTGGTTTCTGTCTTTCTTTTTGTTGATGTGGTGGATGATGTTGATGGATTTTCAAATGTTGTACCATCCTTGCATCCCTGGGATGAATCCCACTTGGTCATGGTGTATGATCCCTTTGATATACTTTTGAATTCGGTTTGCTAATATTTTGTTGAGTATTTTTGCATCTACATTCATCAGGGATATTGGTCTGTAATTTTCTTTTTTGGTGGGGTCTTTGCCTGGTTTTGGTATTAGGGTGATGTTGGCTTCATAGAATGAGTTTGGGAGTATTCCCTCCTCTTCTATTTTTTGGAGAACTTTAAGGAGAATGGGTATCATGTCATCTCTGTGTGTCTGATAAAATTCTGAGGTAAATCCATCTGGCCCCAGGGGTTTTGTTCTTGGGTAGTTTTTTGATTACCGTTTCAGTTTCTTTGCTCGTAATTGGTTTGTTTAACTTTTGTGTTTCTTCCTTGGTCAGTCTTGGAAGGTTGTATTTTTCTAGGAAGTTGTCCATTTCTTCTAGGTTTTCCAGCTTGTTGGCATATAGGTTTTCATAGTAGTCTTTAATAATTCTTTGTATTTCTGTGGAGTCTGTCATGATTTTTCCGTTCTCATTTCTGATTCTGTTGATTTGTGCTGATTCTCTTTTTCTCTTAATAAGTTTGGCTAGAGGCTTATCTATTTTGTTTATTTTCTCAAAGAACCAGCTCTTGGTTTCATTGATTTTTCCTACTGTTTTATTCTTCTCAATTTTGTTTATTCTCTGATCTTTATTATGTCCCTCCTTCTGCTGACTTTAGGCCTCATTTGTTCTTCTTTTTCCAGTTTCGATAATTGTGACATTAGATTATTCATTTGGGTTCGTTCTTCCTTCTTCAAGTGTGCCTGGATCGCTATATACTTTCCTCTTAAGACTGCTTTCGCTGCGTCCCACAGAAGTTGGGGCTTTGTGTTGTTGTTGTCATTTGTTTCTATATATTCCTTGATCTCTATTTTAATTTGTTCATTGATCCATTGATTATTTAGGAGCGTGTTGTTAAGCCTCCATGTGTTTATGAGCCTTTTTGTTTTCTTTGTAGAATTTATTTCTAGTTTTATACCTTTGTGGTCTGAAAAATTGGTTGGTAGAATTTCAATATTTTGGATTTTGCTGAGGCTCTTTTTGTAGGCTAGTATGTGATCTCTTCTGGAGAATGTTCCATGTGCAGTTGAGAAGAATGCATATCCTGTTGCTTTTGGATGTAGAGTTCTATAGATGTCTATTAGGTCCATCTGCTCTACTGTGTTGTTCAGTGCTTCCGTGTCCTTACTTATTTTCTGCCCGGTGGATCTATCTTTAGGGGTGAGTGGTGTGTTGAAGTCTCCTAAAATGAATGCATTGCAGTCTATTTCCCTCTTTAGTTCTGTTAGTATTTGTTTCACATATGCTGGTGCTCCTGTGCTGGGTTCTTATATATTTAGAATGGTTATATCCTCTTGTTGGACTGAGCCCTTTATCATTATGTAGTATCCTTCTTTATCTCTTGTTACTTCCTTTGTTTTGAAGTCTATTTTGTCTGATATTAGTACTGCAACCCCTGCTTTCTTCTTGCTGTTGTTTGCCTGAAATATGTTTTTCCATCCCTTGACTTTTAGTCTGTACATGTCTTTGGGTTTGAGGTGAGTTTCTTGTAAGCAGCATATAGATGGGTCTTGCTTTTTTATCCATTCTATTACTCTGTGTCTTTTGATAGGTGCATTCAGGCCATTTACATTTAGGGTGACTATTGAAAGATATGTACTTACTGCCATTGCAGGCTTTAAATTCGTGGTTACCAAATGTTCAAGGTTAGCTTCTTTAGTATCTTACTGCCTAACTTAGCTCGCTTATTGAGCTGTTATGTACACTGTCTGGAGATTCTTTTCTTCTCTCCCTTCTTATTCCTCCTCCTCCATTCTTCATATGTTGGGTGTTTTGTTCTGTGCTCTTTCTAGGAGTGCTCCCATCTAGAGCAGTCCCTTTAAGATGTCCTGTAGAGGTCGTTTGTGGGAAGCAAATTCCCTCAGCTTTTGCGTGTCTGGGAATTGTTTAATCCCACCATCATATTTAAATGATAGTCGTGCTGGATACAGTATCCTTGGTTCAAGGCCCTTCTGTTTCATTGCATTAAATATATCATGCCATTCTCTTCTGGCCTGTAGGGGTTCTGTCGAGAAGTCTGATGTTAGCCTGATGGGTTTTCCTTTATAGGTGACCTTTTTCTCTTTAGCTGCCTTTAAAACTCTTTCCTTTTCCTTGATCTTTGCCGTTTTAATTATTATGTGTCTTGGTGTTGTCCTGCTTGGATCCTTTCTGTTGGGGGTTCTGTGTATTTCCATGGTCTGTTTGATTATTTCCTCCCCCAGTTTGGGGAAATTTTCAGCAATTATTTTTTCCAAGATGCTTTCCATCCCTTTTTCTCTCTCTTCTTCTTCTGGTACCACTATAATACAGATTTTGTTCCTTTTGGATTGGTCACAGAGTTCTCTTAATTTTGTTTCATTCCTGGAGATCCTTTTATCTCTCTCTGTGTCAGCTTCTATGCGTTCCTGTTCTCTGGTTTCAATTCCATCAATGGCCTCTTGCATCTTATCCATTCTGCTTATAAATCCTTCCAGAGTTTGTTTCATTTCTGTAATCTCCTTTCTGGCATCTGTGATCTCCTTCCGGATCTCATTTCTCTTGCGTATTTCTCTACATCTCTGTCAGCATGTTTATGATTTTTATTTTGAATTCTTTGTCAGGAAGACTGGTTAGGTCTGTCTCCTCTGGTGTCTCTGTGATCTTGGTTTGCCTGTAATTTTGTCTTTTCATGGTGATAGGAAGTTTGCAGAGCTGGGACGAGTGACGGCTGGAACAACTTCCCTTCTTGTTGGTTTGTGGCCTTCCTCACCTGGGAGAACAGCGACCTCTAGTGGCTTGTGCTGGGGAGCTGTGTGCAGCCAGGGCTTCTGCTTCCTGCCCGGCTGCTATGGAGTGTATCTCCGCTGTTGCTGTGGGCATGGCCTGGCTCGGGCTGCTGCTCCGAAGTGGTGGATTCGCGTTGGAGGGGGAGCGGCCGGGAGGCTATTTATCTCCATAAGAGGCCTCCTTGTTCCCTGCAGCCCAGGGGGTTAGAGTGCCCAGAGATCCTGGGATTCCCTACCTCTGGACTAAGAGTCCCACCCTGCCCCTTTAAGACTTCAAAAAAGCACCTGCCAAAACAAAACAACGACCACAAAAAAAGAAAATAATAAATGGCCGCTCATTTTTCTTTATTCCCCAGCGCCAGCCTCAGGCACCTGCTCACCGGTCTTGCTGCCCGGTGTCCCTAGTATTGGGGTCCCTAACCCTTTAAGACTTCCTAAAAGCGCTCGCCCCAACAAAACAACAACAACAACAATAAGAAAAATGGCCGCTTGTTTTTCTTTTGTTCTCTGGCGCCAGCCTCCGATATCCGCTGGCCAGTCTTGCTGCCCTGTGTCACTAGTATTGGGGTCCCTGTCCCTTTAAGTCTTCCAAGAAGCACTCACCACAACAAAACAACAACAACCAGAAAATAAAAATGGCCGCTTGCTTTTCTTTTGTTCTCCAGCACCGGCCTCCGATACCCGCTCGCTGGTCTTGCTGCCCTGTTTCCCTAGTATTGGGGTCCCTCTCCCTTTAAGACTTCGAAAAAGCACTCACCACAGCAAAACAAGAAGAAAAAAAAGAATGGCCGCTTGCTTTTCTTTTGTCCTCCGGCACTGGCCTCTGGTACCCGCTCATCATTCTTGCTGCTCTGTTACCCTAGAATCCAGGGCCCCGCGCATGCACTGTGTCTCCGCTCTGGTCCAGATTGCTAGGGCTGGGTGTTCAGCAGCCCTGAGTTCCCTCTCCCTCCCACTCTGACTCCTCTCCTCCCGCCGGGAGCTGGGGGGAGGGGCGCTCCAGTCCCGCCTGGCCGGGGCTTGTATCTTACCCCCTTTGCACGGCGCTGGGTTCTTGCAGGTGTGGATGTGGTCTGGATGTTGTTCTGTGTCCTCTGGTCTTTATTCTAGGAAGAGTTGTCTTTGTTATATTTTCATTGATATATGTGGTTTTGGAAGGAGATTTTCACTGCTCTACTCATGCAACCATCTTGGCTCCACCAAACTATATGTTTTTTGAACCTAAAACATACAGAGTTTGAAAGTAAGATAATGGGAAAAAAACAGGAAATCCTTTTCCAACTCTAGGAAAAGCAATTTTATCTTTATTAATAGCAGATAAAACAAAGGCATAAAGTATTATTAGTGACAAAAAGGCACTATATTAAAAGGCTTATTCACTAGAACATAAAGAAATGATTTTCTTATATGTACCTGATAATATAGGTGCACCTCAAACCATGAAAGGCAAAAATGCACAGAATTGCAAGAAAAAGGTGAAAATCCCCACCTCAGTGGAAAATACTAACACCATTCTCATTTACTAATTGATAAAACAGACCAAAAAATTAGTAAGGCTATAGTAGAGTTTAGTTACTATTAATAAGCTTGGTCTATTAAGCATGTTTAGAGTTCTACTCCCCCAAAATAGTGAATATAGCCTCTGAGGCAAACTTAAAACATGTACAAAAATATGAGCATATGCTGCACTATGAACTTTCAACCAATGTCAAAGAATTGTTATCACACAAACCATTTCCCCTGGCCTCAGTACAGTTTAATTAACTCAGGTAACTAAAAACTCCCATGTTTGGAGACTTAGGAACTCATTTCCTAAGTAATTCATGAATCAAAGAAGAAATCATAGTAAAATCAAAAGATACTCTGAAATTTAATGAACTAAAGCGTCTTACTCAAAAAACTGCAAAAAGATTAAAGAAAACAATTAATCTGATAAAACTAGATATATGGAAATAATTAAGATAAAAGAAAATAGTGAAATTGAATATGAGAACACAATAGTTCTTTAAAAGACTGCTCTTTGATAAAGCTAATTGAATATGTAATTCTCTCATAAGCTTCATCAAGAGAAAAGAGAAGACACAAATAATCTTAGCAATGAGAAAGGAGATAATAAAAATATAGACTAAGCTAATAAGATCAGCGTATGTCATTATACTTGAAAACTGATGAAAGAGACTATTTACTCAAAAAATATATCCTAGCAAAACTGACAGGGATAGACAACCTGAAATAGTCTGAAATTTAACCAAAATGTGCTAGTTTAGCTAAAGTGGTTGTTAAAAGGTTGAACTTCTATAACTCATCAGTAACCACCATCCTGAGGTGTCATATTCTGGAGCCCTCTGACCACCCCAGGACCCTCTTTAGAAATGCCTCCCTCAAGGTCTCCCTCTGATCTGGTAGTTGAAGTCCCCTGACACTGTAGAATAATTTTAGGACCCAGTAACAGGCACTACCACCTGCATCATTTATGACTGGCTAATTTTCATGCAGTGCTGCTTATTTAAATATGTCCAGGATATTTAAATAACCTCTGCCACAGTCATTAAAGAAATGGAAAATAATCAATTAAAACCTATCTGCTAATAAAACAGCAGGCCTGTCAGTTTAACAAGTGACTTCTACCAAATATTACAAGAAAGAGAACATTCTAATTTTATTAATCAGTTCAGATGCTGGAAAAAGAGTGAATTCTCTTTATCTCATGTATGAAGCTAGTATGACCTTGATGCCAGTCAGACAGCATGATAATGGTATAGAAAAGGCAGATCAATCAAGGGAACAGAATTGAGAGTCCAGAAATAAACACTTGTATTTGTGGTCAGCTGATTTTCAACAAAGGTGCCTGGGTAATTCAGTTTGGAAATGTATGGGCTTTTCAACAAATGGCACTTTAGCAACTGCATATCCACATGGGGAAAGATGAATTTACACCCTTATCTCACATCACAAAAATGAACTCAGAATGGATTTCAACCTGAGTGACAGAGCAAAAACTATGTAACTCTTAGAAAAAAACATGGGGATATATCTTCATTCAACATCTATGCACAAATGATTAAAAAATTGATAAAATGCACTTAATAAAATTAAAATGCTTTGCATATCAAATGACACCATTAAGAAAGTGCATATAAAAATGGGAGATATTTGTAAATCACATCTGATAAAGGCTTTGTGTCTAAATTTATGAAGACCTCTTGCAACTCACATAAATGTACACAATGCAATTTCAAATGGGCAAAATATTTGCATAGACATTTCACCAAGGAAGATATACACATGATTAATAAGCATATGAAAAGATGTTCAACATCATTAGTCAAAAAGGAAATGCAAGTCAAAACCAAAATGAGACACCACTTCACACCCACAACAATGGCTCTAATAAAAAAGACAATAACAAGTATTGGCAAGAATGTGGTGAAACTGACTCATGGGGAGTATAAGAACAAAGAAAAACTGAAGGAACAAAACAGCAGCGGAATCACAGAACCCAAGAATAGACTGGCAGTTACCAAAGGGAAAGGGACTGGGGAGGATGGGTGGGAAGGGAGGGATAAGGCAGGGGGAAGAAAGGGGGCATTACGATTAGCATGTATAGTGTTGTGGGGGGGTACGGGGAGGGCTGTGCAACACAGAAGACAGGTGGTGATTATACAGCATCTTGCTATGCTGATGGAAGTGACTGGTGGGGTGTGTGTAGGGTACTTGGTGAGGGGGGAGCCTGGTGAACATAGTGTTCTTCATGTAATTGTAGATGAATGATACCAAAATTAAAAATAATAATTAAAAAAAAAATGTGGTGAAACTAGAACCTCATACACTGCTGGTAGGAATGTAAAACGGTTCAGCCACCTTAGAAAAAAAGTTTGGTAATTTCTTAAAATGTTAAACATAGAGCTATCTTATGACCAGAAATTCCTCTCCTAGATATCTACCCAAGAGAAATGAACACGTATGTCCATACAAAGACTTGTACAGGAATGCTTATGGTAGTATTATTCATAATAGCCAAAAAACGGAACCAATGCAAATATTTTATCAACTGGTAAATGTATAAACAATTACAGTATATCTATACAATAGAATACTACTTGGTAATGAAAAGGAACTAAGTACTAATATGTGTTACAACAAGGATGAAATTAATGAAAATGTAAAATTGGATGGTGTTGATTACGATTAGCACACATAATGTGGGGAGGGCATGGGGAAGGCAATATAGCACAGAGAAGATAAGTAGTGACTCTATAGCATCTTACTATGCTGATGGACAGTGACTATAATGAGATATGTGGTGGGGACTTGATAATGGGAGGAATCTAGTAACCACAGTGTTGCTCATGTGATTTTATATTAATGATACATAAATAAATAAAAATTGGATGGTGATGATTGTACTTTTTTAATTTATGAAAAATTAATTTAAAAATTAAAGAGTGAATTTTTATGGTATGTAAAGTATACACCAATAAAACTGTTAAAAAAACTAACCACTACTTAACTAGAAATAGAAGGAAACTCATCTAAAGTATACACCAAAACCTACAGCATATTTTTTAACTTTTTAGAAGTTTTCTCTATAAAATTAGGAAGGAGAAGAGAACATGCCTGCTATTACTGCTACCGTTCACCATTGTTTTGGGGTGGAGGGAGGCAGGGTCCTAGTTGGTACGGTAAAATTAATATATAAGGCTTGGAAGGGAAAAAATGAAAAAACATATTCCTAGGTGATATCTGTGATTTGTATCAGGTTGGCAAACTTTCTATAAAGGACTGTGTAATAAATATTTCAGGCTTTGTGTCCTATGTGGTCTCTGAGCAGCCATTGACAATACATGAATGGGTACAGCTGTGTTTCAACAAACTTTCCATAAAAACTGGCAGTAGTTCAGATTTGGCCTATAGGTCAGTTTTCTGACCCCTGATTTATAAAACCTTAGAAATTCTGCTGACAGATTATCAGAATTAGAGCTAACCAAGATTGCCAGATATAAAATCAAATTGTAAAAATCAGTAGTGTTCCTATATATTAATTAAAAAATTTTAAAGTATGTAGTTTTTAGTAATTAAAAATTTTAGTTGGTACCAGGAATAAATTACAACAGGGGATTTATGTAACCTTTATGGAGAAAATTGTAAAATTTCATTTGAGTCATCATAAGACCTAAGTAAAGTCTACTGATGAGAAGACTCTAAAACTACAATAAACAAGTTTAAAAATAAAGGATCTAAACTCATAAAGATGGGGAAATAGGAAACTAATGGTAATAAAATTATAAAATCTGGAAAGCAGGTACATGAGTCGCAACTGACTTAACAACTTATTTAAAAACTTAGTAAGTGCAAGAAAACCAATCCTAAACAGGCAGTGGGGAAAAGTTAGGAACTTAACACAATTTATACAAAATCCTCAAAAGTCATAGGAACTGGCAAATCTGGGTACTCTGCAGAAGGAGTAGCTGAAGGGAGGATTCAAGTGAAAGATATTTAAGGACTCACATCTCCTCTCTTAATCCATACCTCTGAGCAATTGACCTCCCATTTCAGCAGAGATTTCAATTTTTATTCTCACAAGAGAGTAAAACAGAGTATCTTTGTTGAAGGATGCCAGACACAATTGAAGGATTGGTTACTCTAACAAAATCAGGGGACTGAGTGACCATTTGCACATTGAATATTGAATTCAGAGATCCTCAGCCTTTTCCAGTTAATGAACCAAAGGTAACTGACATTAGGGATTCCTCAAAAAATGTCTTTATAGGCCATTTTATATAGAAGGAAGCTCAAGGTCACCCCTGCACTCAGAGTTCCCACTCAGCTTCTTAGTTCTCCATTGTTAATTATGAGCAGAAATCTACAGATAATTAGACATTTGAGAAAAGCTTCTAAAGACCTACACAAATGGAGATAATTTGGAAGAAGACTATATAGGGAGAGGAAAATTTTAAATTTAAGCAAGTCGTCTACTGATTCTCAGAAGATAAGAAAAAACAATGTATGCTTGAAGCATTGAATATTGACTGAAAGATGCTACAGAGAAAAGAAATTGAGGGAACTTTTAAAGTCTTTACACGGGTGACAAGCAACAGGTGTTCATTTTTCTTTAAACTCAACATGTGTTTTATTTATATGTTTTTCTATAGGTAGGATACAGTTCACAATTTTAATAATTAACAAAAAGGCAAAGAGAAAAAACAGGCAAGGAGTAAAAATCCATCAAAAAGACTAGGCAGGTTTGCAGAAGAGCCAAATAGCACTTAAAGAAGTAAAAAATACAACTATGGACATTTAAAATACATAGAACAGTTTAAGTAGCAGAATAGACACAGCTTAAAAAGGTAGATTGGAAGGTAGATATTGAAAAATTACTTTGAATGCAATATATGGAAATGAGGAAGAACACATGAAGGAGCAGTCATGAAAAAAGGGAGTCAGTTGTGAATGGTTCATATATCTATTTGGAGCTCCAAAAAGAACAGAGAAAATAGATGAGAGGCAATATTGGAATAAAGATGAGGGATTTTCTAGAAAATATGAATAACTGAATCTTAAGATTTAGAAAGTAAAATGGATCCCTATCAAGATAAGTGGAAATAAAAATTGGCACATATCAGAGTGAAAACTGCAGTACTCCAAAGACAAAGATAAGCCAAATGCAAGAAAAGATTAAATTATCCAAAGTAGTAATTAGATTGATAGCAGACTTAAAAATAGCAACAGCACTCCAAAGAAGAAATTCAGATGGCCATCAGGCACATGAAAAGATGCTCCACATTGCCAATTATCAGGGAAATGCAAATTAAAACCACAATGAGGTATCACCTCACACCAGTAAGGATGGCAAATATCCAAAAGACTAGGAACAACAAATGCTGGCGAGGATGTGGAGAAAGGGGAACCCTCCTACACTGCTGGTGAGAATAGAAACTAGTTCAACCACTGTGGAAAGCAGTATGGAGGTTCCTCAAAAAATTAAAAATAGAAATACCATTTACCCAGGAATTCTACTCCTAGAAATTTACCTTAAGAATGCAGGATCCCAGTTTCAAAAAGACATATGCACCCCTATGTTTATTGCAGCACTATTTACAATAGCCAGTAAATGGAAGCAACCTAAGTGTCCATCAGTAGATGAATGGATAAAGAAGATGTGGTACATATACACAGAATATTATTCAGTCATAAGAAGAAAACAAATCCTACCATTTGCAACAACATGGATGGAGTAGAGGATATTATACTCAGTGAAATAAGCCAGGTGGAGAAAGATAAGAACTAAATGATTTCACTCATCTGTGGAGCATTAAGAACAAAGCAAAAACTGAAGGAACAAAACAGAGGTAGACTCACAGAACCCAAGAATGGAATAAGTTGCCAAAGGGAAAGGGACTGGGAAGGATGGGTGGGAAGGGAGGGATAAGGGGAATAAGTGGCATTATGGTTAACACACATAACATGGGGGTTAGGCAGTATAGCACAGAGAAGACAAGTAGTGACTCTATAGCATTTTACTATGCTGATGGACAGTGACTGTAATGGGATATGTGGTGGGGACTGTGATTATACATTAATGATACCAAAATAAATTTAAAAAAAGAAACTGCCAAAAAAATAAAAATAGAAACAGCAGAAGCCAGAAGTCAGTGGAATATTATCCTCAAATTTCAGGAAGAAATAATTACCAATCTAAAGTTACAGGCTCAGCTAAACCTATAATAAAAAAAGAGTGTAGTAAAGATTTGCAGAACAATAAAAGGTGAGGGAGTTAACAAAGTCACTTAAAAAAATATACTTCAGAAATAAAAAGAATAATCCAAAGAAGGAAAGTTAAAGACTAAAGGAATGGTGAGCAGAAAGACTGTAAGTCAAAGCATACACTTACTACAGATGCTAATTTGAAGGGCAAAAAATGACTACCTCTGAATCCTTACATTTATGATGACTCAAGGTTTTTGGTTTGATGTCTCCATAGGTGTACAGAAGATGGGTGTCCACATAAGAAGTTCTTTCACACTCGTTTTCTCATGAGAATGAGATTAACACCAGATTGTTCCAAAATGTTGATCTCAACGTCCTCTGGGTATCTCTTGATTTTGCATGATCTTGACTTAACCAAGTCTTTAGAAGTAGGCAGCTATCCCATTTTGAGAGCAAGAAGAACTACATCAAATTCAGGTAAGCTTTTCTTTTTTGCTTAAGAGTTTCCCAAAGAATCTCAGACACCGTGTATGTTTCCTTTCTGAGAATGAGAACAGGAAGGGAAGAAAAGTAAAAGACCTTCTTTATAAATCTCAGCAAGAACTTTTTTCCAAAAAGTGGAATGATCTGTATGTATCTCTGACATAGCATTAGTTTGTCTCAAAAATGAGCTAGGAAGATTGGTTGCTAACTCTAAAAATATTTTCTTTTAGCTCTCTGCTAGCCAGAAAATCTTCCATCAGTACTTCTAAATCATCACTATCTCAAAAATTAGTGATGGCCCAAGGTAGTTGTCAATCTTTTTAAGTCCTAGAACCTGGCAGCTTTTAAGTTATTGTTGGTGAAGAATTTGTCTTCAATCTATATCATATCTTAGACTTCCCAATGTCCAGACATAGTTGGCTGGTGCCATCTTATCTTATGACCCCTAAAAATCGTCTTGCTAAAGCCCTGATTCTTTCTTCCTTTGCTGATCCCATTAGACTTAAGTGAAATTGGGGCTCAGAAAAACTTTGACACCACAGTTGTCTATATTATGTGATAGAGACTGTATTTCATCTACCTTTGGGAATAAGGGCTGATCCAGGAACATACCCACCATTTGTAATATTGTGTTTATGAACAGGAGCCCAGAAAAAAAGAGACTTAAGCATTTGGAACACATACTGCTCATGAATTGCGATTAAAAACCAGCTTCTAAATGTAGGTGGGCAGGGGGGCATGGGAAAGGCAGTATAACAGAGAAAACTAGTAGTGATTCTATAGCATCTTACTATGCTGATGGACAGTGACTGTAATGAGGTATGTGGTGGGGACTTAATGGGGGGAGTCTAGTAACCACAATGTTGCTCATGTAATTGTATATTAATGATACCAAAAAAAAAAATCAGGTTCTAATGGTTGGACTCTTTCTCCTGCCTGCACAGGTCAACTTCTGAAGACCCCTTTGGGAATGTACAGGCCTGCATTTTCCCAATTTCACTGCTAAAAGTAGAAATTGGTTTTAACAATGAACTCAAATGCAAGGGATTTCATAAATATGCGAGTACAATCAGGTTCAGGATTTTTTGTAGGTTAAATGTTAATAAACCAACTTGTTGAGTAATAGTGATTTAGAAGGTCTAGTTGGCATTTTTTGATTCAGAAATCAAGAAGGTTTTCTGTTTATAAGGGTAATTTCTGATACTTACTAATATGAAAGGGAATTAGATTAATAAGAATCCCCACAGAAGTGTTGGCCCCTAGAAAAATGTGATGAAATAGATGTTGCTATTTGGAGTAATACATCAAAAACTCAGTGAATCTGATATTTATTTTATTTTTCCACAGATTTGTATTTCAAACTTAGTACTTCATTTCAAAGATAATAGTCACATAATTTCAAGAGTGATAATACAAGTTTTTGGTATGCTTTAAGAAGGATCTGTTCATATTCTCAGTAATGGGCCTGATGTTTGGGTCTGATTCTACCATTAAACAACATTAAATCACTATAGAGATAATAAGCCAGAGGTGCTCCTTTGTTGATTTGGTTTTACATTTGTATTTCACTTAAGCAAGTCACATAAAAGGTATACAAGGTTTTAGAAAGGGACTAGGGCTTAGAACCCTTCCAAGAGCTGCAATGCCAATTTAATTGGACATGTTCTTGCTGTGTTTCAGATGGATTTTCACAGTATATATGATTCAAGTAATTGATTGAAAAATTTAGAGACACTACCAGAGTTTTGCCAGATTTATTGTCAGAATTTTTTGTATTTTCAAGATATGACCACTTCATCAAGTTCATCTGGTCCTAGAGTTTCTGGTTCACCTTGTCATCATAGTGATTCCAATTCATCTGAGAAGCACATGTCACGAGCTTCACAGAGAGAAGGTAGGTTAAAAGTTGGATTTTATAATCTTGGAACAACAGATTCTACAAAATAGCTTTCTTTGGTTTAGTTTTAATCTGTACAAATAAAAACCAATAGAGGTTAAGCTGTTCCTTGCCCCTTGGCCTTCATTTTCAAAAAGCTAACCAGTCTCTAGAGTTGAGTATCTTGGGCTTAATCTTTGTTGGAATTTATTGAGTTTTGATTTTATTTCCTGGACTTAGTTTGGTCTAGTGTGGAGAAGTAGTAGTTGGGGAATACAGATTTCAATCAAGGTTGTTAATGAAATGAGATTATGTATATGACAGTAATTTCACAGGTGATGAGTTTATCACATGCTTATGAAAGTTGCCTGGTTCCAGGCTGGTTGGCTGTTTGCTCTGCCATTTCCTTATTTCAGTGATGCTTGACAGCCTCAGAGGGTTTTGGGATAAAGTGAGCTGCAGTCTGGCCTCATTCTGCTTCTGTCAGGTTTTCCCTAGCCACTCTGGCAAAACTAGCTACTTAGCCTATTCCTTCCACCTCCTCACTGGAATGCTTTCTACCAATGCAGATTTCACCTACCATCCTCTCCATACCAATCCACATCTGAGCTCTTGCAGCACTTTTTGTTTGCCCTCCTCTTTGTGATAGTCAGATACGGTTTTTTGTAATTTTGGGTCACCTTTTGTAGATAAGCATATCTCCTACCTAGATATTTAGGGGAGGTTCTATACATCAGACTTCTAATTTGTGTTTTCCCTGAGTGGCCTCATCTGGTAAATGCTTGATAAATGCGTATGTGATTATTTTGCAAGAAGGTTTGAGAGCCCTTCCTAACCTAACCTGTAGCCTGTCTACTTTTCTCTGGATATTGAAGATTGTGCTATTTCACTTTAAGTTTAAATGTAGAGTTTTAAACCTTAAGCGATTTTAAAGATTTATGCCAATATGTGTAACATTTCTCCTTTGATTTGTAGCAGAAAACTTAATTTGCAGATTCTAACTGTTCTTCTCCTTCTATTTTTGGCCATGGGAAACATGCCAAGGCTCTTAGTAATCACTGAAAAAAATCTTTATGAACTAAACCATCCATGAGAAAAAAAACTTAAGAAGAACAGTTGACATGTTTGCTTATTGCAGTGGTAAACCTAAAAACAAAACTGTACAGCAATTTCATGCTATAGAGAATTGGGAATGGGAGGAGGGATGGTGAATGGGGAGCCTGGGCAGAGAAAGGAAGAAAATCAGGGAGTGGAAAAAGAATGGAAGGTGGGGTTTATAGGTAACATTGCTCTAAATGTTGGAAATACTGGGTTTTCAGGTGTCAGAATGTTAGCACCATACTGTGCATATGTGTATAGAGTTGAGGCTTTCCAACTCATTTCAGGATTAGAATTCTTTTTTTAACATGAAATCTGCTGTGGATTCTTAAGGATGTAGCACAAATAAAAGAGTAACTCCAGTTCAGGTGAAATTAGGAAGGTCCTTGACCCTCTTGTCTTCCCCACCCCATGTCCACCCTGGCTCCTGGTGGTTCCCCAATTTTGCTAGTTCTTGAAGAACCAGCTTAAAAACCACAACTATGTATATAGAATAGGAATGGGTTTCTTTCCCAATTTTGTTACAGATTTTAAAATTAATTATTTGAATTGGAGTGTTTTTCTGTAAAATTGTTATTAAGTTTGGTCACATATGAAGTGATTATTAAGGTATAGTTTGGTTGTAACAATGTAATTTGAAGCCTCACAGATTTAAGTCAGTGCTGTAGCAACCTAAAGAGAATCATTTAAAGGAATATAGCATTTCTGCACTATTGACAATAGCCAAGATATGGAAGCAGCCTGAGTGTCCATCAGTAGATGAATGGATAAAAAAGATGTGGTAGATACACACAATGGAATATTATTCAGCAATAGAAAAGAAATCCTGCCATTTGCAACAACATGGATGTATCTAGAGGGCATTATACTCAAATAAACCACGCAGGAAAGACAAATACCTAATGATTTTACTTATTTGTGGAGTACAAAAACAAAGCAAAATAGATGGGGAAAAAAAGATGGCGGTGTGAGAAGTGAGGCAGAAACCTCCTTCCAAAAAACCACATATAACACAAAAATACAGCAAATACTACTAATCCTTAAAGAGTTACTGGAAAGAAGACTGGAGCAGATGATGGCCTACATCTGGGGAAAAGAGAAGACCTCATGGAAAAGGGTGAAGTACCAAAGCCGTGATCCGGCAGAACCCAAACTCTTCCTCCTTCCCAGCTCACCGGTGGGAGGAAGAGAAACACAGTGGGGAGGGAGTATAAGCCTGGGACTGCTGAATGCCCAGCCTTGGAGATCTGATCCAGGAGCACAATCCCACATTACCTGGTGCTCTGGAGATAAGTGGGGTTGGAAGGCAAAGACAGGCAGAATACTTGGAGAAACTTGAGATTCCAGCTGCTTGTGGAGAACAGGTACCCACAACCCACTGCTCCAGGACAAAGGCAGGCACTTTGAAAGACTTCCCAGTAGTGAGAGGGCTGCTAAAGGGGCAAGGATTACACAGAGCTTGCTCAAGAGAAAGGATAGGTGGACAAAATCGCCCCAGCACATGCGGCCTGGCAGTTTGGGAACTTTCAAGAGCTTCAGGCACTCCATCCATATGGCTGGCAATGCAGCGCTGAGGCCACCCATGGTGATACATAGCCTGCCACTCCATCTTCCCAGGGAGCACTGGTTCACAGACCTGCCATCCCTGCCATCATGCCAGGCTAGCTGAAGGGCAGCTCTGCCTACAGAAGCTACAGGGGTGTAATGCAGAGGCTCCTCCCTGCATGCTCAGCCCACTGACCTTGGCAATGGAGGAAGGCACTGTGGCCAGAAATCAGGAAGACCTCTTTCCTCCTGGTAGGCACTGGGGCCAATCACCTGTGACTTCTGCCATTGCTTCAAGTGCTGGGCAGCTCCAGAGAATGATCTTCTGGGCACTAGAGGGTGCCGCCTACTTAAAGTTATTATTCCATGGTAATCATTAGAAATATGAAATGGCAAAGGATCTGGTACAAACCAAAACCCCTCAAACACCAGAAGGAGGGCTAAGTGAAACTGAACTCACCAATTTTGATAAAGATTTCAAAATACAAATCATAAACATGTTCACAGAGCTACAGGAAAATATTCAGGATCTCAGGGAGGACTTCAACAAAGATAAAAACGGAAAAAATTCAATATCTGAAATGAAACATACAATGGAGGGATTTCAAAGCAGATTAAATGAAGTAGAGGAGATGGTAAATGAAATAGAAATTAAGCAACAGGAAAATGAAGCTGAGGCACAGAGAGAAAAAAAGGATCTCAAGGACTGAAAGAATAGTAAGAGAACTGTGTGACCAATCCAGACAGAACAATATTCGCATTATAGGGGTACCAGAAGAAGAAGAGAGAGAAAAAGGGATAGAAACTCTCATTTGAGGAAATAATTGCAGAAAACTTCACCAATCTGGGGAAGGATAGAGTCTCTCAGGCCATGAAAGTCCACAGATCTACCAACATAAGGGACCCAAGAACACCAAGACATATAATTAAAATGGCAAGGATCAAGGACAAGGACAGAGTATTAAAAGCAGCCAGAGAGAGAAAAAAGATCACATACAAAGGAAAACCCATCAGGCTGTCGTCAGACTTCTCAGCAGAAACCTTACAGACCAGAAGGGAGTGGCATGATGTATTTAGTGCAGTGAAACAGAAGGGCCTAAAACCAAGAATACTCTAGCTGGCAAGATTATCATTTAAATTTGAAGCAGGGATTAAACAATTTCCAGATAAGGAAGAGTTGATGGAATTTACTTCCCACAAACCATCTCTACAGTGTATTTTGGAGGCACTGTCATAGATGGAAGTGCTCCTAAGGCTAAATAGCTGTCACCAGAGGTAATAAAACCACAGTAAAGAAAGTAGAACAGTTAATTACTAAGCAAATGTAAAATTAAATCAACTACCCCAAAAGTCAGTCAAGGGATACACAAAGAGTACAGACTATGACATCTAATATATAAAGAGTGGAGGAGGAAGAAAAAGAAGGGAGGAAAAAAAATCCTTAGATTGTGTTTGAATTAGCTTAATAAATGAGTTAAGTTAGACTGTTAGATAGTAAAGAAGCTGCCCTTGAACCTTTGGTAACCTCGAATGTAAAGCCTGCAATGGCAATAAGTACATATCTATAATCACCCTAAATGTAAATGGACTGAATGCACCAATCAAAAGCCATAGAGTTATAAAATGGATTAAAAAACCAGATCCATCTATATTCTGCCTACAAGCGATTCACTTTAAACCCAAAGGCATACACTTACTAAAAGTGAGGGGACGGAAAAGATATTTCATGCAAATAATAGGGAGAAAAAAGCAGGAGTTGCAGTATTAAATCGGACAAAACAGACTTCAAAACAAAGAAAGCAACAAGAGACAAAGAAGGACAGTACATAATGATAAAGGGGTCAATCCAGCAAGAGGATATACCCATTATAAATACCTATGCACCCAGCATAGGAGCAACTACATATGTGAAACAAATACTAACAGAATTAAAGGGGAAAGAGAATGCAATGCATTCATTTTAGGAGACTTCAACACACCACGCACCTCAAAGGACAGATCAACCAGACAGAAAAAAGTAGGGAGACAGAGGCACTGAACAATACATAGAACAGATGGATCTAAAAGACATCTACAGAACACTCTCCCCAAAAGCAGCAGGATACACATTCTTCTTAAGTGCACATGGAACATTTTCCAAAATAGATCACATACTAGACCACAAAAAGAGCCTCAGTAAATTCAGAAGAATTGAAATTGTACAAACCAGCTTCTCAGACAACAAAAGTATGAACCTAGAAATAAATTATGCAAAGAAACAAAAAAGCCCACAAACACATGGTGGCTTAACAACAGCTCCTAAATACTCAATGGATCAGTGGCCACATAAAAACAAAGATCAAGCAATAGATGGAGACAAATGAAAACAGGAACTAATGAAAACCCAAAATTTGTGGGACACAGGGAAGGCCATTCTAAGAAGAAAGTAATTGCAATACAAGCTTACATCAGAACAGAACAATCCGAAGTGAACAGTCTAAACTCAATTAATGAAAATAGAAAGAAAACAAATGAGGCCCAAAGTCAGTAGAAGGAGGGACAAAATAAAGTGCAGAGCAGAAATAAATAAAAAGGAGAAGAGTAAAACAATAGAATCAATGAAAGCAGGAGCTGGTTCTTTGAGAAAATAAAGTAGATAAACGCCTAGCCAAACTTAACAAGAAGAAGAGAGAGTGTACACACATAAACAGAATCAGAAACGAGAAAGGAAAAATCACTATGAACACCACAGAAATACAAAAAATTAACATAGAATACTATGAAAAATTATTTGCTAACAAATTGGATAACCTAGAAGAAATGGAAAACTTTCTAGAAAAATACAACCTTCTAAGACTGACCCAGGAAGAAACAGAAAATCTAAACAGACCAATTACCAGCAATGAAATTGAAGTGGTAATAAAAAAACTCCCTAATCCGGGCGATGCTGCAGTTGTGGCTGTGTCCATCCCACCGTTTCCTGGACTTGCCACTGGAATGAGGAGGGAGATGTCTAGGCTGGCATGTGCATACAGTGAGACAACGAATTTGAGTGGACCTGTACTGTTGGAACTCAACCAGGAGTTGGGAGGGGTGCAAGTTGTAGCGCTCCAAAATCTTACGACTATAGACTATCTACGGTTAAAAGAACATATGGGATGTGAACAGATCCCAGAAATGGGTTGCTTTAATTTGTCTGATTTCTCTCAGACTGTTCAAGTACAGTTGGACAATATCCATCTTATCATAGACAAATTTTCACAAATGCCTATGGTGCCTAACTGGTTTTCTTGGCTTCACTGGAGATGGATGGTAATTAAAGATTTGCTTAGTTTATGTCACCATATTCCTATTATGTTAATATGTGCGCACAAGTTAGTTAGTAGTTTAAAACCTATACATGCTTAAGGTACTCTACAAGAAGATATGTCAAAGAAATAATCAATCTTCCCATGTTTTCTTCCATATGCTACCTCTATAACTTTTCTTCTTCCTTCCTAATTACAACCCTTAAATAGAATCCGTGCCTCATATCGAATTTACCAAGCATCATAATTCCTCCAGGTGGTAAAGATACCTCGAGACAAGTGCTGGGCATAGAAGCCACACGGCATAAATCTGCAAAGAAGTAAAAAGCTAACCTTTTCAAACAATATGGCTTCTCTCTCACTTACCAACTTTACATTTCCCTGTATGGCCCCGGAAGATGACTGGTTAGCGAGAGACGGGTAAGATTCCTCAAGGGAGGAACAACCTAAGACAGGCACAGTTGTAGGGGGGCCATCAGGTGAGAAATCGGGGAACAACAGTGGTGAAGCTTAGAACCTCACCCCCCCTATTTTGAGAGAAAGCTTCTGCATCCGTGGATGTTTTATTGCCCTTGTCTAGCTCGGATTAGCACATAGTCTACAGGCACACACATGATCATCTACAATTGCTCTCTTACAACACTAAACTATGTTTTCTACCTTTATCTTGCATCTACCTACCACTTCAGCATTTTATTAAAAATAAAAATAATAATAATAATAAAGGGAGAAATGTGGTATCCACATATAAATCAAGTATAAAAATCAAACGAATATTCATATTTGACCTGATTGTTTATAGTTCATAATGCGTGATCAAAACCGAAAGTTTCTGTGATGAATGCCCTTGTACTGTTCACCATGTAAGAACTTATTCACTATGTAAGAATTCGTTCACCATGTAAGAACTTGTTCATTATGCTTCAGAAGATTGGAGACTGACGAGAATTAGGCTTGAGATGGATTAATGATTGTGCATTGAGCATTGACCCCCCTATACAGAATTTTATTGTTGTTAACAACCATTTGATCAATAAATATGAGAGATGCCCTCTCAAAAAATAAAAATAAAAAAACTCCCTAAGAACAAAACCCCTGGACCAGATGGCTTCACCACTGAATTTTATCAAACATTTGAAGAAGACCTAATACCCATCCTCCTTAAAGTTTTCCAAAAAGTAGAAGAGGAGGGAATACTCCCAAACTCATTCTATGAGGTCAACATCACTCTAATACCAAAACCAGGCAAAGACACCATGAAAAAAGAAAATTATAGACTAATTTCCCTCATGAACATAGATAAAAAATACTCAAAATATTAGCAAACTGAATTCAAAAAGAGATCAAAAAGATGAGTCATGATCAAGTGGGATTTATTCCAGGGATGCAAGGATGGTACAATATTTGAAAATCCACCAATGTCATACACCACATCTACAAAAAGTTCAAAAGACACTTGATCATCTCACTAGATACAAAAAAGATATGACAAAATTCAATATTCATTCATTATATAAACTCTCAACAAAATAAGTATAGAGGGCAAGTACCTCAACATAATAAAGGCTATAAATGACAAACCCACAGCCAACTTCCTACTTAACAGTGAAAAGATGAAAGCTTTTCCTCTAAGATTAGGATGCCCAGTCTCCCCATTTTTATTCAACGTAGTTCTGGAGGTCCTAGCCACGGCAATCAGATGACACAAAGAAATAAAAGGCACCCAGATCAGTAAGGAAGAAGTTAAACTGTCTGTGTTTGCAGATGACATGATATTGTACATAAAAAAAAAAACCTAAAGAATCCACCCCAAAACTACTAGAGCTAATAACTGAATTCAGCAATGTTGCAGGATACAAAAGTAATACACAGAAATCTGTTGCATTCCTATGTACTAATGATAAACTAGAAGAAGGAGAAATCAGGAAAAGAATTTCATTTACAATTGCACCAAAAAGAATAAAATATCTAGGAATAAACCTAACCAAGGAGGTGAAAGACCTATATCCTGAAAACTACAAGACACTCATGAGAGAAATTAAAGAAGACACCAAGAAATGGAAATACATTCTGTACTCATGGATAGGAAAGAATTAATATTGTCAAAATAGCCATCCTGCCTAAAGCAATCTACAGATTCAATGCAATCCCTATCAAAATACCAATGGCATTCTTTAATGAACTAGAACAAATAGTTCTAAAATTCATATGGAATCACAAAAGACCCTGAATAGCCAAGGCAATCCTGAGAAGGAAGAATAAAACTGGAGGAACTATGCTCCCCAACTTCAAGCTCTACTACAAAGCCATAGTAATCAAGGCAATTTGATACTGGCACAAGAACAGACCCATAGATCAATGGAAGAGAATAGATAGCCCAGATATAAACCCAAGCATATATGATCAATTAATATATGATAAAGGAGCCATGGATATACAAATGGGGAAATGACAGCCTCTTCAACAACTGGTGTTGGCAAAACTGGACAGCTACATGTAAGATAATCAAACTGGATTACTGTCTAACTCCATACACAAAAGTAAACTCAAAATGGATCAAAGACCTGAATGTAAGTCATGAAACCATAAAATTCTTAGAAGAAAACTTAGGCAAAACTCACTTGAATATAAACATGAGCAACTTTTCCTGAACACATCTCCTCAGGAAGGAAAACAAAAGCAAAAATGAACAGATGGGACTACATCAAACTAAAAAGCTTCTGTACAGCAAAGGACACCATCAGTAGAATAAAAAGGCATCCTACAGTATGAGAGAACATATTTGTAAATGACATATCCAATAAGGGGTTAACGTCCCACATATATAAAGAACTCACATGCTTCAACACACAAAAAGCAAATAACCTGATTAAAAAATGGGCGGAGGATCTGAACAGACACTTCTCCAACAAAGAAATTCAGATGGCCAACAGGCATATGAGAAGATGTTCCACATCACTAATTATCAGGTAAATGCAAACTAAAACCCCAGTGAGATATCACTTCATACCTGTTAGGATGGCCAACATCCAAAAGACAAGGAGCAGCAAATGCTGTTGAGGCTGTGGAGAAAAGTGAATGCTCCTACACTGTTGGTGGGAATGTAAATTAGTTCAGCCATTGTGGAAAGCAATATGGAGGTTCCTGAAAAAACTAAAAATAGAAATACCATTGGACCCAGTCAGTCCACTCCTAGGAATTTACCTGAAGAAAACAAGATCCCTGATTCAAAAAGACATAAGCACCCCTCTGCTTATCGCAGCACTGCTTACAATAGCCAAGATATGGAAGTAACCTAAGTGTCCATCAGTAGATGAATGAGATAAAGAAGATGTGGTACATATACACAGTCGAATATTATTCAGCCATAAGAAAACAAATCCTACCATTTGGAGCAACATGGATGTGTCTAAAGGGTATTATACCCAGTGAAATAAGCCCGGCAGAGAAAGACAAGTACCAAATGATTTCACTCATTTGTGGAGTATAACAACAAAGCAAAACTGAAGGAACAGAACAGCAGCAGACTCAGAGACTCCAAGAAGAGACTAGGGGATATCAAAGGGAAAGGGGTGGGGAAGGAGGGAGAAGGGGACTAAGGGGCATTGTGATTAACCCATATAATGTAGGGGGGTCACAGAGAAGGCAGTATAGCACAGAGAAGACAAGTAGTAACTGTAGCATCTCACTAGGCTGGTGGACAGTGATTGCAGTGGAGTGTGTAGGAGTGACTTGATAATATGGGTGAAGATAGTAAGCACAATGTTGCTCAATTGAATCCTTTTTAAGATTGCATATCAGTGACACCTCAATAAAAACAAATACAAAGCAAAAGAGAAGGAAAAAAATAGCAGTAGACTCATAGACACCTAGAAGGGACTAGTGGTTATCATAGGAGGGGGGGTTGGGGAGGGTGGAGGGAGAAGGGGATTAAGGGGCACAATAACTCTCAATCACAATATGCGTTGGGCACAGGAACAGTAGTACAGCATGGAGAAGACAGTTAAAGCCTCTGCAACATCTTACTATGTAGATGGACAGTGACTGCAATAAGGAGGGTGAGGACTTGATAGTATGGGTGAATACTGAACCACTGTGTTGTGTATTTGAAACCATCATAATTTTGTATATCAATGACACTTTAATTTTTAAAAATCAGTAGCATTTCTATTGAGAAACAATTCACAAAAGGTCATCATGATGGAGCTCATTATCTTCAAAGCAGCTCCTTTCACAGGCAGAGAAATGTTGAGGTATTTCTGCTGATACCAAATTTCTAAGCTACTTCCTTACAATGTCTATGAAAGTGGTTCTCCATGTACCTGAGGGATATGTCAGTACTCCCATCAGAGACAGTGCCTTCCTGTAGCATTCACTATCACTGGGGACGAGATAGAAGGAAATGAGAGGCCATAGCAGAGTACCAGAATATATATGATTGGCAGTATCGCCCACCCCTTGTTTTGACCTGCCTCTGTGTGAGGTGCCCTTCCTCACCTCCAAAATTGTAGGTCTGTTTGTCATTTGTAGTACTGGAATTGGGGGCCCTAAGTCCTGCTGCACAATAGCCTTTTATTTATGTGAAGGGAGTCTTCATGGCTTCCAAGTATTTCCTTCTGTGGAGTAGAGAGCACAGGTCCTCTGGGGTGTCAGTTGAGATGAAAATTGTTTCCTTTTATTTTTCCAGATTCCTTTCATGCCCTAACTTTTGCCACATAACTTTGCTTCTGAGATCAAATCAAAAGGACCCCTAGTCAACATTAATGCCTTAGCCTTAGGTCATTGGTGATTCCTGCTGCAGTACCTTGCATTTTTTAGCTTTAGTCATATAGTTCCTCATCCCCTCACCTGCATATATTGAGGGGCACCATGTTTTGTTTTGTTTTTAACTGAAGTATCATTGATATACAATCTTATATTGGTTTCAGGTATATAACATAGTGGTTCAACAGTTACCCATATTTAAATCCTTACCCCCACTAGCGTAGTTACTGTCTGTCAACATAGGAAGATGTTACAGATTCATTGGCTATATTCTCCATGCTGCACTGCTATCCCTGTGACCAACTTACATTATGATTGAATTTTTGTGGCACTGCGTTGTTTTTTTTTTTTTCCCCACATGTGGTAGCATACGGGGCAGGTGAAGGACTGGCAAGAAATCAAAGCTTTGATGAGCGCTTTAATCCTTTGATAATACAATCCCACATCCTAATTTTCTTGTATCTCAGGAGTTTCACCACGAAATAGTCTTGAAGTCTTAACCCCTGAAGTTCCTGGTGAGAGAGACCGTGGAAACTGCATAACATCCTTACAGCTGCACCCAAAAGGCTGGGCCACTCTTCTGCGATGCTCCAGTAACACTGATGATCAGGAGGTACAGGCAGCAGCTGTCCGCCTGTGACAGGGCTGATCAAATGAGGGCCATTGCCGTGTGTGCTCCTGGCACCTTTATCCCTGGGAAGCCCTCTTCCTCCTCTGTGACCTCAGTGTGGCAGGCCGGAGAGGACTTTAAAGTATCACCAGCTCAGCTTATTCTCATCTTCTTAATTCTTGCCTCCTTCATCTATTATAAAAAACCCATGCATAGTAAACATAGAACTGATATGTTTCAGCCAAGCTGGCTAAATGTGAAGTTTCACTAAGCCAACTGAATATGATAATTTTCTCTTTTTAAAAACCAGGGGAATATTTAGGAAAGGAAGGGACTAAACTGATGATGAGCAGAAAATGCCTCATAGGATTTTAGGATTCTCACCACTCTGGAAGGCCGGAGTCTCAATATTTCTAGATGCCACACTGAAAGGAGAGAAGAGCCTCTGAAATATGTCAGAGGAGAGGTATTCTAGGGCTTGGATGTCTTAACCTTAGAATTTTTTAAATATCAAGATTGTTGTTACTCTTGGAAAAAGGAATTATTACTATAGAAGTCACAGCAACCTCAGGGAATAAAAGGCATTGGTGCACATAGTAGAGAATAACCTTAGTTTATAAAGATAAGAAGGTATGGGCCCTACGCATTAGTTTGGAGGGGTAGCATTCATCTGAATGATTTCTTGCACTTCTTCTGTGGCTTTAGCGTTCTGTTGAGCATTTTTTTAAAAGGCATATCTGTAGCATTTTCTGGGGCTGTGTAACTTTGGTTTGTCTTTCTCTCCCACCTAGTGGACATGTGTCTATGAATTCCAGGAGGGAGCGCCTGTGCGACCTGTCTCACCTCGCTGTTCTCTACGACTGACTCATTACATTGAAGAAGCCAACGTAGGCAGGGGTTATATCAAAGAACTTTGCTTCAGCCCTGATGGGCGAATGATTTCTTCCCCACATGGCTACGGGATTCGCTTGTTGGGATTTGACAAACAGTGCAGTGAACTGATTGACTGTTTGCCCAAAGAAGCCAACCCCTTGCGGGTGACCCGTTCCCTGTACTCTCATAAAGACGTGGTACTGACGACAAAGTTCTCTCCAACGCATTGTCAGATTGCCTCAGGGTGCCTCAGCGGGCGGGTTTCTTTGTACCAGCCGAAGTTTTAGGCACAACGTACATCAAGTAAGGACTGCTTCTGCTGTTTGACTTATAAATTACTTCAATTTAGGTGAAGTATTTTATTTTTAGAAGATCTTAAAAGTTTGGGCCAAGATCCTGGTTCTTACAGGTCCGTGAACACCCCTGACCCCAGGACTCGGGCGTCCAGCGCCCCAGGGGCCCGCAGGTGGCCTCCGCAGCGGCCCCTTGTGCAGCACGCCTCAGCTCCTGCTCACCTGGGCGCCGAGCGACGGCTCTTCTGGTGATTGTGCATGGTAGCTCTCGCCAAGGTTCTTCTGTTTTTGTTTTTGGTGTGAATTTTGTGGACATTTGGCAGGAGTTTTGGTTGGGTTAGGAGAAACCTGTGATACTAGTATTGAATAAAACCCAGAAGTTTGATGTTGGCATACTGATTGTTGGAAAAGAAATTTCATCGCATCAGTATACCTGGCCTTTTAAAGTTGCTGTTACGTTTCTCTATAACGAGCACAGATAATGAATGGCATTTTTCTCATAAATGTTAAGTCTTGTAACAAAATGTCTTTTAAATTTCCTGTTAAAATTACACGTATTTTTTCATCATGAGGGAATTTGTTGTTAAATTTAAAGAAAATATTACCACCTCTCTTTGTAATTTATTTATATGGATTTAAAAATCTCTAGCATGTGTCTTACTTGGTGTTTTGTTCCTGTGAACAGCTTTAAGAAGGAAAAGAGACAGATGGGGCTTTGGTCATTTCTACTGTATAGAAGAGGTTTGAACTATTAGATAAGTCCACTCTCTGGCCACAGAGTGAGAACAGTGTGGCTTAGACTTTGTTTTCTCAGCCAGATAAAGGGTGAATCAAGAGTAGAGAGGTTGTTTTTACTTGTCTTTCTTCCTCGAGCCCGGTGGCACAAGCTGCAGTCTCTCACTGTTAGGGGAGCTTGCAGCCCTCTTCAAGAACTGCCAGACAGAACTTTTGTTGTGTTTTATTAGTACACGGCAAGTAAAAAGCATTAAGCAGGGGTCAAGCACAAGGCTGACTGCTGAAGCAAGCAGTCTTCTAGTCTCCTGCACTTTGAACGGTATTGTGTTTTGAAGGGATTTGCCAGAGGCCAGAGTAATTGAAGCCACATGCTAGCTTTTTACCTCTTAGACCACATTCTTTTAGGCCAGTGGTTCTCAAAAATTATAATCATTGAGGAGCTTGTGAAAAACACAGAAACCTGGCCCTCACCATGGGAGTCTTGGATTCAGCCACGGTGAGGACAGGAATCTACATTTTTAATAAGAACCCCAAGTAATCTTTATTCACAGTTTAAAAAACACTACCTTAAACATTATTAAATACTTCTCTTCCCATCAGTGCTTAACATAACTCTGAGAAGGTGTTTTGATGATTTAAAAAACAGTAAATGAAAGAAATTTTTGAGGTAGAAAATAACTTAAAATGGATCAATCTCATTATTCGACAAATGAGAAAAGTTAAGTAACTTATCTAAAGTCATCCTGCAAAATTAGTGGCAAAGCTAGGACGTGAATTCAAGTCTCCTAATTCTTTGCTCAGGGCAATTTCTATTGTATTATGCTGGCTGTTAGAACAATGCCTTATGAACACTTTAAGCTGTATTATTGTGAATACCCTTAAACTGGCCTGTAGATTGAAAAAGGATAGCATACGAATAGATGCTGGGAATTCCAGCCATAAGAAAAAAAGCATTTTAAATCTTACAGAAATGTTTAAGGAACCCAAATACGTGAATAAAAATGACACTTCTCTGTAGGTCCTACCAGACAGCCATTCACACACATGTATGGAGGTTACATCTTGCTTGGAACAATATTGGCTCTAGGACAAATTTTTAAAATTAGATCATTTTACCATTGCTGTTCAAAAAAATTGGATGTTTTTAGTCATCAAAAACATTACCACAAAGTACAGTGAAAACATAGGTTTTCCATAATTTTAAAAACTATATATTTAAAATATTTGGAGGTAAAAACACCCAATGTTAACAATAAAACAAGCTACAAAGTATAATAATTGTATTGATAATTAAAAGAAGTTTCCATAAATTGTATCCCTTTTGTCTAGAGTTCCATGTCAGATGCTGGGCCCACCTGTTGCCCAACTCTCAATTTCAGTCTGACTTTTCAACCACTATAGAGCAACCCATCATGTGTTAGATGATGTACATACTTTGCTTCTAAACCTCACAAAAACCTTGCAAGGTAGGTGGCATGAGCACCAGTTTACTTTGGAGGAAGTGACAGAAAGGTTAAGAGATTTACCTTAAGTCACAGAGCTGGCATCGGGTAGCAACACTGGGATTCACACCCAGGTCATTTTAGTCTAAAGCCCATGCTTTCTACTCTATCACTTTGCCCTTTAGTTTGTAAAGGACAATAAGCTCGCCTGTTAATTTATTTGTTTAGCATCTTCTGGAAGTTCTTTATTACATAGCTGGCTTATTTTCTGCATCACATAAAAGAACTTACAAGACTGACAATTTCCGTTAGAATTAATACAGCAGGAAGTGCAGGGCATACATGCAGTCCAATCCTAACTAACAAGCCTCAAGCAGATAAGTAGCTATGAAATTAAGAAAAATAGAGGATAGAGTCTTGTTTAACAATAGAGCCACACAGGTGAGAATTAAAAATTAACAGCCAGCAAACTCAAGAGAACTGTTACCTTTGTCCTCTGTGAGGTGTGGTCATGATAAAAAATCAGGATATTAACCAAGGAATTAAAGGGCATCAGGAATACTACTGGAGAAAATGACATTTTATAATTTCAAGGTCCCATTTCACTTGGATTATGAAATCTAATCTGGTGTATTTTACTCTAAATTTTATTTAGCCTTTTTTATTCATGATAATTGTCAAGTGTATTATAATTGGTATAATGTATAATTATTGGTAAATGTAAATTTACAAGGTTGCTGCAGAACAGTATATTTATGTCAATGCTGTGTTGAATGAGTTTAGGAACATCAACTACACAGTAGTTCCTTATTTTCAATTGTGAAAATGAAGTGGTTAAAGCAGAAGAGACCTCTATTTTAATCTTTTGAAAATATGTGTCGTCTTTTTTCACAGAAGCGCAAAGAACATGTGTATTTTGTTATTTCTACTTGCTACATCCCTGAAGAGGCTATACCAAAAATTTTAGGAAAAGGTACATCACATGTTCCCTGCTCCTATGTCTAAAACCAAGATCACATTATATTATATAATGGTTAAAGTTTTGTTTTCTAGAAAAGTGCAATATAGGAAACACACTGAGAATCTTTTAGAAGCCTAGTGTTTCCCATTAGTCAGAATATGTGGTATTGGCATCCATAAATATCTGTTAAGCTTGTGTTTAGCAGAAGTACTCTGATAAGTTACTGATGATGACAATCATACCCACTGAGTGACCAGCAGTCACTGAGAACTGTGAGAGTGCTCAGTGACAACCTCTGTTGGTCATGAAAGAAAGCAGAGATAGGCATTTTTTGGTAACTAATGCATATCTCTTAAGTGCCAAAATTTTAACTTGTAGTTATCTTTGATGCAAGTCTTTCAGATATGTTAGTATACCTCCTGCCTTCTTAAACAGCATGCTCAGTATAATTCACTTTTTCATGAAAAGTAAAAGCTATATTGGTATATTACAAATATCTAATGAGTTCTGATGTGTGTAAAAAAAACTTCATAAAATGTAAAGGGCTATAACAAATATGAGTTAATACCAATTATTATAAAGTTAATTCCCTCAGCCCTAGGTATATATCATCATTTACCTCAGATTGCTAGTATTGGCTTTTTTAATTTAAAGAAATTTATATTTGATAAGTAGTTTGTCTCCTACCACACTATGAATATGCCTGCCTTTAACATGCTCCCTACTTCCTTCTAATACGCTGTGTTCATCTGTTCTGGGCTGGGCCATGAAAGAGCCAAGCCTGCTTAGTGTCTAAAGAGCCGCACAAGCTCTGGGTGCTGTGTTTGAGGCAGCTTTTTTGATTGCTTACCCTCCTTCTGACAGGTTCACGAGAACCTTCTGAATAACCGAAGTTCCCAGTTAAAGCTCAGGCTAGTGATTTCTTGCAGTTGTCACTAAGTAAAATACTACAAACTAAGGATGCTGCTAGATGAAGGAATAAAGAGCAATGTACCAAAGTATGCGAAGCAACAACAAAGGCTGTGAATTTGCCCAGGGGTCTTTCATGCTTTTAATGGAAAAAAAGAGTACGTGGAAAAAACAATGAAAATAAAATCCATGTAGACTAAAGAGTACCTTTGATACCATTAAACTGTCAATAACCATTAAAATACATGCTTGAATTATCACACATTATTACAAAGAATAGTTTAGTCTCACTGCAGAATAAGATTGTACAGAAATGTATACCCTGAAGACGACTCCTAGGAATTTCTCCCATTCAGATAATGGAAATTACTATCAAAAGGAAAGTCTCAAATATACTTGTATGCTGCCCTCTTTAGTTGTAAATGATTAGTGATAGAATATGGGTTTCATCAAAAGCTCCAAGGAACACATCTCACATATGCACACCTCCCATATGTATATGTAAATGTCACTGTAAATGAAAATGTCACCCAGAGATAATAAAATAATTTTAAAATTTAAGTTGGTACAAAGTAAAGTAGAATTTTCAGCTTTCCTAAATGTCTTCCTCATTTAATTTCAATTTTATATTAAAGGTTGAGTGTTTGAATTGTAAATTTCATTGCATCTTCCATTTCCAAACTGCTTTCTGGTAAAATTTAGGTTCTTATTTTCAGGAAATTTGGAATGTTCCAGGTAATATACTAGACACCAGATGGTTTTGTCACTAAGTTCTGAGATGCTGTAAGTTTTTCTGCCTGACTGTAAGCTTACTGAGAGCAGGAACTCTCTATCTTGTATCCCAGTGCCTGGTACAGGATCTGACAGAATAGTTGTTCAATAAATATTTGTTGAATGAATCAAATGAATTTTTACCATATGTGGCTTCAAGTTTCCATGAAGCCAGAATGTGATGTGCAAGTTATTCAGTATTAGAGAATCTGTAATTTATTATAATGAACATATTCAACAAAGTACGATTTAAAAACTGAGCACTTAATGAGCTGGAAAACTACAAGACTCAATTTTTCATTCAACAAACATTTGCATACCTACTATGTTTCTATTCCAGTATTAAGGACTCAAAGGACAAAGATAACTAAGGTTTTGGTATTCCATAACTCAACTGAAACAGACTTAAATTCAGGGCTAGCTTCATGGATGTGAGATGTATGCAATCATATAGCATCCCACACTGAGAAAAGCCCCATTAATGCTCTGAAGTCATCTCAAAGTTCTTAGTTTTTTGAACAAAGGGGCCCACATTTTTATTTTGCACTAGGCTCACAAATTATGTATCTGGAACTGCTTGGATATTATTATCTTGACATGGTGGAAAGAATAAGCACTACAGAATCTTTTACTAACCTCTGGTATAAAAATCGCTGAAAACTAGCCATAAAGTGAATGATTTAGTAAAATAACTTCTAAAATCTAAAATTAGAGCAAAACTACTCTGACAAATTTTTTAACACATCAAATGTTCTTCATTTCAGAATTAGAAGAGCTTTCTAAAAATGTAATTGGCTTTTACTTTTTCAATGGAATTGTTTTTGAGATTTTGAAACTGAGAAATGTAGAGTTGTAGGTGAATTTATCTACATACCTAACAATTAAAAGGTTTTAATAACCCTTTTATTAATATATGCACTGAATATTTTGGCACAAGTCTACCTCATAATGTGCTTTTTAAAAGTAAATGCTACTTTTAAAGCTCTGGCATACTTTTTGTGTGTGGTTAGCTTGTTTAAAAGGTTGATAGCAACTCCCATTTAGCAGTAGTTAGAAATTTTTTGTTTAAATCACTTAGGTGTTAATTTAGACCAGAATCAAGCATAAGGCTGTGACAGAGGCAGTGGCTTGGTGGTTTATTGTTGGTGCTTCTGAATTTTTTTTTTAATCACATATCAGAAAAATAACTAGAGAATACACTCCAAGAATTGACTATGAGTTATATATATATACACACACACACATACACTATTACACTGATCTATCAAGTACATTATAAAGCAGTGAAAAATGAAAGTTTAAAAGAAGGATTTTAAAAATCAAAGTTCTACATTATCTCCTGCACTTCTAGGGATCATCTTGTGCTTCCACTGTTAGATGCATATTTCATTTTGTGAAGGCCACTGTTTTAAAACACAGAACTGGCATTTTACACTGAAAACACATTTACTAAGATCTGACTCATTCACATCTGTGCATTAATGCTCTGGCCATTTACAAATTTATTCAATACGAATCATGTTTTATAGTGATTTAGAAATCAGTTATTTAGTGAGATTCATACCAATAGCAAGCACAGATGATGAATTGTTACTTCATCAGGCTGTATGGCCATTGGTTCTCATGTAGACTTCAAATCTATTTTTCAGTGTTCCCTAGAAAGACATTTTCTTGTGTCATTTATGTAACAGTGTGATCAATGGTTCATTATACCATTCTATTTTAATTCACTAGAAGAATGACAGCCATTTAGAGACTTTTTCTGGCAAGTCACTGCATAGAGGAGTGAATCCTTTCATTTCCAATTATTCTGTCAATCAATCTAGACAAACTGATTTAACTAACCTTCACACTGATTATCACTATTTCTATTAATCTTATGACTGACATATTTAGGGCTATTTAAAAATAATTTTTTTATTTAAAAGGAGATAATTTGGCATGTATTAACACTAATGAATTAATGGTGTATATTAGTGTCCTATTACTGATATAACAAATTACCACAAACTTAGTGATGAAAACAAATTTATGTCCACTTTTTTCCTCCAGGCAGTTTCCCTTTTGGCAAAAAAGCGATCTTCAAACTCCAGTGTGCATTAGAATCAGGAGGGCTTGTTAAACCACAGGTTGCTGGGCTCCACACCCACTTTCTGATTTCACAGGTCCAGGGTGGGAGCCAATTTTGCATTTCTAACCAGTTCCCAGTGAGGCTGCAGGTCTGGGGATCACAGTTTGGGAACTATGGATATAGAAAACGCATTTAGGGTTTACTTTTTCATGGATGATAGATCTCATGGATCTCTATGTAAATAAAAGAAGCCAATTTACAGAACATCTTCACTTTGGAGGCTAATATTATAGATGGGCAGTGATGTGTCCGAGCAGCCACACCACTCTCAGGACACTGTCAGGTTGTCGCTCTGCCAGTGAGAGCCAAGGCTCCCCTAAGTTAACATACTCATGTTACTGAGCAGTTAATTAAGCTAGTATCATCTTAACCTTCTCAGGAACAGACCTGGTGCTGTGCGGCTTATCTTCTAACTCAAAAAGATGAGGGCTGCTACAGAATTAAACACTCTGGTGTGAGCTGTAAATAGCTGCAACTGTTGGTAACAATAAATCCAGAAAAGGAACAACAAACCTTGACCAGGGCATAGACAACTCAAACTGCCTTTTGACATTTTGGGGAGAAATAGCTGTTTTCATTGAAAGCTGGTCAAATTATGGGTACACCAGACTGCTACACACACTGACATTAACTTGAAAAAGCCCTTCAACAAAAAAAGATTAGTTTTTGTCTGGGCAAAATGAAGGATCCAAATTTCATTGTGACAGAATTACTTTTTAGAAGTTAAATACAAAGTATCAGATCTGAATACACTGTATTTACACTTGCACAGTTACTACCTAGTTGTCTGTGTACTTAATAAATGTATAAAATTAAAAAGGACTTCCTGGCATTCATTGAAGTTTGCAGTGTACTGGCAGGAAAATCATGATCCCTAGCATGGTCCCTTCAAGGGGCAGGTATACCCCTCACTTAGGAGAGGTATAAAATCCTAAGAAAAAATAAGCTGATTAGCTGCTGTTTTATATACCAGCCCTGTCACAATCTGTGGGGGTCATTCTGGGCCTGAGGAGAGGAAGAAGGTGGCTGCCATACCATCACCACCAGTGGGGAAGACAAGGGAATTAACCAGGCCACAGGCTGGTATTCCCCGCTAGCAAGTATTTCTGTAGTATCCTATGACATAATGGCATTCTAAGAACATCGAGTGTTGGCAGCCGCGCTCAGAAAATAGCGCCCAATGCAGGGCAGCCGGAAGGCCCCGAACTTCCTAATGACAAATCATCCCACACCACTAAACTACATGCTAATTGCGCCTTGGCATAAGGACCAATGAGACCCACCAAATGGTTATGCTAATAAGGCATATGGAGCCACACCAACCAGGTCAGAGCATGAGAACTATATAAGCAAGCCTCTCCTTCCCCTCTGGGTCCTGCCCAACTCATTTGTTTCACAAAGAGCTGAAGAATAAAGCTTTCTGCAGAAGAATCCTGCTGTTGTTGCATGCTGTTCTTGCCGGCGAGGACAGGGCACGCGACAAGTGGTGCCGAAACCCAGGAACCAGAACATCACCGGCACAGGGAGGACCCTTCAGACATCTGGAGAGGATTCAGAACTGCAGGTCAGAAGAAAGCCCAGAGGGGTAAGTTCCGAGAGGCCCCTGCCTTTTAGGATGATGGTTGATGGTTCTCTGTAAATAAGGAGGCACCATGGGGAATGCACCGTCATTAGTCACGGCGCTGCAGACAGCTCTCAAAGAGCGAAACTTGAAGGTCTCCAGCAAAGTCTTAGGATCTTTTGTGAAGGAGATAGACCGTGTGGCCCCCTGGTTCATTTGTTCAGGGTCCCTCTCAATCCTGAGCTGGGACAAACTGGGGAAAGATCTTGATAGAGAGGAGGAGGAGGGTAGCCTGAGGGGAGGCACCAGGCCCCTCTGGAAACTGATTAGAGCTTGTCTGCAAGATGAGAGATGTGAAAAGGTAATAAAAGAAGGTCAGAGAGCATTGACAGATATCCAAGAGAGCATGTCAGAAACGGAACGGGAAACAGAGAGCGCGCGCGGCCGAAAAAAGGCCACAAAAACGAAGGTAAAGAAACCTCAGAGTGAGGGAGAAAGCCCGCCTAGGGCAAAAGCGAAAGAGCCCCGAGAAGCGAGTGACGATCGCCTCGGAGAAAATAGTAAATACCCCTGGAAAGAGTTGAGGGACCTCCAACTCTCCAATAGGGAATCTGAGGAGGAATTAACGTCCGCAGAGGAAGGGGAAGAAAATAAAACCGCAGAGTGTAGAAGTAAGGGAACCAGCAAAGTTGAAAAGCGGACCAAGGAAAAAATGAAAGCAGGGTGTCCCCCGACGCCCGTTGCCCCGCCACCTTACGTGAGTGGCGCACTCTCCTTTTGCCACCCAGATACTCTTCAGGCAATTAGACAAATGTTTCCTGTATTTGAGGATAATGGCGTACGCTCTCACCAGCCCCTGAGCCATAAACAAGTTAAGGAGTTAGCAGAATCCGTTCGGGCTTATGGAGTCAGTGCTAACTATACCATAGCACAAGTTGAGAGATTAACAGAGACAGCCATGACACCTGCAGACTGGCAATATGTAACTAAGGCATGCCTTTCTAGTATGGGGCAATACATAGAATGGAAGGCATTGTGGCATGATACCAGCATGACCCAGGCACGCGCAAACGCGGCCGAAGGACAGCCTGCGTGGTCATATGATATGCTGACGGGCCAAGGACAGTGGGTAGCCAACCAGACCGCCTTCCCCTTACAGGTATACGCACAAATAAACACGTGCGCCGCCAAGGCATGGAAAGCCCTCACCAACAAAGGAGAAGTATCAGGCAATTTGACAAAAATTATTCAGGGGCTGAGCGAGCCATTTTCTGACTTTGTCGCTCGTATGATGGAGGCCGCAGGCAGAATATTTAGAGATCAGGAACAAGCAATGCCCCTAGTGGAGCAATTAGTATTTGAACAATGTACCAAGGAATGCAGACAGGCGATAACACCCTGGAAACAAAAAGGGATACATGCCTGGTTGAAAGCCTGTAGAGAAATAGGAGGGCCACTCACCAATGCGGGCCTAGCCGCGGCCATATTACAGAGCCACAAACAAGCCAGGATCACTAACAGAAGTATCAAATGCTTTCAATGCGGGAAATTAGGACATATAAAGAGAGAGTGTAGGAGCCCAGCTTCAGAACAAACAACCCAAAAGACCCCTGGGTTGTGCCCTAAGTGTAAGAAAGGCAGGCATGGGGCCAATGAGTGCCGGTCTATTAAAGATATAGAAGGGAAACCCTTAGAACTGCCAAAAAACGCCCAGAGGGGCCCCCGTCACCAGGGCTCGCAAATATATGGGGCAACCAGCACGCAAGTGTCATTCGGGAACAACCAGGCCCCCCAAGGAGAGCCACTTCAGGTTCCGCGGGATTGGACATCCGTGCCACCACCAGAATAGTGTTGACTCCACAGATGGGAGTTCAGCCTATCCCTTCAGACTTTAAAGGCCCCCTACCACCAAATACCATTGGGTTACTCCTAGGGTGCTCTTCTGCTGCATTGAAAGGCCTGGTAGTTCATCCCGGAGTCATAGATCAAGATTATGAAAGACAGGTAAAAGTCATGTGTTCAGCCCCTAGAGGAATCTACCCTATATCTCCGGGAGACCGCATAGCCCAGCTCTTAGTTTTACCTAGTCTCCACGCCAATTATCCTGCTACCAACACGGAGAGGGGAGAAAGGGGCTTCGGCTCCTCTGACTGGGATTCAGCCTTCATAGTATTAGATTTAGCAGACAGACCAAAATTAACTCTTCAAATAGAGGGAAAGAGCTTTGAGGGAATCCTAGACACTGGAGCAGATAAAAGTATTATCTCTGCAACCTGGTGGCCCTCCAAGTGGCCTGTGACCCAATCCTCACATTCATTACAAGGTTTAGGATATGAGTCAAGCCCTTCAATTAGTGCCAAACCATTGAAATGGCGAGCCCCTAAAGGACAAGAGAGTACAGTCACCCCTTATGTACTCCCTCTACCGGTCAATTTATGGGGGAGGGATGTCATGAGAGACTTAGGCCTCAAACTCATTAATGAATACTCCACCCCCGCCCAAGGCATGATGATGGACATGGGATACATCCCTGGCAAGGGGCTGGGGAAACACCAACAGGGACACATAGAGCCCATCCTGCCCAAAGTAAAGAATGACCGTCACGGCCTGGGTTTTTCATAGGGGCCATTGAAGATGCCATGCCCATACCTTGGCTCACAGAGGAGGCCGTATGGGTTCCTCAGTGGCCCCTATCCTCTGAAAAATTAGAAGCAGCTCATTGCTTAGTGCAAGAGCAGCTCCAAGTGGGACACCTAGAACCCTCTGTGTCCCCATGGAACACACCCATATTTGTAATCAGGAAAAAGTCAAGATCATGGAGGTTGCTTCATGATCTGAGAGCAGTAAATGCTCAAATGAGAATGCTTGGACCCGTACAACGGGGACTGCCACTCCTCTCTGCCTTACCCAAAGAATGGAAAGTGCTCATAATAGATATTAAAAGATTGTTTCTTTTCTATACCTCTAAGCTCCAAGGACAGGGAAAGATTTGCTTTTACTTTGCCAGCTATTAACCATGAACAACCCGATGCCAGATTTCAGTGGAAGGTCCTCCCTCAAGGAATGGCAAATAGCCCCACCATATGTCAACTGTACGTTCAGCGAGCGCTAGACCCAATTCGTAAGACCTATCCCACGCTAAAGATCATCCATTACATGGATGACATCCTTCTTTGCTCCCCACAACCAGCGGAAATAGAAGAAGCATATATAGATCTCACTAGATCCCTAGAAAATTGGAGACTGAATATAGCAAGCGAGAAGGTCCAAAAATCTAGTGTTAGCAAATTCCTAAGAGCAACCATTTACACAGATGTAATTTGCCCCCAAAAGCTTGAGATAAGACATAATCAATTGCAAAATTTGAATGACTTCCAAAAACTCCTAGAGGATATTAATTGGCTGCGCCCATACTTAAAGATACCCACCACTGAATTGACTCCACTATTTAAAACCCTAGAAGGAGACCCACAACTAACGTCACCGCGCTCCCTCACACCTGAGGCATTACAAGCCATTCGCAAAGTAGAACAGGCTTTGATGACAGCACAATTAAATAGAGTGCAATCGAATGAACCCTTTGAGTTGTGTGTGCTTCCCACCCCGGAGCTGCCAACAGCAGTTTTATGGCAGCACGGCCCACTGATCTGGATCCATCCCCAAGCCTCTCTGGCTAGGACAATAGAGTACTATCCGGCAGCCGTGGCCAAACTTGCTTTGAGAGGAGTAAAAACCTCCATGACACGAAAGGGGAGCCAAGATGGCGGCGTGAGTAGAGCAGTGGAAATCTCCTCCCAAAAACACATAGAGCTATGAAAATATAACAAAGAAAAATCTTCCTAAAATAGAGACCACAGGACACAGGACAACATCCAGACCACATCCACACCTGCAAGAACCCAGCGCCTTGTGAAGGGGGTAAGATACAAGCCCCAGCCCGGCGGGACCCGAGCGCCCCTCCCCCCGGCTCCCGGCGGGTGGAGAGAAACCGGAGCAGTTTTTTTTTTTGGCGAGCGCTTTTTGGAAGCCTTAGAGGGACGGGCCCCCGTTGCTGGGGAGGCAGGGTGGCGGGACCGGTGAGGAGGTGCCTGGGAACGGCGCCGGAGGACAAAGAATATCCCGCGTTTCTCCCTGCGAGACCTGGGGGCGGGTGCCTGAGACTGGTGCCTGAGGACGGAGGAGGTCGCGCGTTTTTCCCCTTTTTTTTTTTTTTCTCTTTTTGGCAAGCGCTTTTTGGAAGCCTGGAAGGGACGGGGACCCCAGTGCTAGGGAGGCACGGTGGCGGGACTGGTGAGCGGGTGGCTGGGACCGGTGCCTGAGGACAAAGAATATCCCCCGTTTTTCCCTGCGGGACCGGTGGGCGGGTGCCTGAGACCGGCACTTGAGGACAGAGGAAATCGCGCGTTTTTCCCCTTTTTTTTTTCTCTTTTCTGCGAGTGCTTTTTGGAAGCCTAAAAGGGACAGGGACCCCGGTGCTAGGGAGGCAGGGCGGCGGGACTGGTGAGCGAGTGCCTGGGACCGGCACCTGAGGACAAAGAATATCCCGCATTTTTCCCTGTGGGACCGGTGGGTGGGTGCCTGAGACCAGCACCTGAGGACGGAAGAAATCGCGCGTTTTTCCCCTTTTTTTTCTCTCTTTTTGCCAAGTGCTTTTTGGAAGCCTTGAAGGGACAGGGACCCCGGTGCTAGGGAGGCAGGGCGGCGGGACTGGTGAGCGGGTGCGTGGGACCAGTGCCTGAGGACCAAGAATATTGAGCGTTCCTTCCCTGCGGGACCGGTGGGTGGGTGCTTTTTGGAAGCCTTGAAAGGACAGGGACCCTGGTGCTAGGGAGACAGGGCAGCAGGACCAGTGCGCGGGTGCCTGGGACCGGCACCTGAGGAAAAAAAAAAAAAAAAATCGCGTGTTTTTTCTTTTTTTTTTCCTTTCTGTTCCCTCTCTCATTGTTGCTGTTGTTGTTTTGGTTTGGAGAGTGCTTTTTGGAAATCTTAAAGGGGCAGGACAGGTCACTTAGACCAGAAGCAGGGAATCTGGGGATCTCTGGGCACTCTAACCCCCTGGGCAGCAGGGAGCACAGAGGACCCTTACGGAGATAAATAGTCTCCTGGCTGCTCCCCCTCTAACGGGGCTCCACCATTTTGGAGGAACAGCCCCAGCCAGGCCAAGCCCACAGCAACAGTGGAGATAAACCCCAAAGCAACTGGGCAGGAAGCAGAAGCCCTGTCTGCGCACAGCTGCCCAGCACAAGCCACTAGAGGTCGCTATTCTCCCAGGAAAAGGCTACAAACCAACAAGAAGGGAAGCTCTTCCAGCGGTCACTTGTACCAGCTCTGCAGACTATCTCTATCACCATGAAAAGGCAAAACTACAGGCAGACAAAGATCACAGAGACAACACCTGAGAAGGAGACAGACCTAACTAGTCCTCCTGAAAAAGAATTCAAAATAAAAATCATGAACATGCTGACAGAGATGCAGAAAAAAATGCAAGAGCAATGGGATGAGATGCAGAGAAAAATGCAAGAGCAGTGGGATGAGATGCAGAGAAAAATGCAAGAGCAGTGGGATGAAGTCCGGAAGGAGATCACAGATGTCAGGAAAGAGATCACAGAAGTGAAACAATCCCTGGAAGGATTTATAAGCAGAATGGATAAGATGCAAGAGGCCATTGAAGGAATAGAAGCCAGAGAACAGGAACGTATAGAAGCTGACATAGAGAGAGATAAAAGGATCTCCAGGAATGAAACAACACTAAGAGAAATATGTGACCAATACAAAAGGAAAAACATTCGTATTATAGGGATACCAGAAGAGGAAGAAAGAGGAAAAGGGATAGAAAGTGTCTTTGAAGAAATAATTGCTGAAAACTTCCCCAAACTGGGGGAGGAAATAATCGAACAGACCATGGAATTATACAGAACCCCCAACAGAAAGGATCCAAGGAGGACAACACCAAGACACATAATAATTAAAATGGCAAGGATCAAGGACAAGGAAAGAGTTTTAAAGGCAGCTAGAGAGAAAAAGGTCACCTATAAAGGAAAACCAATCAGGCTAACATCAGACTTCTCAACAGAAACCCTACAGGCCAGAAGAGAATGGCATGATATACTTAATGCAATGAAACAGAAGGGCCTTGAACCAAGGATACTGTATCCAGCACGACTATCATTTAAATATGATGGTGGGATCAAACAATTCCCAGACAAGCAAAAGCTGAGGGAATTTGCTTCCCACAAACCACCTCTACAGGGCATCCTACAGGGACTGCTCTAGATGGGAGCACCCCTAAAAAGAGCACAGAACAAAACACACAACATATGAAGAATGGAGGAGGAGGAATAAGAAGGGAGAGAAGAAAAGACTCTCCAGACAGTGTATATAACAGCTCAATAAGCGAGCTAAGTTAGGCAGTAAGATACTAAAGAAGCTAACCTTGAACCTTTGGTAACCACGAATCTAAAGCCTGCAATGGCAATAAGTACATATCTTTCAATAGTCACCCTAAATGTAAATGGACTTAATGCACCAATCAAAAGACATAGAGTAATAGAATGGATAAAAAAGCAAGACCCATCTATATGCTGCTTACAAGAAACTCACCTTAAACCCAAAGATAAGCATAGACTAAAAGTCAAGGGATGGAAAAACATATTTCAGGCAAACAACAGTGAGAAGAAAGCAGGGGTTGCAGTACTAATATCAGACAAAATAGACTTCAAAACAAAGAAAGTAACAAGAGATAAAGAAGGCCACTACATAATGATAAAGGGCTTAGTCCAACAAGAGGATATAACCATTCTAAATATATATGCACCCAATACAGGAGCACCAGCATATGTGAAGCAAATACTAACAGAACTAAAGAGGGAAATAGACTGCAATGCATTCATTGTAGGAGACTTCAACACACCACTCACCCCAAAGGATAGATCCACCGGGCAGAAAATAAGTAAAGACACACAGGCACTGAACAACACACTAGAACAGATGGACCTAATAGACATCTATAGAACTTTACATCCAAAAGCAACAGGATATACATTCTTCTCAAGTGCACATGGAACATTCTCCAGAATAGACCACATACTAGCTCACAAAAAGAGCCTCAGTAAATTCCACAATATTGAAATTCTACCAACCAATTTTTCAGACCACAAAGGTATGAAAGTAGAAATAAATTCTACAAAGAAAACAAAAAGGCTCACAAACACATGGAGGCTTAACAACATGCTACTAAATAATCAATGGATCAATGAACAAATCAAAATAGAGATCAAGGAATATATAGAAACAAATGACAACAACAACACTAAGCCCCAACTTCTGTGGGATGCAGCGAAAGCAGTCTTAAGAGGAAAGTATATAGCAATCCAGGCACACTTGAAGAAGGAAGAACAATCCCAAATGAATAGTCTAACATCACAATTATTAAAACTGGAAAAAGAAGAACAAATGAGGCCTAAAGTCAGCAGAAGGAGGGACATAATAAAGATCAGAGAAGAAATAAACAAAATTGAGAAGAATAAAACAATAGCAAAAATCAACGAAACCAAGAGCTGGTTCTTTGAGAAAATAAACAAAATAGATAAGCCTCTAGCCCAACTTATTAAGAGAAAAAGAGAGTCAACACAAATCAACATAATCAGAAATGAGAATGGAAAAATCACGACAGACTCCACAGAAATACAAAGAATTATTAAAGACTACTATGAAAACCTATATGCCAACAAGCTGGAAAACCTAGAAGAAATGGACAACTTCCTAGAAAAATACAACCTCCCAAGACTGACCAAGGAAGAAACACAAAAGTTAAACAAACCAATTACAAGCAAAGAAATTGAAACAGTAATCAAAAAACTACCCAAGAACAAAACCCCGGGGCCGGACGGATTTACCTCGGAATTTTATCAGACACACAGAGAAGACATAATACCCATTCTCCTTAAAGTATTCCACAAAATAGAAGAAGAGGGAATACTCCCAAACTCATTCTATGAAGCCAACATCACCCTAATACCAAAACCAGGCAAAGACCCCACCAAAAAAGAAAATTACAGACCAATATCCCTGATGAACGTAGATGCAAAAATACTCAATAAAATATTAGCAAACAGAATTCAACAGTATATCAAAAGGATCATACACCATGACCAAGTGGGGTTCATCCCAGGGATGCAAGGATGGTACAACATTCGAAAATCCATCAACATCATCCACCACATCAACAAAAAGAAAGACAAAAACCACATGATCATCTCCATAGATGCTGAAAAAGCATTTGACAAAATTCAACATCCATTCATGATAAAAACTCTCAGCAAAATGGGAATAGAGGGCAAGTACCTCAACATAATAAAGGCCATATATGATAAACCCACAGCCAGCATTATACTGAACAGCGAGAAGCTGAAAGCATTTCCACTGAGATCGGGAACCAGACAGGGATGCCCACTCTCCCCACTGTTATTTAACATAGTACTGGAGGTCCTAGCCACGGCAATCAGACAAAACAAAGAAATACAAGGAATCCAGATTGGTAAAGAAGAAGTTAAACTGTCACTATTTGCAGATGATATGATACTGTACATAAAAAACCCTAAAGACTCCACTCCAAAACTACTAGAACTGATATCGGAATACAGCAAAGTTGCAGGATACAAAATCAACACACAGAAATCTGTAGCTTTCCTATACACTAACAACGAATCAATAGAAAGAGAAATCAGGAAAACAATTCCATTCACCATTGCATCAAAAAGAATAAAATACCTAGGAATAAACCTAACCAAGGAAGTGAAAGACTTATACTCTGAAAACTACAAGTCACCCTTAAGAGAAATTAAAGGGGACACTAATAAATGGAAACTCATCCCATGCTCATGGCTAGGAAGAATTAATATCGTCAAAATGGCCATCCTGCCGAAAGCAATATACAAATTTGATGCAATCCCTCTCAAATTACCAGCAACATTCTTCAATGAATTGGAACAAATAATTCAAAAATTCATATGGAAACACCAAAGACCCCGAATAGCCAAAGCAATCCTGAAAAAGAAGAATAAAGTAGGGGGGATCTCACTCCCCAACTTCAAGCTCTACTACAAAGCCATAGTAATCAAGACAATTTGGTACTGGCACAAGAACAGAGCCACAGACCAGTGGAACAGATTAGAGACCCCAGAAATTAACCCAAACATATATGGTCAATTAATATTTGATAAAGGAGCCATGGACATACAATGGCAAAATGACAGTCTCTTCAACAGATGGTGCTGGCAAAACTGGACAGCTACATGTAGGAGAATGAAACTGGACCATTGTCTAACCCCATATACAAAGGTAAACTCAAAATGGATCAAAGACCTGAATGTAAGTCACGAAACCATTAAACTCTTGGAAAAAAACATAGGCAAAAACCTCTTAGACATAAACATGAGTGATCTCTTCTTGAACATATCTCCCCGGGCAAGGAAAACAACAGCAAAAATGAGCAAGTGGGACTACATTAAGCTGAAAAGCTTCTGTACAGCGAAAGACACCATCAATAGAACAAAAAGGAACCCTACAGTATGGGAGAATATATTTGAAAATGACAGATCTGATAAAGGCTTGACGTCCAGAATATATAAAGAGCTCACACGCCTCAACAAACAAAAAACAAATAACCCAATTAAAAAATGGGCAGAGGAACTGAACAGACAGTTCTCCAAAAAAGAAATACAGATGGCCAAGAGACACATGAAAAGATGCTCCACATCGCTAATTATCAGAGAAATGCAAATTAAAACTACAATGAGGTATCACCTCACACCAGTAAGGATAGCTGCCATCCAAAAGACAAACAACAACAAATGTTGGCGAGGCTGTGGAGAAAGGGGAACCCTCCTACACTGCTGGTGGGAATGTAAATTAGTTCAACCATTGTGGAAAGCAGTATGGAGGTGCATCAAAATGCTCAAAACAGACCTACCATTTGACCCAGGAATTCCACTCCTAGGAATTTACCCTAAGAACGCAGCAATCAAGTTTGAGAAAGACAGATGCACTCCTATGTTTATTGCAGCACTATTTACAATAGCCAAGAATTGGAAGCAACCTAAATGTCCATCTGTAGATGAATGGATAAAGAAGATGTGGTACATATACACAATGGAATACTACTCAGCCATAAGAAGTGGAAAAATCCAACCATTTGCAGCAACATGGATGGAGCTGGAGAGTATTATGCTCAGTGAAATAAGCCAAGCGGAGAAAGAGAAATACCAAATGATTTCACTCATCTGAGGAGTATAGGAACAAAGGAAAAACTGAAGGAACAAAACAGCAGCAGAATTACAGAACCCAAAAATGGACTAACAGGTACCAAAGGGAAAGGAACTGGGGAGGATGGGTGGGCAGGGAGGGATAAGGGGGGGGAAGAAGAAGGGGGGTATTAAGATTAGCATGCATGGGGGGGAGGGAGAAAGGGGAGGGTGGGCTGCACAACACAGAGAGGACAAGTAGTGACTCTACAACATTTTGCTAAGCTGATGGACAGTAACCGTAATGTGGTTGTTAGGGGGGACCTGATATAGGGGAGAGCATAGTAAACATAGTATTCTTCAGGTAAGTGTAGATTAAAAATTAAAAAAAAAAAAAAAAGAAAGAAAGAAAAGGGGGATTACTCCTTAACAGGATAAAACTATTGGTAAATCAAAGATCAACGCATGCTTTAAATATCCTTAATGTTGATCACTTAAAGGGTGTCAGATGATCAGCTATGGAGGTACTCTTTTCTGATAATATTCCTTTCTCTTAATTAAAAAAAAAAAAAAAAGCAGTTACTGTGTGCTGACCTCCAATGAGTTCTGCACAGTGGTATAGAGGGCATGTCAAAGTGTGGGCAAAGGGTCTGTTTGTTTCTACGCAGAAGATCAAGGCCTAGCTTGGATACCCAGAAAATGAACTAAGATACGATATGAGGAGGAGCTTCCGGCATCAGCACTCTCTGGAGGACTCGTGCCGGGGGATGATCATCAAAAAGCCTCCACAGGGATCCGGACGATGCTGCGGTTGTGGCTGCATCCAGCCCACCATCTCCTGGACTTGCCATAAGAAGGAGGAGGGAGATGTCTAGGCTGGCATGTGCATACAGTGAGACAACGAATTGGACTGGATCTGTACTGTTGGAACTCAACCAGGAGTTGGGAGGGGTGCAAGTTGTAGCACCCCAAAATCTCATGACTATAGACTATCTATGGTTAAAAGAACATATGGGATGTGAACAGATCCCAGAAATGGGCTGCTTTAATTTGTCTGATGGTTCAAGTACAGTTGGAAAATATCCATCATATCATAGATAAATTTTCACAAATGCCTAGGGTGCCTAAATGGTTTTCTTGGCTTCACTGGAGATGGCTGGTAATTATAGATTTGCTTTGTTTATGTCACCGTATTCCTATTAGGTCAATATGTGTGTGCAAATTAGTTAGTAGTTTAAAACCTATACATACTTAAGGTACTATACAAGAAGATATGTGAAAGAAATAATCAATCCTCCCAAGTTTCCTTCATATGCTACATCTATAGCTTTTCTTCTTCCTTCCTAATTACAAACTTTAAATAGAATTCGTGCCTCATATCGAATTTACCGAGTATCATAATTCCTCCAGGTGGTAAAGATACCTCGAGACAAGTGCTGGGCATAGAAGCCACAGGGCATAAATCTGCAAAGAAGTAAAAAGCTAACCTTTGCAAACAATATGGCTTCTCTCTCACTTACCAACTTTACATTTCCCTGTATGGCCCCGGAAGATGACTGGTTAGCCAGAGACGGGTAAGATTCCTCAAGGGAGGAACAACCTAAGACAGGCACAGTCGCAGGGGGGCCATCAGGTGAGAATTTGGGGATCAACAGAGGTGAGGCTCAGAACCTCACCCCCCCTGCTTTGAGAGAAATCTTCTGCATCCGTGGATGTCTTGCTGCCCTTGTCTAGCCTGGATTAATACTTAGTCCATAGGCACACACCTGATCATCTGATCATCTACATTTGCCTTCTTACAGCACTAAACTATGTTTTCTACCTTTATCTTGCATCTACCTACCACTTCAGCATTTTATTAAAAATAAAAATAATAATAATAATAGGAGAAATGTGGGATCAACATATAAATCAAGTACAAAAATCAAATGAATATTCATATTTGACCTGATGGTTTATAGGTCATATTGCATGATCAAAACCGAAAGTTTCTGTGATGAATGCCCTTGTACTGTTCACCATGTAAGAATTTATTCACTCTGTAAGAATTCGTTCACCATGTAAGAACTTGTTCGTTATGCTTCAGAAGATTGGAGACTGACGAGAATTAGGCTTGAGATGGATTAATGATTGTACATTGAGCATTGACCCCCCTATACTGAATTTTATTGTTGTTAACAACCATTTGATCAATAAATATGAGAGATGCCCTCTCAAAAAAAAAAAAAAAAAAAAAAAGTAAATAAAAGAAAGGGCCTAAGAATTTGCATGTCTAAAAAAAAAAAAAAAAAAAAAAAAAAAACCTCCATGACACATTTCGGAGAGGCTCCAGCTAAAATTATAACCCCTTACAGCGTAGAACAGATACAAGTATTATGTGCTATGAACGATGATTGGGCCATACTTGCTTACAGTTTCTCAAGAACCTTTGATAATCATTTCCCTAAACATCCCCTCATCAACTTCGCCAAAAATCATCTCCTAGTATTTCCTCGGGTCACTAGCCTAACCCCGCTGCCTCATGGAAAAACAGTTTACACGGACGGGTCTAAGACAGGCACAGGTGCCTATGTCCATGATGGCAAAGTTGTGACAAAAGGCTACACGCCTGACACTCCACAAATAGTGGAATGTCGCATAGTCTTAGAGGTCCTACAAATCTTTCCTGAACCTTTAAATATTGTGTCTGACTCCTGTTATGTAGTTAATGCAGTCAAATCTCTAGAAGTGGCCGGGCTAATCAAAGCGTCCAGCCCAGTAGCCACTTTGTTCAAACAGATACAATCAGCACTACTTCATAGGCAATCTCCTTTGTATATAACTCATATCAGAGCACATTCAGGCCTTCCCGGGCCTATGACCCAAGGCAACCACCTGGCAGACCTCGCAACCAGAAATATAGCTTTTCCCCTGCTAGACCCTATCACCACAGCTTCAAAATTCCATACACAATTTCATGTCACTGCCGAAACACTGCGCAAGCGGTTTAGCATAACCAGGGCCGAAGCTAGGAACATTGTCCTTAGCTGCCAACATTGCTGCAGCTTCCTTCCCACACCTCATGTTGAGATCAACCCCAGAGGTATTAGGCCTTTACAAGTTTGGCAAATGGATGTGACGCATTATTTCGTCTTTTGGGAAACTGAAATATGTACATGTATCCGTGGATACTTGTTCAGGAGTCATCTTTGCCTCCCCATTGTCAGGAGAGAAAGCTTCCCATGTCATCCAGCACTGCCTTGAGGCTTGGAGCGCATAGGGGTTACCACAGATTCTGAAAACAGACAATGGCCCAGCCTATACCTCTACAAAATTTGCTCAATTTTGTCATCACATGGGGATAAAACATATCACTGGCCTTCCCTACAACCCACAGGGTCAAGGGATTGTAGAACGCGCGAACCGCACGCTCAAATCCCATTTACTTAAACAAAAAGGGGGAATTGAAGATATACCCCCCACACCAAAAACTGCCATAGCCCTAGCACTTTTCACTATAAATTTTTTGAATCTGGATGCTTAAGGCCATACAGCAGCGGATCGCCATAATCAGTGGCCAAAAGACCCACAAGAACTAGTAAAATGGAAGGACGTATTATCTAACCAATGGAAGGGCCCAGATCCAATCATAATCAGATCCAGGGGAGCTGTGTGTGTTTTCCCCCAGGGTGAAGAAAATCCCTTGTGGATCCCAGAGCGCCTAACGAGGAAAGTCCTAAACAAAGGAGATGACTTCGCTATACCTCCTGACCCTGCTCCTGACACTGGAGACCCCGACTCAGGGAGTATTGAGATGGGGAATCCTGTTTGCCTTTCCTAAGCCTATGCCTGTCTGTTTCAATGCAGCCGTTTTTCCGCGCTTTTTCACTACCAATGCTAGTATGAACTTGCCCTACTTAGTTAAAGACACCCTAGTAGCTCCCCTGGGAGAAAACCGATCCTTCGTAACTAATGGGTCATTATGCTTCACCACTCAGAATCTAGCTGGCTGTATCTCCCTGAAACGGAGGAAATACGGATGGTTCAGTGACATAATTCTAGAGGCCAGTAGCCTCCCCGTTATGTCAGCTAAATTTGAAGGGCCTAATAAGGAAGGGAGCCCGCCCTATAAGAACATGACTATCCACCAGATGGTTCTCTGGATCAATGGCACATTTGTACACTCTCCCAGGAACAATTCCACCGACAGGCCTTGTCAACCCAAATATGCCTCCCATTGTGTGGGCGACTATGAGGGAGAGCTGTGGCCCTGGACTGACTGTCAGTCAACTGTAGTAACGTGGGCAACTGAGAGGCAGGAGTTTACCATCTCCCCAAATATGGAGGGACGGCCAGCCAATGAGGCTTGGTGGCCAGTAAAGGTGCTCGAAGGCGAGTTTCGTCAGCAGCTGAGCATGAACCCCTTCCATAAATAGATGCTGTGTGGAGTCAATGGCTCGTGTACCGACCTCTCCCCCTTTTCCGCCCTCCAGGGTGGGGGAATCGGTGTAAAAAATATCACCTTTTGGTGCGAGAATAACCACATGCGCGCACACTGGAACATGATCATGACCCATAACAACGAGAACTACACGTGTTCAGCAAAATCAGGTCCAGAGTCACCTAATTCCCTTTTTCCACCTTCTCCAGTATGCGTATACCCCCCATTTCTGTTTATCTTATCCAATAGTAGCTTTGACTCCTGCTCCAATGAAACCTGCTTTCTGTCTCAGTGTTGGGATGCGCGCAACTTTACCAATGCTTTGGTAGTCCGCATCCCCCGTTGGGTCCCTGTTCCCATAGACGCCCCTAACACCATGACTCTGTTTCGAGAAAGGCGCGATTTCGGTGTTACAGCCGCCATAGTGCTCCTGATCTCCGCGACCGCGGTCGCAGCCACCGCCGCTGGTATAGCTTCAGACACCTCCATCAAATCGGCTACAGAGCTCAATAACCTTGCAGCCTCAGTAGCTTCTGCCCTGGACCAACAGTCCACACTTGATGGCAAACTGAAAGGAGGAATAATGATCCTCAATCAACGCATAGATCTCGTGGAGGAACAAATAGAGGTGCTCTGGCAAATGGCCCAATTGGGATGCGAGCAGAAATATCGTGCCCTCTGCATCACTAGCATTCAATATAAAAATTTTACACGGGCAGCTAATCTGTCACGAGACCTGTCCCAGTATCTTTCAGGAAACTGGTCCCAAGACTTCGATGGGACACTAGAAGAGCTGCGGCGAGAAATTATCCACATCAACTCCACCCGTCTAGATATCTCCGTAGCGGAAGGACTCTCTTCCTGGTTCCTCAGAGCTCTCTCCCACATCAAGGAGTGGGCGGGCATGGCTGGGATGGGCGTGTTCCTGCTTGGAGGTCTCATTCTCTTACTCTGGTTGTTATGCAGACTCCGCAACCAACATAAGCAGGACAAGGTGATCCTTGCTCAAGCCCTAATGGCAATAGACGTTGGCGCCTCTCCCCAAGTGTGGCTCAACATGCTTAAGAAGGAAGCTCGGCTTTAGCTTGAGGTAGCTCTTGCACCCTGAGCCCATGTGGCACTGCACCAGGCCCGAGTACCTCAATGCTTAATCACAGCTTTCTTTAAGAAGCTCATGGTGCAAGAGGGTTGAGAAAAAGGGTCCAAACCCTTTGTACCAAGCGGTCCCAACGCCAGCCAGAGGATGCGAGGCAAAGCACTGCAAGAGGTCTTGGACCCCTCTGAGAGGCATGCCTGACTGCATAGGGGTAGATGCCCAGAACCCCTCTCCAAAAAGGGGGCATCAGGAAGTATGATGGAGGTCAGGCCTCTGTCTCCGCCTCTGCTGGCAAGTTCCGCCTTGAGCTTCTGTTAGACAAAAAAGGGGGAGATGTTGGCAGCCGCGCTCAGAAAATAGCGCCCAATGCAGGGCAGCCGGAAGGCCCCGAACTTCCTAATGACAAATCATCCCACACCACTAAACTACATGCTAATTGCGCCTTGGCATAAGGACCAATGAGACCCACCAAATGGTTATGCTAATAAGGCATATGGAGCCGCACCAACCAGGTCAGAGCATGAGAACTATATAAGCAAGCCTCTCCTTCCCCTCTGGGTCCTGCCCAACTCATTTGTTTCACAAAGAGCTGAAGAATAAAGCTTTCTGCAGAAGAATCCTGCTGTTGTTGCATGCTGTTCTTGCCGGCGAGGACAGGGCACGCGACAATCGAGCATACTAAAAGAACTGAGTATTTCAATATATTGCTGACATCAAATATTGTGATAAACCCTCTTTTTCTCAACATTTTATTATGAAAATGTTCAAATATCTGGCAAAGTTAAAAAAGTTTTAGTGAACACCCATTTACCAAGAGTCAACCATGAACATTTTACTATGCTTGTTTTATCACATATCTAATAATCTACCCATCTATCAATCCATCTAAATTTTTTTATGTATTTTGGATAAACTGCAGATGGGTACAGACCCATCCTTCTAAAACTCAACAGTACATATCACTAAAGTTCAGTATTTTTTTCCTTGAAAAGTTTCCATACCACAGAGAGCACAAATATTAGTTATATTTGATAAGTTTTGACAAATGTATACATCTGTGTACCCAAACCACAATCAAGATGTAGACTACCACCTTCACCCCAGAAATTTCCTTCACGCCCCTTCCCAGGGCTCTTCCCCCTCCCTCCCAAAGGCAACCAGTTTCTTTTTTCCCCACCATTGAAGGACACAGCACGAGTATCACCAAGAGCCTGGGCTGAGGCCGTGATCACATGCCAGAGAACTATGCCAGCCTGGGGGCCAGCAGGCAATCAAGGCAGGTTTAAATTTTTACCTTGGAACTTGTCTCCAGCATCCAATGCTCTGTATTTTCTACAAGTCCAGAATCTTATAATTCAAAATGATTTGTCCTTAAAAGGGCAGTGTTACAGTACTGAGCAGATTTAAAGCATTATTTGGTAAATAAACCATAAAAGGCACAAACTGAAATTGAGGATTCTGTTTTTCTCCGGGTTGAGTTGATATAAACTCAAATATATTTAGTATTGCTCCCAAACACAAAAACATGCTTTTCTGTTCCTGGATCACAGCGTTTGAAGAGCTCCAAACAGCAACGCAGAACCTTAATCTGTGCCTCAGCTTTCTCAAGGCGCATCACACCTAGGACATCGCCAAGCTCAGGCCCTCAACTCCTCACATAACTCTTTGCCTTCATGTTTTTACACACAAATCACAAATGAAAAGTACTTGGTTCTCACATATATCCACTTTCTCCTACTACCTGTCTCCCTCAAAACTCCATGGCTGGTTTTTTTTTAGTGGGGAGTGAGGAGTGGGGAGCCCAAGAAAACCTGGAAATTTTTTGTTCAATCACTCTTCCCAGAAAAGTATGACATCACTAGGAAAGTTCTGGAGCTTTTTGCCCAAAGGAAAGGAAAAGCTGTATACCAGAAGCCACCTATTACTGTAGATATGACCTTGGTAGAGGTTTCTTGTTCCTAGTATCTGAAACAAAAAGGTAGCATCTCAATGTAACTAAGTGCATCCCCTTTCTTTGCCATACTCTATATGAGCAAGTAATTTGCCTTATCCATCAATAACTGAATAATGACTGGTTCCTAAAAAGTAGCTGAACTGATTGTTGTACTTCTGTTGAGGATGAAAAGTACAGCAACTACAGAAGTAGTTTGCTCTAAACAGTTAAGACAAGTCACCGCCTTCGCAGCGCTTCTACAGTAGTCTATGACACACTATTTCAAAGAATACTTTCTTCTAGCCTCTCACAAATTCATCTGGCTGAGTTCACAATTCACAAAGAGTGCCAGGAGGGATAAGAGAAACAGCATGCCTGTACATTCAAATTATGACTCTTGCACAATTTTTTTCTCAGACTGGCTAGACGTTCTGAGTAAAGGATAGCTGAGAGTGTTAAAGGCAAAGGGGCATAAAAAACAGTCTCATCAATTATTTGGCTCGTATGTTATGGACTGACTGGTTGTATCCCCTAAAACTCATATGCTGAAGCTCCAGCCCTCAATGTGATGGTATTTGGAGGTGGGGCATTTGGGAGGTAATCAGACTTAGATGAGGTCATGAGTTTCTCTCTCTGCCTTTTGAGGACACAATAAGAAGTCCAAATGCTTAAGAGGCCTCTCACCAGGAAATCTGCCAGCACCTTGGTCTCGGACTTCCCAGCATAAATACATGTTTAAGCCACCCAGTCTAGAGTACTTCATTACAGAAGCCGAAGCAGTGTAAAATTTTTTCCTTAAACAGCCTCCATGACCCTTCCAGGAAGAAAGGTCAGACTGCATATTCCAGAATGCTTTGATCCTGAATACCCACATGTCCCTTCATGCTGGATTTTTATTATGTTATCAATATACAATCTTATGAGAGTTTCACATGGCAACATTGTAGTTACTACATTCACCCATATTATCAAGTCCTCCCCCCCACACCCCATTGCAGGCACTGCTGGATTGATTCTTAAAGAAATATTTATTACTTATTTACCAGGCACTGTGCCCGGCACCGGAAAGAGTGGAAACTAGGGCAGAATCCCTGCCTTATGGAGCTGGCATTCAAAAAGGGTGAGACATCAATAATCACGATAGGATTAAAACAAGTAAGTGCCATGAAAACCTGACATAAGTGGCATAAGAACATGTAAGAGGGAGACCTGACTTAGTCCTCAAACTGTGAACTGGCTTCCCTGAGGAAGTGACATTGGAATTGAGATTACATGGCCTCAGTAGAAGTTACTGAGTGACTTGGGGAAAGACTATATTCAGGGCAGAGGGACTCGGGTTGGGTAAAGGCTACAAGAGTACAGGAGTCCCTGGGGCTGGAGGGCTGGAGGTGAGGCTAAGGACAGCAGGACAGAGATCATTTCACCTAAGAAAAAATTACTGTCACAGCAATATGCAGAATGGATTAAAGGGAGTTGGTAATTTAGATAAACCTTATTTTAGCCTTTATTTCTACTTCAAAATCAGATATACTCTTGCATCAAAAAGAATAAAATACCTAGGAATAAACCTAACCAAGGAAGTGAAAGACCTATACCCTGAAAACTACGAGAAAACTTCAGGCTGTACTAAAAAGCCACAGTAATCAAGACAATTTGCTACTGGCACAAGAACAGAGCCACAGACCAGTGGAACAGAATAGAGACTCCAAACATTAACCCAGACATACATGGCCAATTAATATACGATAAAGGAGCCATGGACATACAATGCGGAAATGACAGTCTCTTCAACAGATGGTTCTGGCAAAACTGGACAGCTACATGTAGGAGAATGAAACTGGACCATTGCCTAACCCCATATACAAAAGTAAACTCAAAATGGATCAAAGACCTGAATGTAAGTCATGAAACCATTAAACTCTTAGAAAAAAACATAGGCAAAAATCTCTTGGACATAAACATGTGCGACTTCTTCATGAACATATCTTCCCGGGCAAGGGAAACAAAAGCAAAAATGAACAACCGGGACTACATCAAACTGAAAAGCTTCTGTACAGCAAAGGACACCACCAGTAGAACAAAAAGACATCCTACAGTATGGGAGAATATATATTCATACATGACAAATCTGATAAAGGGTTGACATCCAAAATATATAAAGAGCTCAGGTACCTCAACAAACAAAAAGCAAATAATCCAATCAAAAAATGTCAGAGGAACTGAGCAGACAGTTCTCCAAAGAAGAAATTCAGATGGCCAACAGACACTTGAAAAGATGCTCCACATCATTAGTCATCAGGGAAATGCAAATCAAAACCACAGTGAGATATCACCTCACACCAGTAAGGATTGCCACCATCCAAAAGACAAATGACAACAAATGTTGGCGAGGTTGTGGAGAAAGGGGAACCCTTCTACACTGCTGGTGGGAATGTAAATTAGTTCAACCATTGTGGAAAGCAGTATGGAGGTTCCTCAAAAAACTCAAAACAGACCTACCATTTGACCCAGGAATTCCACTTCTAGGAATTTACCCTAAGAATGCAGCAGCCCAGTTTGAAAAAGACAGATGCACCCCTATGTTTATCGCAGCACTATTTACAATAGCCAAGAAATGGATGCAACCTAAGCGTCCATCAGTAGATGAATGGATAAAGAAGATGTGGTACATATACACAATGGAATATTATTCGGCCATTAAGAAAACATATCCTATCATTTGCAACAACATGGATGGAGCTAGAGGGTATTATGCTCAGTGAAATAAGCCAGGCAGAGAAAGACAAGTATCAAATGATTTCACTCATCTGAGGAGTATAAAAACAAAGAAAAAACTGAAGGAGCAAAACAGCAGCCAACTCACAGAACCCAGGAATGGACTAACAGTTACCAAAGGGAAAGGGACCAGGGAGGATGGGTGGGAGGGGAGGGATAAGGTGGGAAAGAAAGGGGGCATTACAATTAGCATGTATAATGTGGGGGGAGGGCACAGGGAAGGCTGTACAGCATGGAGAGGACAGGTAGTGATTCTACAGCATCTTACTACACTTTTGGACAGTGACTGCAATGGGGTATGTGGGGGAAACTTGGTGATGGGGGGGAGCCTAGTAAACATAATGTTCCTCATGTAATTGTAGATTAATGATACCAAAAAAAAAAAAATCAGATATACTCGTCTGGAAAAAAAGTTCCCTATTGGAAACTTCGGATGCTTTCTGGATCAGGCTGGCAGCCAGGCTCTGAGGGACCGGAGTGTTCCGGAGCTGTGCAGAGTGCCTGGGCCCTTCCCTAACACCCTGAGGAACTCTCTCTAGTACTCCCCTCATTCTGCAGTCCATTAAGGGCTGCGGTACACAGTTTAAATTACACTTCACCAGACATGTAAAACATCCCTTTTATCAATTCTAAATTTTAGAATATTCATTTTGATAATGTATTTCTACCTTTAACAGGAGTTTTAGAAGCATTATGGTAACAACTCCCCTATCTAGTGTTTATCAAGCAACCTCAACTATCCCTAGAGACAGGGAACCCCTTACAATGGACATGTAGGCCAGCAATGTAGCTGCTACGCTTCCACAATCTCCTAACAGAAAGGAGCAGCTATGAAGTCAAAAGCAGATCTAAAAAACCCACAAAGCACAGACATCCAGACCATTGAATTTGGAGGTAAGACCTGAAGATACACTGTTACAACAGAAACTTGGATAAGCTGAATCTACCAAGACAGTTTATACTCAGCCAGGAAGTTTATTTGAGAAACTTATCTGGACCTCCTCTTGACCAAAGACAACACATAAATGAAGGATTGTTCTACCTGCAAAGTCACTGGTGAAACTGCTAAGTCAAAGTAGTGCGCTGAATGTTTTATCAACAAAAAGATGAACAGATCAATCTGCCACAGGAAAGGGGAGCGCTGGGGACCCTGACCGCTGAGCCACAGGAGAAGACCAGATAGGGTGGACTTAAAAAAACTTTATTCCAAACGGAATGAGCAGAAGAAGCATGTTAACTCTGAAACATTTAACAGATTTCATTTAAACTCAGTCACAAAACTCGAAATAAAAAGTTTTGTGTGCTAAACCACTTTTAATAATGAAACTTTGAAAAGGAAACATGTAGGGACTCCCTCACAATTTGGGAGCCATTTAGGCAAGCAAATACTTAAAGACAGCCCTGACAACTAAAAATTCTCAAATTTAAGGAGAATGCCTGTTCAAGTCTTTGATATGCATTTATATGCACATAAGAAAACAATTACTTTCATTTAAAAGAAATCCAGTCTGTTTACCCTTCCCTCAAATGTGACCTCCCGTCTCACCTTCCCTGACTGCCTACCCCTCACACTACAGTACTGCATCCACTCTGGACAGCATTGGGTCCGCACGACTGGCAGACTGTGAAGCCGTCTGTACCCCACTAATACATGTCTCCCCGTCCCTTACCTGTTTGCACAGGCTTGTAACTGAGTATTACCTCTGCAATTCAGTTAGGGAGTTTCAGGCCTCCAAAGATGATTATATATACACAATTCTGTTTTATTGCACAGTTCACAATATACAGCAAGTGGTTATATAACCATTAGGTAAGATGAATATTGACTGAGACAAAAATATAATTTTGTCTCCAGTAACAAATGAAACAAAAATATACAAATCTGCCACAATGTAGAGGTTGTGTTTACTCTGTGGTGCAGTCCTCAGGGCTCATACCACTCTACGTGTGCTAAATATAGAATACATAACATACTTCTGTGGCATCAGACATGAAATAGAGGCAAGACCAGAAGTGCCTTGTGCACCACATATGTAACAGAAAGGCCACTTTTAAAGCTTTTAAACAGTTCTTCAATCATGTTTACCTTTTCAAAATTCATACTGAAGGTAAAAACAATAGTTAGAATCTATTACTAATAACACATATTGACTTAAAGTTCAGATAAAGCTGTTGGCTACAAGTTCTGTTGAATTTTTTGTTAATTAAGAAGTCTATAGGACAACACAAAACCATGCCTGGTAATGGATTTGCAGTTTGGTCTTCAAAAGCTGTAAAAAGTGACAAAGAAATCCAAAAATATAAGTTAAAACCATTAAAAATATTTATTGTTTTTAAATGCCACGTTTGAGACAGCAGAAGCCAAAGCACCCTCCTCAAAATTCTTAGTTGTATGTCATGGAAGTGCTTTAGAACTTAGGTTTCTATCACCTGCATGGAGTGTACCGATCAAAGGAAGCCCTGGGACGCCAATCCCCAAAGCAGGAGCCCAGGCTCTCAGCTGCCACGTGCTGAGCACCTCGACATGGCCATGAGCACGCAGGGGGACATACACGTGAATGAGGGCACGAGGATAAAGGTAACAGTTCCTCATTCATTTCTGAAATTCCACCTGCTTCAGATTCCGACTATTCAATAAGCCAAAGGATGCTGCTCACATTTACATGGTGTCAAATTCTTATTTTCTGCAATCTTTACAACTGCACCTGGGTTTCTAAAACTGCAATTTTCAGCACAACATTGTCAAACAGAGCTGTTGTAAAGCTACTGAGCTTCATTACTGCCTGCCACATGCTTCCTTACCCTCCACAGTTGGAAAAGGGTTCATTCTATCTGACCAGTCCTACTGCATTTGGAGGTAAACATCTTTTTTGGACTATCTGCCCATGAACTGAGTAAACTATAAAGACCCTGATTTTATTTTGGTCAGTAAGTGATCATACTCATATGCAACTACCCAGAGTGACAAACTGATAGTGAGAAACCTAACTACCTCCTCTGCCACACCGGATGCTGGCAAGCAATCTCTATTACATATTATTTACAGATGTGGATTTTTAAAAGATTGATAAAGTACTTTTCTATAACATCTTGAATGTTTTATTAGTTATTCAACTGGTATATGAGTCATTCTGCCTTATTTACCTGGAAAAAATATTTTAAAATTGGATTCTTTTGACAAGTTTTTGTCTATTAGATAAAGGATGAGTATGCTATCCAACTGTTATCAACTTCTGGAGTTTAAAATTAACCCTTCAAGTATCTTTATTTAGGTCTTATCCTCTCAAACTGTCTCACTGTTTTAATGACAAAATTGGGTTCCCAAAATGTAAAAATCCTAACACAAGTCTATTTTCAAGAATAAGATAAAGATAGCTAGCACTATGGATGAAAGCTATTCTGACGTGTTTTCCTGCTGGTCTCTTGTATCATTTAAAAGCCAGGAAAAAAAAATCTGGGCTCCTATTAATAGACTTCCAAAACAGAATTTTTATGGAAGTGTTTAGGTTTTAAAAGGAGTTTCAAGGCAATAGGATATATGACTATGACAAAGCACTACTCAAAGAAGAGGACCCTCAGCTTTTCACTAAGATGGCAATAATAATTCAAAGAGATTGAGCTAGAGTTTGCTCTACATGCAATTAATATGAAACTTCCTAACAGGAAGAAATGCCTGTAACAAAATTAACTCTCTACCTCTTTTGGCAATGAAATAAGTGACACTAACATAAGTGTATTTTGGAAGGGTTTAAAATCAGATTCAAAACTACACAGAGAACTTTCAAACCTAGACAGAAAAGTGGGTGCTTTCATTAGCTGCTTGAGTCTGCCATGTCTGACAGAAATAGTCTAGCTAGTGACCATCCCAACAGGTGCTCAGTTCCAAAACTAATACAAGCAATTTACCATGTTTCATGCCTATGCTTAATAAGCTATTTTTCTTCTCTGTTCTGCTCTTTTGTCTTGCCAGGTACGTGCTTAAGTTTAACAAAGACTACCCTTTGCAACTCCTAAGAGCAGAGAGGCAAGAAACGGAGTAACAGAAATAAGCTTGAGACCCCACAAGGCCTTTTAAGGGCCTTTTCTCTAGCTGGTCATGCCCTTATGTTTCAATACAGAAGGTTTCAAAGACTTTTGGGGAAAGGAATCATATCTTGGCTATTAGTTTCCTTGTCAAAAGCCATCACAGAAGCAGCTATTATTAACCAGGCCTTCAGCCTAAAGTTCCCAATGATCAAAAAAAAAAAAAACTAACCCCGGCCTTAAAAAAAAAAGAATCTCAAATTTCCCTAGTGAAACCTTTCATCTGAATTTGGTGGTGCTTAAGGAAAACAGCTTTGCCCACATTCATTGTGCCCTGGACTTACGATGCTGCCTGGTATTTGCCCAATTAGGAATGAGGCCAAATTGCATTCTTCTTGGAAGGTCTATTTAGTTGATAAATGGCACATAACTGATAATTTCTTTCACATAATCTTTAACAAGAACTCGTAAGTAGCATTGATTATGCCCCAAGAGATGAGGGACCGATGGTAATTCAGATGGGCACCTCTGAAAAGATTTGTCAGCTTCCTGTCCCGTTCTAGCCATATTTTTTGGAAAACCTTAGGAAAAGACTGAAATTCTCCACCAATCTGAGACTGCATGCGTGTTTTTACAACATTAACTGGGAAAAACAAGATTCCCAACATGGCACCCAATAGGCCTCCACAGATAAAATCATTGACCAGATGAGCACTGTGAGTTGTTGCCGTAGGCAGATGCTCCTTAATGGGACCCCGGAAGCCAAAAAAAAGGACATTGCTGAACCCGTTACGGAAAAGAATGGGTACCAAGCCTCGATAATACTCTCTAATTCCATGGCATTTCAGTGCCTTAAAAGCTTGGTAAGTGTTTGTAAATTTGTCATGATGCCTGTGGTCCTGAAGCAATGTCTGGACTCGTTCCAGTGGAGTGAAAATGGCTTCTGTAGTCCCTGCAAGGGCTGCGGCCATGCTACGGGTTGCAAACTCTGGGCTGCTGATATGCTTACGGAGAAGGCGAGATAAATCCTCATACAGACCAAACATAAGTGCCAGGGTAGTCGTCTTCTGCATTAATGGGGGAAGGATTCCGCGATACAAGTTTCGAAACCCATCCCTCCTGAGCTGAAGTACTGCATCCCTGGTTTTGATTCCATACAGCTGTTGCCGGAAGAGGACCTTCTGAATGGGAAAGGTGATGGCCACATTGTTGAAAGCTGCACAGCAGCCACACAAGTAATGCTTCATTTCACCGACATCTGCAATGTGAGGTGATATATCTTGTTTTGAAGATGTTAGGATTGGCGGCCTCTTTTCATGAGCTTCTGAATCCATCATGTTGCTTAAGATCTTTCTTCTTCATGAAGGATTTTTTTTAACCTACAAATGGTAAGATAACAGATTAAACCTTTATATATAGTGCTGAACACATGAAATTTTTCCCTTATCCTTTCTCCAACTTCTGCACATTCTTATATTTTCCCTTTTAGACTAGATCAGTAGTTCTTATCCTTTTCCAACTACATATCTATGTGAGAGTAGATTTTCTGCGTATACTTCAACCAAAACAACTTCTGACAACAGTTGGAATATGCAGCTCTAAGACTCACTTATCTTCCAAGTCAGACATTACGTGACTTGCAAAACTGTAAAATACAGTCTTCTCATTAATATTTTGGAAAATAATTTTTTCATGAAAATGTGTTATGTTAACATGTAATAGGTTTCTCATTGTTATTTTTATGTGAATTAGTAACCTTAAATTGTTTTAATTTCTAAGATGATGAATATTAGTCCATGTAAATAAAGACTCTTTGGGGTCCACAATAATTTTTAAGTGTAAAGAAGTCCAAGTGTAAAGTGTAAAGAGAGCAAAAAACCTGAGAAGCACTGAACTCATCCACACACACTGCCCACAGTGCAGGGCGGCACACACCCTTGCCCTTCCAAAATAGAGTCCTCCAGTGAGAAATAAAACACAAGACATGCATTCACCCACTCAGTTTCTTAGTATATACCCTGAACTAGACTCCCCGCTAAGTGCTAGAGATTCAAAGACAAGGGACTACCAATCTAATAGACTGCCAAGCTGAACAACTCCATCACAGCGTAATATTTTTAGTGATACATGCTGCGGGAACCTGTGTCAGAGACACCAAGCATACCCCCTGGGAGGTGGCAGCTGGGAGAAAAGGGTCTAGGAAGGCCTGCAGGTATATACTATACACTATATTTTAACATATTTAATTCTCCAAACAACTCCATAAAGTGAACACTATTTCCCCAGTTTAACAAATGAAAAAAGCAATATTCTCCTTGGTCTGAAGCTAGTTACTGGTGAAGCTAGCATCTTGAAAGTCTGACTGACTCCAGAGCTCATGTTCCTGCCATCATACCACAGACAGCATATGGTATGATGACTTGGGAGGCTGCCCTGGGACAGAAAGTGGCTACACCGAACCATGCTAAAAAGGATTTAAAGCCTAAATACAGGCTTAGTCCACTGAGTGGAACTAAGGCAAAGTTCTACCCCCAGAACGCATCTGCTGTCTTAAGACAGGCAAGATCATTCCCTGCCAGTCATCAAAGTCTGATTCCCCTCCACCCTGCACCCCACCCCCAAAAAGATCCACATAACTGGATCATCCCAAACAATTTCTACATCCCAGGAATAACCTTTACTTGGGGACTAATGGTAATGTTATTGTATTCTAGATCTATGGGGCTAAATATTTTAAATTTGACTTTAATTCCTTAACAGCAAGAGACCACATTAACTCAACAGCAAAAAGTTAACCAAATTTAAAAAACGAGCAAAGAACTTGAATAAACATTTCTCTAAAAATATACAAATGGCCAACAAGCATATGAAAAGATGCTCAATATCCCTTATCTGAAGAGAAATGCATATCAAAACCACAATGAGGTATCACCTCAGACCCATTAGGAAGACTACTAGTAAAAAGAAAGACAAAGAAAAACCAGAAAACAACAAGTGTGGCTGGCGATGTGGGAAAGTTGGAATCCTTGTGCACTGTCGGTGGGAATGTAAAATGGTGCAGCCAACTACTGGAAAATAGCAAGGAAGTTTTTCAAATAATTAAAAACAGAATTACCATATGATCGGGAATTCCACTTCTGGGTATCTGAACTGAGAGCAGAGTCTCCAAGAGGTATCTGTGCATCCATGTTCACAGCAGCACTATGCACAGCAGCCAAGGGGCAGAAGCAACCCTAATGTCCACTGCTGAATGAATGGATAAACAGCATGTGGTATACCCATGCAAGGGGATATTATGTGGCCTTTAAAACGTAGGGAATCGCGTCACAGCTATAACATAGATGAACCTTGAGGACTTTATGCTAAATGAAATAAGCCAGTCCAGACAAAAATGAAACACCTAAAGTAGTGAAATTCATAGAGACAGAAAGTAGAATGGTGGTTGCCAGAGGCTGGAAGAGAGGGGAATAAGGAGTTATTGTGTAATGGGTATAGTTTCAGTTTGATAAGATGAAGAAGTTCTGGAGGTATATTTATAACAATGTAAATACACTTAACATTACTGACCTGTACACTTAAAACTGGTTAAAATGTTATATTTTACGATATGTGATTTTTACCACACTAAAAAAGATTACATGTAAGGGCCTCTTTAAGTAAATTAAAAAAACAAAATAGGTCAGACAAACCATCTAGACCTTGGACCTATAACAAAAAAATAAAAGACCTTACTTTTTTTCCTCTGCATACCACACACATGCTGTGTACCACAAGCATTCAGGACCACAGACTTTACGAAGAGAAATGTAAGCACCAAGAAGGTGCAGTGCAGAACTGAGGCACAAAGAAGACTCAGAAAGCACCAGTTCTTGAGCAGCTGCACCTGCAGGAGCCAGGTAGGTAACACTGAAAACACAGAACACACGCATGCACAGCCATCATTTCCCTTCCAGGAATAGAGCCTAGGGAAATAATTATCTGCACAATATGTACTCAAAGATTCAACTACAGGATATCCACAACAACACTCTTAACAGAAACACTGAATAAAAAGTAAACGCTCAACAGTATGGGACACACTGCATTGGTGAGTATGTAACATCTGATGGGATGTCATAGACATAAAAAATTAATGAGTAGTTATGGTTCAGCATATTAATTTTGAATTTTAATCATGCTATGGAAATTTTAGATAGCAGTGGGCTTTTTTCTGATCAATAAAATGAAAACAGAAAATAATATTTTTTACTGGGATTGCATAAGCCTATTTTTATCACTATGCATATTAAAAAGCTAAAATGAGTTTATATTTTTAAATTTCATAATAATGTTGTATTTCCCAAGTTAAATTTGTCTCAGTCTATTCAACTCTGCTTTCAAAAGTTAGAGACAGTGACAATATTGAAGGTCTAATCAGGACAACAAAAGGCCAAGTGACAGATCAATGAGACGAGGTCCTGAAGTGACCAGAGGCGCAGCGCTGCACCTGTGTGAGGCTGCGACCACGGCCCATGCATGCCCTCCGCCCCATACAACTGGAGCGCGAGCTGGCTGCGGGGTATGCTATGTCAGGTGTAAACGTTGCAGTCTGGGGCCACTCAACAAATGCCAACCTTCCCATTACTTCCCTCCTCCCTAAATTCTTTTCAGTAAAAATATTTTTTATATTTGCCTCATTCAGACTTACAGGATAACATGTCAAGACGACTTTCATTGGCTTGCTGGGAATTTCTTCTTTGCATGCTCTTACGCTAGACTTTTAATATACTTGGAGAATTAAATTCAACTAATTTATTCAACTCCTTACAGTTCCAGGCACTCCCCTAAGAGTCAGGGACTGGAAATAAATGAGGACCCTGGCCTCAGGGGAGATAAGACATACTAACATTAGACTATATTGTGATTAAATGCAATCACAGGTATAAAGGCCCCATAGAGGAAGAGGTCATTAACTAGCGGCCTGGAGGGAGGGACAGGACAGGATATGACCTCTGGGCAGAGCTCCACGTGCATGGGATGAGCGTGTTAGCTAAGGTGGCACAGGCTTGGGTGTAGGTCCTGTGGCAGAGGAGCAGCAGCACTGCTCTAGTTTTTACTTCTTTGTAACTGAGGTATGGCTGACATACAGTATTATACTGTACACAACAGTGGTGCAACACTCACACACACTGTCATTAAATCCTCACCCCCACTAGTGCAGTTACTATCTGTTAACACAGGAAGATGTTACACAACCACTGGATATTCTCCATGCAGCACTTCCATCCAGTGTCCAACCTATGATTGAGATGTTGTGCCTCTTTAATCCCCTCCCCCGCGGTAACTAGTCACTTCTCAGTGTCTGGGCTACGGCTGTTTTGTTCCTTCCGTTTTGCTTTGTTTTTACATTCCACAAATAAGTGAAATCATATGGTATTTTTCTCCACCTGGCTTTTTACTTAGCATTACAGCCCCTAGGTCCATCCACATTGTTGCAAAGCATGACATTCCTGAGGATTCACTCAAGTATGTCCTACTGGAGCATGTGGGTGGGGGACTATGGGTGGCAGACAAGCATGGAGAAGCAGGCTCAGACCTGTATTATGAGAGACCCTCAGGAAGATTCCAAGACTTTCTGACACTGTTATGTACTATTTTTTTCCTTTCATATGTGAAGCAAGTGAGAACTATTTTCCTGAAGCTGTTGCACCGACATCTGTGTGCCCTCTTCCTATGAAACACAGTAAGAAAAAAATGTAGCATCGGCCCTAAGTCTCTGGAGTTCTAGTTGACTTGCTATCATGTTTCTATTAGAAAAAATGACCTTGCGCTTGGTTGAGAAGAATTATGCCTGGACACCATTACAGGCCCAAAGTCTGCCCGAGGGAGGTAATACAAAGGGTCAGGAAACTCTTCCTCCCACCAAGTCACCTGGTTACAGCTACAGAATTTGACAGTGCCAGAGGCCTAACCTTTCATTATCCACCCTAGCCCGGGGAGCCATACCACCCCTGGGGGCCAGAACACTGCTCACCCAAAGAAACCACTTTTGGCAGAGGGCTGGAAGCAGTGGGACTTCTATTTGCTTAGTACTTCCATGCATGGGGAATAAAGGGACAGTAAAAAACTGTCCCCTGGTGTTCTGAAAATTTGTCCCACTGCAATTTAAATAACCAAAGTAAGGCCTGGCTCATAGAGAGGAATTACTTCTACTTCTGGCAGGTTTTAAAGCAGTTAGGCTTTGAGTCACCTATATGCTTGACTAAGAAAGGTCACATTCTTTGGAGCTGGGCTGTCTGCAGAGCCAATAAAAAAACCATTTAAATAGAAATTCACAAAAAAATGTATGCAACATTTTAGGAAAACATTTACACATTAAAAATACACATTTAAAAAAAGATTTTTTTTATTTTTAAGAGAACACTTTTCTAAGAGAAAAGTAAAGTTGCAAATCAATTAAATATATAGAAATCCTCTCCTCCCGGACAAGGACCTCTCCATCTCCCCAGACTAGTATGTCAGCCCAACCCTAGTCACACTCACTCTGCCCCCGTCCACCCACCCACCCATCATTTAAAAACTACACAGAAGAGCATACTGCTAAGTGAACAGAGCAAGGAACGTGACGACGCAGTCACAATCTCCTGGGAACAGCACAGAGGCACCCTGCTGTTTTGAAGAGCTGCACATTGTTCTACTGAGTCTAGTCAATGGATGTGATAGATGCTATTTATTCTATCTTTTGGTTATGGTCACTGCTTTGTTTCGTTTTTTTCGTTTTCTTGAATGATGTAATGGGGAATCTTGCACCCCTACTCTGCGTGGGTGAACTCTTGCAAGTATATCTATCTGTAGGGTAAATCTCTGGAATGAGATTTCTGGCTCCAAGACAAAAACATTTTAATTTGAAGGCTACTCCAAACTGCCTGCAGAATGCTTACAGTGATTTACATTTCCACAAAGTGAATGCCAGAACCAGTTTCCTTACCATTTAAAGCACCAGGTATTAAACTGTAATTTCTGCCAATCTAATTAGTGGGGGGAAAAAACCCTCATTTTGTCATTTAAAAATGTTTAATGGAACTCAGCATTTTTCATTTTTACTGAACACTAGAAAACCTTTCACTATACATTTTCGTGTCATCTATTTTTTAAATTCGTTTGTAAAATTTCTTCACATATAAAGAAAATAATCCTAGCTATATTGATCAAATTGTGGCAAATATTTTCCCCACTTTTTATCATTTTTGTGATAATGAAGTGCTTTATTTGGATATTAAATCTATTGAGCTTGGCTTCTAGGTTTTGTGACCTTAGAAGGCCTTCATTACTGTAAAACTATAAACAAGTAATCCATGCTCCCTTCGATAACTCCTGCAGTTTCATTTATCACCCATACTGCCAACCTCTCTGGAATTTCAGTATAAGGAGTGAGGCAAAGATAAGAAAGAGGGTGCCTAAAAAACTGGCTGAAAAATTTTCTTTTCATCACTGGTTAGCACAATCTAAACACCCATGGGAATTTGCATTTATTTCTGCACTCCATTCTGTTCACCACTAGCTTAGTACTATATTTCTTCTCTAGTACCCACCTGCTTTAACCTACTGTACATCAGAATAGATTTCATTATCTAGTAGGGTTTCCCCCTGTACTCTTACCAGAATTACCAATGTTCCTAGTTTACATGCTTTTCCAGGTAAACTTTAGTATATTTTTGTCATATTCCGCCCCAAATCTTGTTGGTATGTTATAGTGGAAGTGACTTTGTAAAACTTAAAACAGTCACTTTTTCAAAACTGAACCTTACTTTATAAGAACATGATGTCTACTTGTATCTTTTCACAAACGTTAGTAGCATTTTAAAATGTTTTCATATAGATATTGAGTATTTCTTATGTCCAGGTTATTTTATCTTTTCAGTCAATTACAATTGGACTATTTCCTTCCAATTAATTATCTAACTGCTTTTTGTCTGCATATGAAAAAGCTACCAATTCCCGTGCATAAAGGTTAGGACAAGCCAACATACTGAATCCTCCTAGTATTTCTCCAGGTTTTTCTGGTGCATTTTCTTCCATTTTATTGGATTAACAAATACTTCCTAACAAAGTTATATTATGGTAACAGTGAACATTCTATTTTTCCTGACATTTGTGGGAACTATGCGAGCCATTACTGTTAAGCATAATGCTGGATTTTGATTTGAGAAACAGGAAGTTCTGTCATCTGAGTGTTCATGATCCAAGTCCTAGCAGTTTCACAATTATACAGAGAAACAAATCATCATGACACAGAAACATTCACTGATCAACTGGCCCATATAAAATCTCAGGCCTGGTGTTTTGGGGGATGGCAGCTTTTGGTAACTTCAATGCCTTCCATCACTGCTGGTCTGTTAGGCTCTCTCTCCTGGAGACAATTTTGATAACCGGATTTTCTTTAAAAAAAAAAAATTCTGGTTTATTTACATAGTCTTATAAAGCTCTTACTGTTTAAAAAAATACTTCTAATCTGTGTAGTTAATACTCCCTTTTTTCTTGAGCAGAAAGTCAGTTTATTTAACTTATATTCTTCCTATTCCAGCAAAGAACTAGCTCTGGAATTTACCAGTTTTACTATTTTTCAATTTTTAAGTTTGTTATTCCTCTTTATTCTCTTTCTTCCCTGGCTTTGTCTGGATTTATTTTATTCTAGTTTCTTGAGTTAGATGCTAATTTTTATTTGTTGTTTCCTAAATTGAGTGTGTAAGGCTATGTATCTCCTTTTGAGCAAGATTTCATTACTTTTTAAGACAGTCTGTGGATAATTTTGGTCTAATTGGTGGTTCATCTGTATCATCTCGTTTCTTTGATATGGTGGCTTTGAGTTTGATTTATATGAACCCCTTTCCAGAATCCAAGCCCATTTGGCTTTGTGTGTCTTATCATATCCTTTATTTACGCTCAGGAGAAGAGCATCATTCTTGTGGCCCAAAGGAAAGATAAAACAGGGATGGATACTGATAGATGGCAACTGTCCCGTCCACCATGGTTCGATGAAAAATCCACCCTGAAGCTGAATGTCACTGGTGGGAAAACAAGGCAACTATAGGAAGCCCCACGTTTACCAATGCAATTTGATGACAGCGAGACACTGATCACAGATGCATCTAAGAGCCTGAAATATCTAGGTTCCATGACAGTCTAACTACAGAAAGAAAAATAAAACAGCCAATCCTAAAAGCAGCCATCTTTCTGCTGGACTGGACTGAAATGCAGGGTGAGGGGGAAAGAAACAGAGAACTTAAAATGGAAAAAGTAAGAAATGTTTAAGATACTGCTATTTTGTCCTGAAATTTTAGTCCATTCTGCATAAATAGGGTTTTATGGCACAGACATGAAAAGCTATGGCTCTGATACCACTGACTATATTGTTTGATTTGCTTTCCTGGAAAAGCATTTTTTGCTAAAAGCTGTACAGACTTACTCCTTCATAGCTAGCAGTACTTTAGTAGGGTACACACTGCAGGATTGTGCTAGGCAGCTTCTGAAGGCTCAGTTTCTAAAACTTATATTTTTGCTGACTTTACTGGGCTAATTCCTGTTTCAACAGCTGTTTCCTTTAATTCAAGATACAACTACTTGTGTATGACAGCTTTCCTTTGTGAACCATTTTTTGTGGGTGTGTGTTATGTATTTAACTTGGAGACAACTGGGGAAAAAACCTAGTTTTTAAATTCATTTAAAAAAAACCTTCTGCCTGTTACATTTTGTGCTCTTAACCAATTAAAGAAAAAATGCATTTTTAGTTTAAAAAAAGAGCTCTACAGATGCTTGAGAAGTTTGCTAGGGTACAGAGTTTGATGATTATTAATCATTTAGTCTTCTGCATCCTTAACTTCCCATGTTTCAGCTGACAGATGAGTCTAAAAACTTTTATTAGTACTATGCTTGCCAATCTAAGATTAACCAACATTAATAAATAATTTTAGCATAGAAATGCTTTCTATCTATATAATGCTTTGCTCTTCCTCAGTTTCAGGACTAAATGATGTTAAAATCAATAGAAACTTTAAGATGAATGCATATGTGATTAGACAATAACACACTGAGACAATTTATAAATGTAAAAAAATTCATATTTACATACAGAACACACAATATATTGTAAATTCTAAAGTCACCATCTACAAGCTTTTAAAAATGTATGTTTCTTGATAAGTTATTTGTATACCTGAAAATTTCATCTCTATTCATTTTTAATTTTACTGGAATGGTACTTAAACTACTTTCCAAAATCTTGCAAATTACAGTTATTTCATCTAGTTTATTATGACTTATCATAATAATGGGGACTGTTACCAAACAAACAGAAAACCGTGGCTAACAGAAGTTAGCCAGTCATTTTATTAACCACTGTACTGAACTATTTTAAGAAATTTTAAGAACATTACTGTATGTTTGGAGTCTCAGACTTTAAAGAATAGGCCTGGACACCGGGAAACAGAAATGTAGTGAAACCCTCACAGATTTCACGGATTTAAAGCTTTCCCTCCAGTTTCATCCTGGAGTGAATGGTGTGAATAGGTTCTTAAACGTAGCAATAAAAGGAAGCACAGTGTGCACAGTATTCTGTGGCAATGTGCCTTAGGATTTTGCATGTTTATACTGTAAATATGGCTAAATTTCTTTGCTAAACAATCTCTGTATTAAAATTCTTTAATGTAGGTAATTATTTGGAATTTATTGCAAAATTTATTTAACATAATTTTACACTTGTTTGCCATCTAAAATATTTAACCTGTCTCAAAAGGAAACAAAGTTAATGAGTTGACTATCAAGCAGGTGCAAATGTCAAATACTTGTGGCGTAAGAAAACAGTAAACTCTAAATACTCACTGTAATTTACAGCCACATGGATAAGCAGGACCTAGCTATGAACCCAGCCCAAAGGTCTTTGTGTAAAAACTGTAAAGAAGCTGACTGCAGTTCTCAAAGGACGTGAACTCTCCTAAGTCAGCATATCTCAGACAGCACTCAGCAGAATGGGTTCAAATCCTACTTATGACATTATCTTGCTAATATAAACAAACATAAACATAAACATAAACAAACCAGTCTCTAATTCAAAAACCCACTTCTCTGGGTTTACTTTAATCTACCAAAGGAGCGACCAGGTAAATCCATTCCTTGTACAGATAAACAGATTGTGATTTTACCCTGAGATGCACTGACTCCAGACCCAAAGCGCCTAACCAGTGCTCTGAAACCACTAGGATGTGATACCAGTCCTTGCACCTTTTGAATCCTTTCAAAGCAAGGGCACAGGAGGCTCAAACAGGCGGAGTCATTACACACTCAGTTTAAGGGCTTCTCTTTGACAGCTTACAGTCAGAGACACAAGGTGGAAATTAAGACCAGCTGTGTTCAGCTCTAAGGGACAAAATAAAGGTTATGCCCAAAGGGTAAATAAAACTCAAGCATCGACATGCTCTGTCCAGCTAAGCTTAATACCAAAAAATCGGCACAGAGATTTACAATTAACAACACCGCCCCCTACCCCCAAAAAAGCCTACAACTGAGTCGCCCACAACGCGATGCAACATGGTGTCGCAGAATAAGCCCTACCTAGCAGTGGCTGCACTTACGCTCTCCAGGCGACCATTTCCCCAATCTGTGACAATAGCGGGGAGGGGAAAGGGCCCCTTTCGCCTCCCACACTCTGAAATAGACTCGGGAATGCCGGATCCCCAGACCCCGGGGGGCGGGGGGCAGGGGCCCTTCCGCCGTCCCAGCGCCGCCAGAGCCGCTCGGCTCCGAGCGCAGGCACAGGTCGGCCCCTCCGCGCCCTGCGGTTCGTCAGCGCCAGGAGGCACCTCCCCGCCCGGGGCGCGCCCAGATGAACGCGCTGCCTCCCCGCCCGGGAAGCTCGCTCCGGCAGCCAGACGGCGCCCGGGACCAGCGAAGCCCCGCGGAGGCGGAACAGCCGGGAGCCGAGAAAGGACCCGCGCGCCTGCAGGCAGCTTCCCCGGCCCCGGCCGCCGGCTCCTCCCGGACGGCGAGCGCGGGGGCGGCGGGGCGATGCTTCCACAACCTCAACGCAGAGGGAGTTCCCTCCCGCCTCCGCACTCACCCCTTGTTTCCCCCTCGCCGGCCTCGCGCACTTACCCATCGCCGCGGGTGCTCGGTAGCCGCCAGCCCGCAGGTCGGCGAGCCCGCGAGCCAGCGGCCGCGCAGGCGCAGACCTTGACCGAAGCCAGTGCGCGGGGCGTAGCGTGACGCGCTGGGAGGTGTCCGAGTGCGATCACGTGAGGGAGACGCCGTCGCGCCGCCTCTGCCGCTACTGCGGAGTCAAAGGACAACGCCCCTACTCCGGGCCACGGTTGACTGGGGCGGGGCAGGTGTAGGGTCACCCATCACATCAGTCGTGGGGCATTGGGGCTCCGCCAGCCGCAGTACCGGACGCTTGGTGCCGTACGGTGGCCTGGCCTTGCCACAAGCGGGCAACGTGTTCCCCTGTGCAATCTGTGGGAGGATCAATGGGAATTCACGGTTGTGGGTGGCCAGCGCGTGCGCTAAACACTTTAAAAGCGCCCCGTCTAGCTCCCCTCTGTAGCCTTGGTTAGATGCCATCAAACCCTCGGAGTGGCCTTTTGTCAGCTACCTATACCGCAATTTTCAGAATACCTGTGTGTGTGCTTTAGGACATACAAATGACTTTAAACCCTGTTTCCAACCTCAGACAAGTTTAGTTTTTGGACTCCACTGACCCGGAGTTAGGTCAAGTCATAGACCCGACATTTCATGGGAATGACCTTGGACAAGTCACTGTCCCTGAGCCCCTCCATCTCTGTCTGAAAAATAACACCTGCTTTGCATGCATCCCTCTGCCCTCATAAGAACCACTGGGAATGATCTGACTGTAACTTGCAAACTGGAAGGCACACAACATGGGTGGGGTTGAAGGAAAGGGAAAGGTCAGCCTGAAGAGGAGAGGCTCTTCAGGAGGTTTGTCAGTTTGTCAAATATGTGCAGTATATAGACTTTACTTGGATAGGCAACTCCACTGGAGTGAAGTGTTAGAGCTTAAGCTGTAGCTGGATAGCTTTCCCTGCTCCTTTCCCCCAAAGAGCACTTTGTAGATATTGACTTCAAAATTATGTGTGGTCTGCTTGAGGTGGCCTGTTTAACTGCTTCTTGGGCTATGGGAGACATGCTACCTAATTTTATCACACACTCTACTGAGGTACCTACTGTGTGCTATTGTCTGTGCCTAAGCTCTCTTGAAGGAGCTGAGAGTCTAATAAAAGATATAAAAACAAAGGACTCTGGACATTTAGAGGCACAAAGAGCTTTCCCCTAGAGAGCGAGCCAGGAACAGATTCATGAAGCAGAAAGTGTTTGAACTGGGCGGTGGAGGATGCATGAACGGAATTTGGACTAGTGGAGAAAGTCATAGAAGCAGGAGATAAGATTGTAAAGGTCACCTGAGAGCTGATTGTGCAAATCTTTCACTGTCAGACACTAGCACCTGACATCTAATAAGTGTGCAGGATAGATTTGGGGCCCCACAGGATAATGACAAGGCAGTGCAGTGGTTTGGAATGACTAATTGGGTAACAGCTGGGGAAGGGCATTCACCTCAAATTTGTGGTTGCCCTGTCTTGGGTGAAATCATGTTCAGATGTATTATTCAAAATATGAATAAATCAGGCAGGCATCCAGCATGTTCAGAAGCATAGATAATTCATTTCAGATTGGAATGGAGAAGTTACTGTCCTGTGGTGAATCCTGAAGAGGAGGAAAATATTTAAGCTTAGTCCAAACTGGGACAACACTCAAAAGAGTGAGGAAATGCCAAGCCAACAGGAGCACTAAGTGGAGTTGAGCCAGTCCGTTTCTTTTATGTTGCAGGCTACAGTGCAGGCCACTACCCCTCAAACTCCTCAGTCCTTGTCAGAAACCCCCAGGCCCTTAATTGGCTCTTTTTGGGTATATAAATAGTGAAGATCAAAACCTTCTACCTTCTAATTCAGAATTCATCATAAAGTTAGCCTTTCATTTCTCTGTCCTCATCCACTCACTCTTTCATTCTTCAGTCACTTGAACTGTTCTCTATACCACCTGCCTCCACATCAGCTGCCAGATAACATCCTCTAACCCAATTTTGATCATCTCATTCCTCAGCTTAAAAACCTCCAGTGGTTCCCACTTGCCTCCCGAATAAATCCAAATGCTTGAACTTGGCACAAGAGCTGTCTGTGTCCTGGCCCCTTTGCCCATCTGTTCACCTTATCCCCAACCACTTGCTGTACTTCAGCCATGTGCAAACCCTCAAAGGTTTGCAAATCTTTGTGTTCCTTCAGCCTTTCTCCCTTGTCTTGCCAATGGGTTTCAGCCCTGGGCAAGTTCATTACGGATTCAGTGAGACCAAGGAATGACAATGAAACGTTCTTGGGGTGAAAGGGTTTATACCCAACTTCATTCCCATGGTGGCAGGTCAATCACTAGAATCCCATCCACTCAGATCGAGTCTGTGTGCAGCAAGCTTATCTCTGCCTCTGGGCTTCTCTACCCCTGCAGCCATCTCAGTCTCTGTCCTCGGTGCTGCCCCCACTCCAGTCTGCTCTCCTACATCCTTGAAGCTGTGCCACCGTGATAGCCCAGAGCACTGGACGGAGCTCTTTATATAGAGTCAGTAACAATGTATTGCCCACACGTGTAGTGAGCTAGCCGACCAGGGCCAGGTGAGAATCCTGGCCATAGGAACCTTCACCTTATCCACATCCCCCTTTCACCAATGACTCTTCACCAATCACCCTATGCCTCCTCCTCCTCCCAAAAGCCTTTTCTAATTAACCCAAGCTTAACTGATTTCTTGTTTTTTGTCTTCCCAGAGCACAAAGTTTGGGACAGTTCTAACAGCCTGTCGTATGTTACAGTAATCCATGAAGGTGTCTCTCTCTCCTTAGTGAGACAGCTCACAAGGGCAAAGCTGTCTGACTTGTCTCTGGCCTTCCTGTTCAGAACTTGGCAAAATGGATATTTGCCCAAATAAAATTTTGGTGAAGGGGGTCTGGGATCTTAAGAAAATGGGAATGTTGCTGATGGATCTTGGATTAAACACCCTCCACTCCTCCCCTCACCAAAATGCTTTCTAGAAAGTTGTCTCGTGCCCTCAGGCTCCATGTTCCCTTATGTCCACAGAAACAGCCTTGTGCAAGCTGTCAGTGGCGTTCCAGCTACTGTGAGTGACTCTGCCCAGATAAAGTCATCTGCGGTGGTTCCCTACAAGGGGGTCAGTGACCTTCCTTTCTCTTAGCTTACATTTCCCAAGCCTCTGTAATCATCTGGGCCTATTTTTGCCACTCCCCTTCACACCCCCAGGTTCTAGCCATACAGCCCCCCACTGCTTGCTGCAGGGGTGGGGCAGGTAACATGTCCCCAAACTGTGTACATTTTGTCCTCTGCTGCTCGTAGGTCCTGCCTGCTTCATGACAAAGTCCTGTTCACGCTTCGTTGCTCAGCTTATGCAGAGGCTTGCTATTGATGTCCCTGACCCCAATCTCACTAGCTGATGTTGCAGAGCTTCCTCACCACGCTGTCAGCCAGTGTTGGGAGGGGGGCAGGGCATGGGTCCTTGAATTCATTCAAGCTCTCTGTCCCCAGGGCTGGTCTGCGAATTCCAGGATGTGCTCCCTTTTTCCGCTCATTGGCAAACCCACGTTCCTCTAGCAAGTCACATGATCTGCATATATGAAACACATAGCTGAGTCAGATTTTACACCACAAGGTGTGGGAGGTTCTATTCCATGTGTTCGTTAATTTATTTTCATGCTGATGAGGACCCACTAAGTCAGTGAGTCTCAGCTCTATTTTACATCGGAGTTATCTGAGAAGCCTTAAGAACCAAAGCAAAGAAACCAAAAGCCCTGAGAGATTCTGATTTAATTGGTTTGCAGTGGGACCTGGACCTTAGTAAGTTTTAAAAGCTCCCCAGGTGTGCTGAGGTTGAGAATAGCACAAAATCCTTGCTTCTCCCAGCATGCCTAAGGATAAGAATCACCCAAACCTGGCCAAGCAGGCTGTGATCCTAGACCTGTAACATGGGCATCACAGGGGAGATTATTAGAAGTGATTCTTCCTGACTTGCCCCAGACCTAGTGAACTAAGATCTGTATTTAACAAGATCACCAGGTGATTTGTATGTATTTTACAGAATGAGAAGCTAGATCATAGGTCTTGGAAGATTGGTTAAAAAATAGCTCCCCAGTCCCAAATCAGACCTACTATGAAATCAGAATTTCCAGGGAGAGGATAGTTGGCCTATCTGTATTTAACACAAGCCCCAGGCAATTCTTCTCAGGCAGTTTTGGGAAACAATATCTCTAAATTGACATCCTGACTGTGGATAAAATGAAGGTTCCTGTGGCCAGGATTCTCACCTGGTCCTGGTTGGTTAGCTCACTACACACATGTGGGCAATGCGTCGTTATTGACTCTATATAAAAGAGCCCTGCCCAGTGCTCTGGGCAATACAGTGGCACTGCTGCAAGGTTGCAGGAAAGCAGGGCAGAGGCTGGAGTGGTGGCAGCGCTGAGGACAGGTCCAGAGGCAGAGCCCGGCTTGCTGCATGCAGACTCTCTGAGTGGATAGGATTCTAGTGATTGACCTGTCACCACGGAAACAAAGTTGGGTATAACCCTTTCACCCCAAGAACATTCTACAGTCAATTCTTTGGTCACACTGAATCCATAGTGAATTTGCCTGGGGCTGAAACCCATTGGCAAGACACTGACCCATAATAGTGACCTAAAGTTTGAAACACGGGGTGTCTGTGGGGCTCAGGAATGTATGAATGAATGAGCCTGCAGCCCAGAGGATCCAGTCCTAAGGAGAGATGTGCGGCACTTGAGACAGGCACATACTAAGGCTGTAAGTGTCCATAGCATTACATTATCTGCAATCCTGAAAGACTATCTGTGAGAGGTTACCCACAAAAACTGACTAACATTTCAACAAGTTGGGCTTCAGAAAAAGCATGGGACAGGAAGGACTAAGGAAGGAGACACCAGGATTCTCATTATTCCTGACCTTGTTCCTGTCTCCCAACTTTTCCTTTGTTGCAAGCATACCTATGGGCAAAGCCTTTGTTCCCTGATAGCTGTCAGGGCTCAGACCTCTGGGTGGGATCATGGGACACTTTGCTTGGTAGCTAAGTGACACATACTTGTGAAATACAAACACGTTTTTATCTAGCAAAGGCCAAGTCAATAAAACAACATCAAACATTTGCTCAATGCCCTGGGTTTTCCAAGCAGTTGCATGATAGTTATTTCTTCTGTTTTCAGATAACTTGTGTCCTCAGAGAAGTCCCATGACCTGTTTGAGTTTAATACCTAGTGAGAAGTGAGGTTAGGTATTTTATCCACCTCCACCATCTTTGAGAACAGTTAGTAGTCGGTGCCTGGCACTTGGGAAAAGGATCTGTCGATGGTGAACTGCAGGGCAGCAGGCAGACTGGCCCTTTACCCAGGACTCCCTGATCATAAGACCCCCATGAGAAGGTTGTTACCTAGAGAGGTTCCCAGCACCACTCAAGGTATACTGAATCAAAACCTCCAAGAGGAAGGGATTGGGAATTTATAGTTTACAAGGGGCATGTGTGAGGCTTATGATGCACAATATGGGAAACACTGGACTAGATATAGGAAGGTCCACAATGCCAGGGTTTGAATTCCAGACCCACCACTTCCTGGCTGTGTACCTGGTGCAAAGCTCCTCCCTGAGCCTCAATATCCCCTTCTTCAGAATGAGGGTCCTTCCTGGTGCCCACCTGCTGAGTCCCTGAGGAAGGCTGCCGGGGATGTCAGAGCCGGCATGATGGAGGTTCATGTCTGTTACATGGGGGTGTGGAGGGAGCTCAGTAACTGGGCCATCCAAAGCTCTAGGAAGAGACCAGGCAGTTCTCTCTAGACCCTGCTCACTATGGGCCGTGCCCCTCCTCTGGGGTGTGAGGTACAGAACATGAGCCCTGGCCCCCACAGCTAAATCTAATTTCTGCTTTTCCTAGCACTCACTTCACCTTCCAAGCCCTGGTTTTTTGTCTGTACAGTAGGTGTCTCACTGCAGGAGACCAATGCATGCACTATGTGAAAGGAACACAGTGTAAACCCACTATAAATGCAAATTTTTATCATTGTTACGTCTTTTAACAAATACTTATTGAACACCTGCTATGTGCCAGGAGCTCCCTTAGGTCCTACCTGTGTGGTCTACATTCTAGTTGTACTCTAGTGAGAGGAGGCAAATAATGAACATGATACATACTTCATATTTAAACAGGAATGACATGGCAGAGACTTCATATTTAAACAATAAAGACAATAAGCAGGTTTAATATATAAGTAAACAACAAATGTAATTTTTATAGTAAACACAACAGGTGCTTATTATTTAAATAATAACTATAATATGTTAGTGTCTTGCCAATGGGTTTCAGCCCCAGGCAAGTCCGCTATGGATTCAGTGTGACCAAAGAAAATGACAGCAAAACGTTCTTGGGATGAAAGGGTTATACCCAACTTTATTTCCAGGTGGCAGGTCAGTCACTAAAATCCCCTTCACTCAGAGCGAGTCTGCATGCAGCAAGCTGGTCTCTGCCTCCAGGCCCCTCTGTCTGCACAGCCATACCACACAGCCATCCTCTGGGCCCCTCTGCCTGCACAGCCATCCCACACAGCTGTCCTCTGGGCCTCTGCTCTGCTCTCCTGCAGCCTTGCAACACTGCCACTGTGTCGTGCCCAGAGCACTGGGCAGAGCTCTTTTTATAGTCAACAGCCATGTATTGCCCACAGGTGTGCAGTGAGCTAGTCAACCATGGCCAGGTGAGAATCCTGGCCACAGTAACTCTCATTTTATCCACAGTTAGTATTAACGTAAACAACAAAGATGGGATATCAGAAGATGCCCAGGTGGGGAACAGAGGGGACTGTGCTGGGCTCCGATCACCGGGAAGACTATCTGAATCCCTGATACTTAGCAGACACTCAGTAGGGTTAGGGCATTTTTATTTTGTAAAATGGACTCCACTTTTCACCTCCTATAGGAAGCCCTCCCAGAACTCCAGATCCTCTTTTCTTTAAAATTCTGTGACAGTAAGGGCTTTTGATTTTCATATGAAAACAGCTTATATGGCTGACATTACCTGAGAGTTGATGAAGATAAGGTGAGCTAAGGTGCTCATCTGACACTGCATATAATCTTTATAATAGTCCTATGAGGTTAGTTCTCATGCCATTTTACAGTAGAGGAAATTGATGTTTTTTGCATCTTGTCTAAGTCACACAGCTGGAAAGGATGGAGTTAGCATGTGAGCCTGGGCCATCCACTGCACTCCCACAGGTGGCAGCTGTTCCTCTTCTTGCTGAACTTCAGGAGGGTAGGGCTCCTTCTGAGTCTCACTGGGTCCCCCATCCCAGGCCCCCATCCCAGGATGTCACTCTGACAGAGGTAAAGGGCAAGGAGCTTGCTCAGCGTTATGCCAGGATCTGGCAGCAAAGGTGACCAACTGGTTTGGTCTGCCCAGGGCCTTCCCAGTTTGGGCACTGGGAGTCCTGCATCCTGGAAAGCCCTCAGTCCTGGGCGGACTAGGATGACTGCTCACCTCCAAGAGGACCCAGGCAGCCTCTTGTCCTGCCCCCATGGCCCTCATGCCTGAACTCAGGCTGTCTTTGATGAAAGGAAACTGCTTAGCTTATGTCTCATGGGGTAGGCAAAGTCTAAATTGCTGAAAGTCCTCTAATGCAACAAATGGCTTTTCTTTGCCAGCACTTCCAAACATGGGGTTGGAAGATAAATTTGTCTCTCTGGAGGATGAGAAGTATTAAAGATATACCTAGCCTCTGACCCAATAATGCTACATCTATAAGTTTCTCCTTAAAGAAAAAAAAATAGAAATATGGATAGTGATTTCTGCTGAGATGGTTATACAAAAATTTGAATAAATTAAAGTAGAATATCATGCAACTAAGAAAAAAAGATCATATCCTAGGAGATTTAATAACATGAGGGAAAACATGACACTATTTTAAATGGAAAATGGAGTGTATATAACTATGTAAACACACAGTATGAGCTCAATTTCATTTAAAGCAACATATACAACCTAAGTCCAACAGATGAGTGGATAGAGAAAATGTGGTATGTATGTATATGGTGAATATCATTCAGCCATAAAAGGAAAGAAATTCTGCCATTTTTGACAACATGGACATTGAGGGCATTATGCTAAATAAAATGGCAGGCAGAGAAACACAAATACTGTATGAAATCACTTATTTGTGGAGTCTGAGAAAAGTCCAGTTCATAGACACAGAGAGTAGAATGGTGGTTTTCAGGAACTGGGCAGGGATGGGAAATGGGGAGATGTTGGTCAAATAAAATGAGTAAGTTCTGGGGATCTGATATTCAACATGGTGACTATAGTTAATTGTACTGTATTATATACTTGAAAAACAGTAGATCTTCAATGTTCTTAGACCACATGCACAAAATTATAATTATGTGAGGTGATGGATGTGTTAATTAACTTTATTGAGGTAATCATTTTGCAATATATACATGTGTCAAATCATCATGTTGTACACCTTAAGCTTGCACAATGTTGTATGTAAATTATGTATTAATAAAGCTGGGGAAAAATTGTACATAAGCATAGGGAAAAAAGGATCAAGGAGATACTTCAGAATGTTAATAGTGCTTTTCTTTGAGTTTAGGGTAATCTTAATTTTCTTCTTTACATCTTCCTGAAATGTAATTTGGTTCAGTAAGTAAATATTGATTTTATTGTAAGTCAGTAATTTATAAAAGTACTGCATACCATTGCTCTGTACTGAGAAGACCTGGCCTTTCAGTCAGCATGATCTAGTGGGGCTTTAGCTAGAAGGCAGCTGAAAGCACTGAACTGGAACCAGAGGGAGCCTCTCTCCCAGCGTTCCCTTCTGCAGGCTCCTTTTGCTGGGATGCGCCTACTCCCTGCATGTGACACCTGGCTCAGGTCACTTCCTCTACTGTCCATTCCTCTCCTACAGCACCCATCCTCCACCACGCCACCTGACCAGCCACTTACTTGTTTACATGTCTGCCTATTACTTTTCAGGGCCTCAGTGTCTCTTTATGTGACAGTCCAGGTGACCTCAAGCTGCCTCGGGTTCCCCTAGACTGGCTGCAATGCTGAAGAGAACCACATGAGGGCGCCAGAACCACACGGGTGACATCCTCAGCTTGGTTAGACCAGGCCCTTTAAAATTAACCCCCCCAAAATAGAGATCACACCACTCACTGCAGGCCTGGGACGCTCCCACTCAGGGGGGAGCCAGTGAGAAGGAACTGGCTCATAAACTCTGTCTAAGAAGAATGTCCACCCCTACCTCTGTCTTCTTAGAGATGCCCTGGCCAAGGTGACCCTCTGAGTTGGCCACCCTCAAGCACCTGAGACATGTGGAGACAGACTGGCTGTGTGGCTTTGAGCAAGTCTGTCCGTCTCTGGACCTCTTTCTGGCCTTTGCTGCTGGGTCTCTGTGCAGAGATGCAGTGGGGCAAGGGTTTGGCCGCCTACTATTTCCTGTTGACTCTGGTTGAGGAAGATGTTTCCTGTGCTCAGCTTCCCACTCCAGGTCACCGGCTCATCCCAGGCCCGTTTCATGCTCAGTGTTTGTTAAATTGAACTGAAACAAAAATTTTAAAAACTCCCCGGAATACGAGACAGGCGTTTAGAGGTGACCACAAGCCATTTTCTCCTTCCCTTTTAGGAGATTCCTGGTCTCGGCACTGCCCTGTCTCGGCCCCTGGGTGGGCCCAGGGACATGCCAGGGCTTTGCATCCCCTCGAACACAGGCATCCACATAAGCCCTCTGTGTGTGGGTGGGGGGCATGCCTTGAGGGGCTTGGGAGTCGGAGGTGTGGGTTCCTGGTCCTTGGAATATCGGAGGGGAGAGGAAAGCCAAACCCTGAGTCCCGGGGGGAGTGGGGAAGGGAGGGGCCTGCCCAGGCGCTGGAGCCAGGTCCCTGGGAGGGAGGGAGGGGACAGGCAGCGAGTTCCTCTGGGATGAGGTGGGGGTGGGCGACGCTCAGGGAGCAGGCTTCCTGTTGTACTAGGGAACCCTGCGCGGCCCAGGTGCCATCTGTGTGAGGGGCTGGGGCTGCATCCCTCCCGCCCTCCCTGCCTCAGGCCGCACAGGGCATCCTCACGGCGCTACATGCCGGCTGTGCCCTCACCTCAGTATTCACCCCTCCAGAAAACCGGAGGTCCACATCTTCCTGCCTTCAGCGAGACTAAGAATTGCTTCCTGGCTGGCGGAGGTGAATGGCTCCTCCTTGTGTGCCCTGGTGTTCTTTTGCGTCCACAGAACGAAGCCCTTGGAGGCCCAGCAGCCTTGCCATGGACTGCGGCAGCTCCGCCATCCAGGCCTGTCCACGCTCCCTGCTGGGCCCGCCACCTGTTCCTCTGCCCAGAACACCCAGCGCTCATCCTGCCTGCCGTCTGTGTGCAGCCTCCATTCCTTCTCCCCTGGGCTCCCACAGCGCCCTGGGCTCCCTCTGTATCATGTAGTTGCTTGCTTGCTTTTCCTGACACTGGAAACTTCCTAAGGGCAGGGGACTGGGTCCCATTCTCTGCACCCACCAAGCCTGAGGACCAGTGGGCACTCAACAAATGTTGCTGAATGAATTACCTTGCTTTCATTTAACGAGCTCATTAGGGCTCTGCCTTCCTCATAATTAGGAAGCAGGAAGGTTCCGTTTTTCCTGTAACAACCCACCTGGGGTATAATGGCAGAACCTCAACCTCTGCAAGCAGAAACTAGATTGAGGCACACGGTTGCAGCTTGAAAGAAATGAAACATGAGTATTCAATGAGGTGCACTTAAACAAGACAGTTGTATATTAAAAGCTTCACATTAAATATATGTTATTATACAGGTTATCACACAGGATTAGAGCTTTTTTTAGCAGTTGGTGGCTAGCACAAGGCTCCTGACAGTGAAGAGAGGGGAAGGAGAGGCTGAGGGCAGCCACCCATGTCCAGAGGGCACCTGAGTGGGTCTCTGGGGTGTTCTGGAAAGGGCTCCTGTATCTAAGGCTCTGGGCTGTGCTGGGTCCCTCTGAACTTGTCCCATCTGGGCTTTGCTGGTCACCAGTTCTGGAAGGGATGAAGAAAAGACAGACATGGCAGTTTGCCAGAGGCCTGCCTGATCCAGCCGGGACGCTTCGTGGGCAGCACAGGTTGACTCCAAATGCCAGCCTGTCCCGTCTGCTGGGATTCTGCTCACACTGTCCCTGGAGTCTGTGAGAGCAAATGCTGAGCCCGGATGTCTATGCCTTGGTCAAGCGACATCAACCACTCACTTCTGAGTATCCTGGAGAGTCAGCCAGGCTTGGTGTTCAAAATATTAAAAAAGGCAATCTCTGGGTCCTGTGACTGCAGTAGGAACAGCGTGTGCCAAGGGCTCCACCTGTTCATGTAAGACCCTGGCTGAAAGCTAGATCAGGCCCCTCTGCTCACATGGGGGCCACTGAGGGACACCAGACCACGGCTGCCCTGGGGTGAGATGCACAGCTCAGCTCAAATCGGCCCAGCTTTCCTGAAGACCCGGAGCCTTTCTCTACTTTTCCTAGAAGGGCTATTCTGTGAACCTCTCTCCCCATAAAGGCTCCTTTCTTTCTGTAGACACACCATCTTGTTTGGGGGGTGCCAAAAAGGCCCTTGACTCCTCAGCTCAAGGACGGAGCCGCTGAAGTGGTTGGGGCTTTATGGTCAATAATGAAGCCGGCAAAGAAGGGAAAGAAAGGAAAATAAAACAAAAAACCACTCTTGTGGCTCTGAGCAACATGGTCTGCTAGTGGTTGGAGGTTGTGTTCTGAGACACAGTGCTGCGGGCGAGGCATTGTGTGGCAGGGACCTTTTTTTTTTTTGCCTCAGAGAAATACAGCTCATTTTTTTCCCCATTAATTGGCAGCAGATTAAAAAAAAAAAAAAAAAAGCCCAAACAAAAACCGAACCAACGCCAGTAACCTGAATGCGAGCATTTCTGAAAGGGAAAAGCTGTTCCAATTGTTAGATGTCCAAGAAAACATGAATACACGCCGACAGAGGAAACAGTCACAATCAGAGGAAGAAGAGGGAGAGGCTCATAAAATTAAGGGAAAAAATTCCTTTCAGCAGCTCCCATCCTGTAAGCCGGCTCCTCTGCCGGCCTCAGTCCCTAAGGGGCAGCTGGAGGTTGGGCCTCCAAGGGAAACTTCAGGAGGATGGAAGCAGGGGAAGGAAGGAGGGCCCAGGAATCCCTTAAAAGAGCAAAAGCAGGGCCGGAGGGCAAAGCGGTCTCCCTTTTCCTGAGACCACAGAGCCTTTTCTAAAGAGAAATTTGCTCCGGAAGACTGTCTACTGAGAAAGGCCGGTGGCTCCTTCGCTGCCCCACGCACAGCCCAGTAAGGGCCATGTGGGAGTCAGGGTCGGCTGGGAGAGGCGACTACTGCGGTCTCACCTGGCCCACCCCGTGCAGGGGGCTGCCACCCATGTCCCCAGTCTCTAGCGGGACTCCTGGGATCCAGTCTCCTTGGCACTTCTGTTAAGACAAGTGCCAACTCCTCCCTCATTTTCTCATTCACAATAACAAAAAAGGAGAAAGAAAAAAGGGGACGTGGTGAATCATTCCAGGTACTCTCACCTCAGACTGTTTTGGAAAATGCAAACAGGAGAAAGGTCAGGGTTGTCTTTGGAGACTAGGCCCAGGCTGTGCCAGTGAGGTCATCACAAGGCCAGTCGGCCTGTCAGATCCACCAGCACCCAGGATGACCCCAGAGCCGCAAGGGGCAGAGACTGGTTGCCAAAGAAACAGCTTTGGCCACAAACTGCTGAAATCCACAGCGGCCACCTGAAGGGCATGGCTTTCAGTCCTGCTCTGCCTGGGCTTGACAGATGCCAGCTGGCCATGCAAGTCCTTTCCCTTTATTAGGCCTCTGTCTCTGCACCTCCACAGTGAGCCTGAATCATCTTTGAAGCCCTGGCAATGCTGAATGTAGACCCGCTAGTGATGTTCAAACCTGGCCCCTCATGCTGTGGACAGTGGTCACCACACTTCCATTCCATTCGAACAGACGACCTGGGCAGGTGGGATGACGTGTGCTTGACAAAGGTGCTGAAACCCATGCTGTAGCTGGATACCTCGCACCTCCTGCAGGAGATGGAAGCCAGGCCTTTCATGCGTCTGGGTGGGATTCTTCTGTTCCTTCCATTCACATTTAACTGTAGCATGGTGGTGGGTGGGAGAGGCAGGGAAACTGAACAGCAACCTCACAGCCTTATGAACCTCTGCTCCTGTCAAGGACGGGGGTGAGGAAGAGGATTGTGGGTGTTTGTGTGGGGTTTTTACCTGGCAGAAGCCATATGGATGATGGAGAGAGCTCCATGTCCCCTGAGGGGTCAAGATTTGCCTTCCCCCAGGTGCAGGGTGACAGCAAGGCTATGCCTAGCCAAAGCACTGGCATGGGCCTGCCATTCTGGGCCTAAAAGCCTCCTCTACTTATGAGCTGTGTGACCTTGGGCAAGTTACCTTCCCTCTCTGAGCCCCCCTTTCCCCACATGTTAAATGCTTCACTGGGGGGCAAGGACCAGATAATGGGGAGAGCCCTTTGTAGACTGAGTGCTGTGCACCTAAGGGGTTAACGGCAACTTGCATCACTGTAGGCTGCTGTAGGCAGAAGGAAGAGGCTGCTTGTTGGGTCACAGGTTGGCACTTGAAGCTGCCATTGCTGGAACCTGAATGAAGCATCTGGATGGAGCTCAAGGCCCACAGGTTGGCTGACAGGAGGGCAAAGAAAACCCTTGTGCCTCAGCCCTGAGCTGGGGGCTCTGCCTCCCTCCCCTGCCCGCCTTCCAGGGCCTGCCACACCACATGCCCAGGGGAGGAGACACACCTTGCTCTCAGAATGAAACCAGCAGGTTAGCACTACCCGCCTCAGAGATCCTCCGTGGTATATATAAAAAAAGGATAAGAATGTATATTAAATGACTATTTTATTTACACACCCTATTCATAAATAATTGAATCCTCCGTGGCTGCACAATGATTCCTTGAAGATCTCCTAATGATTACACTGAGTGACTAAAAGTAAATCGATCAGCGGGCTTACTTACACCTGTCTCACTTGTGCGCTCACACTCACACACACCAGAGGGGAGGCAGGACTCTGGGGCCTGCTGAGCTCTCAGAGAACCCGCATTTGTCTCCCAGCATCAGTGAGGCTCTGGTGGGAAAACTGCGCCCCACACACAGGTGTGAATTCACGACAGCTGTAGAACAAAGAGCTGCACCCCAGGGGCTCTGGCCCGCCCCGTACCCTTCCGGAGCTGCTCTCCTTTGTTCATCCTGGAAGCCATCTCTTTGGATTTGCAAATATTTTAATTCACAGAAACTCAAGGAGGGGGTGGAGAAGGGGGCTGGCTGGCATGTTGGCTATCCCTCTGTCCTTCTCCAGCCCCCACATGTGGCAACAGCATTCTAGAGACATGCAGTGGTGCGCCAGTACCATACACACGACACAAACTGAACACGGCCCCCAACGGTGGCCGGGCTGGTGAAAGGGGGCCTCTGGCTCCTCCAAGTCCGGGCCCTGTCCCAGGGCTGGTCTGCTCACAGGGTCCGCACAGCCACGGGGTAGAGGAGGGACAAGTGCTCAGCGCCTTTGATGGGCAGCTTTCTGGTGGTGTAGTAATGGATGACTTCTGGGACACTGTCGAATGGGGGGCTGTTCTGACCCAGAACGTATTTCTCTTTGGTTTTGGCCAGTTTCATGTGCATAAAGCCCTGGTTGCTCCTGTGAACAAAACACAGAGGTTATCAGGATCTGCAGAATGGCCAAGGTGGCCGCGTTGCTCAGGAAGAGGTGACTGGCAGGGGGCGAGGAGCAGGAGAGCAATTTCTCAGAGCCACTCAGTCTTGCACTGAACAGGGCTGTGGCATGTGTTCATATTCATTACCCCAGAGAATTTTTTCATCTGACCAAATCCTGCACGGGTTCGAGGATTCCTCACCGCCTGGGACAGCAGTGGTGCCAGCTGCAAGCAGCCGCGAGTGCTTCCTGTCCAAGCCAGGACCATGGCCCAGGGCCAGCTGAAATGCAGCTGCACCCAGAAGCTGCTCCCCGAGTCCCAGCATCCACCCAGCGACCAGCAGCAAACATTGCTGTACCTTCTGACCTCCAGAGCTGCAGGCAGCTTCCTGCAGGTAAACCAACCAACCACCCTCCAAATTTGACTCTTCTGCCTGTTCCTGATGTAGACAAGTATTTATCCTTGCCTGGCAGTGGAAAAGTGTAAGTCCCTACTGCCCTGCCAAGTGAGCAGGGGTTTACAGATGAGGAAACAGAGGCAGAGATGACAGGTGAACTGTTCTCCAAAAATTGGTGCCTCCTTTCAGTAGCACAGAACTGTCACTAAGGGGCTGCCCAGCAAGAGATGAATGATATTTCCCAGTCCCCCTTGTATCCTCAGGAGCCATGGGACTGGTTTTAGACAATATAATGTGGGACAGTGTATGCTGTACAGCAGTTCATCCCTGCACTAAACCATGTTTCCTTCTCCAAGGCCCAGTCTGAGTGTTTCCTCTGCCAGGAAGTCTTCCAGGTTCCCACAAGCAGAGGTCCTCCCTTTCTCTGATTTCACCTCAGCTACTGAAACCTCTGTGAGCACTTGCCTTCCTGAACTGTAATTACTTCTCCATCTTCCCAATTCCCCTGAGAGCTCCAAAGCACAGGGCCCAGCCATGTGCCCACCATGGCCACTGTCTGCTGCAAAGGGCAGTGGGTGGGTTCCTTGGAGAGCAGAGCCTTGTCCTCATGACCTTTGCAACCTGGCACCTGCACCAGTGTGCTGGGGGGCACAGCTCATGGTCAGCAAAGGCCACTGACATCAGTGTCCCACCTCCCACGGAGGGCTCCGGGCATGGTGGATCACTCACCCCTCGGTCAACCTGCCTTTGCCCAGATGCCCCTCTCCCTGCCTACTCGCCTCCAAGCCTGGCCTTTTAGAATTTTGCTGCCACACCTGTGGAAGCTTTGGTCTCCAAAGCACAGTCTGATTTACAGAGTGTTTGTCACTTAGTGAGAAAGCTGGGCTCCGATAACTGTGACCAGCCCTAGAGGCCTCACTTCCAGGAGATTCTTGCCCACCCACAGGGAAGCTAAGAGCTCCACAAGGACACAGGTTTGCAGCCTTTTCTGAGCTCAGCTCCTGTTGCTTCTGCAGCTCTCGCAGGGGCACTGGAGGGCTTACACGCATCCCTGCCAGTCAGAACTGGGCTCCCCATGCTTACCAGCGCCTGTTCTATTAATGCATCAATTTGGACTCCAGGACCATTTTCAAATGGAAGAGCAAATGCTTAATGAAGTGCAGGCACTGAGCAATACATCTGTTCATAATAATGTATTTAGAGATGTCACCCTTGGCTTAAAGGAAATCGTTCAGAGAGCAATTATGTTTCAAGAGAGAATAATTTCTGTAAAGAACTGAAATTTAAATCAAGATTTTTTAAGGCTGACAATGTTCTAATTACAGAGCCTGTGGCAAGTTCTGCTCCTCAGTGAAGGGTCATTTCATTGGGGAATTGCTTCGACACATTTGAGAAGCAGGAGGCGCACTTGCTTAAGCTGTTAAAAAAGGAAATGATGTGTGCATTAAGTGAAAAATGTACAACCCCTGTGAGTGAAGACCCAGCTACCCACCACACTGGAGAGCTCACAAATCTGTGCCGGTTTGGAAAGGACTGTAATTGCTCGAATGGAGCGCTGAAATTGTGTGGCTAAGAAAACGGGGAATAGTTAGAAGCTTTGTGATCTTGGAGGTCATGGACACAGCTGTGCCTGGAGAAGGGGTGTGTATGGGGAGAGCAGGAGCAGGGTCTGACCTCTAGACCTCTGCTGCACCACTGAAGTTGCAAGGGACTTGATTTTAATTAAGGAGGTTAAGCAAAGTAACTTCTACGGGGTAACAGGACGTTTTCACACCAGTTGTTCTTAAGACATCTAGCCAGGGAAGTGGGCTGGGATGGTTGCAGCAGGTGACAGGGCCAGGGGTGGAAGCTGAAGCTCCTCTGTTCCAGGCCACAGGCTCGGAATGGCCACCAGGTTTTAGCAACCCCACACTGCCATCTCCACCTCAACAGATAGGCGCTGTCAGCACTTCCCTGACATCCCTCCGGATTCTCCAGGCCTACTGTTTGTTCCTTGGACACATCACCCCCCGGGCTGGGCTGCGCTGAGGGGGCAGGCCAGTCACAAGGTTCAGAGACCAAGACAGAGAACTCAGGCCCTGTGAATCCCCTCTCCCAGGTCAGTGCCTGACTGTTCCTCGGCAGTGGGAGAAAGGCCCACAGGCTGGCCCCCACACAGGAAGACGTTCTCAGGAATGGCCCGTCCCCTGGGCTCTAGCACTGTGCCCTGTAGTTCTCTGGACCTCAGACCATCCTTAAGTGGCACTGGGCTCTGTTCTTGCCCCTTGTGGATCCATGGCAAGGCTAACTAGATGGCCTCTCATGGCGCTTCTGGGCCCATGGTACTGGATTGTGTGTGCCATAAGCAGAACCTGTTGCCCACTCCATGAAGGCTTCCCACAGGAAAGGTTTCCCCTGCTGCCCACAGCCCCCAGTCCTGCTCTCACTGGGCACTGGCCTGGATGCCAGTGTTTGCTGGGCACTCCTTGTGAGCCAGGCTGTGTGCCACGCACTGCAGCTCCAACGGGGGGTGGCTGACCTGGGACCCCACAGCATCAACAGCCATGCTCCAGATCCCTCCCTGGCAGGCATCCCCCAGAGCCCGGGCCCCGGACCTCAGCACTATCCAGCTCCTGGAGGCCTCAGACCCTGGGCATGTGACTCCTCGACCCGGAGCCTGCCCCCAAAATGCCTGACCCGCAGGGCCGACAGTGCATCAGAGGCAGCACAGAGGCTGGCACTGAAGGGCCACCCCAGGGAGTGCAGATGGTGGCCCATCACATGGGGTTGGCGGATGCTGAGAGATGAACAGGCTTTCTTTTAGAGACAATCTGTCAAACCCTGATTGATGCAAAGGTCAGGTAAAGCCCTGTCAACACACACCCAAGTGTTGTAATAATATATCCTGATCGGTCACGAGATCCCCACGAGTGAGATGCCACCTAACAAGCTGAAGATTTAAAAGCAGCTGCCAGAGGTGACTTGAATGACTCCCAATCCTACACAGAAGACACCCAGTGTAAGAGAAAATACTAAAATTTCTAGGGAGAACAGAGGGTGCATCAGATGCCCAGCATGCACAAGGACGCTGGAGCTGCTCTGGACAGAGCATTTCTGGAACAACAAGTAGCCTGGGGGCCATCTCTCACCCTGTTTTGGTGCCTTTGGGGAAACTGAGGTCAGAGAGAGCAACACTCTGGCCCAAGGCTCACAGCAAGGTGGGCTGGGTCCCAGGCCATGCCACCGCCCCCCCCTGCAATCCTTCTGGGAAGGCACTGGTCCCTGGGGAGTTCAGACAGGCTGCAGCCACCTGCCAAGTCCATGTCTCCTTTGATAGGACATATTGTGAGGGCAGAGTCACAGTTAGGGGTGTCTCCGGTGGGTGACCTGTCTAATGAGCCTTGTAAGGCTGGCAGTGCTGGGGCTGTCACAGTGTTCAGATCGCTCATTATCATCACAAAAAGCACCTCCTCATCACCGGGATTATCAAACATGCCTGGTGCGCAGGGCCTAATAACAGGCCCCACCTCGTCTCATAATCACCGGCTTTAATAAAACATCACTCAGCCCGCAGCTGCTGGCCCGAGCAGAGTATGAGGCCTCACCTCTCGCTTTTAGACCTAATTGCTTGATGCATATTTCATGAAGAATCCTGGGTAATAGTTATGTTAAATAAGTTCTTTTCATGATGAAATGACTTAAAAATACTTGCATATAATATTTATGCAGAAGGCGGCAAGGAAACTGCCCTCTGGGACTGGTGTGTAGGACCCGGCGACAGGAACCCAAACACAGAGGTATCTCCGGTTCACATCTGCTGAAAGGTGACTGCGAGCTGCTCTTCTGACCGGCATCCCCAGAACACCGCCCCTCAGCTCCAACCGCCCACTGCTCTCCACTGTCGCTGCACAATGCATGGCACCCACACACTGCTCGAGCACCCCCCACCCCCGCCCTGGGCACAGGTGCCCAGTTGACCTGCTGCCACTTGTCCTCATTTAAGCCCGTAGCAGTGTACAGATGGGGAAACTGAGGCTGGGCTGGGGGGGTTCTGTGCCTCACCCCTCAGGACACAACCTGGCCAGATCTTCACTGACTCTAAAGCTACCACCGTGCCGCTGCTCAGCCTTGAGCCATGGTTTGCCTGCAGCCCTGCGTGACTGCCGAGGTCTGGAACCCTTTCTATTCACTGTGATATTTCTCAGCAGGCCAAGCCTTACTGCCTGCTCTGAGCCCTCAGCACATGCCTGGCACACAGCTTGGCACTCTGTCCACCTGTCTACCCATCCAGTGAGAGTCTGCCCTGAGCCAGGGAAATAGGCCCCATGCACCCTCCCCTAGGGACTAACTCCCAAGGGCAGGCCGATGTCTAATCCACCCTGTTCCCCAGGGCAGCCCACCCAGGGTAGAAGCTGCTTCCTCCATGGCCAGACACACTGGTTGCTCTGTCTGCTCCAGCACATGGGCCCTGGAGGAGCAGCAGAGCAAGCTTAGGGGGGGCAGGGCCAAGGGGAGTGCCCAGAGGGTCATCCCTGCAGGGGGTACACAGGTGCCTGCTTCACACTCTGGGTCTTGCCTGAGGGAGGAATGGGTTAAACCTTCTTTCCTTGGGATTCTAAAAGAAATCATTCTTGGGGCCACTGAGCCAGCCAGTGCCCCCTGCCCAGGCCTAAATAAAGGAAACACAAATGAGAGACCTAGGCCCTCCCTGCTCTGAGGCCCAGCAGATCTCTAAGCGGCTGCAACTCTTCCTGTTCTTATGGGGTCATTTTAATGAAACATTTGAATCTTACATTGGGCTGGATTGGTAAGAGAAGAGGAAGAATGAGACGTGCATCGAAAATGTCCTCAGTTGGTTGCAGAATGAGTCTTGGGGAGGGAAGGTGTCACTGGTCCCCTGTGCTCAGCATGGAGAGGGCATGAGACCACCAATGGGCTCCTCTGTCCCCACAGGCACGCTCTCTAGTCAGGGTAGAGATGGACATGGGTGTTTGTGCTGAATTAATGGGGTGGTGGTGGTGGTGGTAGAGGAGAGGTGTAGTTCCAGGCCTGGCTCTAATGCCAACCTGCTGTGACTGTGGGACACCCCAAGGGAGCCAGCCTGGAGTGTGACCACAACAAGATGTGTCCTACCTCCATGGTCACCCAGGGGTCTGCAAAACAGGTCCTTCCTGCCACACCCCGCTTTGTGGCCAGCATTGCTGCCTCCGCAGGCAGATGGCTGTGTGATTCAGAATGTGGGCTCTGCCTCCCACCTTCTCTTTGACCTCCAGAGAGAGAGGGTATTTTGCTGGTTATGTGTCTACAGAGGAACTTTCCTCGCCACACCTGTGAGCAAGCTGCAGCCACTCCAGAAACACCAGTGAGTGCCTGCAGAGAAGCATGCTCTGAGGAGGGCCCTGGACTTGCTGCAGGAAAGAAATACTCAGATCTCAAGTGAGGGAGCCTTCTGGAGATAGGAATCTGCTCCACAGCTCCCAAGGGTCCTACTGTGTGCAGGCTAGCATCTGCATGTGCTGTGAACTTCCAGCACAGGGCCTGGAAGCCTGGCACATAAACACTGATAGCTGCTGTTGCCCTTGGTCCATGACTAGACCAACCTGTGGCTTCAAAAGAAGCTGGGAGGGCTGGCATTCCCTGCAGGACACCCACTGCACAGATTAGAAGACCGAGGGCCAGAGGGAGGAGCAACTTGCCTGGGTCACTGAGAGGACATCAGGGCTTTCCAAACTGGGAGACCAGGACGTGAGTCCTTCTGGCTGTGTGACAGGGTTCTCCAACTGTGCAGCGCATGGGTGGGGGGCGTAGAGGTCCCCTCCTGCTGAGATGTTCTAGCAGTCAGGGGAGCTGGGGGAAGGGGCTTATGAGGTCACATGGCAAATACTCGCATGCTGTCCACTGCCTTCTGAAATGGCTTTCACAGTGACAAGCACACCAAGTTATTACCAACAAACGTCTAACTGTAAACGCTGCTGAGCTAAATGGCTTGATTTACAACCAAATAATTAGATTTTCAATAAATGTGTCGGCAGTGATTAGCTTTCCTGAGACGTGTGGGCATTTCTCAAGCCCTGAGCTGGTGGCTCAGGGTGAGGGTCTTCAGTAAATAATGACAAAAAGCCATCTCTAGGCAGGAAAGTCGGCAGATACCTCTCTGGCAAACATGGAGAGGCATTAAGACTTGTTTTGTGCCATACAAAACAGCAGGTAGGTCAAAACAAACCCACTTTGGCCAATTTTCTCAGGAGAAGACTAATCACAGGAGACGATTAAAATCCCCCTGCTTCAGACACGAGGGCTTTCATGATCAAGGCTGACAGTGCAGGGAGTGAGCCTCCCATTGCTGGAGAAGTAGAATTTGCCAAACTTGGCTGCAAAGGGCTCCAGGCTGTTTCCAAGGACCAAGCCCCAACTCACTCCCAACCAGAAGGGGGAGGGTACATGGCACCCCTGAAGGCGGCCCCAGGCAGGGGCTGGAGGGTAAGCACCAGCTTCCAGGAGAGGACGTGGGGGGTGATGGCTTTTATAGGCAAAGCTGTGAAGCTGGAAACCAGGGGTAGGCCCAGGTGAGGCTGGAGAGTGAGACCAGGGTAGCATGCTGGGGTGAGGAGGCAGGACAGCAATAAAGGACATGAGGGCCAAGCAAACATCACCTGTGAGCTCAGGGTCACCCAGGCCTGGCCTGCGTCCCCACCCTGCTGCTGAGCAGTGCCTCTCTGGGCCTCAGCTTCCCCACCCGTGCAAGGGTGCTTGCAAGGACCCACCCCAAGGGCTGTGCTGAGTTTGGGCAGGGCAGGAGCAAGGCCGGCAGGAGCAGGGCTCAGGGTCTTGACATGGCTCCGTTCCCACCCGCTCTGCCAGGAACTTTTGTACAAGTTGCTGCCCATCTGGTTTGTCTTGTTGGCTCCCTGCTGTCCGGGCTGAGCACTGGGCATGTCTCTCCGTCTGTCTGGTCTGTCATTCATGACCATGCTGGCAGCCCAGAAGCCACGGATGGCCAGCCTGCCTGGCTGGGGTGGGTGGCCTGGGTTCTGACCCCAGCTCTGTCACCGGGTGACCCTGAGATCAATTTCCCCAAATATCAAGTGGTATTTCACAACACTCTTGAAAGCGTATTGTTACTCAGTAAGGTCCACATGAAAACAGAACAGGAAAGAAGTCTGCTTAAAAAATACTCATCACAGATGGTCTACGGCACTTATGAAATACCTGCTGTATGTGTTGCTGTGTTCGATATTTTGGAGGAAGGCAAGGCAACAGCAGTCTTCTGAGATCATTTGGTTTCCTGCCCTCATTTCATAGATGACACAGGACCAGCAATGGTGCAGCTTTGCTCCCATCCTCCAGTGAATTGGGGGTCAGAATGCCCCCCCTTTCCTCCCTCCTGTGCCATCAGTCATAGGGGATTCTTGGGCACTACCAGTAGTCTTTGTATACTCTGAGTGAGCAGTGATGGGCTGAGACAGGTGCAGGCAGGGTTGGGGGGCATGCAGGCAGGGGGAAGGAAGCAGCGATCTCCCCACCCCCTCTCACCCGCAGCCTTAAAGCCCAGAGCTTGCTGGCACTATCCTCCCGCCCAGCTCCTGTGTTGATGGGCAGCTTCCTTTGCTAACTGAGCAAGGGCTTCATTAGCACAGCAAGGAAGGGGACTTACCCACAGAGCACCTGATTCACCTTAGAGTTTTACTTACCAAAAAAAAAAAAAAAGGGGGGGGAAGAAGGAAAATCCAGAGGGGCCTTTAAAAACTGCAAGTTAAAACAGATCTGCTCAGCAACCCCGCATCTAACCTGAGGGGAGTGTTTTCCTCCCTGGAATTTCAAAGGCACCTGGTTGACTATAAGCTACCCAGACATCCTGGTCAAGGGCCTTTTGCAAATCCTGTGAGTATTAGCGATTTTTTGTAGAAAAATTCCCAAGAGTCTTTAGGAATCTGGGCTTCACTTTCTTCATCTGTGAAATGTGGAGTAGTTTACAATGTTCCCTAAAGTCCACTGAAAACACATGAAAAGAGCTCTAAGCTGGACATCAGGGACCTGGTCCCAGTCCTGGCTCCTGCCCGCTCAGGCCTCAGTTTCCCCATCTGTACAACAAGGGGACAGGACTAGATGACCCCTGAGGTCCTGCAAACTCTGAACCTTTGAAAGTTGGCACACAGGAGGAGATGCTCACACTGCAGAGTGAGAGAGGAAAGACTATTCAGGTATTAAACAAAAGGACTGACTTCCATTATGCCCTGGACTTGCAGGGCCGGGAAAGGAGTCCAGGTTTCTCAAAAACAGTTTCTTCAAATGTGCCTCCAAATGCCCACATCAGAGTCTCTGGGCACTTGGGCCTGTGGCTCCATGGGCCTCTTTGGAACCAGAATTTGCTTTTAATATGCTCTCCTAGAGATTCTGGTGACATTCAAGTTTGAGGACTACCATTCTAGTTCTATCTCATGATAGAAATTCCCTTGTAGTATTCACAACATTTAGGGTTCAGCCTTTTTGCTTACCCCCAATGTCGGTGAGCTTATTTCCCACCAAGACAACCCCTCCAACGGCTCTGCCCAGGTTCTGAGCTGAAATATAACTTGGTGCAGCTTATTAATGGTAGCCCCAGCCCCAAGCTTTGGTTCCTGAAGGCCCCAGCTCCTGCTTCTGTCCTGGGAAGCCCCTTAGAGAATGGGAGATGGCTGTCCCAGGGCAGACGTTCCTGTCCTTTCCCATCCTGGTCACCCCTGCTGCTATTTCTCATACACGGGGGGCCTACAACTGGGCAGTGTCCCTGGTGGGCCTGTCCTGCTTGGCCATCAGCTCTGCTGTCTGGACATGACTCCACCATCAATGTGGACATCTAAAGTCTTTGATGCACTGCTTTTCAGTACCTGCTGACCTCCTGGGTCCACCTCACTCTCTCACCTCCTCCCGGAGCCCAAAGGACAGGATCTTACTGACATGCCAGTATCATCAGATGCAGACAATACTCACCTCTTGATCAAAACAAAAAAAGGACATGGGTCCAAGAATATTAACAAGCAAAAGTCCACTGGCTTTGACCATACTCAGAAGGTTTGAAAATGCAATTTTCAAAGGTCACTGACAGCTCTTAGGAATCTGGGCTCTGGAGGGCGAATCTTCTCATGTTGGGCATTCATTCCAGCAGCTTCTTGACAACCTCTGTCCACAGGGTGGAGAATTTTCTCAATATTAAATCTCCGGCTCTTTGCTCTCTAATGAAATTGATTTCTGCCTTGATACACAACAAAGCTTTCATTTTATTATTTGGCTAGGGTTTAACCACATTAATTATAATTTTTTTCAGCACGGCTGCAAGTAATTGAGCTCCAAAAAGTTACTATTGGAACTGATTGCTTTTTAAAAGCACAGCCCCTATAATACTACAACATTCAACCCTAATTTCTTTACAGAAGATTTTCTTGGTTAAGATTAAAACAATTCAGGCCAGAAAAACAATTTTTCTAGCCTAAAAGATCTGAACTAAAATGGGATCATGCTAATATTTGGAGACTGGATCTGAAATTTTGATGTACCTGTATCCCACTACTGCCTCCATTCGTCACATTGGTGGTTTTATCATCATTTATGTCAGAACTCAGGTACTGCCTCAAGTTTTTAATCATTGTGATTGGCATAATCCTACCTGCCTCAGAGGACATTGTAGAAGTCTGTTCAAATCAATTTGTATCACTAGGTTACCTAGGACTGCAAACAGCCTGCCTGGCACTATGTAAATGTGTTTGCCTCTTGGAACCTATGTTCAGCCCAGGAGGGGTATACACCTGTCAGGCTATAAATGATGGGCAAACATGACCACAGGTAAGCCCATTGCTGCTCTAAGCCTTTTTCCTTAAGAGTGAAGTGGGGATGCTGTGGGGAACCAGAGAGTGATGAGCAGGACTTCAGCATTTGTAAGGCACATCTCTGCCCACGATATTATTGGTCACCTGGTCAACGGAGGCTTATGTAAAAGGGAGAATTGAAAGTTGGGGCCACAGGGAGAAGGACAGCGCAGAGAGCAGTACTCCATCCTAAACCTAACCACCCTTCTACCTTGTTGTTACTTCCTAATAACTTGTTATCTTCCTAGGCCCTGATCAAATGTTACCTCCTCCAGGAAGTCTTCAAGATGCCCCATCAGACTTACTTTCCTCTCTGCTCACTTATTCTCTGCCACACCTCCCTCCATCGTAGCAGTGAACAACCCACCTGTACCCTTGCCCAGACCACACGCTTAGTCTGATATGCCTTGGCCTTTCTACCCAGGTGAAGGCCCGGTGCATGGTAGGAACGCAGCAGTGGTAACTGCCATGTGAACCTGTTTGTCAGGCCTGTCTTGAAAGTCTGTGTTGAAATGTGGCAGGCTGGTCCCCAAGCCCCTTGGGGCCAGGAGCAACATGTGGATTTTCAAAAGGAAATCAGAAAAAAAAAGTTCTAATTAAAGCATTTCTAATAAGCCAGCTTTGCCAAACCCATTTTTTCTAATATTCCTCTTGGGTGAAGTAATCTTTAAAAAAAGCATTAGAAGTCGCAGAAAGCACCCACAGCTGGAAGGAGGATGGTGGCTGCTCACTGGGGGAGCTTCCTTGGAAAGGGAAGGTTGGAGGCGTTAAGAACCAGGAGTGGAGCGGCCTCCGCCCCAGCAAAGTGAAAAGTGTGTGAGTGACACACACACGTACACTCATATACAGCAAAACACCATTTTTATAGCTTTAGCAAACAGGAGCTATAAAATCGGACATCTGATTTTATAAATCTGCCTCAAATATCAAGAATGTTTATGGAGAAGAAGATACAGGGCTACGGGGCTCAATAACCCTGGGATGGGAGTTGAGACATCTGGACTGCCAGCAATCAGCCTTGGGACCTTGGGAAGGTCCTTTCCCCTTCCTGTGCGTGTTTCTCCCATCTGAAAGCAAGGGCCTTGACCCAGGTGATTCAAGATCCTTCTTCTGGTTGGAACAGCCTGATGCCGTGGGGAAGAGCAAACCCTGCATCTTGGGATTTTACTGTATGAGGCTGGTCGTGCAAGCCCCGCCAATGCCTCTGTGGTGAGGGCGGGGAGGCTGGTCGTATTTCCTCTGGGGGCCTTTGAGTTATTTACCTAAGCTTTGCAAAATAAGACCACGGATACTTTCCTGAGGTAAGCACAAAAGCTCTGCAAATAATCCCACCACATTTGTACAGCCTCTCAAAGTTTACAAAGAGCTTTCACTCCCACTGTGTCCTTGAGCCTCAGGGCAGAGAAGCTCAGACATGTGAATCGACTTGCAGGGTGACCCTCATGGCTGGTGGAAGTGGTGGGATTCAGGTCCCGGTCCTCTGAGCCCTTCTCCATGTTGCTACCCCTTCACTGATGGCAGATAACGAGGTCTGTATCTGTTACCATGGCCTGTCCCTGCAGCGCTCCATATGCCCTCCCCAAGTCCCCAACCAAGCCATTCGCAGATGGCTTTTGCAAAAATATTATTAAATAAGTCATATTAACAAGATGTTAGAAATGTGATTGGAAAGAAATGTTTTTCTCATTTGGAGAGACCACCAGTGCCTCAGAAGGGAAGCTGTCCTGGGGCACGAGAGGTTTCCTGGCGACGAACGGGCAGTTGGAATGCCTCCCCTGGCTGGCGAACCACACAGGCAGATTTATGCAGGCTGATATGAGCTAATTAAACACCAGCTGGAAATGTAATCAGGGTAACTCAGGCACTGGAGGGGACCAGTGAGCTCTCAGGGGAGCAAAAGGCGACACACTGCATGTCTGCCCAGGAAGGAATAGGCGGGCCAGAAGGGACCCCAGCCCTTCATGGGTGTGCTGGGTGCCGCCAGGCTCCGGAGAGCGGGCCGGCAGTGTGAGCATATGTGCCTCTGGCCTCTGGGCTCTGGGCGGCAGTAGGAAGAGGGCAGCGGAGTTAGGGAGGGAAGCTTTCCTGGGTGTTTTCAAAACCGACCACTGCACAATTAATGACTGGAACATCGTGCTATGTTGACAGAATGACGACCACACTAGTGGGGGTGAGGATTTAATAATAAGGGTAACTGTATTTTTGAAGCCAACATATGATTGTATATCAATGACAATTTAAAAAACTAAAAAACTGATCATTCCATGTCCACGTTGCAGTGGATAGTGCCACCACTCTCCCAGCTGCTCAGAAACCTGGAAGTGGTCCTTGAGCCCTCACTCTTTCTTCACCTCGTCAGCTGCACCACCATGTTCTCTTACCCACTCTCGCTGCCCAGACCTTCGCTGAGCTGTTATAGCCTCCTTAGCAGCCAGTTCTGCACTCCTGACCTGCCTTCCAGACACATCCATGGTCAAACAGGGATTCTGAAAACCTCTCTCTTGCCAGCTATGGAGGCCACCACTGTCCCTTCTGAACTGGCCTTAGCCTCCCTCTCTGCCAACAGATCCCCAAATGCTCCTAGCTTCTGCTCCTTGAGGGCTGAACCCAGAGAAGAAAGTGGGACTCCCAGAGTTGGATCACCCAGCCTGACACTATCACTTCACAGCCAGAGAACACTTCAGCATTTTCAGGGTTCCACAAGCCGATGCAAGGAACTTCGGGGTCTCCGGCCTTCCATATGTCATCACTGTCTTGGGAAGGTGTCAGAGAAATGCCTGGCAACAGGCTTATGGCTCATGACCTGCTTAGAAAATTAGGCTTCAGCTATGGAGCCACCCTATCCAGACACCTGCTTGGGCCCTGGTTGGGCTTCTTGGACCCAGCTGGAGAAGAAGGGTGGTGAGGGTGTGTGTGGTGTTTCTGCTTGGAGAAGCTCCAGAGGGCAGAAAGAGGCCACTGAGCTGCATTAAAAACACAGTGCTTCACTCACTTGCTGTGACAGCATGAGCCCCAGTTTCTGCATCTGTAAAATGAGGGTAATGTTACCATCCTTCTCAGCACATGAATGTACAGCAGGGACGCTTGATGTTCCTGAGTATCAGCAAGCATGCCAGGCGCCCTCACAAGCATCATCTCACTAAAGCATCTCAGCAACCAGAACCCAGGCCCCGCAGCTCTGAAATTGCAACAGCATGGGGCACCCTCAAACTGTGGCTGCCTCTGAGAAAGGATGGGGTCTGTGACTAGTCTGGGGCCTCCCAGCTAATCAGAGGCAGAGACAGGATTTGAAACCTGGTCTTCTGGGCCCAACCCAGGGCCCTTTCCACCTTCTCCCACCCCCACTGCTCCAAGCATTACCAAAGCACCAGGCACAGAGTCCAGGCCAGGCACCCTATTAACAGCAAGGGCAGTGTCCTTGGAAGTGTCTTCCCACTGGCAGGGTATATTTTCTCAGTAATTTTGAATAAAGGGAAGTGCTGTCCATTATTTCTCATGGTGTCTCTTGATGGTGCGGCCTTTTATCCTGCAAATTCTAAAGTTCACTGTTTTCATTTAGTCCCCTGCAAAGATCGTTCAGGAGTCTCTGCTTTGCCTAGAGCAGCAGCTCCTAATTGCAGCATTTCTTTTTTTTTTTTTTTGACAGGCACATCATCATTTGACTTTATTTAGAAAGTCATTGCTAGTATATATTTCAAGGAACATCATTTCATCTAGTAAATGATTGTAAGGATTTTGCTTGAAATAAAGTGCTGGTCATTTACATTTACTGAATTTTTATTTCTACTTCAAATTGCAGCATTTCTTTTAAATCTTTTAGAAGGAGAAAACACAGTGCATGCTAATTGAGCAGAAAATTCATTTTTCCTCCATCAGCCCTGAAAAGATGTGAAATCCTCCACGTATTGGGAAAAAAGATGCAAATCCCTCTACCCACTGAGCTCTCGGTCTCAGGCTGACTCAAATGATCCAGAAAAAACGGCCTGGCTGGGAAGCAAGGAGGTAGTAGGCAAGTTTCTTTCCCTCTCTGGGCCTCAGTTTCTCTACCTTTATAGGGCATTGGGTCAGGTGATCTAAAAAATCTCTTTCTGTTCCCTAAATCCCAAGATTTCTGGCCAGTGTACCAGAGCTGCTGCCCTGGCTTCCCACCAAAATGCTCCCCTATGAGATAATGAAGGAGCAGACCAAGTTCTGATGACAACCCACATTCAACTCACAATGTCTCAAGAAGCACAAGGAAAGTTAGAGGGGCAGTAGGACAATGAAGAGGACAAAAAGGAATGCCTGTTGAAATGGTCATCATCTGCAGCTACTGATGAGGAACTGGGAGATCAGACAGATCAAGGGACTTACCCAAGGTCACACAGCCAGGAAGAGGGCAGCCTGGATTTAACTCTAGTTCTGTGTGGTTTGAAGTCTCAGTCATAGTAATAATGCAGGACTTGGAGTTGTAGCCTGAAGGCACTCTAGAATCCCACCACATAAGAAGAATGAATGTGAGCGTGGACAGAGACTTCTAGGTCAGACCCAGATAACCTGCAAGGCTTTGGCCTACCCCAAGCTCTCCCCTTAGCAACTTGTGGCTCTCCAAAGTCTCTAACAAACTCATTTACTGACCGAGCAGTTAACTGCATGCCGTGTACATGCTGAGCACTTCATGTATGTTGCCTCTTCATTACTACACCTGTAAAACCCATTTTACAGATGAGAAAACTGAGGCTGAGATGGTAAGTCCATTTTCTCAAGACTATCCTGCTAGTAAGTGACAGAGCTGGAATGCAAGATGCCAAGCCAGATTGCTTCAGAGCCTCTCTTCTGGGGGCAGGGTGAATGCTGGTGGTGGGAGATACTGGAAACTGTGGATTGGAAATCAGCTCTTTTGTCTCCTGGGCTGCTGCTTCCTCAGCATGGGCAGCTCCTACCCTGCCTAAGTCCAGCTGCCTCATCTTCCTCATACTCCAAGGCCCATGTCAAAGCCCCTATCTCTCCCAAGGGGAGGGCGAACCACTGCCCCCCACTGCCTCCTGCTGCTGCTGGGTGCCAGGGTCAAAGCCAGCTACCCCTGAGCCAGCCTGACCCCCACCTCTTTTTCCTGTACCTCCTTCCTTCAGCTCTCATACCACCTGGTGGCTTACAGAGGCACAGTCAGAGCCCCGGGTTGCACACCCCTGCCTTCCTTGAATTCTTGCCTTCAGGGGCAGGGCTGGGGAAAAGGGACACCGATGATGGGAGTCCAGGCCTTCTGGGGCTGCAGGTGATGCTGTGCAGGAAATTCAACAACTGAAGGGGAGGTCCCTCTGTGGTCTGAGAGGCTGCCGTGGGGGCTCACACGAGGGAGAGGGCAGCTACCACGGAGCCAAGTGCTTGAGCCTCAGACTGACCCAACAAGGGGTGCGCAGAAGGTGGAGGGAAGCAGTCTGCTCTCTGCTGATGGATGAAGGGCAAGCAGCCCTCCCTTACCCCCACCCCTCCCTGCCCTGCAAACTTTTATTATTTCTTGCTCCTGGCTGTCAGCTGCAACAAACTAAGATTAATCACTCGCCTGCCTGCCCAGACCCAGACATGCCTACCATTTGAAAACTCTCTCCTTTACTATATAAATCAATGAGGGAAGGGAAGAAAGAAAAACAACTCTAACAGAAAGGTGTCTCTAGTGCCCCTGGAAGGCATCCCACCAGCCCCTCCCGGCCCCACTACACCCACCACCCTCTACTGGAGCCCAAGGAAGCATTCGGTGGGTGAAGACTGACTGCCCGGAAGTCAGCACAAACTGGAGCTCCGAGCAAGAACCAGCCGGGTGTCACTAAGCAATCAGAGCAGGCGGTGTGTTCTTGATCAGTTGTCCAGCAGCCTCCTCCCCTGCTTGGAGGAGATGAAGCCTTCCCACATCCTTGGGACCTAGAGGGAAAGCACCCTGCCCTGTTTGTGGAGCTTTAACCTGGAAGCAAATTTACTGACAGAACCCCAAACCCTCATTCTGTGGGTGCAGGGGAAAGGCACTTTGCCCAAGTCATCCAGCAGCGGACATAGCTCGCGTGCCCCGACAGCGATCCCTCAAGGCTCGGGGAAAGCTGGGAGGAGCAGGGGCCAGCTGCAGGCCGTGCACGGGGCTTACCTGCTAAGCTGCATGACTCCTCAAAACAGCTTTATGAGAGTGGCCTGCGTGGTTTTCCAGGTGATCATCAGGGAGCTGACGTCGCCTGCATCGGACAGCAGGTGAAAGATGGAGGTAGGAGTCGAACTCAGGTATCTCTGACTGCAGAGCCTGTGTTTTTACCTCTGCATTTTGGAAGGGCTGCCCTGGATCTCCCTCTGGGACGTCTGCCCACATGCTGCGTGCCTCCCCACCTCTTGGACTGTTAGCTTGAGTGGCATGTTTGGGGGCAGAGGGAGGCAGAAATGGTCTTGCTTCCTTGACAGTTTTCATGGGGCAGCCTGGTTCACCAAAAGTCTAGAATACAGCTCTGAGGACATGACTGCACACTGCTCAACACCTTCTGGGATGCCCGCTGCCCTACAGGACAGAGCCCAAATCCTCAGCCTGGTGACCGGGGCTGCACCTCTCCTTGGCTCCCACCAGTATTTGTTCTCCTTACACAGACCCTGCATTTCCCTGCCTCCATTCATCCCCTCTCTGCCCTGTGCACAGCTCTAAGACCTAATCTTCCTTCAAATATCCGCTCTCTGGTTCCTTCCCTTTTTTATAGCCCTAAACATGTCTAGGAGTATATGAGTTACAGATGTAAGTATCTTCTCTCCCCTCTGGCTATCGGCTCCAGGAGGGCTGGAGCCCAGGAAATAAGGCTGAATGGGGCAGAGCTTATGGGGGATGAGGAAGGCTCCTGAACAATCAAGTCTGAGTCACAGCCTGGAAACAGGCCAGACCCTAGAAGCATCTCCTGAGGTCAGAATCTGGGCCGTACTTGTAGGCATGCAGTGCAGTTTGCCTTCAAGGACGTAAAAGCTAAAAGCCCCTTTGTGAGGGGCTCCTTGGGGCCATGTCCCCCACTGGGACTCTAATTGCCCCCAAAAAGCTGGGCTAGGCCCTTGTCAAGGAGCAGCTGTGTCCCTGCAGAACCTTGTAAGTGCCACCCCACCAGCCCCCTCCCAGGGCTAGGCCCAACACAGACTCTGCCCTGCATATGGGGAGAGCGGCCCTGGCATCCTCCCTGCTTCCTTGCCCCCCAACAGCTGTAAACCCTCCAGTCTTTGAAGTCCATTTTCCCTCATCTTATCCAGATTCCTTTGCAAAAACTCATGAAACTAGAACTTGCAGAGTCATTCATTGTCCAAAGTGCCTGAAGAATCCTTTTAATGAGATTTTTCAAGACTTTTTCATCCCTTTCTCCCACTGCCTGCCTTTCCAGACTGGAAACTGTGTTAGTGTGAAGTTTTTTTGTCAATTTCTAAAGGCTCAACCCTTGCTTCCCCAAGGCTGGAGTGAGTGCACCCAGGAGTCAGTGGTTGGTGCCAGGGCCAACGTGTCTGCTAGCAGCCAAGAGCCGAAGGACCTGCTGCCCTGTCAGGTCAGGCTGGAGATGGGGAAGAGGGAAGGCTCTGCAGGGATGAAGGGAAAAGGGCAGTATTCAAAAGCAATTAGATAGGATCTTTCTAAGATTGCTTCCCAGGTGGGAAGTATCTGCCAACGAGGGGACTCTGAGAGGTGATGGGGTGGGGAGTGTGGGCACCATCTTGGATTGCCATGGGTGTAGGAGGTGGAGGGGCAGGTGGGCGGCAGCTTAGGCCACTGCAAGGATCTGTCTGGTCCCCACAGAATGAAGCAATCACCATCTTGATTGTCAGTGAGGTCAACTGCCAGCTGGGCAGCCTTAGTCAACCCCCTGAGTCTCAGTCTCTCCACCCATGCAGGAGGGAGCCTGGGTTAGATGGGCCTCTCAGGTCATTTCCAGGTTTGACATCGACAACCTTCTGCTCCAGTGCTAGGGGGGCTTGGGGGGGGTGAGAAGACGCTGGGCTAGGAGTCCACTGCCTCCACCCTGGTCTTGGGAGGGCATTCAGCTGCCTCTCCCTGAGGTGTGGAAGAGGACGTAACCTCTGCCCTAGCCACACCACGGGGCTGTCCCAGGGAAAACACGCAGGCCTCTAAAACACAGGGTGCTGGAGATATGCAGGGAGGCAGGGTCAGGAGGGAGTGGGGTTTACATGTGAAGGTGGGTGTCTGAGTGGACCTTGCACTTCCGTGGCCCCATCACTAAGAATTGAGTCTCAGCTCCTATGACGTATGACAGCTGTCCTGGCTCCTCCACATCCCCGGGCTTCGCTGAGAGGCCCCTCCACCTGAGATCCCACCTGCTGTCCCTGCCCTCTCCTCAAGGCCCACATACACCTCCCCCTTGGCTTTTCCTCACCCTCTGAGGCAGGGACCGCCCAGATCCATTCAATTCTGAGTCCTTACGATTCTCAGGTGTAGACCTGCAACAGGGCCCAGGCTGACCGGGCGAGATGTGAGCACCTGCAGCCCGGACCGAGCCGTTCCCACCTCAGCTCTCTCTCTGCTTCCCTGCCAGTGCCTGGTACAGAGGGCTCTGATAAACACCTGCTGAGAGAAGGACGGAAGGGGTGGAGGGCCCTGTCCTCTGAGGTCAGACTCCCCCAAATCCTTTCTCCACCCTAGAATACTTTCACAGCAGGACCCAAGGCTCATATGAAAACATAGCTGGAATTCCAATGTCCATGTGCACCAGGTTCCTGACGACACCATGAGAGGGGAACGCCAATCCCCACCCTGCCCCACCAGGCAGGCCTCTGAGAGACCTCGCACCTTGCAGTGGCTGGCAAAGCTGGCACTTGCCCCAAGAAGCTGGGATGTTCAGTACCAGGGCCATTCCACTTGTGGTCGAGGTGATTAATATCAGGTGTCTCTCCTTGGCTGGCAGCTGGTCTGGTCAGCGGCAACTGGGGCTGCTCTGGGAAATAAGCTCACATTCCCTTAGCAGGCTGCCCTGCCCAGCCACAGGATGGCCTAGCTGATTTTGGGCTTCAAGGGGAAGCTGACCGGATGAGACCACTTGTCTGATCCGTGGGATCTAATGGCTCTAGACCAGCATGCAAAGCTAAACCCTCCACCCCCAGCACCCATGGGCAGAGACCCATCATCCAAACCACAGTGCTTGATGACCAAATCCGACTGGATGGACACAAGAAGATAAACCTAGGTCTGAAGGCAGAATGTTCTTATCTGGGTTCCTGGCATGGTCTCCTCCACCTCCTCCCCTGGCTTAGGAGGTGCAGGGGATTGGCAGAGCCCAAGGACAGGGGAAACCAGGAGGGTCACAGACACCTTGATACCAGGGTAGAGGCATCCTTAGCAACCATCAGAGTCGAGGTCTCACTGGGTAGGTATGGATGGATGCTGTGCCCCAGAAGAAAGAAACCCATCCAAGGTCACATAGTGAGCTGCAGGTGGCAGGACAGGACTTCTGCCCAGAACTCTGGACAACAGGTCCTTTCTGTGGCCATTAAGGGTGGCCTTCGATGAAACTACAGGGCTAACCCAGGAAAGCAGAGGCAGGGTGGAATAATATAAGATAATGTTTATACTGTACTGGTTGAGCGAAAGATGTTTTCTGCAAGGACAGCACTGTCACCCCCTGTGCACAGATGAGGCTGTGACTCAGATGCTCAGAAAGGTCATGTGACAGACAAGGCCACAGGGTCAGGGCATGGGGAAGGCCAGCCCCATCTTCCTTTACCACAGGCAGCCCGGCCCTCAGGACTACAAGCCCGCTACTGTGAAAGCAGATTCAAGGTGCTGGCCATAGCTCAAGAGGGGGCCTACTGTCTAGAGACGAAAGGGAACTACACTCTTGGGGCTGGATGGAAACACTCTTCCTGAGACCCACCCGGGAGGGGCATTTGGGCCGGTTTGCATGGTGGAGGGCATGCTGCCCAGGGGATTAAGAAATGAACTCTCCAGGTATTACTGGTCTGATTCCTTCCTCAACTGGCTCGAGACTCCTGTGCTCAGCATTGGTGCCTTAGCCCTGGTACATCCTGGGTACTAGGGAGGCTGTTCTTCCCCTGCAGGTAGGCCATGCGGGGGTCACCACGTGGCCCCAGAGTCCGGCTGGCCTGCCCAGTGCAGGGATTCAGCACTTCCCAGTGAATAAACAGGGTGCTCGATGGGGCCCTGGCCCTCATGGAGGAACAGCTAGGCCTGGAATGGGGCACTTCATCCCCGACTCGTTGCTGTGTTCAATCAGGTATTTGCAGAAGATCCCTCCAGACAAAGGGATTCCAGGAGGAAGGGGATTCACTGAGGAGCTCAGAGACTGCCAGTGTGATGAGTACTGTGCTGAGGAAGCCCAGGACTGGGCAGGCTGCCTGGGTGGGCAGGAGAGGGTGGTGTCCCGGGCACCCTGTCCCCTACGTCACCTGCTTCCCTCACCTCTGGAAGCCCAGGAAGAGTGCAATTCACTGTGAGGCAGGAAGGTACAGATGGGAGTTGCTAGGTTACTTTGGACAGTGAGAGAGGAATGGAGGAAACGGGGTTGCCTGGGGCAGTGAGGAGTTGAGGACCTTCTAGGCCCTGTTTGCACAGCCAGCAGTGTGCACTTGTCCTCCTCCGCTACCCTCTCCTCAATACAGTGGCAGCCCTCTGGCTTTGGCTGCCTCCATGTCAGCATCCCAGAGGCCAGCAGTGGTTTAGTATCGGATTTTCCTCAACTGCAATAACTGGACTTTAAGCCATGAGGTCTGATGATGAATAATGATGTATGCAGGAGCCATTTCTCCCAAGTGCCCTGCTTAGAAATCCCCCCGACATCCTCACCAGCGAGGTGGCCGTCCAGCCCCTGGCTGCTTACCCCTAGTGAAGAGATGCCCACTGCCTCTGCAGGCGCTTTGGTCACTCTAATTCTTGATCAGCTCTGACTGTTAGAAAGCTTCTTCTCTCGCTGAGACTGAGCTAGAATGTGCCTGCCCATAACTACCCCCATCTGGGACCCCAACCATGTCTGCTCCTTCTGCCCTGACAGTCCTTGAGAGACCTGTGGTTCCTACCATGTCTCTGCACACCCTGTCTTCTCCAGGCGGACTCCAGTGCCTCTGGGTCCTGCCTGTGCTCTGCAGTTTGTCACCATCCCCCTCAGGCAGAGCCCAGGAGACCACGTGGGGTCAGTCCTGAGCAGGCAGCACAGGCCAACCTCTCGCTCCTGGGCTGCACTGATTCTGTTCCCCACACGGCTGGCCTGCACATGGGCTCTCCTGACAGCTGCACCCCAGCAGGCCCTCTCTTTATCACATCGCCTCTAATAATGATGAGCACAGCAGAGGCAGCCAGGCAGCGGGCTTCACTGTTTCTGGTGGTTGTGTCGGCTTAAGGGCCTGGGTCTACTCCCCAGTTCTGTCACTACCTCTCAGTGTGTCCTTGGGAAATCCCTCCTCTCTCTGGGACTCCATTTTCCTATCTGTAAAGTCAGTTTTAGACAATTTGTTAGGTCCCATCCAGTACCAGCACGAAATGATGAAGCGCTCAACCAAAAAACCCTTGTCTTATTTTGGGGTTCCCTATCCCAATGCCTTGTGGGTCAGAAAGACCTGACGCTTCACAAAGAGGCCACAGGGATAACACCAGTAGGATTCCTCTGGTTCTTCCCAGTGTTCCTCACAGCCTTTGTGGGACATATAAAAATCAGATCTGCCAAACAGTAACCTAGAATATAAGGAAAGGGTCATTCTCACAGTGCAGTACCATGGGAAAGCAAACAGCTTGTCTTAATAGCATGCTCCCTGCCTGTTGGGCCAGACATGTCCCCTTTCTGAGCCTCAGTTTCCTTATCTGCAAAATGGGGACAAGATGTTTCTCATCAAAGAACTGTTGTGAGATTTGAGAGAGGGATGAGGTAGGCTAAGAGCATCATACAGCCCCTAACTCACAGCAGCTGTGAAAGCTTTTCTTTGTTATTTAATACAAATCCTAGAAAAATGCCCCTCCTCTTCTGAGAAGGCAGAAACAGAGCACATAAAAACTCCTCTGTATCTCGGGAGAATAAGATCAAATTGAAAAACCGAGGCTTGAAATAACTCATGCTGGCAAATTTCCCAGGGGGACACTGGCAGGTCTTTCTGTCACAGACACAAGGGCCAGGAGGTGCTTTGCTTGTGGCTGCTGTAGTAGGCTTAGCAGGTGAACGAGGCTGTACTCACTTCAGGGAGAGGGAGTAGTCGTGCTTGCTGGTCTGGCTGTTCCGGACAAGGTAGCTACATTCCTTGCAGAGCCGTAGCAGGTTCTCTGCGTCTCCTCTGCTGATGGCTCCATGATACCAGCTGGGGAGAAGAGAGAGGGTCACACCCAGTGGGGACAGGACCCCCACAGCTGACACTCTGAAATCCACTCCTCCGTGAGGAGGCTCAGCCCCCTCAGAGGGCTGCTGTCACGTCCCAGGCCTCCTCATTACAAGGCAGGTTCATGTGTGCATGTGTGTTTGTGCACTCCGTCATTCAACAGATATTTACTGAGTGCCTGCTGCATGCCAGATCCTGGGGAGAGAACCGTGCACAAACCTGTGGTCTCCTCCTGCACAAAGCTCACATTCTAGTGTAGGTGCTGTGGAGGAAAGGAAGCAGGGCTGTGTGGTTTGGAGCTTGTGCTAGGGACTGCTATTTAAGGCAGTGGCTGGAGAAGCCCTCCAGAAAGAGTGACATTTCTGTGGGGACCTGAAGGAGGTGGGGGATGAAGCCATGAAGGAAAGCAGCTGGAATGAACGTTTCTGGCAGAGAGAAGGGCAAAGGCCAAGACCTGAGGCATGAGGGCCCAGAATGTTTTAGAAACAATAAGGAGACCAGCATGGCTAGAGTAAGGCAAGGGGCAAGCGTGGGCCATGAGGCCCAAGAGGCCACAAGGCAAGGTGGGGTCAGGGGGCCCTGCACACATGCAAGGGCTCTGGCATTCTCTGTCTGAGTGACATGGAAGCCATCGGAAGATGCTGACAGGAAGGACATGTGCTGACTTTCTGTGACACCTGCAGGACAAGTGGGAGGTGGTCACTGCTCGGGAAAGCAGGCAGTTGGATGGGGTGGCCACACCAGTGCTCTTGCCAAGAAAACCCACACTGATCAGACCATGGGAATCCCAGTACCACCATTCTGAGCACCACATGGTGAGTGGCACAGTCAGAGGGAGGCACAGTGGCAGACGGCTGATGGTACCCAACTGCAGGGCAAAAGGGGAACGGGAACACTGATTTTTGAGAATGGAAGAGTTGAAGGTACAGTTTCAGTGGAACAGCGAAGATCATAAGGCACCGGTCTGTGGGTATACACTCGGGATGCGTTTCTGTTTGTGTAACGGTCTCTGAGGAGAAGTGGGAAGGTGGCAAGAGACAGGCCAGGAAGAGAAGCAGGGGCAGTGGGCGGCTGAGGCTGGGTCATGTTTCAGGGTGATCTGGGAAAGCAACTGAACCTGGCTAAGCATCTGTTCTCTACCAAGTTAGGGTCACTCTACCACCATTGTGGGGTTGAGTGAGGATTAAATGGGGTGATGCACAGGGGGCTTAGTCTGAGCCAGGGATGGAGTGGATTTCAATAAACGGCAGCTAGGAGCATCCATGGAAGACTGACCTTGCAGAGGGTGGTTGGGGGTAACTCCCCCAGCTCCCATTCCATCAGGCTGCTGCCCCACCCCCTGCCCCATAGGCTGCATTTTCAGTTCCTAAGCCTACGTTGGTTCGCTGCCCCAAGCCCTGACCCAGAAGCACCCAGCAAACAGTACCTCTGACAGCTCTGTGACAGATGCCCTGCTTAGAGAAAAATGTCACACTACCTTCTGCTGTGCATGTTCTGGCATTCACACGGCAGTGTTCTCAACAGTTAGCAGCAGTGGCGACAACATAATTATAAGCTAAAAAAACCCAACCAGCTTCAGGAAAGCAAGGACTAGGAAGCAGATGTGAGTGTCCCCGCCCAAGGAGCACGCTGACTGCCCAGGAGGCGACCGCTCGCAGCAGGTTGGCCCAGGCCCAGCCACCTGGAGGGGAGAGGCAGGCGAGCAAGGGAAGGCCCACCTTCCCTTCTGAACTTACACAGAAATTAATAAGAATGTGAAGTGGAGGACGGCATGGGCTGCCATAATTAAACCACTTGAGAGACATGAAGGCTCCAGTTCTGCTTTAGAAGGAACACAGGACTGTGACTGGGAAATGTAGCTGCATAAGGACAGAGCCAACTTTAGAAATAAGAGTTAACAGACTTGGCAAGGTTGTTTCCCGGGGAATTTCATCTGTGTAACACACTCCCCGGGAGTTGACAATGGTTTACTAGGAAACAAGTTCCAGCGACTTGAACAGCGCTGCCCTCAGGGAAAGGCCTAGAAGTGGTCTCCAGGGAAGTGCTGCCTGGCGTCCAGTCCGAGCACAGGCATGAGCCAGCTCTGAGGAGTGGTGGCAGGTGGGGCTCTGGGGGCTCTGGATGCTGGGAGGGTAACCCCTGGTAGGGAAGCAGGACAAGCTGCCGGTTCCTTCCGTGGCTGCTCTGGCTGTGCCATGCAAGAGAAAGGCAGGGGACTTGGGGTTGGGGATCAAAGGACACCCGGGCCGAGTTTGGGGGGGAAGGGCCAAAGGACACTAAGTCAGGGGGGCTGGGACCAGCCACTGGCCACCCTGTCAGGAGCTTGGCCACCAAGAGAAAGGGTGGGCCTATGTGGGCCTATGCTGGGGCTGGGGGCCAACTGCTGGTTCTGAGCAGGCTTTGCCTGGACTGAGAAGAGAATCTAGGCAGGAGGCCATCTTGATGATGTGCTGGCCTCTGAGGAGCTGGCCAGTCAGGCTAGAATCACAGGGATTAAGAAAACTTAACCACTGCCATCCAGTCCATCCACTGCCCATTAGCTCACCCAATATTTACTCAGTATTTACTACATGGGGCTGATGCTGGGAGATGAAGAGTCAACAAACAGATTCAGGAAACAATTTCTGATAGTGACAAGTGCTATATAGGAATTCTGGGTTTGTGCTAAGGCAGTGATGGAGTGGGGGTTGGTGCCTGTTTTAGAATGAATGGGCAGGGGAAGCTCCGGAGGAGATAACCTTTGACCTGAGAACCTGCATTGTGAGAAGGAGCCAATCACATAAACAGCAAAAGAAAACATGTTCTCTGCTGAAGAACCAGCAAGTGCAAAGGTCCTGAAGTGGGGATGAACTTGGGGAGTTCACAGAGTAGAAAGGCAGCAAGAATAGTCCAGCACTGTGAGCATGGGGAGTGGTGCTGGGCGAGGGTGGAGCAGAGGCAGGGCCCAGTCCCCTGAAGCCTTGTGGGCCAAGGGAAGAGGTCTGATTTCAGTCCAAGTATAGAGGAGGGCAATGGGAGTTTTAAACAGCTGTTACTGCTCTGGATGGTCTGGATGGTCTTACAGAAGGTCAACCAGGCTGCCCTGAAGAGGGGTAGAGAGGAAGTGAAGCAGAAAACAAGTTAGGAGGCTTCTGCAGTGGTCCAGACGGGAGGTGGCCCCTGAAATGAGAGCAATGGATGGATTTGGGCTCTATTTTGGATGGCGAACTGGCAGGACTTAGAATGAAATCGATGCTGGTGTATGGCAAAGAAAGAAATATGACAACTCCAGGTTTATAGCTTGAGCAGCTGGACAGATAAAATGCCGTTTATGAAGGTGGGAAGCTGGGAGAGAAGAGCATCCAGGAGAGGATCAGGAGCCCAGTTCTGGCCACAGTAAGTGTGAGATGCCCATTCGTCAGCCAAGGGTTGATGCCAAGGAAGCTGGATGTAGGGCTTGGGAGTTTTGGGAGAGGCGTGGGCAGGACATTTGCACTGGTGAATCACCACTAGGACCCAGAGAGGCTACCCAGAGTGAGCACATAATTGGAAAATGAGTCCTGGACAGTCTAATCTTCAGGCCAAGCTGAGGCAAGCAGCCAGCTGGGGAGATAGGAGTGGCCAGGAAGGCAGCAGAAAAGCCAAGAGCAGAGAGTATCTTCAAAGGAAGGGTGTAATCTACCACGCTGAGTGCCATGGAGGGAAGAGGAGGCCACCTGGTGACCTGGGTGGAAAAGGAAGCAGACTGTGGTGGGCAAGAGAGAACGGGGGGTGATGGAAGGCAGGAAAGGGCTGCTGACAGCTCTTTGGGAAGTTTGTCCATTCACTGGATGGCTATTTACTGAGCACCTATTGTATGCCAGGCACTGTACTATGGCACTGTGGACACGGTGGTGACCCAGACAAGTTCCTGCCCTGATGGAGCTTATGTTCTCTTAGGAGCAAGGACTAGAGATACTGGGTCAAAATTATTTTATTTATTTGCTTTTAATTAGTTTGTGACTAGAACATATGCTATGGTAACAATGATGTAGGGCGGAGGGGGCGGTGGGCTGCCCCCAGGGACATGGGGAGTGTCTCTGAGCAACTTTCCCACTATCTTAGGAGGGAAAGCAGGTGGTATGGTCACGGGGGCAGCTGTGTGACTGCCCATCCTCAACAACCCTGTAAGGCCTGAGGCGTGCCCCTCAGTGCATCAGAGCCCCCTCCCAGTCCCCTGTGCTGGGATGTGGAGCTGCCTCCTGAACTCTGAGGCATCATCAACCCAGGTCAGGGAGTAGGCGATCCTTTGCCTGGGTCATCAGGCTGTGCTGAAAGTAGGGTTTTACCTAAGGACACTTCTCGGGTAATGAGTCAGGGCCTTGGGCAGGCCAGAATAATCCTGGGGAGATGAGAAGATGGGTGGGAAGAGGGCAGGCTGGGCCAGCTGACTTTGGTTCAGTATGCCCTCTGAACAGCTCTCAGGCGTCTCTGGATCATATGTGTTTGTAGATTCCAAAGTGCAGAGTTTGATCAGAAATAAGAAAACCCCACCACCCAGACTGGCTGGCTGTGAAAAATGATTAACATGACACCTGCTGGGAGAGCTCCTGCTGTGTGCTTGGTACAGCAGGCACAGGCTATCACTACAGAGCCTGCAGCCTCCCAAGTGATAGCATATGCCTAAAAAGGGGCACATGACATCATTTGGAAAACCTGCATCCTGCTCATCGAGTGAGCATGTCCTGTGAAGGATGCACTGTTGGCCGTGCTGAGACCAGAATCCCCCGGGAGTAGACTAATATAATATGTGATACATATGAGAGTCTTATGAGGAGCCACCTTGGTTCATCTCATCTCTTGGCTTTATGGAGCACCTACTGTGTACCAGGTGTGTGCAAAGGGTGAGGAATAAGCATGTGTAGGAGGAAAGGGAAGTTAAGGGTTGAGTTACGGGACTGGAGTTCGAATCCTACATCTGCACTGAGCCATGAGATCCTAGCCAACACTCTGCACCTCAAGGCCCTGACTTTCCCATCTATGCAATGAGGATGATAACCCCATTTATCACACATTCCCTTGTTAGGGGGATGATACACTTGAGGGTACTAGTGCAAGATTCAGGACTACCTTTTAGTTCCTGGAGAGGCTTGCTCTAGTCCAGGTCTGTGGAATGGTGAGAAACTGAAAACTGAGTCTGGGGCAATTCACAGAGCAATTGGCAGGCTAGGGAGATAGGGCTTTATCCTGGAAGTGACTGGGAGCCACTGAAGGTGTCAGAGCAGAGCAGGGACCAGTACACAGTGAGACCCTGACAGAGGAGGGAGATGATCATCACCGCCAAGGCGAGGGGCAGCAAAGGAGGGCCTGATCAGCAGTGTTGGGAGGAGCGGAGATGAAAGGGGGCAGCAGGGACAGGACTCTGCCACCAACTGGATGGAGGTGGGAAATCTCTGAACAAAGGGGCCAAGAAAACCCAAATCAAGAGTGTCAAGGCCTTGCCCAACTAATAGCAAGCAGATGTGGGGCAAAAATATCACTGTAGCTAGAAAACAGATCGAATTTACAATTAGAGGACAGGATTTACTATAGTAGGACGTAAGGGTGAGGGCTGAAGCAGTGGATGATATTGCAGTCTCTTCTGCTAATCATCAAAAGGGAGGTGGCACAGTGTGGAGGGAGAGAGTACAGGCACAGGAATCAGGAGAGGTGCACTCTAATGCCATTCTGCCACTGACTTGATGGTGGCCTTGACCTTCTGTGAGCCTAATAGTGACTCCACACAGTGGGACCTAAGGCTGGGTTTTGCTCTTTAAAACTTACATTTGCTTCTCCAGTGGGACAGCAGGATCCACTCTTTCTCCCAGGATCCCACAGAACTCAGGGCTCCCATGTTTGATGGGCTTGAAGCCCCCTCCAGGAGCTCGAAGCTGGCGCCGCCGGTCCCGGGAAGGCGAGGGGGATGACTGCCGTTTCTCACTGCCGTTAAACTGGGCTGTGGGGGGAAAGAAAGTTCATGGTCACCTGGAGCTCAGCCCCAGGAGTTACTGAGCTAATAAGCTGACCGCTCCCGTTAGGGCTTTACAATTCGCAGGAAGAGTTCAGGCAATGAACACACACAGCTTAAAGGATCTGGGCTTCCTAAAGCAGGACATGCAGGTGGCGTCAGAGCCTGGCAGTGCATTCAAGGTGCTAGGTGAGTCTCTAGAGGCCACGGAACTCAGTCTTAACCCCAAAGGAATCCCCCTGCATCCTCCAGCAAGGGGCACACATGGCACTCCTGAGGGGCTCAGTCCTCTGTGCAGTTTTCTGGGGAGAAAGCTGTTCTTCATTTTGTACCAAAAACCTGCCTCCAAGTCACTCTCGTCCTCCTGCCATTCTCCCACCCCACCTGGGGCCTCACTGGCCACATCTGCCCCCTTCCTTCTGGGGAACTACAGAGTTCCAGTCAAGGGTGCTGCTGCGTCCCCTGTCTGCTTGCTCCTCTTCCTTCAGGTTCCCCGCGTGGTCCCATGTAGCGAGCCCTGTCCTGGGCCCAGGACCCGGTCAAGGCTGGGGCACTGCTGGCACAGTGGGGTGGGGGTAGGCCCTGGGCCCTCCCATTTGCTTTCCTCCTGCTCTGGGACCGATGAGCTGTTCACACCTGCAGTCGTGGGAAGGATGCCTCCCAAGGGCAGGACCCTGGAGATACTCCACTAAGAGCAGAAAATACTGAACTAAAGTACAGTTGCCAGAAGTGTTCCTGGACACCAGCTGGTCTATCTTGCAAGTGATCTCCCTGGGCCTCAGTTGCCTCCTCTGAAAAAAACAGGGATAATGACCTTACCCACATCATGGGGTGGCTGTGAGGATTCAATCAGGTGACACACACAGAGAGCCCTTAGCAGAGTGCCTGGCATGTCTATGCTCACTGTTATTATAAACATTTATTTTATTATGTCTGTTCAACACAGTACTAGGCACTTCACATAAGCTTCAGAACAGGCCTAAGCTCCTCTCCTAAGCCTGCCAGTGGCTAGCTGTGTGTCTGAATTACTGAGTCTCTCTGAGGCCCCTTTTCCTGCCTCACCAGGCCACTGTTTAGACCAGATGAGAGAATACCTCCTAGGGCCCAGCACACACACATGCTGAATGACCTGGCCCAGGGCCCACAGAATGAGGTTCCCAAAGTCATGTCTAGCTGCAGAGCCACAGATGTGCAGTGGCAGAAATCTCCCTCCTAACTAGGCAAGCACAGACATGGAGAGCCACCCTCCGACCCTCGCTAGACACATGGCAATCCACCTCACATTCATGAGGGTGGTGGGAAACCCAGCCGACTGCGGGGATGTGCTGTCCACAGGGACCAAGGAATGCGAATGAACTTGTTCTATGTCTCAGCCACCGAGCAAGATCATCCATCAGCACTCTGAAGCATTTCCAACCTTCCAAATCACTCTATTAACCAGTATGGAAACAGTGAGAAGGGAGGTTCCTGCCAATAGAAGACATGCCGGACCCGTGTGTGTGTGTGTGGACGTGTTGTGATGTAACGGGTCCAGCAGGCCATCCACCCAACTGTCTCACTCCTATACATTCCTTTTTATGTGCCAGGGACAGTTCAAGGCTGGGGAAACAGCAGTGAGCAAAACAGACAGAAATCCCTGCCTACAGAGCTCAGAGTCCGAGAGAGGAGAGAGGCAAGGAATGAAACAACCACATCTACAGCACTTCACCTGGTGACAAGTGCAGTGGAAATATCAGAAGCAGGGCAGGGAAGGCCCTTTGAAGGGTGACATCTGGATAAATACCTGCAGGAAAGGAGGGACAAGCCGTGCGGACATCTCTGGGAAGGACTTCCCAGGGCAAAGGGAAGAGCAAGTTCAAGACCCTGAGGTGGGAACATGCCTGCGGTGACTGAGAACAACAGTCCAGGGCGCCTGGAGGTGAGCGGGAGGAAGAAGGACCGATGGTCAAGGCCTTGGAAACGACTCTGGTTTCAGTTTGAGAAATGCAGAGCCATTCAGATGTTCTGATCAGGAAGATTTTGACCTGGCACATGGTAACAGGATTGCTGTGCTGAAAGAGATGGAGGTCAGGGGTATACGGGAACTCTCCACATTTTCTGTTCAATTTTCTTGTGAACTTAAAACTGCTGTTAAAAAAAAAAAGATAATTAAGAGAGAGAGAGTGCGAGTGCAGGGAGAGCAGTGAGGAAGCCTCTGCAGGTCAGGCTGGCACTGGAAATGTGGATGGCAGTGACAGGAGGCAGTCAGATGCTGGCAGAGACTGGTATGTGTATTCAGTGTGGAATGCAGGAACAAGAGGATGGAGGAGACTACAGGCTTTTGGCCTGGGCACCGGAACAGTGAGACCGGCATTATCCAGGAAAACTCCAATCAGGCTTCGTGAGAGAGCAGGCTGGAAGCCAAACTCCAACCTAGAGACACCCACAGCCTGAGATGCCAGGTCTGGCGGGGAGCAGGGGCTCCTGCCCTCCTCTCCAGCTATGGTTCTGACCTGCATCCAACCAAAGGAACAGAGAACAGGGTAGCAGTGACCACTAGGCCCTTCTGGGGAGCCCGTGCTGGGTCTGGGTATCTGAGAAAGCCCTCTGGCATCTGGCTGATGAGCCGAGCTCTCCTAGTGGGGTTGAGGGGGTGAAGCCCAGAGCTGGGGCCTTGGTACACATCCTCACGGGACCCTCCCTGGCTTCCCAGCGGGGCTTCTGCTGAGCCACACCAGCACTCATGGCACCAGTCAAGTGGGGTATATGTTGTTGGGGGAGGTGGGGAGGGAGAGGCAGTGAGGCTTGTTCTGACCTAAGCCACCTACCTTGCAGAGCCCTGGATGGGTGACCTTGGGTAGGGGTGAACAACAGGGGTCAGGTAGACAGGTGAGGACCAGTCAGAGGCCCTTTCTAAAGAGCTGTCCTGAGCCTGTGGATGGTGAAATTAGGGAACGTCATCCTCAGATGGGTTTTGGAGACCTCTCTGACTACTGATGGAGGGTGAGTTTAGAGGCAACCCTGGAGGCAGGAAGACCAGTTAGGGAAGGTGATGGGGGCCAAATCCCTCAATGATAGGAGGGATGGATGTAGGAGGTGACTGCCACAGGACTCGATTGCTCCTAGCTGAGTCAGGGCAGACCCATGTGTGATGCCCCATTGAGATGGCAATCTGGGGCCCAGCAGGGGATGGGGTCAGCGGGCACCTCTTCACCAGGCGTCCCCTCTGCTAACTTTCTGGTTGTCAGGAATGGACAGGAGGCAGCTCACAGGCCTTCTGGCTCCTAGGGGCTAACTGTGCCAAGGTGGGCAGCAGAGTGGCCCAGTGTGGGAAGGGGCTAGGTGGAATGTGAGGGTCTAGGCTTAGCTTTGCCACAGGCTGAGGAGGAGAAACTGATGAGTTGGGAGGCACTTTCACCTCTGACAACCTGTGGCTCCACTGGCTAAAATCAGAACTGAGGGATTTCTGCCAACATAAAATCCCACTACACAGAAGGTGAGAACTTGAGATGCATGGAGCATGGAACACTGACTGGGGAAAGAACCCAAGCTCCTCGCAAGCAACACCCTGTCCAGCCTCACCACACTCCCTTGCAGGCTGCATCCTCTGCCTGAATTACCATAACGCCTCCCTTCCTCTTCTAACAGCCTCTTCTTCACCTGACCTAAGCCACTTGCACTTCAGCGTCACCTCTTCCAGGAAGCCTTCCCTGACCTCACTCCACCCCCAGCTCCAGACTCACCTCAATCCAGCATATGGTACCCTAATCACCAGTTTCCTTGTCTGGCTCCCCATGAGCTCCTCAAGGGCAGGAGTTGTGCCACCTGTGTCCATATTCCCCATGCCTGGCACATGCCCATAACAGAAGGTGCCCAACCAATGACAGAATGACGAAACTTAATGAGCTCCTGCTTCACTTTATTGGGAAAAAATATCCATTTTCATACCAGATAAATTGGATAAAACCTAATAACATCCCAGTCAACACTGTAATTCCCTGCAGAATTAATTTATACATTCACTTGCAAGCTTAATAATATAGCCATATATTTTAGAGGGAACAGGTGGTGATGAATGACAGGCTTAATTAGGCAAATCATTTCACCTAAAATAAAAATATACAAACTCCAAGTGCAATGATTCAGCAGTAGAGGGGGGAGGAATGTTAAGAACAAAAGCTCCAAACACAACTGCTTTCATTCTTTCTAATTAAGTTTCTCTTTAATCTGCAATTTCAAATGGCAATTCTTTTAATTTAGTGATTTTCTGCAAAAGATAAAAGAAGGCACAAGCCCTCAGAAGAGTATCTGCATTTAGAGAAAAGAAATAGGCCACCCTTGCCAGTCGTTAGAATGACAGAACCTAATTACTTCCACCTATAGGCAATTACAAACGGAAGTCAGAGTTCTGTGGAAAGAGGGGGGACTCAGGTGGGCAGAACCAGGCCCTGGGAGTCCTTCTGACTTAGGTGTGATGATGGGGACCACACCCTGGTGGCAGTGGGACAGTGGCCGGCTTAACAGCTTCACCAGTCTGTGTCCGGTGAGGAGGCCCTTCTGTGATGCCCCAAATGTCCTCCCAAAAGTTCTGGTTTGATGATCTTTTTTTGATGACCATCCTTTAAGATGCAACTCAGGCACACCCCCCACTCTCTGGGAGGTCTTGCCTCCGTCCAGATCAGCCTCTGATGCTGGTGGTCCCTTTCCTACTTGTATTACAGATTTTATGCCAATCAGTCCTTAAGTTCAGTCAATGCGAATGAGGGAAAGTGGTGACCCAGGCACCCCGCTAGCTCTGATCTTTGTAATAATCCTGCCACCGTAGGGGTGATGGGTGAGGGATCAGGAACCAGAGGAGGTAGGAAAGAACTCCTTCCAGGGTCTCACAACCAAAGGGGCATGGCTGAGGCTTGAGCAGTGAACTGTGGGTCACGGGGACCAGCTCACCCACCCCTGGGTCCTCCTTCTCCGGGGAGGAACACTGGCAGTGTTGATCAGGTGGGGGCTGTATCTCACTCACCTTGTCTCCAATGCTTCCCATTTCTAGGCCTGCAGTGACCACTCTCCTGCTCCATCTGTATGCCATCTAGAAGCTTCCAAGTTCTGGCGCAAAGGCCACCCCCTGCAAGGCTTCCCCCAATCCTGCCTGCTGAGAACTGCCAAGGAGCTCTTGGCCCAGTGAAGAGGCTTCTTTAGGCCCTCTGTGGATGAGGCAGAAATGAAAATGGGCCACGTTTGTAAACCATATGGGGCTGACAGGAGGGGCTTGGACAGTGTTCCCATACTGGTGTTTGTTCACAAATGTGCTATTACTCTGAGAACACGAGGGCACACAACAGAATGGAGGTCCAAAGCCCCTTGTGCACAGTCCTTGGGGCTGATTTCTCCACATTGCTGACAGCCAGTCCACAAGTCTGGTGTGTGTTACTGTGGGGAAAACAGAGGAAGGGAGGGCAGGGGTTAAAGGTCCAGAGGGGCTCCTGCTGGGGCAGTTGTGAGCTCCTGAGAGGAGGCAAGGGGGAAGATTGCACTGGTTTGGGAAGGCGGGGTGGGCCACAGGAGCCCCAGAATCTACAACAAACAAGTTGCCTAAAACTCTACTCCCATGAGCATGGTCCTCCATTGTTTCAGCCTTCTAAACATATTCTATGTCACTTCACCTGCTCCTCACAGCAAGACAACTTTAAGTATTCCCATTTTACAGATGGAAAAACTATGGCTCAGGAGGTAAAGCCCCCTTGTCCCATCCAGTTCAAGAGCAGGCCTCACTCTCCCCTCTCCTCCTCCTGCCCAGTGAGGGAGAACTGTGGCTCCAGGTAGGCTGTAAGACAACGAACTGCCCAGCAAATGTTTGATTTGCGTTTCTAGGATTACCAACAAGAGGCCCCTGTGTTCACCTCACAGACACATGTAGGCCCCAGGGCACCACGCTGCCACATCTTGTGGGAGGTGCCTGAGAACAGAGGTCCTCATTGTAAGGGTAGGCAGCGGCGACTCCCCGAGAAGCAGAGTACCTGCCAGGCTGTGAGGCGGGCACGAGGAACACTACCCATATGCACATACACCCACACCTGGGCTAGGGAAGGAGGGCCTGGCACAAGGGGCACGGCTTTGCCCTCTTATTCTGCACCCCAAAAGGAACCAGGTATACCACTGCCTCGTGTAAAAATCCTACCCCAATGGCTGGGTTTGGCTACAGGAAATTTAAGGATAAATCCTGAGGACAATGAAGAAATGACCCAAATACAGAGGCCTAAATTCACAGCTTCAGAAGCAAGCCATCTTCACTAATCATATCATTTTATAGATGAGAAATGGAGGGCTGAAATAGGGACTTACTTACTCCAAGTCAACAGCCAGACTTAACTTGGACTTGAACCCAAGTCTTCTGAATCCCAGAGGCCTCTAAGGAGTTCAGCACAAATCTACGTTTACGGTGCAACACATTCTCAATGATACCAATTACCAAAAGCCAGCATCCACGGAGCACCCACTGTGCCCCTGATTTTCAGCAGCAATTACCACCCCATTTTACAGATGTGGGAAGCAGAGAAATATGCCCCAGGTCACCAGCTAGCAAGTGGCAGCACAGGACTTTAAATTCTGACCCCATGAGTCTGGCACCTGAGTTTATGAGCACTGTGCTAGTTCTGGGCTGGGCTCACCTGTCACAAAGAGAATGCCTGATGCAACATGTCCACAGACACTTTCACCTGCAGACACCTACAGATACTTGCTTAGAATCCTAGGGCCCGGGAAAGGTTCTCTTCTCCCATCCACAAGCCTCAGAGGACCTGCAGGGAGCAGGCTGAGCATTTATGGAAAAACAATCTCCCCATCGGGAGCCCCAAAGCCCCAGCCCAGCTGTTTATATGTTTCTGCCGCCAGTCCTCTGCAGACGGCAGTGGAAGGGAGGAGTGACAGGAGGGGACAAGCCTCTCACAGGGCCACTTGCAACCCACTGAAACACCAGTCTCCTCAACGACAACGTGGCATGCTGATTCATGGACCAATTCTCAACAGGCAGGGAGGGACACACTCTCAGCTGCTCCCGGGAAGTTCAGACCAGAGGTGGAATGGCGGCAGTCAACAGCCACTCAAAAGTGCCACTCTGCATGCAGACCCCCAGACTCATTTGGAGAGAAGACAGGTAGAGAGCATCAAAGAATGCTGTGAAAATAAACCATCTCTATGTGAGCAGGCTGCACAATTACCCATGTATTTCAGTGTCCTAAAGAGACCTTGACGTTGGTTTTTCTGAGATCTTGTTTATTCGATAATTTAACAAATACCTGTGTGTTCATTATGTACCAAGCACTGACCTATGTGGGGACCCAGGCGGGGGCCAGGCAGGCGGAGTCTCTGGCCTCACAGAACTTAAAAATTTCCATTCACATGAAGATCTCTGATGTGCCAAACAGAAAAGCAAAGATATTCTATCAAATCTTTGTGGTTTTTTTTCCACACAGGCAACAGAGGCACTTGGAAGAACATTTCTATCAATAAAATTAGCAGATGAATCAAAACTATTAAACACTGGTATTTTTCTTTCTTTTTAGTTTTGGTTACTAAATAAATCTATTCATATGTCAAAGAGAAAACCCAACTGGAAAAACCTGCCCCTCAGTAACATATTAGCCAAAGGAAGAGAGTGATCCCAGTTCTCTCCTTTAAACCCCCCCTTTCTCCACAGACCTGCTGTTCACACATGTTAAACATTAATTACAACTGTTACTCATTACATAGCAAAAAGCTCCTGATACAAACACAATTGTTAATTTTCCTTGCAGGCCCAAGGCATTCTGGGAGCTGTGCAGGAGGCAGGAAGCATTATGGGACCCCCAGGGGGCCACTGATACGGACAAAGTGGCATGAGACTGGGCTCCCTAGGTGATGGTGGCAGGTCTAAGAGTCCCCAAAAAACCTTCTGCAGAGACCAATCCTGTCTACTCTGTGCAGTTGGACAGGTCATGGGGCTTGGGGGGAACAGCAAGCCTGGAGGAGTGTCTGATGTGCACAACATCAGCACTACCTGCTCCAAAGCATTTGCATTTGATGGGATAGTGACAAGTTACAAGGTCAGCACGGAGTAGGCGCAACTGCTTCTGCTCGGCAGCAACCCAACCTGCCTTGCATCAGCACAAGGTAAAGGGAATATTCAGACCAGCTTTCCCACACTGGAGATGGCAACGTGGCAGTAGACAGAGCAAAGGCTTTGCACTCAGACTGGCCCAAGTGCATTAGCTCTGTGAGTCTGAGCAAGCTATTCACCCTCTCTGGGCCTGAGTACTGTCATCTGGGTAATGACAATGAGAGCACCCCAGCTTGTAGGGCTTTGTAGAGCTAAGCCATGCCAGCTTCATAACTGGTGCTCATTTGATGTAAATTTCCTGCCCTTTGTCCAATCCCCCCTTACCTTATCTAGGATTATTAGTCAGCTGAGCTGGCTCAGAGATGACTCACAATTGTTTAGGAAATAAGACCCTACCTTTTCTTTCTCTACTCTTAGCCTCCCTTGATGAGGTTGGGAAGGCATCAAAACTCAAGACAGTGCCTGGCTAAGGGTTGACCAACATAGCATTAGCACTACCCAAGCGGACAGTGACAAGTGCGTAAGTGGCTGTCCCAGAATAAACCAGTCAGTGTCCAGCTATACAGGATGTGGCAGGTGCACAGAAGGGTCCCAGCCCAACCTGGGATGAGGCTGGGGAAGGGCCTGGTCATGCCAGGGCAGGCTTCCTACCACCCTAGCTGAACTGTAACATGCCCTCCGCGGCTCCACCCTGACCCCAGCACCTAACACACAGTGTACACCGACTACACTCTAGGTTCCCAAAGTGGCATCCCCAGATCAGCAGCATAAGAAACACCTGAGACGTTGTTAGACATGCAAATCCTGGACGCTGCTGAATCAGGAACTCTGTGGGTGGGACCCAGCAATGTGTTTAATGCTTCCTGAAGGTGACTCCATCTCACACACTTACCAATCTACAAATATGTCAAAGCTGGAATGGGGAGAGGGGCAAAGCAGTGGGGACTTGCTCACACCTAGGGACCAGTGGCCCAATCCTCAGGAGGGACTGAAAGAAGAATGGAGAAGCTAGTGGCTCATGGTGAGAACTATTCCTGGGACTGGAATCCAGGACATCATACAGAGGCGTGGCTTTCCTTGCCCTCTCTGCTTCTCCCTGCTGGGCATACTGGGAATGAGCTTTGTAGTGGGTTCTCTGGGCCAAGTACCTCTTTACGCAATACTGTTTTAATTTAAATTTAAAAATTATAAGCCTTCCCTGAACACTGATAACTGTTCTCTCATGTGTGGCCCTTTAGGGATTACAGTATTTTCATCTAGATCTTTTCCCTTGATCATCACAGAGATCCAGTGTGACAAGGAGTGTGATTATCTCCATTTTATGGATGGGAAAATGAAGGCTCGGTGAGACTGAACAGCTGGTGAGTGGTGGGGCTGGCATGTGAATTTGGGATCATATGACTCCTTCCTTCTGGCAACTGGTTCCTGGTTTGCAAGACACTGTCCTGAGCTTTCCAGGACAGAAACATTCGCCAAGGAGCTAGTGGGGAACAGAAAAGTACGTGAATTAATTATGTTGAGTCATGTGTCTGTCTGTCTTCTATCTTTGCCGGGAGGCAGACCTGTCACTGGCTGAACCCAGGACATTGCCTGAAAAGCAGCTTCATTGGAGACAAATTTTCAGATGGTGAGTCAAAAATGAAATAACTTTATTTCTCTAAAGCATCTCAAGGGTGCCCTTCACACTCTCTCCTACCACTCCTCCAGCAAGCACTCTGATCATTTGCTTCTCAGAGGCAATGCAAATCATTAATAGAAGTTAATTTACTGGATTGAAAGGAATTGCCGATCCATCCTATGTGTATGGCCCGATGGGCTCTATGCTGAGGCCTGGCAGTTCTCCTCCCCTCTCTGGGCCTCAGTTTCATGAGATGGACAAGGGGAAATGCGATACCATGGTGTGGGGCCTTTCCCTGAGCTGAGCAGCAGCAGAGCATGACCAACCTGTGGAATGGCTCTGACTGCCTCCATGCAGGGGCAGACCCTCCAGAACTTGGGCTCTTGCAGAATCCTCAGCTGGAACCATTCCAGCCAAGTATCCTACCAGCCACAGACATAAGGAGAATTTGGTGCAAGGGCGATGAAAGGCATGTGACATTTCCTCTGGGCTCTGGGAGGGTGAGGGCTCCAATCATATTTTAGGCAGCATCTTGGATAGCAGCAGGGAACCCCAACATCGACTGGGCTAGGGTTTAGGCTCTGGAGTCGGACCTTGCACGTTCAAATCCCACCTCTGCAGCTCACTGTTACAGGACCCTGGGCAAGCTTCTTCTCCTCTAGGAACCTCAGTTTCCTTATTTGGAGAGGGAGGAATCTAATCTCCCAGACGGTGGCTGGGTGGATGAAATAAGATAATGTACACAGAATGTGCTCAGGGAATGCCAGCACTTCTCTTGTGCAGTTCCCTTTAAGCCTCACTTGGACCATCTGCAGTGGATGCATTTCCTGGGTGCAGAAGCAGAGACTCCTAGGACAGATTCAATCCCTGTCCTCCCCACGGCCCTTCAGAGAAGTGAAGACACCAATATCTGTGCCACCATGAGCCCAGGCCAGCTTCTCTGGGTTGTCTACCCAGGTCCGTGGCCCCTCCCTGCATGGCCACCTCCTGTGCAGGCTACAGCGGTCCAACTCACAATCTTTGCCACAAATCCCAGGGGCTGCCGGTCAAGCCCTGAACACCACCCCACGCTGCCCCTCCTGCCCCACACTGGGCAGGGAGCTCCACAGAGCCTTTGTGTAGGCCTAGAGCTATATATATGGGGGCCAGGCAGGAACACCATTTCTAGACTCATCTCTGACCTTGCAATTTGTTGCTGTAAAGACTCCCAGGGGGATGAGTCAAAGCAGGCCAGGAACTGAGTCCAGCCAGCTCGGGAGGCAGGTGGGAAGGGGCTGACAGCCTGATGGAAGCCATACCACCTTTCTGTGGATGGTGGGGCTACAGCTTGTTCCCTGCAGTGGGCAGTGAATCCCCACTGAGCATCTGTCCTGGGGGCTGGGATCGACAAAGGCCCTATGTATGGGCTGGGACTCTGGCACTGGGTGGGGTGGGGAGGGCGGGGATTTGGTTGAAGCCACCATCAGCTTCCTGGAAGGAAAGCAGGTGGTGAAGGCCCAGGGTTTTTTGGAAAGCTCATGGTATTTCTCACTCACCTAGCCACAGAATTCTTAGAGAGGGAAGAATTTCATCCCAAGAAGCTAGGACCACCTCATACCTGCAACGGCTGTTTTCATGACAATCAGGAAGTGATAATCCAGCCTTCCTGAGCCTGCAGTCCCCAGAGTCTGGCTGAGATGGGAAAGGTCTGACTTCCATGAAGGCCGCTTGGAGGTGCAGAGGGGAGCACCACAGTGTCCCTTTGAGAAGCACCTCTTTTCATGAGCACATGCAGGCCAGCACTTTGAGAGGCAGCAAGCACAGATGGAAGTGCTTCATAGACTGAGCAGATGACATTTGTGATAGCAACTCAGACGCCTTTCCTATTCCTGGGCTCTGACCACCATGCTGGGGTCCTGAAGCATGGGAGCATCCCTGGAGGTGGCTGCAGCCCAACCGGCCATGCTGGGCAAAGTCCTCAGACATCATTTGAGCTTCTGCTTGCAAAATCATTACCATCCCTTTCCACTGCTTGCATTCTCTGCTTCTGCATGGTTAGCCAGGAGGAGGAAACCTGGGCAGTGTTTTCAAATTTCCAAAGGGTATGGAGTGTGAGGGACCCCCAAAAGGCAGAGCAGAGCCCACTAAGGAGGAGTCATAGGTATTTGGGGTCCAGGTGAGTGGTAAGAATTTCAGTTACACTTGGAAGCACGTAATGAGCTTCCCCTCCCTGGGCCAGGAATCGGAAGGGTGCTCCTCACCTGCACTTAGCAGGAGCACAGCCTCTGACGCCAGGGGACAGGGGCTGTCCTTGGATTCCCTCATGGCGAGGGAAGACAGGAGTCATGAAATACAGGGGGAGACCTGACGTGACCAAGGACCTTCAGCCATAGGACGCCTCTCTGCTCTGGCTCTCAGCCAGGTGCTCACAGCCTGCGGGCAAGACTAGCACCTACAGAACCAACTCTAGACGGTGAGAAAAGTGCCACGAGTGTTGAGTGCAGGAAGCTGGAGACGGCCAGACAGGCAGTAAGGAAGCCCATGGATGCACGGCTACACACGAGGGAGGGCTCACAGATGGCACCGTTTGAGCTGCACCTTGAAGGAGGCACAGGATTTTTCCAGATAGGATGTGGCAAGGAGGACAGAAGGAATGGGATCTGCATAGACTTTCCAGGGAACTGTGGGGAGTATGTGCAGGAGCTGCTAGACCACCAGTTGAGGGGACCAGGTTGAGGGTGGGGCAGAGGCCTCACTGTTGGAGACCAGAAAGGGAGGAAGAGTCTAGTTGTGTACGAAAGCGGGGAGATTTCAGACAAAATGAACCTGAAAAATAAAAGTCTCCTTCTAACGTGGTAAGAATTAGTTATTCTATGTCTCTCTTTTCACATGGCTAAACTCTTAGATGCATAAGAAATTTTTTCATCTGGCTTTTCACCTCTCCACATTAAACATAAGCATTTCCCTAGGTTGTTATAAACTCCTTGTCAACTTCACTTTTTAGTGGCTGCACATATTCCAGTTAACCAATTCCTATTTCCTAGACATTCAGGTTGTTCCCCGTCATTCAAGATCATAAACAATGCCTTTTCTGAATTCCATAACCTTGGTATGGACCCTCGGGACTGGGATTAGAATCAAAGGGTATGAACATAAACTTAAGACCTCTAATGCATTGTGGCAGGTGGCTTTCCAAAAGGCCTTGGGAGAGGAGTTTACGTACCATGACAGACACCCAGATTTCAGACACCCAGTCTCAGAGTGGGGTGGAGGGGAGGTACCTGAGTCATTCAAGGGGCTCTTGGCTAGGGGAAAGGTCAGCCCTTGAGGTCCAGGATGTGCCCATGGACTGTACTCTGTGAGTGCTAAAGCTGGGAGAACACAGCAGCCCTGGTTGCGTGCCAGCCTATCATAGCCATATGACTGGATGGAAACACTGAGCTCCCTCAGGCCCAATGGGAGCTGCTCAACAGATGGGTTTTCTTTTCTTTTTTAAGAAAGCTGCTTCTGCAATCTGAAATTTTGGCTTCAGTGAGCTAGAGCATCCCCAACAGGACCAAAACAGAGCCAGGCAATGAGATCATCTGGGCTGTCTCTGAATAATGGGGAGACTGGAACTGAGACCCTAGCAGCCAGACCCAGTATTTCCCCTTGGCCTGGCTTCCTTTCCCTCTAAGACTCTCATCATCTATGAGGAGCCTGGCTGTACGAGAAGAGAGCACAGCCCAAGAGCATTATCAGAAGCCCCCTGGCTCACCTGAGCATGCCAGAGACCAGTGCATTTACTCCCTTTACCAAAAGTGAATGTCAAATACAGATGAGCGGTCACCTCTGAGCAGAGCCACTGAAACCTTACCTGCCAGAGCTGGGATGGTGACCCGGTTCCACTCCCATGGCTGGTCGTACTCATCAGCAGGCCTGTCGTCGTCCTGGGGCAGCTTGCTCTCCCGCAAACGGGGGCTGACTGTGCTCTCTGAGTCCGAGTCAACGCTTTGGCCCTCTGGTTCATAAGGGGTGTCATATAACTGGATGCCTTTGTGATGGGACCGGACACTTTCCTGCCTCTGAAATTCTGCAGGCAAAAAGAAAGGAAGCAGAGATGTAATGAGTGTGCAGCACACACTTCCTCACCTGGGATCTGCCAGGTGACACCCACAGAAGTTCAGAGCCGCCAGCCAAGGAGCTGAGGGCAGCAGAAGAACAGGCCCCCTTTCCGTGTTTGTTCTCCCCCACCCCTTGAAGGCAGTGTCTCTGTTCTCACTAGGCAAGGCTTCCTCACAAAGATCTCAGGTTCTTGGACCTAATGACAGAAGAAACTCTTGGCAGCCATCTGCCTTCTCACTGCAGTCTTCAAGGGCAGGACCCAGAGGTGCACGTGATATTCCAGGTGTGTTCTGACACCAGCTCAGAAGAGCTCTCAGCACCTAGCAATACAGACAAGTGGGGGGTCTTCTCCACTAGGTCTGTTCCCCATCCTGTGGACTTTCATTCCCCATCTGAAAAATGAGGAGATTGGGCCAAGCGATCCTCAAGTTTTCATCAGCTCATATATCCATTTCAAAGGCCTAACAAGCCAAGAGCCTCCTCCCCAGGAGACCCAGGTTCACTGTTTCCTCCCATACAAAGCTCCATCAGCAACCCCTTCCCTATGTTTCTACCTCCCCCAGAACCTGCCTGTCTGCTAACACACTGAGCACATCTCAGGAACTTGAGAGCAGATATGCAGGTTCACTTCTTCTGAGAAGGGAAAGCTCTTAATCCTCGGGAGAGGACACCACTGCCTGGCCCCAGTGTGGGCTGAGGGGTGACTCTGCCGGTCCAGATAAGGCCCCAGATGGAACATTCATTTCAGTGGCTGCTCATCTCCAAGAGGCCAATGGTGGATGGAAGACAGATGCTAGGATGCTGCATTCAGGTGCGTCCTAGTCAAACTAGGACACTTTACCTCCTTTGATCACAAATACAAACTGTGTGCGGGTCTGCATGGGGAAGGGAGGGTTCACTTCAGAGGCTGCTCTCAGGAAGTCCACCGTTTCTAAAAGAGATACAACAGGCACCTAAATCACCATAATACTTACTCTGTGGCAAAGGGGCTCAGTGCAGAGCCTGTGAGGCGTGAGGCAGGAGTAGAGAGAGATGACCTTTGAATTGACAGCTCTGGCAAGTGCAAACAGGAGAGGGATGGCATTGGCTGTGGTAGGACCAGGGCAAGCCAAGACACTGAGGCTATAGAGAACGTGCTCACTGCCTACTTTCTTGCTTTATTGTGTGTGTGTGTGTGTGTGTGTGTGTGTGTGTGTGTGTGTGTGTGTGTGTGTGAAATACATATATGTATATATATGAAATATAACATTTGCTATTTTAACCATTTTTAAGTATACAATTCAGTGGCATTAAGTATATTTCTATTGTTATGCTGCCATCACCACCATCCATCTCTAGAACTTTTTCATCTTCCCAAACCGCAACTCTGAACCCATAAACACTAACTCTTCATTCCTCCCTCCCCCAACCCCTGGCAACCACCATTTAACTTTCCATCTCCACAACTTGACTACTCTAGGTACTGTATGTAAGGGGAATCATACAATATTTGTCTTTCTCTGACTGCCTTACTTCACTTAGCATAGTGTTTATAATAAGGGGCTTCCATGCTGTAGCATGGTTCAGAATTTCGTTTCTTTTTAAGGCCGAATAATACTCCATTGAATGAATGCCTTTTCACTGTCTACTTTTTGGAGCACTGGGTCCAGGGAGGTGGCAGTGAGGTGAGGCTGGATACAAAAGGGGTAAGGGTCACTGAGTGATCTGCTTAAAAGGACTCAAGGCATTCTTCAAATCACAGTTCTAATGGCATAAAGATATGGTAGAAATCCACAGGAGTCATGTGCCCTAAAGAACAGCTGACAAAACACATGAGGGACATCAGCCCTTCTGATCAAGAGCATTGCCTTTAGGCTGGGCTTCCTGACCCTAGGACAGCTCGTGGGGAGGACACAAATCCCAGCCCATATGCATGCCCTGATACAACACAGGCCAACTGATGCTGCGCCAGCCATCGTCAGTGCTACGTTAAGTAAAGTTATGGTAGTATTTCCCAAACTTCACTTAGTCACATACCAACTTCATGATTTTGCCATTTCTGAGTACCACCTGAGTTATTTACCATTTTTACTTATGTTGCCTCATTTTTAGAGTCAGTAAATTCATTTAAAGAGGAAACTTTACATCACATCCATAAGCCATTATTCTTTGTCAAAAATAGTTGACCAACATAACAAGAACAAATGAGAAGAGGAGCAAGGAGGTAGGTACTGTTCCCCGCTGGGCGGCTAGCCTAAGGCCTGCCTTCCCTCTGCGGAAAGGGACATGTGCAAATACTGAAACTGCTGGTAGCGGATGCAAGCAGCAAATGGAGTCACTTTCTCTGGCAAGTAATGACTTTCTCTTTTTAGAAAAAGAAAAGGGAAAACCTTCTTACTACTTGGTTCTCCAGCCACCTAAAGTCCTGTTTCCCCTAAGAAGATGTACCATACTTTGGCCAAACATGGCTTTATTGGGTCCTACGAGTACACTGGGATCATTTATTAGTTTTGAGGATGATGCTTTCCTTTTTATGGGGGAGAATAGGAAAAGACAAGAGCTATAAAAAGTAGGACATGGTCACTTTAAGGTGAAGACCAACTGTAAAGTACCATTGACAACTCAGTAAATTACTAACTCTACCAAACTATCTGATCTGCTCTGTGGAGTTGTCATCATCCATGTCACTTTTGTCCTGGTTCTAAGGACTGAAGTTTAGCCTCCTGTCCCTGTAGAATTCTGAGGGTTGAGGACACTGGGAATATACCTGGAGGCACTGACCTAGGAAAACCACTTCCTTTTCATCCTACTTCACAAGCAGAAGCAGCAACCACTAACATGCACTCTACAGTTTATGAAGTACTTTGCGTGCAAGTCACCATTTAATCCTGGGCACCACAAAGCAACTCACAGATGCATTTCTGTGGGGTCCCAGTGAAGGGGAGTATTCTTGTTCTCTTCCCCTCACAGAGCCTGGATTCAAACGGATATTGAGTGAATGTAGGGATAAATGAATGACAACTAATAGCCAGAAACCCCTCTTTACCCCCAAATTCTACTTAATTCATGTAAGTCCCTGACAACAGTGATAAAGTACCTGGAACAATATGCCAAATGCACATAGTTTAGTATTACATATTATTCAGAAGAGATGGATATTCTACATAAATACCAGCCTGAAAGGAAAACATGTGCAGTAAACAGATTAGCTATTAAATCAGAGGGACTTGTGCATATACCTCTCATACAGAATTTATTGTTCCAGGAGCATCTGTGCCTTAACAAAGCTGGGTTAGTAATGGCATGCAGTTAAGGCAGGGGATGTTAAAATGGTAATCATTAAAACAAGCTTCCTCCTGTAGTGCATGGTGAATTCAAATTTTCATTAAGACTGCAACAATAGGGAACAGTTAAGTAAATTATGGCACGCTAACTGGATGGAATATTAAGCAGCCATTAAAATGATAAATCTGAATAGCTACATGGAAAAGCATGTATGACATTATGCTAAATTAAAAAGTAAAATACAGATTGTTTATGTGTTGAGCAAACCGTATAATGTGGACTTTCTAAACAAGTCCCGGGAAATGTGAACAATGCCCCAAGGGAATTCTACTCCTTGCTGAGGAATTGTTAATAACATCACCACTTGCACACTTGGCCCATAATATCTAACCTCTGATGACAGTCATGTTTAAGTACAGATGTACGTGAATCAGAGGCCAAAAACCTGATACAGGAAACTGCTACTGTGTAGAGAAGAAGGGATTACTGCATAATTTTTTTTGAAAGTTGTTTTAAATGAATAAGGATGCTAGTAAAGAAAAAACGTAATTAAGACTGAAACACATGAAAGTAAATACAATTTAAAGCTCCTGTAAAGGAGCTGTGAGTGTTTTGGAAGCAGCTGCATTTCCCTGAGAAAATGCCCATTAGAGAGCATCTTTTCTCCCAGGAGAGGTTTGCCAAGAGCCCCAGGAAGTCAACGACCTTTGTGCCAGCCCAGCTCGCCATCTCCTGCCTAATGACCAGGCCATTCCTCCTTATTACTCAGACCGGTCTGTGATGGTGCAGAGACTGAGCTAATAGGGGAGCTTGGCACCATATGTTTTAAGTCACATGTTATCTGGACATCACCATCTATAAGTTCATGGAAAATGACCTTTAATATCAGCTGGCAGGCTGTGATTTCATGCCTCTTAGGCAGGGAACAGAAACATTAAATTGACAGGGTGGGGAATTCTGTTGTCCTCTGGAGTAGAAAGGTTCTCAAGTGGAACTACATGTGGGGAAAGAAACAACAAAAACAGAGCACTTTCTTTAGAACAGAGAATGTTAGGACTGGAAGGGACCCTGGGCACATTCACCAAGGGCACAGAGCCAGGTGAATGAGGCAGGTGTGGTGACCAAGGACTGAGGCCATGTGAAGAGGCAAGGGTCAGGGTGTTGGCAAACGAGTAGGGCATCATCTGGGCGGGGAACCGGGAAGGAGCTCGGCATAAACCAGGGGCCTCCTGAACGGATCTAACCAGGATTTAGAGCTCCTGAAGTCCACAGGCAACAAGCTGCCCTGCACTCCGGTGTCCACCACCTCCGTGCCTCCCAAATCCCCGCCCCCTTTCCTTTGCTTTGGCTGCCTGGAAGCTCAGAGTTAATTTTGATGCTTAACTTTAATAGCTATTTATGTTACCTTAGATACTGCATAGATTCAGTCACCCTTCCTTCTACAAGGATTCTGATTTCTATGATGAACAGCCTCATTAGATACATTTCTTTTTATTATGGACAGCCTCAAATCTTTAAGTTGAAAGCAGATGGACACATCTAAATGATAAAATACATTAACACTCTTTATGGTAAATATGTTTTACTAGTAAGAAGACTAGAAGAAACCTTTTCTTTACCTCTTTATCTTCCCTTCAGGAAGGGTAAAAGGAGGGCAGTGCTTGGCTTCACTCTGGGAGACTAAGGCCGAGGAAATAAGTGTGCACCCCCGGCATACCCAGCCTCCTCCAGTGGCACCAACGTCCACCGGTCCTCCAAGCCAGTCAGGCATCTACTGAATGGCCCAGCATGAGAGCTAGATGGAGATGAGTAAGACACAGTCCTGGGCCTCCGTGAGCCCTCAGTGACAGAGGGCCAGAGCCCCCCAACACAGTCAGAGATGGCTCAGGTTCCTCAAAAGGGAGCAGACGTGACACCCCAGCTCAGTTGGGGGAAACCTGGGAAGGCCTTAAAGAATTGAGACATGCAGTTACGGCACAGTGATGTGGCAGGGAAAACGGGCATTTGATGGAGAAAAATCAGAAGCAGAGGCAAAGGGGCAGGAAGCATGAGGTGTACATGGGGAAGGTAGAATGTCCAGGTACCCAGTGGGAGAGGAAGCTAAAGGCAGGTGGAAGTGCCTTCAGTGCCACAGGACAGCACCCACAAGTGTCTAAGGATTGGTGCCTAGAATCTCTGGCAGGGTGGAGCTGGGTGGGGAGAGACTGGCACAGACATGTAGAAGCCTAACTGGAAATGACAGACGCTGGCCTGTAGGCCCCTCACCTCTAATTTTCCCAGTTGGGCTTGTCTGAGAATCCACACCAGATCCCAAGTCACAGGTGGCTGAGTTCAGTAGGGATGTGTGGTCTGAGGAGGCCTTTATTCCCAGGCCCTGCCACCTCTTAGCCCAAGATACATCTATTCAGCCAGTGGTGGGTGTGCCTAGCTGTGCCATCAGACCTCTATCACATTGCTTTGAAGTCACCGGCATCTGTGCGCAAGATGCCAGGGATGTGGGTGGACTGGACTCAGAGTTTAGGACTGTGTTACTAGAATGATGCATTGGCCACCTGGAGAGAGGCAAACCCTGGGTCCAAGTGAGCACCAGGTTCAACAGCACACAGTGTGGTAGCTGAAAACACTGATACCACCAGCCTGCTTGGACCTGAATCCTGGCTCCAACAGGGCACCCAGGGCAAGTTGTCCCAGTTTCCTCATCTCTCAGAAGGATGTTATGAGGATTAAATTTATTCACATGCATTTGTGTTTAGGACAGCGCCGGAGTAAGGGCATCAGGGGCACTCCAGGGATGTCACTATTATCCAGTTACTAAGGCTGGGGCTTCCTTGGGTCGTCCCAAGACCCTTCCTCCTCTGAGATCGCCCTTTGTCCCCCAGAGCCACAGGAGGCCTGCTTACTGAAATCTGACAGGCCAAGCGTGCATTGGAAATGGAAGAGTTTCAACACAACCTCTGAGTCTACTTCCATTTTTGGATCCACAACTTGCGATTGTAGCTGCTGCTTTGGCAATCTCACGCCTCTGCCTGGGAGCCCCGCTCTCGATCAACTCTTGTGTGCAACATGAAACACATGGGGGAGGTCTCAGTGACCAGGAGTTTAATTGCTACATTTTACAGGTGGGGAAACTGAGGCCTGGGGAGGAGAAGAAAGTGACAGAGATCGGGCCCCTGATGCCCTAACTCCGGGAACAGGGCTCTCCCTCTTGCCTTTCCCAGATGCTTCCCGTCACCTCTAATTTTATCAGGCCATCTTGTTTTTAATTTTCTGGTTGCCAGGGCATCTATTTTGGTCAGACAGTGGGGTTAAAAAGCACACGCAGCACCAGAGACTGAGCGAGGAGCTCCAGAGGAATGGTGGGTGGCTGTTCCTAATCAGACACGCATCCAAACCCAGCACAACATCACAGGGAAGACAGGGACATTCTTCTCCCCATCTGACCTCTTAAAACAGCTGCTGGAGAAAGACCGTCCTCCTAGCTGGGGGGCTTCAACAGATGCCTAGATTCAGATATTCCGCAGAGGCCGAGGTGCTGGCACAAGGCAGCAGGAGTCCCCTCGGGCGCACACTGCAGGCCAGCAAGGGCATGGAAGGGAGAGTCAGAGACGAAGCCGAGAGATGGATTCCAACCCAACACAAGCAGGAGGTCCCATCTCCTCCTTTATCTAGTTTGGTTTCCGGAGCAGCCTAGAAGCCAGGGCATTAATTGGAGTTCTCTTACCATCTCTTTTCCAGGCGTGCACACAAACACCCAAGGAACAGAGGGTGAGCTCTGCAGAAGCTGGGGGTGTGGAACAAGAACAATGGTCACACGGGAGTGAGCAGAGCAGGCCTGTCACTGCCCACAGAACCGGTACCACTTGCTCTTTATGCTCAGCCCAAGGGCAAGGGGAAGGCTTAGGTCTGAGTCAGGGAGGCCAGTTTGTTCCCTTCTCTTAGTCATCGGTCCACTGATAGGGTTTTCCCCTGTTCTGTGGCACCAGAGGGGAGACGAGCCTGCACAACTGATGATACCACATATGCTTTCCTCACAATTTAAAAGGCACTCGGGCCTCTTTGCAGATCTCTTGGGTGCTCTCTGCAATTATGGCCCAAAGTGTCAGCCCTGCCTGTCCCTCTGTACTCCACCAGGGACTGCCTTCGCGTGCGAAGGCCTCTGAGCAGCTGTAGGCTTGAGTTCTGTCGCCATCCCCTGTGGAGACTCCCAGAGGTGAACTCGCTGCCCCCAGGCTCAAGCCAGTGTGTAAATGAGTCTCCATTTAGAGCAGCAACTTTCTCAGGACACAGCTTTCTGACTCTATGTCGACTGCAAGACTCAAATTCACAGGCAAGGGGGAACCTGCCTACTTTTCTTTCTCAAACATCCACTGAGCCTTTATTGTGTGCTAAGGTGCACTGCAGGCCAAAGGCTGAGCATTCCTGTGGTGCTAGATGAGGCCCCCCACTCCTGCACAGAACTCACAATGGGGCCACTACACTCCCCAAGCACTGAGTAACAGTCATAGTCACTGGGCAGCTGTCTGTGACAGGCCTGTCCTGTCCATCATTCCTCATCCCTATAATGCAGAGAGGCAAGTGCTACTGAGTTTTACAGTGCAGAAACTGAGGCTCAGCCAGGTTCTGAGGCTCCACAGGGACTGACCCAGTTCTGAATGTGCCCAAGTGCCCTGTCCATACTGGACAGAGCAGCTTGGTAGAGGCAGAGAGCAAATGTAGTCCCAGGGATTGTGAGAAACTTCAGGGAGGTGGCGTTTCACAGAATCCTACTGCAAGGAGGCTCCTCACCTGCCTGGAGTCTTAGCAAATGGCAGGCCAGGTGCAGAGTGCACTCGAGGAAAGGACAGAGGTGAAGACAAGGGCATCAGGAGTGAGGGCAACAAGGCAGGACAGGCACGAGTAAAGTTGTGGACAGAGAAGCTTGTGGGGTTTGGGATAAAACCAAATACGGTGAGTTGCCTTGGGCCCAGAGGGGGTGAGGAGTGGCTACTTAAAGGAGACTGAAGGGCCCTGTATGCCAGGAGGAGGGGTGTAGACTCGAATGGGGAGGAAACTGGAAAATGTGGACCAGGAGCCTGATCAGGTTTGTGCTTTGACGAAAAAAGGCCTTTTTAGAGGCCAGCAGGAAATACCAGGGCGCGGCAATCAGCTGCTGATGAACTGAAGGCTGACTCTCCAAACAATTAGGGCTCCACCCTTTCAACATGTGGATAAAGCATGCCAAGCACTCTAGAAAGAAACACGTACTCCTGCAGAGAGCCCCCACCCAAACATGGAAACGTGAGCTTTTCCAATGGCATAAGGGGCAGAGGTTGGGGTGGCACCAGCATCCTCAGGTCACCCTGAGAAGGGCAGGTGTCCTGTGCACTGCAGACAGAGGCCAAGGCCCAGCTGGGATTGCCCCAGGCCTCAGCAAACAGAGCCAGACTCAAGTCCAGCCTGTCTCTTCTGAATATTGACCGGCCATACTTCTAAAGAGGGCTAGCCACCCCACTGGTGCTATCTTCCAGTCTGCTGGACATGGTGAGGCCTCAGCATCCGGAGAGGCCTCAGGTCACACTAATGTGATAAAGCCACAGGGGACAGGCTTTCATGCCGGATGAGTCACAGCTACACTCCTCACCAAGCAGTGTCACCTGTCTGTTCTCACCGAACCATAGAGCAAGGCTTGGAAGAGCCAAGACCACAACCAACACCACCCCTCCACCCTCACCACCCCCACCCCCCACCACACACACACACACACACACACTGACCGGTAGGAAATCTGCAGCTCAGATAAGCTGAGTGGTTCAGGCAGTCTCAAAGGCTCAGCTCTCAGTGTGTGCTGAGAAGGACTGAGGGCCGAGTCCACACTGTGGGGGGTTATATGCCAAGTGCACTGCACTCAGTTCCTCATTTAACTTTCTCATCTCTGTTAGTGGGGCCACTGATACTGGCACTTGAAAGGCAGCCCAACCTCCTAGCCATGCTGCTGTCTATTCCACCTTTCCAACCCAAGTTGGTGCTCCCTCCACTTGACCAGGTCCAAAATAGCAAGAATGTGTTCAGCTCAACAAGAGAAGCTATCACTAGAAGAGCTGAGTCCTGGCTCCACTGTGATGAATGACAGCAGGTAGGTTAACTTCCTCCTTCTGGTCATGAGTTTGCTCATGAGGGTAACTTGAGTCTTCTGGGGTCTATCGGACTAGGACCACATACAGATCTTTACAGGAATCATTGTGGTCAGGTGGTCTGGGAGGAAAGCAGAGGGAGATACCATGAGGAAGAGATCTGATCAGCTGGAGGTATGCAAGCACATTCTGTATCTTTATAGAGGGGCAGTCAACACATGCTGCTGATCCCAGGGGGCTGGCCCTAAGCACGTGACTACAAACTGGCATCAGGTGCAGGGTGCCAGCCTCCCAGGGCAGAGCCAGGACCCTCTTCCAGGCATGGCCCTTTCCCCAATCTGTACCTGACAGCATGACTTGGCACATGCCAAGTTTGCAGCTGAATTGGTCACACCACACTTGTGCCCATCTGGTGGTGGTGGCAGCCTTGGGCTGGTCATGAGGTCACTGCCTCATGCTGAGGGGTGTTGCTGGCATTGGGCCTCATGCCTGGTGCAGCTGCCCAGCCGGAAGCAACTTGCTGAGGTCTGGCAAGCTCTCAGCCACAGCCTTCCTTGCTCTGGAACTGCTTCAAGAGGAACTAATCCCCCCAGGAGCTTGTAGACAACCCCAGCCTTCTGGGTGGTGATGACGAGGCTGCCAGCTTAGAACCAGCCTGGCCCTCCACTCACCAGCTGTGACCCTGGACAGCTGCTTGATCCATGGGGGCTGAGATTCCTCACAGGTGAGGCAGGAGAGGGTGAAACAGATGATCTCAAAAGCCTTTCTGGCTCCAGAGTCCCTCAGTCTGATTGTACTAAGAGTGGACATTTACACATGCTTCTTGTTCCAGCACTGGGGCTCTAGCATGTGAAGGATAAGGGGGCATACACAAGAGCACCCATCCTACCAGCCTGTGTGGGGTCCCTGACTTCAGCATCCTAACCGCCTTCCAGCAAACTCCTCCAAAAGTCAACCATGATACACAATGAGAACCCTCTTATATGAGCTCTATCCAATACAAAGTTGTGCTTTCTGGCCTATGATGACTGATTTTTATGTGCCAACTTGATTTGAACCACAGCATGCCCAGATATTTGGTAGAACACTGCTCTGGGTGTTTCTGTAAGTATATTTTTGGAAGAGATTAACCTTTAAATAAGTAGACTAAGTAAAGCAGATGGCCCTCTCTTGTGTGGTGGGTTTTATCCAATGAGTTGAAGACCCAAACAGACCAAAAAGACTCACTGTCCTCCGATTAACAGAGAATTCTTCCTTCCTGACAGCATTTGAACTGGGACATTGTCTTCTTTCCTGCCTTTGGACTGGAGTGAAGTAGCTCTTCCTGGTTCTTGGGCCTGCTGACTTTCAGACTGGAACTGCACCAGAGGCTCTCTGCTGTAGGGTGTAGGTCATCAGCTTGCTGATCACCTTGCAGATCTTAGGACTCACTGGCCTCCAGAACTGTGCAAGCCAAGGCCTCATAATAAATTTCTATCATCGGTTCTCTTTCTCTGGAGAACCCTGACTAATACATGCCTTTATGAGGAGTCCTTCCGCACATACCTAGCATGTGGTCCTAAGACAGGCTACTTGTCTAATTCCCCTTCTCAAGAAACAGTTCCTGCAAAGACTGGGCATCAACACAGAGAGCTGGGTCTGTAAGAAAACCTCTTTATCACAAACAGAGGGCATTTAACACTTTTCCTGACCCTGAAGAACAGGGATACAGCCAAGTACCAACCCCCTAAGAGGAACGTGTGATCCCACACTCAGGAGATAACAGCAGCAAAGCCAACTTGAGGCCAGGGATCTCGGAAGGGATTCCCACGTGGCCCACTTGTGACCACCTGCCACAGGCCAACCCAAATTTAACAAAAAGACCAATAGCAAGACTTCCTTATTCTATATAGCACTTTATTGTTCACAAAACCCTTTGAGTTATTTGGTTCTTATAACCATTGAACTGTAGGCAGAGCCTGGTAGGCAGAGATGGCATGCCCTATGGGCAAATGGGAAACCCAGCATTGAAGAGACTTGACAAAGTCACAGAGTGAGAAAGCAGCACGATTCCTACCCTATCAGTCTTTCCAATTTTACTGTCATGTCTTAAATTTCTCAGTGATACAGCACAAAAATACCTGATGAAGTCTTTTTGTTTGTTTGTTTAAAAGAGGACTGGGGAAGTGGGAGGTGTGTGTGGGATGCTGCTACACATAAGAATTAGGAACTTGAAAGCTGCCACTGTTCAGAACTACTTTTAAGCGGCTCTTTCCTGTCAACAGCAATTACAGATTACACCATCCATACAACTATCTCAAGAATTATTTGGGAGGAAACATCTGGATAATGAATGCTTTATGATGGAAAACATAAGAACAGCCCCTAAAAAGGTGTCCTGAAGAGATTCCATTCCATGTGAAAGGCATCATCAATGCCTGGGACATGCAAGCAGAGACACCTTGAGACTCTTGGTGGGGACAGCCATCTCACTGCTGGTGGCCTTTTCCAACGGGCTTCCCTCTGTGGTGCCCCAGCCTGAAATGCTGCTGCCCCAGAGCTCCAAGTCCCAGGTTTCTGTTCCACTGGGGACACCATATGCTGAATCCCAAAAACGTGCTAGTGGTGCTACAGCGGCTCAAGATGAATCCAACACCCTCATTAGCACTTCCTTTCAAGAAGCTAGGAAGGTGTCCCTGACATCTCTTACTAACCCCAGGTCCTCAGAGTTAGTGGTCAGCCCAGGGACCCTGAGACTCTCTACTACCATTTTAGCCATTTACAAGCTCAGCTCCCATACCCACAACAGCTTCTGAAGGCCAAGTTCAAATCCAATCCATTTTGATATATTCCTGTGATTCTGAGTTCAGAACCAGGTTCCACAGATGCTCTGTAAATAATGGTTGAAGGAACAACATAGACAGCCTTTTGAAAATTTAGCTTTTAAAACAAAAAAATATTTTAGAAACATTAATTTAGGAAGGGAAGGGTATGCATAGGCTGGTGGAGGGAGTATGAACTGGAAATGGCCTTTTCAGAGATAAAATTGGTGGCTCTAACAAAAATTAAATACCTTATGGCTTGAAGTTTTGGAAATTGCTTCTACAGAAATACTCAGATCCACATGCAGAAATAAATGTACATGAATGTTTGCTATAAAATGTAATGAAAACCTGCCAACAAGTTAAAAGTCTGTAATGAGGGGAATATACTGTGCTAGTCACATCATAGAACCATTCAAAGAAACTAATGACCTAGGACAAGATCTGTGATGTGAAATGATATTTAGAATGATAGCATTTATGTAGAAAAATTTCTGTAGTATGTAGAGATATATATTTTTATAAGTGAATGGGAAAAGGTCTAAATGAATACACAAATTATTAACAACTCCTGTCTCTGGCAAGATATTTTAGTTTTTATTTTCTATCTGCCTGTATGTTGAATATTCTTGCCCACAGTATATTTTTTTAAATGTAATAATTTTAAAAAATTTTAAAGAAGGAAGCTTCATGTGCTGACTGGGCACAGAAAACCATCCTCTTTATTATTACAATTTGTGACAGCATTCATTAAAAGTCTACTTTGCACCAGGCATTGTATCAGGAGTTTTATATTAACTCCAGGACAGATGAGGAACTGAGGCAAGCAACAGGAAAAGTCGGTGAGAGAAGTCATATGGAGGAGCTGGGATGTGCCACACCTGCTTTCATCAGTGCACACTGCCTGTATCCTCCCTGCTGCTGTCGAGAAGCAGTGAGCCTGTGGAATTCCTTCATCATCTACTTTAAATACTGGTGGAACAGGCTTTAGAGCAACAGCTTTTGCTTTTGTGACTGTTTCTAAACAATTTCCATTTCTTGTCATGTTTACACATTTGAAATTTAGGAAATAGAGTTCAGAGGAAATTATGCTTTGGTTTTTAATTCTAAGATGTACATTTTAATTATAACATAACCCCAAGCATATTCCTGGTCATCTGTGGAGGCACTCAATTTTTAAAGACACATGAAAGAACTGTTACTTATGGTCTCAGCACCATAAACAACGAAAGCTTTCCGAAAACACACAGCTATGAGGACAGGCCTCATCACTCTTTGGGACCCACGGTTTCACTGCAATGGGTCCCCACTCTTCCCTGGGCTTCGTACCTTTTCTTCTGAGACACAAATCAAGGTAATTCCCATCAACCAATGATGATCAGCAAGCTGTGAACTAAAAATCAACCTGATGATGATGATGGCAATGCCCTTTGGGGAAGGCAAGTACTCAGGGATGAATGGGATCTAGACCTTAATGCCCAGTTATGGAGGGGATCCGAAGGAATTACAAGCAGCACAAGTTCTTACCCACAGGACTGAACCAGGATTCCACACTCTAACACAAGAAATGTGCTTCAGGACGGGACCGTGCACCCTAACTCTGGAAACCCACAGGGCTTAAAGGGAGTGAAGGAGGAGGTCCAGAAACGGCAACTAGCTTTGCTAGTTCATTCTTTCACTCACTTGCCCTCCTAAGCAGCCGTGTTGCTGGTTTATGGGTAAACACTGATCAATCAAACTTGGTTCCTGCCCTAGAGAAACTCACAGAATAAAAATACAGTCTTTTGGCTATTGAGTTAAGTGTCTCATCTACTCTAGTACTGCCAGACTAAGAGGCTAACACTTTATTGGTAAGGCAACAGGGAGTTATCAAAAGCTTCTAAAGAGGCCAAGGAGTGAGCAGGGACCCCAGGTCTGTTGGACCACACCTAACCTTGTGCCTGGGGATCATCCAGTTAGCCCCCCTAGGCCAATTTCCTCAGACTGTAGGCTGCCTTCTCATTGCTACCATGCCACAGCACACAGGGTGGCATAAATGAACCAAACGATGACAGTATACTGTATCAACCACAGGCCCTATCCCAAGTGTTATCTGTAGGGTCCCTGAGAGCCAGAATCAAATGCTACAGGTGCCAGAGATGGATATAGGGTCTTGGAAGCACCAGAGTCTGAATGTGTGTACACACTTACATGTACAAATATAGGTACACACATGCACAGTCACACAGTCACATGTTAGGCCCTCTAGCACCCTAATGCCTGAACACCTCACAGCCTCCTACCCACCCTGGTCAGCAGTTTCTTCTGCTGGAGTTTGGGAGGTGGGTAGGGTACAGGGGTCAGAAGCATTTCTTTTCAGATGCATGTGTGCCACAGGCTGAGGGACTGGTGAAGAGACGTTAATAAAATGACAAGCAGCAGTCCATGTCACCGCAGACAATCGAGGCTTGCTCAAGACTCTTCCTCTTCCTTTTGCCTGGAAGGAGATGAGGCGTAGCACCTGCCTTTTGGATTAAGTCTTATGACCAGTGAATGAGAGAGGGGGTGGGTGGGGTGGGAAAGGAAGCCTACTTGAGTGTGTCTTAAATTGGAAGAAGGAGGAAATCACAGGGAAAAAAATGAACCAAGCTAAAAATAAGGCAGCTCCAACATTACTGCTAGACAGAAAATAGAACCCCAGCTAGGCAGGGAAACTGAAGTGGTATGAAACAGAAAATATAAAAGTCCCACCTAAAAATAACTGGGAGTACTCATGTGGACTCACCATTGAGAAATACAGACTTTCTGATGTGAGCCTGAGGCTGCAGACTCACTTGGTAGGGAGGGGTTGCTGTCGTCTGGAATCGAAGGTTCTCTTCCAACCATGAAGCTGACAAGACAGCACTGAGCTCGACCCCAAGAGCATTCCTATCTGTTGGCTCAAAGACCTATAGAAAACACAGAGCCCAAAGGCCTGTCTGAAGCTGTGACGCAGGAGCCTGGCCTGCGCACTGCCAGCAGACCCTGGGCCTCTCCTGGCAGCTTCTTCATCTATAAAGTGATTAAATGTTAGGCGGCTGATTGACCTCAGTTGTTCACATATTTACTCAATCACCCTTTTTCATGTTGTTCCCTTATAAAATGTTTCTACATTTTATATTTATATATGGCTATACCATATGTAAGTTCAATGGGAGAGAGTAGCAAGTATCCATGGAATCAGCCGGCCACTTCTGAGCTGCGTGACCTCAGTGAGTCCTCCAACTTCTCTGGGCCTCTAGCTCAACAGCCAACTGATGTCACTAGACTTGAGCCCTGGGCACTGAATGTTACTGTCTTCTGTCCCATCCCTCACTTCAGACCTTGGCCATCTTGTACAAATGCAAATATAATTCAAATGATTAACCTCTCACTTCCCCCGATAATATAGTACTTCAATCCGAGGTACCAACTATGTTAGCAATTGGTATGCACATTTTGGAACCAGACTTGGAAGACTTAGGTTCAAGCCTTGGCTCTGCCATTTACCAGCTCACACCCTATAGGCAGTGACTTGCCCCAACTTGGCATCCTCTCTTGTGGAGTGGGGAGAATACTAATATCAACTTCATGGGCCTGTTATAAAATAAAACCAGACAAAAGATATAAAAGAGCCTTGTAAACCATAAAACCCTATGCAGATGTTACAGATTAGAGTGACACATGCATACATATGCACAGACACACAACCTTATTTCTAGCTGACTTCTGGTATAAATGACTCGCTATTCAATAGGTTTATGTCCACAAGGAGAGGACATCTCATTTCATTTTTCTTTCATAATATCAGTTGTAATCAGTGTCTTTCACTGATGCTGAACAAACAGCATCTCACTATTCAATATTCTCAATATTTACCCCCAAAAGGAAGGATCCTGCAATATATGACAGGGTTCAGAAAAGGCATGATCTGATTCCAGGGTTCAGAAACATGATCCATTTTTTGTATGGCACCCACCACTGAACAACTTGGAAATGCTCTGGGAAAAGGAGTACCTTTATGTTCTGTATGAACCCCTAATAACTGGAACCAAAGCTTTCTTCCTGAGTGTTTCATTATATCATCTGCTTGAGTTTGGCACTTTTCCACTATCTGGGAACCTACAAAAACTGATGTGATATGACAGCTGAGTCGGTGCTGCAAGACAAGCTTCCTTGCTCGGAAATGGGGGAGGGGTGGTAAGAGCTGTGGGAAGGAGAAGGGGGGCAGCGGCAGCTGTCACATTACAGCAGCACCATGCAGACACGCACTTCAGATTTCACTCACGTCCTCCTGATGTCGGGAGGCACCAGCCACAGGCCACATGACTGGGGGCTCCGCTCATCCTGGTGTGACAAAGAGGCTGTGCCTCCCAGGGGAGGTCCCATCCTGCCTAGGAATCTCTCGACTCCGCTTCAGTGCAAGCTTGCCTCTTTGTTTAAACCTGTTGGCCTCTGGGCCTGATATCTCAACCACCTGCCCACCACTGACTGGGAGAAGGCTCGGCTGCCAATTCAGAGGGGCAGGCAATCGAGTCCTCCAGCAGCCCCTGGCCACTGGCTGCTGTTCTATAAAAATGCTCCTCTGAAGGTGGTGGTCACAGCATGCTCCAAGCCTAAGGGAGGGCAGGACCTCGGGGGTCCTGCTGAGGAGCCTCCTGTCACTAAAGCCCATCAAAATCATATTCATCCTCCAGTTGGAGGAAGACTCCCTCTGCCAAGCCTGCTTTCCTCACTGACATCAAGTACACTAATAGCAGGAGTAATATTGTAAGGGAATGGGGAGGAGCAGCAGAGAAAAGAGGGGTCCTCAGAACCAGGAGGGGAACAAACATATCGGGAAAACCCACAAGCACGTGCAGAGGCCCTAGTTACACCAAAAGAGAACTGGCTGATTCCCCATCATTCTTACCTGCTTCATGGAGAAGGTCGCTGTCATTAAGACCCTCAACTGCACTGTGTTAGATCTGCCAGAAGGAATGGCTTAAGATCAATTACTCTAAGAGCCAAATCTTCATCTTAGGCAGATGTCTTTCAATATCCAATTGGCTCACATCCAACAGTTCTATACAATAGGTCAAATCATTCTGTTTCCTAAGGGTTTAATTTGCAACTAATTCCTCTTCCAGGGTTCACCAGGAAGCTCCTGCTGTTTAAAATGAGATGTACTGGGGTGCTTTGTGGAGATTTTTCTATATGGTGGACAACCTGAAATGGCTGTTTTGAGAAATGTCCAAGCTGGAATGACTGCAGTCATTCTTTGTGCCCATAGCCAGCCACAGTCTGCAGGTGGGCGTGGATGCAGGGGGCCCTCCTGTTTCCACAGGCTCAACTGAGCATCTCAGTTTTTAAGAGGATCTTCAGATTTAAGCCCACCTCTGTCCTTAACCCACCTCTGTCCTTACAACTGAGAAAAGCTTCCCAGGTTGCTTCCTGCATGTGACTTGAGAGCTCAGCAGGGGCTCCCAGCAGAAGCTCCATCAGGAGAGGGCAGCATAGGGGCTGCATAGGATGTAGTTGTCCTGACTGCCTAGACCTGCTTTAAGGACCTGAACAATGCAGCAGTTCTTAAAAATATTTGGTAGGTCAACTAGCACTTAAGTAAGAGCCTAAAACCCTTATCTGTACAATACTGGCAGGCTCCCTATCCCCTGAATGCTGGGCAGATTCAGAGTCACAAATGTCAGCATGTCCCTTCTTTCAGGCCCCGGGCCAAGGTCAGGGTCTGCTTCCACTGCCCACCCCCTCAGGTCCCTCCCCCCTTCCCCCCTAGCAATAACCTTTCTTTTCAGCTCCTTTCAACACCCCAAGGCTTCGATCTCACCTCCTTCAATTGCAGCACCCTAACCACCCTGGGGAGGCATTGTGTACCTGGCTCCCCCTCTAGCCCTGACTATCCATCCAAATCACATGTCAATAAATCACATAAGGCCTTAAGACATTTCTTTCTTTCTGGCTTTAACTACCATGTGACTCTATGTCCTCAACTTCTTATCATGGGCCAATCTATGTGCCCCAAGTGGCCCAGTGCCTGCCTGGTACCAGTGGGGTCTCAATGAACTCAATGATTTGATTCGGGGAAAAGATAAGCTGAGAGGTGAGTAGTGGATGGGGTAGTTTATGTTCAATAACTCCTGTAGTCCTTGGGATAAAGGCCAAATTCCTTCCAGGGGCTCAGAAAGCCCCTGTCACCTGGATGTCAAACAATCCAGCAGTCACACACCTTCCTACACACCATGATGCTGCAGCCACGTAGGCCACTCAGGGTTGCTGTCTTCACTTCTGGGCATGGCACAGGCTGTCTCGCCCCCTGCAAGGCTACCCCGTTTCCTCCTTTACACAGCACCCCACCTCTGAGCTCCCTCAAGAACCAGCTCAGCACCTGTGAAATCACTGGTGGGTCCCAGGGCCACCATGCTTGTCCCCTCTTCCTGGCCTGATTTTCTCTCAAGACTTGGGTCAAACTGCAATCCTAGGAAGCCTTTCCTGCCTCTTCTTCCCTCAAAACCTGCGTGAGCACACCATCTCTGTGGGGCCTCCAACCCGTGAAGTAGAGTCCAAGGTACTTTGGTGTCTGATCTGGATCCTAAGCTCCGTTCCTGGCTGTCATTTATGCCAGTGTCTTTGGTGCCTGACACAGCGGGCTGCAAAGTGACTGCTGAATGGACAAAACTCCCCTGGAGCACTGCCATCCTGCTCCTAATCATATTATCTTTGAGGCTGACCTGAGAGGTCCCTCAGCCCTCACCTGAGCCACAGAGATGGAAGCTGCAGCATCCCTGCTTCTTTATCCCAAGGCTAATGGTCAGAATGTCGAGGTGGACAGAAGCTTCTCACTGTGTGACAGAGGCAAGCGGGAGAAAGAATAACAGGGCCTTGGGAAACTGAGATCACAGCAGGAGATCCTGCTGAGGGGCAGAGGGCCCTGAAATGGGGTGGAGGGGGGGTGGGGGGGTGTATTGGTGAACACAAGCCATATTCCTCCTGGCTCATGATACCCACTGAGTACAGCCAACAGACTGGAGGCAGGAAAGCCGTGTGATAGACACTTGCTGCATTTTGCTGTGGCAGAGCTTCTTTCCCTTGTACAGTGATACCCTGCTCACCTCCCACCTTGTAAAGGGAAACACAGTGGGGATTTACAGCATTCCTGTTGCTCTGAGATGGCAGAGTTACGATTCCAAGGCACCAGTGACCAGCAGCAGGCAGCCGCAGCTCAGAGGCAGGGAGGAGGGACGCTCCGGGGCCGGGGTCAGACCAGACTGCTACCCTGCTGGTCTGGGCTTCCCACCCACAAATGGCTCCATAGACTGCAGACTTCCCAGAACTGCAGACGCCCCAGAGACTCATGACATCTCCCCCCAGAGCCAGACGGATAGTCTCTGTGTTGCCTGTTTTCAAATTCAGGAGGCCATATGCTCCAATAGCCTCAAAAAACATCTTTCTGTGTGTGTGCGCCACTCATTTTTCAAGGACAAACAGGAGATCCAGCAGTCCAACTGATTACTACATTTGCAGTCATTAAACCAACTTCAAGCTAAGGCTAAGATGGATGCAGAGGAAAGGCCCATTTTCATCCTGTTTCAACAAGTTCTTTCTGAGTCTGAGCCCATGCTGGGCTCTGGAGAACCACCCGAGTCACCTGGGCCCTGCCCTGGTTGCTGGAGGAGACAGAGGCTTGCTTAGGGGAAGGCTTCTGGGAGGAGGCCACAGTGAGGAGCGACACAGGACAGCTAGGAGTGCTAGAGGTGCTGCCGGAGGCCCTCAGAGGGGAGTGTGGAGGGAGGTGCAGCTTGAGGAAGGCCTGGAAAGTCTGGACTTGGATCTGTGGGACCAAGGGAAGGTCTCTGAGCAGGAGTAACCCCAATAGGCTATGCCTGGGAGAATCATCTGGTGAGAGTGAGAGTGAAGGGCGAGTGGGGACTGGCACATGGCCCCTCCCTTGGTCCCTGAACCTCCTATTAGGCTACCCACCCCCCGAGAGCTCCCCCCTGTGACGGTGAAAGTGCGCCACAGATTTGAGGTTCCCCAATACCCAGGAGCTCAATGGCTGTCCATCTCCACTAGCATGATGCATGCGCAAAATGACAACCCTGCAAAATGCATTAGAAAAAAGTGTTTTTAAAGAGAGTTCAGCACAGTGAAATTATGCTCCATTTGGAAGCAGCCTCCCTGCAGACATTCCCCCAGGGAGTCTAGCATGACTTCGGCTCACAAACAGGTTTCCAGGGTGCTGAGTAGCAGATGCTGACACCAAGCACCACATGCCATGCAGAGGTCTGTTCACAAAGGCCCCTGAAGACTCATGCAGCCCCAACGGCCAGCACACGGGAGGCTTTCCATCTGTGGGAGTTCGTGTCCCCGAGCCTTGTGGGATCTGTGCCCTTCTAGTGTGTCTTACTGCTGCTATCACCACTATAAGAGGGAGTGGCACTGACATCACCTCAGGATTAGGTCGGAGCCTTGACTTTAGAGTTGGAGAAACTGAGGCCCCAGGGGGACAGCTCATGAGTCCTTTAGCCCAGGCTTCTTCCCCCTAACCCTACCACATCCTCCACCCCAGCCCTATTCTGTTTGGCTGTTCGAAGATTTACAAGATTCTTGCTGTGAAGTCCCAGCTCTGCAAAGCTAGAGAGATGAACTCTCAAGGCTGGGCCCTCACTAGCCAGGCCCTCACACTATCCACACTCCCAGAGTGGGGGTTTCTGCTCCTCTCTGTCACCCCAGGTACTCAAGACTTGTGTGGGGAATGTCAAGGAGGCAAGAAAATAGATGTCCACATCCCTGCAACAGAGGCAGAAAGAGAATGAGGCAAGGAGTCAGGGAGAAATAACTGTTTAGATTTTTTACCCATTTCTTAGTTGCATTCTTTTACCATTGTTATAGTTGAGAAAGTTATATCTGTATTCTAAATACAAGTCCCCTGGCAATAAGAGTTTAGTTCTCCTTTTTTTTTTAGCATCAGAAATGGTTTGCTTTTATTACACTTTTAGAGATCAAGTCAACTCAGAGGTAAATGGGCATCATTTTAAGCTGCAGGCAGGAAAGCTATTGCATGGCTTGTACCTGGCTCACCCATTTCTCCTGGAAAAGAAGCCAGGGGTCCTTGGTAGGCAACTCTGAATAGCTCTTTCATAATTCTGAAATCTCAAATGAGCATGTGTGTTTATGTCAGTACTTACAAAGGGAGATGGAACCACCCTTGTCAGGAGAGGAGATAATCGTCAAGCACGTCTCCCTGGCAGAGGCCCTGTCGTGTAATTAAAGACAATAATTATAGCTCTGCAGCAAGTGTCAAACCCAGGGCTCTTTCCAGATATGACTGCGCCTTTCTCGCCCTGTGTGTGAAAAACCCACAAGGCTCTTTGTGGATGGGGGAGAGCCTGGGCCGCTCCATCCTGTAGCCAAGGGCGGCTTCTGCAGGCCAAGCCCTTTGAATGTTTTGACCTGGAAACCTCATCTAAGAGAGCTGAGTCAGACACTCTGAGCTGGGTCCTCTGCAGTCCTGCCTCACTCTAAGATGCAATGAGATGTTGGGGACACAGGGGACAACAGGCAGACCAAGAGTGGAAAGGAGGGCTGGCTGGCTCTGGAGAATTTGGTTAACTCCCCTAGAGGCCACACACTCGCCAGCACGCAGGGCTTCCTCTCCCAGCATCCACCAACGACTCAAGCACTCAGCAGTTCTCCACACTTACCCACTGAAGCCTCTGTTCATAAGAGGTCCCCTCCATTCCAGCCTGTGAGCTCAAGGGGGCAGGAGCTGCTGTGACCGTCTTTATTGCCCATGTCCCCTTCCCACAGGACCTGGCTCGGAGCACAGGCCCTGGGCAGTGAAGAAAGGAGCAGGGAACAAGGACTGAGGTGACACAGCAAAACGAGCACCACGACTTGGAGTCCTGAACTGGGGCTCCTGCCCAGCACTGCTGCTGGATGACCCTGGGCAGGCTGCTGCAGTTCTCCAGTTTGCAGTGTCTCTATCTTAACAATGAGAACAGGGCTGCCTCCAGGGTTGTTCTGAGGATGAAATGAGATAATGTCTGGGAAAGCACTTTGTAGTCAGTAAAAGGAGATGTAACTATTAACTTATGACAATAACCCTGCACATACGACTGATAACTAAGGTCCTGGAAAAAATCAGAGAAGGGCCAAGTAATCTGACAATATTAGAAATCTCCACAAACCTACAGATTTCCTGAAATAAAGATGCTTTCCTTGGGGACTCTTTAGCCCCTGAGAAGGAAAAGACAGGACCCTGGAGGCACAGCAATGGCCCCACCTCAATGGAAGTCCAGCCAGGGAAGTCAGGAGGAGGGCCTGCTTCCACCTCCCCCATGACTGGGTAGAGATGACAGCTCCCAAGGGTGCTGGCCACTGTAAAGCTTGAGGGGCGCATGAAGGAGAGAAGATGGGCTATGTATAGATGACAAACTCCCAGAAACAAGGGGACCCTGTCTGTAGGAAGCCTCGAAACAGCTGCTGAACCACACTGTGGGGACTGGAAGGACTGGAAGGGGGCCACCACTCACTGGGCAGTCCCCATACACCCCTACAAGCCTTCTGTTTCTTCACTTATAAAATAAGGGGGTAACCACACAGTCTCCCAGTCTGCTTGGCTCTAAAATCCTCACTCTGTGAAGGAAGATTTCCAGAGAGGGGAAAGGTTTAACACCCGAGTTGGAGCTGTTTAAACAGCACCGCACACAAAGTACGGGTCCAAGTCAGCAGCACCACTTGCCCTGAATCCAGGAATTGGCAGCGAGTCCCTGCAGAGGCTGTGAGGCCCTGGGGAGGTGGAGCTGAGCTTCCACCTTGGTCTCAGCCCCGAGATTCCACACTTCTGTGAATGTTTGGGACTGAGTGAGGGGCATGGTCTGGGGCCCAAAAGGCAGCCCGAAGCTTTTCATTAGCACTCACAGCCTTGGGAATTAGTTAGTAAAACTGGGTCCAGACGAAAATTAGTTTCAAGTCTGGGGGTAAAAGGCTGAGTTTATTAATAACAAACAACTCTTCCTCTTAATTTCTGGGTGTAAATTATGAAAATAATGGAAACACCACCTAGTTTTCTTTGAGGTTTAAGTCAACAAGGTTCCTTTGCTTTGCACAATGGGTTGGGCTGGGGCGGGGATGAGGTTGGGGTAGAGGTGGGCAAGCAGAAGCCTATGGCCCTGCTCGGAGGGCGGGGTGCTGTTCACAATTCTAAGGACCCCTAACCAAAACACAAGGGCCTTCCTGGGAGTCTGTCAGGACCTCACCATCCTTTAGCTTCTCCTTCAAGTTCACCTTCAGAGCATGAGTCTGGGCCTTGCCCCATGTTACCTCTGCTCCCACCACCCTTCCCCAACTAGTACCCCACATGATCCCACCCAAGCAGACCACACCACACCCTCCCTGGCAGCCCCTAGGTACACTCTTCTATGGCCACACCTGACATACCTCAGTGACTGCAGTTACAGGTCCTATGGGCACCTCCCACTAGAATGGTCCTCCTTGGGACAGGCCCAGGGGGCTCTACCTCCCAGCACAGTAGGGGCTAAACTGAGGCCCAGCAAAGCCCCCTCTTCATCTTCACCTTGAAGGGTGGGGATGCCCCTCCTTCACCTTACCTGGCTGATACTGCCCCCTCCCCCCAGCTATCCTACCTCCCTTCCACCCCCAGGGCAGCTGGGCTCAGTATTAACTCTGTGGCTTAGCAAAGGCTGTCAGCAGAAGCAGCTCTGGAGGGAATGGGAATAACTCCCTGTAGGGGAGTACAAGGAAAGTGGGGGTAGAGGGGAGGGGGCTGCTGTCACCCACTGGCTATCTGCATTTCTGATGGGATATAAAGTTGTTGTTGGGGTGGACCCTGGCTTTTTTTGTTGTGGTTACTGGGGAGGGCAGCAGCTGGCCCCATGGACCTATCTAGTCTGACCCCACGGCTGCCCATCTATCTCAGTCTCCACCATCCTCAGCCCCATGGGGCTCCCTTAGCCTGGGGGTCCTCCCCTTGACCCTCCAACCACATGACCTGCTCCTGCTTGTCCTTTGGGACACAGCTCACAGGATGCCAGAAATTCTCCCTCATGGTCTGGGAGCTGCTCGAGCTTCTACTGTTTTCTCACCAGTAAAATGCAAACAATCCCATGTACTACCTCCCCAGACTTCAGGGAGGCTGAGGAGGGGAGCTGTGAAGAGCAGGGGTCCTGACTGAATGCTAACTGGTCCAGTTCTGATTAGAGAACTGTGGAAGTCTGGGGAAAGAAGCAGGTCACAGACGCTGGCAGAAGGCTTCAGGAGAAGGTGACCCTGAACTGGCAGGCCAGGCTGGGTTCAAAGGGGAGTCCAGAGCATGAGCAAAGGTGCCAAGATGAAGCTGAGTGAGGAAGAAATGGACAGGAGACAGACTCCCGCAGCTCCACTCTTTACCAGGCCTGCGTTGGCTGCAAAGGTCAGATGGGGTCAGGCTAGAGGCTGTCCCAGCTTTGGCAGGCAAGACGCTAGTGCTGGAGAACGGCATGATGAAGGCCGGTCATGTGAGGGGCAGGCACCAGCCAGAAGGGGAGAGATGGAGTAGGTGAAGGGGGAACAAGGATACTGCAAAGACTTGAATGGAACCCCAGTCTGGTGACGGGGTGCTGGAGAGGGGGGCTTGCTGGAGGGCTCTGTGGCTGGGTTCATCGACACTGGGTGTACGTGCCAGTTCCCACACGCAGACATGAAGCTAGCGATAGGAGTGAACCTAGCGATGGGCAAACAGCCTTAAGTCTGGAATCAGAGAGGGGGACATGTGGACCCACTGGGCAGGACCAAGAGGTGAGTCAGCCAGGGAGACAATGAGATCTAGTTTGAGGACCTGAGAACCTTTATTCTTTGGGGAAGAGTCTGCCCTTAATTTGCACAACACTCCACCAAACCCAGCAAGTTCTGACCTGGGGAAATTCTTCACTGGAAAGTTCTGGGCCAAAATCTCAAACACAGGGTGCCGGCAGTCTGAGGGCAAGTTCCTGCTCTCCAGGGGCCCCCAGTTCTAGCAGATAAATCACGATGCAATGTATTAAGTGCTGTATCAGCAAGACTGTCCAAAGAATGATGTGGCAGCTAGAAAAGGGAGGCCCCACAGCAAAGCTCAGGCCTTGGCAGATGACCCTTCTTTCAGTGTATCATTTTTTAGGTTGCCAGGTACAATTACAGGCCTGTGTTCTGAAAGGGAAAGAGAAGTGGCATTTTATTTATTTATGCTCAATGCTGCCTGTTTTGGAAAAGGACTGGAGGCAGCATATCCCATGAAAACACATGGACCAAGCCAGCTAAAAGAGAGTTCTTGAAAGGCAGGACTACCCAGAAGGAGGACTGAACCTTGGGCACCTGCCAAGTTGCCTCATAGGTGGAAAGATTGCATCAAAAAATAAAAACCTGTTGTTACTCAGCATCCCCTCCTCTTACTGCCAGGCAGAGACCCCACAGGGAGAGGGGGCCCTGGAATGGAACACTGTTCTAGTCAGCCTCCATGACTCAGCTTTCTCATCTGCAAAATGGAAATAATCACACTGCTTCCTCCCAGAGCTTTAGGGAGATTCCTGGCATAATCTACAAAAGGCACACTTAAATATAGCCTTCTGTCCTCTCTATAAGCTTCCAGAAATCCAACCTGAGCCCTAGATAAAGGAGGGTGCTAATGACCTAGTCAAATAATAGGGTATAGGGAAAATCGCTGAATCTCCTTCTCAGACTTCTGGAGGGGCAGGAACTGTGGCTGGTGGTCTCCTTGGACAGACCTTGCAAACCAGCTCCTCTCCCCAGGCCCCCCATGGGCACTGGGGCACTTCAGGGCCCTTCTCTGAGCCGACTCCAGCACCCTCTTCAACACATGACTGCAAAGGCACGCACATCTGAACCATCTGACTCTTTCCTGGGAAGAACCTTCTTTCCACTCCTGGGTTAGAACCTTCAGATCCAGATAACCTCTCATATTCCCACTCACCGGGATCCCAGCTACTTTCTCTCTCTTTCCCACTGTACCACAATTGTTGGCAAGCTCTTCCACCGCACCTACCTGCTCCCTCCTCCAGCACCTCACATCCTTGGCCCTGGCTCTGGCCTCAGCCCCTTGGCCTAGATGACTGTTTTAGACATAGAACCGGTCTCCCTGCCTCTTTCTTCTCTCTGCTCTAATCCATCCTACACACCCAGGAAGGCATGACTTCCTAACAACTTCCTTACTGTGTCACAAGCCTGCTAAGGAGCACGCAGTGCCTCCCACAGCCTGCACGCTCTGCCCCACACAGGGTGCTGCTGGGTGGATGATGGACGCCACTGGAGTCTCCCTGAATCTGTTTCTGGACAGCCATCTGCCCCAGTGTCTTACCTTCAGGTCTTTTAATATCTCTCTGGGGTTCTGAAAGGCAAGGGGCAGGGGTGGGGAGGTAAGCTCCTCTACTTCCTGTTCCTGTTCCTTTATCTCTGCCTTTGGGAGAATGGCTATTTCTCCCAGAGCTGCCAGGAAAAGAGGAGTTAGAGGCTGTGCTCCTGGGGCCCTGGGCCCTTGCTGCCAAGTGCTCAGCAGGATATTCCCATCAGCTTCTTGAGCCTTCAAACCTATGAGGCTGGGCGCCAGCAGCACAAAACGGTGCTTGCTGCTCTAGGGAAATCCATGGCAACCCCAAGTCTGTGCTCCTGCACCAAGGCCAAGAAGAGGAGGAGCACGCTGCCAGCCACTGGGCCGCGGCTGTGCCTCTTAGCCCCGAAAGACAGCAGGGAGACCATCCTACGTCCTGAAGCACAGAACAATGCCAGCAAAGAGCAGATGCTCGCAAACACCCATCCAATGAATGAGTGCGTCCCTCTTTGTTCCCTGATCAAGGCCCTGTGACCAGGCAAAATGGGAAAAGCTGTTTCCAATGGGTAGCTCTTTACTGTTGGCTCCCTTTTCTTTCACTTACTCACCATATATTTGTATTCTACACTCAGTCATCCAACTGGTGAATATTTGCTGGGCCCAGAGGAGACATGAATATAAGTAAGACCCAGTCCCTTCCTTCAAGGAACTCTCAGCTCAGGAAGGGAGGTGGGGGGAAGAGGCACAACCAGATACCTCCACGCAGTCCCCCAGTGTGGAGACAGAACTGGTCTCCAGACAGAGCAAGGCACAAGAGTCTCTGGCTTGACTCCCATCCAATTCTCATCCAGAGGCAAAGCCAGTTTCTTTCCCTCCACCCCCCACCCTCAGCCATTTAGTAACGGGCTAAACTTGGACTTCCCAGATCTAGTGATTGTCAGAGGATGAGAGGTCTCTGGGATCTTGAAGGGACAGCACATCTGCCCACCAGCCCTGGTGGGATTAATTAATATACCCATGCATTCAACAACCATTTACCAAGCATCTGCTTTGTGCTAGGTACTAAGTAAGATTCTAGCAGGGAACAAAGTTCTAACCTTATGAGGCCCACATCATAGTGGCAGACAGACTATGAACAAGATACAGCCTAAGTAAAATATACATTCACTAAATAGTGATCAGTGTTTAGGAAAAAAATTCAGGACAGAAGGGGGTGGCAAGTGTTTGGGATGGGCTGAAATTTAAGGTAAGTGGCTGGGGAAAGCCTTGCTGAGAAGGCCACTTTGAGTCATGACCTGAAGTGTGGCTCTGCTCTCCGTGTAGGCCATGATGGTATCACCCCTTGGCTTGTTTTACACTACAGACATCAATCCTTGTCTGGGTCCTTGTCAGCCTCCCCCATGAGATGGGGCACCTACATCTGGCACATAACAGGTGTGCTGTCGGTGACTGTCAGCTTTCTGTGGCCTGTCCCAGTCCTGTTGCAACTTCCTTGAAAAGCTGGGCAAGCTCAGTGTCAAGGGTCAAAAGGCAAAGAGGCATATGGGGTGAGAGAATAGGAAGCGACTGCCAGAGTGGGCCCGCTGGTCACCATGGAAACCTACTCCCCTCCTGCCTGGCTTCCCTGGGCCGGGAGCTGAGCAGGTGAGCACCACTGGGCTGGGTGTGGGAGCCGTGCTGTTTCTCAAGAACAGGAAAGTCATAGGGTGACTAATACAAAATCTATTTACACTTGATTATCTCCTTCCTGTCTGGTAGGTAAGTCATTCTGGTAAATGATAGACCAGCCAGGGAACTCTGCAAGCCCATGACAAGCTTTCTATCTGCCAGGCAAGAGGGTGTAAGGGTAGGTTTCAAAACATTTCAAAACAAGTCCAAGAACCCAAGATTAGAAGTCAGGAGACCTGCTCTAGGCTTGCTGCTGTGTAACCTTGGCCAGCTCACACCCCTCTCTGGGCTCCTGTGTGGAAAGGACTGCTCTTCAAGGACCATTCCATACACCTCCCCAGTCCAGGGGAGAGGGGTGACCATCAAGACAGGCTGAAGCCTGAGGAGACTTGGGGGAGGGCAGACCAGGGAGGAGGTGAGAGAAGGGATGCAGGGCAGTTCGGGGAGCAGAGCTGAGCAGAGTTGTGCCAAGCAGGCCAGGTGAGGAAGGAAGAGGCACGGACATCCTGGGAGCGGAGTCCATGAGCACTGTGCAGCTGGGAAGGGCCTGGCCTCAGAAGCCCAGACAGAAAGGCCCTTTACTTTTTTAGCTACCAGGAGGACAGAGAGAACAGGGCTGCCTTGAACCAGGGGACAGAGGTGGTGGCAAATGCGATGAGGGTGAAAATCTCAAGTAGGGTGGCCAGAGACTGCCTCCTGACACCCAGTCAAGATTCAGAGGCCCCCTTCCCTGAGAAGCATTTGAATGGAATTCTGGAGCCTGGCTATGCAGAAGTTACAGACCTGCAGCTTCCAACCCTACCTGTCCTGAGAGCAGAGAAGGCAGCATACACTCTCCTGGGAGGGCGCCAGGGCCAGTTCTTCCTTACACCCTGACAAAACCTGGGCTGGTGCCACGTGGAGGGGTGGGGGTAAGGCGGGAAGAGGCACAGTTCTGACTAGGGCAGCTGGAAAAGCCCAAGGTGATGACAGATGCAGGGACCTTCATGGTACCCAGGGAAGAAAGCAAGATCTGAGTTTCCAGATGAGGAAACTGAGGCCCAGTGACGGGAAGCAACCTGCCTTAAGCCACACAGCAGACCAGGGCAGAGCCAGAGCTAGAACCACATTTCCTGCCTCCTTCCTTCTGAAAAAGGCCACAATTAGAACAGAGACTCGAACATGGTATATACCACCCTTCTCTCAGAAAAAAGTTTGCCACTAGAAGAGGCCACATCAGGGGATGAGATGATACAAGATGGTGTCCCTCCCTTGCCTGTAAAACCAGTGCCTGGGCTTTGCTTGGAGCAGGCCTACTAGCACATAAGAATTAAAAAGGGCAGAAGGCAAGCTGTGAGCAAGGAAAAAGGCCACGTCAGGGTAGTGGTATTCTGTGTGAACTGGCTTTCTTTTAATTTCCTCTTATTGTGCTATAAAGTTTATTTAATAATAAAAACATGCTAAGGACTTTTTAATGTATAATTGCTTATATATTAAAAATTATGTGAAAAAGCTTTCAACTAATGTTTATGTGATTCATCCTGTGAGATGGCTCTTTGAACAATCTTATAAGGGTGCGTGTGGGGGGCGGGGGAGGTAGTCACCCGAAGAGGGGGGTGTGAAGGAACTGTGAGACTCCCGAGTACGTCTGCAGACCCTCCCGGAGTACAGGAACAGATGTGGGGGTTCTCACTGCAGGCGAGGGCTCCAGAGAGCACTCATTTCCCTAGTTTTGCATCTTAACCTTTCTGATACTCAGTTGTCTCATCTGTAAAATGGGATAGATAGAAGTATTTACAGCTCACAGGATTCTTGTGAGGATTAAATGAGTTCACCATGGAAAAGTATTTGGAGCAGTGCCCGGCACACACACAGAGAAGCCCTCCACAAAAACTCATGCCCGCCATCCCCGGCCCCACCACCCTGGGTGCTGCTGGGAACTGTTGGGGCTGAAGGCCTGGGGGAAAGGACCTCAGCTGAGAAATACTCCATGCCTTTAGGCTGACTAGGGCTTGATGATCCAATCAGCTTTTACAAGCTCTTGCCCCATGAGCTTTTCCTACCATTATCCTATCACAGCCCCATCTCCTGCCACTCCTCTCCAGCAAAAAGGTCTCACACCTCCTTGCCTTGGTTCAAGCTCCTCCCCCTGCCTGGGCTGCCAAAGCCAGCTCTTACCACCACTACCACCTGCCTCCCATCCCACCTGGATCGCCCAAACTGGAAATTACTGTCCCTCCTCGACAGGAGATTCACCCACTCACCTCTGTGCACCAACCACTAACCACCTGGGGCCCAGCCCGTCACCCTGCTTCATGGGTATTCTTGAGGCAGTGGCAGTTAGCTGCCCGGGTCCAGTCCTTAACACAACAGGGCACAGCTAGCACTCCAGGCCAGGCCATCTAAGGCCTGAGGACCACCTGCCCCACAGTCCTGCTGGTTTGCCCACCTACCTCCAGGTGGGCAGGGCTCCCTGCAGGGGCTGGCCAGGGATTCAACAGCACAGAATACCAAGGAAGGACAAAGAGCCCCTCTGCCCCCTAATAACAATGATCTCATGCACATGTACAAGGCTTTTTCTTTCACCTGAGACTCTCATCCGCGTTGTGTGCTCTCTTTTGAGGACACTGTGGCCCTCAATAGGCTGGGCCTCCTGACCCACTCAGGCACCCGAGTCAGCCTCGGAGCACAGAGCCCTTCCCACTGCACAAGCAGGTCGCCACACATCTGGGCCTAGGATCAAGACACAGGGAGGAAGGAAAAATGGGCTGCCAGGCAGGGCTTTGGAGAGAAGCTGCCTGATTCTATTGGCTCAAAGGGAGGCTTGACCCAGGGCCACCAAATACATGGACAAGAGTTGAAAAGAAACCCAGGAGTGCTTTGATTCCTCCTCTTCAATGTACATAGAGGAAACTGAGGCCCATGTAGCACAGAGAAGGCCCAGACCACAATCTGACCTCAAGAGAAGGGCCAAGCAAGATGACAAGGGGAGCTGGGACTAAACAGTGAACGTGAGCCAGGCTGGCACCTAGAAAGGGAGCTGCCAGTCCTGACCGTGTCCTCTCCTATTCACAGCTGGTCTGAGCTGCTCCCTTCATGGGGCTGGTCCTGCATGTCTATGAGGCACACACAGTGAATTAGGACATCTAGGAGCTCAGAGTTGACACCGAACTCCAAGGTCACCTGAGCCAACCACCCACCTTAGATGTAACTACCTTTATGTTGTCTTGCAATGCTGGTTGTGTTGCCTCTGCTTGGATACCTCTAGGGATGGGCAACTCACTGCCTCACAAGAGAGCTTCACATTTAATAAGTTAAAAAAATGTTCAAAAGGATTATTACTTTTTTGAGCCTCAGCTTCCCTCCTTATTAAAGTCAAGTTTTTGACTAACTCTCCAACTGGGTTTCATAGAGCCCTCAGGCATTAAGGAGGTACCTGAAGAGCTCACCTGTGGGGTGAGAGGGGTAGTGGGGGCAGAGAGTGAGGCCCAGGAAACCCATGGGTGTCTAGGTTGTGAGGCTCTGTGGAGAGCTGAGCCTCCACCTTGGCCAGAACTGAATTCCTGTGGGTGACGCAGGTCTGTGGAGAAGGAAACTGAGGCAGACAAAGGAAAGGGGGTGATAGGAGCCTGTACCTCTCCACCCTCCCCCAGCCATAGCCCATGGGGCTAGGCCAGGTTCTCTGTTCAAAAAAGCACACCTCCCCCTAAAGCTCCCCACCACCTGATGCACAGAGCCAGGGGCATAGAGAACAAAACCGCATTAGTTAATCACAGGCCATGTTGGCCACGCCAGGGCTGACAACCAAGCTACAGTGTGCCAGGGCTGCACGGGGCCTGGAGAGAATGTCCTGCATGTGGTTAAAGCAAGTCTTCAGCAGTCAGCCCCGCAGCTGACTACCCAGCTAGGTTCCTTGGGCTAGTTAGTTACTTAACCTCTCTGTGCCTCAGTATACTCTCTTCATCAGTAAAATGGGCACCTTTACTTCAAAGGATGGTGAGGATTCAGTGAGAATTCACCAGTACTATGCACAAATATGAGAGAACTCAGCAGCTGCCTCCATGTTGTTGCTGCTGCTACTGACCTGTAATTCCATAATCAGGTAAAACAGAGGCACAGAACGTGCAACCCAACGTCAAACAGCCAGTTCACAGTCAAAAGCAGCTAGAGTACTACTGACTGCCCGCTCTAAGGCTAGTGCTTTGCAGGGGGAAACTGAGGCCTAAAGGTCACTCAGGGGGCAAGTGGCCATCCCAGATTTGCTTGACTCCTTCCTGAGCTCCTTCCACACCCATACAGAGAGGCACACTGTCTCAGGCCAAGAGGGCATGCTCTTCCTGGCAGTGTTATTCTTATGTACCAGGGATGCCTGCCCTGTTACTAGAAATTATGTGCACACATATACATAAATGTTAGAGCATCAAAAAAAAAAAGGTCACCCTAAAAGATGGAACATAATGTGTTCTATGCCAGCCCTTGCTACACTCTGTCTCCCACATTTTCCTTCCCCACCCCCATCTTGCCTGTGTCCCCCCCAGGGGCTTCATGCCCCTTGGTGAGCTGCTTCTTGGGACATTCACATGTCAATGGCTCACCCCAGCCCCCAGCCCTGCCATCAGTCACTCAGTGACATTATACACAAAGAATTCCAAGTCAAAGGGAGCTGTAACAAGGTCATTACAACTAGAAAATGTCCTGTTTAATCACCTATTTCCTTAAGAAACAAAAAACATGGGTAAATTTGGGCATAGCTTCCATGCGAGGAAGAAAGCCCAGAGCAGCAAATGGAAAGATGCTTCTTTGGAGATAGAATACATGAGATCTTTAACAGGTTTCCAGCTAAATCAAACTGTCTTGTCTTGGACCTATCCTCTCTGGGTGTGCCTCATTAAAAAGCCAAAGTCCCAAGGACAGTTCTACCCAGCTAACCGGCTCCACAACGCTGAGGTTCAAGGCAGCACCCGGGAGGAAACCGGCTCCACGCCAAAGACAGCAGGGAGTGGTGGGCCCTTTGCAAAGGCTAGTGTCCCCTCCTCACCTCCCGTGCTTCAGCCCCTGCCCCCATGTTCCCTGGATGTAAGTCTGAGCCCCTCACTTCTACTTGTGTGACCCCAGGGAAGTGACCTGTCCTGTTTCCCTCACCTGTAAATGAGACAATGCCTCCTTTGCAAGGACGTGGTGAGGCTTAATAAGCATGTATGTCAAAGGGCCCAGTGCAGAGCCTGGGACCTGGCAAGGGCTCCAGCCTCAGATGGCTCCTGCCATTTCCTCATGTCCCGGATACCCCAGAGTCAAACACAAACATTACACTTCCTTCAGTACTCCACCCCAAAGACTGCCCTGCCAAGCACAGGCCACACTTGCCATTCAGCCACCAACTTACCATGTGTGCTTGGGCAAGCCCCTCTCCCTCCCTAGTATCAGTTTTCCCATCCACGTAGTAAGGCTGTTGGGTTTGGATGAACTCAAAGATACTTTGCTGCCCTCAAAGAGCCAGGGTTCTGAAGTGCCTCCCATATCCACTACTCCTTAAGACCAAACTGACACCTGCTGAATGCTAAGACTGGCCACAGCTGCAGCACCACCATGGCCACCACCGGCCCTGAGGACGGGAGCTGGACCCAGACTGGCTCGGCCCCTGGTGCTCCCACAGAGCTGGCGTTTCGCCAAACCAGGTGGTGATGGCATATAGGTGGTTGATGATGGGACGTGGGTGGAGGTGACAGGATGTGGGCTGGGTTGATGGGATGTGACAATGGGAGCAGATGTAACTGCAGTCCTGAGGTGAAGACTCCACCAGCACACCGGCTTCCCTGAGTTGCTGGAGGACAGCAGGCTGACCCTCATTGGGAGCGAAGCCCCAGACACATGCTCAGCTCTCTGCCTCTTGCCTCCCACAGAGGCTGCTTTGCCAGGAGAGCTCAGGAAATGGGAGTGAGCATGAGGCATGAGGCACGCCCCTACAGAAGTCTGGCCTAAGTCCCTCTGGTCAATCGCTCCCGCCCTGGCCCGTCACCAAGTGACTAAGTATTCTATAGGGCACACTAGTGGCCAGAGGATCACTGTCCAGGAACAGAACATGAGGCAGAGTACTGGAAGCAGAGGCTGGACTTGCACCCAGATCCTTCAGCAGCTGTCCACGTGGTCTCCGCAGCCCTGTGAGCTAATACTGGGCATGAGGTCAACATATACTTAGTGATCAGTAAATGTTGCTTCCTTTCCCTTCCTAGTCTAACTCAAGAATAATCAAGAGGAAGTGCTCAGACATGAACACCAAACAAACAGTAAGTGGGCCACAGAAGGAGGCATCTGTATCCCAAATTCCAAGACACACAGGGTACCATTTCACCAGGCCTCAAAATTTGGGCTGACTCTCAACCTGCTCCTGGTCAGCCTCCCACACTGTGCAGCACGTTGTGCCCCGGCTCACATTCCTGCCTTGTGCAGGATCAGAGGGGGCCAACCCACAGCTGTTCTTCTGTCCCTGGACTGTCCTCCTGAGCCAGGAGGACCCCCATGGTGGCGCTTTCTCCCCACAGCCCTTCCGGGCTCCAGGTCTGTCCGAGATGGGTGATATTTGATAACTGTTCACTTGAAGATACTCCAAGTATTATCCTGGTGAAAACAGGCCCTCAGGACACCCTGCCACATTCTTCTGGGCCCCACGCAATTGCTCTGACAAGATTTTACCATCAAGGGCCAATAGGAAAACAGCCATAGTGAAAAGTTTCTGTATTTCCAATAAACCTGCCATGTAGAAACAGGGCTCTTTATGCTGATTCCAGCCCCAAAACAAAAATTTCCTTGTATGGATAATTTATTCCAACTGATCTAGCCCACCTGCTTCTACTACACAATGAAAACAAGGTGACCCAGCCTGTTTCTCTTGTTGCCCTGGTTGCTAGGAAGCTCCATGCTAAGTTTTTATCTCAAGTATTGTATCTTTCTGCAGTCAGGAATTCCTGTTAGAACTTTCCCTGCCCTTCTCCCCATTCCCTTCTTGGTCCCTATTTTGGCTAACTGTACTTGGTACCCTGGTATTGGACTTTCACTGTACCCTTCCAGGTTCTTCCTGCTGTAGGTGAAACATGAACTGGTAAAATGGGTGCAGATGCAACACAGTGTTGTCCCCAACCACCACCTGGAAAGCACAAACATTCCCTTGTTGAGGGTGGCCAGGGACTGCCTGCCAAGATGCAAGTCCCTGTGTTAGCAGCTCTGCTTACCTGTCATGATCCTCTGGGCCTCATAGGGCTCCATGTAGCCGGCACTCTCCCCCTTTCCCACTTTGCTCTTGAGATCATTCTTGGCATCAAAGGGATCTGAGTAGTCATCAGCAATGGTCACCTGCAGGGAGGAAGATGGCAGGGGTGTGAGTCCACCTTTGGCTTTTTTGCTTCACTTCTGTTCACAGCCAGGCAGGCTTTCTTCCAGCAAACATAAACCGAGCCTGTGCTATACCAGCAAGGAGGGGGCACTAGTGCTCACCCTCAGGGAGTTCCAATTCTTGTACGGGTTATAAAAGAACCTGCACTGTCAGTGCCGCATTGACAGGGAGGGGCCTCTGAGCCTGTGCATGCAGTGGGGCCTGCTCTGGACACAGTTAAGTGAGAACAGAAGAGCATCTGGGCAGAGAAGCACAGAGGCAAGAACCTGGAGGGTGTCTTGGGGGAATGTGAGTTGCTCAATCTAATGGAATGAAAATGGAGGAAAGTTGGAAATGAGATCACAGAAAGCCTAGAAATGCTGATAACACTGCTGGTGCTGGCTGAGGCATAGAAGAGCTTCTCTAGAGATTATTATGTTCAGTGTTCCATTTTCTCCAAATCTGGAACACAATCATGCTGTGGGTAATAAGACAACAATTTGATGAGATCAATGCACCGCAAAGATGGCCGTGGCCCCAGACAGGTCCAATGAAAACATAACAGCAGCTCAGGATGGCTGGATGGACTGCCAGGGCCAGAAAGGGCATTGGAAGCAACAAATGGGAAGACCCTTCAAAAAAAGGTTGGGAAACTGAGGTCCAGAGGGGCAGGAGCTCAGCTAAGACCCTCTGCCAGATCCTCTACCTCCCAGGGCCCTTCCTGACTTCTTTAACCTGTGTGTATTCCAGAAAACACTGAGGTTCCACAACAGAGGAAGTCACTTGGGGGTACATAGTAGGGGAGGGAAGGGAGACATATGAGAATGTATGTGAGAGCCGAACACTTCAGAGAAAAACTGCCATGATCTCCCTGGAGAAGGGTTGCAAATTCTTCTCAGTTGGAGCCTACGAGGAAGTACGGCAAGGCTTCCTCCCATTTCCTACTTCATAACCTTCACGAGGGCCGTGCTTACCAGAGAGTAAAGGAGAGGAACCCACTAAGCCTGTTCCCCTGCGAAGCACCCCAGCTTCACCACAAACTCGCTGTGACTTTTGCTGAGTTACCTGCCCCTTTGGTCTTACATCTGGCCATGAGCAAGTCTTCACCTCCCAGCCAGGGCCACCCAGCTGCTTCTTTTGGGAGGGGACAGGTCAGCCTTTCTCTATACCCTTGGCGCTACATGAATTGTTATTTAAATTGTGGGTTTAATTAGAAACCACAGGAGCCTCCTTTCTCTCCCAGCTCCTGGAATGTAAGGCATCTTAGGGGCCAGTAAACCCACAGGAAGGGAAAACCCCCCTTTGTCTGCCTGGTAAATGGCAGCTTGTGGCAGCAGCCCCAGCATGGTGAGCGAGTGACCTCCAGCTGCCAGGAATGTGATGCCAGAGGGACAGTGGGCAGCAGTACTGTCACTGCGTGTGGCCAGAAGCTGATGGGAGGCATAGCACACAGGGCATTGCTCCCTGAAGAAGAGCATGCTTATTGGTGAAAGATCCAAGGCTGGAGTGCCCACCAACTGAGCATGTGCACCCCGCGGCCACTGCTCCGTCAGTGCTTCATCACACTGTGGGTCAGGCTCTGAGTCCCAGAGGGGCTGCTGCCTGATGCTGACATTGTAACCATCACCTTTCTTGAGACTCAGTCAGCTCAGATGACACTGGGCAGGGGAAAGATTGGGGTGGGGGAGAGCTAGGCCTGGTCATGGCTTTCATTTGATATTTCCACTCTACTATTTGCAGAACATATTGGAGAGAAAATTATACACATGAACCACTGTCGAACAGAACAGCTCAGTCGTTGATCCGGTATAGGGTTTTGTGCCTCAGAGTCCAAGGGATCAGGAGTCCAAAAGGAGAAAATGACGAACCTGCTGTGGGTGACATCTAATCTCATTTCTCTCTCCCGGCGTTCCTGCCTTCCTTATTGTCTCTTTTTGCAACATGAACATCCTCCATCTATTCTGCAATAAGGAAGGGAGCAAATATTTCTCCAAGAAAACAAAATCATTTTCGGGGATTAGCTGGGAAGGGAGAGGGCTGCAGTCTCCATAATCTAGAAATCAACATTCCAGCTCCTCTCGGAAGTGCTCTGCCATGTGCAAACACGGAGGCTTGCGGGATATAAACCAAATCTTTGTTCGCCCTGGGACAGTAGCTCTGGGAGGCCTTCGGTTCAGCAGGCACTATCAGTATTTTATAATTAAAATGAGATCTGAGCTTGGGCTGTCATGAGGCCCCGAGCTGCCTGCCTTGCTTACTTCCGTTTCAATAAGAATTTACAAATCCTAAAACCAGGAAAAGCCCCTGGTCTCTGCAGACATATGGTTCCAGTTATACCTGCTGACAGTTGAAAATCCTTCCATTAAGAAAAAAAAAAAAGTTTAGAATTCTGTTAGTTTAAGAAGCGAATCGGAAGGTTCCTAAAATGTACATTTAATCAATTTGCTTTCCAGCTTCAAAGTAAGGTTGGTGAAGGGGAGGGAATTTGAGGTTTGAGCAACCTGAAACTCAGCAAACACTCACAGAGCTGTTTGACCTTTTGTAAAATCATGTCCTGGTTTTGGGAGTAAAAATTTAACCAGGTATTAGGAGAGCTGAGGGGGCAGGTAACCAGAGGGCCATGCGACATGCCACAGGCTCTAGCCACAAGCACTGGGCAGTGAGACACTCTCCAGGCGGACCAGGGCACACTTTAAGTCAGGGTTGCAGCGCAGGGTGCTTGAGTGAAGGCTGCTGATTTTCTGAGTTAAAAGGAAAGAGAATGAGTTTCCCCAGATGTGAGTTTGGATTCTATTGGGGTTGATTTTGCTTTGCTTTAAAATATCCCAAGTAGTGAACAAGTCCCTCAAATCAACAATTCAACCAAAAGCGATCCAGCTGAGCCTCCTCTGCAGGTTGGGCCACCGGGGCACACGAGATTTCCTTGATTCTGATCTTGGATTGGCAAGGATCTGAGAGGGCACTGGACTCCATGTGGCCTGCTTGTGGTTCCATGGGGGCAGGAACAGAGCTAATAAGAGGGAATGCAGGCCGTTGGTCCCACCACTCCACTGTGGAGCTGAGCACAGCAGAAAGACAAGCTATTGGAGTACAGTTGCCTTACCAGTGGGCCACATTCACTTTCTTGGCTTCCTGTGATGGGTGCTCTGGCCCATCTCCAAAAAAGAAGCAGGGTTATGGTTAAACCCCAGGCAAACCTTTTCTTGCTTCCAAACAAACTAGACCCCAGGTCAGCGCAATGCCCTGTAAAGCCTTTCATAGGCTCATAAAGCAGCAGAACTGGGGGTTCCTGAGATACCTGTTTCAACTTCCCCTTATTTCGTACACGGCCCATTGCAACCCAGAGCTTTCTAGAATTCCACCATGCTCGCTGCCTCTCTGACAAGGCTGTGAGTTGGCTCCACATGCCTCCTGGCTGGTTTGCACACACTGATGGGCAGAACTGGTCCCTCCTTTCCAGAAGTCTGTGGCCCAGGTGTTTTTATCTTGGGGATTTAGCTTTGTGACAGGAAGTAGTCCTCCTGCTTATCCTCAAAGGGATGTACTAGAGCAAGGTGGCCGTTGCCACTTGACCACACAGCCATATGCTTTTGTGAGACAGTTGCACCTGTGTGAGGCCTGGATCCTCTCCATGTACTCTAGGTGGAAAGGCAAATTGGCAGAGCCACTCTGAAGGATCACTTCTGGCAGAATCTATTAAAATCCAAAAATGCGCATGGCCTGACCCAGCAACTCACCTCTCATTATTTATTTCCAAACGTACCCAGGGAGACATGGGTAAGGATGCTCACTGGAACAAGTAATAATGAGAAACTGCAAGCACCTGCTATATTCATCAATAGGGGAATTGATAAATAAACTGTGCCAGGTTCACACTATGGAATATCATGCAGCAGGTTAAAAAGAAAAGCAGTCACTCTATATGCACTAATATAGCTCTCCCCAAGATAGTTTTGAATGGAAAGAAAGGAGAATGTATATTGATAACTACAATATGATACCTTTTTATGAAAAAATGAAACAGAAACCTTTATCTATATTTAAAGAAAAAGTCTCGGGAGATAAACACTTCAAACTGATATCTCCTCTGTGGGGAAGGAAGGACTGTGATTGGGTGGTTAGAGGAAATTAAAGGAGACTTGTCCGTAGCGTCTACACATTTTTCAAATACAGAAAAGATACTAATGTGTTATAATAAAAACTGAACTTTTAAAAAGGTACTCCTCTTCACAGGTAATTTCTGTTACAGTGGATAAACTGTTGTCCAAACTTGCCTGAACAAAGGAATGGCCTGGAATGCTTGTTAAAAAAGCCAGATTCCTAGACCAAATAACCTGTATATTTAATAAGCACCTCAGGTGATTTTTACAAGGAAAGTTTGGGAAACTTTAAGCTAGAGTGAGCCCTCTACTGAACCAGTCTAAAGCTAAGCCTCTAGATAGTACTCTGGAATTTCACTTTTTCCAGATATTTCTCAGCCTTGTTCATTAAAGTGAAGCAAGAACGTTAAGTACTAAACACAACTCTCTCTTGCCTTCCTCCCTGGGGGTCAACTGGAGTTAAGAGATAACCCAACATGTATTGGTCTGTCTCCAAAATCTAAGACTCAAAGGTAATAGCCTTCTCTGTGCAATTCTGATTGTTGGCCCTGGATTGAGCAATATGGCCTGGGCAGGAGGGGGGAGGGCTATGCAGGCAAGACACTGTGCTGGCCCACGTGGGGAGCCTGGGCCTGACACTGGTCCTGGCTGTGAGGACTTGCATGGTTCTCCGTTCAAAAGCATAGACCCTTTTAGGCTAAGTCTAGCTGGCTCTCAGCAAATTTTCCAGGAAGATCTCCCAGCTCCAGGTAAGGCTGGTGGGACTGCAGAGGGGAGCCACTGCTGAAATACAGGGCATCCCTGCTCAAATCACTCAAACTGCTACAAAGGAGGGACAAGAGAGGTGAAGCAGCCACCATCTTCCAGGAGTGGGTGACCTGCACCATCCCACCAACCTACGGGCAGCTCTTTCAAGACATACGGTCATCTCTGTGTGCTCTGCTGTCTGTAGGAATTCAGCCACTTCCTGGATGAGGCAAGATAATCCCCCCCACTCTCTGAAAAGCAAGGAGGTGGCATCCCATGAGTTCCTGGGTCCTTTCTAGAGGCCCATGACTTCTTTCTGTTCTCTTCCAAAATGAACTGCATATGTACACACCTGGGAATGTTCTACATTGTCCCAGTTAGACCATTTCCTCATCAATTCACCCTTAAGACTGTATATTAGTTTTCTTAACAGTTTGGGGGTCATGGATCTCTTTAGGAATCCAGTAACTGATGAAGCGGTGGCTCTGTCACATTTACATATGCCCACACAGAGTTGGACACGCTTCAGAAAGGTCAGGAACCCCAGGTTAAGACTAAGCCCCCTTGCATTTGAGCCAGTTTAAAGAGAAGGATGGCCTGGGGCACTTTGTTTTGGCTTGCCTGCTTGAAACCCAGAAGCCACACAGCCCTCAGGAGCACAGGCAACCTGGCCCTGGCCCTCACTCTGGAGGTCAGGAGGGCTCCTTGAAGGTGAGCAAATGCCATGAGGGGCATGAGGTGGCAGCTGCAGCCAGAAGGCTCCATGCCTCTGTCCTTCATCCAGGGACTGAGCAGGCTGGAGGCCTGGTCCTCCTTTGGGACCTACTGTGATACAGGCCCTGTCAGGCCTTATGTCCCCACAACTGAGGTTCTGTTGCCATGCTGACCAAAAGATGACATTAACAAAACATGGATTTGGGGTCTGGAGAGGGCCTCAAATGACCAGGGGGCTGCCTGGGTAAGAGGCAATGGGCACATGTTCTGCACAGACCCAGGAACTATACAGAAGCGAACTCGGTGAGTCAGGGAATGCATTAACAGCCAACAAAGGGACATGCTGCCTGGGAACTGGAGCGCCTTCCATTTGGGTGTCTGAGCAAAGGCTTTAGGTGGAGGTCAGCTAACTGGATAATAACTGTCTGTGCTGTTAGCACAGATTCAGCTGCCCCATGGCAGAACCCCAGCTTCAAGGAATGCCCAGGCAGGTGGCTGGCTGTTTGCAGGACCCCTAGTGAGAAGGTATGTGGTATCTCCAAAGCCCCAACGCTGACCAGTGGCAGGGGGGCTACAGCAACTGCCCGGGGCTATGCAAACACAGAAAGGTGGGTGGTAGCGCCAAGCCCAGAGACAGCCCAGACAGAGTTCTAGAGCGGAGCTGGCTCTACTACACCCTCACTGAGGGACTCTGGGCAACCTGCTTTATCTCTTTGAGCTTTAGCAATTCATCTGCGAAATGGGGCAAAACTGTTTGCCTTCTCAGGTTCACATGCATGTCGTGAGGAGCAAATAATGAGATGATTTGAAAACAGGTCCACAGTTTATAAAGAAAAGACACCTCCAGAGTCCCAGAAGCAAGTGGGGTCTCTGCCCACAAGAAGCTGAAAATCTAGTGGGGAAGACAAAACAAAGACCTGAGAAGAAACCCCAGTAGAGGCCTCAGTGGTTACACAGAAAAACCTGGCTGCCATTTGGATGACAATACTTGTTATATTTCTCAACCACAAAAAGAAAAATGCTTGCGAACGATCCTCTCTTCCCCTTGCATGCTTTGGGTAAGCTGCATCTCCTGTTGGGGTACCTGGCTAAGAGTCAGAACCTCTTGGGATCCTCAGGGCCATGCCAGCTATGTGCTGAGCTGGCAGGGTGCTCCTGGTGAGCAGCCCATGTCCAGGGCTGAGGGGTCCACAGAACTGGGCTGTAACACCTGCAAACTGTGGGGACAACACCACATGTGGAGATACCACCAAGCGTCCTCTGCTTGCCTCTCCGTCCCCTGCTTGGACCATCATAGGCCAACTCTCCTTACACATACGCCAATAAATCATTTCTGACATGGGAAGGAAATTAATTTGGGGAAGATTAATTAACTACATTCATGAATTCAGCCTCAACTCCTGGGAATCAGATGGGCAGGAGCTGGGTTGGGGTGGGACACTTTTTATCCCGGACCTAGGACTAGTTCCCCTTCTCTTCTCTAAGGTCTCACCCAGCTATGCAGAGTCACCTCAAAGTTCTAAGCCCCTCTTTTTCATGCATGCTCTGCCCACATGCCTCCAGTGGCAGGGAGCTCACAACTTCATAATTCAGTCACCTGGGAAATCCGTCACTATTAAAGCGGCCTTCCACCCACAGCTGCCATCTATTTTTTTTTTTTTGAGCAGACCTTGGGTGCTCTCCTGGAAACACTTCTTTACAGACCAGCCAGTTACCTGCCCTGCATGTCAGGAGGCAAGGGGTGTTTCAAGTGGTCTTCACTGGTCTTTCCAGTCCTTCCCCTCCCATGGCCACAGCTGCTTGCCTAGACACCTGCAGGCTCCAACATGTCAGGAAAAATGCATTCCAAATTACAGCCTCTGTTAGTTCCTCTGGTCCTACTTGCTTGGCACCCCCTTCTTGCTCACTCACACACACCCCACCTCCTTCAGCTTATCCCTGTGGAGAAGGCTGTGGGTCCTGGGAGGGAGGCTGCTGGAGCAGAGCCTGGCCTTTTATTTATCCCAGAACCTCACTGGTAAGTGGTAGGGAAAGGCTTCTCAGCAGCTCTCAAGCAGCAGGAGGTTTTATTTTGAATTCAGAAATAGCTCAATCCTACAGTTTCAACCAGGACCTATGGATAGAGAATTCAGTGCATCTCTCCTGAGGACAGAAAAATCATGACATGTGAAGTCAGGGCCAAAAGGGCCCGGGGAGATGATCTAATCTGGTGAGTTTCAGACTTCTATGTGTGTAATTTGCGCAAAGGAACTCTCACATGGTATCCCAACATTCACCACCATTCACAATCTGAAAAGCAAGAATCCACTGGGGAGCAGGAGGCCCCGAGATGGGGAAATGAGGAGTGAGGAATGGTTAAATGTCAATGCCAGAAATAGGTAACCAAATGTTTCCTAACTTACAGATCCATACTGGTTTTGTAATACCTGTATGGCTATCTAATTTTTCTCTTAAAGTCATTCTAAAAATGTCAGGGCATTTCCACCAAAATCATCCACCCTGGGAAAAGCCCCCTAGAACCTCTTGCAAGGCCCACTACCCATCCCCACGGACAGCTCCCAATGGGAGGCGAGCCCCAGGCCAGGCTTGGTCCACTGTGGGTAACCCCCTGAGACTCCCTGTATCCCCACCCAGGAACACTGGCTCAGTAGTGCCCAACCACCCTGCAAAGCCCCTCAACTTCCACCCACCTGCCCAAGAAGGGACTTGGGCCTGGTGCAGCCCATGTGATCGCTGACAATGGCGCAGGACCAGTTACTAGACAGTCTTTTCTTTCAAGCTTCTTGCTCAAAAAGGAACTTGTGCTCCTTTTGGGGTTTGCAGCCACTGCCTAGAAAATGCTCTCAGACCAGCCCTGGGTCAAGAAGGATAGAATCAAATTTTCTTCTTTCCCTTTCAGGGCACTTTGGAAGGGTAGAAGAAAGTATCATCAAAGGCAGAGACACAAAATAGCTCTGCAAGTCATTCATCTCCTTGTGCCTCAGATTCCTTTCCTCTAATATGACAGTGGGGACGAGGGCTAAGTAAGCCAATATAAGTGATGTACTTACTTAGAATGGATCCAGCACATACCAAGTGCTCAAGAAATGTTAGACATATAAAAATAACTTAGTCAGAGAAATGGAAGTACAACATAGAGAATATAACCAATAATATTGTAATTCTTGGTATGGTAATGGGGAAACTGCACTTTCCTTGGTGAACATTTAGTAATGTATATAATTATCAAGTCACTATGTTGTACATCTGAAATCAACATAATATTGCCTATCAACTATATTCTAATAAAAAAAATGTCAGGGGTGACTATCATCATCTCAACCCCATCATCTGGCCTGACGGATACCCTCACCTTCTGGGAAGGAAACCAAGCCTGGAGAGGGGAAGGGCCTTGTGGAAGTCACCTCCTTATCCAGGAACAGAATGCTCATTAGCAGGGTGGCAAAGCCGGACTCCCACCAAACCTCAACCCCAGAAGAACCTCAGTCATTTGGTGACTTATGCATTTATAGCCTGCCTGCTTCTGAAATGGGTTTTGGACAGCTGAATTCAAGTCATTTTTCTGTTCCTGATAGCAGGCCTGTCTGCCGCTCCCTTTCCAAGAAAGGATTGGGAATGCCCGTGAGGCGTTCTCACAGAAACCAAAGACTGTACTGTAGAACGACTTCTCCAGTGTACTCACAGGAAAAGTATGTAAGGCAAAACAGAAGAGCCAGAAGCCAAAGGCCTTCTTGAGGGCTATGGTGTCTTTAAAAACCAGGTCCCCATGGCCCACACAGGACCGGGGAGTGAGCAGGAGTGGCTGGGAGAGGGAGCCTCTCTCTGCACGAGCTCCGTGCTCAGAGCTGAGATTCAGGGGAGAAGGGACTGGGACCTGGTGCAGCCCATGTGATTGCTGACAGTGGCACAGGACCCCGTTACTAAGTGAAGGCTCATTTCTCTCCGAACAGGGCCAATTAGGATGATTCATGTGCATTTCCAACATGGGAGCTGCAAGGCAGGCTAGAGCATATTCAAGACATGAGCAGACTGAAGAGTTGCCCTCCCCCAAAAGTCATTGCCTTTTTATTGAGGACATGCAGCATTGGCCATAATTACCACCATTGTATTTAAGCATTCTCAATTATGTTCAGCTTAATAGTGGGTGTTCAACAAATGGTGATTCGCTTTTAAAAATAATGTCATCTTTTCAAATCTTCCAGTAACCAAGCCTCAATTAACACTTTATCATGGGCAGTCCTCTAAGCTAGGAAACTATCCCTGAACCCCAAAGCATTTTTTTCTCATTTTACTTGGCAACATCTAATAAATAGGAAAGTTGCTGGGGACAGAGCTTTGCAATGTCACATCCATCTGTAATGGTGTCAATGGCTTATTCAATCATATCTACCCAAACATGTCAGGCAACGAGCTCTGAACTGGGATGCTGCGGTGGTAAACAAAGGTGGGCCTGCTCCCCTGCCCTCTTCCAGCTCCTTGGGGAAGGCAGGCATGATTAAAGGTGGGACTCACTCATCAGGCACATGCCAGGCAGGCAAGAGGAGTGAGTGCACAGGTGAGAGCCCCTTCATTCCCTGCCCGGAATCCTAGCTATGCACAGGCCTGGCTGGGAGCCGGCAGGCAGGGACAAACAGGGTGGTACTAGACTCAGAGACATGAGCTTCAGTGTTTCCTGCCTTCTCACCAGCTATGGAGCTCTGGAAATGTCTCCTACCATTTTGGAGCCTGAGCATTCTGATTGTCACTGGGAAAACATCTTCCTCCTGTGATAGGAGGAGACTGAGTCAATGGACCAAGAGGTAACAATAGTGGGCACTCTGTGTTGGCAAGGGTTAGTGCGCTGGAAAATGTGGAAAGGATGCTGTTTCATCTCTGAGATGTCACAGGCTGTGTACCTTACTCTGCAGTCCTCAGATGCAGACCTTAACGCCTAGTTTCAGGTGCAAGTGATTTATTTGAGAACTGACACTTACGAGGGGTGGGAAAATGGGCCAGGAAGGGATGGCAGGAGAAAGTTGTGTAATCAAATCAGCTACAAGGTAGGCAACTGGAGCTTCATCTACCAGGGGAACTCTGGAAAGCCACGCACAGCCCATCTCTCAGAATTACTTCCCCAAGGGTGAAGGAGCCTGGGCAAGTTCACACCAACCAACCAGGAGCTGCTGCTGAGGCTGCTCTCTGCTGTGCCTTCCCTGCCTGCATATGTGCGAAGGGTGCCGTCCCTATCCCTGGTTCTGCACAAAGCCCTTGGGCAGAGGTGTGGGTTCAAGCCAGCTGGAGAAGGCCAGACTGGTGAGGCAGGAGGGACTCGGTGGGGCCTGACCGAACTGACTGCCTGGGGCTGGGAAGAGCCTCACGGAGAGCAGGGGAGGCAAGCTAAGAGGTCCCATCTGATAACTTTACCCCAACTGAAGCAATAGGAGGGCCAGCCAGACCCACCCAGGCTCCTGTACCACTTGGCCCCTAGCCTTCCCACTACTCTCCTCTGAGTTTCAGTTTCCTCATCTGTGAAATGGGAAGAAGGAGCTCCCTATCCCATCACCCTCCTGGGTTTCAAGAAGATAATGGCTTTGCAAATGTAAAGGGGACTATACAGAATTACAGAATTAGGCCATCCATTGAAGCCACCCTCCCTAGTACAGGCAGTCTCCCCACACTGTGGGCCATTTTCTCCTGGTCTGGAGCCCCTGGCCTAGACATAAAGTGGGCAGCCCCTTAAGAAGCACCTGGACAAAAGCAAATGGGGACCCTGAAGAACCACTAGTCCCTGCAGAGGCCTGCAATCCCAGTGTGGCAGCTTTAGGGACAGCCCAAGGCTGCTGTCCAATGGGTGGGCCACTGCACCACATGAGTACCTGCGAAGGCCTTGGGGGGTGCAGACTGAACCACAGTGAGTCTGAGTGTGGACAGGCTGCTGCCTCTTACCACTGGCTAGCTGAGTATCTGAGCACCACAGTGTCCCCACTTCACCCACTCTGCAGCCAGGGATGCTGGCACCCTGTGCTGGCTTACAACCCCACAGACAGAGAAGCAAATAGCCTTCAATGACACCTTTCCTACCATAATCTAAAAACAAATCTCCTCTGTGCAGACACTTATGGCTCAGGCCACAACCAGAAGTGCAGCAGGGAGAAAATTCTGACCCAGCAATGCCCTTTCTAGGACGGAGTGAGTTACCTGAGGACACCCTCTATGCAGCCAATGAAAGAGGTTACAGAATCTTCATTGATTAAAAAAAAAATTATTATTGACACCTCAGCAATTGACAAAAATTAACAGGTTTCAAAACAGCACTTATAGGAGGGTTCCATTTTTCTAAAATGTAACACCCACCTCTCCAAGGTGTATCTATATAGCAAAGTACAGTGCATGTGGACATGTACTTTTGCTCTCTCCCTCTCTGTCGTCTTCTGTCCCACAAGGGCTCCTCTCTGATCAAGAGCTTCAGCACCTGGGAGATGAACTGGTGGGCACAGGACCATGAGGTTTCCAGGCTCAGGGAACACATTCTTCCGTACCCTCTCTATTCCTAAAGCCTCCCCTCCGATGGCCCTGGAACCTTTGCTGCTCCTACCCAGATGCCTCATTTGTAAACACGTGAATGGTTTCAGACCACTGCAGTCTCTACCCCGAAAACCCTGGGGTGCTGCCCAAGGGTGGTCCCACTGGCTCTACCCAACCTCACACCCCGTGTCCAGTCCCAGCTTGGCATAAAGAAGTACAAGTAAATGGTGGATGAGTCAGTGAGTTAATGAATCAACAGAGGGTCTACTGGGCTATTTCTCTCCAAGGGGAAGCCTGTTGTTGTCCATACTGATGAGGAGCCTCTTGTGCTTAGGGCACCATAAACCAGCACGCTTTCACCCAAGCACCTGCCACTTCCTGGCATGGCCACTTACTGACCACATGACCTTCGGCAAGTTACATGACCTGCTTGGCCTCTCTGTCCTTAGCTTCCTCACTTAAAAAGTGGGAATGATATTAAGATTTACCTTATAAAGTTGCTGTGAGAAGAAGTGTCTTAATATTTATCAAACACTTAGAACTGTGCACATAGCACAAGGTGAGCATCATTTAAATGTTTAGTAAATAAAATAAGTAAGTATATAGATACATGCCTAGCATGTGCATCTGCACATAGACATGCCTGTACATATATGTTCACAAAGGCAAACAGACCCACATGTGCTTCATTGGCTTTTCCTGGATGTACTGCAAGGTCAGATGCATGCATTCCACGATGGCTGGGGGGCAAAGAGAGAAGGGCTGCAGTCTTCCCCAAACAAAGCTCCAGTGAGTGGAGCTCAGCAAGGGTAGGACCGACGGCCACAGCCTTGAACTCTGGTCATTTGCACCAATTCAGTTATCTGCCAGACCCTTTCCACACCAGCAGCTGCTCCAGTAAGATAGCACTTGCCCCGCATACCCTAGTCCTTACAGGTCCGTCCTGGGATCCTGACAGGTGAACCCAGACCCACTGGTCCTCAGTGATGGGCGACACCCTTCCCTGGTGATATGGAGCCACCACAGCAAACACTCAATAGGTGAGAAGGCAGAAAGAGCCCCGCTAAACAGGCCTGCCCTGCCTTCTCCCTCCTGGTCTGTAAGAGGCCCCGCCTCTATAACTCCCACACTGGCTTCTTCCTCCAACCTCAAGCTTCCTCACAGAGGGCTGTGGAGAGCAGAGGAAATGCTCTAAGTGGGGATTTCAGGGAATTTCAAAGGCCCGCTCCGATGCACTTCATTTCCTGGATTAAGTACTCCAGGCTCTTATTTAACATGCCAGTACTTCAGGCAGTTCGGCTTTATGTGTTGCCCAGAGCCAGCTCCACTTGCATGTGGCCTGTGCAGTCGTCACACAGGGCTCTGCACTTGGTTTAATGCTCTGTTGTCACCATCTTGAAATTATTAAGAATTTTTGAACCAGGGGCCCTGGGCATTCTAACTGTGCACTGGGGGAGCCTCACAGATTATGGAGCTGATCCTGATGGGATCCCTCCACATCCGTGAGTTTCCATGCGGAGCTTGAGGCTTAAAATCTAATCTCCTTTCTCCAGCCAGGCATCATCAGCTAAGTCACACTCCCTGCCAGGACTTCAGTTTCCCCAACTGCAAAATGGGGAGAGCAGAGTGGGTCTAAGGGGCCAGAATTCTGGATTTCATGGACCACTATAATTACAAAACAGAAGAGGGAGAGAGACACAGGATCACAACACTAAAAGAAACCCAGCTGCCATCTGTCCTCACCAACATTTTCTAAGGAAAGAGCAACAACAATAAACAGTAAAAAGGAAATTGAGAATAAAGAAGAGCCCTTTTAAGTGAATGAATTTAGCTTTATAAAAAACTCCCTAACTTACATTTTTTCTAATTCCTCTGGAGATCACTATGCTTTTGGGGCAAGCACTGGATAATATAGGCATCTCAGTCCTTCCAACATTTTAAAAATTATGCCCTCCACTGGGTTTCAATGGCCTAGTGCACATCTAAGACTTACGTACAGGTGCTGGTGGCTTTTCCTGCCCCTCTTCCCTTCCCAGTGTCTCTCTCTCTCTCTCCAAGGGCACATTTGAGACCACCACTGGAGACAGTCTCTACGAAATACCAACACAGCACTCGACAGTAGCAACTTCGTGAATCAGGCCCAAAGTAGACCGAATTTATTAATCCCTTTCAAATGGAAGGTCATAAACCACCTATCACCGGAAATGTTCTATCCTTCAAGGGAGGCAAAGGTATCTTGAATTGAATCCCAGGCTTATCAATTTCAAAAGAGCGAACTTTGATCCACTGCTGCTGTAATCAAGTGATCGGAAAGCCTGGCTCCTGGCTGATAACACAGCTGTCACGAGACATTCCTCTCTTTTCACACTTCCCCGTTTGGGACCTGTGGCCATTCATGCCTCACAGGGATTGATTCCTAGAGACTAGGGCCCTCTGGTTCCAAGACCCAAGAACCTTGGACAGCCCCTCCAGGCGCCTAAGCACTCTGGAGGATTAGGGCTGGCAAGAGGCTCAGAGGTGATACCGAGAATGGGGGAGCACCTACTGTACACCAGGCACTTGACGGTGCTTTTATATATGGCGTCTTATTCCATCTTCCTAACACATCATTTTCAGATGAGAAAAATCAAAGCTCAGAGAGGTTTAGTAGTTTCCCTAAGGCCTCAGAGCACACAAGGCAGTGCAGGTTTCAACCCTGGCTGGCATCATTACAGAACTGGCTCTTCTAGGCCACCCACAGCTGCTGCACAACTTTCTAATATCCTGGGTTCCTTCCTGCAGCAGAAGGAAATCTCTGAAGGGAGATTTGAAAGGAAGGGAAAGCTCTGCCAATTTGGCTCAGATGTGCCAACCCTGGGCAAGGGCGATGGCTGACACTCCCCAGTCAGCTGGGTGCTGGAAGTCTCCCTTCCTCTTCCTCAGCTGCCCTGTGACTGGAACACACCTGCAACCTGCCTGGGCCACACCTAGGGAAGCAGCGCTTCCGCCTGCACGCAGCCTGTGCTCTGCGAGCGAGGCTTCTAGCAATTATTTCCCTCTATTGCCTCATCCTTCCTGCCTGGGGGATCCCACCTCCTCCTACTCCCTCCAACCTACCACCAAAAATAGTACTGTACAGCAAAGGCCAAACGAACTCCAGTGTTGTTCTGAAGATGTTCATAGCAGCCATGAGGCAGTGGAGAGGCCCTGGGGCTTCCCTCCCGCGTACCTGAGTCTCTGCACATAGAAATGTCACTCAGCACAAGCAGGGAGTGGGCACAGGAAGGTGACCAGACCTCAGCCCCTGCTTCACTAACAAATCAGTGCTTGCACAGTGCCCAGCATGCAGTAAGTTACTGCTATTTTCAAAGATGACTGTAAAGTAAGTCTCCTTTTTCTCATTGTAAAGTGGGAGGAAATTTTATGGAAGAGTTGGTTCATTTTTCATCTTGTTAGGGGCCCAGCTGGATTTGAAAGAACCAAGTGTGTCCACACATACAGAAAGGACTGGAGAAATTGGCAATGTTCCACCTGCAGAGGAGGGGGCCCCGGAGTGAAGGCAGTGGCATGAAATCCCGCTGGGCCCTCACAGCCAGCAGGGGCGGTGAGGGGGCCTGAGGGGTTCCAAGAACTTCAAGCAGTGCTCTCCTAAGATAAGGGAGCACCTTATCACCTTTATGAGTGTCCCATCATGCCCATTTCTTGGGGATAACATAGGCGATTTGGGCCACCTGACGGGGAGTGAGGGGTATTTTCAACCCACAGACCCCAGAAGAATGTACTCCGTGGAGACATTTAAACCAATGCCCCAGCTGACAAGCCATTTTGGAAGGGCTCAGACTTGGTCCACCTGACTGGTCTGGTTATACTCCCACCTCTCCCCACATTTCTGTCTTGCCTACCCTCTGATCTATGGACAAGTCTAAACAGATGGTCTCCAGCTCCCCATCAAACCTGGGTTCCCATAACTGGAGCTGCCATAGTCCTGGCTTTTCAGGTGTATGGACTGGCCTGGGCTCCTACACAGCTCCTACCACCTTCCCCACACCCCTATTCTGGTGAGTAAAAGGCAGGGAGGGCCCTTAACGGCTGCCCCCAGCCTTTTCCACCTAAGAAAAATCTGCTGTAAAATACCAACACCCTCCTCAGAACCACCTCTTGGATTTAAGAAGGGGAGAGGTAGCTTGGGTTTTAAAGAGAAAACTGGATTCCCATTCATGAACTCCCCATACTGACTAACAGGTAAAACAGGTTCCACCATTGATTAATGAGCTGGAGTAATAATGGGGCTCACCCTTCACAATTAAATATATTAACCTCGTTCCTGGCCCAGCAATGTCATAAAACTAGGGCCCACAAAGCTCTCTCACAACCACACTTCCCATTTGCAAGGTGAAGGCTGGGCTGGGTGTGTGCCTCTCACACTGGGGTAAGCCAGGAAGGAAGAGAGAGCTCTTTGGGAAATCCTCTGACACTCCATAGAGACAACTGCAGGTGGGCAGGAGGGAGCAATAATGCGTAACTTGCCATAGGTATGCAAGAACCCAGGGATCTCAGCTGCCTGGGACCTTTATTAAAGTGGTGCTGTGCTCACGTGGTCTAACACAGCTTCCCAAAAGCCAACCTGCTCACTGGCTGTGTTGACAGTGGTGTGATTTTATGACTTCCACCAGTAGGGAGGAGACTGTCACCCTCCAGTCTGCACAAATCTGAGGGCCACTAGAGAGTCACATTCAGCCCTATACTTTAATCAAGAGATGCCACCAAGATGATAAAGAGCCTGGATTCCATGTCTCATGAGCATAACTGAAGAGACCAAGGAGTACTATGTTTTTAAAGATTCAGGGGTGTGTGTGTGCAGTGTAGGATGGGCACTTAATCGCTGGAATAGGATGCAGATATGTTCTGTGGGGTCAGAGAGGACAGAATGAGGACTAATCTACAGAGGTTATGGAAACGAATCTGACTTAGTTTTAGGAAGAATATTTGATCAGACAGCTGTTCAAAATCAAACAGGGTATTTGGGGAGGTAGTGGGCTTCCTGCCACAGGTACCTCTAGGCAGAACCTGGGTGAACACTCAGCCAGCAGAAGGACCTAGACCAAGATACTTTGTCACTGGAAACTCTATGCTCCTCCTGGGATTTTTAAGCTACCCCAAAGCATAGGAGTGAGGTTGAAGGGGTTGGGCCAACCTTGTAAAAAGTATATTTCTCTCTCACACTTCCCTAAGAAGCCCCAAAGCTGTCCTGGGTTTAGGACCCAAAGGGTGCTGCTCTGTAGTACAACTGGCTCATTTCCCAAGTGTGTGAGAGTGGGAGGCTAGACACGCCTGTCCTCTGAGAGGTGGCTTCACCATCAGGGTAGAGATGAGACTAGGGAGCTGGGTGTGAGCTCAGCACCTCCAGGACAGCTCAGAGGTGGGGGTGGGGTCCCAGATCAGCCCAAGCTAAAATAGAGCGAGCCTCTTCCCCCAAGAGCATCTGATAGGTCTGGGTGTGAGAAACACAGAATCAGATCCAAACCACTTTTGTCCTAGAATTCAGCAATGCCCATGGTGGGCTAGGTCCTGGGGATAGAAGGACAAATACATAGTTCAGTGTCTGCCCTCAAGGAGAGGAGAGCTGAGTGACAGAGGTCAGCAAATTTCTTCTGTAAAGAGCCCGAAAGTAAGTATTTAGGTTCACAGGCCACATAGTCTCTGTGGCAACCACTCAATTCAACTGCCACTGTAATGCAAATGAAGCCATACACACAACTAAATGAATGAGCACAGCCGTGTGCCAATAAAACTTTATTCACAAAAATAGGCAGCAACCTGAATTGGCCCAAGGGCTGCAGTCTCCCACCTCTGGTCTACTCCAGTGGTTCTCAAAAGGCTGTACATTAGAATCCCTGGGGGAGCTTTCACAAAACACCAATGCCTGAGCTCTGACCTAAATCCAATGTAAATGTTCCAAGGTAGAGGCCTGGGACCAGAACTTTCTGAAAGCTTCCCCAGGTGACTGTACTGTGCAGCCAAGACTAAGAATCCCTGGTCTCCAGCAGGAGGGAAGCATGTGTGATCTCACTGTTATCTCACAATAACCCACAGATTTCACAAGCCCAGCCCAAGGGAAGTGACTCGCTCAAGATCATACAATGAGTCAAGAAGTAAGGAATCCTGGCCCATGAGCTCTCCTCTGCACCACAGCAGACACAGATGGGCCCAACTGCCATCCCAGAACTTCGGTTGCCGGTGCCTTCTACCTCATGCTCATTGTCCCAGAAAGACAGGGACCCTGGAGAAATAAATACCAACCACATTCCCCCAAACCACACTAATGCACGAGACCCAGCCCTCTCCCCAGACCAAAGCTCAATGACTTCAAACATGAGACCAGAATTCCCAAAACATTTCCCTTTCTTTTGAGAAGCAGAATTTTAATCAAAGTTTAAACAGTTTATTAGCATCTGGGAGGAACAAAAGAGGACTGTAAAAACTGTATTTCCTAAGTCCTAGCAAGCGCAGCCACAGGAAACTCTTTACCAATGACACCACTAAGGACCTGCCAAAACGTGCTGCCTTCCCAGAGCTCTGCCCACGCAAGACTTGGGCATCAGGAACCCCCCAGAGCCCTGGGGAATGTTGCAAGAGCTTGGCTGAGGCTGGGCGGCCACTGGCAGCGATGATCTCAACGTCTACAGAGTAAACTCACTCTGGCAGACAAGGCAAACCCAGGCACCCATGGCCTTCCAGGAGCTGTGCAGGTGGCCAGAGAGCCTGTGTCCCAGACCCTCCCTCCTCTCCAGGAAGCCACAGGGACAGTCAGGGCTCCTGAGAGCAAGGATGGGAGCAGCATGATAACAATAAGCACTGAGAGCAGCTACCAGAGGCTATGCTCAGTTCTTTAAATGCTCCCGACAACCCCCATGGAGTAGTTCTTAGTGTCCCCATTCTACAGATGCACCAACTGAGGCACAGGGCAGCTGGGAAACTTGCCTAAGGTCACCAAGGCAGTGAGTTTCAATCAGGTTCAAGCTCAGCTGCTTTGTCCCAGAGTCTGGCTCTTACTGTCATGCTCAAAGGATTTTTAAGTGACTCTATTAATGGAATGCCTCCCTGCAGAGAGAGTGAAGCAGATTCAGAGAGTTAGGGATCAGGGAAAAATCAATTTTATGTACCACACCTCAGAGAGCCCTCTCTTTTCTCAGAGAGGTGTCCTACTGAACTAGAGGAAGAGCCAGCTCACGGGGCTCGCGTCTGCCAGCCTGTATGAGAAACGGCTGCTAGGAGAGGCCCCATGTCCTCCAGGAACTTCCTGTCCCACCTCTGTGGTCTTGACTTTATCCTCTCCCTGGCCCCTCTCCAGGCAGGGGTCACTAGCCCCCAGCTTCTTCTCCATGGGTACCTGCCTATGGCAGGCCCTCCGAGGGTGCTCCCTTCTCTATTCTTCACTCAAATTCCACCTAGTCTCCAAGGCACAGGGCTTGAGAACAGGGGCTCTGGCTCATGAGTTGGGTCTGAGTTCAAATGCTGATCGTGTTGCCTTAAGAAGCTTGTTTAACCTTTCTGGGCCTCGGTTTTTGCATCTGTAAAGTGAGGATAATAACAGAGCCCATCTCAGTACCTGGCAACACAGGGTCTCCTGCTACCTTATCATCACTGACTCGGCCCCCACGCACTGACCTCTGGGACTCTCACCCCAGCTAGAAGTGAGCTCTCCCTCCTCTGAGCCCCATAGTTCTGTCTGCACCTCTACTCAGCCTTGCTGGGCCCACTTTGGGGCAGGTCCTGGGCTGGGCTCTGGGACAGGGAGCAGACTGAGACACCACTGCACTCCTCCAGGAGGTCCCAGGCTAGTCATGAGGACAGACACAGGCTCACAAATAGCTGTGAGGGGCTAAGAAGTGACATTTCACATCCTGTCACATTTTAACAAGATTAAAAAAAAAATCTGGCTCGTTTCCCGCTGACTAAAAGCAGTTTCACTAACTCCTAACAAGCTGTATAAGAGTTTTTAAAAATCAGGTCAAACCACATTTGGAGAACTCCAAACAGCTCCCAGGATTTTCCTCCTCCCTTACTTTACAGTCTGGGCTTCGCTGTACAGATCCCACCCTATGCCCTGATCTGCATTCCATGCCTGCCAGAGCTCTGCGGCCACAGAACAAGGTGGACACAGACCTGAAGGGACCTCCAGATTTAAAAGTGCCACAAGGCAAGTCTTGTCCTATCATAAAATGAACCCAGGAGCCCCAGTAACCAACACTCTTTCCATGTGCACTGTATTTTACAGTTTATAAATCCCTTCCAAGTCAGAGTGCCATTTGTTCTTCCCAAACACCCATGAAATCATCTGTGCTATGCTTATTATTAAGCTCTCCTCAAGTGGGTGTTCCAAGGCAGGACCTACCTCCACTCATCCTTCTGGTACCTGTGTCTAATGCAGGGCAGGCATGCAGTAAGGTGCTCGGTAAATGAAAAAAGAATTTTACAACTGCGGAAACTGGCTCAGAGAGGTTGAGAAACTTTCCCAAGGTCATGCAGCGAAGGAAAACAGCAGGTCTGCCTGGGAACAAGGAGAAACTCAGTGTACAAGAGTGATAGCAGGCAGGGGCCACCCTGGGCAGTGGTGACTGGAAGGTGACAAGAAGAGGAGAAAAAGGCAGACAAAGCACCATGGAGGGAGTGTCCGACCAAAAGAGAACAAACACAGGCAGAGACAGCAGGCTGGAAAGGGGCCACAGGAAGTGAGGAGATAGAAGTTTTTGAGACGGATTGTCAGCCGTGAAGAATATGTTTCTCAACTCCTGAAGCTTACCAGGCTGGACTGGTGGAGGGTATGAAGGCCCCAGGACAATACAACGCAGAAAAGGGTTTGCCACAGTTTTCCTCCCTTTAAAAATGTGGATAATTTGTTGTTAGGATGATGGAAAGCATTCTTAAGATAAAAAGTGCTCTGTCAAATGCTGTCAGACCTTTCTGTCTCCAACATCTTCCCAACCCAGGTGACTGGAGTCAAAAAAAAATTCAAAACTTTATTCTGATTTGTCACTGCATCTAAATCAGAAGAAAACTGACATAATGGGCTCTTTTACAAAAAAGTGCCCTTTGAATGATAAGTCCAAGAGAAAGCCGAGTGCAAGACTTTATTACCATACAGGAATCACTCCGCTATTAGCCTGTTTGTGCTATCGCAGATTTCAAGGTTGCAAGAACCAAAGAAAGGGGGTCATGGCCCTGGGGCTGAGGATTCCATCCTATTTTGCGGCAGAGGAGTGTGTGAATGAATGGATTCCGTGATTCTTGGCTTGAGCACTGATTTTACGACCCTGTGCCCTCCCCTCCCCCTCCTCTATCCACAGAGCAGAGGTCACAAAACCACAAGGTCCTCTTGTAATCCTACTTCCTGTAGATGCCAATCTGGCTTTCTCAACAACCTCTTTAACTTGACCGCACAACACAGAGTTGCCTGGAAAGAGCTCTAATGTAAGAAACACCTCAGGGAAGCTCAGCTTCCTTGTAAATCCAAGATATCCCAGGCCCGCAGCCGGTCACTGATTGATTGCCCACCTTGACGAGGGCTATGGTTCTGACATGACAAGCCCTCTCCAGGGTAAGCTTGCAGCTGAAGGGAGGGGAGAGATGGCAGAATTCTGCCAGGCAGCTCTTGTCAGAGGAACCTGGCAGCCTATGCCTGCCCTCCACCAATCCCTGGGCCACAGTTTTATTTTGAGCCACAATCATTGGTTCAGATTCTGAGGGCCCGTTCTAGGGCTGTACTGCAGACAAGAGTATTAGTAGCAGCCTGATTCTTATAGTGTAGTTGTTTGCAAAGAATGGGGCCTGTTCTCTGCCCTCAGAAATTTAAAAACCCCTCCTGTGGTTTTCTCCCCACAGGCTCAGTTGCCTCAAGGAAATGCAAACAGTGGCTGAATTTCCAGGTTCAGAGAGAGATGCAGAGAGAGTCAGCAAAGGACAGGTTGTAGTTCTGCTTGGGCGACTGTCTGATGGGTCTGATAAGGTGGGCAATGTGTCTGACCGTGGGCAACTCTCAGCAACCTCATGGGGAAAAACATAGACAATGGGCACTTGAGGGTTCTTAGGAGTAAAGGATACCATGTGTGTGAAGCCACACAAATGTCATGAGGCCAACATTACTGAAGCAGAGCTGCAAAAGGGCAGCCTCCTCCGACATGCACGACCACCTGCCCAGTGTGGGGTAGCGGAGGGGAGTTCAGAGGGGGCGAGGTGGCCCACAAGCTCTGGTCACTCTGCTGAAGGGGATGAGACATGGTCTCTTGAAAGGCTATCCCGGCTAGTGAGAGTGGGCAGGCGGATGGTGCCATGGTGGTTGGGCAGTCTCCCAGAGGAGATGGCGCACCACCCCTGGGCTCAGGTGGGAAGCCCCATAGGTTCTGAGAAGCCAAGTGACCAGATCAGAGTTGTGCTTTTACCAGAGGAATACGATGTTAGCTGTGTTCCACAATAGGTTCATAGTGGGGCCTGGTACTGAATGCATGAAGCACAGCAGAGAAAGCATTTCGGTGAGAATCTGCCAATTGCCAAAAACGTAGCCAGCTGAAGTCTGCTTTCAAACACACTTTTCATAAAGAGTGCTTTGGGTTTTAGTGGAAAAACCTCAATCTCTACCTATTTCCTTTCTCATGCTTCAATTTTCTCCTGAGTTTCTAGGTATGGAGCTCATCGGGAAGTCATCAGCAGGAGCTGCAGTCTGTTCTAATTATAAAGCATGTTAAAAGTGCCAGGCAGATGAGGGGACTGTGCCCAAGTCTGCCCTCATAGAGACAAAGGAGTATTGGGTCAGAGCAGGCCCTAGGGTGGGACAATCTGGGATCAAATGCCATGTCTGTCCCATGCTGGCCTGTTGCTTAAGTTACTTAAACTCCTATGGCCTGGTCTCCTCACTGGGAATAACAAGGGCTGTCACAAGAATGAAGCAAAGAAGAGCTTAGCACAGCACCTGGCATGCTGTAGGAGCTTAGCATGTATTAGTGAAGCCAGGAATCAACCACCATCTTCAGCTGTCCTCACCTCCAAACTGTGCAGTGCCCTTTAATTACTGAGGGGCTATGCTGTGTGGTGACTAATAATATACTGGCTGGGAGTGGGGAGGCCCAGCCCTGCTCAAGGGCTCCCTGACTTTAGGGTGACTTCAAACAATTCACTTCTCTGTCCTCAAATGGGAACTGGGAATCCCCAATCTCTGCCTCCGGGGGCAGCTGAGACAATACCAGCGTGAGGGCCCAGAGCAGACTATAAAGTGCCCATGTGAGGGGTCAGGCTCTCCTGCCTCCCACTTCATCCGGGAGTATCAGGAGGGGCTGTCCCCATGGGAGAGGCATTTCCATCTTGCCCATCTGTTGGATTCCCTCAGAAAGTGCTGACAGGCCCTCCAAAGGCCAGCCCAAGGTAGCAGATGCCACAGCCAGAGCAGCAGGGGCTCATTTCCAGCCTGGCCAAACATAGGCTTTCCTGGGGCAACGTGGCCCAGCCTAGACGTCAGATTACTGTTAATTTCCACCATGGGTTAGGCCCTGCATTTTTCCCTGGGTCCCTGTTGTGAGACAGGCCTGGCCAGGGGCCCCTAAGATACATTATCACATTACAGAACCCCACACCTCACTCTCTGGCCACTCAAACGCACCCCTCTGCCAGATCGCCCGCAGCCCCAACCTGTTCCCACGGTGTACTCCAGGTCCACACTTTTCCCACCAGACTTCCCCTATACTGGCCAACTTCCATGATTTTGGCCAAGATGCTCCCTCTGCTCAGAGTTCTTCTCATTCTTGCCCCAGCCACTGTTCAAGGCCAGACTAAAACCTACCCCCACTTCCTCCAAGGAACCCATCCAGATCCCCCATCCGGGACCAATCAATCAGATGTCTCTGTAACCCGGATCACTTGGCTGTGGTGTGTAACGCCTTGTGGCTGCTGTCCTGCCCTCCAGCTGCTCCCCACCTACTCCACAAGGCCATCTGCTTTCTCCACTGTGCCCATGCCAGGGATCTTACCCAGTACACGAGCAGGGAACTGAACTGCTAGAATACCCGCCTATGAACAGGGGAACCACTCTGCATACTTTAGATTCCAGAAACTGACACATTAATTCTGCATTTCCCAATCTGAAACTGAGTTGCATCTTCCATGGAAAGTGGTCTCTGGGGGTAGAGGGTGTGCAAAACCACTTAGCTGTGGGGCCAGCTGCCTTTAGACAGGAGAAGCCCAAGGTGACACAGACCGGGACAGTGCAGAAGGGATGGGGGTGATGGTGGGAGAGAAATCGAGGGTCAAGGGTACTCCCCTGCCCCTGCCATAGGAACCATCAACTGAGGCAGCAAGTTCTGGGAAGAGCCAGGCCACTGCCTTTAATCCTCTCAGAACATGCTGGCAGCAAGGAAAGCTCAGAGGGGCAGGCCTTGCATCAGGGCCACAGCCCCTATGCCGCAGCCAGCAAGCTGAGGCGGCGACCTAGAGAGGCAGGCAAGCCCTGGTCTGCCTAGCAGTCTACTCCAACCTGTCAGTGAACATAAATTACAGGGAGGAGGCAGGTGGCCAACTGGCTTCAAGGCCAGCTCTGCCTCTCCGGCACAAGGAAGCTTTATGCAGCCCAACACCTCATTATCTGGCACCTCAGCCACACCGGAAAGGGCAAATAATGGGGTAAGCATGACACAGGTTGCACAGACATCCCTCCCTACACAAACCTGTCCTTGAGTCCCTAAAGCCTACGGGGGAAGACTCAGTTAACTCCTTAGTATATAGCATTTGTGGCATTTCAATCTGTCCACAACAAATCCTCCTAGAAAAACCTCCTTCTAGCCTAATTGGTTTATTAATTTTAAAATTTTTGTTGAACACTTACTATGTGCCGGTTATGATACTGAAGGAGTCATAACTAGCCTGAAGCCTGTGCAGATCACACACAAGTCTCTAGCTTAGAGCTCTGCATACAGGAGGTGCTCAGTACTTGGTAACTGTTACTCTCATCTCTCCCTCCTGCTCCTGAAGAGGGAGGAAGCTTCTCTTCCCAGATACCCACTTGTCTGCTCACCCACAAGTCTCACCACCACACCAAAGCCACTTCCCTGGTGGAAGCCCCACAGGTGCCTATAATTTAAAGTGTGCTGGCTGTTCCAGAGGGCACTGAGATTTCAGGTGTTTCCCTCTGCTGGATTCACTGGAGGCTTGGGAACTCTAGGGGTTTCAGAGGACACTGGGCCCTCAACCAACCTCTGTGAGGCCACTCTGACAGGCCTTCCTGGGCCCCTGCCAGGTCAGGCCCTGCATGAGGTGCCCTCACTGCTGCTCTCTGGGAGCCATGGCATGTGAGGCTGCTCCTGCCTTAGAGGCAAGGGCACATGGAAAAAGGAAGGGTGGGAGATCAGGAAGCCTCCTGAAAGGGGTGAGAGCTGAGATGGACCGGGAAAGGTGAAGAGGAAAAAGGTACAATACATGTAAGGACACAAGGGCATGTAGGTTGAATCCAATGGGAAGGCAAGAGGTTTTCAACTGACTGACCTTTCAGAGAAGTCAAGGTCAGTTGAACATCATGCTAAAGAATTTAGACATGACAGAAGCCATGAGGAGTGTTTAAGGAATCACATGTTCAGAGTCACTCTTGAAAGACAGAAGATAAAGGAGCAACCAGAAGAGTTGAGACTCAAGCACTATGGGGTATCTGCTGTGCGGCTTTTCTTCTGACAGCATTTGAAAAAGTCGTAATGGTAAGCAATCTGACACTATACCAACTTCCTAGACCTTTATAATGAACCAGACTATACAAGGGATCCTATACAGGACAACAGTTGTAGGGAAAAAATGGTGCATTTTTAAAAGACATAATTTTTGACATGAGAATGTGGGCAACTTCTGTGCAACTAAGTATTGATCAAAGATGTTATAGCACGTCTAGGTCAGAGATAGCTTGCAAGAAACCTAAGGGCAGGAATCGGGGGACTTCCATACAATAAGAAGGTCAAAACAGGTATGTATAAAACAGAGAACAAGTCAACATGGCTGTGATTATGAAGAGATGTGACCAAAGTTTTAGACCAGAAGTCTGCAACAAAGTTTTATTGGAATACAGCCACTCCTGTTCATTTATATATTGTCTATGGCCACCTTCACACTACAAGGGTGGAACTGGGTAGCTGCAACAGAAAACATGTTGTCCCAAAGCTTAAAATACTTACCATCTGGCCCTTTACAGAAAGTTCACTGACCCCTGTGTAAAGCCCATGGGAACTTACATATGCAAACAAGAATAAGTGGCCACCCTGGGAGGCAACATACTTTTCCCCAAAGCCCTTCCCGGCGTCCTCTGAGTAGGGCCCCTGGAGGAGGTCACATATTTCTTTGAACATCTTGGGGTGGTAAATCTTCCATCCTGCACAGCAGATTTAATTTCTGGAAACTGCCCAAGGCTTTTCCAAACCAATTCAGGTGAAAAGGTGGGTGATCACACTAAGGAATGAATATGCAAGCTTGCCAGAGGCAGGACACATGCCTTAAACACGAATGAATTGAAATTGCAGTGAGAAATACAGTTTCAATATAAAGTTGCTCAACTTTATTTCTAATGTCTTATTAATTGGGGACAACAGTCATCTGCTGTTTGGACCTCAGCCTAAAAGTAAAAAAAGCCTCAGTGACTTGTGACTACTTCTTACAAGACCAGCTGCATTCCACAGGAACCTGTGGTCTAGGGATGGCTCTTTGGGGCTGTCTGTCTGGTAAACACTTTGAAAAAGATAGGGCCTGGTGACAGAATAACACCTGGTTATTTTACAAATGGAGACATTGTGGACCAGAGAGGGGATGGGACTAGTCCAAAGTCACCCAGCCTTGGAACCTCAAGGTTTAATTAATCCAGAGTGGCTACAGTGTTCCAGGTTCTGAGTGAGGAGCTGCAGAGGTCAATAAAAAATGAGTACCAGTTCTCAAGAACTGGAGTCCCTGGTATCCAGTAAGATAGGAATGTCAATAAAAGTGTGGAGGTTTGATAGGTCTTGGCCATGTCCCCTGCCCTGAGTCTGTTTTCATATGTAAAAATGGGAAAATCCTCCTTGCAGAGTTCCTGGGAGTATAACAGTGAGATGATACAGCTAAAGCACCCAGCAGAGTATAGCATACAATGGGTGATCAATAAAAAGGAGCTTATAATCTCAGACATGAGAGTGAGGTATTTTCTAGTTCCACTATTCCACTATTATAACCCATAAGCACATACACACACACACACACCCTTCCCTACAGGAAGTTCTTCAAGACTGCAAGGCATCACTGGGCACCTGTCATGTACAAGGCCCAGTTCTGCCTGCCTCCTACAGGGAAGCTAACACAGGGGAAAAACTGCAATCTGCTTTTGAAGCAGCAACATCTCCAGCCCAAGGGAATAGACCCTCTCCTGGCTATCTCCTTCAGCAAGACCACAGTTGAAAACAGCACAGACAAAAAGAAATGGAGAAACAAGAAGCAGATGAAAAGCACAATGCTCTGGCTTTTGGAGACAGCCAGGATAGATTTTTCCCAAGGGTGCGAGGGAAAATCCCTGTTATATTCCCCGGTCAGGAATAACTCCAGTAAATCCCTCCACTCTGGCCTGAAAGGAGAAACCTTTCATGGAATAGCCCAATGCGACAGTAGAACTTTAAGCAAGAGACAGTGTGCCCTGTGCTTCCCGTGCCTGGCTACACAGTTCCGATAACAGGTCCCTGCCTAGGCTAAGGCTGTGACCATGTACACAGACAGATGATGTCCTGATCAAGCACCGAGGGCCAGCACTGGCACCAATGAGCAAGACTGGTGAGCTTATATAACAAAGGGCTTGTCACCACTTCCTGTGATCCTCGTTGCCTACATTCCAACACAATGAGACACTCTCAGCCCTGGCTTTGAAGCTCAATAACTCATTCAGATGGCTGAGCAAGAGCTCAGCTGGGAGGCAGACAGCCTGCACTAGCTCACCTTCTCATTTCCCTTTATGCTTGACATATCACTAGGTAGGAAAAAGTATACCTTTGGGATTAAGTAATGTTTGTTTAAAAATAAAATCCAACCTTCCAGTGATAACCACCATTCAACAGTTGGTTCAACCAATTTACTTCCAGGCTTTTTTCTACATATGTAGATGGGAATGGGGTAGAGGGAGTATACAAATATTGTTTTTTATGTCCTACTTTTAAAAAGTATTCTTAGTGAGAATTTCCCCTCTTGACTATTCTGCAGTTATCAACTCAGTTTTAGTTGGCTGCATTCCTTTTCACTATATGCATGTGCCACACACTAGCCATTTCCCATGGCTGGATATTTAGGTAATTTCCAGTTTTTCATTGTTCCAGATGCGGCAGGTTACTGGTAACTAAATCATTGCAACTCTCTTTGCTCTATCCTTAGGATAAATTCCTAGGAGGAGAACTACTGGGTCACTGAGCTACAACTTTTAAACTTCTCCATGTTGTTCCCTCACTGTTTCCTGTCACTATTTGTGACCTGGAACCAAGACTACAACATTTTTAGGGCAATTCTGACTTATAAAGTCTTTTCACAGCAGCCTTATTGGCTGACCTCATGATAGGGATGAAAACCCTCATTTTAAAGATCAAAAAATAGGCTCAGGGAGGTTAAGTGACTTACCCAAGGTCACGCACTCTCCACTTGAACCCAGACTTAGCCTGAAGTGTTCCTTCATTGGCCCACACTGCTTCTCTCATAGGCCCCTAGGCCAGTGTTTGAGCAGGTACTGGGAGGGTACTTTTAAATGAAGTGCATGAACAATCTTCAGTACACACAGCATGCTGTGATTTGGAACCCAACTGTCAATGCTTGTCAATGTTTTGACCATCCAACTTTAGACCACTGAAGGGAAATGCCACAGTCCTTCACTAAACAGGCTCAAGTGTCTTTTATTCAGCAATGGGGAAGGTTTTCTTTTACCACTAAAGAACTAAAGAGAAAATGCCATGCCTCTAATGGCTACAGGAATAAACTTAATGACAGTCTCACTGTCTCTGATTTTTAGACTGTGAATGCAAAATGACCTTATATTTCACATTTAAACAAGCCTTTGAAATTCAAATATATAGGTCTTCTAAGGAAGGGCAGCTTCTTCTTACAAGGAAAGCTCTGATTTCCTTTTTTGAATATTTTAAAGAAAAGGTTGGGGAAAACAAGAACATATTAGTGTCTTTGTTTTGGTACCCTGTACAGATCTAAAGTCCCTTTTCAAGCCTTAGTGAGAAAGCAATGTCAGAATGTCCAAGATAAAATGACTCAGAATGAATGAAAGTATACAACTAAAATTTACTTTCAGAGTAAGAAATGTTTGAGCACAAACAGAACTGCAAACAGCTGAACTTGAAGGAATTCAATACTCTTGGTGTGGTGCTTGCTAGGCTGTAGAGAAATAAATAGGTACAACCTATTGAAACCATCAAAAGCAAAGGGGCTATGGTATTTTCTGGTCTAATAATCAAACCCCAAAGGATCAGACAGGTACAAAAAAGGCATTTCTAATTCAAGGAGAGAAAAATAGTACCAAAAAAAAAAAAAAATCAAGGATGTGCCCTTACCCCCATCCACTGACTATAACCTCTTACTTCCAGACTCCTTAATGGGCATCTCTCTATGAGCTGTCACTGTCAGAAATTTCTGCTTCCTCTAGAGGCTTCATATCTAATAATCTTTAAGGACTCCTCAAAACAAAGCTTTTGCCTAGATGGAGAAAAATTCCTCAGCTTTTTCAAAAGAGGCCCACTTTTGCCCTAGTCTGCAGAGATAAAGAATCAGAATCAAAGGGGCAGACTGGGATGGGGCAAAGCAGTAGGGAGAACAAACCCAAATGCATGCCCAGGTTTGGTGTCTGCACTTTGACAACATTCAGGCCCAAGGCCTGCATGAGTGATCTGGGCCTTGACAATGTTCTCAGCTGTCCTGTGGGTGACTAGGAAGTGATGACACTGATTCCCACCCTCTTGTCACTTCACAGTCACACCACAGATGGCTTTCAGATGGATCTGAGCTCTGCAGAAGCTCAATAAGCAGGAGCCGACTGACAGCCGAAGTCCCCAAGCACATGCCCCAAGCGGTGCAGCAAGAGGCCTGAGCTGGACTGATGACACATTATCCCTGGATCTTTATTTACAAAGCATCTCCTCTGGTCTTGGAAAGCATGTTCTGCCAGCCACAGGGGTCTTTTTGATTCAGCTGTGAATGAGGAAGCAATTGGCTGGGGATCCTCAGGGGGCCCTTCGACTGAGCCCAGCAAACATCTTCATCAAGGCTAATGTTTCTTCCCCTCTAGGGACCTGAAGGCTCCTGAGCACTTACCACCTCTCAAAGAGCTTCTCCATGTGAAGGATGTCCTCTAAAGGTCAGCATCCCAGCATCAGCGAGAGTACCACACTCCCTTCTTCTGAGGCCCCGACTACACCACCAGCAGCTTTACTGTAGCTTCCTTCTACCTGCTACGGTCTGCCTGGACATCCCAGAAGGCCTCCAACTCTGTGTCATGCTATCAGATGGGAGAGCAGAGCCTCGGTCTCAAGGTCAGGTGACAAGCTATGTGGCACCCACCCCCAGAACAAACACTGCCTGCTCCCCCATCTCCTTCACCCACACAACTTCTATCATGGTTGGGCTGTTTGGTGGCTCTGCTCTTTCCTGCTACATGTTTCTGCAGAACAGACAGCTGAGGAGTCCTCCTCCTGCCCAGCTCTCCAACCAGAAGGACTGCAGGTGGAGATATACCTCCATTCCTGAGCCAGGCCCTGGGACCCCCAGAATCACAGTCTGTCTCTAACAAAATGTGGACAAATACTCTGGTAGACTGGGTAACTTACCAACTCCCACAAAGGGCATCTCAGCTACTGATAACAGTGAATCAGAAAAAGCTATTCCTTTAACAAGTATTTGGTCAATTTCCTTCCATTGACCAGTGTCACCTGAGAGCTCCCTGAGCAGTCAGTCACATAATTTCAGAGCATAAGATGCATACTGGGGTCAGGCCCTTGCTGCCTCTGCATAAAGCATTTGCCATCCTCCTAACAGGGGCCCCACCTCCAGGCGCAGCTTAGGCCGCCCCTCCCCCACCCTCTCAGGCTTCAGACAGATTTTCCTAAATCACAGATCTGGCCCTGCCACTTCTCTGCTCCACCACATTTCATTACTCACAGAATAAAGACCAGACTCTGTGGCCTCTGCCCTCAGGCATTGCAACGCCTGGCCTCATCTCCCATTCCAGCATCCTTTTCCTTGTACTTCCTCACAGTCATCTTGTATCATCACTTGAGGCCATTCACAGGGCTGCCTCCTGGGATACCTTTTTCACATCCACCGATCTCTAAATATCCAAGTATCCCCTATCCTTCAAGACCCAGCTCCCATGCAACCTCCTCCATGAAGCCTTCCTGATGCTCCTTCGGCAGCATTACCCTGAGAACACATAAGGAAAATGCCTGGTCCAAACCAGACCTTTTCACAACAGTTTTTAAATGGCTCTAGCCTCATGGTTTTGGGACCGCTAGGTGATACAGAACTGACCCTTCTTACTGTTCCCTACAGCTGTATAGCATAAAGGTTGAGGGCAGAGAGAAGCCAGACTAACTGCTGGGGCTTGACCCCACCATCTGCAGCCCTGCTCATTACTACCTGTGTCACCTATGGCAAGGTACTAAAAGCAAAACAAAACAAAATGCCTCAGTTTCCCCATCTGTAAAATTAACTCTTGATAAAACTTACCTTCTAGGGAGTGTTGTGGGGTTCAGGGAGTTACACATAAAGCACTTAGAACAGAGTAGTGATCCAGGTGGAGTTTTCATTTCTACTCTCCCACTGCAGGGAAGCATGGGTCAACCACAGACTGACCATCAAGATAAAGACAGGACCACTTTTTGAAGATGATGGCCAGAAAAGGACCACCTCAAAGACCTGCTGTAAGGATCATACATACAAAGTGTTACATAGATGTGAGCTCAGAGTCAGTCATCAGAAATGCCATCTATTATTATGACACCCACATTAGGACAGACATGTAGTGTGTGGCTTCACTGGCTACTCTCTAAAAAGGGCAAAGAACCAGGACAAAGAATGCCTGGCCCCCCAACAACATGGTATCTCAGCCAGGCAACTTCTGCTCCAATTGCTACCTGCTCAGGGCTAGAGGTCCTGGATGGCAAGATCCCACCTGCTCTGCTGGAATCTATTCCTGACTGTCCCCAATTCTCTTTGCTCTGTGACCCCAAAATCCACCTGGGAATCTAAATTTGCTCCCCTTCCAGTCATGCTTAGGCACGGTTAACTCCTTAATGCCACCTTTAGCTACCTACTCAGAACCTGCTCCAGCCTGCCAATGCCTGCCCAGGGAACTCCTGGTCTTGGGGTCCATCAGTGCCCCCTACACTTGTAATACTGGAGGGTCCTGCCCTTTGCAGTTGGTGTCCTATCTGGGAATCTGGCTCTGCAGGGAAATGTTACAGCCTGCAGCTTCCCTCTGCCTTTGAAGATAAGATCACACATCTCAGGGTCCCCAGGTAGAAGTAAAGTTAGACTGGCTCTACTTGACCTCAGAGAGTCCAACAGAAGAATCTACAGAAAGAAAGAAGTCAGCCAGCAGAACTCCTGTAAACACCAAGTACTCAACAAACCTGTGTTAAACTGGAATGAACAGTAGACAAAACTTTCAAGCCAAGCTTTGCAAAGGAGTGGGTGGTTATGTAGCCTGGGAGGTGACAAATCCCCTCATCACTATAAGTTTACAAGCATGGATGCAGAAGGGCTGGGTTGGGTGATCCCCAGGCTTCCCTGGAACCCCAAACTAAGGTCCAGGACAGCCACTTTAACCCTTGGCTACATATCAGAACATCTTGGGACCTTCCAAAAATACTGATTCCCAGAAACCGTAGTTAGGTAGAGACCAGGGAACTGAGTATTTTCAAAAATGCTCTCCAGGTGATTCTAATATGCTAAGCTGGTCTAGGGTTCAGTGACACGATATGACACACAGTGAATTAGGTAAACACCTTCAGCCTCTTAGAACACAGAAATGTTCACCAGTGTTCAAAAATCTGCATTTTTTCCCTTGATTTATTCCTCATGAACACTCCTAGACTTAATCTGTTCTGTCAACACCGATTCATTAATGTCACAAACCTCAGAGCAGACACTGCAGGAAGGATTATTCTGACACTGGCCTGAGCCAGAAAAAGAGGAACACACAACAGGGGTTCAGAAAGGGTCTCTCACTGATTGAAGATGCAGGACAGAAAAGGTTGTGGGGGCGAGAGGGAAGAATCCTGTAAATTCATATCACTTGAATTGGACTTTGTCAGGTGTGGAAAAAATTCAAATGCCCAAAATAATGAAGTGTCCACATAGCATGTCTTCAAGTCTTACCCATCCTTCAAGTCTGAATGCCAAGTCTCCCCACTACCTCAGGCTCCAGTGCTTCTCTTCTCTCCTTAATCATTTACCTATCTCTCTATCTTGGCTTTGAACTTTTTCTGTCTTGCCTTAGAAGTATTTCTGGGCTTTTTTTAACATCCTCTCCTGGGCTCTGAGTTAAAGCACCAGGGTTTACTCATCTGATTTTCTGCGGGACTCAAGCCAGTGCTGGAGCATGGTAGGTATCTAAAAATGTTTTCTGCACAGATGATAGGATGTTGCATCCCCTTCTCCACAAAGGTTACCACTTGAAAGCTGAAACAGACACACCCAGATAAGGCCACAGAGGCAGGGCAGACGACAGTAAGTGGTTGCCCCAAATATATCCAGACAGAGCCCACTGATCCTAGAGAGAAGCCAAGTCCGCTGGCAGTAAGCTGAGGTTTTCCTGGCCTCATATCCCATCCACAGTGTCAGGTCTGGCATCCAAAGATGAAGTCTAATACTTTCCTCAGGTGTCAGGAGTTGAATGTGTAATAAGCACATGGGTATCTGCAGATAAAAAGTGTCATTTCATAAAGACAAGGTGAAATCATCATTATCATAATAGCTGATTAGATCTAAACACAGTCAGGGCAACACAGTCAAAATATTTACATCCATAAAGGCACCTGAAGAAATACAGACAGATCATAGAGTAAGCAATGAGGAGAAGATGTCCAGACACAGAATGGTCATTCAGAAAAATAAAATTAAAACCCTATCTCATATTCTGAAATCATCTCCAGACAGATTAAAACCTTGGTGTTAAAAAAGAAAAGGAAAGGAGGGGGGTAGGGAGGGAGAGAAAGGGAGAGAGAGAGAGAGAGAGAGAGAGAGAGAGAAGCAATCAGAGTATTAGAAGAAATTATACCTCAACACCAAAAATAAAAAAATGACCCAATTAAAAAAATGGGTGGAGGACCTGAACAGACATTTCTCCAAAGAAGACATACAGATGGCCAGCAGGCACATGAAAAGATGCTACATATCTCTGATCATCAGGGAAATGCCAATCAAAACCACAATGAGGTATCACCTCACACCAGTCAGAATGGCCACTCTCCAAAAGACGAGAAATAACAAGTGTTGGTGAGGATGTGGAGAAATGGCAACCCTCCTACACTGTTGGTGGGGATGTAAGTTGGTACAGCCACTGTGGAAAATAGTATGGAGGTTCCTCAAAAACCTAAAAATAGAAATACCATTCAACCCAATAATTCTACTTCTAGGAATTTATCCGAAGTAAACAAGAACTCTGATTTGAAAAGATATATGCACCCCTATGTTTATCACTGCATTATTTACAATAGCCAAGATGTAGAAACAACCTAAGTGTCCATCAATAGATGAATGGATAAAGAAGATGTGGTATGTATATACAATGGAATATTATTCAGCCATAAAAAGAAAACAAATCCTGCCATTTGCAACAACACAGATGGACCTAGAGGGTATAATTATGCTCAGTGAAATAAGCCAGGTGGAGAAAAATAATATCATATGATTTCACTTATTTGTGGAATATAAAAACAAAGCAAAACAGAAGGAACAAAACAGCAGCAGACTCATAGACACTGAGAAGTTGACTACTGGTTACCATGGGGGAGGGGCCAGATGGGGAAGGGGATTAAAGGGGCAAAAAGTTCTCAATCAGAATGTAAGTAGGTCATGGGGATAGTAGTAAAGAACAGAGAATATAGTCAATGACTTTGTAACATCTTTCTATGTTGACAGACAGTAACCACACTAGAGGGGGTGAGGATTTAATAATATGAGTAACTGTTGAAACACTGTGTTATGTATTTGAAACGAATATAAGTTGGTATATCAATGATTAATTAAAAAGAAGAAGAAAATAGGTAAACATTGGGGTAAGGAAGACTCCTCTAAGCAAAGCACTTGAAAAAAATCATGATGAACATTGAGAATGATTTAACTACGGAAAACAATTGAGTGTAAGCAACAACAGTCACCAGACACAGAACCAGACGGCAAATTGTAAACTTGTAAAAAATATTCTGCAACCTAAATGGCAGGCAAAGGGCTACCACCCTTAATCCACAAAGAGCTTTTACAAATCAATAAAAAGATACACCCCACAGTAGAAAGAACGAACAGAAGATATAAGTACACAATTTTAGCAAAGAAAAACAAATGGTCAATGCACATATATACCAGTAACCCAATAAATTGCAAATTGAACTGAATGACATTAGTGTAAAACAGGCATAAGCTTGTGAAGTCTTTCTAGAGTACAATTTGAAAGCATGCATTGAAATTTTACCTCTTATCCAACAATTCTCCTTCTGGGAATTAATCCCAGAGAAATAATTAGATTTATGTAAAGAATTAAGTTACAAAAATATTCATTACAGCACTGTTAAATTGCTGAAAACTAGAGAGAGCCTAAAAATGCAAACAGAATACTATACAGATATTAAACTACTGTTATTGAATGTTTAAGATAATGTAGACATCTTTCTGTTTTTAAGTAAAAATAAAAGAGATACGATTTTACTTAATATTTGTGGAGAAAAAAATGTATGTGTGTGTGTGCATATGTGTGTGTGTGTTGGGAAAAGGCTAAGTGGAAAAAGAGAGAAATGTTAATGGTGGTTTCTTTGAATTACAGAATTAGACTTGGTTTCCTAGTTTTTGTTTATCTGCATTTTCTATACCAAATTTGTTAGTTTTGTTAAAAGGAGAAGAAAAAAGTTACACTGAGATAAACACTGAAATAATATTGAAAAATCCAAGCTTGCAGTACTGAACAACTGCCTAAGTAGACAGCCAACTCACAACTGCCGCAAACGGAAGGGCAGGTAGGGGCTGCACCATTCCACAAATGCCACACGGGCCCCAAATCACATGCATGGCTTTGGAATGCACCAGAGGGATTATGGGACCGTCTGGTTCTCTGGGAGTGCACATCCAACAAAACAGTGAAGTTCCACTGTTAAGAACTTTCTGGTCATTTTCAGCTTTAGAAGTTAGCCAAGAAAGTTCCATTCCTCCTCCTTCTGTTTGCTCCCCACTGTAGCCCATGTACTGGTGAGCCCCATATAAGGGAGAGCTTCCCCAGCAATCACAAGTGTTCAGTGATGAAATGCTCTGCACTTAGTACAACAGGCAGCCTCTAGCCATTCTCTGAAGACTTACCCATGGCACTCATCTTCACCCTCCATGGTGCCCAGCTCAGGCATGCAACAAACACAGCAGGCTGCCTCTTTTGAATTTGGAGAACTGGACAATTTCAGACCAGTGGCGGATGAGGTCCTTCACACCCCACCCTCTGCCACTTTCCTCTATCACATGAAGTTACACCAAGGCAATACTTATAGGTTCTGGGCGTGCCTGCATGCCCACAGCAGCGCCCCCCTTCCAATTTCCAGCACTGCAGACAGGACCGTTTCTGTCTGGGATACACCATCTACACCTTCCTCTGGATACACCTCCTATATGGCCTCTACTTCTGGGTGGTTTTCCCAGCCCCAGACAGAAGCCACCCATGCCTTCTCTGGGTTCTCAGGAGCCTCACAGCTTGAACATGTCTTGCTCTTAGTCCCAGGACTCAGTTGCTGGATCAAACCTCTTAGCTGAACTGTGACTGCTCCTGGGGTCATCCCCGTCTCAACTGATGGCAACTCATCCTTCTGGATGCTCAGGCCAAAACCTTGGAATTATCTTATCCTTGACTCACCTCCCCCCTCACACTTCCATTTCATCTGTCAGGAAATCCTGCAGCTCTACCTTCAGGACACATCCTCATTCTGGTCTCTGCATCACCCACTGCTAGTGCCCCAGTCCCTGTGGCTACAGGTCCCCCAACTGGTCTCATCACTCATCCCCTCCAGTCTATTCTCTACTAGGTAATCAGGGTGATCCTCTCAAAACCCAAGTCAGAATCTGTCATTTCTCTGCTCAGAATCCTCCACCGACTTCCTGTCTCACCCTGAGTTAAAGTGAAGGACCCTTTCAGTTCTCAGTGGCCCACCTCCCAGACTTCTTCTGCCCTACCTCCTTCCCACCTGCTCTGCTCACCTCCCTGAAGCATGCCATCGCACCCAGAAGCAAAGGCCTCTCTGACCATGCATCTAAAATAGCATCCCACCCCAAACTTGGCCCATCCTAACCTCCATCCTGCTTTACTTTTCTCTACATTCTCTACCTGACATATTATATTTGCTTGGCTTCTCCCATGAGAGGGCAAACTCATTTTGCTCTATTTTGTTCACTGCTATATCCCCAGCACCTAAACAGAACAATACCCAACATGCAGCCAGCTCTCAACAATGTCTGTTGAATGGATGAATGCGGAGAAGGACTTGGTATCTATGGGCTGTCAGAGCCCAGCAGGTAAGTAAAGACCCATCAGTGGCCCGGTCCACCCACTCCACCCACCTGTCAAGTCACTTCTCCCCTCATTGCCCTGGGGAAGCCCCTTTCTGACCATTGCTCTAAGTGCTGCTTGGAAAACTTGAAGCCTGAGTCATTCCCCAGAGCCCTGACTAATTCTGTCTTCATCCCTTGCCCACCTCCAAGATCCTTCCTCTATGGCATAATAGGAAATCCAGAGAGAGCTCCCCTTGGAGAAAATGGAAAGGAACTGAATAATTTAGAGGAAAATTCAATTCTTTCTGGCTCAGCAGTTGAGAAAGCACAAACTCTCAGGAAGTTAGTGACTCTGAAAGTGAAACATTAATAGAAATATTACTGGAAAATACCAAACAGGAAGAGAAGGAAAATTCCATTGTGGAAGAAAGGTCCTCTGTTGATGCTCCTTAATGGTCTCAGTAAAGCATTTCAGAATCAAAACATGGAAAGAACCGGAAATCAATCAGGCTGTCACCCTTCCTGTGGACTGGAGCTTTGGCCAAGCTACCTCCACACCACCCCAGCATAACTGCCACTGGCTCAGCTAGTACCTGCTGTGACAGGACATGCTCTACTCCTTCCTGAAGCTTCAATTTTTCCATCTGTAAAATGGGGGTTAACAATATCTTCCTCAAAGAGTGACTGTGAGAATCCAATTAATTATGGATGTGAAAGTGCCCTTTCAAGATGTGGAATACTTACATAAATGTAACAATCAGTCATTCCTACAATGCTAACATGAGATTTTTGTAAGATGTAAGTCTAGCCACAAATAAGGCAGAGAAAATTCAGGCATGAGATTGTGCAGTCTGAGGTGGCATGGTGAGGTGGTTAAAAACAAAGTCTCTGGAACTGGCTTTAAATCTCATCTCTGCCACTTATTGGCAGTGTGACCTTAGACAAGTTAGACCTCTCTGTGCCTCAGTTTTCTCACATGTAAAATGGGAAAGACAGTAACACCTACCTCAAAGGGCTTTGGAGGGGAGTAAAAGAGTTGATAAATATAAAGCCTGACTCAGTATGTGCAATGGCACTACTGGCTAATATTGTAGAAAGCTCCCTCAGTTCAAGTGACTGCTCTTTCTTTAATCAAATGCTTCCTCCTCCAGGAAGCCTTCTCTGCTTCCCTCAGTTGAAATGAACACCCTCCTCACTGTGCTTCTCCTTTGGCTCCATGGAACCAAGGCTCTTCCCAGAACAGCCTCTGTACCAGGATGGCTCTTAGCTTATCTACACCACTTTGTTTATAGATAAATAACGATCTGTTCTAACCCTGGTTCCTGTGTCCTCACCAGAAGATAAGCTGCTATGGGCAGGCACTACCCACTCCTGGTTCATCCTTATATTCACACCACTCTATGGCAATTCCTCAGTCAACAAAGGCCAAACAGAACTTAAGAAGTCAGGTGGCAAAGACCACTGCAGCTTTTGTCTCCATCCCCTTGAGAAAATTCCCACCCCTCTATCCAACATTAGAAAGCTGGAGGTAGGGGTGCTGCCATCAGCCAGTCAGTATCCCAGCTCTCTGCTTCAAAGCCACAAATTCCAATTTGCTTTCTAGAGCCAAACATGATCTAACCCTGCCATGTAGACTACTCCTAAGTCTTGACTCTTCTAGCACAAGGCGTGAAAGTCAGCTCCAAGCTCAAATATCCAGGGGAGTACTTGACCACAGGCAAGGTCAGCTCTGCTAAATAACCAGAGGAAGCCACATGTGTTTCAAATTTGCCTTTTAATGCCCATTTTATGGGTCAGAAATGCTTTGGGGGCATGAGAGGACAGGGTCAAGTCTGGGGGATTAAATCCAGGGAAATCAGGCATGTTCTGAGATTGTTAGATTAGAGGACAGTCACCTATCTACTTTAAGGAAACTTGGGTTACTTGTTGACAAGGGACAAAGTACCACCAATTTTTTCCTAAAACAGCACATACAGCCTCACCAATCCTTGGAGGGAGAGAATGCTTGGTGTTAGAGTGAGAAGACATGACAGTTACAAGACACATATTTTGTGCAGCTGTCCCTTGGGAAGCGCCAACTCTGTGCACAGAATTTCTCTATAAAATAACTCAAGTGCTGCATTAACATCTCATTTATGGAACTAAGAGGCAGATGAGGGCGGGAGAGAGAAAAGCCGGCACTGGGGCCTCTTCTGGGGACCACCAAAGACAAAAATGAAAGGGATGGGAATTAGGGCAGAGAGGCAAGAGGGACATTAAGAGAGGGGAAGAGGAGACACACAACAACAACAAAGTTCAGAAAATATCAGTCTTATGATCTCCATTTAGACTGTGGAAAATAGTGGAACAAACTGATAAAAAGCATATAGGCTTCGAATTCAGACTGCACAGGTGTGACCTTGGCTCTGTCACTTGGTAGCTATGTAACATTAGGCAAGTCATTATCCCTAAGCTCAGTCTCTTTATCGGAAAAAAGGGGGTAATACCACCTGTGATAGGTGGATGGCACTGAAGGTTCTGATTAATGGCCTGCCTGTATGCCTGCCCTTTGCCATGGGGTCTTGCAGCCCCTCCTCTCTCCTTGAATACTAGCCAGCCCTGGGACTTGCTCTGGTCAACAGAATGCAGCAGAAGGGACAGCGTGCCAGTTCCAACCTCAAGACACTTTATAGGCTTCTGTTCTTCCTTGGAACCCTGCCACCATCAGATGAACAAGTCTAGCCTGCTGGAAGATGAACAACCACATGGAGCAGAGCCTAATTGCCTGAAAAAGGGCCATACTAAAGCAACTGTCCCCCAAACATGAAGAAAGCCCCACTAGGATCAGCAGGGCTGCACACCCCATCTGACCATAGAGCCTAAGTGAGCCCAGCTGAAAACAGAAAAACTACTCACTTGACATGTGGGCTCATGGACAATAATAAAGGCTTATCGTTTGAAGCAGGGGTTGGAAACTATAGACCACAGGCTGCCTGTTTTTCTAAATAAAGTTTTATTGGAACACAGCAAGGCCATTTAATTTCTATACTGTCCATGGCTGCTTTCAAGATACAATGGCAGAATTGAACAGATGGAGATGTTTGTCCTGCAAGCCTAAAAATATTTACTATCTGGCCCTTCAGGAAAAATTTGCTAACCCTTGGTTTAAAACCACTGAGTTTTAGGGTAATCTGGTATGCAACAATAGTGAACTGATAAAGTAACTAAACCTCTTCTAGGGTGATTGTGAGCATTAAATTACAATTAAATGGTTAGCATGAAGCCTGGGGAATATCTTTGTCTTCTGGGAAATCAGTGGGAAAAACTGGATTTGATAAGCAGCAGTTCTCTCGCACTACTTTCAAGAGACAGGCCTTCAAAGGAGAAAGTGTCCCAAGCCAAACCACAGCTCCCAAGTCTGGTTTTTACCTTTCCAATTACTTTCTAAGAACTGGAGAATGTGGCCATTAACCAAATGGAAATGACTGACAGCTCACGTTTGAGTTCAATCAAGCCACACATTAACGATTTTATGAGAAAAGGACCAAAAGACAAGCCACAACTCCCAGCATAGCATGAGGCACTCTCGTACCTTTGTGGCTCCAACCTCACTCTGCTGTCCTCCACCCCAACTGCCCTGCGCTGCTGAGCCTCCTGCTAGTCTCTCCCAAGCCTCCAGGCCTTGACACAAACTGTTCTATACCTTCTGCATGGACAGTCCTCCTCCTCATTTCTCTGCCTGGGAAATTCCCACTCATCCTTCTAGAGTCAGCTTAAATGTCACCTCCTCCTGAAAGCCCTCTTTGACTTCCCAAGCAGAGATGATACCTTCCCAGCCCTTTGCTTACATTTCTGTCTAGTATTCCTCAGGTTGCCATATTGTTCATTAACTGTATCATTCTCCCAGACTGGACCTTGAGATGCTGTATTCAAAGGCAAATTAAGAAGCTTCCTTCTTGGAAAGGGGGCCACCAGTTACTCTCTCTGAATTCCTCCTGTTTAGCAGGTCTCTCAGAAACTACTTGCTGCATGTTTAAAAAAAAAAAAAAACATTAGACATTATACTACTTATTCCTTAGGAAACATTTTATTTAACTTAACTCTGTGGATGCTGACAAATATAAAGTGCTAGTGCACATTAGCATGTATTCAAAACTCAGGAAACTGATGTCATGATGCATCCTGACTTTCTTAGTTAACTACAACTATGATAAAAGAAACAAGACTTCAGCAGAAAATACAACTGGATGAGAGCTGTTTGGCTGCACAAAAGGGGACCTACCAAGTCACTAGCTTCTTTGTCATCACTACTTTTTTATAAAGACAGTCTGAAGGAATAACATTTCTACCTACTAAAGTTTTGTTTTCTCTTCCCAGGAGCTCAGGCCTTGTCTTTCATGTGGACTGTATTGCAGTTGTCCCCTAACTCTGACCTCATCTCTCCCAGATTATGGCAGCTGTTTACAGTCTTGATGCTCCTCAACCATGGCTGAGTCCATCTCTTTCCTGGCTCAGTGGTCTTTAAGAACTCCACTGTGGGGTCCAAACTCAGCCCCCACTTATCTCATATTGTCATCTCCCATTCCCCAAGTGAGGCCCACTGCAAGAAAGCTCTAAATTCCAAGAACACACTCCATATTGAGCTTTAGTATATACACGTACACACATGTATGCCCACATATACATGTATGCACACACTTACACACACATGTGGGCACACATACAGCCCTGACACGTTAAGTGCTACTGCAGGCTGCTGTCACCCCTCCCCGTGCACTGGGATTCCACTCCCATGTCTACATTCAGCTCAAAGCTGCCTTCTAGGTGAGGACCTCAATCAACTCCCCAAGACAAAAACACTGGGAAACAAACAATGAAAAGACAATGTGTGTCGATCTCCTCCAGAGGCTTAGGCCAGAGACTACTGACACCCTTATCTCCCTCTGCTCCTAGCTCACCCTCATACTGAGAGATCTCTGGGCACAAAATAAGTGCAGGATCAAGTTGCCTAAATGAAAACACAGTTCCTCTTGCACATGATTCTAAAAGGGAAATGCCCAAGGCTGGATGCTAGTGGTGGTTGAGGAAACGTGCATGTACGCCCCAGGACTCACATGAGAGAACAGAAAGATGATTAAGTGTGTGACAGAGGGAGGGACAGAGACTGTGGGAGGCAGGAGATAAGCAATGGCAGGAGCACTGGAAGCCATGAATGGAGATTTGTGGAACAGCAGCTTCTCCTCCATGTCACAGAAACTCTCCACTCAGGACCAATGTTACAAACAAAGGGCCTGGTAGCCAGTGGGGCATTCAACAGCCCTATGAGTTCTTGCCCTATCCTCTAACAACTGTTAAAAGGAAGTTGGGCCTGAGACTAAGTGGGATGTGAGAAGTGAGTTTTCCTGGATCCAGGGATGAAGGGCAGAAGGCAGGCTCAGGGGTGTTCAAGGCTGCATTTACAGTATGCCTCGACTTCCAAAAGCTGTCCTTGCTGGATGTAATGTGGAAACCAGGCTGCCTCCTAAATGCCTGACCAGAAGTGTGGGATGGGTGTTGGTCCCGGATTAGGAGGAAGCACTACATAGGAGGCAGAGATGAGGGCGGAGTTTCTGCATCCAGCAGCAGCTCCTAGCAAAGATCCAGAGGGAGAGTTAAGAAGCCACTGGTCCTCTAAGTGTGGTCTCAGGTCAAGCAGCAAAAGATCATGGGGCAACTTGTTAGAAATGCACATGCTTAGGCCTGCACCAGGCTTGGTGGATCGAGCACTGCAGGGGATGGGTCCTGGCAATCTGTGTGCCTTTTTTTTTTAATTGAAGCATTGTTGATACAATTTCAGGTGTTCAACATAGTGACTCATCAATTATATACATTGCTAAATGCTTACCAGGACAAGTGCAGTTCCCATCTATTCCTATGCTAGACTTTTCAAGACCATGACTTGTTTATAATTGGAAATCTGTATCTTTTTATTCCTTTCACCTATTCTGCCTCCACCCTCCCCTCCCCTGTGGAAACCACTGTAGATCAATGTTAAAAACAAAGGGCCTGATACCCAGTGGGGCATTCAACAGCCCTATGGGTTCCTGCCCTACCCTCTAACAACTGTTAATTTTGTTCTCTGTATGAGTCTGTTTCTGTTGTTAGTTTATTAGTTTTGTTTTGTTTTAATTCCACTTGTAAGTGAAATCATATGGTAATTGTCTTTCTCTGTCTGACTTATTTCACTTAGCATAATACCCTCTAGTCCATTCCATGTTGTCCCAAATGGCAAGATTTCATTCTTTTCTATGGCTGAGTAATATTTTATGGTATACATATATATCATATATTCTTTATCCATTCATCTATCAATGACACTTAGTTTGCTTCCCTATCTTGGCTATTGTAGATAATGCTGCAATAAACATAGGAATGGATTTATCTATTTGAATTAGTGGTTTTCTTTTCTTCAGGTACATAAGAAGTGGAATTACTGGGTCATATGCTATTTCTATTTTTAGTTTTTTGAGCAACCTCCATACTGCTTTCCACAGTGTGTGCACCACTTCACATTCCCACCAACAGTGTACCAGGGTTCTGTTTTCTCCACATCCTTACCAACACTTGTTATTTCTTGGCTTTTTGATATTAGCCACTGTGATTGGTGTGTGGTCCTGGCAATCTGTTTTAACCAGCCCTACCGGTGCTGGTTTGAGAACAACTGTGTAGTGCGACTCTTGCTGGCTGTCTCCACTCCTTGTTAGAAAGAACATCTGGTAGCCGCAATATCTCGATCTCTGGGATTGGAACAATTTCTCAAAAGATCAAAGGGCTCAAAGTCATAACCTAATAAGTGGAATGCAGCCCAGAGAGATCTTTTTCAGAAAAACCTTACCTGCTCACTTCATTTAGCAGCTAAATGCCTTCATTGGCCGTCACTGTGCTTAGCTTACAAGGTCTTCCCTGACCCAGGTCCTGCTGCCCCTCTGGGATCCTGCCCAACTCTAACCCCTCAGTTCCAGCCACAGGGATCTGTGGTCCCCTGAAGCGCCAGTTTCTCTTCCGCAGTCAACTATGGTCCCCACTCCACCCCCAGAATAACGGGCTTCCCTGACCACCCCCAGCTTCAGCCCTCCTCTAACACAAGTCCCCATCACAGCACTCATGCATGCCGTAGCCTGGGCCAGGGCATTCACTGAGAGGCCCTCCAGCACCCAGCAGGGAAGGACACAGAGAAGACCTATGAGAAATACCTGAGGGCAAACTGAAGCCAAGTCTTTACACACTTAACATTCCAGCTATAAAACATAATATTCCTCAGTATTTGAAATAACTTTAATTGTAATTAGAAAAAATGATTACTAAAGTTTTGAAAACCATAAAAGAAGGCTTAGTGAACAGGCAGAACCACAAGCACTGGGAAAGAAAGAGTTGCCCACCTGGGAGGTAGGTCAAGGGTAACAAGGGGGGACACAGGGAGCTCAGCACTGTGGTAGCTATGAATCCTTCAGAGCTAGGCCAGGCTTACCTCACATATTCCATACCCAAGAACTTCAGGTTTTCTCAGGCCAGCACCTAGCCAAGCCTGAGCCATACATAAGACAGCAGGGGGCCCTTTTGGTGTTTCCCTCATAGATCAACCTTAAGCTCATGATCCTGGGTGCTCCCAGAGAAAATCGCCCCTTTTCCCAAGGCAGTACCTGGGTGGCCACCTGGCTCCCAGCTCCTCATCTAGGGGAGGCATCCTGGATGCTTAGGAAACCCAGAGTCCATGCTTCCCCAAAGTGGCCCCAGAGGGAGGTTCCACACACTGCCTGTTTCGCCTTCAGCAGACCCAGTAGGGATGGGTTACTTCAGGAATATGGCAACTCCAGGGCAGGAAGCCAGGCAGAAAAATAAAAGGAGGGACATATCCCTACTCCTCCTACCTGGAAAACAAAAAAGACCCCTTTCCAAGCACCAGCTGGCAGGTAGAAGCCTGTCTTCCTCCTGTCTGGACATCCAGTTCTAAAAGGAACTCAGACTCTTTATCAGTTTTCTCCCAGTCAACACCTGGGCAAAAGTTTACCTTTGGGAGGTTGGCGGTAGGTGGGGAGAACAAGAGGGACAGTGGCCTGACAGCCATCACAGGGCACTGGGCCTCAGATGTAATCAAAACACTTCCCCCACCCAAAGTAGACAGAACAAGTACTATTTTATGGGGGAAGGGACGGTGTCACAGGAGTGTGAAGGGGGAGGAGAGGGCCCAGTCTGTCTCTAATTAACTGGCGTGTTTCAAAGGTTGGGGGGGATCAGGATGGCATGATACCTCAGGGACAGGAGCTGTCACAAAGTCGCGCCCCCTTAACCCTGGGACAGCATGGGGTGTGGTGGGGTCAGGAAGGAAGAAGGTGAGGATTGCAGGGGTGGGTCTCTTTCCAGCCAGACTGAAAGACGGACCCCCTCATGCGCGACGGGAGGAACTGACAGAGGAGCGCATCTCAACCAGAAAAGCACGCGTGGGGGTGGTTCCCAGTGCAGCTCGGGTACAATAGGCCGCCTGGATTTGGAAACCTGGCGCTGGGGATGGGGCGGGGCGGGGCAAGCCAGGGATTTACATTATACACGTTTAGAGAGAGCCGGTCCGGATCTGCCACCGAGAATGCTGTGTAACAGCGGGCGAGTCCTTTCCTGGCCCTCAGTTTCCCATCTACAGAGTGGGAGAAGTTGGGGGAGGGAGGGCAGAGAAGAGTAAACTCTCCTTTAAGTCCGTGACAGCTCTGACTCTGACTTAACCCCCGGGGGGCGGAGGTTAAGGGCCGGCTGGGTGTCTCCGGGACGAGCGGGGCGGGGCGCGCTCGTCAGGCTACTTCCGAAGAGGGCACCTGGCTGTGGGCTCAGAGATGGGACATTTTGGGAGCAGCAGCAAAACAGACTGTCAGAAGGCCGGCGATCCAGAGGAAAGAGCGTGCAAGGGGGCAGAATAGGGAAGCAGCGTGGGAGCCCTGACTCCAGGGTCCTAGCCTGAAGTTGAAACGGGGCTCGTAATCAGAGCTGTGCCTCAGTTTCCTTGTGCACAACAATGGCTCTGGAACATCGGGAGAGGCCAGGTGCCTTACCTTGTCCTTCTTGCCGGCCCCGCTCTCCTCCGCGGCCGAGGAAGCACACTTGTTGAGCAGTTTCTTGCCACCGCAGGCTGTCGGGCTCCAGGTGCGGCCGCCCGAGCAGGAGACCCCCGGGGGATCTCCCACACCGCCCGCTGCGCTCTCCACCTTGATGAGCCGGTGCTTGGGGGAGATGTAGCGCACCTCGGCCGGCGTGGCGGGCCGCCGCTCGCTGCTGCTGCGGTAGAGGTGCGGGGAGCTCGAGGTCGAGGACGAGGACGCGGCGGCGCCCGCGCCGGAGGAGGCACAGCAGCAGCCCGCGGCGCCCGACGCGGACGAAGCCGAAAAGGCGCGCTGGCCGCCGCCCGGCTCCACGCCACCCCCGCAGTAGTCCAGGCGGCACATGGCGCGCAGTTTGCGGAGCGAGGAGCCGGGCCCGTTGTAGGGGTCCTCGAAGTCGCGCTCCTTCTGTGCGCGGTAGGCGCGGATGAGATCGCTGGTACTGCCGCTGTCGTCGGGCAGCGATCCCGACGAGGCCGAGAAGCAGGAGGCGGCAGCCGTTCCGCAGGACGCCGAGGCGGCCGCGGGGGCCTGCGGCACAGCTTGCGGGGGCTGCGAGGGCCGCTCGCCCCGGCGCCGCTGCTCGCGGTAGTCTGGCCGCGGCGGCTGCGGGGGGCTCTTGGTCTTGCTGTTGCCCAAGCTGAAGTACTTGTTCAGCCACTTGGCCATGGCGAGAGGCCGCCTAGGGCCGCGGCGCGGGAGCCCGGTCCGCCGCCGCGGCCATTCGGGGGGCAGCGCTGCCGCCCAGGTCCCTCGGCGCCCCTGCCCCGGCTGGGGGCGTCCGGGGCGCCGGCTTCCGACGCCAAGTTCAAGTTCTCTCCGCCGCCTCCTGCCGGCCGCTCACGAGCTCCGGAGGCTGCAGCCCCGCCTTCCGCCTCCGTCGCGCGTCGCCCGGGCTTCGGATCTCGTGCCCCGCGAGCGCGCGTCTCATGGGATCCCGGCCCGCGGCTCCTCGGAGAGAGAAAGGCTCAGGTGCCCCCTTCCTCCGACGTTCTAGCCGTGCGCTTAGCTGCGGAGCGCCCTCCTGCCCCGTCGAAGCCACAGCCTCTGCCTTGGCCGGGATCCGCGGCTGCTGCGGGAACTTGTCAGCGTCCTCGGCCCCCCTTCTTCCTTCCAGAGAGCGCCGGGGCGAGCCCGGCCCCGCAGCCAGAGAGCAAGCGGGTGGGAGAGCGAGCGAGCGACGGAGGGAGGCAGCCGGCGCCCGCCTGAGACCGCACGCCCGTGCCCGTCCCGGCGGCGCCTGCCGCGCCGCTGCCGCGGCCTCCCGACCCGCCGCGTGTGTCACACTCCGGCCGCCAGGGCCCGCCCCGCGCCACGGCCCCGCCCCCTCCGGGCCCGCGCGCGCCCCGCCCCCCAGGCCCCGCCCCGCCCGCCCCACGGGCCCGGCCGCCAGACCCCGGTCCAGGCCCCGCCCTCCTCGCGCTCGCGACCTCCTCCCGCTCACCGCTCCGCAGCAGCACTCGCCACCTCCCGCGGCCGCCTTGGCGCCAGCCCCCGGGTCGCGCCTGAGAGCGCCAGGGTCCCGCGGCGCTGCGGGCCCCGCCTTGCTCGCTGCCCGCCACCGCCTAGGGCGAGAGGTTGCTAGCAGGAGCCGGCAGCGCGAAGAGGCCAAACCCGTCCGCATCTCCTGAGGCCCGCGCGCTGGAGCACCTCAGAGATCCCCGCTGTTAGGGTGAGGTGCGGAGGTGGATTAACACTAAACATTTCTAGCTCACGGCGTGGCCTGCGCAGAGGAAATGCGGTGCTGAAGATCCCTTAAGGACAGGGTGTTTATCCCCTTCTTAAAGGGACGGAGACTCCGGTTCGAGCCCCCAGTGCCAGATATTCGGAGGAATCTGTGCTGAGTGCATGAGCAATCCGGATGACCGACGCGGCCTGGGTAGGCGGCAGGGGCCCGCCCCTCGCCAACCCCGGAGCTAAGCTAAGGGGAGGTCGGTACGTTTGTTATCATTTCACCTCTGAGGGAGTCGGGACTTATCCCTGTTCACTACCAACCTAAGACCCGGAGGAAGGTCACCCAGGTGGGCCTGGATGCCAGTTCCCTGCCTGCTACTGCCTTTGATTATTAAGCGAAAGTGAGGAAACTGAGGCCAAGGCAGGGGGGCACAGCTTGCTCAGTGAAGCCTTTCCTGACAGGCAGCATGCCCGGTTGAGACAGAAGAGCTGTCTGGAAATGAGGTAACTGCCAGTAGAGTCGTTGCTCCTTTGAATTTGGCTGGGCAAGCCCCAGAACATCATTTACCCTAATGTGTGAGATCTAAGACCTGAGATCTGAGAAATTCTCTAAAAAGGCTGATATACTAATGGTATCCCAAATCATTAGTAATCTTCACTTGCCATCTGTATATGATGGATAGTTTTGGAGTCTATTTTTTCCCAGTATCCTGTAAAGGAAAAGTGGGACCTATTGGGCGGGGCAGGGGCGGTGGGGGTGGGAGTAGCAAGGCCAGAGGCTTTTTTGGCCAGGACACAACCCTGGCTATGCTGGAGGTACAGGGCAAACTCAGTCAGACTTTGGACATGGAGAGCTGGAAAACTTGCTTCTTCCTGTGCCTGAGGCCACACAGAACCAGGACTCCAACTCAGGTCTTACTCTGAAGCCTGTGCTCTGACCTATAGCTACATGGGGTGGGGGTATATGGGGGATGCAGTGGAATTGACTGCAGACTGTTCTTCAGGATCAACCTATTTGCCCTCTCTCTCTGGTCGGACAAGACTGCCATCCTCTATGAGCCAGTTAAATTTTCCAAACGCACAATATGACCTGCCACAATCACAGACACCATCACCAACTACACAGCCCCTTCATTGCCTGAGATCTACTTATTTAGCATTTCATTGGAAATAATTTAGGGAGTGTGTGTATAAGAGAGAGAGTAATGTGTCTGGCAGATCGTGGGGGGGACCCAGAAGTTACGCTGGGCTAAGAAGTTTATTTTGGGTATCCCTAGACTTAAATATCTCAAATTACCTTTTAAATCACTACTCTGCTACATAAGCACTTAATTATCCCTCAAGTAAGGGAGGCCCAAATAGAAAACCTGAAAGGCAAGGCATCCTCATCATAAGCCCCACCTTTCAGCCAACCACAAATCCTGTCTGGCTTCCTCCCTTTCCATCTCTGCTTCTGTGCTCTGGAAGGAGGAACAACTAGATCCTGGCAACAGGCCAGGCCACTCGGACAAGAAAGTCCTCTCCAGGGTCTGGAAATTTGTTCCCTGCATGTGGGTTGCACATGGAAGAGTTATCTCTTCCTTTTCCAAAGGTTTGGGAAGAGAAGTTATATTTCACAACTTATTTTTTCCATTTTGCTTTCAGCGGGCCATGGGGTCAGACCCACTTTTCCATGTGATGCCTCGGCTGGGGTATAATTTGCAAGACAAAATGACTGTAATGCTATAGTATTATGCCAAGAACTTTCAGAGCACTTGTGTATTTGCTCACCCCCTACACATTCTGTATATAATTAACCCTGCTTAGCATCCCTGCAGTATGGTGTTATTTCCAGTTTATAGATGGGGTACCTGGTCTAAGGTAGTATTTATTTCAAGCAGGCAAAAAAGCATGAGTGTTTTCTTTGGGAACTAGTAGAAACACACCTTACAAGACTCAGATTCTGAAGGGAACCAGAAAAGTTTCCTAAGGACAATGTTGGAGAAGCAGTTTGTGTGTTGCATGGTTTGAGGAGACAGGGACTTTTAGGAAAAGAATCAGAGCTCTACAGAGGGTTAGAGCTGGACAGTCTCTCTTTTTCAGAGAGCCAGCTACTCCATTTCACAGAGGGAAGACTGGGACCAGTGAAGGAAGGTACTGAGTCAAGAAGCACAGCTGAGATTGGCACCCAGTCTTGACATCACAAACTCAACACTATGCCCACCATTCTCAGCAGTTTTCAGTTTCTTGTCCCTGACCCTCACCCCACTTTGTGTTCAATTTTCTTATTGGAAGGTTTGGTTATAGCCCTGTTTCTGTTTCTGCCTGTCTAATACTCTCATTTTAGAGCAAGGTGGGGACATGGCAACTCTTTTCTCTGCATCCTCCTATTATCTGGAGGTAGACTATACCACTGGTAGGAGGCCTGGAGACATGGTGCCACCAGCCCAAAGGAAGCATCTACTTCTTTCAGTTCAGTCCATCAAATGTTAAGAGTCTGGGCTAGAAGTATGGATTTGGAAGTCATTAATGCTCAATGAAGATCTGAAGCAAAAACCCTCAGTCATCTTTGACACCTTTCCTTCCAACTCAAAGCATCAGCAAGGAATATGCAGAATTTTAGCCCTTCTCACCACCTCCATTGCTCCCTCCCCAGTCTAATACCCTTCATCTCTTGCCTGGATCATTGCAGGCGTCTCTTACCCATTTTCCTGCTTATGTCTTGACACAGCAGCCAGTGATCCTATTAAAAATGAATTTGTTTATGTCCCTCCTCTGCTCAAATCTCCCATTAAGTCCCCATTTCTCTAACAGTAAATGCCAAAATCCTTCCAGTGATGGGTAAGGTTTTAAATGATCTTGTCCCCTTAAATTTCCAATTTCATTTTATACTGTCCTTTTTCCTGCTCCAGCCAGGCTGCCTCTTTACTATTTCTTTAACACTCTCACTTTGGGGCCTTTATACTACATCTCCTTTGCCTGAAATTCTTTCCCCTAGCTGTCCCCATAGCTCAGCCTTCACTCTCTTAAGGTTTTCATTTAAACATCACACGCTCAGTGAGGCATCCCCTGGGCACCAAAACTAGAATTGTTCTCCCAACTCAACACTTTCTCCTTCTTCCCTGCTTTATTTTTCTGAGTATTACTCAGTCCTATTTCACACACACAGCACAGTTCACTATTTTCCTTGTTTATTCTTTGTCTTGCTCCATAATGGGCAAGGGACCTTTGCTTTTTGTTAACTGCATATCTCCAGTGTGTAGAACAGTGCCTGACACCTAGTAGGTATGTGATAACTATTTGTGGAATGAATGAGTGAATGTGAGTCGTTGATCATAGAGGGTAGCATGGCAGAGAACTAAAGCTTGATATCTCTGTCTGCCTCAGATGTGGTGCTAGTGTCTGTTAGCTTTGGTCTGGAGCTAGGAGCTTGTCGGACTTGCTACATTTTTAAAATAGATGTGTTCTGGGGTTCTGTTCTAGACCATGTCTCTTAAGCAGAGGAAGCAGAATGAGGTTCATCCCTGGCTTCCCATCATCCAGAGGGGACTCCAGGAAAGTTGCGGCGTCCAGATAGCCCCTTCCACACAAGTCCCAGTCATGCACACATACAAGCCTGTCCTGTGTCAATGAGCCAGCTCTGTTGTTCCCTCCACCTCAGGTACAACTAATCTTAGGAATCTCATTATGGGTCAAAAGATAATCCTCTATACCTAGATTAAAGGCTGTGTTGTGACCATTATGGCACATTGAGCATTGAGCCAACAGTTTAATTGAGCTGTTTATGCTGTTGCCTTGATCTTTTCCCAGAGAATTTACAACTAATTGCGAGTGTCCTCTCCCAACATGCTTTGCCTATAGTTTGCTTGTGCCAAATCTCACTTCTCTTTGTGTTACCCAATTATGGGCTCTCCCTCACAGCTGTCTCTGGCTGGTACCACTTCCAATCCACTTCCTCTCTGAGGTGGCCATTAACAATATGGCCCTGAGCATGGCCATATTCCAGGACAGCCTCTGTGATACCTGTAACAGTAAAAAGAGGGGTAGAGGTGAGGACTGGGGCAGTAGAGAGGGCAGAAATCATACCTCTTTGAAGTCCCCTCCAGGCAATGGACAATAACCCCCCCAAGAGAAAGGTATAAATGTCTTTAGTGCAGTTAAGTGTGATGGAAGGAAAAGAGTTGTGGAGTAAGGTTGAGATTCCTGAGTTCTTATCCTGGCTTTCTTCTGATTTCCTAGGTGACCTCTGGGGTCTCAGTGTTAATGTTTAGGAAATGGGAGCTGGCAGATCATTATTTTTCATTCTGTGTTATGGAAGCATCTAAGGGTAGGGTTGCCAGATTTAGCAAAACAAAACAGGAGTAACAAAAAAAGGACACCTATGCAATTTTGGGGACATATTTATAATAAAATATTAATTGTTTATCTGCAGTTCAAATTTACCTGGGTGCCCTATATTTTATCTGATGATCTTACTCAAGGGTCCCTGCTGGGGATTAGGAGAGCTCCCCACCCCTAGCCCAGTCTCTGCTGAAGAAATGAGAGCAGAATTCTCAACCCTAGCTGGACATTAGAGTCACCTACAGAGCTTATACAATTCCTGGAGACCAGTCTGTATTCCAGACCAATCAAATCAGAATTTCAGAGGGTGGATTCAGGCATTTGTAGTTTTTTTTTTTTAACTCCTCAGGTGAGTCTGATGTGCAGGCAGTTTTGAAAACCACTGGACTAGACCAGGGGTTCTCAAACTGGGGTCCCTGGATCAAAACATCAGCCTTACCTGAGAACCTGTTAGAAATACAGATTGTCTTTCTGACTTCCAGACCTTCAGAAACTGGGAGTTGTGGCCCAGCAAGCCCTCCAGGTGATTCTGCTATAGCTAAAATTTGGAAGCAATTTGAAAGTTCCTTTGATAACAATAGGTCCCTGTCCTTTGAGGCCTGGTCTACAAGTGAGTGCTAGGAAAGCAAATTAGTTGAATTGTTTTGCAGTGATGCATCTTAATGGTCAAACTGCCTGTCCTCCGGCAATTGCAGCATAAATTGTGGTTTGCAAACCTACTGAGTGCAGTAGCTTTTCAGTCCCAAACCCAGTCTGATAGCAGTTTTCAAGACTACCATGGGCATGGGGAACTTATTGGCAGTAGGACAAATTAGGCCAGGAAGAGCCAGAAGTGGGTCAGAGGGGTATGAGGACATAAAGTTCTGGGTCAGGCAGCCTGAAGGCCCAGCAGAAGGGGCTGTGGAGCCTATGGCAAGGAGGAAGTGGAAAGTGGGGTAGAAAGGAACCAGATAGGGCTTGGGGGCCGTAGGTCAGCCCAGGGCCCAAGGAGGCTGGGGTCAGTGAGAATCAGGGGTATCTCCAAGGCTGGTTAGGCAGAGTCAAGGACTGCTTTTGTGAGGAGCCAGGACCAGGGCAGGCCAGAGCTGAGGCACATTGGATAAGGTGATGTCAGAGGCAGAGAAGGAAGTCTGTATTTGTTTCGGTTTGCTTTGTTTTGTGTTAAGAAGCAAGAGGTGATCAAGAACAGAGCAGCATGTTTCTGCAGCCCAGGAGGACTTAAATACAAGCCCACTAGCACTGTCAGGTTTTCTGCAACGGGAGTCTCACAGTCATAATCTGATTGGTTTCAGGGATGCTAGCTATCCAGGATGTGTGACTCTCCTGTCCTTGAGAGACATCTGGAAGGCAGGTAGCAGGGGCTGTGCATTATTCATTTCTGTCCACCCCCAGGATTCTCCAGTGCCTGCCAAATGCTAGGCTCTGAGTGAATGTGCGTGGAATTGAATACAATAGAGATCCAACAAATCATGGTTCTTAAATATGAGTTATCACTGCAGGCCTTCATAAAACACACCACTGAGAAACCCTAGACGTTCCACACGCAAAAGGGCACTTGTCACTCTTGTAGAATCATGGCAGAATCTCCTCCTTGCTGCCTCCCTTTCTCCCTTCCTTCCACTGAGTACCTCTCCTGTGCAAGGCTGGATGTTAGCCCAACCCTGCTCTACCACAAGGGCTTTGCAAACTGTGGAGAACAATTTAAAAGGAAGGCATAAGGCAGCAAGCATTGATACCTCAAATATTACACTTAACTGAGTTCTAATGTGAATGACTTTGTGTGCAAGTGTATAAAATCACAAATCTGAAGGTTTACTTTGATTCTCCTCATCTCCAAAACAAACTCTGGAGTTCCTGAAAAGGTGAAATATTACTTTAAACCCTTTAGTTGGGAAACTGATTTATTTCTTCAGTGTTAAAGCACACACACAAAAAATGTTCTTCTGATGCAATTTCCATCCTTTTACTTTGGCTGCAATATTTAAAGACAATTTTTTAAAGACATATCCATGCATAATTTTATCCTGCTACATTTTGGTTTCTTCTAGAATTAAAATGGTTACCATGTTGCCATCTGAGGCTTTTTGAAGTGGAATGCATTGGTCTTAGCCAGAGCCAGGAAAGAGTTAAAGTTGCAAATGGCCTTCTGTCCTGTGTCTCAGTTTGAGAGTTGGGTGAGGTTGGAGCTGCCCAATTGTCTGTCCTTCTCTTCCCCTTCCTAGGGTTGATTGCAGGATGTTGAGTCTCCCAAAATAACTCAGACCCCATGGGTAAATGCCTTTCAGGAGCTGGTTTAGAATACAGGATTCTCAGTGTCAGAGGATAACTTTCATAGCCAAATCATCTGGTCTCCTGGGTCGAAAGAGAAAGGAGCCTCCTTCTAAATCAGACTTCCACTAACAAGCCCTTGCCAGGCTACAGGGAAACTAGGTGACCGCTGTCAGCTGCTTTTGCCCCAGTGAGAAACCAGAGTGAGCAACCCCAGAGAGAGTCCTGTAAGGCCATGGGTACAGCTTGGGAAGGCGCTAAGCAGATTTAAGCAGAATCTAAGTGAGCCTCTGAGTCACTAGAATTTCTGAAGATCTTGGAGTTTACAAGACCCTGTGGGATCAATTCCACTTATTACACATGTCCAGAGGAGGGAATTCTTGGTTTGTATAGCTTCCCAGAGTCATGGGGTCTGAAGGGGCTCCTTTTGTGAGGGCTTCAGATCTCTGATCACTTTAGTTCTAAGGTGCAAACAGTGATGGATTCGAAGACTCTAGACTCGAGCCCTCCTCAGCCACAGGCTGGGGTAGCATTTCATTCTCATACTTTGAGTCTGGCACTAGCAAAGCCCAGAGGAGAAACGTTGCTTTCTTCCCGAGTTTCACACTTTTATCTTTATGTACCGCTCGATTTATATTTCTGTTTGCTCCCATTTGTGGACATTTTTGTGGCATGTATCCCTTTTAATTTTATTATTAGGTTCTAACCACAGGAATTTACTTCCCCAGTAGATCAATTTTACTATAAAATAGCACATCTACCATGTCCATGGTGTGGGTCAGGACTCTCAAACTTGAGCATGCCTCATTATCATGTAGAAAACAATGTTAGAATGCACATTCCCAGAACTATTGTAGAGAAGCCAGTTTAGATTGGACTGGGGTCCAGGAATATGCATTTTACGTGAACGACAGCTGATTCTGCTCAGATAGGCCCAGTGATCCCACTTTGAGAAGCTCTGGCTAGTCTCTGAGCTTTGATCTGTGGCATGAACTACCAAGTTGTGGGAGGAGACATTTCTGACTTTTGTCCCCTTGGTCCAATATTCAGATAGTCAGCCAGCCTGTATCTCAGGCAGGCCGGCAGGCAGGCTGCACTAAGTGTCCCCGCAAGGCATCGTGTTGCCTCACCTGTGCACTCTATAAGACATGTGGTGGTTCTTATTTGTCCTGAGCAAACCTTCCTTAGTGGCCAGTTTGATGGATTCTGAAAAGAAATGGGTGTTAGGCAGGAGTTAGGGAGAACAGATGTGAATACTGAGAATGCTAGGCTGGCCACCGTGCTCCAGGCTTCACACCAATGTATCTCCCAGTGTCCCATGGAAATGTCCGTGGGGGCATTAACACCACCATATTCCAGCTGAGGCAATGAAGGCTTAGAGGTCACACAGCTAGCAAGTGGTAGACTCAAGTATGTTCCACTTAAAGGCCTTCTTCTTTTATTGTCTTTTTTTGTGGGGTGGGGGGCTGGGTACATATCAGAATTTCCCCATGACTTTTTTTTTTGCATCAAAATCAAATTTTATTACAAATCAAAACTCTATTCCAGAAGTATTAATTTTCAGGCATGTTTTAAAGCACAGGCATGTTTTAACACACTCTAAGTGAAAATTTGGGTTAGTTGGTTTAAAATTTAAAAAAACTTTTTTATAATACCAATTAACATTTATTGTGCTGTTAGTCCCATGACTTTTTATTTTGAAAAATTTCAAATTACAGAAAGATTGCAAGGATAGTACAGTCAACCTTACAGACCCTTTAGTTGTTAGCATTTTTCCACATCTGCACTCTAATTTTGCTAATTTATTTCAGAATTACTTGGAAGCAGTGTGTTGATTTACTCCTAAATGTTTCAGCTCATCTCCAAGGAACAAGGGCATTCTTCCACAAAACTGCAATAAATGATCACATTTGGGAAGTTTAACACTAATACGTTGCTATTTAATATCTAGTTTACTTTGAAATGTCCTTTATAGCTTTTTTTGGTGGGGAAGGGAAGTTTAGCATCCAATCCAGGGTCACTCCCTGCATTTAGTTGTCACATTTCATCTTTAGTCTCCTTCCATCTAGAATGGTATTCTAGTCTCTTTTTTCTCCATAGCATTGACATTTTTTAAGAGACCAGGCCAGTTGTTTGCAGAATATCCCTCTATTTGGATTTGTCAGATTGTTTCTTTGTGATCGTATTCTTCTTAGAGCTTCACATCAGAGGGACAAAGGCTTTGCCCTTTTGATTGTCACCCCTTCTTGCCACTTGAGGATCCAGTTTTGCCCTTTGGATTGTTAAAAGGATCAGTGGTAGGAAGACAAATAGCAGAACTTGGAATGAATTCAAACTTTGAAGGGCAACAGAAACAAGTTCAAGTCCTGGCTCTGATCTCTAGCTGATTGACCTTAAGCATATCAATTAACATTCCTAAATCCTGGTTTTCCCATTTGTAAATGTAGATGATTTCTGCCTTGCAGGACTGTAACTAATATAAGTAAAGGACCTAACATTATCTGATGTATCATTCATTGTAACTTCATAAACAATAGCTATTATTAACTCCTAAATACAATATACCAAAATATCCTGTATGTTCTTTTCACACATCTCTCAGATGCACCTTTTTCTGTGCTTTCACATCTCTCTATTCTAGGACACCTCACTGCCTCCTTTCTGTTGCCTGTGCCCTAATCTGTCCTGTACATACCAACACTGGTTGCCCTAAAATATGGCCCTTGCTATCATTCACCAGGCTTCCTTCTTCCTCATACATTAAGTCTAAATGCCTGGTATTCAACACCTTCATAGTCTGACCCCATCCCACCTAACTGAATTTACTTCCCATTGTTTCCCAAGGAAAGTGCGATTACTCTTGTTTTGGCTACCAGCACATTCTTCTGCCTCTTCCCTCCTTTGAGTGACCAGCCTTCCCCTCCCCTCCACCATTGGGTGCATGCATGTATCAGTTAGGGTATGGTCACAAACAAGACAGCTCAAGGTATTTCAAGTAGGAAGGAATATAATAAAGGAATTAAGTGCTTACAAAATTATTTAAAATGGACAAAGGCCAAGGAAAGGCCCCAGTTTTGTCACTAGCTTTCATAGATAGTAATTGGGACTGCTGTCAGGAAGCCAGTTGGGATGATCACAGCTACCTTTAATCCTGAGGCCCAAGATTTTCAGGAAGATACTTAAAAGCCACTGTACAATGTTAGGTATATATGTATATATATTTGGTTTTCATCCTGTTCCTTGCCCTGAGCTTCCAAGAAAGACCCTTGGAATTTAAGTATTAAAAGAAGAAAAGTGAATCGTTAAGAGAAGAAAAGTGAATCGGTGTCTTTTGTCATTCATAACAAGCTCCTTTCAACCACACCTGTTTATGTTATTGAGGAGACTTTTGAAAATCCCCCAAGGATGAGGGTTGGTTATTAGGGAACCAACCTAGAGATTAGAGGGTTGAGACCTTCAGCACCCCCTTGCTTCAGGAAGGAAAGAGAAGCTGGAGGTTGAATCTGTCATGTGTGGCCAATGATTTAATCAGTCATGCCTAAGTAATGAGGCCTCCATAGAAACCCAAAAAGAAAGAGTTCAGAGAGCTTCCAGGTTGGTGACATGTGGAGGTGCTGGGAGAGTGACATATAAGCTACTTACCCCTTTCTGCATACTTTGCCCTATGTATCTTTTCCATCTAGAAGTTCCTGATTGTGGGTAAAATTGCAATATTTCCAGAATCCCTCACCTGGCCTTAGTGCATCTCCACATCAATAGGTGTTTCCAAGGGGTGGAGAGAAGTAATCCATCTCCATATCAAGAGGTGATTACAAGGGCAGGGGAAGCTAGGGCATATCTGGACTGGGGAGGTTTGGTGGGGTCCCTTTTTGTAGATGGGTCATGAGAGACATGGGCGAGCAGAAGTGGTTGACTGCTTATAAACAATAAATGGGTTTCTCCCACTTTATTTCTCCTGTCAGCTGATTTGGCTTCAAAGGTTATTTGTCCCAGACTGGGAACATATTTTCCCCTGGAGTTACATGGAGCTATATCTTTTTATAATAAACCAGTAGTCTACTAAGTTAACTTTTCATGAGTTCTGTAAGTTTCTCTAGCAAACTAGTCAAACCTGAGATGGGGGTTGTGGGAATCTGCAAGCTGTAATTGGTTAGTAAGAAGCACAGGTAACTTGTACTAGCAATTGGCATCTGAAGTGGGGTGGTGGGGTAGTCTTGTGGTAATAAGCTCTTAACCTGTGGAATCTGATGCTATCTCTAGGTAGATAGTGTTGGAATTGATTAAAATTATAGGTTACCCATCTGGTGTCACAGAATTGCTAAATGTGTGGAAAATCCACACATCTTATATCCAAAGTAGTGTGGTAGGATTTGGAGAGTAAACAAGACACGTAGAAATATTTTCCTTTTGTTTTTGAGATACTTCCTATCTTCCAAATATCAGTTCAAATCTCTCTTCAGGGGCCTCCTTAATAACTTTACAACATTTCTGAATTCTTGAAGTTTTTGGCACAAAATAGTTGAACATCAAATTATATAAAATCTGTATGTGTGTGTGGGATTGGATTAAAGATGGTGGCATGAGAGGTGAGACATAAACCTCCTCCCAAAACCACATATAATATGAAAATATAGCAAATACATCTAATGCTGAAAGAGCAACAGGAAAGAAGGCTGGCTGTGGTAGACTGCCTAAACCTGGGGAAAATGGCAGACCTCAAGGAAAAGGGTAAAGTACCAAAGCCATGATCCAGAGGGACCCAAGCCCTTCTCCCACCCCAGCTCACTGGAGAGAGGAAGAGAAACAGAGTGGGGAGGGGATGGGGGCCTAGGACTGCTGAACACCCAGTGCTGGGAGCACAAACCTACATTACATGGTGCTCTGGAGATTAGTGCAGCTGGAAAGCTAAGACAGGTGGAATACTTGGAGAGACTGAGATTCCAGCCACTTGTGGAAAACAGGGATCCACATCAGGCCTCTTTGGGACAAAAGAAAGGCAGGCAGCCTGAGAGACTTCCTAACAGTGAGAGGCCTGCTAAAGGAGCAAGGACTGCACAGAGCTTGCTGCTCAGGGGAAAGGACAGGTGGACAAATTGTCTGGGTGCATTCTTCCCAGCAGGTTGGGAACTTTCAGGAGCTTCAGGTGCTCCATCCCCCTGGCTGGCAACACAGCACCGAGGTACCCCACCATGATACACAGCCTGCTGGTCCTTCCTCCTGGCTGGCACCAGCTGGCAAACTGGGTGCCCCCGCCATTGTGACAGGCCAGCCAGAGGGTGGCCTCTCCTATGGCAGCTACAAGTGCAAAGCATAGAGGCTTCTCCCTGCATGCTTAGCCCACTGGCCCTGGGAGTAGAGTCAGGCACTGCAGCCAGGAAGCAGGGAAGAGCTCTTCCCTCCTGATAGGCACTGGTGCTGCTTGCCTGCAACCCCCACCATTGGTCCAGGGGCTGAGCAGCTCCAGACACTAGAGCTTCTTGGCACTAGAGGGCACCGCATACAAATATGAAACGTGAAAGGAACCTGGTTCAAAGCAAAATTATACATACACCAGAGAAAGAGTCAAATAAATCTGATCTCATGAATCTTCCTGAAAGAGATTTCAAAATACAAATCATAAACATGCTCATGGAGGTACAGAAAAATATTCAAGAACTCAGGAATGAATTCTGGTCTGAGATCCAATCATTATGGAACACAGTATCAGCAATGAAACACACAATGGAAGGTTTTAAAAACAGATCAGATATGGTGGAGGAGACGTAAATGAAATAGAAATTAGAGAAGAGGAATGCAAAGAAGCTGAGGCACAGAGAGAAAAAAGGATCTCTAAGAATGAAAGAACTGTGCGACGAATCCAAACAGAACAATATTCATATCATAGGGGTACCAGAAGAAGAAGAGAGAGAAAAATGGGTAAAAAGTGTCTTTGAGGAGGTAATTGCTGAAAATTACCCCAATCTGGGGAAGGAGATTGTCTCTTAGGCCATGGAAGTGCACAGACCTCCCAACACAAGGGACTTAGGAGGACAACACCAAGACATATAATAATTAAAATGGCAAAGATCAAGAATAAGGACAGAGTATTAAAAGTAGACAGAGAGAAAAAAGATCACATACAAAGGAAAACCCATCAGGCTATCAGACTTCTCAACAAAAACCTTACACGTCGGAAGGGAGTGGCATGATATGTTTAATGCAATGAAGCAGAAGAGCCTCGAATCAAGAATACACTACCCAGTACTCTACCCAGCAAGATTGTCATTTAAATTTGAAGGAGGGATTAAACAATTCTCAGATAAGCAAAAGCTGAGAGAATTTCCCTCCCACAAACCATCTCTACAGTGTATTTTGGAGGGACTCTGATAAATGGAAGTGTTCCTAAGGCTAAATAGCTGTCACCAGAAGAAAACACCACAGTAAAGAAAGTAGACCAGTTAAATACTAAGCAGATGCAAAATCAAATCAACTACCCCCAAAGTCAGTCAAGGGATAGACAAAGAGTACAGAATATAATACCTAATGTATAAAAAATGGAGGAGGAAGAAAAAGGACAAAAGAAAAAAGGAACCTTTAGGTTGTGTTTGTAATAGCATACTAAGTGAGTTAAGTTAGACTGTTAGATAGTAAGGAAGTTACCCTCGAAACTTTGGTAACCATGAATCTAAAGCCTACAATGGCAATAAGTACATACCTATCGATAGTCACCCTAAATGTAAATGGACTGCATGCAGAAATCAAAAGATATAGAGTCACTGAATGGATAAAAAAACAAGACCTGTCTATGTGCTGCCTACAAAAGACTCCCTTCAAACCGAAAGACATACACAGATTAAAAGTGAAGGGATGGAAAAAAGATATTTCATGCAGCTAATAGGGAGAAAAAAGCAGGAGTTGCAGTACTTGTATCAGACAAAATGGACTTCAAAACAAAGAAAGTAACAAGAGACAAAGAAGAACATAACATAATTATAAAGGGTTCAGTTCAACAAGAGGATATAACCATTATAAATATCTATGCTCCCAACATAGGAACACCTACATATATGAAACAAATACTAACAGAATTAAAGGGAGAAATAGAATAGAATGCATTCATTTTAGGAGACTTCAACACACCACCAACTCCAAAGGACAGATCCACCAGACAGAAAATAAGTAAGGAGACAGAGGCACTGAACAACACATTAGAACAGATGGACCTAACAGACATGTACAGAACTCTACACCCAAAAGCAGCAGGATATACATTCTTCTCAAGTGCATATGGAACATTTTCAGGAATAGATCATATATTAGCCAACAAAAAGAGCCTCAGTGAATTAAAAAGATTGCAATTGTGCCAACCAACTTCTCAAATCACAAAGGTATGAAACTAGAAATAAATTGTGCAAAGAAAACAAAAAAGCCCACAAACACATGGAGTCTTAACAACATGCTTCTAAATAATAAGTGGATCAATGACCAAATAAAAACAGAGGTCAAGCAATATATGGAGACAAATGACAACAATAATTCAAGACTGCAAAATCTGTGGGATGCAGCGAAGGCCATGCTAAGAGGGAAGTGTATTGCAATACAAGCTTACCTTATGAAAGAAGAACAATCCCATATGAACAGTCTAAACTCACAATGAAACTGGAAAAAGAGGAATAAATGAGGGCCAAAGTCAATAGAAGGAGGGATATAATAAAGTTTAGAGCATAAATAAAATTGAGAAGAACAAAACAATAGAAAGAGAAAGCAGGAGCTGGTTCTTTGAGAAAATAAACAAAATAGATAAATCCTAGCCAGACTTATCAAGAAAAACAGAAGAGTCTACACACATAAACAGAATCAGAAATGAGAAAGGAAAAATCACTATGGACACCACAGAAATACAAAGAATTATTAGGGAATACTATGAAAAATTATATGCTAACAAACTGGATAACCTAGAGGAAATGGACAATTTTCTAGAAAAATACAACCTTGCAAGGCTGACCCAGGAAGAAACAGAAAATCTGAATAGAACTATTACCGTCAATGAAATTAGATTGGTAATAAAAAAAACTATGTAAGAACAAAAACCCTTAACCAGATGGCTTCACCACTGAATTTTATCAAACATTTAGTGAAGACCTAATACCCATACTCCTTAAAGTTTTCCAAAAAGTAAAAGAGGGAATGCTTCCAAACTCATTCTATGAGGCCAGCATCAGTCTAATACCAAAGCCAGACAAAGACAACACACAAAAAAGAAAATTACAGACCAATATCCCTGATGAACATAGATGCAAAATGCTCAACAAAATATTAGCAATTCGAATTCAAAAATACATCAAAAAGATAGGCCATCATGATCAAGTAGGATTTATTTCAGGGATGCAAGGATGGTACAATATTTGAAAATCCTTCAACATCATACACCACATTAACAAAAAGAAGGACAAAAGACACATGATCTTCTCCATAGATACTGAAAAAGCATTTGACAAAATTCAACATCCATTCATGATAAAAACTCTCAACTAAATGGGTATAGAGGGCAAGTACCTCAACATAATAAAGGCCATATATTACAAACCCACAGCCAACATCATACTTAACAGTGAGAAGCTGAAAGCTTTTCCTTTAAGATTGGGAAGAAGACAAGGATGCCCACTCTCCCCACTTTTTTTTTTTTGAGAGGGCATCTCTCATATTTATTGATCAAATGGTTGTTAACAACAATAAAATTCTGTATAGGGGGGGTCAATGCTCAATGCACAATCATTAATCCATCTCAAGCCTAATTCTTGTCAGTCTCCAATCTTCTGAAGCATAACGAACAAGTTCTTACATGGTGAACGAATTCTTACATAGTGAATAAGTTCTTACATGGTGAACAGTACAAGGGCATTCATCACAGAAACTTTTGGTTTTGATCACACATTACGAACTATAAACAATCAGGTCAAATATGAATATTTGTTTGATTTTTATACTTGATTTATATGTGGATCCCACATTTCTCCCTTTATTATTATTATTATTTTTATTTTTAATAAAATGCTGAAGTGGTAGGTAGATGCAAGATAAAGGTAGAAAACATAGTTTAGTGTTGTAAGAGAGCAATTGTAGATGATCATGTGTGTGCCTGTAGACTATGTGCTAATCCGAGCTAGACAAGGGCAATAAAACATCCACGGATGCAGAAGCTTTCTCTCAAAACGGGGGGGGGGTGTCACTCTCCCCACTTTTATTCAACATGGTTCTTAAGGTCCTTGCATAGCAATCAGACAACACAAAGAAAGAAAAGGCATCTAGATTGGTAAAGAAAAAGTCAAACTGTCCCTGTTTGCAGATGACATGATATTGTACATAAAAAACCCTAAAGAATCCACCCCAAAACTACTAGAATTAATAACTGAATTCAGCAAAGTTGCAGGATACAAAATTAATACACAGAAATTTATTGCATTCCTTTATACTAACGATGAACTAGCAGAAAGAGACATCAGAAAAACAGTTCCATTTACAATTGCACCAAAAAGAATAAAATACCTAGGAATAAATCTAACCAAGGAAGTGAAAGACCTATAACCTGAAAACTACAAGACACTCTTAAGAAAAATTAAAGAAGATACCAGTAAATGGAGACACATCCTGTGTTCATTGATAGGAAGAATTAATATTGTCAAAATGGCCATCCTGCCTAAAGCAAACTACAGATTGAATGCAATCTCTATCAAAATACCAATGGCATTCTTCAATGAACTAGAGCAAATAGTTCTAAAATTCATATGGAACCACAAAAGACCCTGAATAGCCAAAGCAATCCTGAGAAGGAAGAAAAAAGCTGGGGGGAGCATGCTCTCTGACTTCAAGCTCTACTACAAAGCCATGGTAATCAAGACAATTTGGTACTGGTACAAGAACAGACCATACATCAGTGGAACAGAATAGAGAGCCCAGATATAAACCCAAACATATATGGTCAATTAATATATGATAAAGGAACCATGAATATACAATGGGGAAAGGACAACCTCTTCAACAACTGGTGTTGGCAAAACTGGACAGCTACATGTAAGAGAATGAAACTGGCTTACTGTCTAACTCCATACAGAAAAGTAAATTGAAATGGATCAAAGACCTGAATTTAAGTCATGAAACCATAAAACTCTTAGAAGAAAACATAGGCAAAAATCTCTTGAATATAAACATGAGCAACTTTTTCCTGAACACATCTCCTCGGGCAAGGGAAACAAAAGCAAAAATGAACAAATGGGACTACATCAAACTAAAAAGCTTCTATACAGCAAAGGACACCATCAGTAGAACAAAAAGGCACCCTACAGTATGGGAGAACATATTTGTAAACTGCATATCCAACAAGAGGTTAAAAATCCAAGATACATTAAGACCTCACAGGCCTCAACCCCCAAAAAGCAAATAACCCTATTAAAAAATGGGCGGAGGATATGAGCAGACAGTTCTCCAAAAAAGAAATTCACATGGCCAACAGGTACACAAAATGATGCTCCACATTGATAATTATCAGGGAAATGCAAATTAAAACCACAATGAGATATCACCTCACACCAGTTAGGATGGCCAACATCGGAAAGACTAGGAACAAGAAATACTGGCGAGGATGTGGAGAAAGGGGAACCCTCCTGCACTGCTGGTGGGAATGTAAATTAGTTCAGCCATTCTGGAAAGCAATATGGAGGTTCCTCAAAAAACTAAAAATAGAAACTCCGTTTGAAGAGGAATTCCACTCCTAGGAATTTACCCAAAGAAGCAAGATCTCAGATTCAAAAAGACATATGCACCCCTTTGTTTATCGCAGCACTATTTACAATACCCAAGATATGGAAGCAACCTAAGTGTCCATCAGTAGATGAATGAATAAAGAAGTGGTACATATACACAATGGAACACTATTTAGCCATGAGAAGAAAACAAATCCTACCATTTGCAACAACACGGATGGAGCTAGAGGGTATTATGCTCAGTGAAATAAGCCAGACGGAGAAAGACAAATGCCAAATGATTTCCCTCATTTGTGGAGTATAACAATGAAGCAAAACTGAAGGAACAAAACAGCAGCAGACTCATAGACTCCAAGAAGGGACTAGGGGTTACCAAAGGGGAGGGGTTGGGGAGCATGGGTGGGGAGGGAGGGAGAAGGGGATTGAGGGGTATTATGATTGGTAGACATGGTGTGTGTGGGTGATCACAGAGAAGACAGTGTATCACAGAGAAGACAAGTAGTGACTTTGTGGCATCTTACTACACTGATGGACAGTGACTTCAGTGGAGTATGGGGTGGACTTGATAATATGGGTGAAAGTAGTAACCACAATGTTTTTCATGTGAAACCTTCATACGAGTGTATATCAGTGATAGCTTAAGAAAAACAATTGTGTGTGTGTGTATGTTCTGACTCCTTTTATTGACTGTGAATTAATTTCTCAAGGCCTTGAACTACATCTTATACCCTCTCCGTATCCCCTGTGCCCAGGTTTATCACCATCGATGGTGCTCAGTTGATACTGGGAAGTTGATGTCTTGATTTGCTCTGGGGAGGCTGAAGTTGCCATGGAAAATTAATTGGGGGAGTAGGAGTGGAGGAGAGGAATGTTGTCCAGGTACCAGCCATCCAGGAATAAGGAAGTGTTTCCAGAAAGAATAATCAACCTGGGTCAAAAAAAGGTACAGTGTGTGGACCTCGAGTCCCAAGCAGTGCACCTCTCCTGGTTGCCACAAGGGGGCGGCAGAAGGCATCAAGGTCCAGGTATCAAGCTGCTGATGATGGTGGCTGCATAAACTTGCCAGTCATCTTAGTTGAGCCCTGCTGTAAAGCAGATCTTAGTCTAGGTAATTTATACAGGATAAAGTGGACTTCCAATCAGAAGGCCTGGAAAGCAGGGTGCCTGGACAAAGGTTGAGAAAGCCAAATGAAGAGCAAGCAGAGGGAGGACATCAACAGGCATCTAAAATTATGAGCTGGATCCTCCAAACTCAAAGTAGTGCATGAGCTTAAGAGATCTAGATATTCTGCAAAGGACAAGGGGTGCCTCAGTGCCTTGATGAAGGCAGCAGGAAGTCTAGGCATGGTGTAGGGGCAAGGGCAAAATCTGGGAGGCAGGAGTCTTGGAGTCCCATCTCAAATCTTGTAGTCCTTGGCTTTGTGTCTATGGCACCTGATGAGTGCTTTTGCTGTGTGACCTAGGGGATGACCTTCCCCTCTCTGAGCCAAATACCAAAGAAGTTTGGTATTTGGAGACTCAGAGACCAGACCTGCCTTTGCACTGGACTCTACAGTGGCCAAGGGTCCCTCCAGCTTAAAGGAAGGTCTCAGGAGTTATGTGAACAAAGCAGTTCAGTTGGCTACAAAGTCATTTCTACATTACCCATGTCTGGGCATACCTGCTCTCTTTAAAACATTTGATGGGCTCTGACCCATGGCACCAGGGCTATTCAAAGACCTTTGTAGGTGCTAAACAGTCTAACTTTAAGATGTACCACCCCATATCATCACACACATCAAAATGCCCCACATCCTGTTGTACATGCAATTATTTTTGCTTTAAAATAGTCTTGAGGGCATTTTTATAATTTTGCTTTCAAGATTATTTTGTTAGCTTAATTTACAGTGGCTCTGATTTCTCAGGCATCATTGTGCATGGTTAGGAATTCCTTGAAGTGAAAGAATCCTCTAATTGTTTTCAAATATAATAAAAATTTTATGGATACCAAGTCAAACAATTTAGGGAGTTGATACTGTATTGTTGCACTGTATCATGTTGACACGATACTGTATTTCATGGACATTTAAATTTTGACTTTTGGAATTTTCATTTTGCATCTTAGAGTGAACAAGAATGTTTGTGGTGAGCAAGCATTTTTTTAGGTTCTTGAAAAGCTTGTGTATACTCTGTCCTGTGTCTGTGGCACCTCGTGAATAAAAACCTCCTTCCTGAGGCAGTTGAGGCAGAGTTTTTGGGAGGGGGTCATTTCTTTCAGTTATTACATTTTGTTTCATGTCTTCTGGCCTGGGACCCTGAACAAGCTTCGAGTGTATCAACAAGAAAAGAATGCTCCCTCCTGCTTCCCTTTAATCTCAGAAACTTCGTTGTAGCCATATCTTGCAGTAGAGTCATACTCACCAGTACTGAGGTGGCAGCCTCTCCCTGCTCTGGGATTTTTGTAAAGACAGGCTCCTCCCAGTCCTCTCTGGTGTATCACATTCCAGCCGGATGCCATCCCCATTGTCAATAGTTATCTCACAAAGGGCAATATCTCACTGGAGAATTTGTTTGCTTTTGCCGATAATTCCTCTCCATAAACATTTTTGAGAGAGATGAATAGGTTTACCTTTCTGGAACAGTGGGCAGATGCTGGTGCATGAAATGACTTTGTGAGGTATGTTTTATGGATGAGGGGAGGTCCCCAGGACCGCCTTTGATTTCCCAGCCTCTGACCTGGCTGCAGCTAGCCAAGTTAGGTTCCTCTTCTGCAGGTGACATCCACTTCACTCACTGCTGCTCACCTGCAGCTTTAAAAGCCCAGCATGGGTGGAAGCTACAGAGGGCCTCCCAAAGAGTTGACACAAAATGCCAACAGCCTGTAACATTATGGGTCCACCATGAAGACTGGGGTTCTCTCCATGCATTTCACAGCTGGTGCAACAGTCTTCAGATACTTCCTTATGCTGGAATGTTTTTGTTTTCCTCTGTATATAACAGCAATGAAGGGAATGAATTCCTTCCCATCATGGTGTTAATGAATCTCAAACGGAAAAAAAAAGAGATGTGATCTCAGAAAAATAAAGAAGCTAATATAAAAACAGTAGACACAGACAGTGACCTTCAACAAAATGAACAAATGTGAGATTTTTCCATTAATCTCTGGGTGGAGGTTGAGGGGGTTAATATTGTTAATAACAAAATGGCACTGAATGATTTGCTGACAGTTCATTAAGGTCCCTCTAAAGGTTGGAGTCAACAATGCCAAATAACTCATGAAGGTGGCAAACCACACATGGGTGAAGGGGACACAGAGCTCAGATGCAGGGCACAGGATTCAAAACGAGTTTATTTTCACCCCAGGGTAGAGATGCCAGGTTCAGCAAATAAAGCAATAGCATTCCCAGTTATATTTGAATCTCAGGTAGCAAATAATTTTTTAGTATATCAGGGGCATACTTGTTCTCAAAATTTATATATTGTTTATTTGAAATTAAAATTTAACTGGGCATCCTGTATTTTCTCTAGCAAACCTACCATTTCTCTTCATTTCCCAAGTAGTTACACATTTCTAGGTTCAAGTTCCATGGAAAGGCTCCCTCCATTCTGAGCTCTTGACACTGAGCTCTTACAGGTCCAGCTCAAATGCTACATTTTTGTAAAGACCCCCAATCCCCCCAACCCAAATCAAGGAAGCTCTTCCTTCCTCCCTGTCTCCTCAGTCCATAGCATTTATTATTTCCCATTTTTGTTTGTGTTCAGTTGCTTATAAGTCTGTTTCCCCCACTAGACTGGGAGCAACTCGAGGGCAAGGACTAATCTATATTTATTTTCCCATGGCCCCCACTATAGCTTTGCCTGTGCCTGACATGTAGTAGGTTCTAGGAATGTTTGCTGAATGAACCAACAAATGAATGATCATTGCATGCTTTGATCAAAGCATACTTTGACTGCTGATTGTGTGCCAGGCATGGTTCTCAGCACTTTATATGGATTTAAATTCTGTAATCTTTGAGTAATCTTTTGAGGTTGACACCATTTTAATTTCCACTTTAGAGATGGAGAAATGGAGGCACAGAGAAGCTAAATAACTTGTTCACAGTTACACAGCTAGTAAGGGACAAAGCTGGGAGTTGAACCCAGGCCACATGGTTCCTGAGTCTGTGCTCTTCACTTCTTCACTTCTGTAGTATATTGAACAAATGGATGAACAGAAGAATGAATGGAAGAACCAATGTAGGAATACGTGAATAGAGATAAGATCCTGAGGAGACAAGAGATGGGAGCCAAGTTAGGCGTTAGAAGAGCAGAGACTGGAGGAGTCAGGTATCAAGAAGACAAGCTAAAGGATAAACCCAGACAAATCAGTGACTCGAACAGGAAAGGCAGCTAAGCAGTGGAAGGGGGCTGATCTCTTTTTGTTTCTGCTTTGGAAATCCATCTTTTGTAGAGGTGTCCCAAACCCTCTACCACACTGATGGGCCTAACTATAACTCTTTCCGGCTTTCTGTCTCCGCAGCCTGCCTATTCGTAGAGCAGAACCTAGCCACTGCTCTCTAAGAGGCACAGACCAGTGGAGCTCTGAGACCAATCCTGTCTTTTTCCCAGGCTCTTACTAGGAGTCAGCAGGCTTGGTGTCAGCACCCCCTTTGTTCTTGGGGACCAGTTCCTCTGTGTCTGGTGCACCTCTGCATGGCTGTTGTCGTAGGAATGACAGGTGTCTTACAAACACAGAAGAACCCATGTAATCTATGGCGGGTGATCATGGGCTCCAATTGGAGCACAGCCAAGGTTGTTACAGTAACGTGATACTTCCTCTTCAAGGCCATGGAAACAGTAGACAGTGAGCTGCTCATGCCTTCAACCTAGTATTCTAAAATAAATAAATACCATAAAATTTATCATCATAGCCATTTTTAAGTGTGTAGTTCATTAGTGTTAAGTATATCCACATTGTTGTAAAACAGATCTCTAGAACATTCTCATATTGTGAAAATGAAACTTTATAATACCCATTAACTTTTCCTCCTTCTCCCAGCCCCTGGTAACCACCATTCTGTTTTTGTGTCTATGAATTTTACTTCTCTAAGTACCTCATATAAATGGAATTATGCAGTATTTGTCTGTGACTGGCTTATTTCATTTAGCATATCTTCAAGTTTCAATTATCTTGTAGCATGTGTCATCATTTCCTCCCTATACCACATTTTGTTCATTCATTTATCTGTAGGTGGATGTTTAGGTTTCCATATTGCAGCTTTTGATAATAATAAATAATGAGTATACTAATTTTTTTTAATATGAAATGTCAGGAAGTGAGAAGTGGGAAATGACTTGTTAGATATGCATCTTCATCTAGATATGCACATCACTCTGAGTGGATTTTTTTCTTTCTGTTTGTTTTAAAAACAAGTCATGCTTATCTTTTTAAAGTTCCTGTTTTCAGTTCTTTTAGATATACATCCAGAAGTGGGATTGCTGGATCAAATGGTAGTTCTGTTTTTAATTTTTTGAGGATACTCCATACTGTTCTCTATAGCCATTGTGCCATTTTACAATCCCACCAATAGTGCACAAGAGCTCCAACTTCTCCACATCCTCACCAACACTTGTTATTTTCTGTTTGTTTGTTTTTTTTTCATTGTTGTTGTTTCTTTTTGATAGTAGCCATCCTAATGGTTATGAGGTTGCCTTGAACTCTTTCTTTATTAGGAGGTGTCATTTCCGGAATGTCTTAGAGTAAGAATAATCTCTTAACTATTCACTGGAATTAAATAGTGAGGACAGTATAGCACCATGGTATGGGCAATAACCCGACAGCCTAGAGACAGAGAGCTACCCTAATTTTGCCAGTGACTTGGTGACTCTGGGTAAATTGTGCAATCTCTGAGTTTTCAGACTCTCACTGGGACAAGGCCTTCTTGATGACGTAGCCTCCTCCCTCCTCTGCCCTGATGTTTCCTCCAGGAAGAATCAGCAAGTGAGAGGTGGGAAATGACTTGTTAGATCTGCACCTTCATCTCAGCAGCCATCACTCTGAGTGGATTTTTTTCTTTTTTTTTTTTTGTTTCAAGAACAAGTCATGCTTTTATTTATTTATTTTATTGGAAAACTCAGAAAAGCATTAGAAACAAGGAAGTTTTTATCCATTACTCCATCACTGGGAGGCAACCACTGGTGACATTATGGTCTGTTGTAGTTTTTTTCCTAAGTTAGGCAAGCATCTTTAATCCTTGAGAGTCCCTTTTTTTCTAAAGAAGACCTATTCATTTTTACGGCAATCAGTAGCAAAGTTGACTGAGCTCTCAAATTCTTAAATATATCTTTTCTTTGTGCTACTTCAGTTTTTAGAAGTGTTACTTTGAGTGAAAAGCAATTAATTACAGTAGAAGCGCTGCTTGGAGACATCTTATGAAATTATGTTAATTTGTATAGAGAAGAGAAAAAGGAAGGGGAAAGGGAGCTGATGGGCTGAACAACTGGTCTGTTTAAATGAATAATTCCCTTTCCTTTCAAGTTTCAAAGTTGTGGGTCTGTATACTTATGAACGAACTAGAAAGCTATTATTGTAGTTCCAATTTGTCAAAATCAGTAAAACTCTACTGAAAAGCGAAGCTGTTAAGCCAGCAAAAAGGCAACAACAAAAAAAATGACTTTGGTAATGTCGCGTAAAAAAAATTTTTTTTAAAGAACACTGTTAACATTAGTTCAAGGAAAAAAAAGTCTAAATGATAATCTGGAGTTTTAAAAAAAGTGGAGTGTGGGACAACATGGAATGCAAAGGCACCCTCTCAGAATTTTTGGCCTCAGGAAGTGATGCTTGGGGTTGTCCAAAGGAATTGGGCTTTGGGGCTTCAGGAGATCCAGAAGATTTTTGTCTTTATAGTTCTGCCTGGCTGGGACCAGGGGGATGGCCTGATCTGGCTTCTGGGCTGTTAGAATAATGCACAAATGGTGTTTAGCACAGCACTTAGCACAGAGGCACAGAGGAAGTGCTCAGTAATTGTTTGGTATAATTGCTATTATGGGGTGGAGTACGGAGCAGTCTTCTGAGTCTTCTTGGCAGTGTTGTGAGGGGTAAGAAAGAGTCACCCTTGGAAAGGGGGCAGGGGTGGGAGTGGATTGGTCCCTTTATTTACTTTCTAATTCCTACTTAATCTAGATTTGGAGGGCCCTAAAGGTGCACACACGTGTGTGTCTGTGTGTGTGCTGGGACAAACAGAGTAGGGAAGGCTCAGGCAGGTGGAAGAACCAACTAATATTTATTAAGTGGCTGCTGTATACCAGACACTATGCTGAACATTTAACCAAAACAAAGCAATCTTGTAAAAGAGGTTGGGTAACTTGACCAAATGTTTGAACCAGGCTTGTCTGCCTGAATCTAAAACCTGAGCAGGGACATCCCCACAATGTGGACTTACAGGGAGAGTTCCTCCATCCGGTTTTAAGAGTTCAGGTATAACCTTGCCTTTGGTAAGGTTTCAAGAGGCAGAGTTTTCCTAATTCATGAAATAATCAGAGCCTCTCCTTTTTGGAGTGTTAAGGGGCTTTCTGCCAATGACAGAGAACCACACAGTCAGTGTCTCCCATTCAGCAGTCAGGGCCTCTCTTTAAGGGACTAGCATGGATGTCCTGCAGGTGCTGGCATGGTCTTGCCAGAAACTTTCTCCTGAGCCATGTGGTAAGCCATGAGGCCCCATGGTCCCTGCCTAGGTAGAAGGGGAGCAAGCTCCAACCTGCAGGCCAAGCCTGGCACACAGTGGGGCAGTGGGCACATTGCCATCCCTGGCACCACTGGGGCCCAATTTCTTGCCAAACGGGCTTGAGTTTCAACACGCTGGGAGAGTACAAGAGCCTGGGAGCATAACTTTGCTGTTAGCCCTGAAGCTGGGCCAGAGAAGACCATAGAGAATCAGGCAGCAGAGAGCTGGATGGGGACAGGTGTGGGCATGGGCTTCCAGGGACCCAGCCCCATCTGGGGGGATGTTGAGTGTATCGGACCTCAGGGCCTGGGCTGCAGCAGGGTGTGTCACAGGCCATCCCAAGATGGAGCTGAGCTTTCTTCAGGTGTTTTACCTTTGAGACCTTAGAACTTAGACTAGAAAGGTTTTTAGAAATGATCTATTTACAATGATCTATTCTTGTTCTACCTGAGTTGGGACAGGAGATAAACCATGATTAACAGATACTGTTTAAGAAAGCAAAACATTTTATAGTGCATTTTAGTAAGATTTACGTTCAAAATCATTGTAGCTCTCAATTTATATCCTAAGTAATTATAGTTTGTAACACTTTGCACTTTGGCCAAGGGAAAGCTTCAGTTATCAGTAAATTTTATTTAAGTGGAATGGAGAGTACCAGATTTAGCTGGGTAATGGTAAGAGTCACACTTAATGAATGTTTACCACATTTCAGGCCCAATTCTGAGTGTTTTACTTGTATTAGTTCCTTTGATCCACATAACAACCCTATGCAATGGTACAAATGTTACTTTTGTTTTAAATACAAGAAAAATAAACACAGAGGGATATAATAACTTACCCAAGGTCATATATCTAATAAGTGGCAAACTTGGATTTGAACCCAGAATCTGGCTTCTGAGCCTCTTCTCTTAAGCAGTATGTTCTAGGATGTCCCAGATAATGGGGATACTTTCTTTGGATATTTTACTAAGTGATCATTCATGTAAGGTATTTGTGGGGATTGTCACAGTGACATTTTGGGGGTCAATCAGAACAAATTGGGAAGACTGGAAGCTTGACATCTTGGCCCCTCTCCTCCTCCCATGCAATATTACAAACAAGAAAATTAAAGCCCAAATACGTATAGTGACTTCTTTAACATTACAGCATAAAAACCAAACTGGAAGTCAGAACTTAACATCCAAGCTAGGCTTTTCCCAATGTATTATTCTTTGTTCTTAATGAACTTATATCAGACTCTTAAGGAGTTCTGAACCCCACCCCTCTGTTTCACAGCCCAAATTCTTCTCAGCTAGAAGGTACTTGTATGTTCCTCTCTACTCCACAAGGTTCCTGGTCCTGGTTCCATCAAAAACACTCCCTGGCTACCCCCGTCCCTCCCTTGCCTGCTTTGCCAGAGCTTTGCATGGAAGGAGAAAATAGAATCTGTTTTGCTCTTAATTAGAGTCAGGATCAGAAGTGCTAGGAAAGGAACATTGAGCCATCAGATCCAGACCACATGATGAGGGTGATGGAACTGGGGCCTGGAAATAGCCAGAGTCATGGGGGGCCATACCCATCACCCCATTAGCTCCACCCTCAGACATTTACCAGCTCACTAACAATGCTGAGATACAGTTGACTAAAAAGTGCTGCAAGAAGCAAACAAAGATTTGAGTATCATGGTTGGATGTTAGAAATACTGAGAGAGCTCTGGACTAGGAATTAAGAGGTTTGGCTTCCAGGCCTGGCTCTTCACTGACCAGCTGTGTGGCCTTGGGCAAGCTGACACCCCTCTCTGGGCCTCCTGTTTTCTTATATGGGTTAATCAGCTGCTTACCTATCCTTGCAGGATTTCTATTAGGCTTAAAAAAAGAGAACAAAAGTAAACATGCTTTGGAAATGACAATGCTTTGCAAAGATTCAGGGGGTTTCTGTTGCAGTGCTGAGCTAGATCCAGACAAGCAGCAGCTCTGGGTCCCCTGCTTGGGGTGGGGCATTAAAGACTTTCTTTGCTCACTGCTACCATATCAAGACTCATTCCCTGGAAGAGATTTGGGCAGTGGGAAAATAGGCTTGCTTGGGGTTACTTTCAACCCTCCATGTTAGCTCTTTGGAACACTGTGCCAGAGTCTGGGGCCTGGGTCTGCACCCAGCCCTACCACAAACAAGCCACGTGCTGTGTGCCTTGGCTGGCTCTAAAACTATGGTGCCACATCATCAGCTTGCACGTAGGGAGTTGGATCAGATCTAGGATCTTGGAAAGTAGGGAAATGGGAAAATATGCCTACTAAGTGCCAGGTCCTTTCCATGTCATCTATGTGCTTTTGCTAATTTAGCTCATGATTGTGCCATGCTCTGTGCCAGATGCTAGGACTAGCCATATTCAGGACAGACTTGGTTTTCTGGGTATTCCAACGAAGCAGGAGAGAAAAGCATAAAGCAAATGTTTATACAAGGATGGAATGACAATTGTAGAAAATGGTAAGAAACCAAAGAAGAAAGAGTTCCTGGGATGGACCAAATCAGCCTATTATGGAGTTGAAACATGACAGGTAATAAGGAGATAGATGGTCAGCTAGAAGGAGATAAACCTCTGTGCAAAGGAATAGGTGTGAAGGCCTTGAAGTTAGGAGGAGAATGGCATGGCCCTGAGACCTGGGGAGACAGCAAGTGCGTACAGGGAGTGGTGAGCAGGAGGGGATGCCCAGAGGCTAGCTGAACCCTTCCTTACAGGCCGTGGTCAGAAGCACTTCACTCCACTGACCTAGATCTTCTGAATGCAACTAGAATTTCTTATTTTCTGGGTGATCTGATTGATCACATTCAACAAATTTAACATTTACTGTTCTCAACACTAGAAAAACAGGACAAAAAAGAAACTTTGTCAAATTTGATCCCCATTTGGAGGACAGGCTGGAGAGAGGGCAGCAGGTAGCCACTTTATTAAGTAACTATGAAGCAAGACGGACAGATGGGTGCCACAAAAGAGCAGGGGCTAAGGTTCAATGACTAGATCTGACAGTTAAGGAACTTGTCATGTTAATGGCCGCATCTTTGAAATGCTTGTCATATCTATTGGGAGAATTTCCAGGAAAAATGATAATTCAAGCTGTGCCTTGAACAATGATAGGACTTTATATTTTTAATATATTTTTTTCCAATTTAAAAATAATATATGCTCCTAAAAGAAAATTGGGAAGTACATGAGAGGGTAAAGAAGATAATCATAACCATGCTTAATCCAGAAAAACCAATGTAAACATTTTAGTGAGTAACCTTTCAGGCTTCTTACCAGTGTGTAACAAGATTGAAGTCATTGTAGAGGTATAATTTGGTAACACTGACTTTTTTCATTTCATATGTCAAGGGTCTTTCCCCATGTCATTGAATATTCTTCAAAAACATGGTTTTGAATGGCTGTTCAGTATTCTATTCTTTGGATTTGTGTAACCACTTCACTATCATTGGATATTTTGGTTGCTTCCAAATTTGTTCCTACTATGAATAATGCTAGAATGAGCATATTTGTACCTAAAACATATGGCAGCATCTGATTATTCCCTTAGGGCAGAGTTGGAGTAGTACAATACTTGGGACGGAAGAGTGTGAATGTTGCTGATTTCGGATACCTATTGCCCCATTTCACTCCCACCAGCAGCACAGAAGCTCTCCTATCTCACTGCACACTTGTCAACACTATTTTCTTTTTGAAGTCTTTGCCATTTTGATGGGAGAGAGCAGAGCTCTCTTGTTGCTTAAGTCCACCTTTCTTGGGTTAAGAATGTGCCTGACTTTAACCAGGAGAGCTGAGACATTGGGGTGGGTGGAGAAGGACACAGAGGAAAGTTTGAGGAAAGGCCTGGCACAGCTACTCCCCTGTGTTTTTATTTTACTGGGTATTTTTGAAAATTGAAATAAATTGATATATTGTAAAATTTACATGTTAAATGTACAGTTGTTTTTATTATATCACAAGAATGTGCAGCCATCACCATGGTCTATTTCCAGTACATTTTCACCTGAAAAGAAACTATACTTTTGCATAGTTTCCCCATTTCCCATTCCCCTCAGCTCCTAGCAACCACAAATCCACTTTTTGTCCCTGAGAGTTTGCCTATTCTGGATATTTCATAGAAATGCAATCATATACTATGTGGCCTTTGTGACGGTTTCTTCCACTTAACATGTTTTCAAGTTCATCCATTTTGTAGCATGTGTCAGTACTTCATTCCTTTTTATGACCACATAATATGTCAGTGTGTGAATGTACCATGTCTTATTTATCCTTTCCTCAGTTGATGGACACTTGGGTTTGACCACCCTCTCTTGCGTTGGTAGGAAGCTGACGTTATTCATGCCCATAGGGAAGATGGAGGAGCTGAGGCCAGAGCAGGGCCAAGACCATCTCAGCTCCCCCTAACCTACCTCTAAATCCTGGGAAGGGCTTGGCTGGAACTCTGTGTTCCAGTTTCCAATTGATCTGTCTATAGTAAGATGGGATTTATCCAGGATCAATATGAAGTCCTACTCTTGGAGCTAAAAATCCAATTGCAGAATTCTGGCTTAACAGAGGTAAATGAGAGAAGGGGAAGGGCTTAGGTGACTGAATTGATACGGGTGAGTGAGAAGTAGAAGGGTCCACCCTTAGGGGCTAAAAGGGTCTCAGTCTACACTAATGGTGAGAATAATGTCTAGAAGGAGGGAGATGAATCAGTGTTCTATGCACTCTGGGCTGTACAAGATACTCCTGGGGTTTTGTGTCCTGGAGTATTGTGTCTGCCTAGGGAGGGAAGCCTGAAAACTGTATTATGTTAGAATAAGTGAAGGATTTGGGGCTGTTCAGCTGAAAGACTGACACATAACATTGTCTCCAGATCTCTAATGGGCTGTCCTGGGGTAGAGCAGACAGGTCTGTGAGGTCACCAAGGGCATAGTTGGGTCCAGTGAGGGAAGCTACTGGAAGTAGCCCTCAGCTCAACATTGGAAAAACCTCTGTATCAGACTGAATGTCCATGCAGGCAACCCTGGGCCCATGTCTGTAGGTAGTGATCCTCCAATCAGTTCTAAGGGACTAAGTCAGGAAAATTCCAGAAAATTTTTTGTACAACATCTGAAATGATCTCTCAAAAATGTGTTGGGGTTGGTCAGGTCATCTGTCTTCAGATCTATCCATCTTTCATCCCAGCTCCCTGAAGGGAAGGTCATGCTCTTCATCTAGCATAAGTAGGAACCCAGAGATTCTCCTAGACTCCCTCCCTTCTCCCACTTATGTCAATCAATCAATCAATCAATCACCAGGTCCTCTCCAGGACAACCTTAAGATATTTCTGGCATCTGACCCCTTTTCTCTATCTCATTGTTGCTGTCTTAATTCAGATCTTCATCATTTCTTGTCCTGGTCTTCATTATGGCTTCACGTCTGTCCAATGGCAATCTTAACTGATCATCCTTAAATGCAGACTGATCATGTTAGCACCTTGTTTGAAATATTTTTTTTGCCCTGTCTCCACAGTCTCAGGATAAAACATAAACACCATAACATGATATTAAACCCCCTCTCTGGGCTTGCTCTTCTCCCAGGTACTCCATGCTCCAGCCACAGGTTGCTGCTACGCAGCCATTATTTATGCTGGTCTTTTGTCTAATGTTCTCTTTCATGTCTTTTTTGTTTTTAAAGAGTAGTTTTAGTTTTAGAGAAAAATAAATCAGCAAGAATCCTCATATACCCCCTCCTCTTCTATTATTTACCTCTTGTTAGTGTGGTATGTTTGTTATAACTGCTGAGCCAATATTGATACATTATTATTAATCCATGCTTTATATTAGGATTCACAATTTGTATTGTACATTCTATGGATTTTGACAAATGCATAATGACACACATCTATTATTACTATATCACACAGAAGAATTTCACTGCCCTAAAAAGCTCCTGCACTTTACCTTTTTATCTCTTCCTTTAAACCCTCACAACCATTTTTCTGACTTTTTATATGTCAAAATTTATCCATCCTTTAGGGTCTTATGTAGATGCTACCTCCTCCAGTAAGCCTTCACTGATTTTTTCAGTTGAAAATATTTATTCTCTTCTCTTAATAGTCAGTAGCATATATGATGCATCTTTTCTGTCCTGGTTACTACACAACCCTCTCTCTCCATACACCAACTCTGCTGAATAGGTTTTAATTTACAGATGAAGAAACAGAGGCTTATTTAAATGACTTGCTTAGGCCACACAGCTAGCAAATGTGAGGACTAAAATGTAAACTCAGGTCTCTTTGCTGCCAAACGTGCCCAGAGCTCTTTTATTAATCCTTGACCTCATTCACTGCTTTCCCCTCTACCCTGAGAACTTGAGATCAGGGACCATTGCCAATTCATCTCTGGGTCTGTACAACCTAGCACAGGACCTAAAACAGATCAGTGGTTCAAGATAAATGTGAATGGATTGAAAAATATTTTGTTTGTTGGAATTCAAATAAACTACTAGCTGAAGCACTGAAAAAAAAATCAGGAGTCTTTGGGCTGTCGGCAGGAAAAGATAATTTTCCCCTTCACTCCAGCAGACCCTCTGTGCCGGGCCTCTTAAGCGAACTTGTTAATTGCAGTAACAGTGACCTGGAGTGTGTGTGCCCCTGTGCCTGCTAGTGTGGGAGATACCTCTCCCCTACATCTGGGATGCTCTTAAGAGGGAAGTGGGCTCCTTTCAATCTCAGCTTGGAGAGGGCTGGAGAGGCCCAGCCGTCCCACTGGGCCCTGCTAGAGATAGGCCAGGTCCCGAGTATGATCATGTGTCTGCTCTTGATATCTGGCTCCTTCTCTTCTTCGGAGATCACACCACCAGACACAGAGTTCTCTCCACTAATGCAATTTATATGTCTGAGCATGAACAGAGGATTTGTGAGCCTTCAATGCTAGAGCTTTGGAAATTACCTTGGTAGGCCAGGGCTGCTCCATAGAGACCTGGCTTTTAGCAAACTTCAAATCCTGAAGTTATTTTTAAACGTTCTGAGGCTTTAAAAAAAGGTCCTGAGGCTCCTTCTGGAGGAAGAGCCATCCCTACCCAACTTCCTTCCCCCAGGTCCTTCCTGAAGTTGAGAGGGGCAAATAATGTACACCAGGAGGTAGTGTCTCATATTGAAAAGGATACAGGCTTTTATGTACAAAAGACCTGTATGGCCTCAAGCAAGCTACTTAATCTCTGTGAGCCTCCTTTCTGCCATTTGTAAATTTGGAAATAATAACAGTTACTCTGTAGGAGTGTTTTGAGGAACTAAATGAGACAATGTGTAGAAAGTGCCTGGATTAGTGCCTAGCACCTAACTAATAAGGGCTGATAATCATTGGTGCCTTTCTCTCTCCTTTACGGTATATCCCAGTCATTCTCTCTTGCCGCACTGCAGGGCCTCAACTGCCATGTCTGTCTTAGTGGCTCCTGACTCATATCCCACTCCAGTCCTTATCATCTCTCTTGACTGACAATCATTAATCTGACTTTCTCCCCACTTGCAGACACCTTTGTGCCTTCCATGTCTGCCTACAAAAGGCTCTTTCTGAACCATTCTAACCATGTCCTGTTCCTGCTTAAAAAAAACCTCTATGACTTCCCCTCTGCCTACAAGATAAACCCCAAACTCCTTATTGCCTTCCACCTTTTCAGTCTGTCTCTTCCCTCAAGCAGATGTTTTGCTGCAGTATCAGATTCAGTGACTAGGGCTCCCAGTTCTAAGCATTTGTTGTCCATATTTCTTGTGTATCATGATTGATCTTTCTCCCGCTCAAGAGGAGGATGATTTTCATAGTGAATTTTGAAAATGATGGTTTCTTGATCTAGTTTAAAATAGCAGTTTTTTTCTTTATGCCTTGAAAGCCACCTGAGTTTTGCCATGGATTTATTCACTGTTTTTCTATGAGCCAACCATGGTCATAGAATTATCAGAACATTTTATTTCTTTGTAATTTCCCTGTGCCAGCTTGCAGGCCTGGAAAATGATAGATGCCTAAAATTGATCAGGCTAATCGATGCTATGTGAAGTATTTACACATGATGGATGTATCATATGCCAGATGTGAGTGTTGGCAATGGCTTCTTGTTTATAAAACCCCTGAGATCCCATTTGTATTAATGACTAATGTTTGCACATGGGGCTGTTTGCAGTGCTTTAGAAATTACTATTTATTCGACATGACCACCTTTGTCCTCTACCTTCCTATTTATCACAAGCCTTGCTGTTCTTTCCTACATAACAAAATCAAGGTTTTATTCAATCTTCTTTCTCCTTGACCTCTGGAATATATGGAGTTGATTTTATTTTGCATTGACAACTAACTGGCCTCCTGTCTCGCCTCTCCCTTTAATTCAAAACTTACATGTCGCTGGTGTTCTCTCACAAGGCTCTGATTACCCATTACTGCACCTGCAATACAAACTCTAAACCCCCTCTTATGGCATTTAGAATCCTCCCCAGTCAGGCCTCAGCTGATCTTCCCAGCTGTATGTCTTACTGAGAACCCTAAGCACTGGTCAGGGCTCTTCTTGTAAGAGACAGAAACCCAACCTGACTGATTTATACCCATAAGGGTATTTGTTGAAGGTCCCAGCATAGGACACATAATGAAGAAAGACCGGCCTGAACCAGCCCAGCTCTGGGAAACTCAAGGACTGGAACCAGGGCCTCTGAAACCATCAGCAACTCCCGTCACACCATTTCTGCTTTCCTTTTATTTCGCTTGTCTTACATGATGGCTTCATTCTCTCCTACAGACAGGTTTTCTCTATATAGTGAGGAATATAGCGACTATCTGCCTAACTCCTCAGTGGGGAAGACATGCCTTCTCTCTGCTGCACTGGGGGAGGGTCTCTGATTAGTTAGCCTTGCTTGGGCCACCTCTATCCCTGGGCCAATGCCAATACTGGGGCATGGGGAGTGATAACTGGCCCAGCTGGCATTGCTGGCCCAGCTCTGTAGTCAGGAGGGCAGGGTGGGCTCCTAGAGGAAGGGTACAGGGAAGTGTCCTGGTCACACAGAGCTATAGCTGCTACTATCCCCACTCCCTGGACCAGCCATAGTGTGTGTTCCATTTAGATAAAGGCTTACTGAACACCAGGGCTCTGTGCCAGGCTCCCAGCCCCTCCTTCACCTGAATGCACACTTGGTAAAAGAAACAAGTAGTCAACAGAGCATTACAATGCAAGGTGTAGAGTGTGACAACAGAGAGTCTCAGAATACTGTCAGAGTACTGGTGGGAGGCCTTGAACTCAACCTTCCCAGTCAAGGAGATTTTGGCAGAGTGACAGAAACCTGCGCCTCGAACAGCAAGTGTGAATGAGGTGATGAGGAAGGGATGGGCATTCCAGGTGAACAACAGCATGAAGGTCTGAAACTGCAGGCCTGTGCCCTGGAAAGCTAGGGCACTGAATGCACCCGAGAGCTGTGGGAAAGGTGGACAGGGCTCAAGTGCCTCTCCCTTTTCCTTTACTCTTGCCCTTCCCCCTGCCTTCTACACAGTGGAATCCAACTGAGCTTTAAAACAAGGCTCTGAAGCTGTCCTGTGTTTTTGAATCCTTCAGTGGTGAATCAGCTTCCTCAGGGATTGGGCAGTGTCTTACAGGTGCCTCTCTGCTAGACTGCTGTTCTGCCTTGCTTTCAGTTATTTATTTACACATCTGAGATCCTTTACCACATCAAAAGACTCTTGAATGCAGGAACCATGCCCTAAATGTCCTTTTCTCTCTTGCAGCAGAGCTTAGCACAGAGCCTGCACAGCATTCAGAAAATAACTGAATTGTGATCACTTAGCTAATTGGACATTTTTTTCCCCTTTGGGAGCAACTAGCAATAGGATATTGGTTTCATGTAAATAGAAAGAATTTTTTAAATTATCTATCAACATTTTCACAACGTAGCCAGTTTTTTTTTCCAAAACAAAGTAGCTTTATGGATTTTGCTGATTATAAAGTAGATAAATATGCATATAGAAAATGTAAATGATACATGAAAGCATAAGAATGAATTTGAAACAACACAAGATACCATCTCCCAGAGGCAATCACTGTTAACATTTCAGATAACAACCTTCCAGACATTTCTCTATAAATCCAGCTATAATTAATATATAACTTTGTAAGAAGATAGTACCAAATGCAACATAAGCTAGCCTTCAGAGTAGTAAGTTCAAAATAATTTAACAGTTAAATAAAAATATGTTTTTTTTCTAGATCATCTAAATGAGTTCTTGATGTTCTCTGAGAGATTAAACAACCACTCAGTATTTGCTTTGGAAAATTCTACCTGTTCTTGCCCTCCACCTCTTATTGAGATATAACATATATACCATAAAATTCACCTTTTAACATGTGAAGTTCAGTGGTTTTTAGTATACTTACAGACTGTGTAACTATCACCACTACCTAGTTCCAGAACGTTTTCATCACCCCCCACCAATGAAATCCTGTACCTATTAGGCAGTGACTCTTCATTCCTCTTTCCTCTTAGCCCTTGGCAACCACTTTCTGACTTTATGAATTTGCCTGTTTTGGAGATTTCATATAAATGGAATCATGTAACATGTGCCTTTTGTGTCTGGTTTCTTTTACTTAGCATAATGGTTCATCATGTTGCATGTGTCCACACTTCATTCCTTTTTATGACTGAGTAATATCACATTGTATGGATATGCCATGTTTTATTTATGCATTCATCAGTTGGTGGCATTTGTGTTGTTCCCATTTTTTGGCTATTATGAATAATGCTGCTGTGAACATTCATGTAAAAGCTTTTTATTTGAACATAACATTTTCACTTCTTTTAGGTATATACCTAGGAATGAAATATATGGGTCATGTGGTAACTCTATGCTTAACTTTTTAAGGGACTGCCAAACTTTTTTCAAAGTGGCTGCACCCTTTTACAGTTCCACTGGTAACATATAAGGGTTCCAGTTTCTCCACATCTTCAACAGCACTTGTTATTGTCTCTCTTTTTTACTATAGCCATCCTAGTGGGTGTGAAGTGGTATTTAGGCTCTGTTCATTTTTATTCACTCTTTTAAAATTTCTGTTCCTCAAGTGAATAATTTCAAATGAACCTATCTGCTGATTCTTTCTAATACCTGCTCAATTCTGCTGTTGATCCCCTTTAGCGAATTTTCCATTTCAGTTATAGTGGTTTTGAACCCCATGATTTCTATTTGATTTGTCTTTATAATTTCTATCTCTCTATTGCTATTTTCTATTTGCTGAGATATCATTCTCATGCTTTTTTTTAGTTCTTTAGACATGGTTCCCTTGATTTCTTTGAACATATTTAAAATAGATGATTTACAGCTGATTTAAAATTCCTGGGTTTCCTCAGGTATGGCTTCTACTGATTGCTTTTCTCCCCTGTGTATGACACATACTTTCTTTTTCTTTGCATGCCTTGTATTTTTTGTTGTTGTTGAAAACTGGACATATTTAATAATTTGATAGGCAACTCTGGAACTCATGTTTTCTCTGCATCCCCTTGTTGCTCTTCCTTGAAGTGTGTTGGGGCCTATTTCCTGATGTGCCCTCATAGGTTTGACGCTTCGAACCCCTCCCTAGCTAGGGCTCTTGTCTGCGCTCTGACTCTCCCTTCTAAGTCAGAAGGGCAGCCTGTGCACTTCCACACACTGGGCTTTCTTGTTACCCAAGGTTCTTCTGTGTTTGCTGAGATCAGCACATCTTTACCAGACAAGACACTTTGGATTGACTTCAAGACTCAGTTTGGCAATTGGCTTGAAACTTCCTCCAACTCTGGTTTCTGTGACTAAGACTCTTATTTATTCCCCCTCTGCCTCTGCCTCTGCCTGCTGCTCTCTGACTCTCTACAGGGTCCATCCTGTTGCTCAGGGTTTGCCATACTCTTACCTTTCCCTCTCTCCTCTCTGCTTTCAAGTTTACCTATTCTTCTTCAACCATCTCCTCTCTGTAGCTCCTTAGTGATGGAACTGGAGCCCAGTAACAACAAGAGTGGCCTTCAGAGTTAGGTAGACCTGGGGTTAACATCCAGTTTGGACATTTACAAGCTGAAAAACCTTGACTAATTTATTTACAGCTCCATTCTTCAGTTTCTCATCTATCTGATAAGGATAATAATAGTGCCATTTCAAGGAGTTCTTCTGAGGCTTAAATGACATAGCACAAATACTCTGTGTCTGTGATAGAGTAAGCACTCAGAAACATTAGCTAGTGGGGTTCCACCATCACTTCAAACTCAGCCTATCCAAACCAAGCTCATATTTTCATTTTAAACAAGGCCTTTCTGTCTTCTGCATCCTCTAGCCCCCCAACCTCCTCACTTAGGGGCCCACCTCTGCCCTGGTCTTATTCACTAATGATGATGATATCCCACACAGATCCGACATCACCAGAGCCTTTTTGTGCCCAGATTCTTGTTTTCTTTCACTTGGAGCATCATTCGCTTGATCCTGCTATCTTTTCTTCCTGAATATCCCTTTCCCCACTTGTTCTTTCTATCCTCACCCAGTCGGCCCTCGCTCTGCCTTCCCTGAACTCTTGAGTGGAGTCAGCTCCTGATACCACAGTTGCCTGCCTACCACACAGGTGCTAGGATTCTAGGCACCTTCCTATGGCTTCTGTTGCTCTTGTTCTTTTTCCTGGCAAGATGAAGCCACCCACCATCCAGGCATATGTGGACAAGGGGGCAAACTGGGGCTCAGAGGCATGAGTTCTTACATCAAGACTGGGCAGAGAACCTAGGCAAGTCCTTCATGTTTGCTGGACTTTGATTTCCCCACCCATTCAGTGGAGATGAATAATTTAATAGTCTTCAAAGCTTTTGCCAGCTCTGATGTGTGGTGATTTATCACTTGTGGTTTCTTTTAAACACAGGAGTCACTCACAGGGCTTCTGAGATATTGTTCTTCCTTCCCTCTTTCCCTACCTCAACAGACTTGCCTTCTAAGGTGAGTTCTTCTTTGCCAAAACCTACTCAGACCTCATTTCTTGTTTCAGACTCACTCCAGTTAGCTTCTTCCCCTGCCCTGTAACCTAGGGTGTGTGTGCTGATGCACAAATGTATTCAGATTGTTGCCATAGCTTCGGTTTCTGTGTTCTCTAAGTCTTTTTAGAGAGTCTCTGCCTTCTGTCTCTCCTATTCCATCCCAGCCCCTACACTGATGAACCAGTAGGATCTTTCTAAAGCATAAGTTGAAGCATGTTACTCCCCTGCTGAAAAACCTTCAATGGCTCCCTCCCCAGATCCCCAGCATAAAGGTTACTTCATTAGCCTCCTTTTCTAGGCTCCTACAGCCTTCTACATCTGATCTCAACACAGTTTTTGTACTCAGCTGTTTCTGAAGGGATGGTGCCTCTGTTCTTTTCTTATTCTGTTCCCTCTGCTTGAAGTGTACCATTCCCCTATCTGTCCACTGAAATCCTACTTACCCACCAGGCCTCAGAATAACCATCACCTCCTTGGGAAGACTTTCTTGATCTCCTCATTCAAAGTAAAACCCTGTTATTTCTGGATTCCCACAGAATGTTTATTCATTCAGCAGAGAAGAATCGTTTACTTTCTTCTTCATATTAGAATAAAGGCAAACACAGTGTCTGATTTAGGTCAGGTGCTTGGCACATAGGTGGTGCTCAGTTAAACATTTGTCGAAAAAGGGAATGACCTTTCTGGCTTTAGACTTCCTCCTCCACCAGGTTACTTGAGAAATCACCTTCATTTCACCTATCATGGAAAGCTCTTCCTGAAGGGCAGCTGGGTTCATCTGCTGCCAAACCCAACTCATGTTCATCCACATTTAATAAAAGAGCAGGAAGAAGCAAGGATTAGTGCACGGTGGTAATCTCTGAGCATAGAGATGTCTATTGGCACAGGGAGCTCAGCAGAATTCCTAGCTAGTGTCCACAAAAGCAAATGGCAGATGATGCCCACAGCTAGGATTCACACCAGCTGAGTGAGGGAATCTGGGCATATGGAGCCTTCTAAATCCGGGGTTGTAAGAGCTGGGTCTGGTACTCAAGATCCATAGGTCCCAACCCCCTTATTTAATTGATGCAGAAGCTGAAGCGCCAAGAAGGCCCTGGGCTCTTCCCTCTCTACCAGGCCATGGAGTTTTATAAGAATTGTTACAATTCTTGGGTGTCTTATTTCATGAATAGGAACATTCCTAGAGCTGGATTAATAAGACCTTGAAATTGGCATCTATCTTTTAAATTCCAAGAGAAAAATCACTGATGGATAGAGTAGAAAAGAGAGAGAGTGAGAGAAGATGGAGACAGAGAGAAACAAAGAGAATGAAATAGAGACAAAGAAAGAGACAGAAAAAGAAAGAGATAAAATGTGATTCAAGACAGGCAAAGAGACCAAGAAAGAAGCAGAAATAGACACTGCGTAAGAGAGATGGGAAGCAGAGATGGTAGAGATAGAGCAAGACTACAGTAACAGAGCTTATCTCCTGTCTCTACCCCAGCCTGGGAAATGCTTCAAAGGTAAGTATAGCTGTTGTTCCCTCGGGTTCCCAGAGACCTTTGTCCCAAGGCTTGTTTATGGGGCCTGGGGCTTTAGCTTTCCAGGTGCTGTGTGGGCTGCAGCAGCTGTGGGGGTATGAGGGGGGATTTGAGAAAGTGTTGATGTTGATTCAGTAGTTTTTCCCAGGTTTCCTGAGGCTTCAGAAAGAGCTCAGAAAAGCAGGGGCATCAGAAACTCTGACCCTGGTTGTGTGTGTTGGGGCTCCGTTACTGCCTGGCTGGGGGTCTTGAGAAGGTTTTTCATCCCAGGATTTGGACCAGCTGATCACTAAGGCCCTTCTAGTTTTAAAATTCATGACTGATGGGGACACTGGACCTAAAGATAAAGGGTTCCACCCCTTCTTGGATGCTTACCCCTAACCAATACTTTGGGAACATATATGTTATTAAGGATGTGAATAAGAGAGATTATCCATCCAAGGAGACTAATGCCACCTGTTGATTCCTCCAGCAAACAAGTCTTGTTGGCAGAAATGCTAAGTCACAGACCATCAGAGCTGGAGGGGCACCAGATACATCTTTCCTAATTGCCTCACTGCTCAAATGGGGAGACGGAGACCCAGGAAGTCACTATCAGAGCAGGAGCTAGAAGCTAGAACTTAGATCTGCTGGCTCCCAGCCATTTCCTGGGGCATCAGGCTTCATGCTGGGTGGCAGGGAGGGAAGTTGGGAGGACCAGGCTAGGGTTTCTTAGCCAGTGAGAATAATCAGTGTCCTAGAAACATCCCCAGAACTTGAGGTTGGATGGCACTACTTCTCCCTTCTTCTTCCTCACGTTAAATTAGGCTGTTATCCAGAGTTCCTTGGACAACCCCTCCTCATCCCCCCAGAAGCTGAAAGGCAGCTGGCTGCACACTTCTTCACTGTCATCCCATGACGATGATGGCGGTGCACGCCTCCAGTCCAGATAAGCCCTCCCTCGTCCATGTAATTACCTGTTGATATGGAGATTCATTCACCAGGAATTCAGACTTTTAGCTCCCAAGCCTTGACAGCCATCTGAGCACTATCTTGGAGGAGGTCACCAAATGGTGGAGCTTTCTCTCATGGACATTCTGAGGTTATCTTTTTCTTTATTATCCTTTTCTTACCTATTCGTACACTTGTTCATTCACTTATGTAACCAACCAACCAGTCATTCATGGTGGAGTGGTGCACATGCTCAGTAATGGTGATGGTTGTGGAGGTAGGTGGCGCTGGTGATGGTGATGGTAGGAAAACTTCTGTGTTAGTGGGTGGTGTTGACACGTGTTGGTGACTGGTGGTGCTGATGTTGTAGTGGTGGTAGTGGGTGAGGGTGATGGTGGTATGTTGATAGTATTGGTGATGATGGGTGGTGGTAGTGGTAGATGGGTGTTTGTGTTTTCATTGGATAGTATGGATGGGTAGTGGTGGCAATTGTAGTGTTGTTGATGGGGTAACAGTGGTAGTGATGTTGATGGTGAATGTGGTAGTGGTGGTGACTCTGGTGGTTGATGGTGGTTGCAGTGTTAGTGACATTGAGTGTAGTGATGGTGATAGGTGGTAGCGATTCTGGCAATGGTGGCAAAAGTGGTGGTGATGATATCGGTGGGTTGTGATAGTTGTGGTGTTGAAAGGGGAAATAGTGGTGGTGGTGGGGGTATTAGAAGTCAGGAGATGTGCAGTGTGGTTTTGGAAGTAGGGAGCTGTAGACAAGTCACATGGTTTGGTCCTCAGTGTGCTTGCAGTCTGGTTGGGAAGGAGGCTTAAAACTGGACTGTAACTCTGGGGGGAACATCCCAGGGCAAAATACCTTTGAAACCAAAATCAGTCAAAGGGCGAAATGAAGTTTAAACCTGTTTATTTCTTACAAGTAGTCGTCCTGTCTCTCAACCCAGCTGCAGCAGAAGAGAGCTCCACCCAACCTCTCCAGTCCAGATAAGCCCTCCCTGGTCCATGTAATTATCTATTGATATGGAGATGACTCCTTCTCTCCACCCCTTGGAAATACCTATTGATATGGAGATGCACTAAAGCCAGGCAATAGATTCTGGAAATACTGCAGTTTTACCCACATGGACACAACATTAAAACTGCAGATGGATAATGCTAAATAATGTGGGAGAGGGAAAGTGAAGAGCTCTGGGGTCTTGGAAGAGGTAGAGGTAGTTCTCACTGGCTAGGGATTAAAAGGTCTTCTTAGACCCTGAAGGGTAGGTAGCCATGAAAAAATAAAAAAAGGAAATCTACATAAAATTAATAGTTTTATTGCTTTTGTATTTGTAATATCAATTAAACAGAACCAAAAAGTACAAAGAATAAAAAATGTTAAATTAACCACAATCTTACTTCCTGGATGTAAACATGGGGGAGGGAGGTCATTTTTACACTCAGAGATAGAGGTTGGGAGGTACCTGACTCAGGAGGACATCCCCTTCCAGATGGGGAGAGCAGTGTGAGGGATGGAGTGGAGGTGCTCCAGGGGAGGGAGGGATCCAGAACAGCCCTGGCGCTCAGCAGAGGGTAGGGCCCTGCCCTCCCTGGGAGGAAGGGAAGTGGCTCTTGGGCAGCAAGAGCAGACTCTGCTCAGAGTTCAAGGGTGGGGTGGAGCAGAATGGGCCCTGTCTCTGCCTGCCCTTTGTCTTGTGAACCTCCAGGGCAAGCAGATAAGCTTCCCTGTATCTCTGTGTTCTATGTGTCACTCCTGCAGTGTATTGAACTGTATCGATGCAGCCTGCTGCAGAATCTCAATGAGCAAGAGAGATCTGGAAAAGAAAAAGATCATGTTCCTTTTCTTTTCTCCCTCTGGCACCACCCCTCCCCTTCTCTGCCCATGAACAGAACCTCCCAGAATCCCTGGCGTTTCTGCTTATTTGTGGATCTGTGTGAGGCCAAAGGAGCATACTTGGCAATGACCTTGGGGAAAAAGACTTCTTTGGATCCTACTGAGACTAACATTTACCTGAAAAGTTTCATTGCAGTTTGGGGTCCAAAAAATATCAGAATTTGAAGAGCTCCTTAAAGATAATCAAGCCCTGGTATTTTCAATTCTTCCTCCCTTGTTTATTTTTTAAGCTGGGGCATCCTTTTGTCAAGCAGCATCTTCAGTGAAAGTCCAATACGGACACCAACAAAAAGGAGGCTGCTTTGACTGAAGCAAAGGAAGAAGAATCTGCCTAGCTGAGCCCTTGGTCAGCTGGGCCTTGTGTTAAAGTGTGAAATGGGAATGATCATACTTGTTTTTGAGGGCTGTTAGAAGGACCAAATGTGATGATGCATATAAAGCTCTCAGGACTCCGTAATGCTTGGAATACCTGAGAGCTTCCAAGCCGCTTGGAGTTCACTCTGAGCTCTGCTGTAATGGGAGTTAGAGTGTGCCAGATGGCCCTGGAGGGTGCCCAGGCAGGCAGGCAGGAGTCATTCCGATAGCGGGCCCCAGCCACCTCCAGTCACTCAATTCAACATACTCTTCGTTTCTACCCAAGTCCCACACCTTCCTAGCGGACACATCCCAGAGTCACCTAGAGTTGTACTCCACTTCAGCTCTGTAGTCCCAAGAGCATCTTTTATAACAATAGTAGTGGCAAGTATTTATATCATACTTGCCTCATGCCAGACTCTGTTCTAAGGCCTCCACACCTGTTTGAAGCTCCACCAACCCTGCAGTGGGAATATTATTATTCCTCCATTTTGCACTTAAGGAAACTGCATCAGAGAGGGTATGTGATTTGCCCAAGGTCACACAGGTCATAAGTAACAGAGTTGGGGACTTGATATTGGCACCATTGTTCCTATATGGTGACCTACATCCACCAGGATCTTCCCCCTCCCTGAAACCTCAGCTGCCACATCTCACACTCTGGCCACACTTCCCTCTGCCTTCTCTTCCACCTTACAGAGACTTACAGGCCCTTTTTGTGCTCTACCCCATTTTCACTCAGTTTCTTAGCTCCTCCTGTCTTCAATTCTTTATCATCCCAAATCCTTGGACTGATACTAGCAACCTCACCAGTCCTCTGAAGCCCCAGTCCTGATACCATATCTGGTAAAAATCCAGCTCTACTATCTGGAGTGAGAAGAAAAACTGTTCATTTGAAAGCTGGCTGCTTTGGGACCTTCTGGAAGGTCTTCCAAAGTCTTCTTCCAGAGAAAGTTGCTCCTTTGTTTAGAGACACTCCTTTAAGAGCCTTTAGGTGAGCCACAGTGGATAGGTGGGGCTTGACTGGGAGAGAAGGAGCAGTTAGGGGAGGTCACTCCCAGGTCACAGCCTCACATACCTCTGGGTTACCCACGCATCTCAGCAAGTGGTGAAGGGTGTCCTGCACCCTCCCACGCAGGGACAGCCTCGAGAAGGGCAGGTACGAATGTTTCCCAACACTCCTCTGGAGAGGGAGTAGTTATACTCCTACCTTAAAATCCTCACCCACCTGTGAAAGGCAATCCAGAGTCCTTACCTGGGACTATTGGCCCTACCCAGCCAGGCCCCTGGCTCACGATCAGGATCACACTGCTCCACCTACACTAACCAGCTTTCCTCAGACACCAACCACAATCCAGCCTCAACACCTGCCTTTGTAGTTCCCCCTGCTAGAACAGACATTTCTAAATATTCAAACAGCCTGCTCCTTCATTTCATTCAGTCTTTGCCCAAATGTCACCTCCTCAGAAAGCTCTCCCTGACCTGCCTAGCTAAAATTGTATACTGTCAGTCTCTTTATCCTTACTCTGCTTAAATTTTCTTCAAACACCTATCATTATCTGATACCAAAGTTTAATTTCCAAAGAGTCAAAAAGCATGACTCTCATACAAGCATCCAGTGGGATATGTCAGTGATTTATTTAACTCATTAATGAGGAACTAGCAGGATAACAAAGCTGGTTCAAATAGTGTATGAGAGAAACTGATATATATATATACTCAATGGGAAAAAAGTGCTGGAATACAGTTGCGAAGTTAGATACTAAATTGGTTGATGTCCTCTAGCACAATAAAACTATAACCTTTGGGGTTATCTTTTCTAGGCAGAAATCATTTGCATCTCTGCTGGACAAAAATCATTTGCAGCTTATCTTCTTTAAGTTACATTTTACTTCTTAGAGTCTGTGCCCTAACCAATAGCAAATAATCAAACAAAAGTTTTTCTCCTAGAATAGCACTGTGCAAAGCGATTTTCTACAATAAAGGAAATGTTTGAAATCTGTGCCATCCAATATGATATTGGATGGCAATCTGTGCCCTACTCTTGTGTGGCCAGTCAGCTCTTGAAATGTCATTAATGAGACTGGGAAATAATTTTAATATTTAATTTTTAAATTAAATTTTAATAAATTTACTTGATGCATTAAATATATATTATATTAATGTATATACTAAATTATATAATTTAATATACTACAATAATTAAATATAATATAAATTATAATGCATAATTTATTATATTAAATATATTTATTAATGAGCATAACATTAATAAGTGAAAATTCAAATTTCAATGGCCACCATAAACCTTAATGGCTATTCTATTGGATAGGAGAGCCCTAGGAAGTCAAATGACAATTAGGCAGATTGTTAGACAATGCTGTAGCTGAAAGGGCCTTCTTTTCATGTTTGGAATCATTTTTTTAACTTTTACATCATATTATATATTTGTTTGTTTGTTTATTGTCTTTTGTAAGTCAGCAGCAGGGACCTTGTGTTGTTTCTGTATGCCCCCAGCCCTTAGAAGGGGTGCCCAGAGCATGGCAGGTGCACAATCGGTAACTTTTGAATGAATAAATAGGCATAAACAGGCTGGAGTCTTACCAAAAACCAAAGCAATAAGGGGCTCCCCATGGGAAGTTTAATGAGCTTTTAGCAAGAGTGATGCCTGATGTTCCATTTTAAATGGTTCTCTTATTCTGTATAAGTAATTACCCGCTGTGACCCTCAAGACTTTCAGTGAAATGTATGTGGTGGGGGTCAGGGTGAAGAGTTGTGTGCAGAGGACCAGGCCCAGAGGATGGTGCTAGGGATGAGGGAGGAATGAGGTGGGTGCAGACGTGTAGAGCCACAGTGGATGGAGGACTCCTGAGAGGAATGGGAGTGCTTCCTGGAGATCCTCAAAATACTAGGGAGAACCTCAGGCAACCTGAAGTTAAGAAAAGATGGATCTATTTATTTTTATGGATAGTGTATCAGTCAGTATAGACAACCTACAGTAAAAAACAGTCCTACAATCTCAGTGGCTGAACATAGCAAGTTCCCAGGGTAAGGCTCTGGCCTTAGAGGACAGGATCCAGTGGGGGTAGAACCAACTCTTGGTCTATTTACATGGAGTGGAATTTCGGTGGGACAATACACAAATTATTTTTCTCTGTATTGGGTTGCATTGGTGCCTATGTTAAATGGGTGGTACTTATTCAGGGAATTTACATGGAGTCCGCCACGAAGCTCTGATGCTCTGGTTGCAGACAGGCCTGGGAACCACAAGGTCAGACTCCCCTTCCTTATGCCTTCCCCTTCCTGACCCCATACATTCCTTTATTCCTCTGCCAGCCTGGGATCACTCAGCTGTCTCTTAGTTCCAGTGTCTTTCCATAGCACAGACACCTGCTCTTCTAAGCTATACCTTCCCTGGGGCAGGGATGTGGTTATTTTCTGCCAAACCCCTCTAACCCCATTTTCCAGGTCACATAAAAGATATTGCTTATCTTCTGAGGATGAGAATGGTGGCAGGTTTGGTATTGGGATGAGGAACAGGTCTTGTGTGTAAGGCTTCTTGGCTGCCCACAGATGGTTACAGATGGTAAATTCAGTGAAAAGGATGGTTTTTCTTCTCTCCTTCTCAGGCTGATCATCAAATGCTCCTGAAAAATGAGATTATGAGGTTATTGAACTGCACCATCCTTTGGAGAATGAGGATCCGGAATCATTACTGGGGTCACAGTTCCCAGAAAGATAGAATGTCAGATATTAAGGGTCCTCAATGGTCAAATGGTCTCACCTCTTGTTGTGCAGAGGCCAGACCCAGGCCTGGAGAGGGAAGGGACTGCCCAGGGCACACAGAGAACAGTGGCAGAGCTGGGCCTTGAACCAGTCTCCTGACTCTCAGCCAAGGATTCATCTCCCGAAGCCCCCTTCCAAAGCCTACCTCATATGTGCCGTCCTTTGCACTTTCCCCTGGTCCTCCTGCCTGTTTTCCTACCATCAAAGCAGTCAAGATGAAGTGGGAAGAAGGATGTGAAGGGATGTGAAGAGATGCCTTTTAGGCAGCAGGGACTTCCATTCTGGGGCTGGAGCCAGAAATCTTGTCCATGATGCCCTCATCTCTTGGTGTGGGGCCCTCATATCACTCTGCTGCCTGAGATGAGGGGCTTGGGCAGGGTGGGAAACATTGGCTTCAGGCTACCATTTGGCTGCATGCCCCTGCTGTATGTGCTGCACTCTCTTTTCCCACCCCTGGGAATTCCCTGTTCCCTCTCCCTCTCCATCTAAAAGGGGAGTCCCCAGCATCAAAGTTAGAAGGGTTCTTAGAAATCATCCAACCCCCTCATTTTACAGCTGGAGAGAGGCTCAGAGAGGGGAAAGTGCTTGCACTTGACCACAGGGCCCGTCAAGACAGAGTTAGGGCTAGAGCCTGAGGCTTCTGAACCAGCCAGGGGTTTCCCAGTGCTGGCTGTTGCCTGCCCAATATCTTATCTTGTCTCATCTCTTAAGGATGAGGGGCTAGAAAGGCAACACTGAGACAGGATCTTCAGATTGACTTTAGAGCAGCTCATGGCTTCTCCAGTGTATCTTCTGAGACAGACCCTTCCCCATTCCCATGCCCCTCACCCAAGTCCAGGAATGGAAACCAGCCCAGGCCTCCCTCCCAGTCTCCCTTCTGCTGGTCAGGCTGTCTGTGTGGGGTCCCAGGACAAAGTCTGGGCAGGGAAGGAGTGAGTAATAGTGAGTACACCGCTCCTCTGGATTCGGGGTCCTGGAATCAAGGAGGATGGCTAGGCAGCCTCCTGTCAAGATGGGTCCTTTGGGATTTCATGGAATTCTCTAGAAGGGAAGGGGGAAAAAGTTTGGAGCAGGTGAAGAAGGAGCAGAGGCAGTGGCTGAGGCCTCTTGCTGCCCAGGAAAATGAGGAGGTATAATGGGGGCTCTTTTTATCGGGAATCTTTCAAGCTTGACTTCAGGATTCTTTATAGCAGAGGCAAAATTCAGACTGCACTTGGTTCACTCAGTTAGGATGCTCTTGTTTATCACAGAAACCCAATTCAAACAAGCTTAGGCCAAGGAGGAAAGGAAGTTACTGGGAAGACACTGGGTTTTCCCTTGTCACTAAATCATGGTAAGTCCTCTCTCATGCCAACAAGTCATGTACCTGGTCAAATCTAGGGGCTCAGGAACATGAATGTAGCCAAGGCCCTCCCATCTTTCATCTCTGCTTATCTAGGTGTCAGCCCCTCTCCAGTGGCTTCTTCCATATTAGGGGATACAGCAGTGACCATCATCCAGAGTCGCACAACTCAAGAGTTTTGCCTCAAGAAATGGATGGCTCCTCTTTTCCCAGGTTCAGTAGGGAAAATCTCTAGGACTCCAAGGTTGGGTCAGATGCCCACCCATGGCCCAGACCACAGGGTGTTAGGAACTGTCTCCAGAGAACAGAAAACCACAGTGAGCCAGGGAGCCTTCTTCCAGGAACCTAGTCTGCTTGATTTCTTTAGAATGCTCATTGATGTCTTCTCTATGCCACCCCTTGTCAGGACTGAGCTGTGAGCAGCCTTCAATTTGGGGCAATCACAGTTGAACAGGAGAGCAAAACACATGGCAGGAAGTGCTCCAGGCCTAAAAGAGAGAGAGTACTCTGGGTGAGTGGTTTCAGGATCAGCTAGAGATAGCTGGAAGTACAAAAGCTTAGAGAGAACAGTGGGTCTCCAGTACGTGTGGCAGGGAGCTGTCAAGGCTTAGAACAAGGCTGCACAACTTCAGAGTGTATATTTCACTTTGGTTTTTGTTTTGTTTACTTAATATTATATCACATGCACGTCCTATTTGCTGTACAGTACTTATCTTTTATTTATTTTTACATTTATTTTTATTGAGGTATAGTTGACATACAATATTATATTAGTTTCAGGTGTACAACATAGTGATTCAACATTTATATACATTACAAAGTGATCATCATGATAAATCTAGCTACCAAATGTCACCATACAAAGCTTTTGCCTATTATTAACCATATTCTTGATGTACATTGCATCCCTGTCTTATTTATTTTATAGCTGGGAGTCCATATCATTTATTCCTCTTCCCCTGTTTCATCCATATTTCTACCACCACCTCCTCCCCGGCAATCACCAGATCGTCCTCTGAATTTATGAGTTTGTTTCTGTTTTGTTTTCTTTTTTAGATTCCACATACAAGTGAAATCATATGGTATTTGTCTTTGTATGACTTAGTTCATTTAGCATAATACCCTCTAGATCCATGCATGTTGTTGCAAATGGCAAGATTTCCTTCTTTATGGCTAATATTCCAGTGTGTATATATGTGTGTGTGTCTATATACTGCATCTTCCTTATCCATATATCTACCAATAGACACTTAGGTTACTTCTGTATCTTGGCTATTGTAAATAATGCTGTAATTAACATAGGGGTGTACCTATCTTTTTGAGTTAGTGTTTTTGTTTTCTTTGGATTAATACCCAGCAGTGGAATTGCTGAGTCATGTAGTAGCTCTATTTTTAACTTTTTGAGGAGTCTTTGTACTATTTTCCATAGTGGTTGCAATATAATGCATACTTATCATATTTATCTTTTAAAATTAGTTTTACATTATAAAAGTAACACATGGATATGGTAAAACAAAGTGCAGACAGTTCAGAAAGGAATAAAAGATGAAGAGTAAAAAGTCTCCTTCATCTTTTCCCAGGCTACCTTCCTCACAGTAACTGCTTTTTACAGTTTTCTTGGTAATTCTCCCCAAAACTTTTAATGCATATAACTGTATATATACATATATTTTTAAATAGGCAAATGGGATGGGATGGTGCATATTATTGTTTTATTCATACTTTTTTCACTTCATGCTGTATTTTGGGGATACTTCCTTATTAGCATATTTAGAAATTGTTCATTGTGTTTCAAGAGTAGGATAGTGTTCTATTGTGGAGATGGAACAGGGTTTGTTCAACCTGCTCTCTACTGAGTGCATATACTATTGTTTCCAAATTATTGCCATTAGAAATATTTCAGTATACCTTTATTCATCTTTGTGAACAGGTGAAACTATTTTTGTACATAAAATTCCTAAGAATGAAATGATTGGAGTATGTAACAGTATATACATATAAAGAGATATATATTATTAAATGGGATTATTGGAGTAAATAAGAGTACATATATTTTAAAATGTGATAAATAATGACAAATTGCTCTTCAAAGAAGTCCCATAAATGTAAATATTTCTAAATATTTCTGTATGCTTGGGTAGTTTACATACATGTACAAGAGTTTACTATATTTACACTCTCACAAACAGTAAACGAACATGCTCCCATTTTGCCAACAGGACATTAACATAATTTTAAATCTTGCCAATTTAAAGGGTGAAAAATGGTTTATCTCTATTGCTTTAATTGCATTTATTTAATCTTGAGGGTAGCTGATCACTTTTTTTTCAGTAAATTGCTTTTTCCATTTCTACTGAGTCGCATTTCTTTAAGGTCTACAGAATCATTTTATGTCTGTGCCCTAATTTACTTAACTGTATTCTTGTGGGTTATTTATGCTGTTTCCAAATGACTGTGAACCTCTTTGTACATAAAGCTTTTTACTATTCTTCTTTTAGACTTTTTTCTTTACTGTACCATTTCAAAAGATGAATTGCCTGGTCAATGGTGTGGACATTTTTATGACTCAATACATATTGTCAAATTGCTCTCTCAAAGGACAGTACAATATATATAGTACTGCCATTTTTACTGTAGTCTTATCAGCATTGGATATTGTTAATAAAAATTAATTTTTGCTTATTTTATAGATAAAACTGGGGACTTAATTTCATTTATAATTTTTAAATTACCAGTGAGGTTGAATGTTTTAATATCTTTGATAATTAACTGCATTTTCACTTCTCTGAGCTGCTGTTCCTTTTCTCTAACTCATTTAATGGATAGCACATTTACATGCAAAGAAAATGAGATGGTGTCTTACAAGGGAAACCCCTATTTTTTTCAGTCCCTGTGACCTTCTGAGATGTTATTGACTGATACCAGATTATCAATTTAATCTCTTTCATGAGAACGAGAGAGTGAGGACAGGAGAATTGCATGAACAGGACTCTAGGCAATGATGGAGGGTTGCAGAGATGAGAGAGGTGGGAAGGAATTTGTGAGTCAGGATGAAAATTCATGTTCAGCATAGAGAATGTGCTGGGCTGATTTCTACCATCTATGGGCTTCTAAATGGAACTATGAGTGAACAGTGCAGCCATGGCTATATTTCAGAATTCCAACCTGGGTGTTGTCATTTCTACTAGGTGAGGCCTTCTTCCAAGGCCAGTGCTGAAAAGTAGAAAGGTTGGGATTGTTATTGTTATCAGTTATTGAGAACCCTCCCCTTCTTTATCCAGATAACCATTTAGTTTTATCATTATAGAATAATCTTTGTTAATTAATTTGATATCTAGAGTTACTGTTGTATTTTGTATTTATTTTATTAGTACTTTTCATATATAGAGATATTTCTTTTATCATTTTTCTTATTTGGGTATGTATATATACATGCACACATATATATGTAGATACACATGTGTAGAATATATCCATACTATTTTATTACCAGTTTTCATATCTCTGTATGCATGTATCCTTTCTTATGGAGGCAATTGATTGTTCATATTCACTTTTTTCCTTTGAGGATGTTGATTTTTATTGATTTTCAAATAATCTTTATATGTTAAAGTTATCTTTGTCATTTTTTCACAAATAGTATTTCTAATTGGTCATTTACCTTCTAATTTTATTTTTTCACTATTTGTTATTGAGATGCACAGAGCATAAGGCGTTAAGTCTGATGAGTTTTGACAAATGGACATACCCAAGTTACCCACATTTCTGTCAAAATAAAGAATAATGCTCTTACCCCAGAAAGTTTCCTTATGTTCCTTACAAGTCAATCCTCAGCCACCACCTGCTCTAGCAGAGGTAACACTGCTCTTATTTCTATCACTATAGATTAGTCTTGTTCTAGTAATACATGCAAATGGAATCATGAAGTATATACTTTTCAATGTCTGGCTTCTTTCACTCAACATAATGTACTTAAGAGTTAGCCATACTTTTGCTGTTGATATACTTCTTCCTTTTTATTGCCTAGCCGTATGCCTTTGTATGAATAGAGCACAGTTTGCTTATTCATTTTCCTGTCTATTGACATTTGGGTTGTTTCTAGTATTTAGCTATAATGAATAAAGCTCCAATGAATATTCTTGTACCAGTCTTTTTGTAGACATATGTTTTTATTTTTCTTGAATAACTAAGAATAGAATTGCTGGATTACATAGTAAGTGTATGTTTAGCTTTTTTGGAAACTGCCAAACTATTTTCCAAAGTGATTGTACCATTTTACATTTCTACCAGCAGTATATGAGGTCCCGGTTTCTCCACATCCTTGCCAACATTTGGTGTTGTAAGTTTTAAAAATTTTAGTCCTTGTAGTGAGTTGAAGTGGTATCTTATTGTAATAATAATTTTCATTTCCCTGATGATTTAGGATATTGAACACTTTTTCATGCTCTTATTGGCCATTTGTGTAACAATGTGTTTGACTTGTAGACTTTAAATCTTATATAGTTGAAATCATTAATCTTTTCTTTTATGAATTTGAATTGCCTTTTTATTGAGAAATCCTTCTTAATACCAAAAGCTAGTAATATTTTTACTTGTATTTCCTTCTAGTACATCATTGGTTAAACTCTTAAAAACATTACATTCTTTAATCTGCCTATAATTTATGTTGTTTTTAAGTATAAGGAAATATTCATCTTCACATAATTAACCAATTGAACTATATACTGAATAATTACTTCTTTCCTTCCCCACTTATTCGATTTACCACATTTATCTTAAACCAAACTTTAACATATAATTGTATTATTTTAATGCTACTGTTTTACTGTTGATTTTTCTACCAATAAATACACTGTTCTAAATGAGAGTTTTAGAGTCTATCAAGTAGGCAAATTTACCTTCATTACTCTTAATATCTTCAGAAGTTTCTTAGTAGTTCCAGTTCATTTATTTGTCTAATCTATAGTAGGCTGAATAATGCCTCTTCCCTAGATGTCCATGTCCTAATCCCTGGAACCTGTGAATGTTACCTTATGTGGCAAAGGGGACTTTGTAAATGTGATTAAGTTAAGAGTTGAGATGGGAAGATTATCCTGGATTATCCAGATGGGCCCAATGTAATCACAAATGTCCTTATACGCGGGAGGCAGGAGTGGCAGAGAAAGATGATGAAAGCAGAGCGTGGAGTCATGGGGCCACAGGCCAAGGAATGCAGGCAGCTTTAAAAGCCTGAAGAGGCAAGGAACAAATTATCTACTGGAGACTTTAGAAGGAATGAGTCCTGCCAAGACCTTGATTTTAACTCCTCAAGGCTCACCTCAGACTTCTGATCATCCGCAAATATAAGAGAATAAATGTGTGGTTTAAAGCCACAAAGTTTATGATATGTTACAGCAGCAATAGGAAATTATACACTAACTTAAAAAATAGTTTTAAAAACCAAGTACTACACGTTGTTCCACTGTGTGGTTGATTGGATTGTATTCAGCACAGCATTTAATTTGGGAAGAACTATGTTTTTATACTATTCATTCTTGTTATCTAGGTTTCTGCAGAAGAGCACCTGGATCTCACTTGTCTGCCCATGTCTGCCCATTGCCTGCTCTCTTAATTTGAGTTCCCCAGAGGTAGACCTGAGAAAAAGGTTTGAGTACAAGCAGTTTATTTGGAAGGTGATCCCAGGAAACACATGTAGGAAAGTGAGAAAGTGAGGCAAGAAGGGAAGGTGTGTCATCAAGCATGCACCTCTGGGTTCTCCAAATCTTCTTGAGGGAGTAAAGGTATCACCTCAGCATTGGGGATGGAGGGGCATCAGAGTAGAGAAAGACCATCAGACCTGGTGACATCAGCAGGTAGGTCTTGTCTCTGTGGCCACTGGCTGTGACTCACTTCCCTCCCTGGGGTTTAGTGTCCATACATTTCCTGCCTCCTCACAGGGAGGCAAGGTTACAAAAGGGATGATGCTGGCCTAACTCTGCAGGGATGTGGCCATCAGAACAGCTTCACAGAGGAGATGAGCTACCTGTCAAGTGTCTAAGTAACTGTAGCAGATGATCCCTTTGTCCTTCCCATTGGGATGAACACTTGACTTCTAAGTGTCATGTCAGCATCTGCATCTGTTCGCCCAATGACTTATTCTGCTAGCCAGAGCTCAGGGCAGGCCAGGAGTCCTTCCCAGCAGCCTCCTACCAATGACCAGTGGTGTGCACATACTCCAGCAGCCTTGCCTTGGGAGGTGGGGGGTGGAGAACAGTGACCCCCGCCCCCAGTTTTCCAGCAGGTTGAAGCTTGACCACACACCCGTACTGATTGCCATTCTCTTTCCTCTTTCACATCCCTATCTCCAACGGGTATTTCCTGTGGTTGCCTCCCAAATTTATGTTTATACCCGAATCCTTGTCTCATAGTCAATATCTGGGAAAACCCAAAGAAGACAGTAGGCAGTGGACTTAAATGGCAGGAGAGAGGTGAGACAGAATCATTCTAGGCATGGCAATCAACAGCAGGCCCCACTGAGCTGTGAGAGGGAGATTTTGTGCCCGGGATATGGGCTGAAAGGATTATGGCCTCCTTTACACTTTATGTTTATATGGCTTTCCAAATCTTGTTTCCATGGCTCCACCCTTATGGGCTGGTTACTGTGGCTACCATGTGGGGTCTAGCCCTGAGATGGGAGTCCTAATAGTGGTTCTGGCTACTGAGGAAGTCCCTTTGAGCCCCTGAGAGGAATAAGAGTGAGGCCCTCCAATTGTCTAGAAAGTGGCTTTGTGACATTTCTGACACCAAATGAGATGGTGTGTTTTTTCTTTACATATACGTATAACAGTGACAATATTATACATAGCAGTAATAGTAGTATAACTCCATTTGGGTTCCTGGACCCGATTTCAATGTGTGTAAGTATGTGGGAGGGGGTCTTCCCACACATGCTTACACCAAGCAGTTCTTGAACACCAGCAGGGTGTTGGAGAACTCAACTTAATTCTGATGCTATCTGCCTGGAGACAGCACCAGATTCCCAGGTTAAGGGAATCCTAGGTCTGTCCTCCACCCCACACTCCAGATGCTGGTCGCAAGCCCCAGGCAGTTCCCTGTGCTTCTGACTTACTGGCTACAGACTGGAGGGTCCCATGACCTCCCACTTAGGTTCAGTTAATTTGCTGGAGCGGCTCACAGAACTCAGGTAAAGAGAGATGTAGGGCAAGTTCCCAAATAAAGGAGCTTCTATCCTCATGGATCTTGGGGCCTGGCTCGGTGGCATGTGGAGGTATGCTGGTTCCCCCAGTACAAAAACTCTCTCCAGCCAAGAGGCAGGATCCAACTGAGCAGAGAAGGCAAAGCAGAGCTGAGAGCCAGCGAGCTCCTCTCAGAGGTTGTGTGAGGGCATCATTCGTGGTCATGACTGACTAAATTATTGGCCATTGGCCCTGCCCTTGGGTGGGGGTCCAAAAGTCTCTTATTAACATGACAAAACACCTTTTCACCTTTAAGACTGCAGTGTTTTCAGGAACTGGATGAAGACCAAATATACTTGGGAAATACATATTTGGTCATATGACCAAATATGTATTTCTTATAACTCATTATATCATAGTCTTATTCAGTTTCATTGAGGCAACAAGATCCACAGGCCACCTAGACTTCATTTTGACTGGAGAGCTGATAACAAAGGTTTCTGGTAGAGAGAACTCTCCATTCAGTAGAATTTAATGAATTCCTGGGAGGGGAGAAACATCAATGGAGATTGAGCTAGTGCTCCAAGAAGACACACCGCTAGGCCCTCCCCGGTAACCATGGGGATGGAGAAGTGTTAGGAGCCTGGCAGGATCCATATCCCATAAAAATGTTGGTGGCTGGATTGCAAGATGAAGGGCCTGCAGACACCCTCAGACACCACGTAATTTATGGGGTAATCAGAACTCCTCCTGAAGGGCTGTGAGGGAGGAGGGGCTGTGATTCAGAGCCTCCAGGGCTTGGATGTTTAATGAGGCATTGGGAGCCCATAAAGATTTAGATCAGAATGATTTGCCCATTTAGGATGCCTAAGCTATTTTAGCACCGCCCCCACAGGATGCTGCTGCTTCTCTGAAATCTTTGGAAGTTGGAATGTGAAATCAGTGACCCAGCATTTGAATGGTACTGTGTAAGGACCCAGCCAAGGGGTCTTGAGGCTAAAAACTATTCATCTTGCTCTCACCTGGTTACTGCCAAGGAACTGAGAAAAGCTAAGAATCTCAAGCTGGAAAAGCCCTTACAGAGGAAGAAGCTGAAGCCCAGAGAGGTCAAATGACTTGTTCAGAGTTACACAGTATGTCAAGGACCATTAGCACCAATGGTAAAATCAGCTATAAGGAAAAAGATCTGTTAAAGTCTATGCAGGGGAATGAACTGGCATGATTTCTTCTTAGAAGTCAAAGGACTATCCTTAGGGCACAAAAGATACAAATAATATCTTTTGGGGTTGAACATTTGAACATTTAAATTGCTTTCCTAAATACAAAATAAGTATTACAACATTTTCAGAATCTCTAATGGTTGGTTCAGCAATTAAAAGAGACCTATTAGTATGTGGTGACCATCTCATGTAATGGATTAAAAATGGTATCTCTGTGTCTTTAAGCTAAGACATTCCAGTGTCTGGAAACACAAGGGCCTGAAATAAGATGTTGACTGGATATTTGCTAAATCAAAGAATGAGCTGGCCCTGTCAGAGGGACCTGGCCCTGGCCGGGAATTTTTTCCTTTTTAATTCTAAAGATTCTAAAATACATGTTTATTGTAGAAAACTTGGAAATACAGAAAAATATGTAGAAGAAAAAAAAATCACCCACTACCACCTCCAACCTCCCTGGAAATAACCATCCTTAATGTTAGGAAATATGCCCAACGAGAGCTTTTTTTCCCCTAAATATATGTATTCGTTAAAATTGGCGTCAGCCTTACTTAGAGGTTTTTATTTTGCCTTGATTCTAACTTACTATTTAAGTCTCCAAAGAGATGAATTAGGTGGCTGCATTATATTCCATTAAGAGATTCTGTCATAATTTATTAACCTCTTTCTAGGTCGCTTTCAATTTTTCAATATTATAAATAACACAATGACAAGCATCTTGTTGCATAAATCTTGGGCGCCACTGCTGCACTTGTGGTCTGTTCCCAGCAGTGGTGGGAGAGGTCAGAGCGTCCTCCCACTCCCTGTGCTCTGGCACCAGGCTCTTGTACCCAGCCCAGCCCCACTCTTGGCCTTACAGTCTGAACGCCCTGGAAGGTGACTTAATGTGGGGGAGTGGATAAGCTTGAGTCTGTGGGAACTGCACTGCTGAGCTCTGTACCTTAGGGCAAGTCCCTCTGATTTTCTGTGCCTTTGTTTCCCCCTCTGTAATAGGAGGAACATGAACTAGGTCATTGGATTTCAATTTTATTTAAAAACTTTTGTTCAAAGGAAAACATACATAGATGCTCTTATGTAAAACAGAAAAGAAAGGAGCTCCTTTGACAGGTCAGAGCCCTGTCTGATTGTCCTTTCATCCAACAAAATTACCGAGGGCCCACTATGTGGCTGGCTCTGTGCTAGGTGCTAGAATAGAGTACGAGCAAAAATATTTGGCACTTTCTTACATTCAGGGCCCTCAGGTCCCTTGCTTGGGATAGGGGGTGGGATGCCCAGTGCCTGACTGTACTAGGATCCAAACCAGCAAGCACCTACCTTTTTATGAAGCTCACTATATATATATATACTTGATAGGATGGTCCCTGCATTAATTGAATTTCCCCAGACTCTGCTTCCTTCTAGGGCCTGCCTTGCCTTATTCCACCATTATCTAGTGGCCCCTGAGTCTTGAGTTGGCTCCCACAGTCCCAAAGCCCTTCAGGCCCAACCTGAAATCTGAAGCCTCTGTATTCTGGTGATACTGAGGTTTACACCTCTCAGGCTGCTATTATTACTACCAGTAGCTATCATCCACTGAGCTCTCACTACTCTCTGGGCACCATGCTCTGTGGTTTATGTGCATTATGTCACTCAGTCTTCACAACCATTTGGAGGTGGCATCTAGTAGTATCCACATATTACAGATGAGGAAATAGGTTCAGGGATGCTAACCCCTCACCTAAGATTAAGTTCTGGTTACAGGGGCCATGCTTCTGCTTACTGCATACACTGCTTCTTGGAGCCCCTTTTAATGACTCCACACACTGGCAAGACTCAATACTTACAACATGGGTTGCAGAAGACTCTCCTTCCATTGGCTTGTGCCCAGCCCTCTGCAACCCATCATAGCATCTACCTGCACCGTGAAGGGGGCTGTGAATGGGACCTGTTTTGGGGGCTGTGCTAGCTCCATCTGGAGACAGCCATGGTCTTTAATGACTGAGTCTGGCACGCAGTATGGATTGGAGCTGAGGAACCCAGACTACATTTCTCTGTCTGGAATCTCAGATACACCCTGAAAACCCTGCTTGCTGCCTGTTGCCCCTGATGCCCACCTTCCTGATGGAAAGCTATTAGCAGCTTTAACCTTTCCTGCCTTCTCAGCCCAGTTACCTCAATGAACTCCAAAATAATTCTTGGCAAAATCTCCCTTTGGGTCTAGGATTGCCACTCTGGCCTGGAAGACTAGTTCCTGGAATCAGCTCGGCCATGAACTGGCCCCTGGGCCTCAGCTTCCTCATCTGTGAAATGGGAGCTTGTGAGCTCTGGAATCCTGTGCTTGAAGAAGGAAGGCTGGCCATAACTTAAAGAATGAAGCTAAGAAAGTGGACAAATGGACTGTGAGTCCTACAGGCCCTATGGTGACACCAAACCCTTCTGGGTTGCAGAGCTTGGCAACTGGCCAGCAGTGAACCTTGCAGCTCTTCTTTGAGCCTGAGTTTCCATATCTGAAAGATAGGGTCATCCTACTCACCCTGACAAGTTATAAGGATGAATTGAGACATGTGAGAAGGTCTTATTGCTTGGCACCCAGTAGGTGCTCAGCAAGTGGGAGTCCTCTTGTCTACCTCCTCTCCTCTCCCCAAGATTCCTGCCCTGGACAAAAGTGCCTCACAGTCCTGGCTTCTCTGGGTTCACCTCAGGATTGAACTGTGGCCCAGAGGCTTCACAAGCAGTGGGAATTTGTGGGAATTAAAAATTAGACAGCCAGCAGCAGGGCAGGTGACATGCCCATGGGCTCTGGGAGCAGGAGTGAAGATCAGGGACAGGGTCCCCAGGCAGGCCCTGGAGCAGCAGCTGTACCAGAACTGTGGCTACTGTTGCTGTGGGCCGGGGACTGGGTGGTGGGAATGAGAGCATTGAGTTCTTTCATCTGGTGTTCCCCAAATCTCAGCATCTGCTGGGAAGAACATGTATTAAGTCTAAGATTTCTACCTTCCAAACTAGGCGAAAGGGTGGGGTATGAAGAGACAGAGGATGCTTGGGCTTCTGTCTTGGTCTGTCACTGACCACCCGGTGACTGTGGGCAAGCTTCCTCCCAACCTTGGCCCTCAGTTTTTGTCCCTGTAAAATCACAGTTTGGTTCAGTGCATTTAGCTTTTGTGATCTGAGAATCCATCTCCCCCACCTGGCATCTGGAGGTGCTATGCCTGTGTCTGAGTCCTGTGTGTTAGTGGGATGGTTATATGCCTGCAGCTCAACATGCCCACTGGCCTATGAAATTCTCAAGGGCAGGGACTGTGTCTGATCCAACCCATCTGTGCCTCTAGGGCCAACTCTGGCACTGCCTACCTAGTCCACGTCTGGCTGAATGAGGGAATGAAGGGCCCTTTGGTGAGGGGCTTGCTGGCCAGTATTGCCTTCTGCCTTCCCTCCCCCATGACTAGCTGGGATCCATGTCTGGGGAGGGGGCTGACTGTCAGAGGCATTAGTAAGTTTCACATGATCTTAGTATTTTCACCAGTGTAATGTGGGGTTTGTGTGGGTGAGACTAGACAATAGCACACAGGGCTTCTGTTATCAGCTTGCAAATCTGTCTCTCTGGCCAGATTGGGCTTCCAGAGGTCATGGGTCTGGTCAGATTCCTCTTTGCATCCACACTGCCAGTGACGGATCTGGCACAGAGTCAGTGACCAGAGAAGGGGCAAAAAAGCAACTCTATTTCTGGGCTCCTTCCTCCCCCACTTAAACCTACATTTGGACAGCCCCTCAGTAATGAGCCAAGTCGACAGGGCCAGGCTGTGCTCTGGGGGGATAGAGATAAACCTGAGTCAGTCCTGATCTCAACATGCTCCTACTGTGAGCAGGAAGAGTCTGACAGTCAACCTAGAACTACTGTGTACAGTGTGCTATTAGGGAAATGGAGGACAAACCAGGGTGGGAGGGGCGCGGCTGTGGGAGCATGGAGGAGGGAGAGAATAACTGGGGCCATGAAGAGAACCTCTGGAAACAAAGGCTGGAGCCATACTGTGTGTGTTCAAACCCCAGCTCTGTCCTCTATCATCACCACAACCTTGTGCCTCAGTTTCTCATCTGTGAAACAAGTAATACATGTAGGATCTTACAAATAGTGCTTGGCAGGTAGTGAGTAGTCGATAAATGTCAGCTAAAGGAAGAAAACAAATTCTTTTCGCTTTTGGCCAGCCCTCCAGAAGGAGGCATTTACCATTTAAAAATATACCCAGAGGTGTGATCAGATGCCTGTCTTGTATATGTCATCCAAACAAGATGGAACCTGGACTGTCCTTTTTTAAATTGCCTGCTATCCTCTCCTTCCCTTCTTACAAAGGGAGAAAAGCCAGAGAAGCCGCTGCTCCTGTTCTCGCCCGGCTCTCAGGCCTTTGTGCGTGTGCCTCCACCTGACCTCTGGCAGGCTCCCACTCATCTTCATCTCTTTCCTTAGAGCAACAGCCTCTTCCCTGTGCCCTGGCTTATAGTTTTGCTGCCTCCCATTTCTTTCTCTACAGAGCTAAGGTCTATTTAAAAAAGAAATCTGCTCACCATCATTTTCCTACTTTAAAGTTTCTATGGCTTCCCAGAATCTTTGGGGTAAGGGTCAAAGTCCTTAGCTTATCATAAGGTCATAAGGTCTTTCATCATCTGGCCTCAGTTTACCTATTCAGTTTCACTTCCTTCTTAAACACAAATTATATGTACCATGCAGACAAGTCAGAGGGGACATAATTTTCCAGGTCTCCTAGGCTAAAACGTTTGCTGCCATTGAGACCACACGTTCCTGGCAGCTAGGGCTTATATCAGTTTCCTCTGGCTGCTCTAACAAATTACCTCAAATTTAGTGGCTTAAGACAATGGAAGTTTATTCTCTTACAGTTCTGGAGGTCAGAAGTCCAAACCGAGTCTCACAGGGTTAAGTCATATTCCTTCAGGGTGCTCCAGGGGAGGCCCCATTTCCCCACCTCTTCTAGCCCTGGTGGCTGCATCGCTCCAGCCTCTGACTCCAGTCACACCGCCTTCTCCTCTTCTGTGTCTAATCTCCCTCTGCCTCCCTCTTATAAAGACACGTGAGATCACATTGAGGGACCATCTGGTAAATCCAGGATAATCTCCCCATCTCAGACCCTTAATTTAGTCACATCGGTGAGGCCCCTTTTGCCATATTCAGTGACATTCCTGGGTTTCAGGGATTAGGACCTGGATATCTTTGAGTTCATTCCTCAGCCCACTACAGAGCTCAAAAAAGAAACACAAGGCATTTTAACAGCTCTCTCATGGATGAGATAAACTTTTTTCTGCCACCAAAGAAGATCATTACTTACTGCTATGTGCAGCTTCTTATCCTTTTAGTTTGCATTTTATGGATGGAGAAGATAAGAATTGTTCTTTTAAAGTGGTCTAGATTGGATGTTGACTAACATGGGATATATAATAACAGGCAGAATCATTGAGAAATTAATTAGTGTGTTTTTGATTCCTGTGGGCTTTCCAGAAAGAGCACAAGCATTTTTGCTCCTGGCTTTACTATGGCCTGCCCAGTTCCCTACCCAGAGGGAAATCTGCCTGTGATTTTAAAGGTCTGGGTCTTTTGTTTTGTTTAATCTTTCACAGGGGGAAGGAAGCAGGTTTTCTGGTGTTCTCTGGCCAGGGTGGACGGTTTGCCACGCGGAGATAAACTGACACCCTCCTTGAGGGGGATGTTTACCCTGGGTGGTCTGAGTGGAGGGCCTGAGGCTTTGTGCTTTGGGGGTTGAAGAAGGGAGTGTCCGACTCCAGGGCATATTGTCTGTCTTGTTTCCCCTTCCTGCCCCTACCCTGGGCAGGGTATTTTGCTATCATGAATAATGCCACTATGAACACTCTTGGGCCTGTCTCATGATCGAGTTTCTCAAAGACATACCTCAGAGTGAGATTGCTGGATCACAAGGTATGTGAACAGTTAACCTAAGTTAAAGCCAAATCAGTAAACGATGCTCCCCACTGCAGCTGTGTTTCTCTTGCCTCCTCACTTTGTGGCCTCTCTCTAGCGCCCCCTATTGGCAGAGGCTAAAAAGGTGCTTGTTGGCCACGCAGAGCAGTGGTCCCAAGCCCTGCATCACAAAGCAGAGTTAGAGGAGTAGGGTTAGAGGCATAGCAACTAATTAAAAATATGTGATCACTGTGTTGACTGAACAAAAAACAATTGGGGTCTGAAGGTCCTCAGTTTAAAACCTCTGCAAAGTAGCCTAATTTTCCGTTGATCTTCACACTGTCCTGCTTTTGTCACAGGGGGTGGTCATCTTTCCCTAGTGGTGATGGTGCTCTTCCACCTGCAAGTTTTCATTTCTCCCTTCCCTCTATCTCATTTTCCCTCCTCGCCTGGGTACCTTGCTCCCTGTTAAGTTCTTTTTGTTGCTGAAAGCCCTTTTCAAATGCTTCTTCCTTCGTGGCATTTTCTCTGATCTCTCTGGTGGAGGTAGCAAAAATATCCTTCCCTTGGGTTCCATGGTCGCATATCTTCCCTTTGTTTCGGCAACAAGGACTCTTCACTCCATATCACAGTTGTCTTGGTCTATGACTCATCTCCTTAGGATATTTTTTTAAGTTGAAGAAAAGCATCACAGCAGTATGAAAATAGAGAACATAATCATTTATATCCCACTGCTGGTACCACTTTTATTACTTTAATGTATTCCTTTCTACATATTCTGTTGATGCATTTTGATATGTAGCACAATTGTAATATTGTATCTGATTTTTTGTTTTACCCTTATTAGGTTGAAAAATTTTTTGTCCCATGTTGCTTCCATTGTTTTCATCACAGTTTTTAATGGTTATGCACAGAAACTCAACCTAAATGAGCTTAAGCAGAAAAGGGATCTTTGTGCAGTGGATATTGGGGCATCTTACAGAGCTAAGGGTAGGCATGTAGCTAGGCTTTGCAGACCCCTGGAACAGGGATGGAGATGGCATAGGGTATATATCCTGTGTCTCTGTCAACTTCATTCTTTTCTCCCTCCCTAGATGACTAGCTTTCTCTGCTTTTCCTGTCCACATGGCAAAAACACCCACTGATCGTGCCCAAGCTTTGTATGTGACAATCTAGCCACCCAACAGAGACTGGTCCCTCTCTCTTAGGAACAGATTCCTCCTGTGTAGCTGGGGCAGGGTCCCATTCTGCTAAAGTCGATCATCATTAAATAACCAGGTGGCTGGTGTAGAAAAGGGATCCTGGGAAGAGAATTCTGTGGTAGGACATTATATTACTTCCAAATAACTGCTGAGGTAGTAATCTTGTGTATTAGCATGCAAACTTTTCCTTATTTTGAATTACTTTCTTTGGTCCAATTTTTAGAAGTGGGATGACAGGATCATAAAGTTTATACATTTTATTTGATATTATTACCAAATTTATTTTAAAGAGTTATTCAATTTCACTCCCACCCAGTGGCAGCATGTAAGAGCCATTTCATTGTACCATTGAGAACACTGGGCATTATGACTTGAAATAGGTTTTTTACTATTTTAATAATCATAAAATGGTATCTCATTGTAACTTCTATTAACATTTTTCTGGTTACTAGTAAGGCTGAGGAGTTTCCCATATATTTGTTTTATTAGAATATATTCCTTTCTGTGAATTGTCTTTTCCTGGTTTTGCTCATTTATCTACTGGAGTGTTAATTCCCATTCAGATTTAATTGCCTTTCCCTTTTGTGTGTGCATTTCACTTTCTCTACCTTTTTTGGCAGGGCAAGAATCATGGTCTAGCTTGTAATATAGTTATTTGTGTCCATGTCTGATTTTTCTTATTGGACTGTGAGTTCCTGTTGGAGAGATCCAGTCCTAGCACCAGCCTAGCATGGGACCTTGTTCTAGTAAAGCCCTCAGTGAAAGTTAATTGACTAAAATAAGCATATGGTTGCAGTCTACCTTATGCAGAAGTAATTATTCAGCCCATGTAGTGCTGCATACAGGCCACAGGGATGCCAAAAGCACAGACTTTATTCAGACTGAAGGTCTGTTATATGCTAGGGTTTAGGAGTACACTGGAGCAAGCCTTCCTGGAGCAACAGGACAGTGGAAGAGAGGTAATTAAATGATGATTGCACAGCTAGTGAGAAATCCTATTTATGCCAAAGAGTTCCAAAGAGTTCTATGAACTCTAATGTGACAGGAGCACAGATCCAAAATTACCTAGATCAGGGATTGGCAAACTCTCTGTAAAGGTCTAGATTTTATTTTAGGCCTTGCAGGACATATACAGTCACTGTCACATAGCCTTGCTTGCACTTTTCTTTTCTTTTTACAGACCTCTAAAAATGTAAAAACAAGCTCAGGGGTCATGCAGAAATAGCTGCAGGCCTGATTTGATCTATAGGCCATAGCTTGCCAACTCCGGTCCAGAATCCTGAGTCACAGAACATGATAGCTGGAAGGGCCAACTCCCTCATTATTATATAGGTAGGGAAACTGAGTCCCAGAGGCAGAGCTATGTGTTGGGTCGCCTTGCTGATACCTGTGATGAGCTGAGCAGCTGAAGGCTTTGCCTGGACCTTGGCATGCTCCCCTCTTTCTTCTGGGATAACCTGCTCTCTTCTTCCCATTTGTGCCTCTGCTGGTGCTGCCCCAGGAGGTTAGGGGGCAGTCTGCTACCTTTGGGGAGGGGTATTTCCTGTCCCTTCCTCCATGCGAATTCTTCGGCCCTATGTCCTACTGTTGAACAGGGGTTGGTGGTGATAGAAAAGATTGAACAGCAGCATTATTCATTAATGCTTGTGCATCCTGAGGCTGAGAATTTTGTTGAGTGTAGAAGCATTTCCCCTATGGTTTTTACAGCAAAGGTGACATTCTTTTTTCAACTGAATCATGTATGGGGCCGAAAATATGAAATATAAGTCCTTCCTCTCTCCTGAGATAACTCTCTTGACCAAGTAAACACCTAACAACAGACAGGACCCAAAGCTGCTTGTTTTGTCTCCAGGGGCTTCCTCTGGCTCCAGGCCTTAGCCAGCCTCAGAGCTAGACGGGCCGTGGGTCTCCTCTGCCCTTCGCTTGCTGTGCAAAGGGAGGGAGGCCAGAGTGGGCATCCTATGGGAGCTTCCCCTGGTGGTGTGTTACCCCAGGGTCACAGGGCTCCTCAAAGATGCCTGGGCATTTCATTTAGCTTGGCTGTTTCAGGCAAGCCAAGAACCAGTGTTTCTTTGTTTCTTTCCACATACCTGCATGCACACACACATGTGCACACAACACATACACACACATGCAAAGCTTTAAAAAGTTAGCTTCAAGAAACATTTCCATCCATCACACCCCCACTCCATTCCTGTGGTCAACCCCATTCTTAAACCCCTTTCTTGGACAGTTCTCAAATTTTAACATACACAGGAACCATGTGGGTATCTTGCTAAAATGCAGATTCTGATTCAGCAGGTCTGGGGTGGGACCCGAAGACAGCTCTGATATGACTCTAGTGTCTGGTTTGGGCTACAGAGGACAGTTGGATCATTTGATTTGGCCTCTCAGGTTTCAGGGTCTGCCTTTGGTCTTTTCCTAGAGCATTGGACCTCAACTCCATTCAGAGATGGTGTCTAGACATCGCTGTTCCCTTACTGCACTGGAGAATCTCAACATATTTGAGTCCATCATGCAAATGAGAACAGCAGGAAACATGGCTCTATTCTATGTGCGCAAAATATAGTAAACTGTACATGCATGGGAGAGTTGCTGAACATGCAATTTTATTGTCTTCTATTAATACTCATTTTACCATTTGCTATTTGTTCACTTATTTAAAAAAAATCTCTGTTCAAAAGTAGACAAGCAGTTGCAAGCCCTAGAGTTTTAAGGAAAATGTATCAATAAATATTTTAAATTCAGAAAATTATCTTAATGAACCCAATGTTGTTATTATTATTTGGAAATTGAGAAATGGTAGGAAGCACTGAGTGGGATGACTCCATCCAACTTCCAGAGTGCCAGAGTTGGAGAACTCTGTGTTCAACTGTCTTATTCTCACTGATTCTGGAAACAAGTGTAACCTGAATTCCCTGGTCTTCACTCACATTTGTGCCAAAGGAGGTTATATTAGCAATAATAACTTAAATCCTGCTAGGTCTTCAGCCACTTCTCAGATTTTGTCCAGGTAGCTCTCTGAGAGTGTCCCACATGTGTTTACACAATGGGATGTAAATAGAGACGGTGTATAAACCCTAAAGAAGTACCTTTAAAGCAGGAACAAATGCCCCTTTTTCTTCCTTCTGACTTGCTGGAATTTAGCTCTAATGGCTGGGGCCCCAGCAGCCATGTTGGTCCACCAGTTGACTTTTGGAATATATGGTATAGTAACAAGATGTAAAGAACAAAGGTCCTTGCTCTTGTGGTGTGCTTTACCAGCGCAGTATTTCCTATTGCTGGACTTCACGAAAGTAAGAGAACAAACTTTTATCTTGTTTAAGAAACTATGACTTAGGCTTTTCTTTTCCTCAAAGTTGAACCCTACTTCAAGCAATACTGATGCCATGCAGCTGTGTTCTCCTCACCCATCTTGGCCAGAGCCTCGCTGTGTCCATTTTGAAGTGAGGACAATGTGTCCCTCCCTAACTCTGCTGCTCAGTTTTACTTGGCCTCCAAGCAAAAGCTCTCCAACTTCCCAGTGCAGCCTTTTCTCCTTGCCTTCTTTCTCCCCTAGCAATGCATTATCCCAGGGCTTCTCATACTTTAAAGCACACAAATCACCTAGGGAGCTTGTTAGAATCCAGATACTGATTCAGTAAATCTGGAGATGGGGCTAGAATCTGCATTTCTAGCAAGTTTTCAGTTGGTGTTGCAGCTACTGGCCCAGACCACGAGTTGAGTAGTAAGGTGTTGGAATACTGGGCTGTGAGCTTCTTGCAAGCATGAACCATGTGGAAATCTCACCTGTTTCCACAATTCTTTGCACACAATAAATGCTCAGTGGATGCAGGATGACTGGCTGAATAATAAACAATTAGCATGTAAGATGCCAAGAAGTGCTGCAGAAAGAAAACTGTCACTCTGTTTACTATGCATTTCTTCAATTTATTTTCACTGGAACCCTATTTTCAGAAATACCTATTAACATTCCATGAAAATAGTGCTCTGAGAAACCCACTTTGGCAGACTCTAATTTACAGTGGGTCTTCGCAGATTCTGTAACCAGAGTGAGTCAGTCTCCATATGGGAATCTCAAATCCAGGATTCTATTTGGGTGTCTGCTTCAGCAATTAAGAGAAATTGTTTCAGCTCAGACTCACTGTACCCCCGAGGGCCTAAAAACTCCTTGAGGGGACAGATTTGAATATTTTTAAATATAGGAGTAGAGTGCTATTGCTCAGGTGTTCATTTTTCCTCTTCCGCTGGCGGTGCCCAACAGGACTATGAAGGCTTCAGGGCAGTGGGAGCCTGAGTTGTCTGTCAATTAGCATGTTCCTATGGATTTGTTCAAATGTCTTTGTTCCCAGGTGGAGGCAAGGAGAAAGTGCTGGGGAGGAAACTGAAGGAGCTTGAAGCTTGGGGAAAAGGCTGCATTCCCCTCCAGGGGCAAATGTTTATTAGATGAAGCCCTAGAGCTTTTTCCTGTAAAAGAAGCCTCCTGAGCTCTGGGAGGTCAGCCTTTACCAGCTTTAAGGGAAGGGGATAGGAGCTGGGAGTTGGGGCTTTGTCATCTTTCCATGGGAGCAATCTCAGAAATGCGGAGCTGGCTGTCTGCTCAGAAACCTGAGCGGCCTGCAGCCCCCAAGGAGTCAAATTCACAGGATCAAGTTATGAAATAGAACGTGGGCACCTAGCCCTTTGTCTTCATTTTGGGTCTTTTCATCAACTCGGGATCAATAGGGAAAATTCAACTGAACATTTTGTTACATATGTCAGTATATATGGCCCTTATGAAATAAGGCAGAAAGCCTTAAGGAGTAGAGTGACAGACATTCTTTAAAAAGCCACAGGATAGATTTTTTAAAAAAGATTAAATGAAAAGGGAATTAATGAGAAAAGGAAACACTGAAGAGAAAAAATGTAATCACAGAACTAAAACTCATTATTAATCCCTTGGTGAGATTAAAGAGCAGAACTGGTGCTGTAAAATATTAAATCAGTGCTGTAGAGGTCAAGGTAAAAAAATCTCATCAAAAACACAGGGAAAATGATAAAGAAATTAAAATGTCAAGAAGAAAGTTTATAAGTATGGACACCAGAGAATAAAGCAATGTCAAGCTTCTGAGGGTTAAGACCAGAGAGAGCAATCATATAATAGAATACCACACAGATCCTGAGAGTATGGCTAGAAAGAGATCAATATGTGACAGGCAAAAAAGTCACTGGAAATGGGCCTGTACATAGATACCCTACAAAAATGTTGGAAGAATCAGTATTTTAAAAAATCCTATAAGCATATATGCAGGCTAAAGAGGAAATATGCAAAGGAAGATAAAACAGACTGGATTCAAACTCTTGTTACCCTCACTTTCAATGGAGAATTTCTGCATAGTTTCAGAAAAATGAAGAAGATTATGATCCAATAATTTGATGCCCCATGAAGGTACATTTAGTTTTGAAGTCTCAAGAATAATATTCTCAAATATGCAAGTGTTTAAAAACATAGCGCCCTCTATACTTTTTAATAAAGTACTTGGAGAAGTAGTCAGGATTGTCAAGAGATTAAGCAAATTGAAGAACTAACAATGGGGAAGCTCTGGTACCAAAGACAGGGGGCAAGTGCCTGTTAAAAAGAGAAAACTCTAAGAACTTATAAAAGTAGTACAAAACAATGAGAAGTTAAAATATTCTCAACAAGAGACAAAGAGAACTGAGGAAGTACTAAAATTAGTACTCTTGACTGATACTTAGAAAAAATATGGCTGAGAATTTTTTTAATGAAATAACTGTTAAATTATAGACAGAATATATATTTTTATATTAATATATATAACATAAAATACATTATAATGTATAATATATAATTACATATAGTAAATATATGTGTGTTCTCTCTCCCCAACTTCCTCAAATAAAAAGCAAAGAATACATGGTCAAAATACCAAACAACAAACACTAGAAAGAGCAAGAAAGCATTAAAATCATCTTTAGGTAGTGGATATAATACTAAATATATGTTATAACAGTTCATGTAAATGGGTTACATTTCTTTATCTTAAGACAAAAATTCTTAAATTGTATGCTGTCTACAAGAGATACTTCAAAACAAAGTGAAAAAGGAATGTAAAAAAAGCAAATGAGATCCAGTTATTCCACTCGTAGGTATTTACCTAAAGGAATTGAAAGTAGGACTCAAACAGATACATGTATGCTAGTGTTTGTAGCTGCATTATTCATAATAGCTAAAAGATGGAAACAACCCAAGTGTTCATCAACAGACAAATGAATAAACAAAATGTGGGATATACATGCAATGGACTATTACTCTGCCATGTGAAAAGAATTAGATTCTAGTACATGCTACATGTATGAAACTTGAAGACATTATGCTAAGTGAAAGAAGTCAGACACAAAAGGCTAAATGTTGTATGATTCGCTTACATGAGTTACCTTGAATAAGCAAATTCAAAGACAAAAAAGTAGATTAGATGATACCAGGGGCTGGAGAGAGAGAATGAGGAGTTATTGTCTAATGGTTATAGAGTTTGCATTTTGGATAATGAAAATGTTTCAGAAATAGAAAGTGGTGATGGTGCACAACCCTGTGAATATAATTAATGCCACTAAATTGTACACTTAAAAATGGTTAAAGTGGTATATATTACCACACACACACACACACACAATGAGACACAAGAATGTAAATATACAGGCAAGATTATGTCATGCACATACAAACATAAAGCAAGCAGGAGCTCTAATATTAAATTCAGGCTAAACAGGACTCAAGGCTAAATAAGTTAAATGTGACAATGAGGTTTTACTTTGATAAAGGGTACAGCTTGCCTGAATGTAGAATATCATAAATTTTTATGCAATAAGTAACAGCATCAAAATATATAAAGCAAATATTGGATGGGAAGTCAAATAGAATCTTACTGGAGCTGTCGCAACAATTGAAACTGGAGCAGTGGTTCCGGCTGCTGAGGACCAAGAAGCAGAGACAAAGTTATAAGTCTGGCCTCTGTGTCTGCAAGACTTCATGCAGTAGAGTGAGGCAACCTTGCCTGAACCTGCATAGGAAGATGATTGGGGGATACAGTTTGCCTGAGGGGAGAGTCGATGTACCTGCCCTGAGGGACCAGAGGGGACTGGAGGCCACATGTTGAAATATCTATCCATTGGTCCCCAGTGAACATACAATATGTCCTGGCTCTGGTAGACACAGGAGCCAAATGTTCACTGATTTATGGCTACCCTGAGAGGCTTCCCAGGATGCCGGCTGTTATAGATGGATACAGGGGTAAGGCTATCAGAGTGAAACAAGCCCAGATCCCTTTGGGACTAGGGCATCCACCCCCAAAGGAGTACGCTGTGTATATCTCTACATCCCCAAATATATTTTGGGGATTGATATCCTGCAGGGCCTATGGTTGCAGACCACTGCAGGTGAGTTCAGACTGAGGGCATGTGTGGTGAAGGCAGTTCTGAGGGAACATGCTAGGCACCCACCCATAGCTTTGCCTGTTCCTCAGCAGGTGACTAATACCAAACAATACAAATTTTCTGAAGGGGGTAAAGAAATTGGAGAAACCCTCCAGGAACTGGAGAAGGTGGGTATTATAAAGCCCATCCATAGTCCTTTCAATTCCCTGGTGTAGCCAATAAAAAGCCAGACAGCTCCTGACATATGACTGTGGATTACAGAGAATGGAATAAAATTAAGCCCCCTCTGCATTCTGCCATTGCCTCTATTGCAGACCTGATGGATACCCTCAGTCATGAACTAGGTACATATCATTATGTTGTGGAATCTGGATACGATGCTCCAGTTTTCTAGCATAGGGACCATTGCAGAAGATTGAGGGCGTGTAGATTGTGAGGTGAGATTGAGGGGTGGAGTGTGGGGAAAATGGGAATTACTATGGCCAGGATCCTCACCTGATCCTAGACTACTTGATGATGCAATTGGTCTACTGGTAGGCTAATGCTTCCATGCCCATTAGGAATGAACAATTATTGACTGAGTCACTATATGAAGAGCTCCACCCAGTGCTCTGGGCAGAGGGAGAGAAGAGGTGGATTACAGACCTGCAGACTGCTGGATGCAGATGTAATTCTAGTGCTTGGCCTACCACTGTGAGAATAAAGCTGGGCATAAACATTTTTACCCTAAGAATGTTCCATTGTCATTTCTTGGTCTCATTGAATCCATAGTGAACTTGCCCATGGCTGAAGCCCGCAGGCAAGACAATCACTTGATTAAGGTGGTATTTGCCAGGTGTCTCCACTGTAGATTTATTCTTTTCCTCTTTGTAATAAGTATTTTGTGTGGAGATATACTTTGAGAGTGTGTAAATATCCAATTCTTTGTTAACCTTTCAATTTGTTTGTTTACTAATTAATGTCAGACTTACAGTTTCCCATTTTTATTCAATAAATTATATTTTATTACTATCTGTTTATTTGGTAGCCAAATTGTCTCAGCTTTGGAGTTTGGAAGCCCTTTTAAGCTGGTTCTTTTGTCCTTTTGAATTTCTCCATCATTCTTTGAGTATGTCCTTATTTTCTTGCTTTCTAGCATGGCAAGATGTTCCAGGTTCATCTTGTACTTTTCCTTTATAAACCCTGGAGTCAACAATTTTTCTAAGGAATCCTTGTTCCTTTCAATGGGGAATGGTATTTAAAATTCAAGATATAGGTACTAGGTGTGCTTATTGCTATTGGGCTGATAGTGCTCACATGCCCCTTCTTTAGAACTAGGGAATTAAACTGGCCTCTCAACAGTGGGGTGTGCAGTGGCTCTCCCTTCACTGAATGTGATGGAATGAGGGGATGTACACTGGAGGAGCTTTCTTCTCAACCTCCCTCTACCCTGTGAATAGAACATTTAGACAGAAACCTCCATTTGAGTCACCACTAAGAAGACTAAAACCTAGACCACTGTTGGCCATTAAAAACATTATTTGACTATCCTACTCACCCTGAACTCTAGCAGTGGCCTTACTCTTGTCTCGGCTAAACTATTCTCTCCCATAGTTGCCATTCATAGGAATTCATGGGACAGGACCTAGGCCTTCTCCCAATGGCATGGGGGAGTGGGGCAAGGGCAAGGGCTACCAGGGAGCTCATGTCCCTCAGCAAGTCCCCATTCCAACCAAGGCCAAAGAACAGAAAGCAATCCGAGCTGTGAAATTGCTGGTGCTCACTAATAGTACAGGGAAGCTGCTAGCATCTGGGGGCTGGCACCACAGCCAGGGCTGGGAAGTAGCTCTGATACTGAAAATCTGAAGAAACCATGACTTCTGGGTCCTTTTCTAAAAAAGAGTGCACCTGTAGGCAAGGTTATTATTTTTTGTAGAAGCAGTCAGTCCTTTTCTGTCTCCCTTCTTTGTCTCAAGACCACAAAAAAATAAGCAAGTGCATCCCAGAGAGGGGAGGACAGTAAGAGGAGTCCTGTGACCTTATGGGGTCCCTCAGGCCAGACTACCCCAGTAGTCCCATCCCCTCCCATACTTTTGAAGACTCGGATGGGTGTGTTTCTTGCCTCACTGCAATTGATTCAAACCTTCACAAATGAGTTGCTGTATACATCAGATGGCCATTTTGAATTCAGACATCTCATGCCTAAAGAGCTGCATATAAGAGCCTATTGCACCTTAATGCATTTCCTTTCTTGCATACTCTGTAGTTGGCAGAGTGTCAACCTCTCTCTCCTTTTCTCTCTCTTTATTCAGATAAAATTTACATACCATAAAATTTAACTGTTGATAATGTGTATAATTCAGTGGTTTTTAGTAAATTCACAGATATGTGCAACCATCACCATAGGCAACATTAAACATTTTCATCACGTTAGAAAAAGAAACCTGCATCCTGCAGCTATCATTCCTCTATCCCCCCACCCCTATAACTCCCAGCCCTAAGCAACCAGTAATTTACCCTCTGTTGCCATAAATTTCCCTATTCTGGACCTTCATATGAATGGAATCATAAAGTGTATGGTCTTTTGTGATGGTTTCTTTTACTTAGTATGATATTTTCAAGGATCATCCATGGTATAGCATGTAGCAGTACTTCATTTCTTCCACACTTCTCTTGAGGGTGGTGAGCAGGCCAATGGTGGCTCCATGGAGTTGGGGAGTATCTCCAGAAACTCCCAAGTCCAGGCTTATGGTGAAGGTTGCTCTGTTTCCAGCAAGGATGTGGCTTATTTGCTTCCTTTAGGCAGCTGGTAGACTAAAGACCCATAACTTCTTTTGGTAACTTCTTGCTGGCCTGGTGCACATAGTCTTCATACTCCATAGCTGCCCAAGTCTTCATTACTACCTTGTTCTTGCCAAAGGAATCTGCTGTTTCCAGATATTCTGGATGTCCTCAGCCTGCTGTAACTCACACTGGCCATGGAGAAGATTGAAAAGTATTTGTAGGTATCTGCACATTTCTGAAGCTCTTCTGTGGAGTTCTGTGTGAGTTTGAAATTTTTTTTGCAGTCTTGGGTAAGGAAATGTTCTTGACACATTGGGACTTGGGCACATTTCCACACTGTAATTGGAGTTTTAAGTTGGTAATAGGTTAGCCTGGACCTTTTAGTAACTAAAAGTGATCAGAAAGCCATGAGATCTGTTCAGATGTCATTATGGAGCGGGAAGGAGAGATTTGACAGAATTTGTTTGAAGGTAAGCGATAGACAAAAAAAAACCCACCATTTTATGTTTATGATCTGTTGACTTCAGACTGTTCAGTAGGCTAGTTACACAGGTAAGAGCACAGGCAGAAATCCAAAATGAAATAGTGGCCAATCCAGCAGTTTGTTAAAAGAGCAATACATGGTGATCAAGTCAGATGTATTGGCTCAGATTAATAAATGCATTAATGTAATTTATCACAGCAAGAGGTCAAAAGAAAAGTTTTGGCAGGCATTTGGGAACCTGTTCATGGCAAGGCATTTTCATTCCCTTAACACTGGTGCCAAACAGAAGCCAATAGGACAAAGGTGATGTCTGTTTGGGACAGCTATTTGTGCTGCCTCGATAGACTTTTCCTCAAAGAAACCATTTGATTTTGAGACAGTGACAAGTGTACTTCATGTGACTAAAAAAACCACATTGCATCATTCAGTAGCAGCAGAAGAAGTTCAGCCACAGGTGAATGATTTCTTGAGTGTGGAAGAGAGACCGAAAGTTCAAGGTTATACAACTTGCATTTGAGAAACTCTCAGGCTCCATCTGTAATTCTCAATGGGGTTTATTATCAAGACACTTAAAAGATGCAAAAAAGAGAAACTGCGAAGCATTGGAGCACAAAAAATGTCCATTGAAGGTGAGGCCAGAGATTCGCAGGGCATCAGAGCAAACTTTGGGCTCAGATTATAAACATCTCAAGACCACAAGTGATTTTGCTGTTTGATTCTTCAAGATGTCTCTTGGTCATGTATTTTTTTAAACAATTCTATTGAGACATAATTACATATAATATCACCAATTTTAAGTGTATACTTCAGTGGGTTTTGGCAAGTGTTTTCAGTTTTGTAATTGCTGATATAATCAAGACATAAAACCTCTCCATCAAAAGAAACTGGGTTTCTTTATAGCCAGTTTCATTTGCACACTCTCAGTCCAGTCAACCACTAATCTGCCTTCTAGGTATGCCTGTTGTGGTCTCTGGAGCCCCCTCTGTGCTTCTCCCTAATCTCTGGCATTCTATACTGCAGATTCTAGTTGCCTCTGCCTCCTTGAACTCTGATCTATCCCTCAACTCAGTTGGTCTGCTGGGCTTGGTTTGGGTCCCCCTTCCTGTGCTACAGCCTGGCAGAGGCCTATTCCCTCCAGGCAGTCACGTAGGAGAGCCATAGGTCTCTCCTGTGTTTTTTTTGTAATCAGAGTTCTGTATCCTGTGGGTCCAATATCTGTAAGAGATACTTTACTCATTTTGTTTGGGTTTTAGTTGTTGAGGCTAGGAGGGCAATTTCTATAGCAGGTAACCCTTCACAAGCAGAAGTGGAAGTGCTATCATGCATATTTTGCTATTTGCCTGATGGTTTCATGTTACCTGCAGTCACCAGAAGAACTTCAGGAGGGGTACAGTTTCAGCTAAAATGGGACAACTGTGTTTCTATTCTGGAACCCACTGTTTTCTTAAGGTGTGAAGAAATACACAGATGCCTTTTAATGATGAAAATTCACTTTGAAATAGTTTCGAACTTAGTGAAAAGCTGTAGGACCAGGTGTACAAAGAACACCGGTTGTTGTTGACTGTCCTAATAGTCTCTGTTCTCGCTCTGGTCCAGGACCAACCTAGGCCTACACGTTGCATTTAGTAATCACGTCTCCTTAGTCTCCTTCAGTCTGGAGCAGTGCCCCTGTCTTGCCTGCTCAGTTCCCCAACAGTTTTAAAGAGGACAGATCTTTTCATTCTGGGGCAGATTCCTCAGTCTGGGTTGGTCCATTATTTCCCTGTGGCCAGACTCAAGCCATGCTTTCTTGACAGGAAAAATGAAGGGCTCTTTCAGTTCACTGCATCAGGGAGCATGTGCTATCAATTGTCACACCACTTTTTATTTTAATCATGAAGTTATATCATTATCTGCTAACTTTCTCCACTGTAAAGTCACCATTTTCCCCTTTGTAACTTATGAGAACATGCTCTGAGACCATGCCAATATTCACAGGTGCCTTTTTGAGGATCAAATGAGTATAACATTTGATTTAATTTTGCCTTAAAGAACAAAAATGATATAGTAATGGCTATCATCTAATGAGCATTTATTATGTGCCAGGCACCATGCTAAGCACTTTACATATCTTAATGTAATTCACAAATGCTGTGCATTAGGTACCATTATTATTCCCTTTTATAGATAAGGAAACAGTACATTTGGGAATGGTTTTGTAGCAGAACACATTAGATGCCACCTATTCAGTCTCATTGAGTACTAAAAATTTTTTCCATTTAGGGCAAAAAAACCTGTAAAAGGCATTAGCCAAGGAAGAGTTAAAAGCACCAAACAGAAGTGGTTTGAATTTTTCCCTGCAGCTCAAATGACCCAGAGATTCCATTTGCTGCTTTAATAGATAATATACCTTAAAATCTGCAACCATTTTAAAATTGGGTCAAAGACACTTATTTAAAGCCACTGAAGTTGTCAAAAATAAACTCCACTAAACTTCATTATTTCTACCCATGTTATGTCAGGTCATGAAAGGAAAATGAAAAATAATGACTAAAAATGTCGATCCAGTCAAAGCCATCTGGAAATTTGCCATTGAGAGGACCAACCTAAAAGAGACCTAGAGAATGATCTCTATCTATGTATAAAGAAAAATCCACCACAGAATTTATTAAAATATGAAATTGAAAGAACAATTTTGATAGTGGTTAAAAAGCATGACTAAAATATTTTCAAATACTCTTGAGAAAGAGGCCATAATTTTTTTCATGCATTAATTATAAATTAAACACTGTCTATCAATCTCTGTTTCAATTCTTAATGAGTATTTTTATCTGAGTCCATTTTTATTAAATCCCCCTTGGGAGAAGAATGGAGGATTTACAGATATTTTACTAGGGCCCATTTTATTATGGGCCATTTGCTAGGGTCATAAATTTTGTAGTTAAATGAGGAGTGAAGAGGGAATAAAGCAAGAAGAGGATTAAGGCTGAGAAATGGGGGGAGGTGATTAAAGGTGTGCTTGCACAGAAAGCAAACAACTTTTACATTTTGATACAGTTCAAAATGACCTAGTAAAAATTACCACATTAAAATGTCCTTCGAATGAAAACAGAAGCATCAAAACAGGCTGCTTCACTCATATGCCTATCACAACACTTACCCCAGTTGAGATCTGTGGCATTCACAGGCATAACACACACAGTTTTGGCTTTTTCTGAAGACCCTTTAGGCCATGAATTGGAATCCTGAGATGTGAGGCCAGCATGTGAACCAAGATACTGAGCTAATAAGTGAACCTAGTAGACTGCTTGGCATCCAGTTCCCACTGAAGTTTGGTGTTCTCAGTTCATCACTTAGGGAGTGACTCTACTTAAGTGATAAACTAAACACTTGCTTTATTTTTTTCTTGGTGTGTGTGTGCACATGTGTATATAAATGGAAATAAACAAAACTTTAATGAAATCTTTAAAAGGCAGTTGCCTAGAGGTGGCAGGGAATGAATACAGGAAATACCTATGTCTTCTTGGGAATGTGATTCCAGAAGCCATGAGCCTACAAATCTGAATTCATTATTTTAGTGGTTCAGAAATGTTTTAGAAAGTGTGACAGAACTGGCTGATTTCCCTTTCTTTTATATAATAGAAACCTGAATTTGTTTTCTGAGCACATGGCTGCCCAGAAGAAAGACTACATTTCCCAGACTTACCTGCAGCTACTTACAGCAGTGTTATAAAGTTTTGTCCAATGGAATATTAAGTATGTGTGCAACTTAGAGGCTGCACCCTTAAAGAGAAGGGACATGTTCTCCCATACCCCTTCCAACTGGCTGGAATATGAACACATGTGTGGGGCATCTTGGATCAGGTGGGCAAAGGAATCCCAGAGTGGCAGAGCAACAAGAAAGAGGAAGCTTAGACCCCTGACAGCCTCACAGCCAGAGCTGTCATACCAGCCCAGGCTTTTATACAAAAGAGAAATGAACTCTTCGGTTTAAGCCGCTGCTAGTCTGGGTTTCTGATGCACGTATCTGGGCCTGTGTCTTAACTAATACTATAGGTAAGTCAAGTCCATTGTAATTGTTTCCATGCTTATCTCCATCCATCATTAGGCTGTGAGCTCCTTATCATGATCTTTCCCCAGATTTCTCTCTAGTTCCTCACGGTAGCCCCAGAACTACCTCGGGCCCTGGCACGGAATAGGTGCTTGTGAATGTTTACTGAGCAGGTGAGTGTGCTGTGCAAACCAGACTGTGGTGGAAACTGTTGCAGATGCATCAGAAGAGCTGTAGAGGAAGAGCCGCCTTCCAGTTGGAATTTGTCTAGAAATGTATGTTTGGCTGCTTGTAACAGAAAACCCAAATAATAGTGACTTAACTATATATTGATTTATTTTCTTCACATGTTGAGGGTCTGGGGGTGGATGGTTTCTGAATTAGGTGTGGTGGCTCAGTGGTGTCAGGCCTGTTTCTGCCACTTACTTGGCTTCTTCCTCCTAGTCACAAGGTGGTAGCCAAACTCCAACTATCATGTCTATGTTTCAGGGAAGTAAGAAGGTCAAAATGACAAAAGGGAAAGCCAAAGTCAAGCCTGCCCCCTCCTAAGGGTCTTAGACTGCTCCCCTTATCTGCAGGGCCTGGGACAAAGGGAGACCCAGCTATCATATGTTTATCTATTTAAAAGTTGTGATTCAAGCCAACAGACTATTAAATAACATATACTCATCATACTGTCTTGACAAATATACCTTCAAATCAAGAATATATGTCATAATTTTTATATGACTGAAAATAAATAGCACATCAAAGACAATTTAATTTAATTATAGCTGACAGTATAATACTATCTGGTTATTCTGTTGATGAGCTGGCAAAGTCTGAATGAATAATAAAATCAAGGCATACATACATACATTATATTTATTCCATAAAATTTACTTTTTTTGCTTTCATCTTGGCAAAGTTCAATAATTATGTTATCAAGATTTCCTCGAATTTGTGTTCTATGACAGTAATGATCTAAAGAAGCATTGGTAAACTGTGACCTGAAGTCCCACTGCCTGTTTTGTAAATAAAGTTCTATTAGCATGCAGCCATCCTCATTCTTTTACATACTATCCATGGCTGTTACTGTGTTACAGCATCAGGGTTGAGTTGCTGTAAGAGAGACTGTGTGGCCTGTAAACCTAAAATAATTACTTTCTGTCTCTTTAAGAAAAAGTTTGCCTCCCCCAGATATAAAGGATTAAAATTTTAATTGTAGTGAAAGTATACAGACTTGGAGTATATTCTCATCAAAGAAGTGTAAGGGAAAGTTCACATAAAAACCAAAGAATTAAAATCACTTTTCATATACATTTTCTCAACAAGTTATTTTTCTTCTAAAGAAGTCATAATTATTTAACAAATTAAAAGGTAAAATATAAATTATTCATGTATAGCAACATTACTTAAATAAATTTATTTTATTTCACTTTTAAAAATTTAGCTAAATAAATCTTATTAAACATTTTCTGTAAAAATGACACTTGGCATTCTATCATTCAACATCTATGTGATTGCCAAGTTAAATGCTTCATGTTTTTCATGCACATTCTGTCTAGACCTACATATATGCATATTTGAGAGTAATATGAGTTGTTGAGTATGGCAACATGTTCTTCAGCTGCCATGTACAACAGCTGTGAATACCCTGCTGAGAATGAGTACCTCCAGAAAGGAAATTAGAATCAGGAGAGAAGCAAGAAAATTGATGCAACAGGGAAATGATATGTTGTTATGTAAGAATATAACATTCATGATATGTGCTGGGGAGAAATCAACAAAGTAACTTGTTTTTCCCATTGCATAAGCTCCTCTTCCATTCAATCCTTCCTGATTTTTGAAGCCATGTCCATCTCCAATGTTATTGGATGCAGAAACACAAACTCAGTATGTTTCAAGGAAACAGAACAAGAGATGTGGAAGTCCTGGGGCCTGAATGGTATTTGTAATAAGAACAGATGTTTAGGGTGTGGATTGCAGTGTGTCAGTGTTGAGCACTTGATCCCAAATTACAGAGACTATCTTTGTGTTCATTAAGAAGTGTGTGTGTGTGTTGTGTGTGTGTGTGTGTGTGTGTGTGTGTGTGTGTGTGTGTGTGAACAGATGGTACTAAAAAGGCTTTCTCAGAAGCCCCATCCAAATGACTTCTGCTTACATCTCATTGGCCATGACTGTGTGCTGTGGCTGCCAAGGGCTGCTCCTGGAAAACCCGGAAGAAGGGAAATGACTACAGAGCTGACTGTGAGGAGTCTCTGCCACATTACCCTCTCCTCTCTACTCTTTCTCTCTGGCTTTGACCTCCTTCAGGCCTCTTTTCACTTCTTCCATTTACATGTCTTCCCTACAGTGCCTCCCCTTGATCTGAGAAGCCTCCATCTCTCTCTGCCACTCCTGGCCAGGGCTGAAATGCACTGGACAAAGGGGCCCAAGGTGGGAATCCCAGGCAGCTTCTCAGTGCTCCCCTAACCACACTTCCAGGAGCATGCCGTCGTCCATGGTCCCAAGGACCGTCGCAGAGCTAATTTGCAGGAGGCAGTGTTGGGGGACAAGTGTCACCTGTCTTCCTGCTTCCCTCTGCCCAGGTGTGGGGGGCCTTGCCACCAGCTAATTATAAACCATTATCCACAGGTGAGCTGCCAGAAGGGTTTGCTGCATTCCTGATAGATCAGTGAGTAGTTTCTTTCTCTGGGAAAGTGAGGGTCCCATTCAGACATACCACAGCGATCCATCTTAAGGGAGCTTCAGTTAGGTGCCCCATTCTGCTCTGGAAACATGCCCCTTTAAAAGTTAATATAATAGAAGGAGATTTTTGGGATCATGACTCAAGACTGGGAAGGAGAGAGAGAATCTTTTACATAATCACTTACTGGAGATATGCCAGCAAGAAAACATCTTTTATGGGCTCAAAGTAAATGGTAACTGACAACCGAACCTGGAGACTGAAATTTAGGATGAGGGGGAACTCTGGGGCAAGAAGTGGGGCTAAAAGGGGCCTAGAACTCTGGGGGTGAGAGAGTGTGAGTGGACAGGAGGCTGGCTGGGGACCAGCTATGCATATTTATCCTGCCAGGAAAGGGCCAGGCTACTCTTACCCTTTGTGACTTCTTCTTTTTGGGGACCTGCCATCCTGCATTTCCTGGGATCCTTATAGGCAGCCTTGCCAGAAATAGATCCATGTGTGCATGTGTGTGTTAGCCTCCAGCCAACCTCCTGTCCATTCACACTCTCTAATCCCCATAGTTCTAGGCTCCTTTGAGCCCCACTTCTTGCCCCAGAGTTCCCATCTCACCCTAAATTCCAGCCTCCAGGTTAAGCTGTCAGTCATCATTTGAGTTCTGCCACTTGATGGAGTGGCAGGTGCTCATGGGCATGCCCAAGAGTGAGTGTGCATGTCCACATGGGTGCCTGGGTATAGTGAGACTCTCTTGTCTTCCTTGTACCATCCTCTATCGATTTCATCACTGGCTCTAAATGCACAAGTGTGAGAGCCAGGGACACTAAAAAGATACAAAAAATAAAATTGTAGATCAGTGCTCCAAGCAGAAGCTTCAGGGAAGCAGCTTTGTAAGCTGAACACACTGCAGAAAAATAAGCCACAGGGCTAGTGCCAGCCACGAACTGGACTTCACTCTCCCACCCAGATCTATCAGGGTTTATTGATAAATGTCAGTGACAAGTGCAATAGGGACACTTTGGTTCCCAGAGGAAAATCCTGGTTGTGCCTTTTGAAGAATGGATACTGTGAAGGCAAAAATAAATGTCCACTCTATCTTCCTTTCCTAAGAGATTCTCTTACAAAGAAGAAAGAAACCTGCCAACAGCATAAGCAAATTTATAGGGCAAAAGTTTTTTTGAAAAAGGAACACACATGATATAATAGTTAAAAATACTTATTAAAAGGGAGGTGAGAAACCACAGTTAGTATGCATGAAAACCCCTGCATCTGAAACTATGGAACTGCATTTAGCTCTGAGTTTCCTGGTAGCTAACACAGAGAAAACCCAAAAGCTCATAGATCTTTTGGCTGAGAGAAAAAGATCCACTGAGCACTAATTCTACACCCATATAAAGGACATTGCACCACTATTGTTGATTTTTATGCAAGATTCTGGAATGTTTTCCTGTGGCTCCTCCTTACAGATTTCCTCCTGCTAAGTGGACAATATAGCATAGATCACAGTTCAGGGATATTTTTCAGACTCCGTACCTGTTTTCTGATGGTTTATCCAGATCCAGTAATTAGGCTGAGAGAATCAAGGGAGTGGCAGGGTTATCACCAGATCCTCAAAGCTTCTTGGACCATTAGGGGTTGCTCTGTCTGTATCAGAACATTAATGCAAGGGGAGAGGTCTTATTTGCAATTAATCAAGCAGTAGTGAGAGCAAGTGCAGGGAGCTTGCATCGATTCCTAACACATCAAAGAAAATGGTGCCCAGCAGCCAGTGATTGCAGCTTTGGAGAGGCTTGCCAAATTGGATTAGTGAGCCAAATGTCTGTTCTAATGCTTGAGAGATGGACGAGGCACTTATTAAACGGTCCACAGGCAGGGATGTTTCGAGTCCTTAATCAACCCTTCATTTCCCTCCTCTAGGAAACAGGGAAGCCTCAGTGCCACCCATGGTGAAAAATTACCAATCCCTGCAGGATCTCTCCCTGCCATTTTCACTGCGGAATGTGCATGAATTATAGCAAGAGCTCAGGGAAGACAATATAAGTATACTTGGCTATGGGGCAATGGAAACTGCACAGGTCTGGGGGCAGGAGACCAGGCTGCCAGTCCTGCCTCTCACACCTGCTCACTGTGAGGCCTTGAGTCCATCATTCCTCTCTCTGGGCATCAATGCTTCTCTCCAGACCTCCCCATTCTGATGAGTTTAAAATCATCTTCTGAGGGTGCTTACAGGAGATAGCAGGTAAAGTGGCTTGTGTAGCCAGTGGTTTTCCTGGGGTGAGGACTTGCTTCATGGGGAAGAGAGGTGGGGTGCCATCGAATTTTCTCTTTGTGGTATTAATTCAACCTCTGCCTCCTGCCTCCAAGGAGCCCCCTCTCTCATCTGATCGCCTCCCCCTTCCTCTTTTCTCATTTGAGAGACTTACATTTTAGAGCCAGAGAGCACCAAAGAGGCCTTTGCTGGGACTTGGGGGCATCTCTGTTGGAGTGCTGGAGGCATCCCTCTTTCATCTCTGGTAAGACCTCTCCCAGGGTGGCTTGTGAGGTGGGATTCCTTCTCCCTTGCCACCACTTCTCTTGCTCAAGAATGGCATCCTTGATTAAATCCACTTTTCTCCTCGAAGGAAAAACAAGGGGTAGGTGGAAAGGGCCCTTTGTATCCAGGCAAATTACTGCTGCTGGTTACATTGTGATTTGGACCTCAGCTGGTCCAGCCTCTTCCTGTATAGTTTGGGAAACTAAAGCCCAAACACAGGAAGGGCTGTGTCCAAAATCCCAGGATGAGTTTGCAGTGGAGCCAGAGCTGGTCCTCATCAGTACACTCCTCTCCCACCCCTGCCCCCCACTTGCCTTAGCCCTGCCTGCCTAAGCCAGGGCTGGGCCACCCCTGGGCCTGGTCAGCAGGGGACATGGTCTAGACTTCAGTGGAGCCTGCTCTGTTCATCTTGAATGCCTTCGTTCAGTCCTGAGGCCTGAGATCCCTTCTTGGCCGTGTGGATGTTCCCTCTGTGTAACATCTGCATGTCCAGGAGGACAGCCTTTGTTTCCTTACTCCTGTGTTTCCTATAATTAGAGCAAGCACCACTACCCACCCCCAACTCACCCCCATCAGCAGAGGGCTTCCTGGTGGCACCTGCACCGGGTTCTGGGTGGGTCTACCTCACTTTGAGGAGGTAGAGCAAGCCTTCCCATGCCACTCCTTATTAAGTCAGCCAAACAAACACTAAGGTAAATTCCTGGGGAAAAACCCAACCAAACAAATTCCATAAACTTCTAGTTAAAATGTGGCCCCTGTCCCTCTAATCCTTCTATTATTCATCTGTGCTGAATCTAACCCTGCTCTTTTCATCACACTTCAGTAGAGTGGTTCTTTTAAGCTCATCAGAACTTTTTTTCAGGTCTAACATTTTTACTTTTGATGTAAACGGGGGGGCCTTCCTCTCACTCTCTACTGACGAGATGCCAGGCATGGCTTCCACTCTCAGCCCCTCTGACTCCACAGGATGAGGGCATGAGCAGTGGGAGAGGGGAGGGAGGTTTGGTGCCCCTTGGGCTCCAGCTGCCCCTCCTTCTGCATCTAGGGATCAAAGGAGGAATGAGTTATTGCCTCAGCGCAGGTGGGGAAGGCCCTGCTCCCAGTCCTTCCTGGTAGGAGCTGATTTCTTAACTGATTGATTTAATTCCCTGGTCCTTTTCCTCATTTTTCTGATTAATAGTTTAGTTGTGGGTTCTGGGAAATTTGCATCCTATTGTTACCATAGCAACCAGTTCTCTTGCACAGGAGCCCATTGAAAATGCATTTAGGGTCTTCTGAAAGAGCTGGGTTTTCAAAGATCTCTGCGTATACTAGGACACAATGGGAAAGATAATGTTTGACCTATAGGAGTAAGAATTATAAGCAAGGATATGAAATGGTCCCACCACAAGGTAAATTGGGGGTGACTGTTTTAACATCTTCCCTTTTCCCTTTTCACTAAACACAATCTTCCCCTCATCATTCTTTCCTATGTCCTCAGAAAGTTAGTTCTCCACAGGACAAAGGCAGGTCCAGTCATGAGGAGGCTCATGTCCTTTCAGCAAAAGGGAGAATTTATAGCAGCCAGAACCATCTGATGATGCAGCTGGCAGCCTCGAGAGAATAGTGAGCTCCCTGTTGTTCGAGGTGTGTGAATGGGGGCCCGTCAGAGGGCTCTAGAGAGAATTGCATAAAAGACGGGGTAAGGGGTGGTTTCTGTGGAATCTCTGGGTCCCTTTAGGTCCTGGGATGGGGGAGCTCAACTGAGCCTGCTTGTGAGACTAGCTCTCCCCTTAATCCCAATTAAGCCAAGTGTCAGATTTGGGTATTTTAGCTCCCTAGGTGCCTGGGATGTTCTTTATGTCCTCATAAATTGAATGCCAGCACCCTGTCTGGCCTATGGGTGGATGAATGAATTCCTTAGGGTTTTATTAAGTATGCAGGCACAATCTACTAACCGTTTATGTATTCTTTTATTATGATAATAAATATCTACTACACAGACAAATAACAACTTGAATTGGAAACAGAAAAACAATACTGCTTGTAAAACCCCATCATATATGCTGGAGTCATTTCCTGAGTTACAGTAGAGGCATAAAAGTGTTTGCTTTCTACAGCCAAGTCCCAGTGATGGGAAGGCTATGATGTAGGGGAAAGCTCTGCCCAAAGGGACAGGAAAGCTCTCCTTGGACAAGTCCCTTATTCTCTCTGTGCCTCTATTTTCCCTCTGTGAAATGGGAGTAATGGGAACCATCGGGAATGATGGGCTGATAGGTAGAGGTTGCCTGCAGCGCTCCATACAGAAGGATTCAGAAGTTGTTTTTGCTTTCAGTTGAAAAGTGTGATAATAGATTAATGTCTGCCCTGGGCACTAGACAGGAGGATGGTGGCCCAGTGGCCCATTTGTCATCTATTTGTCATCCCTGGGCCAGGTAGTCATGGAGGCCCCTGATGGTTCCAGATGCCAAGAATTAATGATTCTAGGTCACCCCAGTCATTCTCAGTCTCCTCAGTCATTCTGCCTTCAACCCAATTGCTTGACCCTTTGCTACTCCTAAGCTTGTAAAATTATGAGGAAGATGTGAGGCTATTGCTCAAGATGTCATTACATTTTCTGTTCTAAATAGAATAGTCTGTATAAGAGATCTCAGAGCTGTCCAGAGGCAGGGAGGTATCCAGGTTGGTATATAAAAGACAGATGAGAGAAGAAATGCAGGATTTAGATTCCAAGGAACAACTGGCCTGTGGCAACTTGCAGAAGAGCCACTGGCTGAGGAGGAACTGTTGAAGTCTTTGGAAAAGAGGACAATGGATGGGCCACTGCAAGGGGTGGCTTTTCTGGGCACACAGCAGTGCGCCAGGGCTGAGAAAACCCCAGGAGAGTGAGACCTGATGGGACTTCTTGGGTAAAACACTCTTCACTCTCTCCCCAAGTGTCACATCTGGACTCATTTACCTCTGCTCTCCAGCACACCCAGCTGCAGTGGCCTGTGTACCATTCCTATATATACCACATGTGCTCTTAACCCCATGCCTGTGTCAGCACTGTCCCAGCCTCCTGGCATGCCCTTCTCCAGCAGATTCCTGTTAACGCTTCAAGATTCAGCCTCAGAGTTACCCCTAGATGCCTTCCCAATCCTCTGGACCGTGTAGAGTCCTGCATCCCCATTTCCTTCTGTGTCTAGACTGGCAATGTTGGGGGCTTCTTGGTAAATATGTACTGTGCTTGGTTCTGGGTAAGCCTGGACACAATGGAGTGAAACATCCCAGAATATAAAATTTAGAAAATGATGGAATAGACAGAAAATAAAGATGGCTTAATTCTCTGAGGAGAGTGGGAAATCCAGTTTCTATAAGAACTTGGGACCTCATTTCTCAGCTGCAAGCTGCTTGCAGGTACAGAAAGGATTCCTTTGGCCCATGCATAGGCCTCTCCTAGGGGCCTGAATGGTGTGGGGGATGTCCAGGAGGGCCCTGTGGCTGGGCCTAGACCACATGACAGGCCTCACATTTCATCTTTAGATGTTATCTCCACAGGAGGTTATATGGATTATAAGTCCTATATCCCAGGGGTACATTGACTGGCTCAAAGAAGAAAATGTTCACCAAAGTAACATTTATATCCCATTACTGAACCACACCACTTGTAGTGTACTATAAATTAATGTGCTTTTAAAATATATGCTGTGAATGTCTTGTGATTAACAGTCGCCTATTTCTTTGGTATTAAAAGATTTGCTTCATCATTTAATAAACATAAGGACTTAAAATATGTCATATTTTTGGTAACTGTTTTTTCATATCTTCATTTATTAGAATACCAAGCATCTCAAAAATTGGAGGTGGCCCAGGTATCTTTTAGCCTCTGAGAGGCCCCCCTTGCCTCAGCATGTGTTTGTCTGTAGTCCTGTATAATAGATGTATGATGATGGACAAGTTGCTTAAACTGTCTCGCCAGCCTCAGTTTCCTCATCTTCTCCATTTGCAAAAATGGTGAAAATAACTCTGCCTTGCATGGTTTCCAAGAGGAGGTAGGATTATATACATGAAATTCCCAACAAAGTTACAGATGCAGTGTTCTTTATCTACTAAGTTACATATACAGTGTTCTTTATCTACTGGATAGTAGGTGCCCAGTAATTGGCAGCAGTGATTATCATATTAATCAAGTGCCAGTTTCTTTCCAGCTGTTTTGATGCAGAATATCCCTGTATCTGTTAGCTATTACTGTGTAACACTTTAAAATGTAGTGGTTTAGAATAACAACCATTTATTAGTCTCAATATTCTGCAGATTGGCTGTTTAGGCTGGTCTCAGCCAGCAGATTTTCAGGACTCAGCTAGGATTCCTCTTGCATTTGGGGTCAACGGTTAGTCACTACAGGTTAGCTTTGCTAATTTTTTTTTTTTTGGTATCATTAATCTACAGTTACATGAGGAACATTATGTTTACTAGACTCCCCCCATCACCAAGCCCCGCCCGCAAACCCCATTACAGTCACTGTCCATCAGTGTAGTAAGATGCTGTAGAATCACTACTTGTCTTCTCTGTGTTGCACAGCCCTCCCTGTGCCCCCCCACATTATACATGCTAATTGTAAGGTCCCCTTTCTTTTGTTCCCCCCCGTTATCCCTCCCTTTCCACCCATCCTCCCCAGTCCTTTTCCCTTTGGTAACTGTTCTGTGAGTTACTTTCTTGGGTTCTATGAGTCTGCTGCTGTTTTGTTCCTTCAGTTTTTTCTTTGTTCTTATACTCCACATATGAGTGAAATAATTTGATACTTGTCTTTCTCTGCCTGGCTTATTTCACTGAGCATAATACCCTCTAGATCCATCCATGTTGTTGCAAATGGTAGGATTTGTTTTCTTCTTATAGCTAAATAATATTCCATTGTGTATATGTACCACATCTTCTTTATCCATTCATCTACTGATGGACACTTAGGTTGCTTCCATATCTTGGCTATTGTAAATAGTTTTGCGATAACATAGGGGTGCATATGTCTTTTTCAAACTGGGCTGCTGCATTCTTAGGGTAAATTCCTAGAAGTGGGATTCCTGGTTCAAATGCTATTTCTATTTTGAGCTTTTTGAGGAACCTCCATACTGCTTTCCACAATGGTTGAACCAATTTACATTCCTACCAGCAGTGTAGGAGAGTTCCCCTTTCTCCACAACCTCACCAACATTTGTTGTTGTTTGTCTTTTGGATGGTGGCGATCCTTACTGGTGTGAGGTGATATCTCATTGTGGTTTTAATTTGCATTTCTCTGATGACTAGCGATGTGGAGCATCTTTTCATGTGTCTGTTGGCCATCTGAATTTTTTCTTTGGAGAACTGTCTGTCCACCTCCTCTGACTATTTTTTGATTGGATTATTTGCTTTTTGTTTGTTGAGGTACATGAGCTCTTTATGTATTTTGGATGTCAACCCTTTATCAGATCTGTCATGTATGAATATATTCTCCCATACTGTAGGATACCTTTTTGTTCTATTGGTGGTGTCCTTTGGTGTACAGAAGCTTTTTAGCTTGATATAGTCCCACTTGTTCATTTTTGCTTTTGTTTCCCTTGCCCGGGGAGATATGTTCATGAGGAGGTCGCTCATGTTTATGTCCAAGAGATTTTTGCCTATGTTTTCTTCTAAGAGTTTAATGGTTTCATGACTTACATTCAGGTCTTTGGTCCATTTCAAATTTACTTTTGTGTATGGGGTTAGACAATGATCCAATTTCATTCTCTTACATGTAGCTGTTCAGTTTTGCCAACACCAGCTGTTGAAGAGGCTGTCATTTCCCCACTCTATGTCCATGGCTCCTTTATCGTATATTAATTGACCATATATATGTTTGGGTTAATATCTGGACTCTATCCTGTTCCACTGGTCTGTGGGTCTGTTCTTGTAGCTTTGCTAATTTTTATCTGAGCCCTCTCACTTGTTTGGGACCTTTGCCAGGATAACTGGGGTGACTTATTAACCCACCCTCCAGCAGCCTTGCCTAGGCCTGTTCACCTGGTGGAGACAAGGGTCCTAAGAGAGCTGGTGGCAGGGTACAAGCCCTCTTAAGGCTTAGGCTTGCAAGTAGCATAATGTCACCTCTGTCACAATCTATTGGTCAAAGCTGGTTACAGTCTCCAGAAGTGGGGAAACAGATTCCAGGTCTTTGGAAGAGCTTCAGAGTCACATCTGGCAAGATGCATAGATACAGGAAGGGAAATAATTGGGGTTATTTTTACAATCTACTACAAGCCCCCCTTTTTGAACAAAAACCAGAACATTGGATTTATTCCCCAGATGCCCCACTGAGCAAGTAGAGATGAATTATGTTCTTTTCTGCTGTCTGGTTCAAGCCTATTTTTAGATCTAGTCTAATAAAATGAATTTCACACCTGGGTTACTCACTCACTAACAAACACTTTATTCTTATAGATGCCTGGAACAAACACCTAGGAAGCCTGGATTTGTAGTTGCATTACCTCCAAGCACAATAATTGTTAATTACTTGCTTTATTTGGTTCTGTTGAGTTTGCCAATAGTCAATTAAGTATGTTAGGTTTTCTTGTGATCAGTGGCGCTTATCCAATATTGCAGCTCAGCTCTGTTTTTGTCTCAGAGATGTCTTTTCCAATAGAGTTAAAGAAAACCCTTGTTCACTAGTTTATTGAATATTAGCCTTTATCTGCTTATTTCAAAGGCTTCATCAGTTTTCACTGCACTAAGCACCAACGTGCTCAGGGTGAGCCCTTAGAATCGAACAAAAGACTCAAGATAAGCACCTCCTTTGCCTGATCTGGCTAAATCCCAGTATGTGAAATAGAGGAAAGGACAAATTGTGGGATCCTGGGACATTTGTTTAGCTCATGCCTGAATCTCTGAAGCTGCTTTATCTCCTCTAATTCACCCCCCGCATTGTGGTCAAGAGACCTAACAGAGATTTGGTTGTACCACTTGTGCTATAGTGGGTTGATGGACCCAGGTCTTCAGTCTACTATCCATGTCCTTTGTCATGTGACTGCAGGTGCATGCCTCTGAATCTGTACTAGGCCACATGACTCTCTTCAACAGAATTAGGTGGAAGTGACAATGTGCCAGTTCTGAGTCCAGGCTTCTAGACACTTTGCATGTCTCCTTTTGCATTCTTGTACCTCTGCCATCGCCATGAGCAAGATATACCCAAGCTGGCTGGGCAGTCCCAGGAGGAAGAAAAGAGACTCATAAAGAGCTGAACCACCTCAGCAAATCCAGGCCAGAACCAGTCAATTTCTAGGTGATTCTAGATGCGTAAGCCATGAACACTGATTGTTGTTTTAAGCCACTGAGATTTGGGGTGGCTTATTTTTTATTTTTATTTATAAAAAGTTTTTATTAAGGTATTATTGATATACACTCTTAACAAGGTTTCACATGAGAAAACAATGTGTTACTACATTCACCCATATTATCGGGTCCCCCCGTACCCCAATGCAGTCCCTGTCCATCAGTGTAGTAAGATGCCACAGAGTCACTATTTGTCTTCTCTGTGCTTCACTGTTTTCCCCGTGGCCCCCCACACCATGTGTACTAAACATAATACCCCTCAATCCCCTTCTCCCTCCCCCCCACAACCCTCCCCTTTGGTAACCTCTAGTCCCTTCTTGGAATCTGTGATCTGCTGCTGTTTTGTTCCTTTGGTTTTGCTTCGTTGTTACACTCCACAAATGAGGGAAATCATTTGGTACTTGTCTGTCTCTGCCTGTCTTATTTCACTGAGCATAATATCCTCCAGCTCCATTCATGTTATTGCAAATGGTAGGATCTGTTTCTTTCTTATGGCTGAATAGTATTCTACTGTGTATATGTACCACATCTTCTTTATCCATTCATCTACTTGGGTTGCTTCCATTTCTGGGCTATTGTAAATAGTGCTGTGATAAACATAGGGGTGCACATGTCTTTTTGAATCTGAGAACTTGTATTCTTTGAGTAAATTCCAAGGAATGGGATTCCCAGGTCAAATGGTATATCTATTTTTAGTTTTTTGAGGAACCTCTATACTGCTTTCCACAGTGGTTGAACTAGCTTACATTCCCACCAGCAGTGTAGGAGGGTTCTTAGGGTGGTTTATTATGTGGCAAAGGCCAATTCATGTTCTTCTGCTTAATCCCTAGCACTGGTCCCTTGTACCTTGAGGCATAAAGTCCAGGCAAAACCTTCTATCGTCTAGGTCCTGCTGCTTCTCCTTTCTTGGTGATGCCAGGTCTTCCTTTTCACTTTACACTTTAACAATGGCCCCAAATGCCTTGCAGTTCTACAAATGCATATGATGGTTCACATTTCTATGCCTTTGCACCTGATGTTTTGCCTGGAATGCCATTTCCTCACCTTTGTCTGCCTGGAAAACTCCTATTCATCTGTCAAAATCCAACTCAGGCATTGGCATTGCCTCCTCCAAGAAGTCACACTGTACTCTCCTCTCTCCTGTGGTAAATCATCCCACTTTTGTGCAAGGTCTGGACTTTCTATGTGTATATTGTCTATTATTATCACATGACATGGTATTATGATGTGAGTTCCTTTTATTTTGTTTTTGCCAATCTTTGCCCTCTATTAGACTGAGTCACTTGAGGACAATGACACAGCCTTAATCCATCAGCATGTTCTCAATGCCTCGTTCCAATAATGCTTGATGATTAAATTAGGTGTTAAGATCTCTCCTAGCTGGGGGAGTTGCCCACAGTGAGAAGATGGTCATTTCTTACTTCTTTTCTCACATGGTAGAATTTGCTTATACTGTGTCACTGCACTTAGAGTCTGACTCCACTGTAGGGGATTGCTCAAGTGCTCAGCGAACAAATGAGTCCTTGGTTCTGTGGGTCTCTGCTGGGCTGAGCTCCTCCAAGCCTAAATCTGGGTTTGTCCACCCCTGCGCCCATGTTGTTGGCACCAAACCTATACACAGGCAGTTTCATAAAATGATTTATTCAAAATATTCACATTTCTAGAATATTCATCATGTGACAAGCACTGTTCTGGGTGCTGTGAATAGGTGGTAACTGAAATAGTCCTGGGTCCCTACCCTCCCAAAGCATGCATTCCAACTGATGGAACAGGAAAAAGAAGAGGAAACAACTTAGTTAAATATGGTGTTTCTGTTTGTTGCCATGGCTGAAGGAATTTTCTTTGCATTTGGAGATTATATTTGTGTCTTGCCAATGGGTTTCAGACCTGGGCAAGTTCACCATGGATTCAGTGAGACCAATGAATGACAATGGAAAGTTCTTGGGGTGAAAGAGTTTATACCCTTCTTTATTCTCCTGGTGATAGGTCGAGCACTAGAATCACGTTTGCATCCAACAGTCTGCAAGCCTGTAATTCCTCCTTCATCTCTGCCTCTGCCCAGAGAACTGGGCGGATCTCTTTATATAGTGACTCAGTCAGTAATAGCTTATTGCCTATGGGTGTGGAAGTAGTAGCCTAGCTGTAGGCCAGTTACATCATCAAGTAGTTTAGGTTCAGGTGAGGATTCTGGCCACAGGAACTTTAATTTTCCACACAGTTTGTGAGTGCCCAATTTAAAAACCAGCCATTTGTGAAGAGTGCTCAGAAAGACAAGGGGCATCTGAAAGAGAGAGCAGTTTGTTGTTCTCTAGAACAGTGAACCCTGAGATACAACTAGAGGTCAGTGATAGCTGATCCTACAACACCAACCAGGGTACACTGTTGGCAAAGAAGGGACAATGGTGGTGAAGTGAAAACAAAGGTAATTTTGAATATAAGCCCTATTTTACAAGGCTCTAGGGTGCATTCCATATTGCAAGCACTGATTTGCAGTCAAGCTGTTTTTCACTTGGACAACTTTATATATTATATTGCAGGGTGAGCAATAGCAAGGATGTATTTACTTAATGATGTGGGTGTCTTGAGTGGGTTTCAGCCCCGGACAAGTTCACTGTTGATTCAGTGAGACCGAAAAAGTGACAATGGAACATTCTTGGGGTGAAAGAGTTAATACACAACTATATTCCCACAGTGGCATGTCAATCACTAGAATCCTGTCCACTTAGGGCAAGTCTGTATGCAGCAAGTCGGTCTCTGATTGTGTTGGTCAGATTGTGACCAAAGTCAGATCGTGCTGGTCCATGAGACCGTGGTAAGGCCTTGGATTTTATTGCAAATGCATCAGAGACCAGGGAAGAAGTGGGATCTGATTTACATTTAAAGAATATCACTTCCACTGCCATGTGGAGTAAATTTTTATTTAATTGAATCAAATATATCTGAAGAGCGTCCCAACAAATTGGCTTCTAGTTCTTAAAGCCATTACCTCCCCATGCTGAATTTCACTACCTCCTCATAGAACTCCAGACCCTAATTTTCCAAGGAGACAAACATTCAATTTCTGGTTTAGATTTGCATTAGAAAGAGACCTTAATTACTCTGATCTCTAACACCTCTGAGGAGCTGATTTGAGCTTTTCAGATGCAAAGAGTGTTAATTGGCTAAGGGACCCAGCTGAGTAAAACCCTTCACCACCCAGCAGGCTGGGGGTAGGGACAGAGTGGGGAAACGGGGAGGAGGTTAGAGACAGGAGGGGACACCTCATATTTGTCAAGTTTCCTGGAGGTCTTGCAGAGGGGAGTGAGGGGAATTAACACGCAGCAGTTTTGCCTGCTTTCCATTTTTAAAGTCTCCTTGCAGTTGTCCCTTCAAGATCCAACTCACTCTCACTTACCCTGGAAGCTCCCCTTATCCCCACTTCCACTTCAGGATGCCCCCAGTTGCTTCTTAAGCAGCCAGTATCTCCCTGGGATCTTGCTTTCTATTTACAGCACATCTCATACTGCATTGGATGGTCTGTAAAATGCACAGCCCTTCTTCTTGGAAGACAAAGATCCCTCTCCTTCAGCTTTGCCTCCTCGCACAACCCATAGTGGATGCTGAGGAGATGTGAAATGAATGAATAATAATAAAAATAATAACAATAAAAGCCATCACTTATATAGGGCTTCCCATGTGTGGATAAAACGAAGGTTCCTGTGGCCAGGATTCTCACCTGGCCTTGGTTGGCTAGCTCACTACACATGTGTGGGCAATATGTTGTTATTGACTCTATGTAGAGAGCCCTGCCCAGTGCTCTGGGTGACACGGTGGCATGGTTGCAAGGCTGCAGGAGAGCAGAGCAGAGGCTGGAGTGGTGGCAGTGCTGAGGACAAAGCCAGAGGGGTGGCTGTGAGGGCAGACAGGCCCAGAGAATAGCCCTGCGGGCAGAGAGGCCCAGGGACTGACTTGCTGCCTGCAGACTCGCTGTGATTGACAGTAAGTGATTTACCTACCACCGTGGAAATAAAGTTGGGTATAACCCTTTCTCCCCAAGAACATTTTACTGTCATTTCTTTGAAATTTGAATCCATAGTGAACTAGTCCGGGGCTGAAACCCCACTGTTAAGACACCATGATTCTGTGCTGTTTAGTCTCAGAGTTAGAAGACATTTTATCCTGCAACTCTTCATGAATCACCATTGATAGTTATAGATTTGTGGGGTCATTTAATTTTTTCACCTCATGAGGACAAGAACTCCTGTCATTTTATTCACTACTCTATCTGTAGTGCATAGCCCAGTGCCTGGCAATGTAAAGGCTCAAAAAATATTTGTTGAATGAGTGAATACTTGCATACCTCCAGTGATGGAGAGCTCATTAGCTTCTGAGGGAGTCTTGCCCATCTTTGGCATTTTCCTGTTGTTCCTTTTGCAGAAGGTACATTTATTTCACTGAAGTGTCCATCTAGTCCTAACTCCTGGATTCTCCCAAAGACGACTTCCCCCACCTCCCCAGAGGCTGGAAGGTCATAACATATAAGAGTTTCTGATTAACTTCCTCTGTTCTTTCCTGGGGACAGCACAGCAAGTTCCTTCTTCATAACAGCCTAGCATCCAGTCACTGCCCCATCCTGGTCAGCCCCTCTGGACACAGTCCAGATTGTCCTGTTCCCTCCCATGGTAAAGGCCTATATGTATGTGAACATGGGACTCTCATGTGAACATGGGAATTACATTTCTATTAATGAAACCTTTTCAATGCATTCACCTCTACCCTATTTAAATTAAGAGATAGACACCTGATATGGAAGGTAGGTTGATCAATTGAGTTCTTTCCTTTTCTACAGGAATAGAAAATGTTGAAGGTGGGTATATGGGTGTTTGCTGAAAACTTTTTCAACTTTTTGCTGTGTTTGAAATGTTTCATAATGAAATGTTGGAAAAAGGAAGAAACCAATAGAGTAATTAAAGTAGAATACTAAAAAAATTAACTCCAAAAGGCAAAAAAGAAAACTGGATGTCTTGCCAATGGGTTTCAGCCCCAGACAAGTTTACTGTGGATTCAATGAGACCAAAGAAATGACAGTGGAATGTTCTTGGGTGAAATGGTTTATACCCAACTTTATTTCCATGGTGGCAGGTCAATCACTAGAATCCCATCCACTTAGAGTGAGTCTGCATGCAGCAAGCTGGTCTCTGCCTCTGGGTCTCTCTGTCCCAGCAGCCGTCTCAGTCTCTGTCCTCGGCACTGCCACCGCTCCAGTCTCGTCTCTGCTCTCCTGCAGCCTTGCAGCCATGCCACCATGTCACCCAGAGCACTGGGTGGAGCTCTTTATATAGAGTCAGTAACAACATATTGCCCACATGTGTGTAGTGAGCTACCCAACCAGGGCCAGGTGAGAATCCTGGCCATAGGAACCTTCACTTGATCCACACTGGACAAATAGAAAGCAAACAGCAAATTGGCCATCCTAAAGGCAGCCATATAAAAAAAAATGAAATGAAATATAAATGAACTAAATAAACCTTTCAATTAAGGGCCAAAGTTCAGACTGGTCAAAGAATAGCTGCTGTCTACAAGTGTCTGCTCTCAATAGAAACTGTTGTCTAAAAGAGAAAGATAGGTTGAAAGCAAAAGATGGAAAGAGAGATACTATGCAAAAGCAATAATCATAAGAAAGCTGGAGTAGCTATATTAATATCAGATAATATAGCCTTCAAGACAAGAGGCAGTGGGTCAGTTCATCAGGAGAAAAAAACAATGTGAATGTGTACAATGACAGAGTTTTAAAATACATGAACCAAAAAACTGACAGACCTAGATGAAGAAATAGATACATCTAAACCATAGTTTTCACTGTCTTGGTAACTGGTAGAATTTTAGAACAAAAATAGTAAGGATGTTAAAGATCTCAACAACATTATCACATACTTTGACATCCAACAATTATAGAACACTTACTTTTTTCAAGTGCCCATGGAACATTTAAGGCTAGATCATAGGCTGAGCCAGAAAGTAAAACAAATGGTGGTAAGTTTAAAAGTTGAAAATGTACAGAATGTGCTCTTGACTACAAATGATGATGAATATAAAGCTACAGATTTAAGAAGTTCAATGTGCCCCAAGAAGCATGAAGATAATGACATCAAAGCATCTGATACTATAATTGCTCAAAAGTATTGATAAAGAGAAACTTTAAAAACAGAAAAAGACATGTACAGAGGAACAAAGATAAGGATAACAGCAGATTTCTCATCAGAAACAGTGCAAGCATGAAGACAGTGAAGTAAAAACTCTGACATACTGAAAGAAAAAAAGCCTGTCAACCTAGAATTTTGTATTCAGCAAAAATATCTTTTAAAACCAAAGACAAAAAAAAAAAGGCTTTTTTGGACATATAAAAGCTGAAGGAATTCATCATTAACAAATCCACATAAAAAGAAATGCTAAAGGAAGTTGATCAGACAAAAGGAAAATAATACCAAGTGGAATTCTGATTCCACCAAAAGTAACGAAGAGATCAGAAATGTAACTACATTATATATAGACACATAATATATATATATAATTTAAAATTATTTTAATGATATTTAACTGTTAAAATAAAATTTTAAATATATTGTGGGATTTATAACATGTAAATATAAAATGTACAACAATGGCATAAAAATTATGTAATTTGTAAAAACCTTCCCACACTGATGAATCCTACAGAACATTTAAGAAAGACATAATACCAATTCAATACAAATTCTTCCAGAAAGTTTTAAGGGTAGAGGAAAGAGGGAGGGAATGTTTCCTAATTTATTCTATGAAGCCAGCATTACCCTGATACTAAAAGCAGACAAAAGCATTACAAAAAAAGAGAACTACAGTCCAATAATCTCTTATGAACACAGACTGAGTCCGACAATAGACTAAAAGGATAATCATCATGATTAAGTGGGGTTTCCCCCAGAAAGGCAGCATTGGTTTAACATTCAAAAATCAATCGATGTGGTTCACCATATTAACAAACCAAAAAAGAGAAAACATACGTTCATCTCAAAAATACAGAATATGTACTTGACAAAATCCAACATCTATTCCTAATAAAAAGTTTCAGCAAACTAGTAATGAAAGGAACTTGCCTACCCTGATTAAGGACATCTACAAAATCTTGATAGCTAACATCATACTTAATCATGAAAGACTGAATGCTTTTCCACTAAGATCAGGAACAAGATAGGGATATCCATTCTTGTCACTTCTATTCAACAGTGTAACAGAGGTCTTAGTGCAATCAGGCAAAGAAAAGAAATGAGACACCCAGATTAGCTAAAAAATAAAACTGTCTTTGTTCACACACAGCATGATCATCTATGTAGAAAAATCTAATGAAATGTATAAAAAAGCTACTAGAAGTAATAAATAAGTTTTGGACTTAGTTATAGGATACAAAATCAATCTACAAAATTTCAACATATTTTGCATATTAGCAAACATTTGGAAGCAGAAATCAAAAACATTTACAGTAGTATCAAAAGATATAAAATACTTAGGGATAAATCTGAGGAACATGGTAAAGGACTTGTACCCTGAGACTATACAAATTACTGAAAGAAACTGAAGAAAACCTAAAAAAGTGAAGTTGGAAGAATCAATATTGTTAAGATTGGTCAATTCTCTCCAAATTGATCTGTATAGATACAACACAATCCCAATCAAATTTCCAGTAGGCCTTTTCTGGGAGAAACTGATACTGTCGATTCTAATATTCATGATAAAATGCAGAGTCCAGAATAGCTAAAACCATCTTGGAAAAGAAGAACAAAACTGGAGGGTGTACACGATCTGACTGTAAGACTTATAAACATATAATAAAGAAATGATATTGGCATAAAGACAAATAAATAAGTAAAACAGAATAAAAAGCCTGAATAAAGAGTCCAGAAATATACCTACCTATATATGGACAACTGATTTTTGACAAAGATGCAAAGGCAATGCAATGAAGAAAGGAACTTTTAGCAAAGGCTGCAAGAAATGTACATTCAAATGTAAAAAAAAAAACAACACCCTCCAAAAAGTCCCAAAATTTGGATCCATATCCTGTACTAGATTCAAAGATGAATTCAAATGGATCATAGGCCTAAATACAAAACTTAAAACTATAATTTTCTTTTTTACAAGGAAACAAAATTTTCATGACCTTGGAGTAGGCAGAGATGTCTTAGATATATCACCAAAAGCACGAGCCACAAAAGCAAATTTGATAAATTGGACTTAGTGAAGTACTTCTCTTCAAAAGACATTGCTATGAGAACAAAAAGATAACCAATAGACTGGAAAAAATTTTGCAATTCATAAATCCGATGAAGGACTGTGTCCATAATATATAAGGAACTCTTGAAACTCAACTACACAAAAATAAAGAACCCAATCTAAAAAAGGACAGGAGTCAAACAGATGCTTCATTTAAGAAGGCATAGGGATGGCAAAAAGAACATAAAATGATGCTCATCATCATTAGTAATCAGGGAAATGCAAATTAAAAACCACAATGAGATACCACTCATTGGTACTGAATGTAATACCTGTTGGTTTGAATGTAAAATGGTACTACTGTTTTGGAAAGTAATTTGGTGTTTCTTATAAAGTTAAATTTATAAGAAACCTACATATGATACAGCCATCCTACTCCTAGGTATTTACTCAAGACAAATGAAAGCACATACCCATTAGAAGACTTGTACACAAATCTTCATAGCAGCATTATTTGCTCATCAACAGGTAAGTGGATAAACAAAATATGGTACCACCACTCAATGGAATACCATTCTGTAATAAAAAGGAATGGATTATTGATACAAACAACGTGTGTCTATGTCAAAATGACTCTTAAAATAATAATGCTGATTAAAAGAAGCCAGATAAAACAGTATATCTGTTGTATGATTCCCTTTATAAAATTCTAGAAAATGCAACATAATCTATAATGTCAGCAGATCATTGAAGGAGTGGGAAGGAGGGATTATGAACATGAGGAAGCCTCTGGGGATGATGAATATGCTCACTTTCCTAATCGTGGTGATGATTTCATGGGTATATACATATGTCAGACCTTATCAAATTGTATACTTTAAATATGTGCAGTTTATTAGGTCAATATTTCATAAAGTCATTTTAATATATTTGAACCTTAATAAGGTATATGCATGTGTATGTGTGCAGGTATGCACACACACACAATTCCTGAGCCCTGTCCTAGATCTACTGATTCAGATAATGTGGGGAGGAGGCTTATGATTGCAGTTTTGCAATTCAGATGCACACCAGCATTTTGCAAGCAGCCCCAGGCCCCATGACATTGAAACGGGGCCTTCCTGTGGCCTGCGATGCTTCCCTCCTTCTCTGCTTGCTTCTCTTGAAAGCTTCATCTCTCCTAGTCCCCATTTCATTCTCTGACCTCTAGCCAGCCCAGGCTGTCTGAGGTTCCCTGACAGGTCCATGTTATTTTGACCCTGAGTCTTTGCAGACACTGTGCCTTTCCCCTGGAATACCGTTGTTCTCTTCAGTTGACTAATTCCTACTCATGCTTCAAAACCCTGCTCAAGTAGCACCTTTTCGGGGAAGCCTTCCCTTACACCTCACTCTCCATCCAAGGATCCCTCACAAATGCTTTCTTTCCCTGGGGACCTCTTTGAACTTCATTTTCCTGATCTGTAAAATGAGGTTAAGAATAACAGTTACCTAAGAGAATTGTTTTTGAAGACTCATTGAGATAACAGATAAACTATTTAGTTTGCATATTAGAATTCAGCAAATGGTGGCCATTGTCATTGTGGCTGTTACTGTTTTTCATCACTGTCATCAGAGCCTTCTAAGCACATCAGTGGCTGTTGTTTGATCTTCCTCCCCTAGACTGTGATTTCTCCAAGTGCCACAGGCATTCAGTTAGTTCAGCCCAAACATTTGTTGAGCACCCTTTGAGTAGTGGACCCTATCCCAGGTGCTGAGGACACAAAGTTTAAGAGGAAGGGAATGTACATCAGAGTTGAAGTCAGTAGAGAGGCACTGGAAGGGAGTATGAAGAGCACAGAGTTCTGAACCATCTGCTCTACTACACATAACTGTGTGACCTTGGGCAAGTTACTTAACTTCTCTGTTCCTCAGTTTCTTCATCTGTAAAATGAAGGTAAAAGAATACCTACTGTGTAAGGTTGATATATTATTTTATTTTCCTTTAACAACACATAGATAATTTTGCTCAAATGAGTTGATATCTGTAAAACACTGAAAACAAAGGACATTAAATATCCACCCACTGCATTTGGTCATTAATGGCGTCAGACCTGTGGGGGAGAACTGTTTTAGAGGAGGCAGAACCCAAAGTGCAGGCAGGAGGAGTAAGTGACTAGAAAGAGCTCTGAGAGATCAGCTGTTACTAAGTTGAAGGGAAGGTGCTGGTAAAATGAGAGTGATTGCAGATGATACCGGAGAGAGGAAGGACAGAAGGACAGATGGGGATGGGGCCAGTGCACACAGGTAGGTACAGTACGAGGTGAGAAGTGGTCAGACAGGGACGGAGCACCTGGTTCGTTAGTGCCTGCTGCTCTCTGTGCTAGGGAGGAGGAAACTCATCGCAGAGGGAGAGAAGGGTGGTGTGTTGGTGGGGGGAGGGGAGACTGGGAGGGCCGGAGAAGTGTCGACTAGCTATGAGGATTGGGGGAGGGCCATAAAAGGCTGACAGGCTGTGCTAAGCAGGCACCAGAATTTGGAAGAGTGCCAGTGTCTTGCCAATGGGTGTCAGCCCTGGGCAAGTTCGCTATGGATTCAGTGGGACCAAAGAAATTGACAGCAAAACGTTCTTTGGGGTGAAAAGGTTTATTACCGGCTTGTACTCCCTGCAGTAGTTGGAGCACTAGCCTCTCTGCCTCCGACCAGAGCACTGGGCTGAGCTCTCTATATAGCGCAATAATAGCTTATTGCCTACAGGTGCGGTAGTCTAGCAACAGGCCAGTTATATCATCAGGTGGTTTAAGTTCAGTGAGGATCCTGGCCACAGGAACCCCAACTTTCCCCACAGCCAGTCTGTGGGGAGAGGAGAAGGGAAATAACTCACAAGCAGCTGCAGCCACTGGGCTGGAGGACAGTGAAGGTGGAGGGTGGTGCTGCTTTAGGATTGGGTTGAACCAACTTGTCTCCATTTCTCTGGAACTGTCCACTTTTTGAAACTGAAAGTCACATGTTCTGGAACTCCCCTCAGGTCTGTTGGTCAGGCCAACTGGGCAGTGTGATAGCATGGGGATCCGAGGGCTATGAGAATGCCTGGTCCCTTGATCAATGCAGGATGGGGAAGGGAATGTGCAAGGGTCAGAAGGTGGCCTGGACACTCAGGATATATGAGTGGGGAATTGGAAGGGAGGTTAAGGACCTAAAGGAGTTGCTTACCTGTTTCCCTGGTCCCTGAATAGTGCCTGGTCCTCCACTGAGGTACTAAATATTGTTCTAGAGACTACAAAACTAGACATTTATATGCTACTTTTAATTTTTTCTGTAGCCACACAGCTTCTTCATTAATTTATTATTCTTTTAAACTGGCTCCTTAATAGACATGTCTTAAAAGGAAATCTACCCGATATGGAGAAAAACAAAGAAACCACATACCTATCACCAAACAGATGTTGGATTCTAGCTGGATCTGCTGCCTGACAAAGGAGCTGAGCTCTTTCTCTGTTAACCTGCAAGAGGGGCATTTAAGATGCGCTACACCTGAGTCCTGCAGTGGCTCAGGAGGCTGGAGGCTTGACAGGGGCACAGCTTCCCCGTGCCACTGATTCCGTGTTCCTTTACTATCTAAAATCAGTTTGCCTTCCTCATTTTGGACAATGCTGTGGTGAACTGTTGAGACTGTAGGTTCTCAGTGTTTGCAAGAGTCAAAAGCAGCTGTACTTTTAAATACCAAGATGTTATTTTTGTGGCATTTTTCTGAGATGTCATGTGCACAGATGTCATTTTTGTGCATTTTTCTGAGATGTCAGAGAATGTTACAACTGAAAAGGTCCCTAAACAGATCTGACCCCCAATCCCATCTGCTTTCTTTTTTTTAAGAGGAAGAAACTGGAGCTCAGAGAGGGCTGGTACTAACTCTGTGCCACACAGCCAGAGGTGTGACTTGCCCTGGTTCTCCCAGATCCCCATCATATCTAGTTGGCTGCTTTTCCCAATGCTTCTCCACTTTGCCTTTGGAGACAATTTTGTTTCTTGATTTCTGACTTCTTGTCAGCTATGATTAATGAGGAAGGCTCCTGCATACATGATTTTCAGCTGTACCCAGTTTAGGACAAACAGATTAGACCATTTAAATCAGAATGATGCTATTTAGCAAAGCCGGATTTAGAGCTGGCAGAAATTAAGATTAATTTAAAGGTAAAAAAAGAGTGACAATCATAGATCAACACCTGAAAAATCTCACTGCCTATACACATCCCTAATTGAGAAGTATGTGGAAGATTCCATCCGTGAAATTCAATTATCATGCAAGCCAGAGGAAGCAGGTTCCTTGGGGGAGAAACTAGACAGCCCAAATCAAAACGACTTCACCTGTCTGTTTTTGTGTCAAAAGAATGAGAAAATCTGTCTCAGTGACGACGAAATATGGAAGGTATACATCAATGTAATGAAAATTCCCAGAGATCCCTTTCCATAATGGGACTATCTCCCAAACTCCTCCATCACAGGTCAGCCCAGAAAAACCTCTGAGGCTCCATAAAAGCCTCTGGATTCCAAGGGCAGATGGCATGGGCACCCCATTTTGACCCCCTTTCCCCCAGCCTCAGGAAGGACTGCCTAGGGCTCTTTGACAAAAGGCACTTCCTAACCCCTGCGCCCCTTCCACTGATTAGGGACTTCTTAACCCAAGCAATCAGCAGAGAAACTCGAGAGACAACAACTGTAATGATTACAAATGAGCCGATGGTAATTGCCCTGCCTTTTAACTGCAGGGAGGGATGTAGGGGGGTGGGGGGTGGCAGATTCTTGAGCACTTGCTTTGTCTCTCCCATTCAGCTGAGATTCACCCAGGAGCACACTGCCACTCCTGACCTGCAGAAGAGCTGGAAGGAGTTACTTTTAGGTTATAAATACTTTTAGGTGAATAAAGGCATATTCTCTACTGATGCTTAAAGGTTCACAGTTTGCAAAGTGTGTTCACATATGTCAACTTAGAAAATTCAACTCAGGAAACCCTGAGATAATGTCTCCCATTATACAGTTGAAGGGGCTGAGGTTAAGCAATTGCCTCATCTGTTTGAAAGACTGTTGTTGGATTCTGATCTCCTGTGTGTTTGATGCTATCCTGGTAAATACAGAGGAAGGTGCAGTCTCAGTCTTTTCGGGAGCACCTGTTCTGGTGGGGAGGACTAATAAGTACATAGAGAGATTCTCATTGAAAGTCAAATGTGATAGGATCGGCAGTGTGGGTGCTTAGGTCAAAGATGCAAGAGCCTGTATGATGAAGAAAATCTCTTCAAGGGCAGAGGTCAAGTCTTTTCATCACCACTGTAGCTCAGTGCCCAACAGTATGCTTAGCACAAAGCAGATTTCAAAAAAAATCTGTTGAATAAATGAAGGAATGATGAGATAGGCCTTGAAGAATGCAAAGAATTTTGGGAATTTGGAGGAGAGCAGGTGTGTTGGGAATTATTAACTAGGAGAATGGGACACACAAATCATGGGATAGCGGAACTGTAATAATATTGGGTTGCTGAATGCATGCTGAGTACAGACAAGCTCTGGCCTATGTTAACAACATGGTTTTGCTAATCTATTAAAATCCAACAAATCTTTGCAGCATTATCTCATGGAGGGTGACCGTCAGATCTCTTGTTCACACGCATCTCCTTTCTCTCAAAGTCACTGGGAGCATTGCTTCCAGGACCATCTGTGTCTCTTACAGTAACTTAGAGATTCTGCATTAGTTGCTCTCTCCAAGAATGATTTTGAATTTTAGTGGCTTGTCCCAGATTGGAGCAGGACTCAGGGACCCAACGGGGAGGAAAAAGGTCTGTGTTATGGGGACTCGAGTAATTTTCAGTGTGCAGTGAAAATCTATGTATATGGCTCTTCATGCTGTGTAGTTTGAGTCCCTCAGGTTTTGAAGGGGGCACATATCCCAGTCTGAAGGGTGCCACCTGGAGAGACCCCCCTCAACCACTCTCCCTGAGCTGGAAGGGATGGAGAATGTGGCCTCCTTTCCAGCCTGAACTGCAGTCACATCTGTGGTCTGAGACACGTAGGTCTGGCAGGTTCAGGGTCAGTGTGACAGTGAGCAACTTCATAAAAGGGTTGAAGTAGCAAAGAACATCTGCCTGTATCTTACTATAGAATTCTAATTTCCAAGATGTGACGGAAAAATAACAGTGGATTTGTTAACTTCTGGTCGGGAGGGGTTTGTTGGAGGAACTGGAAGGTCGCATTCCGGGGTTACCTGGTTCTTCTCTGTTGTAATTCACTTCCATTCCTGTCTCTTTGTCTTCCCTGCTCTGAGCCTCAGGGGCTGACAGCCAGGGGTAGCGCCATCTCCTTTGCCCTTGGCATCTGGTCAGGCTCAGTGTGAGGGCAGCACCACATGAGATCAGAGCAGAGGGCGGAAGGAGGGGAGGTCGAGGTATTTCTTCGCTGCTCCCCTCCCTGCCAGGCATCACATTTCTGGCCGGGGCTGGGTCCCTGTGACTGCAGTGAGCCAGGCAGCCTCTCTTTGGCAGCTTCAGCTCTCGTGAGGCTTTTAGAACACCATTCTTCCCTTCACCCCTAGGCCTAGGGGTAGAATGGCTCCTGCTGTGGCTAGTCTCTGGGTGCATTGTCCTGACCACACTTCTGCAGGTGGTCTCTTCATCTAGTGGATTTATATTTCCTGCCAGGATCCTGAGGGGAGATTTCAGGTTGGAGATCAGGGTTCCTGCCTTGTTCATCTCTGGACTCCCCTGGTCTGCTATTACCCTCAGTAAATAGATACAGAAGTTTTTATTCTCCAGGAACGCACACAGTTTGAGGGAATCCACCCCCTTCCTCTTCTCCCTCATCTCTCAGCCTGTTAGGATGGCCTCCTGGACATCTCTGTACCAGGGAGCCTGGGCACATTGGGGTCTGAAATGCTCACACCTCTAAGGCCCTGTAATAAGGTCTGGGCTGCTGATCCGAGTGTGCAGTGCCTCTATTTCATTCCCCTGGAGCCAGCCCTGGAGTGTAAAGACAGGTGTACCATGGGGCTCACAGCAGGGCAGGTGAGGAAAACCAGTCAGTGAGGAGAAAGACCTTGCCCTACCTTCAAGCTTAGCATGTCCCAGTAGAACCGGATTTCACGGGAGATGAAACCTGACTGTTAGGGTTAGGTAGAGCTGAGTTTGAATCCTAAATCCTCCACTTACATGCTGGGTGGCTGTGGGCAAGTCCTTCATCTCTGAGTCCCTTTCTCCGTATCTAAAACAGGGCTGACAGTAGTCTCCTGTTCTGAGGTTTCCTTGAGGATTGCACAGGCTGTGGGTGGGAAGGGCTGTGAAATCCGCCAGCCCTGTGCTCCTCCTCAGAGCCTTCCCGCTTTTGCGAAGAGTGCTTGTGGGGAAAGCAGTTTCCCCATCTCCATCTTTCTCTCTTTCCTACAAAGTGACCTTCATAATACTTATCCCAAATGCAGCCTGTTATGTTAAACTCAGATAGGCTTAATCCCCCCACCCCCACCCCCGTTCCTAGCTGAGAAAAATCCAGTGCTACCGGAGAGTTCTATAAATTCTGAGGGGACTTCTTTTCCTATTTGCCTCTGAGTTAGTTCCATCTGGATCATCTTTTTATCTAAACTTAAATGAATTACAAAATGCAGCCCTTTTGACAATTTTTACAAAAACAAACCTCCCCAGAACAGAACAAAACTTACTTTGCCGTGGCAGGTGCTTGGCTTCCTCTCCTCCACCCATCTCCTCTCCTGCCCTGTGCTCCCGCCTGCCCTGGGAACGCCACACTCCCACTCGGTTGTACTGTATACTGTGCCTCCTGGAATCTCTCAGGTGTGTCCAGGGGAACAGAAGGGCTTTTCATCTCCCACCGCTTTCTCCTTCAAACACAGCCTATCCCCCCTCCATGACAGGACGAGGCCACCGTGGTAAGCTCAAAAGCTCTGCCTCCCCTGAGACTCTGTGTGGGATTCCCCACACCCCAAAGCCCGTGCTCCTTCTCAGAGGGTCAGGGCAGAGGGAGTGGGAGCTGCCCTCTCCAAGACCCCAGTCCTGGATTGGATCCTTGGCAGTGCCACTCATGAGCTGGAGGCCTTGGGATGTTCTAGGCATGACACACTCTTTTAAAAGCCTGCCCTGAGGGTCTTTAGTATAGGCAAGCTTAGTCTGAAGGTAGAATTCTGTTAAAATGTGTGTTGAGCGGTGGGGAAGGGGGGACAGTCCTCTGGAGCCATTTCACAGGCATCACCATGCTGACAATGTGCACTTGGGGCCGCGTGGAGTCAGGTGCCTTCGAGTGGTGGACTGTGTAACCCTGGGTGGGCTGCAATCCCTCTTTTGGCCTCGGTGTCCTCACTGTCAGGTGAAGGTGTGGAGCTGGGCAGACTGGAGCCCCAGCCCTGAGCCTCCCCAGCCTGGCGCCCTGGAGCCTGGAGAGCTGGCTGGAGCACAGACACGCTCTCATGCAGAGCCTGCATTTTCTCTTGATCACGCTTTCTCTCACCTTGTCCTTGTGTCACTGGCAAGGATCCCATCTGTCACACTGAGCCATCTGCTTCCTCTCCTGCCATCTCTGCTGCCCAACTTTAAGTAAATTAAAAAACAAAGAGGCAGGAAGACTCTGACAGCCACGTTTATCCTCATTTCTGTGGCTGGCAATGGGAGCTGAAGGGTAGGTTGCATGGGTCTGAATTAAGAATTATTTGGGGCTGGTGAGGAGGAGAGCAGTCCCATAACTGTGACATCCCAATCCTGGACAACACCACAGGTGGCCATGAATGTGTGCTGGCTGAGGAGAAAGGGATCTGAGTCAGCAGGTGGGGCAGTGGGGGGACACCAGCTTCGAAGTTGGGCAAAATCTGGTTTCCAGTCCGGTTTGCTGCCTTCTATGTGTATGACCCTGGTGAATTATTCACCCTGTAAGCCTGTTTCCTCATGTATGCCAAGGGCATAATCAATATTAGTGACTTCACACAGTGGTTGGGAGCATATAGATAGCTGGTGTGCCCCAGGTGCTCCACAGAGAGCAATTACTTCTGAGGGCCTTGGGGTAGGCAGGCAAGAGGATGGGTGGGCAGGGAGCCCCTTGTCCACGGAAGGGCATCAGGGAGGAGTTTATGACCTGGGTCTCCTTTGTGGGCCTCAGTTTCTCCATCTTTGAAATGGGATTAGAACTGTGGGGCCAAACTGTAGGGGAAGTGTAGCAGGAGCAGGAGGAAAGGGGTTGGACAGCACAGGGGTGAACCTGGAGGACATGAAGGTCAGAGGGGCAGGAGACCTGAAAGGGGGCTGCTGCTGTGGCTTCCCACGGCATGGGTCTATGGTGGACTATATTACCGTTTCCATTATTTTCTGCTCTCCTTGTAGGTAGAGTATAATTGCCTCACCTCACTGACATCAGATTTGGTTGTGTCACTAGCTCTGCCCATGAAAGTGAAAGAAAAGTACCGTATGCCAGTTCTGAACTGAGGCTTTGAGAGCCGGCACATATTTCCATTATTGCTCTTTCCCTTCTTCCACGGGGCTAAAATGAGGTGTTCTCATCTAGTCTGGGTCTTGAAATGAAGATGGAGTGGAACAGAGCCAAAGCTGACCCACAGTGGATAGGGGTATGAGCCAGAAATAAATGTTCATTGTGAATCATTGACATTTTGGGGCTATTAGCAAAACTTCAGTGCCTTTGAATCCAAGTTGGTCTCAATATGCATCCTGAAAAAGGAGTGCATCTTGCTCTTGCCTGGATCCCTGCCATCTCTGGTTTTCCAGATGAGGTGCCCTCTGTGACTCTCTCTGGGCCTTAGTAATTTTGTCTGTAAAGTGACTGGGTTGTAGACAAGTGAAAGTCAACAAGGGAGGAGGAGGATGGGGCGGGGCATGCAACCATGTCACCCAGAAGATGGCCCAAATCAAAGTGGATGGTCATCACATCCTCTTCATGCTCTCAGCTGCAGAGCTTTCCTAATTTTACAGATTGCACTGCCATGATTGCCAAGATGCTGGCCACTCTCTTCCCATTCCGGGTTAATACCATTAGACAAAGGCCTCCATGATTCATTCTAAAGATGCAAACTTTGACTTCCCGGCGTATCAGGGTCTAAGTCTTTCCTTCCTGACCTACCCAACAGAACTCATGATCATGGAACAGCCAGGCTCTAACTGAGACATAGAGGTGCCCCAGGCTGGTGGATGCTTTAACTCAGCTTTGAAATGAAGCCTTGACATTTATTTAGAGAGAAAGGATAGCCGTGGCAACACACATCCTCTTACTATTGTCCTGAAATACTTGTTTCTGGCCACAAACTTGACTATTCCTTTCTTTAAGCCTAGAGTCCTGCAGGTAGACAGGTCTTCCTGGAGTGGACATTTGTCTATTGGGAGGCATCCTGGCATCTGTGCATCCTGCCTGGGTTTGGGCCTGACTCATCCTAGAGGCAGAAGAAGTCTGGACTCTCACTCTCCAGACCTTCCTCGCTGCAGGCCATGGGCACTTGGACCCAAGTGCTCCAGTGGCACAAGAAGACAGTGGAGGCTCCCTCTGGTGCGGCAGCAGCTTCCAGCCTCCAGGGACTGTGCTGGCAGTGGGGCGGGGGGTGGCATCCAGTGCCCAGGACCAGAAGCACTGCCATGTGAGCTGGCACTAGCAGGATTTGGGGTCAATAGTGGTGCCCTTGATATTCTGGCTGTGTGGTGGCATGTCGGCTGTGGTCCTGGCCTCTTCCTGTTTTCTGATCCTGGTTTTGCATCTGTCCCCACCATTCTGTGAGTTGCGTACTATGCTTTCATTAAATTTACTTTCTAGTTATTATCAGCTAGAGCCCATTTCTGTTGCTTGCCAGCAGGACCCCTGAAAATTATACCACCCTCCCGGTGTAAGCATCTTGGTCCAAGAACAAGCAGATTGTCAAGGAATTCTTTCCAGGCACCATGGTTCTATTTTTGAGGAGTGTTCTGGGAAATACATTTTTTAAAAATATTTACCGGAATATTTTAGTGCCCCTTTAAATTACCACTCCAGACAGCGGTCCTGCTGATCCGTTTCTATGCACAGCTGACACCATCCTCAGGAGGAAAGCATCTTGGGGCATCACATAGTTGTGGTTTGTAGTGGTTCCAGCCACACATTAGAGTCAGCTCCCGTTGTGAGCCTTGGACAGGAGGGGACATCTGTCACGGCTTCCTAGGTGTCAGTCCCAGAAGGATCTGATGAGATGGCCTAATTGGGTGCTTTTCAAAATGGTGCTAGCAAACCAACTGTATCACGATCAGTTGGTAAATGCACGTTCCAGGGACCCATCTATGGAGCCAGAGGCCCAGGGATCTGCATTTTGATATTCTAATCCAATTCCCTGGCCTCACTGCACAGATTAGGAAAGGAGAACCCAAGTCTCCCAATCCTCAGGTACATAATAGCCCCTTGGCAGCCCTTCGAGTAGATTCTGCCCATCCTGGGCAAGAAAGGATGACCCAGGTTGGCTGCCAGCAAGGCCAGCCTGGTAGGGAGGGATGTTGCTTCTGGAAAAAAACCTGTGATGAGTATGGAATTTATAATCTGGCTATTTCAGCAAGTATTTATGTGCTTTGCTGAAAGGTGCACTTTTAGATTAATTCTGCACTGCATCTTTTTCAAATTATTATTCTAAGCTTGCAAAATTGACTTTATTACTGATGTAAAAATAATAAACTCAGGAATCATTCATTACTCTCTACCCTCAAGAGTCAGCAGAGTTTTTTTTAAAGGTCAGAAAAGTCTAGGATGACCCCAGGTTTCTTGACTAAGGGACTTGGGGGATGAGATGGAACTTGGTGGAGGGGCAGGTTTGAGGGAAGGAAGACATATTGATTTTGTGATGCATGTGGAATCATCATAGGCATACGGGTGGGTGGAAGCCAAACAGGTCTGGAGCACAGGGAAGAGGTTTGGTTTGAAAGCAAAAAGTCAGAACCTTCTAGCACAGGTAAGAGTTCAGAGAGTGTTTTCTGTGAGGAATGAGAACAGACCTTGTCAGCCCCTTTGTCCTTTGGTAGAAAATGGGGGTAGGGCAGGAAAGGAAGGGTGAGTGGTGAGAGGCTGGGACCGAACAGTTTGTATGTTTCATCTAGCACCAACATTCTGCTGCTGTGTGCCATAAACATTTGTGAATTTGATTTGATTTAATTCAATAGTCATTGTGCTGAGCACAGTTCAATTCATTGATTATTTATTGAACACCTGCTATGTTTTAGGCCCTGGGGCTCACCAGTGAACCTGATATGGTCCCCATCCTGAGTGGACTTCCCACTTGTTATATTTGGCAGTGCACCAGGGCGTGAAGTTTAATGTCAGGACTTAAGTCTAGAGCAGGGGGACAATATTTCCAAGGCCACAGAGCAAGATGGCAAGAGGCTTAACCCATGATTTCTGACATCCAGCAGAGTGTAGGGATTTCTCTGAAGAACGGTAGAGCCAGGAAGAGGTGGTAGGACATGAACAGACAATGTGGAAATATGATCAGCATTTGATTATTTGATTGAGGGGCAACAGCAGGGTTTCCAGGCTTACTGCAATGATTAGAGTTTCCTGAGCTAGATGAGTAGATGAGAGAATTTCAGGCCCAGCTCCAGACCTACTGAATCAGAAGCTGTGTTTTAACAGGGGTCATCCAGTTCAGTCTTCCACTATGTAAAATAGTCTTGAACATCTCCAGTGGCAAGGAGCTCACTACCATTCAAAGTAGCTCATCCCTTATTTGGGCAGCAGTGATTCTTGGGATTTGTTTTTTACAGCAGATCTCTCCTACTGTGGTTCCAATCCATTGATATGTTTTAGCTCAGCCCCTGGGTACAACATCAGATCATATCTGTTCCCTTTGTCCTGTGACAGTCCCTTAGACATCCAGAGGTGACCGTGTCTCATTGAGCCTGTCTTCTCCAGCTTGACTACCCCAGGTCCCTCTGCCATCAGGTCCTTTCCCCGTGCTGTCTTCTCACTCCTGATGCCTTATGGTTGAACTGTCTTCTTACAGAGCTGAGCACAGCACTCTAGAAGTATGGTTTAGACATACCCTGTGATGAATGTGTCCTTTTAATGTTTATTGCAGGACCAGGAGCTGCCCGTATATCAGTCTGAGACACATGACCTTGTGACCTACTGTCCATCTACCAGTGACCCCTTGCTTCCACTTAAGGACCTAGGCACTTCCTGATTCCTCTGTGTATCTGAGGGAGAGTTGGGACAGGCAGAGCTCAGCAAAAATGGTTTCAATCCTGTGCAAGTAAAAACCTGAGAATACAGCTGGTGGTCTACAAATTCATAGTAATCATTAGTAACTGGGCCAGCAGATGATAGATTTCATTCCCTTGCTACTCGAAGTATGGTCCATGGACCAGCAGTATGGGAGCTTTTGAGAATACATACAATTTCAGGCCCAGCTCCAGACCTACTGAATCAGAAGCTGTGTTTTAACAAGATTCTCAGGTGACCCATATGTCCTTTATCTGCCTCTTATGAACCTCAGAGCCAAATTACTTGGCTCAGTCTCTAAGGTATGTGGATCATACCAGTACGACCTTCCAAAACACTAATCTGGCCATGTCCCTCTGTTGCCTAATCCTTTCAAAGGATCCCTGTTGCCCTCAAGATACTATAACTCTTCAGGCATCATGATCTGGCTTGTTCCAGTCTCTAGGGTCTATTGTACTGCTCATATCTGAATGACCAGTCACACCAAATGACCTGTGACCTTTAAAGGTCAGACCTCCTTGCCTTTGTATGTCCTGTTTCCTCTGCCTATAATTCCATCCCTAGATTTTCTCCCCTGGGAAACTCCTCAGCCTTCATCTCAGTTTCAATATCACTTTCTCCAGGAGCTGCCTGATACGTGCCCTTCCCTCTAGTAAGCACTTCATACAAGTACACTGGGATGTCATCACTGAGCCATATGTGTCTTCCTCATAGGCTGCGAGTTCTTTGGGGGCAGGGTCTGTGTCTGTTTTATCTCAGAACCCAGTACACTGTAGGTAGTCAATAAATGCTAAATAGCTGAAGCAGTTAGCAAAGGCCCGAGTGTCCATGGGAGAGCCCAGCTTCAGGGAAGGCTTATTTAGAAAAATTTTCCTCATAGTTACTTGTCTCCCTGCTTCCCAAGGTTGCGCCCTCTCTGCTCGTGAATGGTCCCCGATAATCAGCTCCATCATCATTCCAACACTACTAAGTTGAACAGCAGCCAGTGCCACCAACAAGAAATGCCATGGTCCTCAGAGAGTTTCTTGGATCCTAGGCCTTCTCAATTCATCTTACTTTTCTCAACCACTGTGGACTGAGCTTGACTCCCAGGAAGCTGAGATGGAGCCAGTCAATTCTGTGTCTTGGAGAGTTCACAGTCTGGTTAAGAGCTTGGCCCAAATGACTTGCAAACAGTGCTCTGGAGTTTGGGGGATGGTGCTCCCCTCTGAGTAGAATGTCACTAGGCAGGGGCAGGGCAGTGATAGCATCCAAAGCAGAGGAACCAGCCCAGGAAAGGTCTGGTATAGGGAATGGTTATTTGGCTGGAGCAGAGGCATGTGTAGTGGGAGGCAGCAAAGGTAGGTTGGCGCCAGGTTATGAGAGGGGGGCCTGAAATGATTAGAAGATACATTGTTCACAGGGCTTCCATGTTTGGCTATTCAGGTTGTGTACTATACAAGGTTGTCATATCTCAGGGTGCCATTTGTTTTGCAAGCAACCTCATTTGAAAATTAGAAAATGTTTTTATTATAAATGTTTTCACTTTCAAAATGGGTAACATACATTTATCATGACAATTTTCTTGCATATGGAAGTGAAATGTCTTTTCTAACCAAGTTGACACATTTTGTCCCACTTCTACTTTTGAAGAAGAGGTACATTTTATAATTGAAAGACCTAGTTTATGAAAATATAGACTGCAGAATGCAAGTTCAGACTTACTATCAAAAAACCACTTTTTAATTAATTTGCTTAGTACCAATTTGACATGATGTTTATGTAAAATTTATTATATAAATAAAAGGATGTAGGAACTAACATTAATATACAAAATGCTTTGAAAGCATCAAAGGAATTAAAACATTCTTTAAAGAGAAATGAAATGATAATGTTTAAGAAAAATTATTCTTAATGCTAAACAAAGTGGAGATCATTGATGCATACTTCTCTAAAGAAGAAAATGCAAGGGTAAAAAAGTCAGAAGACTCATATTACTGTGAATTCCATGATCAGCCTATTTATGACCCATAGGAAATTTCAAAATCAATTTCTTTTTAAAAATATTGGCTATAACAATATTTTAGAAGAAAGGTTTGTAATGGTGGAAAAATCATGCATGGTTTTTCACTCTTCCAAATACGGTGTGTAATTTGAAGAATTGTGATGAACTTGAACAACTGTAACTATGTGAAAATTTACAACTGAAATTGACTGCTATGCTATTGATGGGGCATGGATCTGTGAAGAACTAAAACCTTAAACTGTTTTCTAAACTCTCCTTTTGACGTTTAGCAATACACTTGCATCAGTAATTTACTGGACGCATTTCTAAATACTTTTGTAGCTCTCAGAATATAGTTAACTTTGACAACAGTGGTTGCTAATGGAGAACATAGCTTCTTGAAATTAAAATATACTTAAAATGAAGTAAGATTTATAGTTGGCCACATCTAGCAATCATTTCTAGAGAAAACACGACATTGGAGCAAGGAAGCCTAAAATGATCATAAACATTTTGTTTCTATGAAAGCAAGATGCGTGTCTTAGCCTAGGTTCCCCCAAGAGACGTAGGCAGACAAGGATTTTCAGAAAGGTGTTTCCGTTTAGGAAACTGGTACCAAGGAAGGAAGAGTGGAATAGGAAGGACAGTCAGTCCAGTCCTTGTTATGCAGCTGGCCACACTGTGAGCATCTGGGTTCCGTCAGGCTGGGACCCCGAGGAGCCATGCGGAATGTATCCCATGCTGCAGAAGAAGGGGGCGTTTCTGCACTGGTGCCCATCCCCCACGGGTCAAGGGTGGTTGCTCTCTGAGGAATTAATCCCCAGGTACTTCAAAGTTTTCACATTTGCCAGCATGTCCTATGTGACCACAGCAGAAGAGCCCCAGAGCAGAAAACAGGAGATATGGGAAGCAACGGAGGTGAGGTTCTCTCAGGTTATTTCAGGCAACAAAAACAGCTGGAGCAAAAAAAGTAGTGGGGAGGATGTGAGGCAGGGCGCAAGAGGTATCCCATACTACATATAACGACTTTAAAACAAGTAATTATATTCTAGTTCTAATTATTATGATTAAAAGCTCAAATTTTATTTTAAATGTTTTATTTTGGTCTAATGTACATATGGCACACAAATCTTAAGTGTACAACTCAGTGAATATCATGTGTGTTTTTATATTCTACAATTGATTTGTCTTATACAAAACGACCTTGTTATAATTATTATTATCAAGAAGTAAATAATATACCCATTTAAAGCTTTATATGGGACAGGGGAGGCTTGTTCTAATTTGCATTAAGGTACTATATGGACTAGCAGAGGGACCTCTGAGCAACAGTGCTGTGTGACCTAGCAAGGCAGAGACAGACACTGCTTTACCCAGTGAATGAGACTTGGAAAAATTGTAGCCAAACTGACTTTGTAACCTGAATGTTTTTGAAACCTAAACTAGGAGAATTTGTCATTTTAAAGGCCCTTACAATAAATAGGAGACCACTTTGGAGCACTGGAGCCTATATGCTTAGCTTTTGGAGCAAATTCCTTCTCTCCCTCCTTGATCTCCTTGAAAGTGTTCCTCCTAGAGAACACTTGGAATTGTAGGGTCTAGGCTAAAACCAAAGCATGTGCAGAGAAGGGCTTCTCAACCTAGGTATTGACATTTGGGGCCAGATAATCCTTTGTTCTGGGTCGGGGAAGGACTGTCCTGAGCATTGCAAGAAGTTTGGCAGCATTCCTGGCTTCTACCCTCTAGATGACAGTAACAACTCATCTTGTTGTTAACAAGCCCCCACCCCTTGTGACAACCAAAAATGTCCCAGACACTGCCACATATCTCTGACGGGCGAAATAGCCCCACTTGAAAACCACTGCTTTAAAGGGTGAAAGATCTATTTGCATAGTTGTTTATTTCTCTCCAATACTTACCATAAGTTCTGGTTTTCTGTACCTTTCTTTAAAGCAAACAAAAAAAAAAAGCAGATGGTATACTATTTCCCCAGTAGAGAGGATTCAGTGAAAATCACAGCTCAGGGGCCCACACACGATGAGGTGGCCAGGCCAGTGTCTGAGAGCGCCCAGTTTGTGCATGTGGAAGCTGGGAAGCAAGGTCTGGAAGGGGAGTCAGGAGACTCAGTGACTAACCACTCCACGCTGAAGGCATGGCAGGGATGGGAGGCCTGAGGAACCCAGCGTGCCTGGCCACCGAAGAGGGGCCATGACGGGAGAGCTCACAGAGTGCTCTGTGCAGCCGCTGCCATGGTCCCTGACATGATGTCCTGAGAAAAATGGCTTCTGCTTCACTTCTGCCCTCCAAGTCTTTTGTGAATTTCTCTCGTTGACAAACTCTAATTGTACAAATCATACAGGGAATGGGATTCCAGCAAGTGTAGTTCCTGGCTTTCTCCGGGAGTGAGGTTCCAAGAAGACATGGAAGAGTCCATGCCTTTGTCACCTTGGCATCCGTGAACATCCCCTTCACGAAGGCTGATCTCATAAAGACAGGACCAACAGCCCACTCTTGCCTGATTGTGCAGCTCTCTCTGGTACAGCTGAAGATGTGCTACTTGTTCCCCCAGAAGAGGAAACAGTCTCATAGGTCACCTTATCCATCTCTTGATGATATTTACTCATCTAGCTGGGTCACCCTTCCCCTTTTATATCCTGTAACTTAAATATGGAGATACAACGTTAACCACTATTAATATAGTTTATATTAACTAGCAAGAGAATGGGAGAAGGGGAAACGGAAAAAGAATTGGTTAACACTTAGAGATATATTCAGACAAAAGCAGGGAAACAAGAAAGCAAATGATTCTCATTTTGGCAACTGGTCATGTGGTTGTATCTGGAATTTGACTCCTTTCTTCTGTTACCCATGCCTTAATCATTTTTGCTTTCAGCAAGCACTTTGGTTAGTTATGGTTCCTTGTCTGGCAGAACAACTCAAACCTGCATTCCTGAAGAGTCTATGTCATTAAACTCTGCTGATGTTTTCCATGCACTTCTACCACAGGACAAGTATTAGTAAACATCCAGAAAATCTCCTGGGTCCCAGAAAGACTCCTCTTTGCCCCTGTCTTAGTCTGATCAGGGTGTTATAACAAAATACCAGACTGGGTGGCTTATAAACAACATTTATTTCTCACAGTTCGTAACTCTGGGAAGCCCAAGATCACAGTGCCAGCAGATTTGGTGAATGGCGAGCACCCACTTCCTCACTGATGGTTGTCTGCTCACTGTAACCTCACATGGCAGAGGGGCCCAGGGAGCTCTGTGGGGCCTCTTTTATAAGAGGACTAATCCCACTCATAACTACTCTGCCCTCATGACCTAATCACCTCACAGTGTCCCGTCTCCTAATACTTTTGGGTGATGAATTTCAACATATGAATTTTGGGATGACACAAACATTTATTCTATGGTAGCCTTCATTGTGTAGTAGCAACTTAATTTCCCCTTGGTAATTAGGACTAATCACTCCAGGGAGTGCAAAGTGGACCACTGTTGGGCCCGCTGATGGAAGTGGTCTTCTTTTGGGAACAAAGACTTCTATGCCAGAGAGCCCAAAGCCACAGGGATGGAAATAAAAATGTTGCTAGTACATCATTAAGGGTAGTGATGATGTGAGGCACTTCTGTTTCTTCCCCTTGATTCCTAGATCCTGGAATCCTGGCTGTGAGAGAAGCAGTACTATTCCTTGGTCACGAAGTTAGAGCATATACCCCATTCTGTAAGACATTACCCCAGCCCAGGAAAGGCTTGTCATTCAGCTGATGCCATAAATGAGCCTTCAAAAAGCCATTCCACTGTTCTACCAGACCTGCTGTTACATGGGAACATGGTCAGATCAGCAAATTCTGTGAGCTCGAAGATTATTTCAGGATAGTCACCAAAGCTTTCTCTTTTCTTACTTGGGCCTTGTGTTGGGGGTTTAAAGCCCGAGCTTACTATTTTCTTTTTTTGGAATTCTTCAGCACAGCTGGAGGTAGTCAACTAACCCCACGGTCCTTATAGTCTTTTATGTCCACTGTAGTGTTCTACTGCAGCAGCTAATCAGTCATCCTGACTTTCTTTCTGTAGATACCTGACTTCAGATGACTACAAGTAATAATAATTTAATAATAATTTAAGCAAATATTTTGTCAGTGTGCCATGGACTACCATGATTTAGCAATGGTGGTGTTAATGCCCTTAATTCTAATATTAGTGAAAGAATTTCACATTCCCATTTTAAGGATTTGTTCCTCTGGACCACTAGTGGTTTCAATTAGGAATACAGAGCCATTACAGGTATTATAGGAATATGGGATTTAACATAAGAGTTACGCCTTATGCAAATCTAGGAGTAACCATGGAAGTAAGGTTCTTGAGGGGAAGGTTGAAGGGTTCAAGAAGCAGTTGTTTAACCACTTCTGTCTGCCACACAGGAGGTACAGGTGGTACAGGTGGTGCAGGCAGAAAAGACAAGACTATGGGAAAGTCTGAGAAGCTGCATGCATTGGGCCACCAAAGTGGGTCTGTGGAGTAGAAGCTAACAGGGAGGTCTGAAAAGCCACTATATTTGTCAAAATTGCTATGCCTAGTGACGCTGTCATCACATCTGACTGCCATGCACACCTAATGACATTGGCTTCCCTCTAGCTTCTCCCTTCCAAAAATTTTGCATGGGTTCCTCTTATCAGCAATCTCTACCTTTCTGGAAGTATTCAGGAAACAATATACTGGTAAGTGTAGTTCCAGCCCAAAACGGGAGTGATAGTGCCAACTTGATAGGAAGACAATCCAGCACAATATCCAACAGTGGAAACGGGGGTGGGTTAGTTAAATAAATTATAATATAGCCATAGGAAAAATCCTATGCAGCCTATACCAGTCAGGGTTCAACCAGAGAAACAGAACCAGTAAGAGATACGTGTACTATGAGATTAATTACAAAAAAGTGGTTTACGTAATTGTAGGGGGTGGTTAAATGAGTCTAAAATCCATAGGGCAGGCCATCAGGAAAGACAGGCTGTAACTCTTGGGCATGAGCTGAGGCTGCTGTGCATGGGTAGAGTTTCTTCTTCAGGGAAGCCTCAACTCTGCTCTTCAGGTTTCCAACTGGCAGAATTGGGCTCACCTAAATTATCTAGGGTACTGTAGGATAGATCATCTTGGATAGTCTCCCTTACAGGCAACTGATTATGGGCTTTAATCACACCGGCAAAACACCTTCTTGGCAACATCTAGATTAGTGTTTGACTGAATAACTGGGGACAGTAACCTGACCAAGTTGACGTATCAAGCTGACCATCCCATAGCTATTTAAAAGAATGAAGTAAACCGACTTGTACAAGGTGAAAATTCATGGTGCTCTAGAAGAACACTTATTGATACAGAAAAGTGTTAATGGAATGTTAAACTAAAAAGGAAGGTTTGAAAGCAATGTATAGAATATTATTCTATTTGTGTGAAAGGATGTCTAAGCAGAGAAAAAATAGACCAAAATAGCACAGGAGAATGTTCAGAGTGGTAATTACTGAGTGCTAAGAGAATGGGTGATAAAAATATTTTCCTTTTTGCTAATGTGTATTTCCTAAATTATTTACAATGAATAAATGATACTTTATAATAAGAAAAAAATTTAAATATTGTATTTTGGGCACATTAGGAAACTTTGCTTATTAAGAAACAGTAAGCTCCTCCTGAGGTTTTGGGCATAAGGAGGGAGGGCCACCCTCCCTCTTCCCCACTCTCTCAGCCTTTCCTTCCCTCTTTACTTACAGACACTAAGCTTATTTGCAAAATAGGAAGCTCTCAGGTCTTAGAATGAAATGCTTCCCTCCCATTCCTCTCTGTAGCAAGTACGAGTGGATGCTGTGGGTGAGATTTGAAAGTAAGCATTTAATTTCATATTCACAGTGGAGAGAACCTTTAATATAATATTAATTCTTTGTGCAAATTAGCGAGGTTTAATAATCATATGAGCCATCGGGAATCCTGGAGTGACTCAAAATGACATCTGCATTAATGGTCTAATTAATAATGTATATGTTAATAAGAATCCCATTAAAGCCAGGGTACAATTATCAATGTAGGATGCAATTCCTTAGCATCTGTGGGCTAGTGTAGTGCTCTGGTGATTCCAGTTGCAATTTCCAATGATAAATGGCCTTTTAAGTCTCATTAATTGATTAAGGAGGTAGCAATTAGTGTAAAAACTAAACTCCTTTGGAAATACAAAAACCACTTCTAAGACAGTGATGATTAAAAATCAGGAGGAACTGGGCCAGATCATTGCAGGCAGCTTGTGGGGGCAGAGTGAGACAGCAGACAGGTTAACCAAGCCTACTCACCCATGTCTCCCTGACAGCACCCCAGGCCTGGGCATTTGACTCTGCTGTTATCAGTATTTTAATAAAAATTAAATCAACACTGATTAATTTTTATGGGAAAATTGTTTTCAAAGCAAGCACTGTTAAGTTAATTGTCTTCTTTGGTCTTTTTTTTTTTTCAATTTAGTTTATCTTCTCAGTCTTACTGAAATAATTCAATCAAGGCCGTTGTTTCACCAAAAAGATGGTTTATCAATCAATTTTTTCTTAATTAACTCATGATAACATATGCCTTTGTGCCTTTTCTTTTATTCCAGTTCTATTGTGACCAAGCCCAAGTTTCCTGGATAATATTTAGTAAAGATTTGATTTTTTAGTCAATATTTAGTCAATGAAAATTTCTACCATGTGGGATTTTAGCCCTTGTCAATTATATTTTATGCTATTATCACCAGTCATCTTGGTTGTACATTGTATAAATGACTGAGAGCTTTATTTCTAAGTTAACCCATGAAAAAAAAATCTGAGCAAGTTTAGGAAGTAGAGGCAGACATTAGGGGAGAGGCAACAGAAAGGGGAGTGGGGAAGGACAGTGATGGATCCAGAGAGGGAGAGGCAGAGAGATGGAGACAGACACCAAGACGCTGTAGTCATTCTAGCTTATTGACTGCTCTGCTTTTGACTTTTCATCAGGGCGAAAACCTCTGCTTCTCAGCTCACGTAATCCTATGATCTCTGAGCCCCTACTCTGAGCTGCACGCTGTGCCATCCTGAGAGCAGAATGATGCAGGGGGTCTGCCCTCGAGGACCTGTAATCAAGAGTGTTAGGCCATGGAGGTGGTGGGCCAGGGTGAGGGAGCCACCCAGAAGCATCTTTGTGCCCCCAGCACCTGGCACAGGGCTTGGCTGGAGAACATGTTCATAAATGAACTGTCCTTGTACTGACATGTATTTATTGAAACTTTACTATGTCCTTCGTATAATATTAGGATCTAAGTACAGCTGTGGAGCAAGCAATGCAATGGAGAATGAGAAGGAAGAGGCTGAAAGGAAGCAAGCATGTTGAACATATAAATACAGATTTTTTTGAAAAAAAAGTAGGTAAAAGCTTAGTAATTAATTATTAAGACTGAAGCTAAATTGAGGGTTTATTTGGAAGGCAGGGAGCACATGACATAGGTGAGCAGAGTGCCTGGTGAGGGCGATGTTTGACCCCACACTTATGATGGTTTCTTCTTTCTCAGCTTTTGGACACTTGTGCCCAAAGCTGTTACTCCATCCTGCCTCCTGGTTTCCTCTCCTGGGATGCAGTGGGTGCCCAGGAAGGACTCAGCAAATAGGTTTTGGCCCTGCCTCTGAGTGCTTTCCTCTGGCCACAACACTCAGTTTCCCCATTTATAGCTTCACTCTGTCCAGTGCCCTTCTCATGGGGTCCTCAGTCCTTGCCATTGGGAATTACTAGTTGGGCCCTGCTCAGGATCTGGGGCTCTGCCTGTCAGTCCTTGACCCCTGGAATCCATATCTTGCCCATTGGGGGTTGGTTCCAGACAACTGAGAAAGCCCCTTGGACAGAGCACTCTGGGACTCACTATCTCAGACATCTAGTGAGGGATTTCAGGTCCCCCATCACCTGGCCCAACTTCCCTTTCATTCTCCCTTCTGCATTCATCATCCTATGCCCACCTGTCCTGCTGGGATGATTTTTCCCTTAGGCTGTATCAGGGTGGGGCTGAAGGCTTTCTGTTGAAGATAAAACCAGATTCCTGATAGAGACCTAACATTTATTAGGCACCTGCCATGTGTCAGGCTCCAGGTAGATTTTTAAATTTCAACTACCCAGAATTGGAGTTATTGTACACATATTGTTGATGGAAAAACAGAGGCTCAAGGAGTTTTGGTGGCCTGCTCAAGATCCTGCAGGTACTAACTGTCTCAGCCCTGCTTCTCACCACCTCAGGAAGTCTCAGGGTCTGCCGCATGGCCAGATCTCCATTAACCCAGAAACATTTCCCAGCCTGCAGAACTTGACCAAGCTATCACCTCCAGGGCCAGCTGTAGCAACATGCTAAAGAGCTCTGGGTGGCAGCTCCTGGCTTCACCCTCTCCATTCTGGAGCCCCATCAGAGAAAGACCACTGGAAGTCAGCCCCTGCAGCCCCCAGATGGCATTAACCAGGACACTACATTCCCACAAATAATCTTATCTTAGAGAGGAAGGGCCCTATGAGGTGATCCAGTTCTGCCCCTTTCTGTTGAGAGAGGGGAAGCAGCTGCCCGAAGTCATGCCAGGGCAGGGCTGGGGCCTCTCTTGGGCCTCCTGACAGCACAGCCTCATTCTGTTTCCTTTTCTGCAAGGCTGAAAGGTCCACACAGAGCTTACAGATCTTTCTTCCTTTCTCCTTCTTTAACTTTCCCTTTAAGAATCACTTTCTGCTTTCCCCTTGATAAGAATTTCACAGCAATTCACACACCCTGAGGGGTGAATCCATAGCAGATTGCTAAACTGGGCTGTAATTATCCATCCTTCTGCTCCAAGTGAGGAGTTCACTGGCACAGGGATGAATGCTGCCAGTCTCTCACCCAGGCTAGTGGGTCCTGAGCACACACTCTGGGCTGGCTCTTCAGGAGCCCTGCACTGGGGGACACAGAGATGAATCAGACGCTGCCATCCCCAGGAGTTCCTGGTGCAGCAGAAGTCTGCAGATAGGGTCACAAATAGCGAGGAGCAGAGAGAGCATGGCAAGTGTCCAAGGCATAGCCGTGTAAAGCCCTGCAGAGATGCTGGTGGGATATGGACAATGCTATGGCAGATGTGGGGCTCATGGCAGGCTTCTCATGTATGGAAGTGGCACGAGCTGAGGTGTGGACGTGAAAACTGAAGAGAGGATTTGGGCTGTGTAAGGAGGTGAGTCAAGGTTGGGAACTTGAGTCTGGTATGACCATAAGCCCTAAATACCTGTGACCTTGGCCTTGCCCAGGTCCTACAGGTACTAACTATCTCAGCCCTGCTTCCCCTCAGTGTTTGTTTTGATTTTTAATATTTCATTTTTGGAAATACTTGGAAACATCCAAAGAACTGGCATCCTTGGGCCTGTATTTCTGCCTGGCGACATGACTGATAAGTATTTGGGGATGTGCTTTTTCTGGAGACAGCATCTGTGCTTCCATCAGATCATCTGGGGGTGGGGGGTCAAGAAAATTATATATTTAAATCAGTTTTTAAATTATATCTTTAAAAAGCTATTAAAGAGCTATTTGACAGTGTTTAAAGCCTTACAATTTCCCAGCAACATACAGGATGGCAGTTGAACTCCAGTTGGCTGGCCTCAGCCCTTCTTGCTCTGGGTCAGCAACTCTCCAGCTCATCTTCTCTACATCTTTACCTGGACATTTGGGTCCCTCTGTCCCCTCTGTACTGCACACTCTGGGCATTTGGCGGTGACATATTTTTGGCCCTTCTACACTTCCTCTTTCCTACTAAAGTCTTACTCATCCTTCTAGGGTGGTTAAATGCCACCTGCTTCATGAAGTCTTATCCACCCCACACTGACAGGGTCACCCACCTCTTCTCCCCCATGGGGTTGTTTGTAAAGTATGTGTCTGACTCTGCCGCTGGACTACGGGCTTCTAGAGGTCAGGTACCATGGTGTCTTCATTTGTTGGCTTGTCCGTTGGTCCCTGTGTGCAGTATGTGATCAGAAAAATGCTTGTGGAAGTCAACTGACTGGAAATGAAGAGTTAGAAAACATGGACTCAAATGCCAATGTGACTGATTGTGAACAAGTCCTTGGCCCATCTATCTACTTGTTCATCTGTAAAACGGGACACAGAACTGCTTTGTAGAGTAAATGAAATAATGTATGTGAAAGTTCTTTGGAAACTGTGATACCACATGAATGATAGTTATTGCAATTGCTCATTTCCTTTCCTTAAAGGAAGCTCTTCCTGAACTTTCTGTGTGGTATGGACTCACCTAGTCAAGGTCACGTGGCAAATCAGTGGTGGAGCTAAGACTAATGTCTGAATGCTTGTCTATTTGTAGGCCATTAGCTGTCCTGTTACAGTAAGTGTTAAAGGAAACTAGACAATGCAGTCAGGAGATGGCCACTGACTTTTCTATGCAGGTGTTACGGTTTCATTTGCTGGGGGAATAAGGAGGCGTGGTTCTCACTCTGGGCTGAGCTGCTCCCAGCCATTGCCATGTTGCAGGCATTATCTGTCTCCACCGACTAAATGCCTGGTTTAGCCTCTCTTTGCGCCTTCTCTTTGAGCCCTAAGTATCCCTGTCAGATGCCGAGCTGAGGGCTGGATTGGGATGGGGGTGGGCACACCATTTTGCCCTGTGCCTCCAGTGGGATGGGCAATTAGGATTCTGCACAGAGCTAGAGGGAAGTGCACTGTCACGGGGCATGCTCAATCATGCCTGCAAATTGGCAAACCCACAGGGGCCAAAGGCAGAGAAAATGCTGGGCTGTGGGAAATGTGCTCCTAGGACTTGTGCAAGGCATAGATGGTGGGCATCATCATGCCAGCCCTTGAAAAGATGTGGTAAGTGTGAGCAGATGGGACATAAGGAGTTTCACACTTTGGAGCTTAACTTCTGTACCAGGTTAGACACTGCATGCCCAGGGCAGTGGAGAGGGGCCTTGCAGAGCAGGTCAGGACCCCTCAGTTCTGAAGTTCCAGTTTTGTGATCGTAGGTGGACAACCAGCCCCTTTCCTTTATCAGTAAGATAGAGATTCCTTCACTGAAACAAATATTTATTGAGCACCTATCATGTGCCAAGGAAACTTCAGTGAACAAAATGGACAAGATGCCTGTCCTCAATCAGTTAATATTCCCGTGTGATGGCCATAATTCTGGCCCTGCCATCCTCCCATGAGGAGACAGCACATGAGAAAATGTTTCATAAACTGTGGTCCACCTGTGAGAGGCTGTGGTCAAGATGCAGCTGGAACCTGTAACTCAGCTGATCTTTAGACGGAAAACTGCATTCCTGTGGAAGTTAAATAATTGAGGTTAATGTCAGGAGGGAAGACACCTGTAATGAAGTCTTCTTAATGTTTCAGTTACCTTCTAAACACTGAGTTGAATCAAACTGGTAAAGGCCGTAAGTTTGGAGGAAGAATTAGCTGTGAAGTCAGTTGATCACAACCTCCTGCCATTGTTCGTTCAATTTTCAGGCACATATTTGGTAACACCTACTGGGGGATGAGGTAGATATGAAGATTTCCTCCAGGGCTATCACAATCTGGTTGGGGATCAGACAAGTATTTAGACAATTACAGTATCCCATGATAAAGGGCAGGAGGGGGTAGGGAAGCCAGGTGACCATAGGGCCCGTAACCTGGGCTTGGGAGGGAGTGGTTGGAGAAGGCTCTCTACAGGAAGTGCACTCCAAGCTGAAGCCTAAGGTTTGAGTAGGCTGGAGGTTGCAGAGGGGAGAGCCCACTCTGAGCCATGCCAGCATGGAGAGGTAGAAGAGCTGAGCTGAGAAGGGAAGGACAGGTATTGCTGCTAGAGAAACCATTGTTCACAGGCAGAAGCAAGCACAGGGTATTGGAGCAAAGACCTTAGTGGTCTAATCTCCAATTTAACAAGGAGAAACTGAGGCCCAGAGAGGTCTTAAGCTTTCTCAAAGGTAAAATTGAGGATATGTGACCTAAATGTGAAACCGAAATCCTTTTAATTCTAAATATCACAACTGTTTCAGTCCAGAGATGTTAATATTTCCATTTTACTTTGAGGAAATAGAGAAAATGACTCCACCACATAGCTCGTAAGTGGCAGAGTCAGGATTAGAATTCATGTCCCAGATACTAAAATGTCATGTGAGTTCTACTATATCATGTTGCCTCCAATATTGACTCTGAAGACCCCTGAAGCTGTCTACAGGTAACTGTGTTTAGAAGGTAACTGAAACATTAAGAAGACTTCATTACAGGTGTCTTCCCTCCTGACATTAACCTCAAATGGTCCTCAGACTTTATAGCCTGTTAGAACCTCTGGGCGGGTATTAAAAACTCAGTGCCCTGTGGAACCCTGGAGAATTATATCAAACACTGGCGAGACCCAGTATTTTTAAAACTTCAGATGAACCCTATGTTCCCATGCCTACATCACTTGAGGATCTTGTTAAAACACAGATTCTGTAGCATGGCCTGGGCTTCAGAATTTTTTAAAGCAGCCCAAGTGATGCTGCTGGTCTAGAAGCCACTCTTTAATTAGCAAGGAGTCTACACAGCACTCTATGCCCCTCAGAACCCTTTCTTGGCCACTTTCCCTGGTCTTGTCTCTCTCTCAAACACAGTTATACACACACACGCATGCCCCTTCTTTCAGGATTAGGCTTTAAAATGCCATGCTTCAGACAAAGAGGAATTTCCCGCCAGGAAGCTGAGTCCCACAGAAGGTAGCTGCTCCTGAAAACACTGGCTATACTATGGACCTGCCAAATGCTGGGCTATTGTCGGGACCCCAGGTGTAGAGCTGGGACTGGTGGGACAACAGCCAGAGACTAGGGTACAACATTCAAAGAGACTCCTTGTCAGGTCTTGCAGGTGCCAACCCTGCACTTGCACAAGCCTGAGAGAGAGTGTCTCCTTAAGTCTTGCTCCCTGGGTACCTTGCCTCACTTAGTCTGAACCTGCCCAGGACCCCAAGGCAGTTTCCTAAAACAATTGTTTTCAAAGTGTGTTCGCTTTGCTTGGCCCATGGCACTTGCAGGATGGGCAAGTGTCTGTGTCTTTGAACTGCCAGGCAGCTCTGCAGCCAGTGAAGAGATCGGAAGTGGCGTGATAAACAGTGTAAGAAAGCCCATTTGGGTACAACACTGAAGACCAACACTTTGAAGGTGCAAAGGGAATTGTGCTGGGAAGTAGGGGTTGAAGCCAGACAGCCAAATTCTGCCATCAGGAAATGTGGCAGGGTCCAGCTGATCAAAAAGAAAAAAATCACAGCCATTCTACCCACTGATGGTTGAATTTTATTGAGGAAAATGTTGAAGTTCTGATTGCTGGATTTGGTTCCAAAGATCATGCTGTTGGTGACATGCCTGGAGTCTGTTGTAAGGTTGTCAAAGTAGCCATTGTCTCTGGTGGCCTTATACAAAGGCAAGAAGGAGAGACCAAGATAGTAAGTTTAATGGTGAAAACACAATAGTAATAAATTTTCATATGCTAAACAACAAAAATAACAAAGTGTGATCTTCAACCAGCAGCATCTGGGAACATATTAAAATGCAAATGGGCAGGCTTCTCTCCAAATTTCTGAATCAGACTAGGGGGAAGAGCTCATCAATTGTTGATTCAACAAGCCCTCCAGGCAACTGTAATGCCCTTTGTACGGTGAGACCCACTGTGTGTGTGTGTGTGTGTGTGTGGTGTGTGTGTGTGTGTGTGTGTGTGTGTGAGTGTGGGGAAATGGCTGCAGGAGACATCTGCAAAGGCTCCTTCCAGTAAGCCTCTCCCAGGACTTGGGATGTGCTCGCCAACCTCTCTCCCCTCCACTCCACAGTGCCCCCCGGCAAACTGCTCTCCCCAGGACTGACTCCTGGGGCAAGGCTGTGCATTGCTGCCTCTGCTGTCTCCATGGGCATCATTAGCTGAAGAGTGTCCTGTCCTAGATGGTCTGACTTCAGTAACACAGTTTTAGCAAAGAGAGGGATTTCTGTGGCAGCTGGCAGCTAGAGAGGTACTGAGAGCTGTGGGAAAACACAGAGCCACAGAGGCCTGGCCACATCTCATCCTGCTAGGGCCAGGCAACCAGGAAAGGGGTGTGGTCAATGCACATCCGTGTGGCTGCAGGCAGGGGTAGCTCCAATGCACCTCACCCAGACTAACCAGACCCACCTCTTCTCAAGTGCTGCATCCACTGAAGGCAAGGCTTCCAGTGACCTGAGTCCGTTCGGGTCTTCACTCATGCAGCAAACAGTACCTATGCACCAGCTTTGTGGGGTGAGGGGAGGGGAAGAGGGAAATTATATAGAGAGGGACTGGATGCATGACTCAAGCCCTGCCCTGTAGACTAGGAGGGAGACCTTATAATTAATAGCTAATGTTTATGGAACATCTATTCTGTGCTAGGTATCATTCTGTTCTACCTGTGTTCATTCAATTCTCACAATGCATTATGATAATACTAATGCTTTATTATTAACAATGTACTTCCCTTCAGAATATTTACAGATGAAGAAATCAAGGCACAAAGGGATTAGGTAACTTTCCCTACTAGGTGCAGAGCCGGGATGGGAATCTGGGTAGTCTGGCTCCTGAATCTGAGCTTTTAGCTACCAGGCTTTAACCCCCCAACCCCAAAAGGTGAGAGCTCACCATAAATTGCTATGATAAATAGCAGTACAAGCACAGAGAGAGTCCCTGCCCAGGGATGTGACAGATCAAGTCTCTGCTTTCAGCCTTAGTTTCATCTTCTGTAAAGGAGGGTTTATAATTTCTGTGTGGCCACTCTTTCTCCAAGGCTAAGGTGAGGATTACAGTGATGACAATGAGTGCAGGGCAAATCAAGGGCACCGGGCCACCCTAGGCAGTGGGAGGAGCTTCCATTTAACTGGACTCCCCTGCTTGCCCAAGCTCATAGGTTAGCTGTAATATCACCACCTGCCGTTTGGATGGCTTTTAATAGGCAAGGGGCCCAATGCTCAGAGGAAAGTATCTCACCCAGGGTGTGAAGCTCAGATTGTCTAGAAGAGCTGCTTAGCAGAGGATACTTTGTCTGTTTTACAATGTATTTGTAATTTCCTAAAATAGAAGCAACAAGAGATACCTGGGGAAGGATAGAGTCAGGACAAGAGCCTGGGCGTCTCTGTTCAGTGTCTGCACTCTTAACCCCTGTGCTCACCCCTTGAGTAAAGGCTGACCTCTCCCAAGGTGGAGAGCACTGGTGACCCCTTGGTGACCCTCCACAGACATCATAGGGAGATGAGGGTGCTGAAGCCTGACAGCCCAGGAGTTGGCTCCGGATCCATGCAGCCTTGAACTGGGCCCCGGGAGTCCAGCTGTCTACCCGCTGCCTCACAGACCCTGACCCAGCCACTCTGAATGGACCTGAGAGGAATGCAGGCTGGTACCCATGGGTGGTCAGCCTTGCTTATGGAACATTTAGCCTTCCTCAGGACCCAGAATCAGCTTAGAGACAATGTTATTGCCCAGTTTTGGCCCTATCAGTTCATGTGAGCCTGGAGGTTGTTGGGGGAGAGAGAGGAACATTTACAAGGAAGTAGGGGCTCTTGGAATGAAAGAGATGGAGATTCCCAGGCCTTCCCTATGGGTGTTATAATGACTGAAGCACATCTGGATGGGTCCAGACCAAGGCCAAATGACAAGGATTAATGGGGGGAAGAGGGCCCCAAGAGAGGATTCACCATGAAGGGAGAAGATGGCACCAGTAGGCTGGCATCTGTACTTGGACAAAGGATGGCAGTGGACCTGGGCCACGTCATGGTCAGGTCTGGGCACAGCAGTGCTGGGTCCTTCTTATAAATCTGAACATTACTCTACCCTATGAACCAGCAAGTCCAGTCTTAGGTATTGACCTAAGACAAATGAAAAAAAAACTTCAAAAAGAATTGTTAAAAAAAATCCATAACAGCTTTTCTGACAGATAGACAAAAAGTAGAAACATTCTAAATGTCCATCAACAGGAAATGGACAAGCAAATAGTGGTATATCCATGTAATAGAATATTACTCAGCACCAAGAAGAAACAAGCTACTGATACATGCAACAACACTGGTGGCTTCTGAAAACATTAGCCTGACTGAAAGAGGCTTTATATGGTATAACTCAATTTATATGATGTTCTAGAACAAAATAAGTTCTGGCAGACAAAAATCAAAACAGTGTTTGCAGGTAGAGATAGAAGCAGTGAGACTGACAGGGAAAGTTTCTGGTGTGAAAATATCGGTTACATTAATTTTCTGTATCTTGATAGGGGCTTGAATTACACAGGTGTATAATTTGGCAAAACCCACCAAGATTTGTGTGTTTGTGTACAATTTTACCTTAAAAAAAAAAAGAGCTGTAAACAAATAAGGAACTCTAGTTAATTATCTACATGTTGAAGTGTTTCTGGATAAAGCATATTGCTGTCTGCACCTTATGTTGAAATGCATCCCCAAAATAAGATGGATGGTCGGATGGACAGATGGGTAGATGGATAGTGAGACTAGCCCAAGAAGCAGGGGAGACAAGGGGGCAGATCCTATGACCTGAAGGAGGTGTAAGTAAGGAACTTTTAGATGCAGACAGGAGAAAAGGGACAGCAAGGTGCCCCCAGGATATGACAGAGCAAATAAAGCCAAATGTTAATTTTAGTGGGTATATGGGTATTTGCTTTATAATTTTTTCAATTTTCCTGTATGTTTGAAAATTTTCATAATAGAGTATTGCAAGGAAAAAATAACTGGTGCAAACTCTATTTCTTGACTGGACCCTGGCTTACAGTCTATGTGTGTACTATAATTTATTCAAGGACTCTTCTATTGATTGATATTTAGAGACAGAAGTGGCAGAGATAGGGCTCTGCCTTCTAAGAGTTCAGGGTTCCGTTGAGTGACAAGATCCTTGGAGGAAAGTGATCAGCGGAGGAAAGGCCCAGAAAAGGTGGCTGCTGTTACCCTCAATCTCACCAAGTCAGAGGGGCAGCCCCAGAGGCAGACGAGCAGGGGAAGGAGACTGCACCTTTCCTCACACACAGGTCCTAGACAGTGACCACCACCAATAAGTATCCAATAACTAGGTTCCTGTTCTAGGCAGGAAGCTGTGACTCAGACCTGGAAGGACCATCTGTTACCAGAGGCAAGGGGCTCAAGGAGTGTCTCTCCACAGACTTCTGGGGTTGCCGGGATACAGCAGATGCCTTTTTAAGGTAGCCAGAGTTAGGGAGGTGGGGACTCCCCCCCTCTCCTCTTAGTGCCTATGCAATTCTCATAACAGAAGAAAAGAACAAGAAGAGAAGAGAAGACCAGAGGTGGGACTTCCCCACCAGGCAGAGGAGTAACCTGGGCAAGGGGTAAGGCTAGCCCAAGGGGCAGGGGAGACAAGGGGGCAGATCCTATGACCCGAAGGAAGTGTAACAGGGAACTTCTAGATGCGGATGGAGGAAAGGGACCGTAAGGTGCCCCCAGGAGCCTCCCCTGAACACCTGGAACACCTGTTTGGGGTAGAGAACAATGATGGATTGCTTTTTAGACAAAATGACTCAGAGGGAGTTCTTGATGACCAAGAACAATTTTTTTTTTGATGCAGAAAAAAGTAACAAATTAAAAAACCATTTTTCTCTAAGACTTTAAGTTTAAATTCAAATTTTATTATCCTAATTGTAAATCCAATTTCCCTTAAACAGTCTCATTTACAATTTATTAGTTTCTTTTAAGCCTTTTGAAGTGCATTTATAAATCTGATGCAACCTGTTTTCATTCAGAGCACTTCAAGTGCTTGACCTAATAAGAAAAACCTTTCCAAGCACTTAAATGACTCTTCTAAACTTAATAAATAAAAATCATAAATATAGTGAATCTCAAGTTCCTATAAACATTCCAATACTGTTTGCAAAACTAATCAAATACTCTTACAACTTTTAATTTAAAATCACAAGTCTAAAATCAATTACTCATTTACAATGTAATCTCACATACGCCGAATTCTCTTAGCACATCACAAACCCTGAAAATACCAAATACATACAGATCATTCCTAATTTTAATACAAATGTGTTAATATTATGGATCTAATCAACTTTATTTCTGTATTTAATTAATACCTTCCAGTGGTTAAAAAGACCCCTTTTTACTAAGGGAACTTCCTTCTCATTCCAAGAGAACTGAGGTCTCCCCTGCAGGAATACCACCCTTGGGCTGGGCTGAGGTTCCCGATCACTCATTCATGGCCAGGCTCTAGTTACATTTCTGAGGACAGCCATTGCTTGTTGCTCAGAGGTTATGGCTGGCACTGGAGACTTTGAACTGTAATCTTCCTGGGTGATACCTCTCAGGTACCTTTTTGTGTGACACCAGAGGATTCCATCTCGATACTGGTCAAGTGGAATTGGATTCATAGCCCAGTCCCTGTAGGTACAAGTTATACCATTCCCTAAATTATATGTCTGATTTGAGTTTGCAACACTACCAGTTGACCAACCATGTTGCATCAAGTTTCATCCAATGAATCACTTCATTCAATACTTCATTGAATTCCCTATTCTTTTCCAATTTTTCCTTTCAGGGACACCACTTGTAATAAGATTTAAAATAATGCCCAATTGGATTCTGACTCCATGCCTTTGCTTGTCTCAATGGTTTGTAAGCTAATTTTCCTGGCATTGCATTGAAGATGAAACAAACCAAAAAAGATTTGGTGGCCATGGAGTTTTCTTTAAAAGAAATTTTCAGAAGGGCACAGTTGACTGACAGTCTCCATTGCCCCATCATTGAATCCACTGTGGCAATCATGCTGAGGCCACTCTTCCCCAGGCTGCTCCCAGCCAAAGGCTGAGCTCAGTTGGAATACTTGACTGGCTTCTTTCTGCATATCATGGGACTCTAACCGTTGCTTGGCGACTCCGCATGGCGCTAGCTAAGACTTTCTCAGAATTGCACGGGAGTCTGACACTTCTTTCCTGCCAGTCCTCCTTTCCTCTCTTTTTTCATAGGTGTCAGACCTGCATCATTGTCTGAAGCCTTTGCCTGCTCTCTACTCCTTCTGCCTTTGTCCTTCACAGGTATTTCTCCTAATAATTTTCTTGTATATCTAACCCTATCTTGGTGTCTGCTTCTTGGAGGATTTGAAGTAACAGAGGTGGAATATGAGAAAATGCAGTGAAATGATGGGGTTTGAGTCCTGGCTCACTCATTGGACCCATTCCAAGTGGAATGTGGGGCACCGATAGTCCTTGGCACAAGGTAGAGGCCAAACTGCTGAAGATTTCACAGGTGGTGACCTGGGGAAATGTCCCAGTGATACATGCATTTGAAACATATGGAAGGAACAATGCCAGCAAGGACAGTGGAATTGACTGGTTTTTACTTAGGTGTGACACCCTGCAGAGGCATAATGAGAAGCTGAGGGCAGTTAACAGTTGAAGGTTAAATATGAGGGCCAGAGCTCTCTTTGGTAGATTACAAGACATTCTTACCTTTGCAGTGAAAGCAGAGTCAGGACTTGATAGAGTAGCAGAGGACCATTTATGTTTAAATGCTCAGCCAAGATCTGTTGTGCTAAGGGTCCTGGTTAGGAAAACCTGGAACATTGAAATACTGGTGATTCTGGGTGATGTCCCCAAGAATTTTAACTGTTGACATACCTGAACTGCCAGAGCATACCGAGGTAGCCCACTCCTCTGTAGTAGGAGCTAGCATTTCCCTATTTCATTCAGGAAACCTTGGACTCTCCACCTCCAGCCCCCTCAAGAAAACAGCCCTGTCTTCAGGAGCTGTCCCCACTTCCTCACTGGATGCCAGGTTGCTAGGTAGGGTTAAATCCCAGCAAAACCTGGTTTGGGGCTGCTAAATCTGGTAAGGGAGGAGGGAAGAATTAGCTACCCCATTCCAGGAGAAGCCAGGGATAGGATCTGTGTCCTTACAAGAAGAGAAATGGACTAAAGCACTCTCCCTTACCCCTATCCCTCTGTCTCTTGCTTTTGTTCTTTCCCTCACCCTCTCCTTCCATGTGAGGATATAGCAACAAGACAGTCATCTGTAAGCCAGGGAAACGGCTCTTACCAGGAAATGAGTTGGCTGGCTCCTTGATCTTGGATTTCCACTTCCAGAATTGTGAGAAATAAGTGTTTATGTTTTAAGCTACCCAGTCTATGGCATTTTGTTATAGCAGCTTGAGCCAAGTCGGTGTCCCTAGGAGTGAAATAGATAGGCAGCCAACCAGGGTGCTGCTTAACATCTGCAAGAGGGAATGAAAATGGAAGAGCAAGAGGCTGAGGATGGCTGGCTGCCCTGATAAAAAGGCCTGCTTATTTCTCAGTTGGCAGACCGGAGCCAGTTTTCATACCTGGGACCCACTGACCTAAGAGGAGGCTAGTCCTTAGAAGGAATTACCCCAGAACACCACAGCAGGTTCACATGGTGGTGATCTCCCCATTCCTCCTCCAAGGGCGCTCTGCTCCTCTACTCAGGTGATTGTACACAGGGAGGGCCGAACACAGTTTCTGTTGCAGTCACTCAGCTCTGCTACTGCAGTGTGGAAGCAGCTGTAAACAATATGTAAACAAATGAGTGTAGCAGTGTCCTAAGAAAACTTTATTTATGGATGCTGAAATTTGAATTTTGTCTTGTTTTCACATATCACAAAATATTCTTTTGATTTTCTCCAACCATTTAAATATATAAAAAACATTTTTAGCTTGTAGGCAGTACAAAAATGGGCAGTGGGCTGGATCGGATTCACAACCTGTCATTTGGAAACTCCTCATCTACTGTGTTAACATTTGTTGATTTAACATTTTTAACTTTTACAAATCAGTATAGGTGGTCCTCTACTTAACAAAGGTTCAATGTAGGATTTTCAACCTTAGAGGGTAGGAAAGCAATATGCATTCTGTGGAAACCATTCTTCTAATTTTGAGTTTTGATCTTTTCCTCAGGCTAGAGATAAGTGGTTGATGTTCTCACCTGATGCTGGACAGAAGCAGGGAGCTGTAGCTCCCAGACAGCCACATAATTGGCAAACAGCTAATATGCTTACTACCTTTATGTATCCATGGAACCATTCTGTTTTTCACTTTCAGTACAGTATTCAGTAAATTACATGAGATATTCAATACTTTATTATGAAATTGACTTTGTATTAGGTGATTTTGCCCAACTGTAGGCTAATGTAAGCAGTCTGAGCATGTTTAAAATGGACTGGGCTAAGCTATGACGTTTAGTAGGTTAGATGTATTAAATGCATTTTCAACTTAGAATATTTTCAATTTACAATGGGTTTATTGGGCTGTAACCCCATTGTAAGTGAAGGAAGGTCTAAATTACCATCAAGAAGCTGTAACATTTTGGAGGGTCATTGACTGACTGTATGTTCCTTGGTCCATGCTGCTCAGGTTCACTCCTGCTTGAGGACAAAAGCCTTTTCTTGTGTCTTCTCTCCCATGTCTTAAGGCCCTCCCAATCTTATTTTTGAGCTCTCAAGAAATCTGGAATCTGTTAACTTCATAAACTCTCTACCAAATATGACCTAATTTTACTTTATTACATGGGGCAGTTTTATTTCTAATCATCCATCACAACCTGCACTGCCATCCCCTGAACCCAAACCAAGTCCTGGACCTTGCCTTTTGATAACAAAGGTCCAGTAGGGTTGTGAGGAAGTTGGGGTTCCTGTGGCCAGGATCCGCACTGAACTTAAACCACCTGACGTAATTGGCCTGTTGCTGGGCTGCTGCTTCCACACCTTTAGGCAATAAGCTATTATTGCGCTATATAGAGAGCTCGGCCCAGTGCTCTGGGCGGAGGCAGAGACGTTAGTGCTTGACTTACCGCTGGAGGACAAGCCGGGTAATAAACCCTTTCACCCCAAGAACGTTTTGCTGTCGATTCCTTTGGTCACACTGAATCCATAGCGAACTTGCCGGGGGCTGAAACCCATTGGCAAGACAAGGGTGTTTTCCCAAACAAAGCAATCTTTCACTAAGGTGAATTTAGCTTTCATCTCTAAAATGGAATGACTCTGGCAAGCAGCTTTTAGAATAACAAATTTAATCCCTACCATACACAGCCAGCTTCATCTTCACCACAATTTTATGTGTATGGAGAATAAGGAAATTGAGACTTCGTGAAATTGCATAGAGACTCTAGCATCAAGCCAAACACTTCAATGGATGGAAAATGGTTTGGTTAAGCTGGGAGCATAAAACAAGTATGGCTATTCTTGCCTTCACTGTTATTATCCTGTCCATAGAAAATGATTCAGCCAGCCCTGGGGGCTACACACTCAAATGTCTTCAGAGGCCAGGCTGGTCCCAAAAGGGAATGGTGGAGACTGGGCTAAACTGAAACATGCATGGCTCATTAAAACACGTTCAAAATAAAAAACATATCTCTATATGGCAGTATGCTTGTTAACAGAGCACAATCATGAGAAAGAAGCAAATCTCAGGCCATCAGTTTGCAAGCTCTGCACCTGTCCTCGTCATTTTTCTAGCTCATTTACACTTGAGGCTGTGAAGAGCAACATCCTGAAAAGTGCCCCCTTCCACTCCCTAAGTCCAGTCCCTTCACTGTAAAGACTAACAAGTTGAACCTTATGTCAGAGAAGGAACTTGGACAAAGCAGTACAAGCAAGCTGCTACAGCAGAATAGAGATTTGAACCCAGTTTGCCCCAGTCCCAACACAGTTTTTCTCAACCCTAGTGTATCTATCTAGAAGGGTTCAAAACAGGAGGATGCTCAGGCTGGCACTGTGGATCCTGAAGCTGCTCATTCTGGCTGTATTATTTAATTCACCTACCAACTGGCTGAGCAAATGAAAAAAATGAGTCAGCTGACATTATGAATAAGCAGCTCCAGCTGCCTCCCGCCGGCCAGAGCTGCCCTATATTGGAAGGTCAGACATCAGAGCCTCAGCTATCCATGTGGAATTTAACCACTGGGGCCCACATGACTGCAGGCAGCCAGAGAGGAAGGGAGAATGGATACTCACAGAGTGTAGATCCCAGGTGCTCAGAGCCTTGCAGCCACCTCTACATGCCCCCACGTGGAGCCCAGATGATTTAAATATCACAGTCACAGGAACCAGACACACATTTCAATGTCACCCCAATTAGGGGGCTTGCAAGTTTGGATGGATCCTTGAGGGAGGCACTGGGGACACCAGCTAGATGAGAGAATGAGAGCCCCACAGCCATGGAGACCCAGCATCAAGCGTTCTTCTAAGGAAAATGGGAAACTTTGGGATCCAGCTGTGCTATGGGATCTTAAGCAAATCCCAGCCCTTCTGCTGGCTGCTGCCGTTAAATGGACTAATAGGATCCTTACTGTGCATATTGGACAGTGTTCTCATGAGGAACAAGAGCCATAATGAAGGTGAAAATACTATCTGAATAGGAAAGGAGTGGAGGAATTTTGGCTGTTGCTTCTAAGGGTCCATAAGGTAGCAGTTGAATGGGAAGAAGTAGTAGAAATTTTTCTAAGGAGGAAGGTACTATTATGGTTGTGGTTTCTATCATTGCCATGAAAAGGGCTCTATTCCAGGAGAGGGGAACAGACGTGTCCCATGGAGCCCTACAGGCAGAGTAAGAAGGTTGAGTGGCAGGCAGTTTGGGGAACAGGAGGAAGACTTTTGTGGCAGAGCTATGCAAAGACAGAAGGGACTGCCACAAAAGGCAGTGAGCTCTCCGTGGTGAGAGGGTCCAAGCTAAGGCTGGATGAGCATTTAGTGTGAGAGCACCCAGGTGTCTGATGGCAGGAGGTTTACACTGAATCACCTCATGGCTCCCTTTCAGTTCTCTGCTCTGAATTTCGGATTTGGTAGGGAGGGTGGTGGTGATAAAGGAGAGGGAGTTAAACCAGGAACCATGGATTCTGGGTCCAGAAGAGGCTCTGCCACAGCTTGCTGGGCCCTTCCCCATCCTCAACCCCTTTCCCCCACTGAGCTCTGCAGCCTAAGAGAAATGGTTTGCCAGGTCAGTGCCTCGGGGACCCCTCCGGTTACAAACACCTTTCTGGGTGGCCTCTATTGTGGAAGGCCATAATCTGAAGGCTAGGGCACAGGTGCTTGCCCTTTCCCTCCTGGGGACCTTGGTGGTCCCTTCTTGGAAAGTTGGGTATGGAGGAGCACAGTTTGGAAGACATGGCTTAGAGATGAAGGGCATTTCAGCTCTGGCAGTCTGTGAGCTTTCCACAGTATTAGGGTCCCAGGATCAACTGGGGAGACAGAGCCCACTGTCTTGCCAATGTGTTTCAGCCCCGGGCAAGTTCACTGTGGATTCAATGTGACCAAGGAAATGACTATAGAACATTCTTGGGGTGAAAGGGTTATACCCAGCTTTATTTCCATGGTGGCAGGTCAGTCACTAAAATCTCGTTCACTCAGAGCAAGTCTGCATGCAGCACGCAGGTCTCTGCCCGCACAGCAGTCCCCTGGGGCCTCTCGGCCCCCATAGCCCTCCTCTGGCTCTGTCCTCAGTGCTGCCACCACTCCAGCTTCCCCTCTGCTCTCCTGCAGCCATGCCACCGTGTCACCCAGAGCACTGGGCAGAGCTCTTTATATAGAGTCAATAACAGTGCAGTGCCCACACATGTGTAATGAGCTAGCCAGCCAGGGCCAGGTGAGAATCCTGCCCACAGGAACTTTCATTTTATCCACACCCCCTCTTCACAGATCCCCAATTTTGTCACCTAGAGGCAGCCCTCTCAGGGTCCTACGCCCTGTTCCCCCCCATCCCCACCTCCTCTGCCCTGAAAATCAAAGGTAGGAGTGTGGATTGGCACAGAAAATGACTTGATTAATGTCCCAGCTCTGTCAGAGATATAGGATGAAAGGAGACTGTCAGAATTATGAAAACATGTCTGCATCCCTGGGGAAATCAGTCCATTTTGATATCCTGGGTTTGCAATTAGTCTGTGGGGAGCCCTGTGATTCCTGAGTTGTCTTAACCAACCTGCTGGCAACAGAGGGCAGACAGCAGCCCTGACTTGGGGGTGGGGAGTGGGAGAGGTAAATCAGGCTAAATAATGCAAGTTCAGTCCCTCCTTCCGAGTGCAAAGCACACTTCAATTACTATTCTACAAGTAATCTTCATAAAAGTGGAGACAGTCACCCCAGATCACCTATGAATCTGAACCTGCCTGTTGGCATATACCTTTTCCCCTCTGCGAGCAACTGAATACAAGGAGGGTACTCCATGCTGTGCTCCTCAGAGGCCCTTGGCTGGTCTGCACTCCTCTCCTCCTCTGCCTCCTGTGTTCTTTTGCTTCCAGTGGTCTACACCTGTGACTCTCCTTCAGTGGCCTGCCTCAGGCTGCGTGAAACTCTCCCCACAAGCACAGACAGAATGCAGTGCCTGGGAATTTCACTCCCCCCAGCTAATGACTGGCAGGTGCAGTAGTGTGCAGCCCAGCTCCCTGGTCTTTAGAGAGGACAACGCTGAGATGTGACTTACACTCCAGACCACCCAGGGGGATCAGGTTGAAGTTACCCTTTCTGGGACTTGGCCAGAAATCACTCCCTGATTAGCTTCTTCCCTTCCCTCTTCTGCTTCTTACTCCCTTACTGGTTTCCCCGGTATGTAAAATAACAGTAAATCATGTGTACATGAATCCTATCTCAGGAACTCCTTCTGTGTCCCTAACACTCCTGATGTGGAGTAGGGGCTCAGTCACTGTGGGCTGTAGCAAATAAATATAACAATGGAAACAACTCTACAGACGAAGCTCAGAGATGAAGAGACGGAGGCCCAGAGGGGGCAGGCACTTCCCCAAGGTCCTATAGCAGGGTAGAGGCTGAGTCTGTGCTAGGACCCTAGGACCCTTTTGCGAAGTCCCAGGTCAGGGGGTATCCCCTCTGCTGAGCTGCCTGTACCTAGCAATCCAGCTATAACTAAGGTAGAAAGTGTTCAGAGCCTTGGGAGGTGAAGGCAAAGGGTGGTGAGGGCTTAAAGAGGGGAGAGGTCTTTGCCGACATGGGGAGGAGGGGGTAAGGTGGGGCTGCCTGGAGGGGGCCCTTGAGCTGGGCCTGGGAGGATGAGCAATAGGTGGTGGTCAGATGGGACGATGCACTGCTGGCAGGGAGAGCTGCATGAGCCAAGGCAAAGAAGCTGGGAGTGTAGATGATGTTGGAGGAGCAGGGACTTGAAACAGCTGAGGTCTGATGGGGTATTCCAATTGAAAGAACTCTATTATAATAATAGCTAATCAATGCAGATGGGTACCAGAGACTAGGAAGGGAGGCATCTGTAGGTGGAGGCCTCCTCCTCCTTTCCTGTGACCTCACAGGCAAGCACTGGGTCCCTTAGGATTAATAGGAAGCCCCACCCCCTGAGCTCCCTGCTTCCCAAGTTTCTCCCCTGGTCTGTCCTTGCTGCTGTGCAACCTGATGAGAAGGCTCTGAGCACTGGTAGCCTCCCAGGGGTTTGGAACTTTGGAGCACCCAGAGACCTCTGGGCTAGTCCTGATCTGAGCAAGTAGGACTTGGGGAAAGCCCAGCAGGGGCTCCCATCACAGAGAGGGAGCTTAGCTAAATCAATTCTGTATATCAGATACACCTTGATATGCCAATCTGTATAATGGGCATGAACTAAGAAGAATTTGAAGACCTTTCTCTGGCATTCAGTTTCAGTAATCTGATCCATATTTTAGCTGTAATTCTAAAGAGCCTCCTTTTAAAAATAGCCTAGCATTGGGCTAAATTCAGTAATATCAGGGTTTCTGATTATAAATCCATGGGCAAGGGGCTTTTGTTAAGTTAAATTAGAAGAGTGAAGAGACTCTTACTCTGAGACCACTGTGCAGTAAAGTCCATGCTAACCCTGTAAGGCCATGTGGTGGACCACCAACGCTGTAGATACCTGAATGAGTCTTGGAATATTCAGCCCAGCATAGCCAACAGCTGAATGCGGCCAGGTGAAGGCCTTCAGCTGATGCCATGGGTGGTAGAAGAATCACCCAGTTGGGCTCAGCCAACCCACAGAATCATGAGAAATAATGAAGTATTGAGTTTTTTGTTACCACATTTTTAGTTGTTTGTTTTATCATAGATACCCAAAACACCTAGTTTCAAATTATCTTCTGACCAAGTGTTTAGCAGCTTAGTGAGATAGGCAGTAGGGGCGATTGTGTGGAGCTCAGCATGGAGGGACCTGTCAGGTTTGTGCCCTTTTGCCTGGCCTCACTTGGTGTGTTTCTTACCAGAAGATGCCGTTTCCATAACTGTAGCGTCTCTAGATTCTTCACTAGGTGTGGCATCGGCATGGAGGTATGAATCTGACTTTGGAGCCTGCTGGCTATGGATAGAGTAAGCTGGTGAATGGTAGCCAGCGGGCAGGCCAGGAGGCCGGAGGGGAGCCCCACAGCCGCCCTCCTAACCCATCCTTAGGATGAAGGTCATCGATTTGATAACACTCACTCATCTCAGGCTCTGGTGGGGGCCCTGGGGAAGGGAATGAGTCAGAACAGATCTCTGCCTGCATGGAGTGCCCTGGGTGAAGGTGCCCAGAGAAGGGAGGGTCTGTTTCTGCCTCAGATGCTCAGGGGTAGAGGGAGAAGACATTTGATCCAGGCTATAACATGGAAGAGGACTTTGGTCCACAGTGGTTGAGGGAGGGAACCTAGGAGGAAAGATAAACACAGGCAAGGGAAAGCCTGGCCGTGCTTTTTGGAGCGGAGGGCTCAAAAAGGGGCTGGGAGGGTACTCTCTAGGGAGAACTTGGACCATTAGAGCTGAAAAAAGTGCAAAGCAGAAGGCAAAGAGGCACAGGAAGAGGCCTGATAGAAGCAGTGTAAGGCGAGGGAGGCTCTGCTCAGTGTTTCTGAAAGGGAAGAAATAACAGAGAGCCGGCCACACCTGGAGTTTGGACTGAGAAGAGGGGCCAGATGTTCTGACCGTCTGCATGGGCTGGGCCACATCTCTGCCTCTGAACAAGTGTCAAATCTCAGTCAGAATGCTCAGTGAGTCCTGGATCTCACATCCTGTTCCAGGCATTGGGAATCTCCCAGGGGACAAGGCAGGATTCCCACCTGGGAGGGATGCCTCAGCCCAGGGAGAGACAGAAGATAAAAGCCATGTCTGTATGATGCTATGGGCCAGGTGTGGAAAGGAAGGAGGCCTGGCCTGACCTGGTTAAGTCAGGACCATGGGTGATGGGGGTGTGAGGTTGTGGGACCATCACACTTCTGGTTTCCAAATGAAACCCTGGGTCCCACTGTGGTAGATCCCTGGCCACCCAGTGGACTTCAGGGTAGAGAAGATACAGCATTAGATCAGTGATTCTCAGAATGTGGTCCCCAGTCCAGCAGTGTCTGCATCATCTAGGAATTTGTTAGGAATGCAAATTCTCAACCGCCTCCCCAGACCCACTGGATCCCACATTCTGGAGATGGAGCCTGGCTGTCTGGGTTTTCACAAGCCCTCCAAGTGATCTGATGCCTGGTAGAGTTTGAAAACCACTGCATTAGTAGACATTGTCTACTGGCTTGAGGGTTTGGCAATCAGTAGTTCCATTTGCAGTTTGAAGCAGGCAATCAGGTGCTATTGATTAGTTCAGTGGATTCTAGATTTTTGTTTTATTTCACTATCTACTGCTTGATTTATTGGTCTGTTATTGACTTCTGGTCCTGGAGCATATCTCTCCACCTGGGTCCAAATATAAGGTGCTTTTGAACACTTACTATTGGCCAAGGCAAGGCCTTTATCCTTTACTGGCTTCAGTCTTCCCACCTGTGAAATGAAAGGAGGGAGTTGGAGTGCATGAGCGCAAATATTCTAGGCAATGGTGACCATTCTGAGGAGGCTTAGGAAATAGAAACACCTCATGGCTGGTGGGGCAGAGCTGGAAGTGGAGGGGTCTTGCCAATAGGTTTCAGCCATGGGCAAGTTCACTATGGATTCAGTGTGACCAAAGAAAATGACAGCAAAACTTGGGGTGAAAAGGTTATACCCAACTTTCTTTCCAGGTGGCAGGTCAGTCACTAAAATCCCGTTCACTCAGAGCGAGTCTGCATGCAGCAAGCCGGTCTCTGCCTCTGGGCCCCTCTGTCTGCACAGCCATCCCACACAGCCGTCCTCTGGGCCTCTCCACACAGTCATCCCACACAGCCGTCCTCTGGGCCTCTGTCCTCTGCGCTGCCACCACTCCAGCCTTTGCTTTGCTCTGCTCTCCTGCAGCCTTGCAGCCCTGCCACCGTATCATGCCCAGAGCACTGGGTGGAGCTCTTTTTATAGAGTCAACAGCCCTGTATTGCCCACAGGTGTGCAGTGAACTAGTCAAGCACAGCCAGGTGAGAATCCTGGCCACAGGAACTCTCATTTTATCCACACTCCACCCCTCCAGGATTCCCTCCTCTCAATCTATGTGCCCTCAGTCCTCTGCAATGGTCCCTGTGCAAGGAAGCTTGAACATTGTTCTCCAGCCTCTCCAGCAAAAAGTCTTGCAGACACACAGGCCAGACTCATGGCTCTGTCTCTGGCCTCTGCCTCTTTGGTCTTAATGGCTGGAACTGCTGCTCTGGTTTCAGCTCTTGCCATAGCTCCAGTAAGATCCTATTTGGCTTCCCATCTAATTTCCTTCCATCTACTCCTGCCCATGTCAAATCAACCCACATCTGGGTCCTCATAACCCTCATGAGGCCCCTCAAACTCCTCCTGTGAGTAACAGGTCTTATTTCTTTCCGGGTTTTTGTTGCTTCAGCTACTGTACGTGTCACCTCATATTTTGTAATCACTGCCTCAAGGTGGGCTGCACTGTCAGGGAAGACAGCTTTCCCATCTCTGATCCCAACAGAACAATTCCATCACCCCTAAGTCCCACAGCCACCGGCTCAGCCTGAGTACAGGGGTGGACCATAGAGTGCTCCACGACCTGGGGAGGGGGCTGCTCCTCTCCTTGGAGAACTTTAAGCTGCTGGGTCTTTATTTCCTTTACAACAACTGGGTGTGATTTCAATACAGGAGATGCCAATGCCTCCGACACCACCCCTTCATCCTTCCCCAGCTCCTCCATTTCTGGGACTGATGGCACCTTTCTCTCCACTCCCCCAAGTGCCTCCTCTGCTACACTACCTCACAACAATGCCAGCTCAGTCTTCAGAGCTCTCTTACCTTCAGCTCAATGCTTCACAGCTGACGTTCTCGTGCCATCTCTGCCTGTGCTTCCCTCAGGAGTTCATCTTTTTCCTTGATGGCCTCTTCCTCCTTCAGCACACCTGGCAGCACTGCCATCTCATCTCCAATGGCACCTTGCTGCCCGGGGCTCTCATGCTGCCTCCTCCCACATCAATGCCATCTCCTTCCTTAGGGAATCCACAGAAGTTTGCAGCTCACGTTCTCGTGCCGCCATTTCTTGGGTCTCCTCTGTAGACTTTTTTAATACTGTGAGAAGCAGCCAACCCACAGTCCCCACTGCCTCATGGGCACTCTGCTTCTCAAAGGATCTGCTTACTATGCCAAGGGCCAGGCCACCCCTACTGCCTCAAGTGTCACCTACACTTGCCTCCAGTTCTGGGGTGGGGCCCAGTCCTCTAGGAGGCAAGCCACCTCAGACCACATACCCACTGGGGGACAATCCACTGTCTCCCCATTCACAGGGGCAGCCCGCTGAAGTACCCCTCCCATAAGGGCAGCCTGTCTTTTCCTTTGGTCAACAATGAATCCTGCTGACTACGCCAATTGTCTTGCCAATGGGTTTCATCCCCAGACAAGTTTGCTAAGGATTCAGTGTGACCAAAGAAATTGACAGCAAAACGTTCTTTGGGGTGAAAGGGTTTATTACCTGGCTTATTCTCCGGTGGTAGGTCGAGCACTAGCGTCTCTGCCTCTGCCCAGAGCACAGGGCCGAGCTCTCTGTATAGCGCGATAATAGCTTATTGCCTATGGGTGTGGAAGCCACAGCCCAGCAACAGGCCTTACGTCATCAGGTGGTTTGAGTTCAGTGAGGATCCTGGCCATAGGAACCCCAACTTCCCCACAGGAGGCCAGAGGGCAGGAAGGGAACAGAGCAGGAGCATGTGGGGTCCAAATGCCAGCTGCAGTGTGAGACCAGGATAAGCCATGTGCTGAGAGCACCCAGGAGAAGCAGAACTGCATTCTACTGGGGCTGGGAGATGCTTTCATCCTCATGATCTCCATCAGCCCCACAAAGCTACCACATGTAAACATATTATCTAAATAAAAGCAGTGAACAAGTTTACAAACACAGCTTCTAGACAAGTCTCCTAGTACCATCCCTCCATCCCCTAATACAGAGTTGCCCTTAAACCTCCCTACAGAAATTCTGGAGTCACCACCACTGAGGTTCACTACCATGGGCAGCTTCTGGGAAGAGGTGGCATAGTGGGTGGGCCTTGGGAGGTGAGCAGCAGTCTACAGGCCCAGGGAGGGGCATGTGCAAAGGCATGGAGGCCCGAGTGGGCAGGGAACAAATGGGGGCAGTGAGAAGGCACATGAAGGCATATGAAGACAAATGAAAAAGGCTGAAGACCTGAAAAGCCAGGGTAAAACTTTAAAAATTTATATTCTAAGCCAGTTTTTTGCCCTACATTCCTTAGCACCAAATCCTTTTGTAAAAGGACTTCTTGCATCAATCCCTTATTTTATTTTTAAGTAGGCAAAATCTTCTTTTATTATAGTGTTTTCTAATTGTAGAAGGCACATTATAGGTATTTTTTTATTAAGGTATCATTGATATATACTCTTATAAAGGTTTCCCATGAAAAACATTGTGGTTATTACATTCACCCTTATTATCAAGTCCTCCCCATCCCCTATTGCAGTCACTGTAGTGGCTAAGAGTTATCGACTACTTTCTGTGTGTCTTAAATGGATTGATTCCCTGAATTCTACAGCGTCCTTCCTGTGTAGGCAGTATTGTCATACCCGGTTTACTTCATGGGCTTTGAACCCAGACATCTTAGTGTCAGTGCCCTCTGTGCTCAAGCACTGTGCTAAATTCCACTCACCACCTTTGTTTGGAGTGGGGCTTGGGGCTCGCAGTCTGCTTGTTCAGTCTCCCCTTTCCTGCACAGTGGACCACCAGGCTCCCCCATGTCACATGGTGGCACAAGGGAGAAGGGGTTGAAACCACTGTTCTGATCCACTCCAGGGTTTTGAAGAAAGGAACTCATTCACAGCTTAACCCTGCATAGAGAAGGATGGATAAGAGAGGAAGGCTGAGAATCCCACTGAGAGAGAAGAGTATGGCCCAGGCAGAGGCAGGAGGCAGAGCTGGGACAGAGTCCTGATGGCCTCTTTACAGCCAGAGGTCAGGGGACCCTGCTTCTAAGTCCAGCCCTGCTGCTGACTCTGTAGTCCTGAATGAACAAGCCTCTGTCTGTCTCTGGGATCTGTTTCCTGATTGTACCACCGCAGGGTTCGACTAGGTCAGTGGTTTCCAACCATTTCAGCATTAATATTCAAACACATTTGTCAGTGGAAGTTCATTATATAAAACTGACAAAAGTCACATTATCATAAATTTATGTTTCAGTTCAAATGTATAAGCACTATACGTATTACAAAGTCAACCAATGAGAACAATGAGGCTATTTCAATAACCCAAATAATTTGAAATTGGGCATTATAAATAATAGTTACAATCCAGTATCAGCATCAATATCCAATTTATTTCAGTATTTAGAATTCACTGTGTTATTAAAATCCTGATCCACCTGAAAAATAGTTGCAAATGGTAACAGATTTTCAAAACACTTTACCTTCCTATCACAGAATGTTCTCCAATTAAACTGATCCAGAAATTCAAGAGGAATAATAGGCAATTATTTTGTTTCAGGGTTGATTTATTAATAATACCTAAGCTCTGCTCTCATTCCTTAAATTGTTAAGTATTAAATTTGGAGGGAGATGATGAATAGGTTTCTTAGTTTAAATATTCATTGTTTGGTGGAAAGACACTTTACACATGTAGCTTGAAAAATGTCCAGAGTTGTCATTTAGGAAAATCTCACACCTCAGTGCCCATCTCTGATAGCTCTTCACTCAAACTTTCTGAAGATATTTATTTTGTACTGCATGTTAAGTCAAAGCTTTAGGATTCAATTTTATCCTAAATGTTATCTAGAGTTGTAAGCAGGGTAACAGGGATCCTCCTGAGCCCACTGGAATTGACAGGATCAGACAAGAAGTGCCCAAACTTGCAGTGCGCACTAAAAAACTGTTTTCAAATACGACAGTATTGAGACTTCTGGTGCTTTCCCCCGACTCCCTTGTTACTGCCCAGCCCTGCTTTGGTGTCCAGAGGAGGCATCTAACGGTGCTGGACATTTAACTGGGCATTGCACATGGTCATCTATGAGTGGGCTCACACAACAATGTGGTGTGTGAACTCATGTTCTGACCTGAATTACCCAAGAGAGTCAATACAAGTGAGGTGGGTGAGCAATCTTCCCAAGCAATGGTGTGTCAGCTCAGAAACCACATGGAGGCCCAGGCTCACTGTGGAAGCTTTATCCTGAGGGTGGCACAGAATCTCACTGTGCAGCACATTGGCTGGCCTCCATTTGTTAAAATTTGGGAGCATGCACAGTATTTTTGTTTCAAGGTTTAAAATAATTTGAGATATATATTTAGACAATGCTTGTGAAGTTACTAAAGACTTCTTTGGATCCTTGTGGGCTCCAAAATCACAGTTTGGAAACCATAAGCCTAGGCAGTCTCTCAGGGCCCTTTCTGGGCCGACATGCAAGCCTTGGCTGGGCACCGGAATTGCCGATAATTGATTCTGTTTTATCCTCCCATCCCCCCATCCCGGATGTTTCCAGGAGTAGAAAACCAAGTCCTCCCAGTCCTCCCCACCCCCAGCCTATGGGATTCCCTTCTAGGAAAGTCATTACTGCCTCTCTTGGTCCTCTGCCAGCTCTAAAGTGTCTTTTTAATTGCATCTAATTTGGCCTCATCTCATTAAATCCTTAATTTAAACAGGAGCGATCCCTCCAGCTCTGGCTGCCTAATGACAAAGGGGCCCACACACCCTTCCCCCTTCAGCAAGGCTCCCCAGTCAGGGCTGTTCTCATTTCCAGGTGGTCTCTCTGGGAGGCTTCTGACAAGTGGCTGTCGTCCTCGCCATGCTGAGCATGGAGCCAGAGCCAAGAGGGCTTCCTGGGAGTGGTAATTACTGGTAAAGAAAGGCTCAACCCTCCACCTCACAAGTGCCCAAACTCACAGACCCCAAGTCACTGAAGTGACAATTCTAGTGCAAGAATAGGAGCATAGTGAGGAGGAGACACTGAAATTAAATAGTAATAAATGCATAATAATTACAGTAGCCAAGACATCATGCTTTAGATACATTATTTCACCAAGCAAGGGGTCACTGGCCTCATGCTGCATGTGAGAAAATTCAAACTTGCAAATGGAAAGTGACAGGCTTCAGGATATTAACACTGATATGCCTGGATGGGAGGGTTTTTTTCCTTCTCTCTCCAAGTCCAAGGTGGCTCATCTGCTCTCAGGCTCACCCTTGGTCGCTCTTCTTCAGCCACCTAGCTATTCCAGTGTTCCTCAAACATGCTAGCTTACTCCTGCCTCAGGACCTTTGCACCTGCTGTCTCTTCTGTCTGCAATGCTCTTCCTTTACATGTTTATCAGGCTTATTTCCTCTTTCCATCAGATGTCAGCTCAGACCTCCTCTCTTCAAAGAAACCTATCTTGACTTCCAGTGTCACTCTTTCTTCAATCTCTATACCCCCATTGTGTTTCATTTCTGTGGTTATATTTGTTTTGCTTGTAATTGCTGGGACCACTTATCACTAGCTCTTACTATATTATATATTTATCTTTAAAAAATGAAGTATAAAAGCAGAGTTTTTCTGTCTTCTTCACTGCTGTGCCTAGTACCTAGAAGGATGTCAGGCACATGCTAGGTCTTCAGCTTGTATTTGTTCCTTGACTCCATCATGGCAGTATTTAACCATTTTGGTAGGATATGCACATTCCAGCACTTCTCAGCCCCAATGGTTGCCAGGATTGAGGTCTCTCCTTACTCTGGATAGAGTCCACCAAGAAGAAGCCAGAATTATCGTTGCTTGGGGATGACCCCCACAACTGCAGCCTAGGTACCTCAGGGTCAGGGTTGAGGTTTGCTGCACTGATGTGGACCTCAGGAAGCTGGTTGCTATAGAAACACCTATTGCTTCCTAGATTCTTGGCCACCGAGTGGGCTTCCACGACTGCTTTGAGCGCTCTACACTGCTGGGATCTGAGAGGTCAGGCACTAGGGCCTAGTGAGAATAGATCAGGCTTCTAATTTGGTCTATCCTTGTCAAGTTCTCTCATTTATCTAAGCCTCAGTTTCCTTACATGTAAAATGGAATAGGGAGGATTCAATGAGATGATGCATGTAAAGGACTAGCACCCAGTTCAACACATTCCAAGCCCATTCTTGGTTCTATAAAACTTCAAGAAAACTGGAAACTGATTTTATAAAATTCAATATTTCTTTTGAATGTAGACCTGTCAGGATCTTTGAAGGTCTAAGATTTTCCCCTACTTGAAAGCTACCAAGCCAGCCTGCCACAATTACATGGACACTGGCAGAAAACATGAGACTCCTGGGTCAGAGACAAACGTCTTTATGCAGGAAGAGCTTTGTGCTTGCGTCAGTTCTCCTTGCTGCCCAAATCCCATTGGGGTGATCAGAGCAGCCCAAGATGGATGTTGCACGCACAATGGGTATGTGCCCAAGTTAAGGAACCCCAAGTTGAGGTGACCCAAATCTTCTACAATGGCCTACAAGCAAACCTATCTTTGCCCCAGAGGGAGACATCTGTATTTCACTGCATAGCGAACAAACCTGCCTTTGCCCTATGGGAGAAATGATCTCTGTCTTCCAAGGCTGTTCCCTATACAAACATCCATGAAATGATAGTCTGTCTCTGCTTGTAAGATTCACAGAAACATTAGGAATCCATGGAGAATTATCTCCCATTAAGGCCGTGTGCAGAAGAGATCTACAAGGAGTGGGCAGCTGTTGAGAAGAGGTGTGCCTTGGGTAGTAGGGGCTTATTGCATTTCTAGTTCTAGTTCTAGGCTGTTTTGGGAGAGCCCATGCAGCATGCATTATGGGCCTCCTCATGCCCAGATTCACCCTCCTTGGGCTGACACACCTTCCAAATTCCTAGGTGTGGAAGGGCTCAAATGAAAGGAAAGCTGAGGATGGGAAGCCATGGAACTGATTTGACTGCTAGGGGGATGGCGCATGGCAGTGGCCATCTCTAAGGAACATGAATCATTTTCTTGAAGGCCATCACAGCCTGATTCCTGGGGCTCCTCATTGCTATCTGCCCATCAGCACAAGCAGCAACAGGTATGACAATATTCCAGAGATGAGCTGACCCATCATGTGTCCCCACTCTGATCTTACCATCTGCAGGCATGTGCTGGAGGGCACTGCCCACTTTACCCCTGAGGAAGGAAGGAATCCTGTGTATAAAGAGGAGAGAATTCCAGTTCCTTCACAGTTCATTCAGCAAGCGTTTAATGAGCTCTGACTCTGTGCCCAGGCCTGCGCTGGAGGCTGGGGACGGAAATTAACAATTAGACTTGGCCCTGCCCTGTGGCACTCTTAAGCTGCCTGGAGAGATAGAATATGGACACAGGCATTATAGCACAGGGTCCTAAGGGCCGTGGTAGAAGAAGGCAGGGAGGAGACTCTTCCCTGGAGAAGGGCATATTGGAGTTGGGTGCTAAAAGATGAATGGCCGGGTCGTGTGTGGCAAGGCAGAGCGCAGGAGGACACGATGGCATTAAGGGAGGACAGATTCAGGGGAGCAGGAAACTATGCCAGTGGGTTGCAATTTTAGCCTGCAGGTAAATGAGTGGCCATGAAAGGGAGGTTATCTCAAGTCTATTTTTTATTCTTATTACTGAAATCACACATTCTTTTTATAGACATTTATAAAAGATCTGTTATAAAAATAACAATACTAATCATCCATAACTCCTCCACCTAGGGAAAACTACTGTGAACATTTAGTGAATTTCTTTCTGGTCATTTTCATGTAGGCACCTGTCATCCAAGCTGGAGCCCTGGAAAGGCTTATTCTTTGCTATCCTTAACACCCTGAATCTTCTTTCAAAAACCTGAATCAGTAAGACAAACGTGTTACTTTACTTCCTCTAACTCAGGCTCACAGCCTCCTCCCCTTCCCCACATTGCCAGGTTGCCTGGTCATTTGGGTTCAGACATTTAGGAGAGTGAGGGAGCACCTCACCCTCCCTGGACCCCCAAGATGCAGGGAGGAGGGCACAAGAGCTCTGAGTCAGGCCTGTTATGATGGCCCATCCTGGCCTGCCTGTGGTCACTGCCAGCAGCCCTGTGGCCACTCAGCCTGGGACCATGGGCTTAGACAGAGTAAGGTGAGGGCCTCTGGAAAAAGACAAAGCAAGATAACCATTGTGAGATTTGCTTTGGCCTGCTGGGGGGGCCCAGCTTATTTTTCTAACTTTACCCAAGTGCTGCTTTTTTTCCTACAGCCCTAAACAAATGATTTGTTGCAACCTGGGCAATGTAACAAGCAAACCCAAAACTACTGAGCCCAAAACAACATAGTAAAAAACAGGAAGGTGTGGGGGCCCGGCCTATGGCCAAGGCTGAGCCCCACTCTAGCTGGACAACGCCCTAAAGATGGCGCCTGCTTCCTGCTCACTACCCTTTCCCCTCTTCCCTGTTGGGGATTGGCCCAGCAGACTTCCGTACCCGTGCACAGCTCGTGCTGCCCCTTAGAGTGGCGCGTGACACCTATCCGCTTAAAGGTCACGCATGATACTGTCCCGGATTGGTTGGGTGACTGAATATAAGGGAGCCCACCGGGAGGGAGAAGAGTTCCCCGACAACTGCTGTAACCACCGCAAGAAAGCTTCCCGACAACTGCTGTAACCGCCGTGAGAGGATTAGACAATAAAGCCTAGAGAAGAATCAAGACCTTGGGCGTGTTGCTTCGGTCCCTGAAGGGTCGCGACAGAAGGATTCCGTCTTGAAACCCAATTAGTTAAAAAGTAAGGCAATAACTCAGCTCACCTTGGGAGCAAAGCAGGCAGCCTTGAGTGATATGCTCCCAGACCAGGAAGCTGCTCTCCTGGGAGGAAATCAGAGCAGTAAAATTCTTATAAATAACCGGGAAGCCTAAAAAGAAACTTAGTGTTTCTTCAAAGGTATTTGAGACCACTGAGCAGGTCTACATCCCTAGCCCTTTGTCTCTCAACTGCCTATAAAACCCCTAGACAACGTCCCCTCCTGGTCTGAGCCAGGAGCTCTGTCCTCTTGCCTTCTCTCTAAATAAAAGCCTCGCCTTGCTCTCCTACCTTGACTGTTCGTGAAGTTCATTCTTTGGCTCCGTGAACAAGAACCCTGGCATCACCATCCTGGCCTGCCTGTGGTCACTGCGAGCAGCCCTGTGGCCACTCGGCCTGGACATGGTGTAGGCAGAGTCCAGCTTCCTTGCAGGTGCTCCCGCATACATTCCCCTCCCCCCAAGGACTGCCACCATGGCACTGTGGGGGAGTGTGCAGGGGCCCCGCTCCTCCTAGGCCTTCTGGGGAATCTCCTCTCTCACAGGCCAGCTCCTTTCTCCCTTCCTCCCTTGCAGGAACCCCTTAAGCAGTTCACGTTTTTGGAAAACAAATGCCAAGAAGAACTGATGCCCACAAGCTGCTCTTTCAGAGTCAAGGGAGAGCAAAGGCTAGTTCCTTCTTGGAACCGGGAGGGAAAAGACAGAAGAAAATACAGACAATTATCTAAACACATTATCTTCCAGCAACATGCACATATAATAATAAACCGGCAAGCCTCTGCCGCATTCCAGTGACGGTGCAGTGTGCTCCCTCCCTCCCTGCCTGCGGGTAGCTGAGCACTCACAAAATCCACCCTCTCCCTCAATCCTCCCCACTAGGGGGAGGGGATGCGGCTCTCCCTCCCCACCCAGGCTGTTGAAGAGGAAGGTAATGAGGCTGTGGGCAGCAGCCTCCCTTTCACACTTTCTCCTGATAATTGGTCACCCTTTCAAGAGCAGGTGGGTCCAGAGGCAGTAATTGGTAGGGGGTGGGGCAGGGCCAGTCCCCCAGGGAAGGAAAGGTGTTAATTGCTCTTCCTCTTCCCAGGTGGGACTCTGTTAGGGCAGGAGCTTTAAGTCTATGGGATGTCCTGGAGAAGCCCCAGTGATGCCAAGGGCAAAGGTTTGATGCTTTCCTGTGATACTGTAAAGAGGGTGAGATTGACAGGCAATCCTGAGAACTTGCTGAGGTTCCTTAGCTGGTAAGTGGTAGAGCTGGCACTTAGAAGAAGCCAGGGCTGTGAGACTCCAAAGCCTGTGGCTTGACCACCCCTGTGTCCTGTTCCTTGTTGGACTGAGCCAGGGAGGGACCTAGCTCAGGTGACTCTCACAGTCCTTTCCAGCCCAGCTCTGAAACTCTGGAGTCCCTTGGGAGTTGAGTTCCTTTTACCATGGGCTTCCCAGCAGGAAGCATTTGTTCAGGGCATTGTTTCCTCTTAATAACACTACACACCCAACACATTTTATTCATTGGAAATTACCTTCAGTCCAACATTTTATCAGCCTGACCCACAGAGTAATTGGAAACAGGTGGATTTCCCTCCAACAACAATCAGTCCCTGAGAGTATGAATTACGCTCCCCTCAGAGGACGTGTGGGCCTCCATCTGTAACATGAGGAAGTGCCCCGGCGGCCCTCCAGCCGGCCAGAGCCTTCTGCTCCTCAGTGGTAGCATCAGCCAGGTCTGGAGTGAGGCAGCGAGCCCTGCCTGTCGCTGTGGGGACAGCAGCACGTGAGTGCACAAAAGCGTCCAGAGACCCTGACCATCCTGAAGAAAGGACTTAGAGACAACATGCCTCTCTTAGGAGCTCCAGCTCTGCTCTCCACCCAGTCACCCAAGCCAGAATCCTGGGATTTGCCTAAGCTTTCTCCTTTCTTTCACATCCTCTAGCTGATCAATCCCTCCTCCCACCTCCGAGAATTCTCTCCCCAACAATGTCTTAGTTCTGGCCTCAACATCTCATCGGGATCTCCAAAGCAGCCTCCTTACTGGCACCTGACCTTGGTTTACTCTCTCCTATCAATCCCTACCTTGTAGCCAGAATAATCTTCATAAAATTCAAGTCTGACCTGACTGCTCCTTTGTCTAAAACCTTTCTGTTGTTCCCTATCACCAAAGCCTGGCATACAAGGCCTTCCACATTCTGGCTTCTGCCTCTCCTGTCTCAGCTGCTCGTTTCCAGCCATGGTGTTCTCCAAACATACTACACCATCTCCCACCTCTTAAGAATTTGCTGCTATCATTCCTATTGTCTGGAATGTTCTGTTCTTCGCTCTGCTCCAGAAGCTCAAATCTAACTCATGCTTCAAGAACCACTTCTAATGGTACCTCCAAGCCTTCCTGAGTAAAGTGATTCATAGTCTTCTATTTCAGCTTTGGGACTTTTATGTCTGCAGTAGTAAGAATAATGCTCCTCCCAGCCCTCACATGATGTCTAGGTCCCTATTCCTCAAAACCTGTGAATATGTTATCTTATATGGTAGAAGGGACTTTGTAGCTATGATTAAGTTAAGGCTATCGAGATGGGGAGCCTGGATCAATCAGGTGGGTCCACTTACTCATTAGGGTTCTTATGAGAATAAGGCAGGAGTGTAAGAGACAGAAAAGGGATGTGACAATAGATGCAGAGGTTAAATGATGTGGGGCCCATGAGCCAGGGAATGCCGATAGCATTTAGATGCTAGAAAAGGAAAATAATTGACTCCCTTACAACCTCCAGAAAGGACCATAGTCCTCCTACACTCTTGATTTTAGCCCAGTGAGATCCATATTGGACTTCAGACCTGCAGAACCATAGATGATATATTTGTATTGCTTTAAGTCACTGAATTTCTGGTGATTTGTTGTAACAGCTATTGGAAACTAATACATGCTATTGGAGGTAGTTGTTTATGTGTCTGGATACAAAGGACAAAGCCTGGGGCTGGTCCTTCTCTGTGTCTCTAGCTCCCAAAACAAGGACTGCCACGTAGATGATACTTAACAAACATTGGATGAATGAATGAGTGAGTGAGTGAATGAATGGGTGGGTGAGACACTTCCTCTGGCACCAGCAGACCCACTGTGGGCAACAGGCCTTTGAAGCTTCTTGGGCTGAAATGAAATGGGATTATTTTTCACACCCAGAAAGCATTGTTCCTTGAACTACTTGCCCCATTTCCTCTGCCATGTCCAAAGACATTAGTTATATTGCCTCAAAGCCACTCTCTCTTGGACTATGAGATCACTTAGCCTTCCTACTCTGGCTTTCTTCCAGTAACTCTCAGGTACATTATCAAGGATGTTAGGCTCTGAGGCTTGCAGAACATCAGGGCTGTAGGAGCCTCTGCAATCAACCCATCTCACGTCCTCGTTTACAGATGGAGACACTGAGGTTGAGAGAAGAAAGGAGCTAAGGTGGTTAAATTGTGGCACTGCAGGGCCAGGAGGAGAACCCAGGCTGGGACTCTTTCACCTGCCCCACCCAAGAACCCAGACACTAGTGTCAGTATCCCAATTTTACAGATGAAGAAACTGAGGCACAGAGAAGTGAAGTAATTTGCCCATGGTCAGCTAGTTAGTGGTGCTGATTTGAACTAATCGTTGTTCCAGAGTCACTCCTCTTCATCTCTGCACTATACTGACAGCTGGGGAAACTGAGGCCCAGAGTGGATCCACACAGGGGTGACTGAAGAGAAAGGATATGGCTAACGTTCAAATCAGAGCCTTCCAACCCCACAACGTAGGAAGTGCCTGGTGGGAAAGGCTTTGGGAGTTTGCCTTCTTCAGTTAGGCTGTTTGCATCTCTGAGTCCAGGGATAATTTAACTAATGGTGCTGGTTTTCTGACACTATTGATCGGCCAAGATTAAGTATGTTTGTCGCAGTCAAGTGAACTAATCACTTTATTGTATTTCAAATACTAATTTCATTAGATAGTTGTTGGGGGTGACCTGGGGAGGTGCAGGGAGATGAGCACGTGCACAGATCAGGGCAGCAACAGGGCCATCCCTGCAACCACACTGTTTAGGGGTATCTGGAAGAGCAGGTCTTCCAGAAGCCGGCAGCAAGCTCTACTGCTCAGGCAAGAGGAATATGCATTTTCCCTGGCTTCCTCCATCACTGTTCCAGGGCCTTCTTGAAATTTATCAGGAGAAGCAATTTCTCAAGCATTATTGGAAGATGGTAGATGTTTCCAAATAGCTATCCTAAATCACTCTCTAGCCACTAATCCCACAGCCACTCTGGCACTGCTAGATGCAAATGTTGACTCTTGAGCCATTAGCCATTTCAGGAACCACCAGTTCATGGCAGAACCTGAAAATGAACTCATCTGTCTTTCAGGTTTGGAAAGGCTTTGCCATTTCCATAGCTTAACACATTGGACAAGGAGACCCAGGGCTTGTTAAATCATCTCCTGGCCCTGGTGCAATTGAGCAAACCTCCCTTCTTATGAGAAAGGGTGAGTATACATGAGGACATACATCCCCATATTGCACTCAAATATGCATGCACAAACATGCACACAGACACATAATGCAGACCTCCATAGAAGCACACCTATGTACACACACACACGTGCACACACTCACAATGTTCAGAAGTTCCCAAGGGGCAAGGTGTTTTCTTAACACAACACTGGTTTGTCTTCTGAACACAGAAATCCCTGAAATGACTTGACTGGGTGTCTTTGAAGAGCAGGCCAATTTATCTAACCTGAACATAAGCCAACTACCAAATCTCTTTCCTCATTTTGTCATATCTAATCACACCACAGGCCATCAATTATAGCTCCTGCTATTGAAGAAAGTTAGGTATCTCTCCTCCACACTTCAGTTTCCAAGGCTCAGTCCTGTATTGATGAGACCAGGAAAGAGGCTGGTTCCCAATTTACTTTAGGTGCTGAGGAGCAACCTACCACAGTCCTGAGCATTTGCTTACACAGCCTCAATAAGAAGGGTCTTTTCCTGAGTAAAACACATGTTTCTGCTTGGAAGAGCCTCCTGTGGCCGTCCAAGGTGCCTCTGGCTCTGTCCATGTCGGGATGTGCTTAGCAGAGCCCTGTCCCCAGAGAATCAGTTCTTTATAGGCACTGATATTTCACATTTGTCCAGCTTTCAATAGGAGCTCTGGAAGCAGATAGGGCTTTCGAATTTACCATCCTTACTTTTTGGATTCAAAGCTGAAGCCCAAAGAGAAGAAGAGGCTCCCTAAGAGACAATCAGTGTGACAAATTGAAACTGGAGATTGGGGTTCCAACTCCAAGACCAGCACTTTGTAAATCTCTGCAAACTCTGCCCAATCTTCCACAGCCTTGCAAATCTTGCCCTTTATCATGTTCTTGTTCTATGGCCATTCTTTCACTCCTCACTGGATTTCCTGACTGCAGTTCTGCCCTTGAGCAGAAGTTTCCAGGTCCTCTTTAATACAGGTTCCTCTTCCTAGAGACCTTCAGGCCTGGTATTAAGACAAAGGCTCCCTGTGGAGCTGGACTGAGTGAGCCAACACCTGTGTTCTTGCCAGACAATCTCTATTTTTAGACGTGTATTTTCATGACTTAGAAGCAGTGAGGTGGTGTTTTCCTAGGGAATTTGCTGAAGCTCTAGGAGATACATCCTTCCCTAGGAATCCTACTGAGTTAAACAAGACAGAAAAAACCAACAGAGGCTCCTCAGGGAAACACTGAAAGAGCAACAACAAGCAGATTTGCTGAACATTCCTAATCTTTGAGCATCATTAAAACCGGGAGAGCTATGTGTTGAGTGTGTAACCTGGCCTTTAGTCTCTTTTCATGCTATGTAACTCCAGATGTTTTACCCCCTAAAAAGATCTGTTTTTCTACATGATGGAGTACCCAATTTGCAAAAAATATCCTGGTGCCCAATCTGAGCCAGCAAAACATTGGCAGCATGCCAACCTTCAATGCTTGTTTGTTAAAAGCCAGGCCTAGGAAATGTTCCATGCATGGGATTTGAGACCTGATGGGTTTGGAATCCGAAGGCCTGAGCTCCAGCCTCTGCTCTGCCTTCAGCTTGTCCACTGAGTTGCCTGAGGCCCACAGAGCATGAGGCAGAGCTGGTGCTAAATGCCCAGCTGCATGCCCTTTGAGCAAAGAAGAATCAAATCCCAAAATATCTTCTGGTCAAGATGTCAAGGAAGGTAGTATTCCTTTTGTCTTGTTCTCTGTGTAGACTCTTGGGAACTGCCAGCCTGTGAGGTGCCCATAGTCCCACAGGGAGGCTGTGGAGGGCACACTGGGGTCCTCGGGCAGACTGGCACTGACATTTCAGGACAGAATCGTCAGTACGGTCTCTCAGCCCTTGTCAGGATAACTACCATGTCACTGGAGTCAGTAGCCGGCCCTCTCTGTCACATGCCCTGCTGACCACTTTCCACTACCAGAGTCTCTGCTCTCCCTTGGCTCCAGGACCCCACACTCTCCATGTGTCCCCTCTCTTTCTGGCTGTTCCTTATCAGCAGTCACCTTTTCTCTGGTCTGTTCCTTGAAGGTGATGTTCTCCAGGTATCTACCAATTAATGGATCAGTTATGTATGCTCTGAATCATCTCCCCCACCCCCATGGCTTCTATCTGCCCCACGCTGTGCCCATGATGCTCCAGAACTCCAGGCTTATCTATCTACCTGTCTGTGTAACTTCTCCATGTCACTGGAGTCTCCATATCACATAGTGAGTCCAGAAGCAGGGAGCAGCTGGCATTGACTCTGCAGCTCAAGCATGTCAGAGCTAGGGTCTCTGTGCTTCTCTTGGCCTTTCCCTTATGATTGCATGAAGGCAGCTGTAGTGCCAGCCATCTCATCTACATTCTAGATAGGAAGATAGAAGACATGATGAAGGGCAAAAGGGCTCCCAAAAGAGTTCTAAGAAGCTCCACCCAGTAGCTCCCACTTACATCTCCTTGGATACTCCTTTGTGCAGGTTGGCAGAGTGTCCCATCTGTGCACAGTTTTAGTGGGCATGCTGCCATCCCCATTACAGGAACACAAAGAGGAATAAGGAGAGGAGACATCTCTCCTGACTGCTTCAGGTTTCTCTCCATGACTCCTTCTCTGCACCCTTGTCTCTCCCGGTCCTTCTGATGGATCCCCATCCACAGCCAGAATGATCTTTCCAACATGAGAAACTCTGGTCCCATAACTCCCACCAGCACCTTCCCCAGGGCTTTGCCCCATCCTGGATGCCCCTAGGTAAGTCTCACCAGCCTGTAGGGTAAGATGCTCATCCTGGCATTCCAGATCTTGGAGACTTGACGTAATCTCCAGAAACTGAAAGTTATTTCTTTGCTGCAGTGTTCCTGGTAGAATTAAGACAAGGTCAGGGGGAAGGGTGGCTGATAACAGGGGATTTAAAAAACAAACACATTAGCTCTGGCCTGCCCAGATAATGAATAGAGGAGAAGGTTATCTATCTCACTGATTTATATTGTTATGGTTTTTTCCATAGACCTAAGTGGGTGAATCTTAACATCTCCCGCCCTCCACATTTACTGCAGCAAGGAAATCGCATTTTTCATGAACCATGGGAATTACTGAATGGCTGTGGCTTTATTTGTTAAGGATTGACCTTGGCCATTTCTTATACCAGAGGCTGTCCTGCTGTTATGCACAACTTCTCATCCAGAGACACACCATGGAGAATAAATCAGGACCAGGGCTCACTCTGATAGCCACAGTCTGGCAGGGCCCTGGGGTTTAGAGCTAATGCGGTCTCAGGGCAGGGAGGAACTTCTGCCAGCTGAGCTGGGGAGGTGGAGTGGGATTGAGACTTAGAAAAACGAATGGGAAAATTTTGCCACTTCATAAAACAGATGTCAGTGGGTGAATAATAGACCGTGTAGGGACTGTGAGGGCTGGCAAGGCCTTCATAATGGGTGAGCTCAGGGCTCTTAACCTCAGGTCTGAGGATAGGTTTTATGCGGTCTATGAGGCCATGAAATTGTGTGTAATTTTTTCAGTGCGTATGTGCATTTCCCTGGGGCTACAATTCATAGCTTTCATCACTTCTCAAAGGTTAAGAACTACTGATATAATTCAACCTACTCATCATACAGAGGAGAAAACTATGGGGTATTTGGAAGAGAAGGGGCCCGTTGAGTTCTTCTAGTGAGAAAGGAGTAGAAATAGAATTAGGAATCAGGAGATCCAGGTTCAAGTTTGGCTTGGCCAGATCCTGGCTTTGGTATCTTGTGCCAGTCACCTTAACTTTCTGAGTGTTTTGCATGTGATTCAAGGGTTGTAGAGAGGATTAAATAAAGGAATTACTGGACCTCAACACCTACCCACAATGTTAGTATGTAATTGATAGCCAATAAATATTCTTTAAATCACTGACTAACTCTGAAAATCATTCTTTTCAGCTATTTTTCATTCATTCAGCAAATATTTATTATCTTTTATATCCCAGAACACTGGATGAACAAAGAAAGCTATCCCTGCCCTCAGAGAACTGGGAGTTTAGTGGAAGATACAGTTAAGAATACAGACCATTGTTGCTGTAACAAAAACTATGTTATTGTTGCTGTAATTGTTAAAATGCAGGGTGATGAAATGTCATAACAGGGTCAGCACAGAAAACTGGGGGAGCATGGGGTGGGGGCACCTAATTAAGGGTGGGATGGGGGAAATCAAGAAAGGCTCCCCAGAGGAGGCAGCAACAAAGCTGAGACCTGAAAGAGGAGCAGGAGTTGGCCAGGCAAAGAGAGGGCTAAACAATGTGTAAAGAATAGCATACAAAGGACCAGAGGCAAAGGAAAGCTTTTGTTTTTTCGCATTTCCTTAGTAAAGTAGACCAGACTTGCTATTTTCAGCTGCTGCAGGCAGCGAAGAGAAATCATACCAAAAACAAAATGCATACCCAGCACATCTGCATCCCCTTCACCCTTCATCATCTCTGTTTATCTTTGCATTCATTTATTTAATGTTGGCACCTTTATACATGATTCTCTCCTCCTCCTGTTGATCCAAATGGTGCTGCTTCCCGGGATCTGGCCTTGGCAACTCTTTCAGCTCCCCTCTATGGAGGTTAAGAAGCTCATGGGTAATTGATTTAGTTCAGGTGATGCCTGAACTCAGGCAGGGCAGTCTGGTGAGCCAATATTATTAGAGGCAGACAATCATTGTGCTGCATGCCGGGCTGTCCCAGGCTGGCCAAGCTCCCTGGGTCACTGTCCTTCCAGGGACAGCCTGAGTGATCACCCTGGGGATGATTTATTCCTGCCTCTCTTGACTGGCCCTGAGTCCGCAGCCAAGTGCTGCTGTCATCTCTTTATTCTTTTGCTGCCCTGTTATTGAAAATCAATAAGCCATCCAAGGCAAATGAAGTTCAGTGACTAGGACCGAGTCCATAAATCAAATAAAAATGAACTTATATTTAAAAAGGGAAATAGGAATAAGACGGCTGCTTTGAGGTGGAGCTGGAGTTCCCGAGAGTCAGTTATCACCGGGCAAAGAGATGAGCAAGAAACTGGTTTTACCTGGCCAGGGGACATGGCTATAGGGCTGGAAGTGCTTCAGGGAACACCAGCTTGTCATCTTCCAGATCAGAAGACTGACATCCAGAGAGGAGAATTACCTCTCTGGTCCCACAATGGGAGGGGCCAGAGCGCATTGATAACCTCCCTCTACCAACTGGCACTCAAATCAGTGAGAAACAATAGCCAAATTGTAGTGAATTTAAGAAGAAACCAAAGAGAGAGGCTTTAAATTTTATGTTATCAAATCATTCTTTTCCTTTACAGTTTCTACCTTTAATGTAATGCTCTAAATCCTAAGCAAAAATGTCTGTTTTTAGGCAAGGAGTAGGCAGATTGATTCTGGAGCTCACATGGGGCTGGGAATTCTTCATGTTCCCAACTGTAGTGAAAAGAAAGGCCTCCTTACACCTGAAGCACTGGATAGGGTCCTCATTGCCTTAATAGTGAGGTCAAATTAACCCTAAAGGCTGCTTGCTCTGGAAGGCTTGAAAGGATTCTTGAAAGCTGCTTTGTGCTCCAGAACAAAAGCCAATGGTATTGAAAGGAAAACAGCAAAATCCAGGAATCAACAATGTAAAATTTACAATGTTTAGCATCCAGTAAAAAATTACCAAGCAGGCAAAGAAGTAGGAAAATATGGCTTATCACCAGATCTAATCACTAGAAAATCAAAACTAATCACTAGAAAAAATAAGTGATAGAGATCATGCGTTAGCAAAGAACATTAAAACAGCTATTAAGATCTATATGTTGAGAAGGTAGAGGAAAATGTGATCATGATGGGGAGAGAAATGGAAGTTTTAAAATTTTAGATCCAAATGCAATTTTGAGAAATGGGAAATATAATACCTGAAACGAGAAAACATGTGATGGTATTCATACCAGATTAGACTTTCAAGAAGGAAAGCTATAACTTTAGAAACTATCCAGAATGAAACATACATTTACCATATGATCCAGTAGTTACACTTTTAGGAATCCATATAAGAGAAATGAAAATATACTCAGATAAAGACTTGACTATTCACAGCTTTCTTCATAGTAATAACTGGAAGTAACCCAAATGTTTATAGATTGATGAAGGGATAAACAAAATGTGACATATCCATGTAATGGAATACTCAGTAACAAAAGGAATGAACCATAGATACTTTCAATAACATGGATAAATCTCAGAAACATTATGCTGATTACATTTATATGAAATTGTAAAAAAGTAAAACTATAGGAATAGAAAGCAGATTAGTGGTTGCCTAGGGTGAGGAATGAAGGGAGGGAATTGACTGCAAAGAGGCATGAGGGAAATTTTTAGATGATGGAAATGTTTAATCTTACTTAAAAATTTTTTTATTTTATTAAACTTACAAATTCATTTGGGGAAAACTCAACGTTACTGAATCTTTCTACCCAGGAACATATGTCCAAGGCCACCACATTGCATAAGCCCAAGGCGCACCATTCACATGGAGGTGTTAAGTGTTCCATCTGTATGGCTATAGACAGAGGCTGTAGCTATTTATTTCCATTTATTCAATCTCTCTGTAAAGCATTATAGTTTTGTCATAAAAATTTTGTTCTTGTAATATTTATTTCTGGGTCATTCATATTTTTGCTAGTATTGTGCATAAGCTCTTTTTATCCTCTGTTTTTTCCCATGTTATTGCTAGTGTATTAAGAGTGATTTACTTTTTTTATTTTGTAACTACCTTACTGAATATCCTCGTATTCTAGCTGAATATTATCATACTTATTCTATATACCTACTGAATAGTCTCATGCTCATTCTAGCATAGTTGTTTAGTTGATGCCTTTGGATTTTCAAGCTAGAAAATTATACCATCTGCAAATATGATTCCTTTGATTCCTTCTTTGTGTGATTCATACCCTTTGTTTAATAATCAATCAGCTGTCTACTGTTAAATTAGAGTGGTAATCACAGGCATTCATATCTTGTTCCTGTCCACAATGGGGATATGTCTGACATTTCACTTTGGGTGTGATGTCAGCTATCACTAGGAGATGGATACTCATTTAAGTTAAGGAAATATCTTTGTATTCCAGGTTTACTAAAATTTGGAATAGAGGTTGAATTGTGCTCTTTTGTTGCATTTAAAAGATAATCATATGGTATTTCTCAATAATTCATTATTAATGTAATGGGTCATATCAATAGATTTATATCAAACCATTTTTGCCTTCTTGAAATAAACCTTATTTGTCCTGGTATATTATTTTAATATACTTCTAAATTTTACTTGCTATTGCTTTATTTGGAATTTAAAAAAATCTATAGGCAAGCAGGCTCTACAGTAATCTCTCTGTTTTAAGCTTGGGAATCACAGATATGCTGGGTTTGTAGAAAGAGTTGGGAAGATTTCCATAATTTTCTTTAGTCTGGAACTGTTTAAATAGCATGGGAATTAGTTGTTTCTTGAAGGTTTAGAGAAATTTGCTCATAAAACAGTGTGAGCTCTTAGCCTTATTTGGTAATGGTTTTCCAATAATTATGTTGTTTTCTTCCATAGATTCTAATTTTCTTTCCTCAGTTAATTTTGCCAATTTATATTTTCTCACAAAGTTATCAATTTTTCCCAGTTTTAATGATGTTTAGCATAGACCCATCATAGTATGTACCTTATAACTATAAAATCTTATCAGTATCTTTGTTTCCATCACGCTTCTCAATTTTAATGTCATATTTTCTGTTTTCCCTTTTATCTTGATTACTTTTTCCTGAAGCATGTACAATTTATTGGACTTTTGAAGAAACTGCTCTTGGTTTTATTAATCAGTCTATTGGGTTCTTGTTATTGAGTGTGTTCATTTTTGTTTTAATCTTTATTGCTTTCTTCTTATTATTTTCCACAGGTTTATTTTGTTGTTTTTTCTAATTTCTTGAGTTAAATGCTTAAGGTGACTAATTTTTATTGGGGTTTTTTTTGTATGTTATGAAATTTTCTCTGAGGATAACATTGACTAGTATAAGTTTAAATATATAATATTATATTTTTCTTATTTCCTTGTATGGAATATATTTTAACTTCCATATTTTTTCCTATTTAACATTTTATTACTAAAATAAATCCTTTGTAGTAGAGATTTTTTTTCAGTTTTGCTGAAGCCCCAAAGTCTGAGATTAAAACCGCTGCATTATAAAATGAGAAGGCAGACCATCTCTACAGGTCTTGCAAAAGAAGCATCTGGAAACCAAGTTCACTATCTTAGCCAACCTCCACCTCAAGTATATTCAAGGGTTGAGAGTGAAGAGTCTGGCAGAGACCATTTCTCTGAGAAAGCTGTTGGAGGAATTTACACTTCCCTCACTTTGGGAGCCTGGGAATGCCTCCCACTCACCTCTGTATGTGCCCCCTAGAGTCTTGGGGCCGTGTACTAGGAACAACTCACTCCTGGAAGATTTAAAGGCATGAGGCCAAGGTTGTCCATCTGAGGAGGCAGAAATAAAGAGGACTACACAGAGAATGAGTTACACTTCTGCCAACAGAAGGGGGCAAGGATGCATACATTTTCTCATGGAACTGCGGTAGAGAAGCCTGGACCTGGGGCAATCTTAATACAGACTTGGCCCTAAAATTCCCCTAGGAGGGTTGATGGACCCAACAAAGATAATGTGGGGGAAATGGACCCCTGGATGCCTGGAGGTCAGGGTGGAAAGTCTGGTGGAGTCAGATGGAGATGTAAGCTACAAGCCAGAGATGAGCTTTATCCTGTCCTGGAGATTGTATTGCAGGGTCCCGGTTGGGGAGAGCTCTGTGAACTCCACACAAGTTCACCAACACAGAGACCACCATCACTGGCCCAAGGACACCACCACATCAGACTGCAGTTGCCCCGATACTGACGGTCTGTGGGCCCACCTAGAGCCACAGGCCCGAGAGGCCAGGGGAGAACAGAAAAGGAGGGGAAGTATGACAGAGGTACTCTGCCACCTCCCCTCAGCAAACTTCCTTCCTCTGACTGGCCAGAGTAAGGGAGGGGAGAAGCATTAGCTGAAGATACGGCACAATATTATTACTGAAAAAACATAACACAGTTTTGGTGACTAAAGGTGGAGGTTTTTTGATTGGTTTGTTTTATCCAAAGATGCCTGGATATGTTGTGGAACACACCTGTGGCTTCATCTAAAGACTGGAACTGAAGTGATCTACACAGAACCAATTTGAAGGGACAGCAAGGAGAAAGAGCAAACTTCTTTTCTGCTTGTATCCTGTTGAATATGGTCTGTTCAACAAAATAGCTATGGTTTATTAGATTATGGTAAGAGAAGATAGCCTGTGCAATCCCAACTCTCGGGAACTTTTGGGGCCCAGAAGACCCCAGTGTGGTAGACATTTTCCTTTGGCTGCTCAGCATCTGAACCCCTTTCTGTGTTTGGTATTGAGTGGCCTGACACCTGCCTTCCTGGCCTCCCAGTTGCTAAGGCCTAGGCTCAGCCAAGTCGCTGCAGCTGCCTTAAGCAGGGTCTACTAAGATAAACAAGTAGGAGCCTTGAAAAATCCACTTCTGGTCATGAATGGTAGCAACATAGTTTCTAGGGCCAGTGGGGCCAGCAGCTGTGGCAATATTCCAAGCAAGGGAAGGTGGTGACCTGGACTTGGGTGGAAGCAGTGAAGGTGGTGAGAAGTCAGATCTGGAGTTTTTGTGGACAGGAGAGCCAACAGAGCTTTCTGTGAGGAGTCCAAGCTGGGTCCAGAGTCTCCGGCCTAAGCTAGGGGAAGGCAAGTTTGCCATGTACTGAGAGGGGGAGGACAGTATGTAGCACAGTTTAGGGGATGATTGGGACATCATTTTGGATTCAAAGTTTGAGACAACTCATATATCCAAGTAGAGATATTGAGTTGGCCACTAGAAATCAAAACCTGGGATCCAGGGAAAGTTTGGGTGTAGATGTAAATTTGGGAATTGTTAGCAACCAGATGGTAATAAAATGAGAAATGAAAAGATCATTTCAGTGTGGCAGTGAAGAGAAGAGGTCCAAGGACTGGGCCCTGTGGTATGTCAGAGATAACAAGGTGACAAGCAGAAGAGGAGGAACCAGAAAAGAAGACGGCAGCAGCACCCAGCGGGGGAAACCTGGAGATGTGGTTTTCTGGAAGCCAAATGAAGAAAAATTCCAAGAGGAGAGAACATTCCATTGTGTTAAGTACTGTGGATAAGTCATGGAAGGTGACAGAGAATTTACCATTAGCCTTCAGGATATGAAGGTTATTAGTGAGGTCATATACTGTCCAATAGTTGGTATTGTTAGGCTTCCCCTCAAGTCAGTGGGTGTGAATGGTATGTCACTGTTGCTTCCATCTCCACTGAGATTTACAAGGCTGTTTTCTTTTAGATTCTTGGCACAAATTAAGAAGGAAGGTGGTGTTTGCAGGGTGGGCACTTAAGTTGTGGCTCCCCCAAAAAGCAGTCCTCACTGTTCTTGTGTGACTATAGGTTTTTCAAGGGTTACATGGTGGAGGAGGTCTGAAGGGGCTCCTACCTGTTTTAAATAATTCTGTTTCCTGAGATGAATCCGAGCAAGTTGCTTTACCTGTCTTATCATTAGTTGAGTGTCCTCTCAGAGTTGGAGGGTTAATTTTCTCTTCACCTTAGTCTTCCATGCATTTGTGAGGGATGCTCTGTGCTCATCATTGCATTGGTGACAATATAGGGCGTTGGGATGGGAAGGGGGAGTATTAACCAATTACCATTTTAGGAAATCTCACTTAGAAATATTTAAATTAAAAAAAAAGTCCAAACCACTTCTCTCCAAGTTCCTTTGTATTTTAAATATTGTGAAAATTACATCACTAATCATCAGGGAAATACAAATTAAAACCACAATGAGATATCACCTCACACCAGTAAGGATGGCCAGCATCGAAAATACTAAGAAAAACAAATGCTGGCGAGGATGCGGAGAAAGGGGAACCCTCTACACTGCCGGTGGAAATGTACGCTAGTTCAACCATTGTGGAAAGCAATATGAAGGTTCCTCAAAAAACTAAAAATAGAAATACCATTTGACCCAGGAATCCCACTCCTTGTAATTTACCCAAAGAATACAACTTCTCAGATTCAAAACAACATATGCACCCCTATGTTTATCGTAGCACTTTTTACAATAGCCAAGATATGGAAGCAACCTAAGCGTCCATCAGTAGATGAATGGATAAAGAAGAAGTGGTACATATACATAATGGAATATTATTCAGCCATAAGAAAGAAAACAAATCCTACCATTTGCAACAACCTGGATGGAGCTGGAGGACATTATGCTCAGTGAAATAAGCCAGACAGAGAAAGACAAGTGCCAAATGATTTCCCTCATTTGTGGAGTAAAACAACGAAGCAAAACTGAAGGAACAAAATAGCAGCAGACTCAGAGACTCCAAGAATGAACTAGTGGTTACCAAAGGGGAGGGGTGTGGGAGGGCAGGTGGGGAGGGAGGGAGAAGGGGACTGAGGGGTATTATGTTTAGTACTCATGGTGTGGGGGGTCACGGGGAAAACAGTGTAGCACAGAGAAGGCGCATAGTGGATCTGTGGCATCTTGTTGCACTGATGGACAGTCACTGCATTGGGGTATGGGTGGGGACTTGATAATATGGGTAAATGTAGTAACCACATTGTTTTTTCGTGCGAAACCTTCGTAAGAGTGTATATCAATAATACCTTAATTAAAATTTTTTTAAAAAGTTAATAAAGGGAAACCTCACTGACCTGGTGTCAGGAGGCCTCTAAGGGGAAGCTCTCAGGCCCACCACTCCCTGCCATTCTCAGATTCCCCACCACCAAGAGAGGGATGCCATACTATTTTAGCTGCTTTACTATCCAACAGGAGGAATAAAGGTTTTCAAGGATTCTTCTGCCTTGTCACAACTGCCCAGGCAAAGAGAGACTGTCACAACTCAGCCAATGAGAAGCCATGATACATAGGACTGTCAGTTCACTCCAATGGACTTTTTGCTTAGAACAGCCCTCCCAACTCCTCCCTTTCCTCTATAAAAAGGCATCCTCTCTTTTGTTCTCCAAACTTGCCTATTGTTTTGTCATAGCTTGCTGGTCCTAGATTGCAGTTCTTTGCTACTCCCAGTTAAACCCATTTTGCTAGTAAATTAACTATTTTATTTCTAAGGTTAACAATATCCATCTCATAGATACATCCCAGTTTTCTTAATTCCTGAAAGATTTTCAAATTTCACTAGTATGATGATTAATTTTACGCATTAACTAGACTGGGCCATGGGGTGCCCAGATATTTGGTCAAAAATTCTGAATGTTTCTAAGAAGGTGTTTTTAGATGAGATTAACATTTAAATCACTACCCTGAGGCAAGCAGATTTCCCTTTCTAATGTGGTGGGCCCCATCCACTCAGTTAAAGGCCTGATAGACTAGCAGGCTGACCCTCCCGTGAGTAAGAGAGAATTTTCCTGCCTAAGGGCCATTGGACAGCCTTTCCTAGTTGCCTTGGGAGTCAAACTGGTACGTGGTTCTGTGGATTTTGTATTTGACAATCTCCATAATATCCATCCTATGGGTTCTGTTTCTCTGCAAAACCCTAATACTATGAGGTGCCACAAGGCTCTCAACTCCTCCCTGCTGAGGTGCCTGGCGCAGGTGAGGCTTGCACCTTGGCCTCTCAGGGCCTCCAGCTTCCTAAGTCATTAATGCAGAGTTGGACTGGGTGACTCCTGAGGCTATTTCAGTTCTTATATTCCTGGCGCCTGTTACTGAGAAGTGGACAGAACCAGGATTCCATGCCATTTTCCACCTATCAGCAATGGACAGTGTCCACTTAGGCTCCAAACGCAGAAAAGGGTAACAGTGGATGTTGGCAAGGATGTGGGGAAATAAGTAAGAGAAGGCATTCTAAGCAGAGGGAACAGTATGAACAAAGATATGGTAGGGGGAATTACCTCTTGAATTTAGGGAAGACAAAGTGGCTCGTAGTGATAGGATTACTAGGTGTGTAGAAGGAGGGATCTTAATGTGTGCGTGATCTTTTGTGGTTGCTGAGTCCCTTCCTTACCCTCATCATAACCACACTGTGAGATCAACATTTTTATGCTTATTTTACAGGAAGGGAAACTAAGGCTCAGAGGGCAAAAGCTATTTCTCTGGAGGCAGACAGCTGGAAATCAGCAGGGCTGAGATTTGAACCCAAACCCATCTGTGCTCATCCCGTAACAGACACTACAGAGGCTCAGAGGCTATATGACCATGTATATCCAGTCACCTATTTTGCATTATCCTAATGACAAATGAGTGTGTAATTCATTAGACCAGCCATACGATTGCTCTGATTCTACTGTCAAAGTGGGCAAAAAGCAAATCCATCATTTCTTGATATGAGATATTTTTTTTTATTTCCCCTCCTGCCAGCCCCCTGCAGAGACCTGGGAGGAGACATATTTTCATTCTAACAGCCTGTGTACATTGTGTCTGCCTGCAAGTGATGAGGTGAAGGAGAGATTATAACTTTATTCTCGCTTGGGGGCAACTGGTTATGTCTGGAAACATTTGAACAGCCCATAAAGCTCATTTCTTTTGCAAATGAGTCAGATAACACAGAACACTTCAAAGTGAAATTCCACTGGGCTTTCCATCTGGCTGGCCTCTGGGGGAATGTGTTGTGCTGCTTTTGTTAACCAGGTCCTGGGAGTTAGAATTTTATGCTGAAATACAAATAACTGTGGATTTGTAGGGGAACAAAGCCAAGATATGATCTCAACTGCAATCGGAGTGAAATTCCCCATCTCCCTCTAATGCTCTATATCCTCCACCCAGCGAGCAAAGAACATTTTCTTGCTCCAAGCAGTTGTGCTCTTTCATGCCCTGCACCTAGGAAGGCAGGCACGGTTGAGTGATGGCTTGTTTGCCCTCTTGCTGACTGCTGGGTGCTCTTGGGTAGGACTCTCGTCGGTGTGGGTCTCACTTTCTTGTGCTCCCAGGGCCTCCCGTGTGCCCAGAATATTGCCCTGGAGCATCCTGGGGAGCTGCCCCCTCCATCTCCATTCCACCCTCCTTTCATTAGGAGAGATTGGACAGCCTAAGACCGCATTTCCCAGACTGTCTTGGGGTGCCAATTGTGGGTGTGAAGTACGTGCCATCCATTCTGTGCACTCATATGGGTTTCAGAAGTCAGAGTGGGGAAGATCCATTTTGCCGGCCCTGCTTACTGTTCCCTCTGGCCAGCAAGCGGGAATTTCACACACACGGCCTCCCTGCATCCCGGCCCCCTGCCTGTTCTCCAACTCTGGTGTCCAGAGCCTTTTGCAGCAGCAGCCACAGTGGCAGTCTGGGCTTTTATCTGCAGGCCCGATGTGCTCCAGAGGCTTATATTCACACACCAAACTTGTCAAAACATTAGTCTCGTGATAGCTTCCCTTAGCATAACCTTTGCTTCACTGGCCCTCCATTTGTCACAGTCTCACTTAGCATGCTTGATCTCAACTGCTTCACAAAAACCTAATGCTCAGGACAGGGAAGGTGTAGTTGAGCAGAAACCGGTGTGAAAGAACAGAGGAACGTGACTCAGCTGCGGGCTGTGAATGCAATGAGAGTGGGTGCCAACCCAGCCATTCCCCAAAGCTTGGCTCTGTGAATCCAGACTCCTCATGCTGTCGGTTTGAACATTTACATGTTCAAGCAGAAGCATCCTTTCTTTTCTAGCTGTGATACAACATGAATTTGGGACTTCTGGCCATCCCTACCAACCCTTTGCTTCAGAGACACTATTAAGCCACTTTATAGTTAGATTTAATAAAGACCTGCAGATACACTTTAATATAACACACAAAAGGGCCATGTGCATTTCTTGGGTCTCCAGCATCATATTAAACAACTCTTAGCATCTAAACAGTTGCTTAGATTCAGTCATTTCACTTTCCAACAGCTGTTTTGACATATGAGGAAGATGCCGACAGATTGAAGATAAGTTGTCTGATTTCTAGACATAAAGGGCAAAAAAGTCCAAAGTGAGGAGGAGGTAATTGGAGGTCCTCAGCAGCTGGCCAAGTTATCTGGCTCTGTAGCTTTGGGGAAATTATGAGGAAGAGGGAGATGTCTCATGTTAAACCTGGGCACTGAAACTTTATCTAACCCTGACATGACCTTTTTACTTTTTCACAATCTGCCTGCCAGAGGTTGGTTCACAGATTATGGAAATGAGAAGTGAATTTAGGCTCATGGGGTCCAACTCCCTCATTTTGGAAATCGAGACTAAGAGAAGGAAGATACTTGACTTCAAATATCAATAGCCAAAGCCTTCCTAACTTCAGACCAACCTGGCATCAAAAATCTTCTAGGATATGCTCTTTGACCTAGATTTCTCTTACAGCTGATAACTTCGTGCTCCTCCATAAGAGAGTAAGCTTTCTCTCCACTGCTGGGTCCAGGGTCTTTGAAAGATAACAGAATGACCCTCTGCCAACACCCAGTACTCCTCACACTACAGCGTCCTGCAAAGTTTACTTGTATTATTTCCATACGGCATATACATTTGATGCTCTTGAAAGCCTTAGTGAATATCACTGATGATTCTTATTTCTTTGTTTTTTCCTAAGTGTAGCCCATATTCAGCAAACATTCAGCAAACACTGCTGCATACCACACCTTGCACAGGTGTGCAGGTATAGAGGTATATAAGGCTCAGTGCTGCCTCCAAGAGGCTCATGAGCTAAAGGGTATATGGATAGGTGAATAAAGGGAGGGACTAGGTATCCCAGGAGCTGAAAAGAGCGTGAGGGGGTGCAGAGGCCTGTGAATTCTACTGGCAGGGAGTAGGAATGAGGCATAGAAGAAGGGTGCACTGATCCATACAGAGCTTAGCTTGAATCCTGAAACAGCGGAAGTCAGGAAAGGGCGGCTTAGGCAGCAGGAGAGTGATGGAAGTGTCGGTGGTGTAGAAGAATGCAGTATGTCTGGTTCCTTCATGGGATGGAGCATGAGGCACAGAGCTATGGAAGGGAACAAGGAGCAAGGAAGCTGAGACTCTGATGTCACGCAGCTCAGCTGACACTCAGTTCGGGAACTCAGACTTGGCAGCCATTCTACCTCTTTAGCAAATCCCAAATTCCTGATCAATCTGCCCCCTACTTCCTGTTATCTGCACCCACTGGTGCCCCAAAGAGCAGACCATTATGGCATTCAGTACTAAACCCCTGCCTAACCCAGCAGATCCAATACCAAACCCCAGGGTGCCAGCCGATGAGCACAGCTGCCATTGTGCCCAGCTCCTCTCTGGGCTTCCTGAACAATGCAGGGCTAGACTAGCCTCTCTACAAAACCTCTCAGCTCTGAATCTCAGCTCCAGAATTCAAAAGCAAAGCAAAACAAAGACTTACCCTCTTTGAGCAGAGCAGGTGGCCAGTTTGCCAGCCAGCTGCCTGACCTGGCACCAGTGGCTTGTCCCTCACTAGTGCTTGGCACTGATCAGGAGAGGGTTTGGGAAGAGGCTCTGACAGACTGGCATGCCTGGCCTCCCAGATGACTGCCCAGCCCACATGCCAATGGGAAACCAACAGAGGCGAGTGGGCAGCCTGGAAGGCAGAGCAGGTGGCTCTGGCACAGCAGGGTTAGGCAAGTCATGTGTGGGCACTGTTCTGTGGGCTGTCAGGCTGCCGGAGTGAAAGAAGGAAACACAGGAATGAATGAATGTGCTCAGTGCACAAAGGTTGCTTGAAGGGAGGGGGCCGGGTCAGACAGGTTCTACAGAGGCCTGGAATTGCCTTCTGCAGACTGGACACAGGGCATCCAAGGCTGCAGATGCCAAGCCTTGCAGTCTGGAGGGGAGGCTGGCCAACACAAAAGAGAGGAGGGATGGGGGATAGAAAGCTCACCCACCTGAAGATCAGGGGAGTGATGGAGAAGACAAGCCCTGCATGGGAAGGTAGGGGATCCAGAGCCGCACCTGTCATTGACTTCCTGAGTGACTCTGGGCATGTTCCGCTCCTCTCTGGGTTTCAGTTTCTTCATCAACATGGTCGGGGTAACTGTTACCTGGTTCCGCCTTACCCACCCAAGCTGTGAGAAGGCAGACTCACGAGCCAGATAACAGGTGTGATAGACTTGTAAATGTCAAGGTTGGGCTGAGCCCCTCCAGCCCTCGGCCTCACTGAATCCATCTGTGGCCACTCCACAATCTCTATGTGACAGGCTTTAGTGGTGGCAGTACTTGGGGATGGATGTGTTGTGGCAGTAGTGGCCCATCTTGCATTTCTGTGCCACTTTGAAGAAAAAATTATGAAAGTCTTTTGAACTGGCAATAAAGATGACTGGATGTCCTTTTAGTGACTTCTGGATAACTCATATCTAGTCCCTCTAGACAACCTTTTCTTTCAGGGCATCTTCTCTTTTCATGGTTTTTGAGCTATTTTTCAACTTCATACGTTGCAGAAAACTGATAGCAATGCAGTGATTCTCATCCATAGAAATACAAATGAATTTTGCCTCCTGGAGTTGCGATGATTATTGCTGGGTGAATATCCACCACTTTTGTATCCATTTCAACAACATTAATGACTGCCACCTTGTGCAGTTCTCTGAATCCTCCTTTGAACCAGTTGTAACAGCTGACAGAGGCCCTCATTAATTAACGAGTTAAAGTATTTGGCACATGTTCTTTTTATATCAAGAACCATTGTATCAGTTTTCTTTTGCTGTGTAACAAATTGCCCACATTTATTGGATCACAGTTATGTAGGTCAGAAGCCTAAGCATAGCAGGGCTGTATTCTGTGCTCAGGGTCTGCTGGAGTAAAGGTATCAGCCAGGCTGCACTCCTTTCTGAAGGCTCTGTGGGAAGAATCCACTTCGGAGCTCATTCAGGTTGTTGGCCAGATTCAGTCCTTTGAGGTTGGACTGAGATCCCTGCTTTCTCTCTGGCTGTCATTTGGGGACCACTGTCAGCAACAGGAGACCATCTCTTCCTATTGGTAGTTCACAGCACAGCAGTTTGCTTTCTTTCAGGCCAGCAAGAAAGAGCATGTCTCACTGGTTTCTTCCTCTGTGACCACCTGGAGAAAATGCTCCACTTTTAAAGGGATCTCTTGATGAAGTCAGGACCACCCAGAATAGCCTCCCTTTTACCATGTAACATAACATAATCACTGGAGTGATATAATCACTCAAGTTCCACCCACACTCAAAGAGGGCAGATTGTACAAGAGAAAGAGTCACTGAGGGTCATTTCATGGATGATTTTACCTAACAAAACATACTTTAACAATTTTTTAAAACCAGAAGAGCATCAGAGAATGAGAAGGGGCTGGCAGAGATTATGAGTGTGCTGAAAGCCCCCTGTATAGACCACCACCCCTTGGTCTTGCCACTGCCTAAGCCTCGACCCACTTGAAGGTCAGCTTTTTATTAGTGTTGAGTTTGGCTGCCCATCTCCCCAGCCAGACTGGGAACTCCTTTAAAATCAGAACCTAGTCCTACTCAAATCTTAATTAATTTTCAGCCCTTAAAGCAAACCTGGTGAGTGGCGTGGGATCAGGGTTTGAGAGATGTTCCCCCCTATCTTGATTCTCCCTTCTGTTGGTTTAAAAACAAAATGCTGAATGACACACACAAAACCTCTTGGGTCTGGGAGTAGGGTACAGTGGAAAAAGGGATTCAGAGAGGCTCCAGCAATAACTGTAGTATTAGTCAAACAGGAACCAGGGACTCACAAGGGCCGTCAGACTATGTCCCCAGAAAACAGAACAGGGATGGTTCTGATTCCTATTTGCTGTGAGGGTTCAACTTTGGGTGGGCAGAGAACAAGTCAGAATCTCTGAGTGTTTCATGGGTCTGCCTTCGTGGCCTCCCCATCCACCTCTACTGGAAGAAAACTTCTCGCCCTGCCCAGCCCCAGACAGCTTATTCCACCTTTGTCTCTGTGCTTCAGCACATGATGGTCCCTTTGCCTGGTGTTTCCTCTTTCTCCCTAACCTCCACAAAGGAACTTCTTTTCATTCTTTCACCCTCCACTCAAATAGCAGGTGTTCTGGAAAACCTTCCTTCAGAGGTATCATAGCAGCAGAAAGAAAATGAGCTTTGAAGTTAGTTAGAATTTTGCTTCTGCCTCTGCCAAGTTGTGTGTGGCCTTGGGAAAATGGGACAGGCTTTCTGAGTCTTCATTTCATCTGTAAAATGAGCACACTGCAATCTTTGATGATAAAGCCCATCTTAGTGACTGATTCAGACTAATAATAGCAGTGACAGTGTATCATGTGCTTGGCATGCACTAGATATCATGTTATGTGCTTTATATGCATTTTTCATTTAATCTCCCTGTCAACTCAATAAAGGAAGTACTGTTATTCCATTTTGAAGATAAGGAAACTGAGGTTTAGAAAGGTTGAACCCAGTCTTATCTTTCTCCAAAGCCCAGTCTCTTCATCATTGTGACATATTGCCTCCTAGAAAGCACTCAAGAAAGTGTCATTCCCTTTCCTCTCTCTGTTCCCCACTGTGCTCCCCTCTGGAGTATCAGACTTGCTTACTCCTTTCTCTGTGTCCTTGTAGCCCTATTCTTCTAGTGCCTCTGTAATACCATGGAAGAAACCGTTCTTTCCATGTGTTTCTGACTCCTCTGGCCCCAGCATTAGATCTGGCACAGAGTAGGCATAGATTACTTGTTATTCAAGTAAATTAATTCATCATCTTGAGTCTTTTTAGGAATTGATCAGGATATAATTTATATAATAAAATGATTATGAACCATGCATAAATAAAAGAGAGAAGATTATCCTTTCCACTCCATTCCTTCATGCTCTCTCAGCTGAAGCATAGGCCCTGCAGGAACTCAACAGCAGACAGAAAAACATCAAGGCCCATTCCAGCTTCACACAGGACCCTAGAATTTAATTTAACTCATACAGACACAGTGTTGACACTCCTGGGGGCTCCCTGAGTATCCTCCAGAACACCTGGTAACAGCTGTGATGGGTTTGCTTCACACCTCTGATTGAATCAAGGGAATCCCATGAAGGCAGAGCCCTGGAAACTGTTTTACAGAAAGGCTCTCATAGACTTCCAGGACCTCCGTTTTGGAAGAAGTTGCCAAGATCACCTAGTGACCCCTTTGTTTTTAAAATAGCCATACTGAGGCCAAGGGATTTCACCAAACTCCCCCAAGTTTTAATGAAGCAGCATTAAGAATGCAAACAGCTACAGCATTTTAGAGCTTGAGGTGTGCAGTTCCTGTGCCTAAGTTCCTGCCTTTGCCCTCTTCCCCATGTGTCCTGCACTCAGTGGACACTGCCGCCAGCTAGGGGTAGACACAGGGTAGTAGTTAACATGGTTCACGTGGTTCATCAGGCCTGCAATTTATGTGAGATCCAGATTATCATCTGAACTCCCCACTTTATTTTTATATTAAATCCTGACTTTTTATATTAAACCGTGACTATATTTATATTAAACCGTGACTCTTTCATATTAAACTCTGATGCTGAAAGCAGATAATTCAGTGACAAAAACACCTTTCAAAATGAAACAAATGTAGAACATGTTTCTTGTGATATTTTTAATAATTTTCTATTACCAGCTGACTTTAACCCAGATCTTATTCCATATATTGATTGAAATTACACTTTCTAACTCTCCGTGCTTTTTGGTGTGTAGGCCAACCTACCTTGGAGCTTTTCCCTTAACCTCAGTCTCAGAATTAAACTTTCTATGCTTGCTTATTTTATAGCATATTGAACTCTGTCAATTCAATAAAACTTTATAAAATGTGTTTATTTATTGAGCACTTATCATAGTGAAGGCTTGAGTAAGGATCCTACATATACGAATAAGAGGTGGCCTCTGCCCTTAAGGAACTCATGATTAACTAGAGAGTAAAATCATTAACAGGTAATTAAAACCAAGGTGGTAATATGAAAGTAAAGCCAGAAATCATGACAGGTTTAATTACATAAATATTTAACATTTCTGTAAGGCAAATAACATCATCATAAATAAATCTAACATACAAATGGCACACTGAAGAAAAAACATCTTCAACATTTATTACATTGTAAAAGTTAATAGTGTTAATGTATAAAAAACCTTCTACAACTCAATAAAAAGAAAAACAACCCAACAGTAGATGTGCAGATGACTTGAACTAGAAATTCACTTAAAAAGAAATAGAGACATACAGTGCTCAAATGAATAAGGAAATACAGATTAAAACAACAAAAATATACTTTCACCTCTCAGATTGGCAAAATGCTTTTAAAGATGGATAATGTTTAATGCTAGTGAGATGGTATGGAAATATTAACACAGTTGGGAAGGGGGTAAAAAAAAAACATTTTAAAGGCAGTTTAGCAGAATCCATCAAAGATTAAAATTTGAATATCCATTGACCTGGACATTCCACTTCTAGGAATTTATTCTGCAGATTTTCTCACTCAAATGCACAAAGATACACATCAAAAGTGGTTTGCTGCAGCTGTTTGTGTAAGTGAGAAATTTGAGACATCACGCATGTATATTAGGAGATTTGTTAAAAGAATTAAGATGTAGTCATATAAACTCCTTGCTTGTGGGTGATTACGGAGGTCAAGATAGAGGGTAGATGACATTGAGAGCGGTTATAGAGTGAGAGGAGATGCCCCTGGGTGGGGCTGTTTAGAGCCACACTGGCCATCTTTCTGTCCCTTTGATTACTGAACTTGTCCTTGCCTCGGAGTTCTTATATAATTTTAAATTTTACATATTTCCTATCAATTGTTCCTTTTATCATTATGTAATGTCCATCTTTCTTCCTAATAATACTTTTGGCACTAATGTCTATTTTGTCCAAATATCTATACTTCCTTTCTTTTGGTCCATATTTGCCTAGAATACATAACATAGGGCTTTTTATAAGAATTTCAATACTGACTTCGATCTATTTACATATGTAGTTACTATCGAATTTCTTGGATTTATTTTGACCATCTTATTTAATGCTTTATATTTATCATGCTTTTTAAAATTTTTCCTTTGTCAGTGTGATCAAATCTTCTTTTATTATGTTTCCCCTCTTCCTGTTAAGAAATGACACAAGCTGTTTCTACTTTTATTGTTTACCCTTGATTTTTTAATATGCATAGTATCAAGTTAATCGTAATTTATACCTTTTTATAAACAACACAAGAAATTTAACACTTTGGATTTCATCATATCCCTCCTATCTTATTGCTGTATTTTAGCCACACCTTATTTTTATATCTTTCAGATTATTAGTAGTATTTTATACATTCAATGCATGTTAGATTTAACCACATTTACTATTTCTTTTCTCCACATTACTTACATTCTAACCCTTCTTTCTGAGTTTGAATTTCTTTTTCCTAAACTGTATCCTGGCACAATTCTTTGAGAAAGGGTTTATTGGTGGTAAACTCTCTCAGTATTTATATGAAATGATTTTATTTCAACCTTTCTTAAAGTCTAATTAGTTTTAATTTTTTTTTTGAGTGGAGGAGTGAGATAAATGTACCTGTAATGTACCTCTTAATTGTACAGTGGAGGTACTCATTCTGTCCTCCAAAGAATGAACTACTCATTCTATCTTCTCAACTTCACTTCACATTTTCCATCTCTTTAATTTACAGTATTGCATTCTGAGTATAGCCTCAAATCTATCTTCTGTTTCATGAATTCTCTTCAGTTGTGTCCAATAGTCCATCCATTCAATAATTAAATTTTAATGTCTAAAAGTTCTACTTGGTTCTTTTTTAAATATGCCTTGACTATACTGTTTTGTTTTACTTGCCTTCAGTGTCTACTAGATTTTTTTTAATAAAAAATATTAATTTTATGGTCTCTATCAGATTTTCCATTATCTGAAGTGTTTGCTCGTCTATTTCTGCTTTTTGTTGTGCTACCTGACTTATTTGTTGAGAGTTGTTACTCTATTTTTTCTTTTCTTTTTTTGTAATTTGTACTTTAAGCTCATCTGTGGGCTTCATTTGTGGGAATTAAGGGCACAGGCCAAGATAAACAAGTGAATGGGTTTTTTTCTTAACCACTTTTCCTTGAGCTCTTTAAGGGTCCTAGGCCCTAGGGGAGTTACAGCTCTAACACTCCACCTCTTCTGGCATTGAGACCCTATTTCCTGTCTCCAAGTGGAACAATACAGTCACCTGAACCCATGGTTGAACATCCCCCCATGCTCAAAATCCCCATTAGAATGACCAAAGAAATATAAAATAGAGAAAGAGCTGTATGAGGGATGGATACCAACAAATGTGGCATTTGCCAAAAAAAATTTGAGGTATTTATGTGCGATAGAGTGCAATAAGGGAAATCTATATGGAGTGGAAATAACTGTATGAAAAAAAAAAATCTCATCTGAAGAGAAGGGCTCCATACGTATCTCACTGACCCCTTCAAACTTAGGGTGGCAAGTTCTTGAGGAGAAAAAAGCTATAGGCAAGCAGAGTTGAAATTTCAATCCTGCTAGCCTCTCTGGAGGTCGACTGAGGGCAGTACTTTGGGTGGTGAGCCATACATAGCACATTCTCAGCCTCCCTGGGCCCAGCTGGCTGAACAAAGCAGCTGCACCCCCAAAACTGCCCTCTAAGGAAGGCAGTTGTGCAAGGTGTTCTGTATTTGCTTCAGGCTCCTATAGCAAGTCAGAAAAGATTTGTTGCCATGTAGCTCCTTTTGACTGTTCCTTTCAAATCCCATGGAAATTATTTCCTGGAAAGGTGAAAACATAGCAGACTCAATCTTTTTCCTTCTTAGCTCATCTGGAACTGAACGATTTAACTAAATATTCACACAATATCTTATCAAACACACCTCAGCTCCCAATTCTGAACAAAACTTAGCTTTCCCATCTGTTAGAATGAGCAAATGGAGAAAACTAATCAGATATGAAAAGAGATTCAATAGTTCAAAAGAAAGAAACTATCTCTGAGGAATTAAGAGAAAGCAGCTTCCTCAAATTAGACTTATTGCAATAGAAGGAAACCTTGATAAAATTCTAATTTGCATTTTCAGTTACACTCAGGAAGATATTGCACCTATGAAAAGGATTGGTCTGAAGTAATACAAGCTTGTTTTCAAATGAGAAGCATAATTGCTAAATAAAAAAGGTAATAGACTCCACTCCATGAAAGTCAGATTGGAACACTGTAGAAAATCAAATGAGCAAATTATATGTAATATGTACTTGCTATATTCTACTAGAACCAAGAAAATACAAATGAAGACATTAAAACATAGTAAAAAGATAAGAATTGTGGAAGAAAGATCTAGGTTCTATTATACTTTACAAATAATTGGAATTATCGAAGGAGAGTATGATAGATTATTTAAAATGTCCTCCAAAGAGTTATGCCTCCTGTGTCCATATCCGTCTGCAGTATGACCTTGACACTGCTCCTATCAAGAGATGGAGTCTATTTCGCCACCCCTGGAAGTGAGGCTGGCATTACGATTTTCTTTTACCATCTGAATGTAACAGAAGTGGCATCTGTGACTTCTGAGCCCAAGCCTTGTAGCTTCCACTTTAACTCTTAGAATTCTGGGATCATGATGTTGTGAAGAAGCTCAGTCTAGCCAACTGAAGCACGAGGGGCCATACAGAAGACAACCAAGGCACCCAGCCAACAGCCGGCACCAACTGCCAGGCGTGTGCATAAGGCCATCTCAGACCATCTAGCCCCATTTGAGCTGTCAGATGGCTGCAGCCACACAAAAGAGTAATTTAAAACATTTTTTAAAAGATCCATAGGTTTAGAGATGAATGGTGCAGCAAAAGAATCCTTCAGATTGCCTATTCACAGAATTGTAAACAATAATAAATCATGAGTGTTTTAAGGCACTAAGTTTTGGGGGGATGGTTATGCAATAGAAACAGAAGAATAATTTTAGAAAATAATGTACCAGAAGTGTCCTGAGGCCTCTTGCCCCACAACTGAAGCTTCTGTAGTGTACACCAGTCCTCAGTAGAATGAGGAGCTCAGTTTCTGGTCCCTAATTTAGATGATGTCCAGAGATTATATTAGGAGACATTCCTGGCTGTGACTGGTGGAGTGGGGTCAGCACTGACTTTACGGATCCGTTTTGCTGGGTCATCGCAGAAATCCAAAGACAATTGATTTACCTCTGATTGAAACAGTAATCAGAGGTGATTATCAAGTGTCTTCTCTGGAATACAGAACTAGCTATGTCCCACCCCACCCCACAACTATACAGCACTGGGGATAATGGGTCAAGCTGTGAGACATGGGGATCAGCTATGTTGGTGAGTACCCAAAACGTGAATGGGCTGAGTCCTTTGTTCTTTGGTGCATTGCCACTTTCCATGTTCGTCTGCACCAACAACTAAGGGCTGCAACCCAGGGTCAGGAGAGATTCAAATCCTAATTAATTTGCTGCCATCAGATACAAAGGCCTGGTGCCCACCCGCCCACATTAATACATTATAATAGTTCTCAGTAGTATTGACAGGGAGACTTTTGCATAAAGGGTTATCCCTGCCTCAGAGAGAAGTCAACCTTCTGAGGGTGGCAAAGGTAATTCTGTACCATCTCTCTCTCAGATTACAGAGGGAAAGAAGTTTGGCAGTGATACCCACTACAGGGGATGAAATCTGCCCTAAGCTAAAAAATTGCATCTTTAGATACAAAGGGTTCATTGACCACCAGGGAGAAGTAATGAAAAGAGATGTACATCTAGACTTACTTTGGTGATTTTTAGAAAATTTCAAGGATAAGAAAATTTTTTTATAAATATCCAGACAGAAAAGTATAAAAGGATACCTATAAGGAAGTAAGTAGTGCTATAAGCATCAAATTTCTCCCCCACGACACTGCTACCAGACAATTGTGTTGGTGGTCCCCAACATTCTCCCTGGGTTTGATGCACTAGGAGGACCACAGGACCAGCATATGGTTGCACTCGTGGCCATGATTTATTACAGAGAAAGGAGGCAAAGCAAATCAACAAAAAGGAGCATGGGGTGAAGGCCAGGGGAAACAAGGCTCATGCTCCCAGGAGCCTCTCCCAAGGGAGTCATGCATGACATGCTTAATTCTCCAGCAATGAATTGTGACCACACATGCGATATGCTGGCTACCAGGGAAGCTCCCTAGACACTCGGTACCTGCTGGTTGTTGTTGGGGGCTGGTTACCTTTGCACCCTGTCTACCATGTGCCAAAATTCCAGACACCCTGAAAGAAAGCAGATGTGCAGCATAAACCCATTGTTTAGGTATAGTGAGCTACTCATTGTTTAGGTATAGGTTAACTATAGTGAGCCACTCACATCAGTTCTGGAAATGGTGGGAACTCTCCCAAAATCCAAGTTCCCAGACACCAGCCAAGGGTCAACCTTACCAGCAAGACTTTCCAAGGAGAGCAGTCTCAGGTTTGCTCCTTTCTGTACAACAGTGAAACAGTATCTACAGGATTTTTGTGTAAAGAGTATAACCCAACAGTTCTAAAATCCGAATTATTGTTCATGGGCCACGGCAACAGAGACATTCTCGGATATCCATATTGTTCCTAAAAAAATTACTTGAGTAAGTGTATTTAGGTTTCCATTGCTGCTGTAACTAATCACCACACACTTAGTGGTTTAAAACAACAGAACTTTATTATCTGACAGCTCTGGAGGTCAGAAGTCCAACATGGGTCTCACTGACAAAAATCACAATGTTGGCGGCTCTTGGGAAGAATTCCTTGCCTCACCTTCTCCAGCTGCCAGGGGCCACCTGCATTCCTGGGCTCACGGCTTCTGCCATCTGCAAAGCCAACAGCCATGGGTCAAGTCCCTCTCATACTGCCCTCTCTCTGACCTGCTTCTGTACTCACATCTTTCTCTGATCACCGCCAGGAGGTTCCTGGCTTTTAAAGATTTCTGTGATTAGCTTGAACCCACCTTGATAATCCAGGATATGCTTCCTACCTTAATGTCCTTAACCTTAAACACCTCTGCAAAGTCCCTTTACCAGGTAAGGTAACATATTCCGAGATTCTGGGAATTAGACTGTGGCCATCCTTGACAGGTGGGGGCATCAAGAAATGAAGCAAAATGAAGACGACAGGACTGGTAGGCAAGGGTGGCACAGGGACTTCTCAGATGGAAAGGGAGAGGGGAGACTAGAACCGAATGTCTGAAGGAGTGTATTTGAAGACTAAACTGTTTAGTGGTGAGAGAACAGACAGTTGGGTGGGGGGGGAGAGGGGGATGAAGGGGAAAGATAATCTGTAGCAAGATCACAAAGGTCCTGAGCTGCAGTTAAGGCATTTGCTCTTTACGTGAAGGCCATGATAAGGGCAGAGATGTGCATATGCCTGAAAAGCAAATGTGCTATCAGTGCAGACAAGACAGGGGACATGGTGGCCTCATGACACCTGCCAAGCCAGTGAATTTGACTCTGAACACCTGGGAGGTTAGGGCAAAACTGGAGGCATGTCGGTTCTGTCCTTTTATTTTCTCTCTTTGGATCTTAAAATCAACATCCCACAGGTGCCTCGTGGACAGCTCTTTTAATGAATGAAATGGAGCAGGCATTGTTTTGGGAGGTGGCCCTGTATGCCCCTTCTCTCCAGAGGTGAAGGGAATCAGCTCTCAGGCTTCCTGCCCCTGGCAGCCACAGCACTTAGCCAGTTAAGAACTCCTGCCTGGGGATCTGACTTATGAGAGTGGGTGATATAAAGATGAAGCACATTGAGAACTGGTTTGTGGAAGCTATGTCCACTGTGGGATGGTTATTCCTGGCCAGATTGAAATGTGATTCTTCTACCTCCTGCTTCATGACCTTCTATAACTGCTTTGATCCTGCCCATTTTCTAAGCCTGTTTCTCCAGCTTCTCATTGATTTTGTAAACCTCCCAATATCCTTCCGATATCTTTCAAAAATGTTTGCTACAGACTCATTTCACTTGCAACTGGGAACACTGATAGTCAGTAACTTTTGCATTAGCCTTTGCTCAATCCAAATTGTATCTTTTGTGCTACATGGGCAGCACAGCAAGTTCCTAAATTATCTAAATGTTTTTGTGAGGGACACAGGCACCCCCACCGAAGACAGTTTGTCTTCTCTCTGTATGAGAATGTAGAATGACCTCCGAACTTTTCACAAATCCAAAGGCCTAATCCTCAGATCAGGTGCCAGCAATGAAAGCTGTCCCTTTAATCAACCACATGGAAGGCCTGTGCCACAAGCCTTTGTCTGAGAATCTTGTTGCAAAGACTTTTCAGTGTGAGTCATGAATCAATTGAAAAATTGCACCCACCTGAGCCTTGATGCAGATCACTGATATTTGAGACAGTCCAGTGGTGATGCCAGCTCTCCAGTCCTCCACTCTAGATTTGTCCCTGAATTAGGTACACTGGTCAGGTTTTCTTAGCCCATCCACCCTACAGGATGTGTTCCCCTCCAAGCCATGACAGTATCACTGTGCCTTCGTCTTTATAGAGGATGCACATGAAGCACTGCTTAAATAGCAAGTGGCTCTGTGACAGTGGGTAGATCGCCATACATGAGCAGGGAGGGGTTTAGGGACTTTGGCCCGTGTTTACATTCATCTAGATGCTCGTTTATATAACGTTTTGTTTTTCACACAAATAAGATTTTTTAATTTGACATCATTAAAGTCTGAATTTTAAACAGATTCTTGGACTGGTGGCTCATACCCATTAGCTCACTCAACTTCAGCACCTGTCTCATCCCCAGTAGCTTTCCCAGAACTACTACCTTCACCAGGAAGCTCCATGAGTTTCCCCAAGTCAAACAGGCTCCTTCAGCATTTTACCTTTCTAACAAGGACATCATGGAGCCGGTAAATAGATTGGCAAGACTTTTCTATGTCCTTCAGCATTTTACCTTTCTAACAAGGACATCATGGAGCCGGTAAATAGATTGGCAAGACTTTTCTATGTCTTTTCCAATGCTGTCTGGAATCAATTTATTGACCATTCCTTTCAAGTCATTTGTCTCTACTTCTTGGGTCAGAATTTCCATCATCTTCTTCCTGATTTTGCAAACCTGTTGATGCTGAGTGTTGGAAGTCTTCCGAATCTGATTATCACATTTTTTAGTAAATCCAACACAGGATAGATGAAGCAAATAACCACCAGTAGTCTTCACTTCAACAGGAGCTTCAATCATGGTCTGCCATTTTTTGACCATGGAGCACATTTTGCCATGGGTAAGATCCATGCCATGGAAATAAGTCAGGCAGTTTTGCCCTGAACATCCTCAGTAATTAGCCTGAATTTTCTAAATGCAACTTCATCATTCTGCAGACCAGCAAGACATGCTTCAAACATGTGACCCTTGAGGCCATAAGATGCAATTTTAGTTCCTCGAGTTCTTGTGGCTAGTGTTTTTTCAATATTTCTTAAATTGAACATGATAGGCACTTTCACATCATACCAATCTTTCTTATAAAATGGATCAACCGCTTTCTTCTTGGCTCCCTTCTTGCAGCCTTTCGTAAAGCACTTGTTCTCACCCACTGCCATGTGCTGCTTAGAGAGCAAACGGATGCTCATTTATGTTCTAAACATTCCAGGTAAACTGTTCTCACAGGATGTGGGGAGTGAGGGTATAGAAAACAGACCTGCCAAAACTCGATGGTTCCAACATGGAGAAAAAGTTGACCCTGACTTCACCTCGAAATACATTATACACTCATTAGCATACTGAAAATCACCCCCCTTGGTGCCATGACAGTGTCAAAGCTGACCATCTAAGGACAAAAAGGGCACATTGCTCTATTTCCCAGAAAGCCACTCCCTATTTTGAGAAAACCCCACCTATCCTGATGAATATTCCACCCGCTGCTCAAACTCCAGCTATAACACCGCCCAGCCCACCCAGCATGCTGCTCCCCTCCGGAGTATGCCCACACTCCTTCCTTGAGGGTGTACTGCTGCCTTCATACTCTTTGCTTGTACCTGCTCATGAATTCTTTCTCGACCAGAGTCAAGAACCATTCATTTCCTGAGCTGAGGTCTCTTCCAGCACGCAGAGAGATCTCCTCCAATTGGATTGCCCAACAACATTTTTACTCCTGACCAACTATGTGGATAAACCAGATTATCCCACTGAACCTTATTGTCCTCATCTTTAGAATGGGGGGGGGGGATTAACCTACATCTCAGTGAGACTCAGATGAGCTAATGGATTTAAGAGAATTTTGTAAACTATAAAGAGCTGCACAGACATGCGAGAGCATGATTATGTTACTTGATATCCTTCAATATGAAATCAGGGAATAAAGTCCTTTAGTGACTTAGTACACGAAAAAACTATCTCTGCCCAAAGAGTGATCCATATGGTCCCTGCTCGCAGCAATGAAAGATGATAACTTTAGGAGCCAACATCCTTTTTATTGTAAGTGATGGAAACCTAAGTTGATATACTTTAAGTCCAAGGGGGATTTATTGGACCATGTAACCAGCAGAGGGCAGGGGAGAGGCTGGATTTGGGGATGGTTGGAACCAGGTCTATCAGTCCGCCCCTCTTTCAGTCTCCTCCCTAGTCTCTCACCTTTGTGTCTCTGCCTGTTGGCTTTGTCCCTTCTATCTGCACGTGTATTTTCCACATGCTGGGGAGCAGGGCTTAAACCTTCAGACTTTCTTCAGCTCAGTAACCAGAGAAGAAAAAGAATCTTCCCCTCCAGCTTCAAGCTAAAACATCCTGGGGCAAAACTCAGATTGGTTAGCCTGACCAAAATTTTTAACCAGGGAGATAATATTTGATATATGGCAGGGCACTTTCTCCCAAAATACATTCTCTCCTTTTTGCTGGAACCTTTGTTTCTGAGCTGGGCATACTGCTGTCCAGTTAATACATTTCCTAGCCTCCTTTACAATTAGGCATGGCTATGTGTCCAAGTTCTGATCAATGAGATATAAGCAGAAGTAGTCTGAGGTATTTCTGGAAACTCTTAAAATGGAGAGGCTGTGCTTTTCTCCTCCCTTTCCTCCTTTCTGTAGCTTGGAATGTGGATGCAATGGCTAAAGCTCCAGCAGCCATTTTATATCATGAAGTGGCTTTGGGAATGGAAGCTACCTCTGGCAGAGGAATAAGACAGAAAGAGCCTAGGTCCCTGATACCATGTCTCTGCCCTACCAGCCTTGAACTGAATCCTCTTTACATTTTTATGTGAGACAAAAATATCCTTCTATTTTGTTTAAGCCACAGTTGTGGATTCCACAGTTTTTGTTATTTGCAGCCAAATCTAATCCTAAATTGCACAGCTCAGGTTGGGAGTAGAACATCAATGACAGAAGAAGGGTCTGGGGAGAAAACATCCCAACAAACATAAGACAATAACTGTTAGAGTGGTCCAGTGTCCCCCGTCCTTCCTTGGCCTTTTGTAGCCTGGGGGTGTCCACTCTCCATGCTCCCTTTACTCTCATTCTGTGATGTCCTCCTTTTCCATACTTTGGTTAATGCCAATCCTTAGAAGAATAGGCAGAGTGTCACATGAAAACCACTTTTCCAACAGTGTGCTCCATGGGACACTCACCCCGGGAGGTGCTCTGGAGGAAACATGGATCTACAGTCAGTTAAGTCTGGAATGCTACCAACTATTCCTCTCTCAGAGATTTATAAAGCACATAACATGGTAAAGTTTCTGAGAAGTCTTTCAGTTAAAGAAACCCAATTAATTTTCTTTAATTCAGCTTTCCCTCAACCTTATTTTACCACAGAAACCTCCTTTCTCCCCCATGTAGCACCTTTTAACATCCTATAGAGAAAGGTGCTTTGGGAAATATTTGATCAGATAAACAATTGCAAAGGCACAAGCTGTGACCTTGGAAACTGCTTGGGTAAACAGCATTTTCCCTGCTTATTCAGTCACCCACTAGCCATGAGGACCTGCCTGGTGTTGGTTGTACCTGGATCATGATCTCCTAGCTGTGGCCAAGGTGGAACTGTTATCTCCCTTGTTCTAGACCTAAATGTTCTGATGTCTACAACGACAATCCATTTCCTTTGTCTCTTCCAAGGGAAGGTTGAGGATAGCTGAGTCTGATTTTGCTGGGCTCAGCAATTATTTAAACCTCAAAGAAGAAGGCTGCCTGTCGGATACTCCTGCAGGTTCAAATGTGCCTTCACCACACAGACCAAAGACAGGATGAGAATTAAAGCGAGAGACATCCACATAAGCTGGGGAAGAGATGCTTTTGGTATTCTTGGCCAGATCAAGGCAAGAGTCCTCTGTGAATTATTATAACCTCCTCTAACTGTCTCAGAAATGTGAGCCCTGCTCTCGAGTCAAGCTGGCCAAGCAGGCTGTCACTGCTTATGATGGATCTGCACAAACAGGTTCCTGTGGGTCTGCTAAAGTCTGGGGCACCTGTCCCACAGGTAGGAATGGTCTAGTTTCATTTCCCCTGGTCTGGGAGCACAACTCTGGATTGCTGGCTGGTGTATTCCCTACAGACCGACAGACCAGGGATGCCAAGGAGAGGGACTGAGGACCAAGTGAGGGAAAGAAATCCCAGGCCTGTCTGTGAGGAGAATCCCTCTCCCTTCTGTCACAAAGACAGGCGGCAGCAGGCACCTCCTGCTGTTCCTTCATATCGAAACCCCTCTCCCGCCACTCCCCAGATACAAAGATCTTTTTCGGTCCAGTTCAGACACAGAATAGACTGGTCTTAAAACCAATAGATTTGAACCCAGAGCTGTCCTTTACTGCCCATGTGGCCTTGAGAAATGCCCTTGTAATCCTGGAGTACAGAGAACATGGATCATTGGGAGGATATGATGCATGAGAGAAGCATGTGGAAACGCCCAGTGAGTGCTGAGCCCGCTCTAGGTGACACAGATGCTTAAATGTCTTTGTTTCCTAACTTCCAAATTCTGTCATTCTTCCAATGTAAGCTTTCCTACTTGCAAATAGGACTTGACTGATCCGTAAAGTGGGACTTTCTCATCCTTTCTGCTTTGAAGCCAAGACTTTGGTACCTGTAAGTGAACATAAAGGGAGTCACAAAAGACACTTTGGAGTAATTTTAGAATCGATTTTGATTGGTTTGAGTAGTTAATTCTTGGAGGTAGTCTCCATGAATTATGTGTTTTGGGGAGCTTGGGTTTTTTTGTTTTGTGTTGTGTTTTTCCAAAAACGTTCTTCCATCCTAATTCTGTGAAAGATTAGACCAAGTGAAATTCATTCTGCCTTCACTGTGGGGATTTCTAGAGCAAAAGAGGTATGTAGTCCCAGACTGGAGTGACTTCATATACTGCAGAGGGGGAGAGAAAGAAAGAGAGCAAGAGTGAGAGAGAGAAAGATGAAGTTTGAATATGTGCACAATTTAAAAATGTTCAGATTGGATGAACCATGCAAAGGAGAAAGTGAGGAGAGAGAGAGAAAGAGAATGCCACAGACAATGAGTGGGGAGGGTTCAGAAGAGAGAGGGGGAAATTGGTTTTCAGATCTGTCTTGAATCTCTCAATTTTATTCATAGAAGTCAGAGCCTAACTGTAGGCTCTGTCTGAGGATTCCTCGTACTCCTGGCAGAGCAGGAGATTACACTACGAGGGAGATCAAGCCCTGTTTGTATATAGGTAATTGCTTTCTCCCCATTTCCTGGTAATAAAAACCAGAAGCTGACAAGGGAGTAGGCTTCAGCATTCCTGTTGCACAGGACACAGGCTGTTCCCTATTCGCTGGTGTGGATCCCTCCTCCCCAGCACAGCACGGTCATACTTCTCAAATAGGCTGGGACTAAGAACCCCTGGATTCAGCCCTCTAAGGCTCTCTTGCTGCCACAGAAAGTGAAATCCTCCCCTCAGTGTTGTCCCCTCAGCACTCCACTGCAGAGCTCTGAAGGAAGTGGGTATCTCCTCTGCTCACCCCTCATCAGGATGCCCCACGGAAGGAGGCCCCACAGGCTTAAGGGCAACTGGGTCTCTGATTCAGCCACATCTTGGGAGTGGGAGTACCCACATCTGCTCACTCACTAGCCCCCAAAACAGGTCAGGACATCTGGGCCCACCAGGGGCCCCTGACATGTCCAGATACTTGGAGGTCATTTAATGTGTAATGCCCATTGGCATAGTAAAGACTGAGGAGTCCTGCAGTGCAGTAGTACGTTTAACTTTAACTCCATGCTTTCCATGCTTAACTAACCCTGGATCACTTTTCTCAGGGAATGCACATTATCTCATTGAGTAGCTTTCCACAGAATGCTGGGGAACAACATCATGGAGCCATTCACAGCCATGTCCAGCTTCTGTGGAAGATAGAGTGTCTGTTTTAGCTTTGGGATCACAAATCCTAGCATAAGACTTAGAAAAGGCTATTTGTGGAAAGAATACATGAGTGAACTAATGAAATCATGCCATGTTTTGCCCAGCCTGAACCTGAGAATTATAACTGTGTGCCAAGCACTCTTTTCCAGGGCAATTAAGCCTGTGGCAAATACGTAGCTTAGTTAAGACCAAATCGTTTTTTTCCCGTCATTTATACCAGTTAGAAACTGGCAGGCCTTTAACCAGACCTGTCTAACACATGTGCTTTGTTTGGCTGGCACAAGAGTTTATTTTTTTTAATGCCTTTAGGTAAGGTCTGGACTCTGCAGCACAGACACGCTCTCCTTTTTCCTGTGCAGCCCCAGCTTCTCCCCCATTCACATCACCTGCTCTGCTCCTGGAGGCTCTGAGTTTTGCCATCCTGAGTTTAAATCTCCCTGGGAAGTTGCTTTTTTTAATCTGACCATGAACATCATGAACTTATTTCAAAATGGATTTTCCCAGATGAGAAACCATGTAGATCTTGAAACCTTAGACTGTTTGTGATGAAAAATCTTATATAGCCCACCATGGCCCAGGCCCTAGGACACTTAAGGCTACTTTCTAAACCAAACTGATAATGGGTTGGGGACCGTCTCATCCATGTGCTCATTTTCCACAGCAGTGATCCTCAAGCTTGTCACTGGGAGAGCAGCCTGTGGAAGCCCAGAGTTCCTGGGTCCCGTAGGTCAGACACAGGATCAGGAACTTGCATTCCAGGCACTACTGTGGCTGAGCACTTTGAGATCTATACAGTTTACAAAGCTCTTTCACACCTATCATCTTATTAGATGCCAGCAACCAACCTGTGATGTTAACAGGGCAGGAATCACGACTCACACGTCACAAATGAGGAAAGGCAGACTCAGAGAGGTTAATCTATGATCCAGGGTCACACAGCTCGACATGATTTGGGGTCTTCCAATGCCAAGTCAAGCTCCTGCAGGCAAGGATGTGGTTGCATGAGGTTGTCCAACATCATTCTGCTTTAGGACAAGGGGATTAGACCAGTGAACAACATTTTAGGAAGTTACTTCCTGCAGGAGAGATCTCTGCCTCCAAAGCAGGAGACAACAGCCTCCCTCAGTCCCTTTGAGCTCTAGCACTACACACGGCGGCTCTGCAAGGACAAGCGTGAGGGACAAGCAATGGCCCTCACCTCTGGTTTTCAGCTCTGTAACAGCCCCAGGCAAGACAGGAGAGGAGCAGAGATGCCCCACCCACTGGAGTCAAGACACTCCTTGCTGAATTTTCGGTATAGCAACCCAAGCTGAGTGAGAGACAGGCACAGACCACAGCTTCTGGGTGGGGAAGAAGGGGGAGCGCAGACCATATGGAGCGAGAGTGACAGAATTTGGCAGTGTAAGCTCTGCAGATGGGCCTGCTTATGTCCAGACACAATCTGAGGCCAAAGACTGAATCATCTCTCTAGCAATTTCTTGTTTCCAAACACGTCTTTTGAAGAATGTGGGGATGCTTATCAGAAACCCTTGCTGGGAAAGGATATGCAGACAACCAGAAAAGAAAAGTTGCTTTTGCAGGGGAGAAAGGGGTGCAAAACGTCCACTTGAATGAGGGGGAAGCCAATGGGTAGTGAGAAGGGAGCCTGGTGGTTTGGCAGCATGTAGGGAGTTCAGTCAAGCATTTTATGTATTTTCTTGTGGGATCCTCGCAACACGTTAATGGGATTAGCATTATAGCCCCATTTGCAGGAGTGAAGACTGAGATTATAGAGGGTAACTGGTTTGTCAGGGTCTCCCAGCTGGGGAGGACAGTTGTGAGTGAGAAAGAGCAAATGGGGCAGCCACACGTGCCCAAGGACCCCCTGCCACCAAAGCCAAGATTCTTTCATCACTGTCCTAGGCAGCCTTGTGCCCCAGCTCCTGTGTGGCCTTCCAGTAAGTTAGTGGGTCCCCACTAGGGGTCCCCAGGGTCTGTCTTTAGGATAAAGTTTGAACTGCTGTTTGGCATTTGAGGGGCTGCTAAGCCAGGCTCTAGCCTCGTGTCCACCCCTCCCCATGTGCCCCAGGCTTGGGTCCAGCTGATGACTCACCTTTCCCTGAACACAGTCGGTGCTGCCCTGCCTCCAGGCATGGCGTTGGTGCCTTCCAGTCATATTGCACTGTGACTTTTCCACTTTATCTTGGCTTTACTGGTGCCCATGTCTTTTATCTGGTCCTCTGCTCACCTCTCATCCTGGCATCATACTGAACATCCTTTACACAGTGTACCACCTATGGCTCGCAGAGCGCCACTCCCCTGTGGGGTGATATGGGGGGTGGGGGTGGCTAAAGTTAGGACTGGGGAGGGGGAAGGATATTAGCCCCATTCCCACTGAGGCCAGAGAAGGGACAGGACCCACCCATGGTCTCAAACCTAGTTGGCAAAGCCACAGTGACTGAGGCCAGGTTCCCAGGCTCTAGGTCCAGTGTTCCTTCCCATGTGCCCCAGTCTGGGGAAGGTGACTTTATTTACTCAAGAACAAGCTGCTCATCTGCCCAGAGGTGGTACCCACATGCCTCAGGGTTGCCTCAGGGAGCCAGGAGTTGTATTAGTTTCCTGTTGCTGATGTAACAAATTACCATACACTTTGTGGTGCAAGCAATACAAGTGTATGATTATCTTAAAATTTTGAAGGATAGAAGTCTAACACAAGTATCACTGGTTTAAAGTCAAGGCATCAGCAGGGCCATGATTTTTTTAGTGCCTACTATGTGCCAGGCACATGCTGGGTGCTTTTCCTGTATTTTCCTAGTCCTCTTAACAACTCCACTTTACAAATGAGGAAACTTTGAGAACAGAATGATGAACTGATTTACACAAGGTCACCTGGCCTGTAAGTTGAGAAGCTGAAATGAGAACCATGTTCTTCCTAACCCTTTACTGAAATAATCATATTCACAAGAATGCATTCCATGTACACAGCATTTTATGCTCTACAGAGCTCTTTCCTATCTGCTGTTATCTCTGATCTTTGCAAGAGCCCTTTGTGTTTTCATCAACCCATTGATTCAGATGGGAGCATTTGAGACTTAGAGCAAGGAATCAACTGGCTCAAAACAGCAGGTGTATGAGTTATCTACTGCTGTGTAACAAATAATCCCCAAAATTGGCAGCTTAAAACAGTACACATTTATTATCTTACAGTTTCTGTGGGTCAGGGATCCAGGCATGACTTAGCTGTATCTTCTACTTCATGGTCTCTCATGAGGGTGCCTCATGAGGCTGTAATCAAGGTATCAGCCCAAGGTCTATGTTGTCATCTGAAGGTTCAACCAGGGAAGGATCTGTTTCCAATCTCATTCACGTGATTGCTGGCAGATTCAATTCTTTGTGTGCTGTTAGACTAAGGGCCTAACTTCCTCACTGGCTGTGCACCAAAGACCACCCTCTGTTGCTTGTCACGGGACCTCTCCAGTATGGCAGCTTGCTTTATCAAAGTGTGCAAGTCGAGAAGGCAGTAGAGTATGCTATCAGGAAGGAAGTTGCAGTCTTGTAACCTAATCATGGAAGTAACATCCCACACTTCTGCTGCACTCTGAAGTGACATCAGAAACAGTCACTAGGTCCACTTCAGACTCACACCCCAGGGGAGGGAATTACACAAGAGCATGATTACTAGCAGGTGGGGATTATTGGAGGCTGTCTTAGAAGTCTGCTTACCACAGCAGAGGGATGGGCTGGATCCTGCAGTGTGCAGCCCTGAGGCTGGGCCTTTTTCCCGGACCTGGAAATGTGCTGGCACAGTGGATGGAGGTGGCAGGTGGTGATCTTCCCTTGTCAGTGCTCTAGGGAGTCTCTCGGGGCCATGTAAAGCCTGGGCCAGACTTCTCCTTCCCAGGAAGAGAGCTGTCCCATTTTAATTACATTGTTGCCTCCAGGGAAGCCTGTTCTTCTCTGGATAGTTTTGCTCCCCCTTTATTGCCATTTCTGTCTTTAAATCAAAGCTGCTCTCTGTTTGAGGGCTCCTGGCCCCAGACAGGATGAGGACTTATGAGTGGGTGATCCAGGAATGTAACATAAAGGAGTCAAGACACAGACAATAATGCAAACTGAGCAGTCCTGGAGAGGCAGGTGGCCAGGACCCAGTGACCTCTCAGGCCTAGCCGCCATCACAGCCTCTGCCTTTATTAAACTCTTCATCATCCGTCCCTTCTGCCTACTGCCGCTGTCCCTTCTCCTCACTGTACACCGCAGCCTCCCACCCACAGCCAGAGCGCAGGGCCCCCGCCTCTGCCTGCCTTTCTAGAACTGCTTCCTCTGTCCTACCATCTCCTGTCTCCCTTCTCAAATCCTTCTAGGCTCCAGTCTATGTGAATAGACTCCTATCTGCAGGCTTTGCTCAAGCTGTCACCTCTCCTGGAATTGCCCTTTTCCCATCATCCTGGTAATGAAATTGAGGACTCCTTCCCTAACCTGTCATTCTCTGTCCCTCGTTCACAGTGCATGGTCCTTAATATTGGAGTCATAAAGGTTTTTGCCATCCTCCCCACATTCATCTGAGACTTCCTTAAGGGTAGGGGCTGGGGCTGGAACCCATCATGATTCTACTACCTCCTGACACACAGGAGGTACTCAGTTAACATTGGAGTGACAGAAAGAGTCAAGGTCAGAATCACTTTTCTGTGGAAAGAAAGAGTGCTTTCCCTTTGCTCATTCTATGTATGGTCAGTGGCTGGTAATCCTTTTGCTCCTTTTCTCTTTCCTGTGGTACTTCTTCTGCAGCAGGTCTGCCTGGGAGAGCACGCCAGCCCTGCCACATGGCACAGGCTCCAAGCACCTATGCTAGGCGTCCACATGTGTGGATTAGGGCAGAAGGCAACCAAGTCAGGCCCAGAACAAAGCCACCTTCCCAGACACAAGTGGGGCTGCAGATAGCCAGAAGGATACAGACATTTGCCCTCAGAAGATGCCACCTACCCTCTCCCACTCTCTGCCTGCCCCAATTGCCCTTCCAATGGCCTGCTCAGTGGCCTGGGAGTCATCCACAGCTGCTTTTTTTCTCTTGATCTTTCTCCAATCAGTCTGTAGGTTCTACTTTCTGTCAAAGTGCTCTTTGCATCAACTCTTTCTCCATCCCAACTGCCACTGCCCCATCAAGGCCACCAAGAATCCCCTTCTCCTTGCTCTCCCTGCCTCCGCCTCTCCCTGCTTATCGAACCTCCATGCAAGTCACCAGAACTGTCATTCTTGTCAAGTCACTCCCTTGCTCAAAAACTTTCAGTCCTTCCCACCTGCCCGCACCTGCCCCCATTGCCTGAGCATCTGCACTCACCTTGCATTCCATGGTCTGACTGACAGTGGTGGGAGCTTACCTGGTCTCATCTCCCACTTCACCATCATTCCACGCACACTCTTGGGGGCCACTCACACTGCACCACCTCCTGTTCCCCAGTTCTCCCACCTCCCTTTGAAATACTCTTCCTCCTCATCTCTACCTGTCTGACTCTACCATTCTTTCAGGACAGCCCAAAGGCCACCTCCTCCATGAAGCCTTCTCAGACCACCTTCCAGAGGGCAGTGAACTCTCAGTCCTCTAAGCCTCCAGAGGTTTGGCATTGAAGATGTAAAAGGCATCCTTGTCTTGTCACCCCTTACCCACATTGTGAGCTCTTGGGGGCAAGGACCAGCCTCATTTTCCTCTCTTTCAAACCCTACCCCCTGCTGCTGCCTCTTCAGAGACAAAGACAAAGGCATCCCTTGGGGGAGGGAAGCTGTCTTGAAATCTCTTGGAGGCTCCTGACAGCTCAGTCCCTGAGAAGAAAACAGCCCAGAAGGCTGCGCTTCCAGGGAGGGGTTCTCACCAGAAGGCCCAGTGCTGGGCCGCAGCCAGGGAGTGTCTGCAGGAGCCCCGGGCTGTGTGGATGGGAGAAGGGGGGACTTGGCAGCACAGGGGGTGCTTCATGACCCGCCCTCATTCTCATTTCCTGATGTCTTTGTTCAGAATCCCTGGCCCTCCTCACCAGGCAAGGGGATGGGGGTGGGGACAACTCAGAGCAGGGGGTGGCGGGACATTGGGCTTCAGGAGGAGCCAGCTCCCTGCCTTCAAGGGGAAAGAGACCTGGGAAAAGGGAGGCGCCTAGGAGCCCTTTCCTTATAGTGCATCTCCAGGGCCCAGGGCAGCCCTTCAGCTCCTTGGGTCCGGTTCCCGTTCCTTCAGTCCACCCGCTCTGTCTGCCCTGCATCTCCAGCTTCTGCCTCTGGGCTTGCTCCTTCTCTTCAAACAGCCCCCAGCTCCCAAAGTCCTGCTCCCTGACCTCGCCCTGTCCTGCCCCCTTTCCTCCGGCTGCCCTCACTAAGAATGCCTCCCGGGGGAGGGGGTTCAAAAGCCCATGCCCTCCTCTTCCTGGGCACCCCAGCCTACGCACTGTTGGAGCCAATCCATCTCATCATTTTCTTCCATCTTCATCTTCCATGACTCTGAAATGTTGGAAGCTCAATCCGCGCAGTCCGAGGAAGAGCCCAGGGGTCTAATTCCATCTCTGCCCTTACTCACTGGTACCTTAGGGTAGGTCCCTTCCCCACTCAGTCTGTGTTTCCTCACCTCAAGTGGAGGGAACAGTCCCCACCTCACAGGGGCTGAAGTGCTAACCAAGAAGTGCTGAGCCAGGCCAGGCACAGAGGACACGCCCTGTATAAGGCGGCTGTCCTCAGGGTGCCCTGCCCTCCTTATTTGATGACTGTTACCTATTGTTATTATCATGGTTACTAGGTCCCCTCTTCTTAATTTAACAGCCACTGTCCTTTGGACTGGCTTGGGAGGAAGGCAGGATGATGCCCATGGAGGTGTGGAAGCAGACGGAGGAGGATGGAGCTGGATGGGGAGGAGGAGGGGCTCACGGAGCAGGGAACTCGGTCCAAAGACTGTCCATGGGCCGTGAGGACAGGACTCCCGGGAAAGAGAGCTGGTATGGGACAGGAAATGTACAGGATATGCCTAGGTTGGTGCCCAAGCGACTCCTTCTCAGGTCCCCTTGCAGCTGAAGGTGCTCTCATTCTAGGGGTTCTCTGGGTCTGACACCATGCGCTTCCTAGCACATTCCCCTTAACAGAGGCACCTCACTGATCTTGAACCAGAGCTCCCAGCAGAGCTGTACAACTATGTAATAGGTTTCCTCTGGAAGTAGTGAGCAGGTAGTGGTCAGAGAAGGTCTGCAAGTAGAGGCTGGCGGGAACTTGACAGGCAGGCACTAGAGGGAACTCAGGTATCTGATATGGTGATAGGGAGGATGGAATGATCTTTAAGTTTCATTCCTGCATTCTGCCCCAAGAGACTATTATCAAAATATCACTAATCAGACCTTGTAATAAAGATAAAACATAGAGACATTAACAAGTGTTAGACTTTCATCTATACCATGGAATACTACCCAGCAATAAAAGGGAATCAACTTTTTGTTATTGATACACGCAACAACTTGGATGCATCTCCAAGGAATTATGCTGAGCAGAGCAGGTACAAATGGGGGAGATAATTCCAAAAGATTCCATACTGTGATTCCATTTGTATAACATTTTTTCTGAAAGGACAAAATTTTAGAAATGGAGGACAGATAAAAGGTTGCTGGGGTGGGGGCAGTGTGCCAGAATACAAGTTGGTATAGTTATAAAAGGGTGTATTAGTTTCCTATTGCTGCTCTAATAAACTACCACAAATGGGCTGGCTTAAAACACATGAATTTATACTCTCACAGTGCTGCAAATCCAAAATCAGCTTCCCCAGGCTAAAGCCATGGTGTTGACAGGGTTGTGTTCCTTCTGGAGGCTCCAGGGAACAATCCATTTGTTTGCCTTTTCTAAAACTTCAGGAGGCTACCTGCATGCTTTCACACATGACCCCTTCCGTGTCACTTTAACGTCTCATACCCATCATCACATTTTCTATTTCTTTGACCTTCTTCTCCCTCTTAAAAGAGCTCTTGTAATCACATTTAGGGCCCACCTAGATAATCCAGGATAATCCCTCTGTCTCAAGAGCCTTAATCATATTCATAAAATCCCTTTGCCATATAAAGTCCCATGCACAGATTCCAAGGATAAGACTGTGGCTCTCTTTGGGGCAGAGGGGTGGTGATGGCATTATGTAGCATATCACAAGGCAGCACAAGGGGTCCTTGTGGTGTTGGATGCAAGGACCTACACAGGGCATAAAATTATATAGCACTGAACACACGCACAGACATAACTGAGTATGAGTGAAAACTGATAAAGTCTGAACAAGGTCTATAGGTTGTGTCAATGTCAATGTCCTAGTTGTGATAATATACTATTTTGCAAACTGGGCAAGGGGCAAAGGGCTCTCTCTGCATTACTTCAAACTGCGTGTGAATCAACAATTATTTCAATAACTATTTCAACAGAAGAGTGCTAGACGGAGGGTATGGCTGAAGCCAATTTGGTTATCTTCTCAGTGCCTCTTCCTTGGAAAATCCCAGTCCTGCTCACAGGCCATGTGTTATGGGGTGGGTTTACCCCCTTGGCTACAGGCGACTGGGCCAGGGGGGGCATCTGTCCCAAGCTGAGACAGTTAGAGCCCCTCCTTAGTTCTTTGGGACAATTTAGAATTGGGACACCAGAGAGAGTTCCCCTATGGATTTCTATAAACATTGCACTTTGAGCATCCTGTTCCACCACACAGAGGAGCCGGGGACGTATATTTGCAAGCAGAGCTGATCAGAGCCTCTGCATAGAGAAGCAGACAAAAGCTGGAGAAAGAGGGCACGCTGGGTTCCTGTCAGCTTCCGCTTCCTGTTTCTAGTCCTCCTGGGCTGTGGCCTGATCTAGCCCTTGGATTTAATGAGATTCCTTCTTTCCTTGTACAAAATCACTTCCCTCCCCTCTCCTATCCTCCAGCTAGCTAGAGGATTTTTATCCTTTGCAATCAGGAAGCCCAAACTACTAATAATGGCGCTTGCCAGGACTCTGAGCCCCACAGCCTGCTGGTCCCCACGTGGTGCCACGGGAGGTCCATGTGCCACCCCTCAGGATCCAGTGCAGGGGATACGAAAGGTCCTTTTTTTGTCTTGGACTTTAAACTCTACTCCCATCTGTTGCCCTCTCTACACAGCTCTTACCTATGTGTACAATGAAGGAGAGGGCCTGCCAGGAGAACCCTGTCAGCTTCTCCACACCGTGCACACAGCAGGCACTTGACAACATTCGTGAGACTGGGTAGAAGCCATCCTGAGACTCCTTCGTCCTGTGACAGAGGACAGTCTGAGAAGAGTGGGCAAGCCCAAGCACTGTCACATCCTAGAGAAAAGGAGAATGAGAAGAGGCCAAGTCAGCTACCCCAGGCAACCAGGAAACAATTTGCAAGATGGAATTCAACAAGCAATGCCAACAAGATCATAATGACCACATTTATGGGAGAATGTGGAGGCCCAAGCATGGGTTTTCATTATCGTGTGTACAAATGTGATCGTATCCACGCAGCCAGCCTCCTGCTCCAGGCGGCAGCTGTTGGCTGGTGCATGGTAATTTGATGTAAATTGCCCCCAAATATGGTAATTTTCTCCTCTGCCAGGGGATTTTGAAGTCACAAACCTGAAGATGTTGGCAGCAGATGTTTTCTTACTTCTCTGCAGGCTGCTGGTTTTGTGAAAAAGGGCCAGCAGACCCAGAGACAGTGCTTACCTTTGTTAGCTCCTACACGCATGCTGCGTGACCCAGAAGAGCCACTTTACCTCCCTGACCCTTGGTTTTCTCATCTGTAGAATAGGCATATCTGCCAGGGTTGCTTTGAGGATTGGAAAAGATATACTCAGAGCACCTACTACAGTGCATGTATTAATAGTATTCTTTTGGACCTCAAAGGTACCATCATGGGGGTTGGGCAGTCAGTGCCGAGGGTTGTCCCCTGGTCCTCAGTAGTGAGTTCCCCCAGGCAAGAACAATGAGAACAACATGATTAAAGTAAAAGTGATAGCACTTTGGGGAAATGTCTGACTGAGGCCAGACTAAGGGTTAATATCTTTACAGTCTAAGAGCTCATTGGAATTTGTAAGAAAAACATCAATACTCCAGTATGCAAATGAACAAAGGGTACAAACAGGCCATTCCCGCCAGAGAAAGACAAATTGCAATCAAAGCCAAGGAAAGATGTCTTTTCCTCCTTTTTCTTCTCTTCTTTAATCAATAGTAAAAGACATCAAAACAACTTCAAGATGGTATTCTCATAAAATAGGGAAAATATTAAAAAGAGGATACCTGATCCAGGTTAAGTTTCTAGGGAAAGCGCAGCAGCCAGCTGTTGAGGCGGCACCCTGCACTGGCGTGGACTCTTTGTAAAGCAATCCAACAGTGTGTACCAAAAGTTAAGTCAAGACAAATGATCCAGGAATCTCACTAATGTGTATTCCTCTTGAGGAAATTACTCAGTAGAAGTAAAAAGGCAAATGAACAGAGACGCTATGAAAAAAAATGTTAAAAAGCAGGGTTTGCATCCATTAATGGTAGATGGCGAGTCAAGCCGTGATGCTTCCACATGACGTACTCAGAAGTGCTTCAAAGGGTAATGATGTTTTGAAGAGTGGGCGTACCATGTGCAATAATGTTTGTGGCATATTTTTAATTAAAAAAAAAGAACAAAAAGCTATTTACAGCATGATTGAAACTATATGCACATGTGCCTGTGTGAGGCGAGGGCTGCCTTCATACAAAGGAGCAGCCATGGAGAGAAGCAGGGTGTTAGCACAAAAGGAGACTGCCTTGCAGCATGAAATTTCCGTCTCTTGGTCACAAGAGGTTGTCCCAGAGCAGTGGCAGTGTATGGGCTTTGATGCCCCTGAAGAGCAGTCCTGGGGTAAGGGGAGAAACTCTTTGGGGAGGTCTGCCAGTAGCTCAGGTCTGGGAAGAACCTTTGTGTGGTGAGAGCTTTTAGCAGTGGCCTGGGCTGGCTCCTGAGGCAGTGAGCTTGCAGGGGCTGGAGGTGTGGGAGCCAAGGCTGGACTAGAGACAAGTTCAGGTGGGCAACTGGATTAAACATCGCTAGGATGGTTAAACGATCCTAATCACATGCCCACCCATACTGGCACATCTGGCCAAATACACTCCAAAGTGCAACAGGGCCAACCTGTTTGTTCATGGAACATAGGGAAGGACAGGGAGGGAAAGAAGGAAGAGGAGGTTGGGGGGTCAGGGAGGGAGGAAGGCAAGGCCTGTCACATGCTAAGCAGGGATCTAATCCCTTTGTAAACACTGTCAGAAACTTGTCTTCCTAATTGAAAAGCCCATGCGGCTGCTTAATCCAGTCCATGTTAATGAGACCAAAACACATTACAGCAGATAGTGACTCCAGTCATCACAGTGCTGAGGCTGAGGACACCAGAAGGAATATGTTGACAAAAGGGAGACCGGGTCAGCCTCTGTCCCTATGGACATCATCTTGCTATTCCTTTGCTCAAACCATCCCTGGGCAAGACTTGGTCGTACACCAAGGGGCTGCAGGATTTTCATGGGAAAAGTACCCCTGAATCCCCTGGATCATTGTCCCCCTTAAATGAAGAAAGTGGCCTTAAAAATAAAGGCCTTGATAAAAACATTTACTCAGACAAGTACAGCAAAGTACAAATCTGTTCATGGGACCTGTTCTTTTCTTTTTTTCTTTCTTTCTTTTTCCTTTGGCCTGTTTAATGACTGAAGAAATCATTACCAAGCCAAAGTTGGGCCATTTGGGAGCCTGGGGGTGAGGCTCTGCTCAACCAATTCTTACCTACTGCTTGTGACATTTAACCCCTCCTACAAAAGGTTAATGCTCTTATCTTCAGGCTTGCTCTCAGCAAATGGTCTCATCATATTTTCAATTAATTAGTGAGACACTTAAATGCTGTGGCAGTGGGCCTAGACCTTGGGTCACACACAGACCTTGTTTTGGCCTTGCTATCCCTCACCTGGGTCTCAGGACAACTGTGCATCGATTTCCCTGCCCCAACTTCACCGTCCCCAAGCAATCCTCCACACAGGCTACTCTAATTTACAGTTCTGATCCTGTCTTGCTCCTGCTTAAAGATCTTCCATGTTCCCCACTGCCTAGCATCAGCTCTTGGTGCCATACCTCTAATCAGCACTGTCCCAAATTCTTATTACTCTCACACACCCTATACTCTAGCCCTTGACCTGCTGAGAGCAGGTGACCTAACTCACAGGGCTGGACTCGAACCACGATTCCTACACCAATACACTTCACATTTGGTAGAACATGTAGTCATCTGTCTAAAGAATTTTTTACAGTGAATACTAGCCCTATTACACTGCACAGCACTCCAAAGTTTACAAATCCTGGCACGTATATTATCTCATTTAACCCACATTGCAACTCTGTGAGGTCAATATTATTATGCCTGTTCTACAGGTGAGGAGTCAGAAGCTCAACTGAGGTGGCTCAGAGGCTGGAGGCCAACAGTCCACAGTCTCAAGTACTATTTCTCCTATCTTACAAAAGGGGAAACTGAGGCTCAGAGGAATCAAGGAACTTGCCTGTATCACAAAGGTTAGTGGGGGTGGGAATGGAGAGACCCAAATCCATCTGGCTCAGAGTCTAGTTCTCTCTCACAACCCGGCTGCCTTTCCAAGGCAGCAATAAAGAGGCCAAGCTGAGGTTACCCTGTGACCTTGGCAGCCATTCATCACTGGGTCCAGGAACAGAGTCTTATGGATCTTTATTTAGAATGTGACGGGAAGTGGACACTTAACCAGGCAACAGCTGTCGTGTGAATTGAGAGACTCAAATGTCCTTGAGAAATATTCTCCCCTGGGGGTGACTTCCAGCCCTTTCTGTGCCCTGATCTGAGCTGACTCATTAGAAATCCATGTTCTTCCCTGAACCTGGTGGCAAAGAGCCTTAAACCTGAAGCAGCCACCAAATTCTAACTCTCATGTAGTTGCGCGAGCCCTTGACTAGTGAACAAGGTGCTGCACACTTTAAGTTGTATTTACAGCTTGCTTTGAAATCCTGGGAAAACACAGCAAGAAGGCACCAGTTATTTTCTTATTTGCTCATTCATTCATTCATTCATTCATTCCACAACCTTTCTTGAGAATGTACACCATGGCAGGTGCCAGGCATTCCCAGTATGTGAGATGAGGCCCTCACCCTCAGGGTCTTTGGTCCAGTGGGGAGGTAGATTAGTACACATATAAGTAGGAGGCTTTCTTAGTCTACTCCTGCCTTTACCACATGAAGGAGCTGAGGGCAGGAGGCCCTCCTCTGCATTCAAAGAAGATATTTGCACAATTTTGCATTTGAGCCAGAGACCTCACAATGGCATTTTTTTCAGGAGGCTGAAAGGGTTGAAATTTCTGTTTTCCCCAAGGCAAGCTATAAGAGCTTTCCTTTGACAAGATAGTAAAACATCCGTGTTTACAAGAGAGATAAGGAGGAATCTGGCAGCTGTGGGCCTCTGAGGCTGCCTTATGAAGGTGTTGCCTCTAAAGATCCAGTCTGAGATGGAGACATCCAGAGGCAGGCAGCCTGAGCCTGGCTCTGAGCTGTGGGGCAGGTTTCTTCCTTAAGTCTGTCATCTTGGCGGGGGCTGCAGACCCTGGCACCCGACCAGGTCTGGACATGCTGTCCACCAAGGTTGTTTGATGGGTGGATTTCATCTCATCTCTGCCCTTTTCCGTCCAGCACTTGGCTCACAGAGATCAGAACATTTCTTAATCCTGCTGTTCCCCACCTCCTAGGTCATATTAAGCTCCTTATCCTCACAGCCAAGGCCCTTTACTCCAGCTCACCAGGCCAGCCTTCTCTCCATCCTCAAACACTCGAGCATTCCATGCTGAACTCAGATCACAGTTCTAGTTCCCAAACATTTGCCTTCTTTCCTCCAGGCCTTTGTTCATCTGGATGGCAGGCCCTTCCCCACCCCTTTGCTGCCTGTCCTTTAAGATCCCTCCTCCTCCTTGCTGGATGGTAAGATTGGTGCCCTGTTTGGGCATTCTCCACTTGGCTAGGTGTTGAGGCTGTCCTGGAGGTAGAATGTTCTGAATGTTTCCTCTGTACACCACTGGTCAGAATAAAATGAACAAGGAGATACTTGGAAAAAGTATCAGGCACAGGCACACCGTCTGTTAGGTAACTAGTGAGAGTGCAGGTAGGCATTTTGCTCTTCCCAAGGAGAACCCCCTGAATCCACCCTGTGCCTGGGTGGCTGCAGAAGGAAGCACACACAGCTCCTCTGTGGTGGATGCCACACGCCTCTCTTCCACAGAGGCCTTACTTGGCATAAAATCTTAACTCTATGGGTCTTTCTCTGGGTGGCTGTAGGTGAGACACTTGTACCCTTGTAGCCTCAGTTTCCCCATCTATAAACAGGCTATGGAAGTGCTTTGTAGACTGTGAAGTGAAGCAAGCCCACCAGACGGTCTCAGGTACCCAGCAGCCCCTGAGTTCTCTCCCACAGTGTTTGGCCAGGGAGACTTTCTGTCGGGGCAGGCACCCCACAAGTCTTACTCGGAGTCATCAGGAGTAATCCCACTGGGAAGATGCCAGCTGAACTCCTCCCAGGGCCTGGGTCCACAGAGCCAGGAAGGGCATCCACTGTCCTCAGGAACCCTGTGCGCTTCACGACTGATTACAGGAAGGGTCCGTAGGTTCAGGGCAGGGCAGAGCCTGGGGGTCAGGACCAGGGACTCTGGTAGCAGGAATGGAAGCTGGAGAGAGTGGCTCATTCATTCCCAATCTTCTGGGTGGTGATATGTGACACAGCGAGATAAAAGGAGGGGCAGAGGCCAGGGACACAGGACATCTGGGATCTAGGCCCAACTCTGCCCCTGGTTCACCATGTGCTTTGGGGCAAGTCTCTTCTCTTTTCTGGGCCTCGGTGTTCTCACTTGCAGAGTAAGAACTAGGTGGTCTCTAGGTCCCCCTCCAGCTATGACATTCTGTGGGTCAACAAGAAATCTACCCTAGTAAACAGTCTGCTCCACAATATCAAGAAGCCAAAGCAGATTGTTCTGTATTCATTTGGAAACTCATTCCCTGAATCAGTCTCTTCTCCCCCAGATGCTTGCTGTTGCCTTTCCAGATTTCTGTATCAGAACCACCAGCTCCAGGTATCTCTGCATTTGATGCAATTTCACATTAAGCTAGAGAAATATTTTCTCCCAGACCACAGCCAAATGGCGCCATCTGCAAAATGAAGCTGAAAATAAAGCAGCAGAGAGACTGCTGTGTTGTGAGTGAAGAAGAGGTCAGAAACAACCCCTCAGCCCTGGCAGGCAGAGATGATACTGGAATGCCAGACTTTGACCACGGGAGGGTCAGAGGGAGTACTTATCCCATTTTAGAGGTGAGGAAAGAAAGACTCAGAGAGGTAAAGTCACCCACCCAAGGTCACACAGCTAGTAGCCAAATCAAGCTTCAAAATGTAATCTGTTTAGCTTTCCACTGCACTACACAACCTCCTTCCTGCTGGCACTGATCTGTTTATAAGCATGTCCCCATTAGTGGAGTGTCCCTTCAAGGACAAGAGCTGCCTAGACTCAGCTCTTATCACAGGGCTCACAGCATGTTTTCTGAAGCTCAGTAAATGTTGGCAGAATTGAATTGAATTGAACTGAATTTCCACTAGAGCCCATCTGACGCTTAAAACTGATGGACAGGTGATCTCCTGTTAGGGCTGTGGTGTGTATCATCTCTGCAATGGCTCCTGGGGAATAGGGCAGGCAGACAAAGTGGTTCAGTCCCAGCGTGGGGTACAAGGTCAGACTCTTAGAAGGAATTAATAATATCCAAGGAATTCCTCTGGAACAGTAGGGGGGAATAAAGATTCTTCAAAGAAGGCCTAATAGCAAATTTTCTGGATTTTCCAGCTAATTTGAAGGTACCTACTTGGAACATTTTCTTGTCAGAAAAGATTTTAAAATACATTCATTCAGTGTGACATGATAATTGGGCCAGCCTGCCTGATGAATGCCTTTTATCTATTCTTGAGCTATTGTTCATGGAATAGAGCTGATGGGCTGGAACGGGCACTTTGTTAAATGCACAAACAGAGCTACTTGCAATGATTCTCGTTACAGGATGCAGTGGGGTCTCAGAAAGGTGCTTTGCGGGCTTGTAATGGTAAGGTAATAGAGAAGGAAGGAACTTTTGAGACTAGAGAAGACAATTTCCTTAGTGTACAACTAGGGAGACCAAGGCCCGGGGAGGGACAGGACCTGCCAGTGTCATACAACAAGGAAGTGGCAGAGGCAGGACTTAGCCCTAGGTGTCCTGACCCAAAGCCTAGTCTCTCTCCCCTGCCTATAAGGCTTCTGTGGAGAAGGACACAGCAGTGGTCAGCGCATGTCCACACAAAATCACTCACGCCCCTGCTTGATCCTTTGCCCTTTGCTTGGAGAACACTCACCTGTTTCATGCCAGGGCTTGGCAGCCAGAGCAGGATGCATATCTGACAGCTGACTTTTCTCAGCTATTCCATGCTATTATTGAATCAGCTATTTTCTTAGGCCCTTTTCCCTTTCTCCTTCTTTTATCTTTTCTTTTAATGCCTTTGTCTTATCGAAGACAAATTGCCAGGCCTTACCATCTGATAATCATTTGCAAAGGTTCCATGTTCCTTTTTCACCCTTTCTGAGGAAGGAGGACTTGTTTGGACTTAGTATTTATCTTAACATAATATTTTGGCTTATCTTGTTTTTTCTGTTGAAAATTCCTGCAGTAGTTTTTTAAAACCAGTATCTGTTTTAGTGTGTCTCAGAGCCTTCCACATGTTATTAAACAGTTTGCAAAACTGTGGCTTGGGTTTCTGCTTTGTCAGAACAGGGCTACTGTTTTTCTGTTTAAAAACTTAATGTGTTACCTGAACTGCCTTTCATTAACATTTAATGAATAAAACAGTTCTGTCAGGATTATAAGGTTGACATTTCCATTGTTTTCCTTAGAAAACACCATAATGTTCATCATCTCTCAAGGGACTTTATTTTCCACTAAAGCAAGATAACAAAAGCCCAGGATAGGTGTGCATGCATGTGCACATGTGTTGTTTAGGAGTATATGTGTGTCTGTTTTCATGCTTACATCTATGTGTCTGAATGTGTATTTATGGCACTGTACATGTGACTATTTGTCTGCCAAAGTGTAACTGGTAATGTGTATGTCTAGGTGGATGGTGTGTGTATATGTCTAGATAAATCTGTGTGGATCTGGATGTATGTGGATGTGTACATCATGTGTCTCTGTGTGTTTTATGGCCATGTGACTATGTTCACACGAATATATTTTCATGCACATACGCTGGTGTGTACACACACACCTATCCATGTGTACGAGTGGGTGCTATGTGTGTGATTATCTGTGGGTTTGTTGTGTCCATGTGTCTAATTGTAAGCATTTGTGTGGGGATGTCTTTGTCCATGTTTCTCTACTTGAGCGTTTGCAGGAGAGGATGCCCAAATTTCCGTTCAGTTTCCTATACACACGTACACAGTACCCTCTAGTGGACATCAAAAGAAAGGACCCCAAGGACCCCCTCCCCACAAGAAAGCAGTATCTAAATCACTTCCAATTCCAGACTGGTCCCTGGCTACATACAGGGCAGTTTCTGGGTTGGCCTTTGAGAGGGCCGGAGAGGGCCAACACCCACTTAACAGGGTACTCTGTGTAGGGTCCAGCACACAGGCAGTTGCTCCATAGTGGGGCAAAAGGACCAATCCTCTAGCTTGGGGTCATGAGTTTCTGCTTGGGGATCAGTGGGCCAGGAGGAAGGAGGCCTGTGCGCAATCGGATTATGGTAGGGAGAAACCTTACTCAGAGTTTTCACATTTGCTGGGCCCTGTGTTCTCTATTGCCCTAGTCAGGCCCAATTATAAGAGTATGTTCAGCAACATGCCCTTCATGTACCAACACCAAGTCCCCATGGTCTGGGAACTAGGGTCCCTGCACCCAAGATGCAGTGAGTTTCTTCTTGCCGTTGGAAAAAATTACAACAAACTTAGTGGCTTAAGTTCAGAAGACTAAAATGGGTGAGCAGGGCCACGTTCCTTTGAAGGCTCTAGAGGAGAATGTTTCCTTGCCTTTTCCAGCCTGCAGAGGCTGCCTGTATTCCTGGCTTGTGACCCCACATCACTCCAACATCTGCTTCTGTTGTCAGGTCTCTGTCCCTTAGTGGGACTCTCCTGCCTCCCTCTTTGCCAGACCCTTGTGATTACATCGGGCCCACCTAGATGGTCCAGGATAATCTTCCCAAGATCTTTAATTCAATCACATCTGCAAAGTCCCTTTGGCTGTGTAAGGTAACATTCAGAGGTTCTGGGCATCAGGACATGGATGTCTTTGGGAGCCCATTATTTGGGCTCCTACAGATGACCACCCAAAATCCTTCATCTTCCTGTAAAGGTCAGGACAGACAGGACTTGAGCACACAGTTACCATTTATGGAATGCTTTCCCTGTGTCTAACGTGCACTAAACTCTTTATGGACATCTGATTTGATCCTCCCGACATTACTGTGATGTGGGCACTGTTATTATATTGTAACTGAGGCCTAACAAAACTAAATAACTTGTCCAAAGTCACACAGTTGGAAGTGGTGAGGACAGATTTTGAACAGATTGTTCAACTTCAAGACCTGTTCTTTTCCATTAAAAGATATTAAGAGGGTCAAGCTTCCATTTTATAAATGAGAAAGCTGAAAGCTAGAGGCAGGGAATTTGATAATAATTTGACATAAATCAATGCCTTAAGAAAAATGTGTATATATGTCCTTTTAAGGACAGCTGCCATAGATGAACTAAGCAGTCATGAGCGATCTGGGGTATAAAGATTTTTTTAAAGACATTTATATTGAGGAATAATTTACATATAGTCAAATTCACCCTAAAATGGGTGTACCTAAGATGGAGTGCAGTTCTATGAATTTTGACAGACGTATATAGTCTTATTACCACTACCACAAACAAGAAATAGCATATTTCTGTGACGCTCAAATATTACTTTATGCCTCGCTGTAGTCAAACCCCTCCTCCCTCCCAGCCCCTACAACCACGGATGTATTTTATGTCCCTTCAGTTTTTTGCCTTTTCCAGAATGCCATATATGGAAACTTTTTATTCCCTTCTTAGTGAAGTATTATTTACATTTAGCAAAATGTATGCTTTTTGGTATAGAGTTCTCTGAGCTGCAACAAAAACACACACGGCCATGTAACAACCATCACAATCAAAACACAGACCTCTTATACAACACGGCCGCCCCACATCCTCCTGCACTCTGCTCCTGTAGTCACCCTTTATGCCCGTGCTGACCCGTTCTCTGGTCTTTCTTTTCTCCCATCAATGACTTGTTTTCTGTTCCTATAGTTCTGTCTTTTCCAGAATGTCATATATTTAGAACCATACAGGGTGTAGTCTTCGAGTGTATCTTCCTTCACTGACCATATCCATGTGAGATTCATCCATGTTGTGTGTATCTGTAGTCCTCTTGATTGCTGAGCAGTGTCCCCTCGTATGAGTGTACCACAGTTTGTTTATCCATTTACCAGTGGGAAACATTTAGCTTATTTCCCACTGTGGAAATTATGAAGTATCCTTCATATGTTTTGCTGGATTTGCTTTGATAATATTTCATTTGAACTTTATGCATTTATATTCATGAGGAATACTGGACTGTAGTTTTTTCATTTTTTGGAATGTCCTTGCATGCTTTTTGTATCAGGGAAATGTTGGCCCTATAAAATGACTGGGAAGTGTTTTCTCTACTTCTGTTTTCTCTAAGAGTTTGCATGGAATTGGTATAATTTCTTCCTTAAATCCCTTGCTATTAGAATTCACCAGTGAAGTCATCTGAATCTGGAGTTTCTTTTGTTAGAAGGTTTTCAATCTTGAATTTAATTTGTTTAATAGATACAGGGCTCTTCTTGTTACCTATTCCAAGGACTTTGCCCATTTCATCTGAGTTATTAAATGTATTACTATAAAGCTGAGGAGAAGTCAGTGCTGAAATAACCAAACACATGAGCGAATGACTTATCTAAGGAGAATGTAGAGACCAAAGAACAGAAATTCTGGGTTGAGAAATAATCTGAAATTCATGAAAAATGCGATACTTTTTTTGAAATGAGTCAGTTATTTTAAAAGTACAATTATGCACCAAGATGTCAAGCAAAGTCTTATAAAAAATTGGAAGCCATATAAAGGTCAAAGGAAGTTAATATGGTATCTCCACTTGATAGAATATATATTCTGTATCATTTAAACACTGTGAAAAACATACATAACAAAGTCCAGAAAGAAACACACCAAAATGTTAATAGTTATTTGTTGAGTTTTGAGTCTATGGAGTCCTTTTTCCTTCTTTTCTGTATTCTGTGTATTTGCTATATGAAATTTTTTAATGGGATAAAAACTGTTAAGAAAAACCAGCATTTCTTCCCACCTCTAGTTGGGCATAACTAGAATTCCTATCAAACTCAGGACCTGACACATAGAAGCCCCTCAATAAATGTAGTAAAGGACCCATACGTGAGATCCGAAGGCCCCTCTCACCTGGGGCCTCGGCTGTTGCCAGCACTGCTGCTTCCTCAGCTACTGCCACCAGGCAGGGCCCAGGACCCAGCCCCGGCTGCCCTCTTGGGTCCTGGAGCATCCTGGACCCCGTCCTCCTCAGGTATAATGTGTGTGCAACATCAAGTGGCCAGGCTGACAGCTTGGCATGTCCACTGCCTACCATCACCGTGGAGCTGAGCCTATGCATGCATGCCCTCCACCAAGCATATCTCATCTGCTCACATGCACACTTCATTGTCTCATTAGACATCACTTACAAAACACACATTCACAGGTAAAATTATCAGGCATTTCAAGATGATGACAGCAGAACATAAAACCAAATGCTTTGGCAACTGCACAGGTCATATACCCCTAAAACCAGCCTAGTGGAAGCATGGGGCAGCAGAGGCTTGACATGAAGTAGTGTCCCTTAGAAGACAGGGTAGGTGACAAAGCAGCCCTGATAGTTGATGTTTCTAGAATATACATACCTAAATATCCACATTACAATTACAACTATGTAATTATATTTGTTGTGGAAAGTAACAGTAAACAAAACACCATAAGGACAGAGAACATTTCTTGTTTTTTTTTTATAGCTGTATCCCCAGAGCCTGACCTAGTGTCTGGCACTTAGTAGGTAACCAATGAATAATTTATTAAATATAAAGACATATATTTCTATCCTTACTCTTTCACAGTAGCTTGATAACTCCTATACATCCTTCAAGATCCTATTCAAAATGCCCCCTCCTCTAGGAAGCCTTCTGTGACCCTTCCAGAGTTAGTGTTTCCTCCTGTGATTTACTGTGCCCTGTGCAGCCCTCTATATTAGCCCCAGTTCAAAGCATGAAGTAAAAGACAGGACGTTACATGAATCCTCAGAGTTTGACTTAGTTTCAAATTTTTCTGCTTAGAAATTTTGTCTCTACCAAAAATCCTAACTCCATCAATTAAGACAAAACAAAATATTCTATAGCATTTTTTAAGAAGGAAGGTATTTATTTTGTCTTTTAATCATCCTTTCCTTCTTTTTTGCTGAATGCTTTCATTTTAGTCCTAAAATGTTTCTGCTTTTTTAAAAATTAAGGTATCATTGACATACACTCTTATGAAGGTTTCATATGAAAAAATAATGTGGTTACTACATTCACCTATATTATTGAGCTCCCCCCACCATACCCCAATACAGTCACTGTCCATCAGTGTAGCAAGATGCCACAGATTCACTGTGCCTTCTCTGTGCTACACTGTCTTCCCCATGATCCCCCACACACCATGTGCACTAATCATAATACCCCTCAATCCCCTTCTCCCTCCCTCCCCACCCCTCTCCTTTGGTAACTGCCAGTCCCTTCTTGGAGTCTGTGAGTCCTCTGCTTCTTTTTTTTAATGAACTTTTTATTTTGGAATAAATTTAGAAATTAGAGAAAAGTTGCATAGGTAGTATAGAGTTTGCAAATATACCTCACCCTGTTTTCACCATTGTTAACATTTTATATTACCACAGTATACATGTCAAAACAAAGAAAACTGACATGGGTGATGTATACTTAAGTAAGCTCCAGACTTTATTTGGATCTCACCAGTTTCTCCATTAGTGTCCTCTTTCTGCCCCTTGATCCAGCAGGGCAACAGGCTGCATCTAGTTGTCATGCCTCCTCATGGTCTCCTCCGGGCTGTGGCAGTTTCTCAGTCTCTCCTTGTTTTTCATAACCCTGACAGGGTGGAGGAGCCCCGGCTGGCCATCCTACATAATGCCCTCCAGTTTGGGTTTGTCTAATGTTTTTTCTCATGCTTGGGCTAGGATTGTAGTTTATGGACAGAATACCACAGAGGTGAGGTGCTCCTCTTGTTCCATCATGCCAGGTGACACCTGACATCACTGGTGAGGTTCTCCTTGGTCACCTGGTTGAGGTGTATCTGCTGGAAAGGTACTGTCTTTCCCATTCCTCTCTAGTCTTTAGAAGCAAAGATAGGATCTAGAATCCTATCTCATGTGCCCCAGAACATATCACCATATTATAATTGTCCTTTCAAAGAAAAATTCAGTGAACTATGATCACTTTAAATACATTTAACATCAAGCTTTTAAAGGAAATTTACCTGTTAGACCCAGTGACCTGAGAATTACTATAAATGTGCTAGGCTATGTTATTCTGATGACAAAATAGCATCAATTATGAACAGGTAGGATGGCCCTAACACTCTGCCTGCTCATGGCCCCAGCCCTGCCCTGGCCCCCTGTGACAAATGACAGTCATTCCCAGGCTCCTGCTCTGCCCCAAATGTTATCCTGGGCTCTGTGGCTTGGACCCTGGACTTGACCTGCTCCAACCCCTTTCTTGTTCAGTAGGGGAAACTGAAGACTAGAGAGGGAGAGGGTTTCCCTGAAGTCACACAGTCCTTGAGTAGCAGAACCATGGCTGGAACTTGAGTCTCTTGCTTCCCCAGTTTCATAGTAATGCTAGTAATAATCTATACCCTCCTTCACCAAATCCCTGCTCAGCCAGGAAGGATTCTCTGGTTTTCTGCATGACTTTCAGTCCTTGTCTCAGTGTCTGAGTTCCTATTGCATAATCAAGCCTGGGTCTAGCATGGGTGTTCCAGATGAGAATAATAACACCTCCACACGATGCTCAAGGGGATCCTGGTAGGGTGGTGACAATTCCATTGATGGCTTAGTACATGCTTGGCTCAGAATAGATGTGAATAACTGTTGGATGAATGGATTCACAAAACACTTAAATTCACAAGCCTGTGCCATCTGGTTAAGGCCCATTACTCACCTTGATGGAAGCATATTCCAGTCCTTGAGAATGTATATCAGTATATCAGTCTCAACTTTTACACTACCTTGTGTGATTCGTTTGACTAGTGACCTACTAATGGTCCCTCCCCTAAAAGAATCTACACTCTGAGAGAGCAGGGACCATGTCAGTCTTGCTCACCAGTGGGATCGCAGCATTTAGCATAGATAGTAAGCACCTAATAGATAGTTGAAGGATGCCTGAGTGAGTGAGTGAGTGAGTGAGTGAGTGAGTGAGTGAGTGAGTGAATGAATGAACAAGATCCCAGGCACAGAGAAGACTGGGCTGTTACACACACACAGCCAAGACTTCTCACAGTCCAGATGCAGCTTTCCACACTTCTCACCAGCTGCCAGGCCATCACATCAGATACAGGTTTTCAAATACAAGCAAGAAGTTGAATGCTTGAAGCTAAATAAAGCAGTGGGCTGAGCCAACTGGCCTTGAAGAAAGCTGCTTCCCACTCACCCCACCTGGCACCCAGGAGCCCACAGTCAGGACTGTCTTGCAGTCAACCCTCAGCTTCCAAAATCTGCACCGTCAAGGAATGTAGGGCTAGGGGCTTCTGGGAGGGAGACCACCTACAACCTCTCTGCTACATGGCCACATCAGACCTTGCCTTCCTGCCTGTGTCCACCCTGCTCAGGCCAACACACTCAGATCCTGGGGCAGAGGTGGGAGCAGAAGAAAGGAGGCCCCCTGGGCGCCCCCAGGGAGCACCTCACCTGTGCTAGCTTGCTTGCGGTTCATTGCCAATCAGAGGCAGGGAATGTTACAGCCTTTAACAGATGTGGAAACCAAGGTTCAGAGAGGTCACTAAATTGCCAAGGCCACAAAGCCCATCAGTGACTCTGATCTGACCTCAGCTCTGTCTGATCCCAGAGCCCAAAGTCTTGCTTCAGGCTGTGGAGAAGAGGGTCCTGGTCACAAACTCTATTTTCCTCACTACTGAACTAGTTCCCTTTTCTTCTTCTCTTCACATAAAACACTACCAGGATGATTCACTCGTTTGCTTGTTTTTTATTGTTTTTAAGGCCAATAATATAAGTAATGGGGGTGGGGGTGGGAGCTGTCAGCCATTCACTCCCTGGTGTGAATTAGCTTGGTCCATTTGCTTTCCTTCTGATTCTGACCTCCAGCTAGGTCTCCCTTGAATGGAGCAGGTAGAGATGTTAAAGAAGAGTCAGGGTCACTTAAGAGCCTTCACTGTAGTTAATGTCAAATTGGGAAACTAATGTCAAGAGCAAGGAAGAGAAATGCCCAGAAGCTGGGTTAGCAAAGCAGACAGAGCAAGACCTTGGTTCAGGAATTGGAAAGGTGATTCCTGACACCACGGTAAGCTCTTCTCACCCAGGCCCCCTGGTGAAGGTGAAGGTAAAGGCAAGGGTAAAAGTGGTGGGGGTGGAGGTGGAAGGAAAGATAGAGGCTTTCAGAAAGAGAGCCATTCTGAGATACCACAGGCCACCTGGGATACAATTGCCTGTCCCAGTAAACGGGGCCCCAGATACTGCCACAGTCCCCAGCACCCACGGACGTATCTAAAGACCCTGGTTTAGGCAGACAGAGCAATCTGATCCCACAGCAGGCAACAGCCTAGTATCTTAGAAAGTTCATATTCTCTATCTGGTTTCCAACTTCTGTTCCACAATTTACAAAGCTTGTGGTCTTCTATGAGCCTCAGTGTCCTCTTCTGTAAAATGATTGTTTCCTTTTGAGGAAAGACTAGTTCATGTCTATAAAGCATGTAGTATACCTAGTACATGGTTGGCTTTCATGCAAAGAGGACAACAGTCTTTTGTTAGGACTGGAAATGGACCTCTTACTTGGTCCTCACTGTGATCCTACCAGGTTCTGGCTTGAAAATTCTCACTGGTCTTCACAACCCAGCAGAAATCCTTCCCAGGCAGTGCATGGAGTCCAGACCCAGGATCCCCAGGAAACCTGGGTTCAGTTCCTACTTCTTTCACAGACATGCTGTGTGACCATGGCCTCCCGCCTTTGTCTTTCTGGGCCCCAGATCTTCTACCTGGCATTGAGGTTAATAATCTTCAAGGGCTTAATTTCATTTATTCCTTATGCCTACCTGAGGCAATAAGCATTACTGATATTCCCTTTCCACAGATGTGGAAATTGAAGCACAGAGAGGTTAAGTGAAGTGCCTACGGTTATTTATTCATCTACTGAGAGGTAGGGTAGGGATTCAGTTCCAGGTCTGTCCAACTTCAGAGTCATTCTGTAGGCCCTTAGAGCAGAGGTGATAAAGCGGAGAGTGGGCATGCTGGCCTCCAGATAGGCTGGCCAGTCTGTGACAAATTTGAGGAGAAGGCAAAGGACTGAAAGCTGGAAGGAGGTGGGAAATTCTTCTTTATCAAGGCAGCTGCAAGGACAGGAGTTGGTGAGGGTTGGAGGCAGTGGGGGAAATGGGCCAGAGCCAAGACTGTGGCCAGGGGCAGGGAGCAGAGAGGCCTGGAAAGTTTTGGGATATTTATGGGCACAGAAAGGAGCTCTGGTCTGAAGTTTGAACTCCTGCATGGAAGAGAACTTGAGTTGGGGCAGGGTCTGACATAAGGTTGTAAGTCTGATGGTCGCATGATCCTTGTATATTTATAGCCCTATTTCTCATCATTGCATGATCTGCAGACATGTATCAGTAAGTCCTCACAGTGATCTGGGGAGGGAAATAGGGAAGTGAGGCCTGTCTTCCAAGCTCTGTGGGGCAGGTATTGGGTGGGAGTGGAGGAATAAGAGACTTGAGCCATTTGCTACAGCCAACCTCAGGCTCTCCAGCTAGAGTTGTAGGGGTGCGTCTTGTCTAGTGCTCAGCTGCTCTGTTGCTTGAATTCTCTCCACCAGAGAGGTTGAAAGCAGGCAGCCACCAGTCAAATTTGTACTTTGTTTGGCCTGCAAAGGGTGTTTAAAAATTTGTAGTTAGTATTTAAAAACAGGGAGATGTGGAACACCTAGGGTTCTCATCCACAGCTGCTGGGTGTGGGTACTGCCTCTTTGAAAAACTGCTTGATATTATCTCCTAAAAGCTGAGCACACACATGCATGTCCAGTGACCCGGCAATTCCACTCCTAAGTATACATCCAACAGAAATGTGAGCACATGGGCACCAAAAGTCATGTATAAAAATGTTGAAAGCTGGATGACTTTAACAGACCCAAATTGAAAACAGCCCAAAGGCTCATCAACAGTAGAGTGGATAAACACATTGTGGTATATTAACACAAAGGAATGCTATACAATGAGGATGAAACAGCTGCATGAATGACGGGCCAGAGGATAGCCAGTCCCTTCCAAACTCTGCCTCCAGCCGCATGTCAGTGAAGCTCCAGAAACAAGCCATGTGCCTTGTCCCTGCCAATTCCCATTTTTAGACATCAGATCATTCTAAGTTATCCTCTCTTTGCTTTTTTTCATATTAAAACATGGTAATGCAGAAGATAATGGTGAAAATACACTGAACATTTATAAAAGATAAAAATGAATCACTACACACTTCCGGAAAATGGACAAAAGTGCTTCAAGTTACCTCAAAGTTTGCAAAATGCCCCATTAGAGTAACTAAAAATGACCAATACTAGAATTGGTAGAAGCTGAGAATATTCATTGCATTCATTATCTATTGCTGCATGACAGATTGCCCCCAAACTTGGTACTTTTAAACAAGTTTCTAAGGATCAGGAATCCAGAAAAGGTTTAGCTGAGTGGTTCTGGCTCCAAGTCTCTCCTGGGATTGTGATCAAGCTGTTGGCAAGGGCTGCAGCCCCTGGTGTCTTGCCTGGGGCAGGTGGATCCACTTCCAGGTGCACCTATGGGGATGTTGACAGGCTAGAAGGAGGTCACAGTTCCTCCAAGGTGGGTCTTTCTGAAGTTCACATGGTGACTGGTTCCCTCAGAGCAAGATCAGAGAGAAATGGCCCAAGAGGAAAGCCTCAGTCTTTCATTACCTAATGTCAGATGTGACATGCTACTACCACTTCTCCCCTGTGCTGTTAGTCACACAGACTGACCCTCCTCATACAGCGTGGGAGAGGACTACACAGTGTGGGCTGGTGTGGAGGTGGGGGAGGGGAGAGGTCATTAGGGGACATCTTGCATGCTAGCTAGAGCATTGTTTTTCTTAACCAAATTGTCTTTTGGACCAAACTAATATCATCCAACATGTTTTCAGCACAGTTACCTTTAACCAGCTCACAGATGGTTTTGGAATCTGAATGGAAACATGATCTCCCTGTTTCCTGTGTGTGGCAAACTGAATGATGGTCCCCGAAGAGTTTCAGGTGCTGGACCTTTGAGTATTCTCTTAAATGGAAAAGGGACCTTTTCAGATGTGATTACATTAAATATCTTAAAATGGGGAGATTATCCTGGATTATCCAGATGGGTCTTAAATGCAGTTGCAATGTCTTTATAAAAGAGGGCAAATACTACACTGCTAGCTTTGAAGAAGAAGGAAGGGGCCATGAGCCAAGGAATGCAAGAAAAGCAGTTCTATAAGCTGAAAAAGGCAAGGAAAGGGATTCTCCCCTAGGGCCTTAGGAGGCAGCCAGGCCCTGGCACATTGACTTTTGGTCAATAAACTGCTTTGACTTCTGACTTCCAGAACTGTAAGAGGATATATTTGTGCTGTTTCAAACCACAAGTTCATGTTAATTTGTTATAGTGGCAAAAGCAAACTAATACACTGTGTCATGCCATTGGTGCAATCAGGGAAGGGTAGAGCAAGAACTAAACAGTAAGTCTGGTTCCAGAGCTGCAAGTATGGGAGGTTTCAGGCTCACATGTGCCTTTGTTGTTAAAGGGAGAAGGGACTTCATGCCAAAGCCCCAGTCCTTTGGGAGGGTAATGACATTGATTTCAGGCGTGTTCAAGTGAGGCCTGGTGAGTTAAATCTCCTGGGTTAGAATCCACCAGTCATTAGCTGGGTGACCTTGAGCAACTTATGCAACCCTTTCTTCTTGATTCTGACTACATACAAGAATTACCTCGAGCCCCTCAAATCCCACCCATAGCCAGGCCCCATCCCTGGAGACTGATTTAGGTGGTCTGAGGTAGGGCTTGGGCAGCAGTGTTTTTTTAAGCCCCCTGTGATTCTAACATGCAGCCAGGCAGACGAGCACCTTTCTAAGTGTGTTCCTCCTCCGCCAACATAGAAATTAAAGTTAGGTTACCTGTCACATGGGTGTGATGCGCCTTAAATGAAGTAATCCAATGTGAAGTGCAGAACACATAGTAAGCTCTCAATAAGTATTATTATTATTATACTTCAATCCAGACAGATGGATCATCCTTCAGTGTCCCCTACTCTGTCCCCTTTAAAAATTTTCAGGATAAATAGGAAGGCTCAGTAGATCACTAACACGGTGACATTTAGGTACACCTAAACCAAGCATTTTAAACTCCAGGGAGACACAAGACAGAGTCCACTCAGATGTTTCTGCAGCACTTTGGGGTTCCAGGGCCATACGCAAAGCACATGGCAGGTCCCTGATTCCGTGTCACTTAGGTGACTGTCTTGCTCTCAGCATGCCTAAAGTTGTACCCATTTACACGTATTTGGAAAGGGAAAAGCCTGTCTGGCAGGCAAACCAGAATTTTTAAAATCTTTTAGATTTTAAGACCAAGAGCTTGATTTACTATAGACTTGAGGGCTCCCTGAAAGGGTGGCCTTGGAGTTTTCAAAAATAATTGCTTTTCCTACTTCCGTGCTCCTCAATGCTTTTCAGCCAAAGGGAGAAACAGTCTCTATCTCAAGAGAGCTTTGGGAGTGGAACCCAGGGGCTGCAAGCCCTGGGAGCAGGAATCAAGGGGACACACAGGGGCAGACCCAGGTTTTGTGGGGTCTCACTCCTATGCTTTGGGGGGGCGTTGGGGGCAACGAGCTCTCTGCCACACCTTGCTGCTCTGTGAGGCAGAGAATGTTGATGATTAGTATAAGAATAGAATGAATAAACAGGTTTTCAAACTTGTATAGTGAATAAACACCCCCATTCAATACATTTCCTTTGTCCCCTTTACTGAGATCTCAGGCTTCGGTGTAATGCAATCTGAGATTCTGGCCTGGTCAGCTGGAGCATTGTTCTGTCCCTTATTACCCCTCCTCTCTGGTTTTCTTTTTGCTTGAAAATAAGATTGAATTATCTTTTCTCTCCCTCTGGGTGTTGAGAACGGGAAGTCTGTTAAGTAAACATACCTAATAAAGGCACTGATCCGTCCCCAGCAGGCAGTAATTGCACCTCCAAGACCACAAATGTAGGGATATCGAGGCAGAGACTTAGGTTCTGCTCTCCCCTGCCCTGCCAGGGTCTCTGATTGGCTTGGCTCTCCCTGGGATTCAGCCTCCTGTCCTGTACAACTAGTGTAACAATACTATTAATTCATATTCTTCCCACCACAGTGATGAACTCCTTTGGCTTAAGTTGTAAATGACAGTGCAGGACTCACTTTTAGCTGAAAGGCATTAATACCGCCCTATGGGTGCCTTAGTATGAAATGATCACCTACCAGTTTGTAAGCAGAAGATGTCTTAGCCTGTGAGGACCCAGCCCCACTCTGGTTTCCCCACCCCTGCCCTGGGACCCCCAAGACCTGCTGTGACTCAGCACGTGGGGAACACATACACAGCCCAGGAAGGTGACACAAGAACCAGGCACAGAAACATTAAAGCCAAGCTCTGTGCTTACTAGTCACTGCTGGATGTTCTGTTGTTCAGTTTCTCAGTGTTTGAATAGCATGCCTAGGCCCCTCCATAGTCTCAGGCACCAATCAGTCCTGGTACTGTCTCTCCACGGAGCCTATCTCACCCTTTACACACCAGAGTAGGGCCAGCTTCTGGAAGAACTTGGAGTGCAGCTGGAAATGAAGCCATTGCCCAGCCAGGGACCCCTGATCTGTCTACCCACCCTCCTTTCTAGTAGGTCATCTGATCTAAAAAGTTGGCCCCGGGAGGACTGGTCTGGCAGGCTGGCCTCCAGACCCCATGAAGGACTCTCCCCAGGCCAGGTGGAGCCCAGGCTCCCTGGTTCCTGCCCCTTGTCCCCTGATGTGCCCCCCTCCTCAGGGACATCACCAGACACCTTAGCCCTGGGGCAGAGCCGAGGCCTGCAGAGTGGTAGAGACCCCTGGAGCTTCCTCAGGGGCACAGAGGGTGGTGGTGGGCAGCCCAGCAAGCAGCTCCTTTTAACCTGGCTTGAAAGCGGGCTTCTGTGTAAGATTTCTTTGAGTCTGTGATCTAGTCCAGTCCCCTCTCTGTGTGGTCATTGGGCCCAGAGGGTACAAAGCGAGGCAGGCAGCCTGGCATCCCAGCCTCTGGCCCTCCGGCCCAGGGCTGGGCCCACTACATCTCATGTCCTCTCGCATCTCTGCTTCTATCCCCCCCATGCTGCAGACATACCACTCTGTCGAGGGGAAGGAATATTCCATGATCTGTAATCCACATGGTCAGATGTACGACAGTGGGAAATACCTTTCTTTTACCAACCCTGGGGCAGTTCACCAACCTGTAGCTGATGCCTTACCAGGATGCAGCATATCTGAAAAGCTGTTTAAACACCGGACACCAGGTGTTTAAACGTCTAATAGCTTGCCTAGTGCTTAATAGTTGGCATTCAAAGCCAGGCTTTGCAGTTCCAAATGCACCATGTACAAGTGACTCATGCTCTCTCTCCGAGCCTCAGTGTCCTTATCTGTCGAGTGAAGTTGATAATACTTGTCCTCACAGCAGAGTTGGAAGGGTCTGTGGCAGAGCTTCTTAGTCATCCCCCAGTGTCTGTCTTCCCATAGAGTCACAGAAATGAAAGCCTCCAAAAAAGACTACATATCTCAGCCTCCCTTGCAGCTAGTTGTACCGTGTGACTAATTCTGGCCAGTTGTAAAAGTGAAAGTGCTTGGGGGCAGTTTGGGGGACCCTTCCTTAAGAGCAGCTGGCATACATACTTTATCATTCTGTCTTCCTCCCTCCCTCCATCCTAACCCCTGAAATACGGATGTGGTAGCTGCCATCCTGAACCATGATGCTGAGTTCTCACTGCTAAGGATGACCATGTGGTGAACTGGAGGGGACGTAAATCCTTGAGGACCATTTATTACCTCCTGGGACTGCTTGTTTCTAGGCTTCTTTTACTTCTTAGAATCAACTTCCATTTTGTGTAAGCCACTGTTACTCAAGTCTCTGTTACTCAGAGTTAAAGCTAATCCTCACTCATTGCCATGTGATCTGGTGAAATTAAATGGTTCTCATCTAACCAAGTCATCCTCCTGCCTTAAAGGCCTTTTGTGCCTCCTCAAGATAGCACTGAAACTCCTTAGCATGTAAGACCCTTCAGGACCAGTCCCCTCTTGGTGCTCCAGCCTCATCACTCTCATTTCTCCTCAGCCTGCCCACCAGACCCCAGGCACCAGCCAGTAGGGGCTACTCACAGCTCCCAAGCCACCCAAGTCACCTCTTACCTTTGGCCTTTTGCACATGAAACTCTGTCTATTAGAAATGCCATATTTCCCCTGGCCTTTTATAGCTTTCAAGATTGAGATCAAGTATCACCACCTCCAGGAAGCCTCCCCAGACATTCTCAGGCTTTGTTTTGTTCCATTTCTTATTTCTCTTTGCTCTCTTGGCACCACAAGGCTTTCTCCTACTTTGGGAGAGAAACATACCAGTTTCCATGTCTGTCTTCCTCTCAAGTCTGTGAGCAGCCTGAGAACAGGGATGGTGTCTGGTTCATCTCTGCACTGCCAGGGCCTCTGCAACAGGGTCAACAGTAACAGGAGCTGAGTGAAGGAAGGGTGGATGGCAGATACTTGTTAATGTGGAAGCTGCTGGGCCTTTGGTGAAGGGCTGTGCTGAGGAATAGTCTTTAAAGCAGAAAGAACACCTGGAGACAGAGGTGAAAGGCAAGGGCATGCTGAGCAGCTGCTCATCCCTGGTCCTCTGCTCTGGTCACCTAGGAGCTGGATGCTGCTGGACCCCATGTGTGTTCGCTGGCAAATCTGCACTCTGCGTCACTGACGGTAGGGCAGCTTTTCAGGCTCACTTAATCAGCAAATGTGTGAAGACACATTTGGCCTCTGTCAACACTTTGTACTTCAACCATTGCCTCATTATGCCATAACCAGAGCTGATAACAGGATGGGAAAGTTAATTGACTAGATTTCACAACTACATGCATTCGGGGTCCGAAGTTTGTGGGCCAAGGACTCTGCTAACAATGAGAATTATTTAACAGCTTTATTAAAGCTTTCTGGGGCCCTGATCCCCCAATGGCTCAATTGTCCATCTCATATCTCCTCATTTTACAGTGGGAAAGACTGAGGCCAGGAGAGAAGAAGTTGCCCAAGATCATATGGAGAGGCTGGAGTAGGGACTGGGCCCTAGGCTCAGAGACCCAGCTCCAAGCTCTTTGCACACCTCTGCCCTGTTCTGTTTTCTGTCCAGTAATTAACTGTGGATTTAGATAAAGACATGGGCCTTTTGGTCCCAATCATGAAGGTCATGAAGGGACAGATGTATTACAGAGCCTTTGAACCAGGGAGACACATTCTACTGGTTTGGTAACATAATCTTTTCTTATTTTTTAAACTTTTTATTATGAACAAATTTAAATATACTGCAAAACAGAGAGTATAATGACCCCCTTGTGCCCATCACCAACCAGCTTCAGTAATTATCAACACCCACTGTTCTTGGTAACATAGCTTGAAACCATCTTTCTCTTTAAGAAACTAGAGGAGACACACAATACAACCAGAATGATCTTTTCAAATTACAAACTGGATCATGTCAACTCACCCCCTTCTTTCTCAAAACTCCAGACAGATCATGTGCTATGGTTAAGGAAGGCAGAGGAAGACAGAGTAGGGCCCCACCTCACCCTAGACAGCCTAGCTCTGGACTTCTTTTATTTGAGAGAAAAATACACTTCTCTCTTGTTTGAGCCACATTTGTTTAGGGCTTTCTCTTACATCAGTAGTTCACAATCATGGCTGCATACTGTGATCAATAAAGGAGCTTAAAACAAAATGGCAGAAATCAGACAACTTGGTCCCATGCTGATGGATTCTGATTCAGTTGGTCTGAAATGTTGCTCAGGCATTAGTGTTTCAAAAAGCTGCCCAGGTGATGTTAACATGCAACCATAGTTGATAACAACTATTTAACTATATATATCTGAATTAATTCTGATGCATGGCTCAGCTGAAAAGTTATCTTCTGAGAAGTCCCAGGCAGGAGGAGCTCAGGGCTCCCTCCTCTGTGCTTCCACAGAGCTTGGTGGTGACCTCTAGTAGAGGTGTGTGGCAGTGTTATTGCATTAGTTTTATTAGAGTTGGGTTTCTCACTGTCCTCTGAGCAACTCCAGAGTGGGACCATGTTAGATTTCTCTAGGATGCCTGGCCCAGGAGTTAGAGTTCTTACCTGGGCCTCCAGACCTGCATGGTCTGGTCCCTGCCCATGCTTTCAGCCTCTTTCAGAGGCATTCATCCTTTTGCTCTTCCTGCCTATGCCCTACTTGTCTTCTCCCAACTCCTGACTGCACCATGACCTCTCTCACCAAAGACCTGTGCATATACCTGCCCCCTTTACCTGCAACTTTAACCTGCCTCTTCATTTAGTCTGCTCGTACTAGTCCTTCAGATCTCATCCTCTACCTATGCTACTCAAAACGTGGTCTTGGCACTAGCAGCATTGGCATCACCAGGCAGCTTGTTAGAAATGCAGAATATAAACCCTTTATAGTTAGTTACCAAGGTTTAACAAGATCCCCAGAATGTGTCATATGCTAAGATGGGCAGTTCTGACTCACAGATATGATCGGGGTGGAGGCAAGGAATGGGGTTGCAATAACCAGAAGAGAGGAATGCTGGGCAAACATAATTATAGTATGTGAGCATAAAGAAAGGCTATTGACCACTTGGCCTGTTCCAGCTAGGCCAGAGGCCATAAACTCAATTGCCTACAAAGTCTATAAACGAGTGAATCAATGTAGTAGTTTTCCATTTGTTAGCTGTTACAAATTATTGCAAACTTAGTGGCTTAAAACAGCCCAAGCCTGTTATCTTTGGTTCTTGGGGCTCAGAAGTCTGAAATGGGTGTCACTGGGCAAAAATCAAGGCTTTGGCATAGCTGCATTTCTTCTGGAAACAATAGGGGAAAATTGTTTCTTTGCCTTTCCCAGCTGCTTGCATTCTTTGACTTGTGGCTACATCACTCCAACCTCTACTTCTGTCATCACATCTCCCTCTCTGATCTTGGCATTCCTGTCTCCCTTCTCTAAGGACCTTTGTGATTACATTGAGCCCAGCCATACAATCCAGGATAGTCTTGCTGCCTCAAGATCCTTAACTGCACATATGCATGCACTGCCACATGCTCTGCTTCCATCCCAGTGGCATCTGTGTGCTTATGTGAGAGCCTGGATTCTAGAGTCCCGAACTCAGACACTTATCTCTTGTGACCTTGGGCAAGTGTCTTTCCCTTTCTGGATCTCAGTTTCCTTAACTATAAGTCGAGGTGCAGAGGGAAAGAGGAAGCAAGCCAGGCAAGCAGAAGGGAAGCCAAGTTTATGGTGAAAATACTCGGGGCTGGTTTGGTTTGACAATGTTCAGACTTTGGTCATGTTCACAGAGTGTAAATTTCAGAGTATAGAGGTTCACTTAGCAGAAAAAGAGGGAAAAAAGATGTATTTTGGTTTGTATTTGTATATTTTTATATGTCCATTCTCTGCAATTCTCTCAGGATCTTTATCCAGTCTTCCATCTTCAGGTCAAATGCAGAGGAGAGGCACCTGTTATGCTCAGTATAGAATAAACGCCCAGTGCAGCTCACTATCTCTTTGTTTGGAATCTGTCTGATCCATTCATTATCTCAGAGCCTGGAATCTTCTCCAGTAATTTCCCAGACATATAAGGCTCCAAAATGCTGAAGGATAGAATTAGCTCATCTTCCCCTGCCAGGCAAGTGTAAACACATCCCTGGGTGACATTCCTTGATGACAGTGACCTGACTACAGCTTGTGTTATCTCACCATTTTCCCTTAAGTCTTTTTTGTCCAAACATTCACAGTGGCTCCAGGCCCAACATCCATTATAGAGGCCTGGATCTTTATTGCCAATTAAAATGCTAAACCCAAAACATTCCTGAAAAATAGATAGCCCTCTGCAAAAATAATTTGCACATTTTACCCTGAGCCGCTTCACATTATTCCTTCACTCCAAACCATAAATGTCAAGCATTATGGAAGGTATTTATTTTTTTATTTTTTAAATGCTTTTACAAATGCCCTGCAACAGGACTACTTCAGTGCAAACTGATGGCAGTCACAGCTTATGAAGTGTCAAGGGTGGGAGCGCTGAATGGAATCTAGATACAGACAAATTATAGTCAGCGAAGTTTGTACTCTGTGAACATGATCAAAATCCCTTTTTCTGAAAACCGTCTGTGAAGGAGTCATAGAATACCCACTTAGGCCAGTGCTTCCCAAATATAGCTGCACATCAGGAGCATATGGGGAACTTAAAAATTCCTGGATCTCAACCAACATCTAATAATTTAGAATGTCTTAAAGTAAGACCCAGGGCAATTATAATTTTTTCTGACACTCCCCAGGCAATTCTGACACACAGCTAAGTTTGAGAGTCATTTGTCTAGGTCAGTCCTGATGTGGCACTCTCCTTTATGGGATTTCCCCAAATGGTTGTCCATCCTTCCTTAAACTCCTCCAGCGACGGGAGCTCACTGCCTTTCCAGGCAGCCCCTCCTATCCTTCCTCAGCCAGCTCTGCTCTGTCAGGAAGTTCCTCCTCTGCCCCTGTAACCTCTGCCCCCAGTGGCTTTGACCTCTAGGACCCTGCAGACGTGTCTGCATTACCATTTAGGGATCTGGAGCATACAGCCTTGCCCTTTGAGTTCTGAGGGGTGGGCACCCCCAGTTTCTTCAGTTGCTCCTCACAAGACACAGCCTTCAGCCTCTCCCCAAGAGGCCACTGCCTTTCACACCTGCCACAGCTTTCCAGGTGATCTGACCCCATGAAGACTGATATTTGGCTTTGTCATGGATCTATCAATGAAGCCTGCCTCTATCAATGAAGCCTGTTAATGATTAACCAAATAATCATTAAATCAATACACTATTGAGTGCCATGCCACGTGCCCAAGGTGTTGCCAGGCTGGCCATGCGCTATGGGGGAGGTAAAAGGGACTTTGCAAGGGGCTAAATGGTTACTGGGGAAGCCAGAGAGAAACATGAACATAGATGGGGTAAGATGCATGATACAGTGCTTTTAGTAAAGAACTAAATTTTGTAGCAAGGACCATGAACATCCTAAGACTGACATGGCACAAGAGATTCCATAGAGATGTAGCTTAAAAAATTATGTTCAAGCAGGAAAATGTGAACACTATATGGAGAGGTGGGGATTTAATACAAACAATTGAGTGCTGACAGGTTGTCTGGAAGGGCTGGGGAGAGAAGCAGGGAAAGCTAGACCTTCAGTACTGACTCCCAGAGCAAGATGGACATGGCCCACTAGCCTCGTTACAATTGGAGGCCTCCTCTGAGCTATCTAGCTGCAGCTACACTCCTGCAGCCATGATTCAAAGAGCAGGTAGCTGGAGTCAAGTAGCTGCAGCCACAGCTGCCACCCCACACCCAGAAAGGGGAAGAAGGGATGAGGAATGCCAACACACAAAATTCTCACTTTGTGCTGTTGTTTAGTGGTGCCCCAAAGGGGCAGGACAACCCCCTCCACCTTCCACATCTGACAGGGGTACTACTTATTGGCAGTACCTAGACCACATCCAGAACTCTCCTGCAAATAAGGCTGGGAAACTTAGCTCTTAGTATTGCAACAGACCTCTCCAACCACAGGGAGGATGCGGTGGCGGTGGAGTGCGTGGGAAAGGCGTGGTCAGGACACCCATCCTAGCAGCCTAGCCTGTATGGCAACAAGAGGGAGACACGCCAGTGGCTGACCTACCGTGGAATTCTATGCCACCTTGAGAGTATGATGTTGTCTTTTAATTAATGACATGAGAAAATGTTCATACTAAGTGGCTAAGTAAAAAAATAATAATAATAATAAAAAGGAGGCAACAAAATAGAGTTCACCATAATGATATCATTTTTATTCAAAGAAGTTTTGAAAAATGCGGAGAAAAAATACTGGCAAGATGAATGACAACTTTTAGGTGAAAGATTGAAGGGGATTTTTTTCTTCTTTCATCCTTTTCTGTGTTTTCCGAAGCCTTCTACATTGTGCATCAAGTCTTTTTAGGACAAATAAATAAAAACAACCGCATTTTAAAATGCACAAATATGGAATCTGAAAGGAACTGGGAAAAAGAGCCCAGAAGGTGGAACACTGACAGAAATTATGACACATCCAGTGAACCAAGAGGGAAAAAAGAGAGAGAGAGGAGTCTAAAAGAGGGTAAGGAGAGGCGCAAGGGCTGCAGCCCAAGGAAGTGCATTGAGCGGGAGGGAGAAATGCAAACATAACGTGGGTCCGTCTCCTCTTGCTGTCTGGCCTGCTCGGGAAGGCCCACGCATCCCAGGCCCCCAGGCCCTCAGTTCTAAGCAGAGATGAGAGGAGGAGCGCTTGCGTGGTCCGGGATACGGGTGGGGCGCTGGGATATGGGAAAAGCGGGGCGCTGGCTCTCCGCCGGCTCCGGGAGGGTGCGGCGGACTTGACCGTGGGCGGGAGACGGCGGCGCCCCAGACGCAGGCGGAGCCTCACTGGAGGCTGGGCCTCCGGGCAGCGCGAAGCAGGCATCTGTGGCTAGTAGCTGGTGGGAGACTGGACTAGTCCTGAGGAGAGCCTGGACGGGCACCTGAGCCGAGCCTGCCGCAGGTAACTAAGGAGCTCCTCGCCTAGCGACCCCCCACCCACGCCCCCACCCCCACCCCGCCACCGCCGCGGCAGACCGCAGCTCCCTTCCTGAAGATGGAGGTTTCCTTCCTGGGTCTCGGCTTCCGCATTAGGGGCCGGCCTTTCCTCCCGCGCACTGTAGGACCCCTCTTCGTGCTTTCCCATCCTCACCCCGCACCCAGGTCCCAGGGTGGCACATGGTGGGCTCCGAGGATGCAACACCCGCCCTACCTTCCCAGTTAGCTGGACCTCATCGTTTCCCACCCCCACCCCCGGCCCACACCAGCCGAGAAACCCTGAGTGGAGAGGCGAGAACACGTTCTCCCACTCCCCAGAAAGGGTTAGGGGCACCACTAGGTCGATGACCTAGAAGGTCTGGTCCTTGGCACAGTGGGCACTAATACAGGGAAGGTAAGAAATTGCCCAAAGTTGGGACAAAACACAACCTTGGGGCTGTGGAAATACTGCTGAGGCCCCTATTCTTACTTGCTGTGTGTTCTTGGTGAGTTCTTGAACCTCTCTGACCCCCAGCCACCGCCTTCTGCTCAGATCACGTGGGGGCTGCTGGGAGGCTTAGTGAGTTAATGCTGAGATAGCCTGCAAACTGTAGTGTGGTGCACTGTGAGCGGTGATCTTCAAGTGGAGGCACCAGCACAGACCCCATATAGGTGCCTAGAGAAGGAACAGCCTTGGATTGGCACGAGATTTGTCAGCCTCGGTCTGTGACCCCGTCTCCCACCTGTTTAGCCCCTCCACCCCCACCCCATGGATTGGTGACCCCCTCTTACTCATACCTCCCCTTGAACCTCTCCCTTCTGATACCCAGCCTGTTGGACCCAAGGCTTCTTTGGTCCCGGTGTGGAACAGCTCTAAGCAGAGTGAAACCTGAGTGCCCTCCTGATAGGTCTGCTGGCTCAGCTTTCCCCCAAGGGAGGACTTACCTGGGCTGCACTGATTTGTATGGGGCCTTGGTTACCTGCTGAGTTCTTTGCTTCTCTCCCTGCCCAGTGGCAGAGGGTGGGTTGTACTGGGGCTGGAAGTGGGTGGGGACAGTAGGGCAGGTATGATTCCTTTCTACTGCTGGGTGGGACAAGACTCAAGTGAGACAGAAAGGGCAGAGGGATTCATCTCCTGACTGGAGAGTAATTGCTTCAGTGAATCTAGGAATTTTATACACCATTGAAATTTCATTGAATACATTTTATATACTGTTTAAATTTTATGGTTGTTGTTTTAATAAAGTCTACAACATGTTCAGAGTTGTAGGCCAGAATAAAGAGGCCCTCCTTTCCCGCTGCTGCTGCATTTGCTGTGCTCCTGGGAGGCTGGGACCTCTGCGTGGGGGTGGGCTAGGCTGGTTTCTAAGGGTGCCACCAGATCTGATGTCCTGGGTGGAATTCCCCCTGCTTTTTATGTGCATGACTCCATTCAACAAAGCCCCATGAGGCATTTCACATATGAGGACACTCAGGCCCAGAGCTGAGGTGAGGCAAGCCCCTCTCACAGGGAACAGCTCTGTCTTCCCTTTGGTTTCTATTCCTTTCTTAGGTCGTTTCTTCAGCAGCCTGGAAATGTTGACATTTCCTCAGTATTATCATTCAGTAACTAGCTACCGAACAGCTGTTCTACAGTGGGCATACTTTGAGGCATCCAGGCCATAGCAGTGAATGAATGAGGCAAAGAAAAGCCCTACCCTCCTGGAACTAATGTTTTATTGGCGAAAGGTAGACAATAAACATTTAAGCATGTAAACATATCACTTGGTGTGTATGCCAGATGGGGAAAAATAAAGTATGGGGGCTGGAAAGTGCTGGGGGTGAAAAGAACTGAAATTTTACAAAGTGTGGTCCAGGAAGACCTTGCTGAGAAGGTGATATTCGAGCAAAGACCCAGAAGAGGTCAGGATAGATGGGACATGATGAAGTAGGACTAGAGAATTCTTCAGGGCCTTTGTACCCCTTACAATCCAGGTTTTTAGAGGTGACACCCTTTTATGCTAGAATCTTGAGACATCTGAGCCGGTGGGCCTGTAGGAGACACCCTGCCCCCTCTCACCTGTTCACTCTGGTTGTTCCTGTCCCTCCCCAGAGCAGTCAGTATGCTGCGCTTCCTGGGACCCCGGCTGCTTTGCCTCCGTGGCAGGACTGCCCCATACTCCTCAGCAGCTGCCCTCCCAAACCCCATCCTGAACCCAGACGTCCACTACAACCAGCTCTTCATCAACAATGAGTGGCGAGATGCGGTCAGCAAGAAGACCTTCCCAACAGTCAACCCCACCACTGGGGAGATCATCAGCCATGTGTCTGAAGGGGACCGGGATGATGTGGATCTGGCCGTGAAAGCAGCCCGAGAGGCCTTCCGCCTGGGGTCTCCATGGCGCCGGATGGATGCCTCAGAGCGAGGCCGGCTGCTGAACCACCTGGCTGACCTAGTGGAGCGGGATCGGGTCTACTTGGCCTCACTGGAGACCTTGGACAATGGAAAGCCTTTCCAGGAGTCTTACGCCTTGGACCTGGATGAGGTTATCAAGGTATACCGCTACTTTGCTGGCTGGGCTGACAAGTGGCACGGCAAGACCATCCCTATGGATGGTGAGCATTTCTGCTTCACCCGTCATGAGCCTGTTGGTGTCTGTGGCCAGATAATCCCGTGGAATTTCCCCTTGGTCATGCAGGGCTGGAAGCTTGCCCCGGCGCTTGCCACTGGCAATACTGTGGTCATGAAGGTCGCAGAGCAGACCCCCCTTTCTGCCCTGTATTTGGCCTCCCTCATCAAAGAGGCAGGCTTTCCCCCTGGGGTGGTGAACATCATCACTGGCTTCGGCCCCACAGCAGGAGCAGCCATTGCCCAGCACATGGATGTTGACAAAGTTGCCTTCACTGGTTCCACTGAGGTGGGCCACCTGATCCAGAAGGCAGCTGGCGATTCCAACATCAAGAGAGTCACCCTGGAGCTGGGTGGGAAGAGCCCTAGCATTGTGCTGGCTGATGCTGACCTGGGCCATGCCGTGGAGCAGTGCCACGAAGCACTGTTTTTCAACATGGGCCAGTGCTGCTGCGCGGGTTCCCGGACCTTTGTGGAAGAATCCATCTATGATGAATTTCTTGAGAGAACCGTGGAGAAAGCGAAGCAGAGGAAAGTTGGGAATCCCTTTGAGCTGGACACACGGCAGGGACCCCAGGTGGACAAGGAGCAGTTTGAACGGATTCTGAGCTACATCCAGCTTGGCCAGAAGGAGGGAGCAAAACTTCTCTGTGGCGGAGAGCGTTTTGGAGAACGTGGTTTCTTCATCAAGCCCACGGTCTTTGGTGGTGTGCAGGATGACATGAGGATTGCCAAGGAGGAGATCTTTGGACCTGTGCAGCCCCTGTTCAAGTTCAAGAAGATTGAGGAGGCGATTGAGAGGGCCAACAACACCAGGTATGGCTTGGCTGCTGCTGTGTTCACCCGGGACCTAGACAAGGCCATGTACTTCACACAGGCGCTCCAAGCTGGGACAGTGTGGGTGAACACCTACAACATTGTCACCTGCCACACACCATTCGGAGGGTTTAAGGAGTCTGGCAGTGGGAGGGAGCTGGGAGAGGATGGGCTTAAGGCCTACACAGAGGTGAAGACAGTCACCATAAAGGTTCCTCAGAAGAACTCGTAAGAACGGCTACCATGGACACTCATCTCCAGTCCAGTGATTATTCCACAATCATCTAGACTTGCGGTTGCCAAACATTTTTCAGCCATGGATCTCCTTTTTTTGTTCCAAAGGAACTATTAGAAGGAATCTCAAGAAACAGAGCAATTAAAATCAGAGCTGCTTTAGCTAAAGCAGGATGGAGCCTGTCCACCTGTGCCCAGCCCCAGCTTGGGGGCCCTGCATTACTTCCATGAAACCTTAGGAGTATCTGGAAAATAGGTTAAAAACCACTGATCTCTGCAATGGCTTTTAGTTTTTCCTGCTGATCCAAGGACTTCCAATGGAAGGACTTCCCAGTGGATTAACTGATGGCTTGGTGGATGGACGCAGGTTAGATATAGGATTAGAAGGCATTAGGAGTTTGAAATGAAGTGGATATTCACCCCATTCTTCATTGACTTAACCTAAAAATCAAGGGTGCTTTTCCTTTTCTAACTGATAGTAGTTGGCTGTTTTGCTTGCTTGCCCTTCATTTTGCTATTGATTTTCCTTGATTTGAGGGAATAGGTGGGCAAAGAATAATGCATTTACATAACCATTCCCTTAAAATAAACTTAAACAACCCAAATATCCATCAGCCACTGAGTGGATAAAAAAAAAAGTTTCCATGGAATATTCCTCATACTATTCAGCCATAAAAAAGGAATGAGGTGCTGGCACATGCTACAACATGGACAAACCTTGATGCTGAGTGAAAGGAGCCAGACTCACAAAGCCACCTAGCATGCGATTCCTTTTATACGAGGTATCCGGAATAGGCAGACCCAGAGACAGAAAGTGTATTAATGGCTGTCAGGGGCTGGAGAAGGAGAGAATGGGGAGTAACTGCTAATGGAAATGGGATTTCTTTTGGGAAGTGTTTGAAATGTTCTGAAATTGAATAGTAGTGATAGTTGCACAGCTTTGCAAATATACTAAAAAGTACTAAATATCACTGATTCACTTAAAATAGTGAATTTTGTAATATGGTAATTAATTTCAATTAAAAGTTAAATTAAAAAATTGATACACTCTGTTTGCAAGTCAATTTTATATCAACATTCTCTTGCTGGTGAACATTTTAGAGTCCTGGAGATGGTAGGGACCCGGGTAGTTATCTAGTCAACCCCCAGCCACGTGTAAAAGTTCCCTCCCCAATATTTTTAGTTTTATTTCTGTTTTCTCTTGGCTGGGTAACAAAGTGCAACTTTGAGACCCACAGAGAAAAGGCCTGGTTCTTGCCTAGAGCTCGTCTGTTTCAGATCTCATTCAAAGGCTTCCACTGGTATTGCCCCGTAACCCCCACCAAAACACACCACTCTTCAAGCCAAGCCCAGCATCAGGGCCATCCTGACATGATAGGGGCTTTCAGAGTTCCAAACCTCAGAGTTAAGTGTGTTTACCGTTTGTGTTAATGGGGAATTTCATTCCTGAACTGATGGGAATAAATCAAAGCCAGGCAGACCACAATATAGAAACAGAATGCTGCTTCTCTTTCTCCTTATCTTGCACCTTTCTAGAACATGTTGCTCATGAATCACGTTACTTTTAGGTCCACTCAGTCTTATGAATGCACCCCTTGGTCATCTCCAACATCAAGATGATTTTGAAGAGTTGGCCTGAAACTGCTTCCTGAGAATTCAGGATCGGCTTGGTCCCCTCATCTCCCTTTCCTATGACCTCCTTTCAACACCATTTGTCTATGACTGGGGTGACCCTTACTGTCCCCTTAAGTGCACCTTTTATATGTTTCTCTTGAAGGCTGTTGGCACCTTTGCACAGTAGTGAAAGTTTCTCATGAACAGACAGGCTGGGAAATGGGAGGGAGTAGAAAGGTGAGGTTTCTAATGACTAACAAGCAGCAAGCAACACCCCAATGTTTTGACGAGCCCATTCCTCATTTGCTTCTCAGTATTTCTAAACCGAAGAGGAACTTTGTAGCGGGCATCCTAGTAAGGGGTGGGACAGGAAAAGACAGTCTTCTAGGCCTTTCATTTCCATCCCTGAAACTTATCAGGTCGGATTCCCAACCACTCAGGCCCTGCGGCCCTTCTGCACTCAGTATCACCACTCTGACTGTGGGGAGGTGTGAGCAGGGGGATGACTGGGCCTCATTACGTGCAGGCACTGTCCGCAGGATTTCACTTGGCCACAGATGTTGCCATTCTGGGCCACCACCCATTCAAAATTCATGCCACGCATGTACTCTCCAGCATTCTCTGCGCCAGTTGCCTTTACAGATCACTGGAGCTCCACAATCTATAAAGTAGGCAATGCAGTGGGGTTAACCTTTCTTCAGATGAGGAAATGGAAGCTGAGAGGTTCAGTATGCAGCTCAGTTTGACTTAGTTTCCCACATGTGTCCACTACAGGCTAGAAAGCAGGGCACACTGAGAGAGCATCTAATCAAACCTCAAAGCCTAAAGAGCCCACCGCAGTGCTGAACAAGCTCAGACACCCAGATCTTTGCAGGATCCATCAGGGCTGCTTCTGTGTCACACTGTTCTTGATTAGATCCCAGGCCCTAGGGCCGTTAAAAAACTTTAATTTTGTTTGGCTCTATTCTGGGTGTGCGGCTGACCTCTGGTGGCCACCTTGTTAATTAGTTTGCTCAGATGATTGGTTTTTAAAAAAAGGCTAAGGTGCTAGCTGTAGTCAGGTTGCAGGGAAAGAGAATTGAATGGAGTCCCTACTCTGCAGGAGCTCACAGTCTGGCAGGGAGACAGTAACAGAACAGGGTGAAAAGTTCTGTGATAAGCACAAGTAGAAGACCATGAGATCACACAAAGGAAGAAACACTAACACCCACAATATTTATAAGGCATCTGCAATAACATTATCTCATTTGATGCTTCTAACTACCCTCAAGTATTTATTATCATCATTCCACACTTGGTAAATTAACATGGAGGCCCAGAGATGTACAGCTAGTAAGCAGAGCCAGTACTCAAACTCAGGTCTTCTGATCTCTCTGTTGCACCCAGCCCCACCCAAGGGAAAGGCCCGGTGGGAGAGGCATGGGATCCTGCTGTATGGGAAGGAGGTGATCAGGCAGAGACACGGGAAGGGTGTTTCTGGGAGAGGGAAGGGCATGGAGTTTGTGAGAAAGCATGGAGGGCGTTAGGAATGGTGTGCGAAGGGAGAGGCCTGGGAGGGTGAAGGGGCTGTATACCCTGCGAGAAAGTACACGTGTTGTCCAGCCATGGAAAGCCATGAGGGTTTCCAGTGGAAAACAATAGGGTCATATTGGTTTTAAAGCTGGCTCTGCTTCAATGGGAGGATGGGTTGAGAGGTGAGCCTGGGGCCTGAGGGGCCACTCAGGATACTGCTGCCTGTGCCAAAGCAATGCTGACAGGAACCGGGTGGGAAGATAGGTGGGAGACCCTTGGAGCCCAGAGCTAGGCCTGCAGGGCTACTTCAAGGGGAGGCTGAAAGGGTGGCCCCATGTTCTTGGCTGGGGTAACCAAGTGGGAGGTGGTGCCAGCGCTGTGAAAGGGAACCTAGCTGGAAGAGCAAGTTTTCTGACAAGCTGGTGAGTTTGTTTATTTATTCCTTTACTCAATACATTTTACTGAGTGCCGACTATGTCTAGGAACTGTTCAGGGTTCTGAGAACTAAACACAAGTCTTGCACATCCTCCCTGATGGGGGAGGCTGACCATATGTAAAGTAAGTGAAACATTTAGTCTATCAGAGAGATATGGTTATTATAGAAGAAAGTCCTGCTGGGAAGGGGAACAAGGGAAAGGGGTGGGTTGAGGAAGCAGGAATTATAATTTTCAGTAGGGTGTTCAGGGATGGTCTCATGGAAGAAATGATGAAAGACTAAGAGTGGAATGGAAATGTCAGGTGCAGAGGCCTTGAGGCTAGAGCAGGTCTGGGAGTTGAGGGAACACAGGGAGGCCAGAGAGCTAGAATGGAATGAACAAAGGGGATGAGGACAGAGAAGAGATGGGGCTAGGGTAGGGGCAGATAGAGCTCTGACTGTCACTGTGCCAATTAGGACCTTTCCTCCGAATGATGAAAGGGCCCTTGGAGGGTTTTGAATAGAGCAGTAACATGATCTGACGTGTGTTTTAAAAGGATCGCTGGGGCTGTGTTGACAACAGATTGTAGGGAGGGCAAGGATAGCTTGATCTTGACCCGGCCAGCATCCAGGGATGCGTGGAGAGTGAGAATTCCATACAGGTCACTAAGAAGAAATAGCTCAAGAAACAGAAGGAAGACTTGAGAGAGAAGGGTCAAGAAGCCAAGGAAGGCAGGAGTTTCCAAAGGGAGGGAGCCACTGGCAGAGCTGCTTCTAAGAGATCAAGTAGGAGGAGGACTGGGAAGTGTCCCCTGTCTGAAGATGCAGGGGTCCATGGAGACCTTGGTAAGGGCAGTCTGTACGCAGGGGTGGGGGCAGAAGCCAGACTGCTGCAGGTTGAAAATACCACTTAATCTCCCCAACCCCCAGTGCTCTGTACATTAATCTAGAGTTGGAAGACTTGGAAGGAAAGCCAGAAGGCACAGTATGAGGGCCTTTGAGAACCTCTGGCTGCCCCACTTACTTCATCAGAGGAGCAGACCAAGAACCAGTCCAAGGCCACAGAGCTCCGTGGGGCCAGAGCAGGGCCTGGATTACAGGTCTCTTGGCTCCCAGCCAAGTACTCATCTGTATGGGTATAATGTTAGCTGTCACAACAAATGAACCCCCAAGTTTGAGGGGGTCAACATAGCAACAGTTTGTTGCTTCATCTTATTTAAGCAATTAACCAACAGTTAACAAATACTTAATGGTTAACAATGGTTAATTTCTTGTAACAGTCTAATGCGGGTGTCTAGTTAATTGGTCCTTGTTCCCCTCATAGACATTCAGAGACAGGTTTCTTCCATCCTGTGGCTCCATAGCCTACAATTGTTCTTAACCATTTTTGACTTTGTGTATTCTTTTGAGAGGCTAATGAAATCTACAGACCTTTTCATCAGGAAAAAATGCACATATGTACATCCACACAAAATTTTGCATCCTTTCAAGGGGCTCATGGACCCTATGGATCCACTTGTCGAATCCCTGTGGGGCCTCAGAGACCTCTATGTCAGCTGACAGATGCAGAAGGCAGGCAGGCAAAGGCACAGCTACTTCTCTGGCCCTGCCCTCGGCACGGGGCCATCACCTCCATTCAGTCCGCTGGCGAAAACACCCTCACCCAACCAAGGTGCTGAGAGAGCTGGGGAAGGTCATTGTGGGGACACTGGGACACTGCAGAAGTGTCCCCAGGTTTCAGTGGACAGCTTGCCCCACTGCTGGCACACACAGCACCTCCATGCAGGTGGGCACGGTGGTTAGAATGTATCTCATAGGCACTTTTAGAGTTTAATCGTCTCATGGACTGTTTGCTCCCCACCTTCCAGCCTTGCCCAGGCTGTTCCTTTCTCCTTCCTTCTTCCATCTCCCAGTTCAGCCCATTTTCTTGGAGCCCTGCTGAGGGCCCATCTCCTCCAGGGTGCTTTCTCCAACTGTCTTAATCAGCAATCTCTGGCACCTCAGAGCTCATAGCAGCCGCCCTTCATTTAGTCTTCCTTGTGGCAGCTCTTGTCTGCTAGCATACAATGAAATGGGTCAGATGTTTTGACCCTCTAGACTGTCTCTCACAGCCCCCTAGCACATCTGGTCTGTCTCCCTGTGCCCCTGCCACCTGGCATGCAGCGCGCAGCAGCGTCCCCTCCTGAGTGGACAGCGCACATCCATTCACTCATTGAACCCTCAGGGCAGCAGGACAGGGCAGTGAGGCCAACCCTCCGGCGAATGTGGAGATAGCAGCTCGGAGAGCGGAGGAAGTGACCCAGCCCCAGACACTGCAGCAGGCCTTGCCCTTGGTTCCAGGTCTTCCAGTTCCAAAGCTGACATCCATCTGGCCAAGGGATGCCTGCAGCACTTGGGTAGCACAGAGACAGGTCCAGGTCTGCTGCCCCAGGTCCTGGATCCTGGGTTGTGGCCAACAGTAGACCCCTCAGCACTGAGCAAAGCCTGGCCCATAGTAGGTGCTCTGCAGATATGTATGGTGGGTGGATTTATGAATAAAGATAAGAGAGCTTTCTGTGCCTCCCATCTCCCATCCTAACAATTTTTTTCTTCCCTTGAGAACCAACCACTCCTTAATATGGGGGGATTTAGGTATGAGGAAGAGATAGCCACAGTGGAAGGAGAGCCAGGTAACTGCCTCCTGGGAGCATACACTTCTCAGCCCCTGGACACAGCCACAGCTGAGCTCAGAGGCAGCCCTGATCATAAAGGAATTCACATGCCAGGGAGAGACATCAGCTCCCGTGAGCTGTGTGGGTAACTACTGGTATCCGGTTCTGCCTTGGGTGCTAGCTGCCATGTTCTGAAGTCATTACTCAGCTCTAGACACAAGGGCACTTCAGTTTCCCTTAATTAATTAAAATATCACATAATCATCATTTTCTGACTTAACATTCAAGAGGCCCTGGCAAAGGCTGGGAATGAGGAAATTCATTAAAGGAGACTGTTCACTGTCATTCGATTTGCTCATTCTTATTAATTTTTCCTGTGTCACCCATCCCTGGGGAGGGGGAGAGCAATGTGTTTTAAAGACATAGGATTAGTTTCACCATAAAACCTGAAGAAAAAAATCCATTTTGACTAAAAATCAGACTTTTTTAAAGGCAGGAAGTGATACATTTGGGATTGAACACTGGTTTTCAAATTATCTTCTTCTTCAAGCCCAGTTGACAACGAAAGACTTAATTAGATTCAGACTGCCCACCACTTACAGCATCAAGCTCAGCCTCCTCCCATGGTATTTAGGGGTGTGGCCTAAAAACCACTCTCCCACCTGCCACTTCAGTTCCCAGAAGCCACCATTGTACTTCCCCACCCCTCTCCTTTCACATGCTGTTTCCCCCAGCCCTGGATTCACCAAACCCACTCTGATTCCCTCCGATGCCTCCTCTTCTGGGAAGCCCTGGATTTACCAAACCCACTCTAATCCCCTTAGATGCCTCCTTTTCTGGGAAGTCTTCCCTGATCTGCCCCAGCTCTGGTCACAAAGCAGACATCCTGTGCTGCCTGGCAACATGGCAACCACATCACACTTATCCCCATTTGTCTTACCTGAGTACGAGGGCCTAGATCCCATGCACTTTCACATTGTCGCTGTTTGCACCCTTATGGCCTCTGGACAGTGCCACTCTGTATGGGTGGCAGGGATGACAGAAGGCAGAGCTAAGTGACCAAATTAAATAATAGAGTGGGAGACACAGTTAAGGAGAATGAGAAAGATGGGGCCAGCAGTAGCTGAACAGGGCTTGATAACAACTGCAAGCAAGTGTGACCAGGTAGGCTGGGAGCACAGACCATGCGTGAGAGGTGAGGATGATTCGGATTAAGTAGCTGACGTGGGCAAGCAGAAATGGGAAATGTGCCTAAGAACCAATGGAGTGAGTACCAGTGGGTCTGGACCAACCACAGCAGCATTCCAAGGACAAAGAGACCACACAAGACCGCGCTTCAAAACATTTATGGTTAAGGAGCAGGGGCCATGTGATATCATCACATCTATGAAAATAGGGTAGAAAACACAGGCTCTGGGGGCATCAAGTTTCCGAGTGATTACAGCCACAGCACACATTGTCTCAGCCTCTGGAGCAGCCCCGGGGCTCTCATAGTTGAAAAGTCATTAGGTTGGAACAAACATGTTAATCTACCTTTTTGATTTTGGTGAAAATTTCAGACTATAACATTATTACTTTTTGCACATAATTATAATTGATGCTAAACCGTACCTCATGCAGCCTTGAAGTTCAGCTATGTCACCATGGGGCTCCATCCATCCTACCCTCTGGGGTCTCAATCTAGCTCTCCAATTTGGGCAAAGATGAAATGATTCAACTGATTTTGCTGAATGTGCTTACTAGCAGATGCTTGATGTTGTTCTAGTAACTTCTCCAAAGCCGCAGCATCCCTATTCCTTCAGACAGTTTCACTAAGTGTCTTACCAAGTCATCTCTCAACAACTAAATCATGGAGGAATTAATTGCAGACCTTGGATATAGAAATCATTTGGGAGGGAGGGTGTAAGAGGGGCCAAATAGGAAAGGGATGTGAAAAGGTCCCCCAGCAGCCCTAACCTCCAACAAACAAGGACAGCTTCCAGCTTAATCAGTTTTAATTCTGATTTTATTTCAAGAAGGAGTTCCAATGTTCTAAAGTTTGAAAACTACCCATCTAGTTTCATTACCTCCTTATTCAAATAAGAAAACCAAGGTCCAGAAAGTGAAGGGGATTTGCTCAGGGGTCATGCAGCAAGTCAGGGATAAACTCTCAAATGGGCCTCATGTTTCTGGATTCCTGCTGTGCAGTATGTCAGGGTGATGGCCACCCCAATGAGTCAGTTAAGAAATGGCCAGGCTTAAAGGCAGAAAATGCAGTTCCAAAATGTACTTTTGAAAGTTGAGATGAACTTTGATAAGTTTCCATGAAATCTATGAACTGGCAGCATCCTCCTTTGCATATTTATGAGATTATCCTTCGAAGCAGCATCTGGAGTGGGAAGGGCACCAAGGGAGGCCAGCACTCTGCGCTCTGGTCCTTCTCACAGGTCTCCAGACCTTGGGCAAGTGCTTGGCCCTCAGGCCCTAGTTTCTTCATCTGTAAAGGGGGAAGGACATTAATACTCGCCCTGCCTACTGTCCTGGAGTTGGGAGGTAACCACTGATGGAAAGGTGCTTCATGAATTTTAAGGATGTGAGATCCCAATTCTGACTTTTAAAATTTTAATCACCTAGGCAATCTATTTATTTAGCCCAGATATTAAATATTCTCCTTTCTTTGTTCATTAAAATAAAAGGAAGAAAGCCTTATTCTTGGGTGAGTAAAAACATCTCTAAAATATATTCTACTATACTCTAATTCGACAGCCCAGAAAGAGCATCTGACACTGTTTTTACAATTTGATGTCCAGAAATCAGGTCTCCACTGCCCCCCTGGTTAGAGAATGCTGGGCTTGTTAACAATCGGAAACATCTTGGTCCCCAGATGCCCAGCCAAGAAGCCCCTGAATCTGGTAAAGTATCCCATCTTGGACTAAATCTCTTTAAAATAGAAAAATGGCAGAAGAGCTAGAGTCAGCTCTCTGCACCCTGCCATGAAGCAATGACATTTGTTTTGAGGGAATACCATTTAAAAAAGAAAGCTAAGACTGTACATCCTGTATTTTTCCATAGGGCCGTATCAGTCTAGGATGGCAAGGCTGGGAGAGAAATGAGTAACATCCAGCCCAAACATCACATTCACAGGTGAAGTGATGAAGGCTCAGAGAGGGGAGGGATCTGTCCAGGTCACACAGTAAGTTAGAGGTCAGGCAGAAGAGAATAGACCCTTCCTCCTCCTATAACACACACTAAGTCACAGAGTTCCACTAATCAGTCACAAATGAGATAACAGCTGACACATGCCTCATTTTAGCCCTTTAAAATTACATATGTATCATCATGTGACCTTCCCTGGGAGGGAAAGTTAAAAAAAAGAACCCTCACAGAGCAATTCACTTCAAAAGTATAAAAAAGCTACATGCAGTCTGTTTTCCCACTGTTGGCCCTGCTAAAAACTACATCTACATATGAATCTAATTTGCATCTAATTTTTAGAAACATACAAAAGGAGTCATCTACAAACACAGTTTTTCCAACTCCTCACAAAGCAAAACAATCCATGACTTGACTTTTCTGTCCTCCTGTGATCCATGTTTCTATGGTCCTAGAAGAAAAGAGGGAAAGGATTAGAGAAGAGGCCTGACCTGTCGCAATCAAGCGTGTGTTAAAAAGAGGGTAGAGGAAATGATCCTTAAATCTCTCCCTGCCAAGGAGTGGTGCTGGTGGGGAGCAGAGGAGCCATGTAGGGTCCAAAGAGTACATATCAGACCAATGGATGGACACAGACGGCAGATTCAAGCTTAATATGAGGAAGAACTTTCAACTATTGGAAAATCCAAAAATGGTTGTCTGGTGGTGGTGAGCTCCATATCCCTGGATGTATGCAAGCAAGAGCCAGTCACTACTGCATGTTACTTTGTAGAGGGAACTCAAGAACTGGGCCATGGCAGTGGCCTTAAAATTCCATGGTTCTTTGTGGCTTCCTTTTGGAAATTCATCTATAATAGATTGTATTCATAGCCCAGTACCATTTCATACACACACACACACACACACACACACACACACACACACACACACACAGAATTGTACAGGACAAAAAGTCAACAATACATATATATATATAAAATACATACTAACAATACATATATATATAAAATAACAAGTCAAGTATAAGGAGGGCAACTGTAAGAGCTATCTCCTAACTGAATTTTTATTTGGTGATTTCACACCTTATGTTTTCTTCCCTATTTCTAGGAGCTCTACTTCTATCCTTCAACCCCAATGCTATTTCCTCAGCCACATCTTCCTGTACTTTCCCCAGTTCTAAGCCACTCCTCTACCCTCAAACTCACGCATGGCCCTCATTTCCTTACCATTGCATTCCTTGCAATTTGATGGTGTTCACTTTTCAGTTTTCTGTGCATCCCCTACACACCTGATGTACGGCTTTGGGTACTGAACGTGTGCAATGATAGTGGCTAGTCATGGAGTAATATGGATTACAACAGCCAAATTCTTTTGCTTTTCATAAGCTATCAAACTTGTTCCTCCTTTTTCCTGCTCTATTAAACAGCTGTCCATCAGCCTTGGTGATAGTGCCTGTTCAGGACTGTTCCTTCCTCTGATCCTGTAAGCAGATCATGCATTCCTGCCTTTGGCCTCCTGCCATGGGAGCAGACTTCCCCCTACCCCAGTGATGCTAAGCATCACTGTGGGACTTGCTTTGGCCAATAGACTTAAGCAGATGCCACATCTGAGCAAAAACTTTAAATGAGCTCATGTGCTTGCTCATTCCCTGTGTCACAAAAATGCACATATTTCCACATTGAGGCTGCTCCTCTAGCTGGTTCCCAACATGACTAGTCACGCGGCGCAGAGCCCTAGCCAACCCACAAGGCCTGTGAGACAAGGAATATAAGCAAGAGATAAATGTTGGTGGCTGGGAATCAGCAAGGTTTGGGGGCTGTTAAGCAGCAAAAGCTAGTAAAGGGATTTGTTTCCCATGTTCACAGTTGGCCTGTCAGGGGGAAAGATGCAACCGCAGCTCTCACCCAGGGGAACCGTGAGGACTAAGAGTCACCTGGCCAGGGGAGAGGCAGTTCTCTGGGAGATGTGCTGCTAAGCAGGTACAGTGTTGAGAACGGGGAGGCAAGGCCTGGAGACAGCAGAGCTGCTGAACAGAACCCAGGAAAAGACAAATGAAGCTTCAACTGTCTTCTCTGCAGGCACATTTTCACATGGGTGCTGTCACAGTGACAGTGTCTGTTCTTGTGTTGCCCTCTCTAAGAGGACTTGGAGGAAATACTCTTTCAGCCTCAGAAACAGTAAAAGATGACTGGTCTTTTCACCATATGGACACCCACAACACTCACAGCTCTTGCTTTGCATGCTGGTTGGGAAGCCCAGTGTAATATGTGTATAGAACATACTAGAAAGTCTGCCTGCTAACTGTAATATGTTTCTACTTTTGTTTTGCATTCCTTTTGATTTCCTCAATCTATATATTTTTCTTCTTTTTCATTACACATCTTATAAGCCATTGTAATCTCTTGTGATACAGTATATAAATACTGAAAATAACTTGGAACATGTACATTTACTCCATCACATGTGGTCATCAGGAGCTGGGAAGTGGGCAGCTTTGTGTCTGCCCAGATCTGTAACCGTCACTGTGCTGTTTGCCTGGGCCTGCCCAACCGCATTGGCTGAATGGCACTGGTACACTCCCTCGTCTTCTTTTCTCAGAGGGTTGATCTAGAAATACAACAGGCAAGTTTAAATAGTTCTATATGGCACAACAAAATTACTTCCTTATTTAGTTCTTAACCATGTGTCTGAACACTCATACCTTTTCAAAACAATAAAGCTATTTCTCTTCTTGTTGTGGCTGCCAAGAGAGAGTTAAATTTCCTTCTCAGTACCCTCTCTGTGTGGCTCTCATTTTAATGCTTCCCCTGCATTCTTGCTTTTTACTGTGAGCTACCTTGTCCTTTTACTGGAAGTGATAGGTATAAATTATAAGGAAAATACTGCAAATTAAAAGAACAAAAATCTACTGACCCAGAAATGGCTCACAAGTGCTCCCAATGGAGACAGCCTTTATAAAATAACACCAGAGAGAACCTTTTCTTGTAATAGGAGGGCATGTACTTGATTTGAAAACAGCCACAGACCCAACTGCATTCTGAGTTGCTGAGCTAGGAGTAGATGTCACCAAAGCTTGCAGAGATGTGTATGAAAGGGGGAAGATGCCCCGGAGAGGAGCCTGTTCTCACGCCCCTGCAGAGCAGACCCACAGCTAGCTCTCCCCTCTCTTGTTTTCTCTTGTAACAACCTCTAGCAATTGTGAGTCACTCTACAGACTGGAGAGGGTTTATGCACACCATCTCATTTTGAACTCATGCCAATCATGGGTGAAGGGGGAGAACTTTTATCCTCGTTACAGGAGGCTTGTGCATCACAAACTGTTAGGATCACAGAGCCCTTGGACACTGTCCAGTCCAAAGCCCTCTTTTTACAATTGTGGACACTGAAACTCAGAGAGGTAGAGTGACTAGCCCAACAGGAACCCCTGCTTCCTCACTCCATCCCTCCTTCAAACACATGGCATTCCTTTGTCTTAGTAAAACTGCTGCAAGTGGAGAAGAGCCCTGAGAATGCAAGTCTGCTGTTTTCTCTCTTTATCAGCCACGTGGTCCTGGGCAAGTACATGAGTTTCTTACAAATTACCACACACTTAATGGCTTAAGACAACACAGATGCATTATCTACTGTTCTTGAGCTTGAGACCTAATGGTCTCAGTAGGCTAAAATCAAGGCTTCAGCAGAGCAGCCGTCTCTCTAGAGGCCCTAGGGGAGAATCTGTTTCTTGTCTTTCCCACTGTAGAGACTGCTTGCATTCCTTGGTTTGTGGCCCCCTTCCTCCATCTTCAAAGCCAGCACCATGGGTCATGTTTTTCTCACACTGCCATCTTTCTTGCTCACTTTCTCTCCTGCCCCCTTCTTCCACGTTTAAAGGAATCTTCTGATTACACTTGGCCTACCCAGATAATCCAGGATAACTTCCTTATTAAAGTCAGCTGATTGGCAACCTTAATCTCCTCTTGCCATATAACATACACATCCACAGGCCCCAGGGACCAGGACATGGACATCTTTCTGGAGCCATTTTGCTTCCCACTGGAGATCACGCATGCTCCCAGTGGGTAATACTATCTACCCTGCTTTCCTACCAGTTATGGTAGGGTCCAGTGAAAAATGGATAAGAACAGCTTTGAACTTTGTGTAATGTGTGATAGTAATATAAACGGTGCTTTCTAAGGGCCAGTCAATAATAGCCAATAATCCTAAACAAATGAGATACTCACCAAAATCCAGGCTGTGGCCTCATGGTCAGAAGGGCCCCCTCGCACCTGCACAGCAATATTGATGTGGTCCCCAGGCAAGTCCTCCAGCACCTGCGTGCCCTCAGGTGACTGTGTGACCTTCAGAGGACAGAAAACCAGGAGGGGTTTAGAAAAAGCATTTCTGGATTAGGACCATTCCGCAGACATCCTCGCTGTCTTCATCTTCCCACTGACTTGAAGGCTGAAAACCTAGTACCTCTTATTCCCATTAAAACATCACTTTTTAAACTTAAATGTATGTATAGACAGCACCCCCTGCTGGACAGCAAGGTTGTGGGCACTACCGACTATCACAGAAGCAGTTCAGAACTTCAGGGCCCTTCCCAGGCCTGTTGAAATCAGGGATAACACATGTTGGGATCCATGCCAGTCAATCAAAAATTGATACGTAGGAAGATCTAGTTTTACAATAGGATTGGGTCATCTGCCATCAGCCAAGGCTTTCTAAAACCCAGATCCAGTGAAGTAAGCTCTAATTCCATTCCAGCTGCTCTAGGCTAGATAAACAGCAGAACTTCTTGGACAGCTAAGTGGCCAAGGGAACAAATGGCATAGAAGGATGGCAACCCCCATCCTCTGGGAAGAAAGCTTGGGGGTAAAAGTTCTGAGGCATAAACCTACAGAGGAGTGGTACCTAAGATATCTTTTTAAAAATCTTCTGCTCCCTGCATAAAGTTATACACACAAACACACTTAAAAGAAAAAAAACATTTACACATCTCTCTCTCACACACATTCACACACACACACACACACACACACACACACACACACATGAGTTCTTGGATATAAATACCTTCCTCCATGTGATGACTGGGATGGGCACAGCCCTCACCTCACAGGACAGGTACACCTGTGCCCCGGTGACGTTGTGTATACCCCGGGGTGGAACAACAACCACAGGAGCTGGGAGAAGAAGACAAGGGAACACAATCTTTATGCTGCCAGGTTCCAGGCACCCCACTGCTAAAATTCCCTACCTGCAGAGAGCCTGTAAGGGACAGTCTCCTGTGAAGGGAGCAGTGCAGGTGAAAGCTCTCCGTGAGAAAGAGCGCTCTGCTGGGCATGAAATCACAGAAGCGTTCTCCTCAGACCAGGCAGATGCCTGCATGTTTCCTCTCCCATCACCTTTGCTCTACCAACAGGAAAACAGGGATCCAGAGAGGAGGGGCAGCTTCCCAAAGTCACCCAGAACGTCTGTGGCAGAGCTTAGGTCTCACCACACTCCCTTCCAGGGCCTCTTCCAGGACCCTGGCTGCCATCTGCTTCCAGCTCAGTACAGGACAGCAGGCTCCAGGAGGGGCTGTGTCACTTCACGGACAGCAGTCTTCTGACAGATGGGCATGTCTCCTTCCACGTGGAGGGCATTTCAAAAAGTAATTCCCTGCAGAACAGCTGCACTCACCCTGGAGTGGAGATCCCCTGCGGTCTGTTCTAGATGTCCACTTGCACATCCCAGACTCACGGCCTCCACACATGGCCTCCCCAGCCCCTCACACACCTCCAGTCCCTGAGGGTGAAACTGCAGGCGTGCTAGCTAGTGGAGGGACTGAGGAAGGCCTGACAAATAGAAGTATATTGGGGAATCAGGCAACATGGTTCTTGGCTGCCAGAAATCACGGGTGTGGGCTTGCTGGGTGGGACTGTAGAGCATGAGGGCATCTGAATTGGAAGTTCTTAGCTGGCACTGCACACTGCGTCCTCCTCCTTGTGTCTTGCATCTGCTCCGCTCACACTGGGACTAAAGAATAAAGCCCAGCTGCCGCCGCTCTCTGCCCTCCACCCAGCTCCTCGGTGTCCCTGTTTCCCTATGCATGGAATGCACCCGTAGCTCCACAGGTGGGCGGCTCGCCATCCTACAAGGCCTAGAGGGTATGTGCCTAGACCGGGACCAGGGGCTCTGCAGTGCTCTGACCTGCTGAACCCCAGCCTGCCCTGCAGTCCAGGACTTCCGACTAGTCTCACCCGCACTAGAGGGCCCGCTTGGCTCACCCTTGCTCTGGCCCCACGGATGTGGGGGAAGGCACAGTATGGAGGCGTGGTGAGGAAAATGCTCTCTGCTCAGGTCTGCTGTCTGGGAGATGAGGATAGTGCTTCCTCTTCACAGGGCTGTTGAGCTGATCTTACCGTACAATGAGTGTGAAAGTGATGGTTCAAGTGGACATGATATGCGAGCAGGGGTCAGATTGGATGAAGAAAGACATGACGAAAGAGCAAATTTATTCTCAGGCCATCAAACTACAGGGTCTCTGACTCCTGGGCTTCACCCGGTGACTCCAGGCCAGCCTTACCCTCTCCATAGGCCAGCCCTGCAGAGGAAAAGGGCCTTTGCTCCCCTGGGTGAGGCTGCAGTAAAAAAGGAGAGCAAAGGGAGACATGGACCACAGGAAGTCGGGGAGGGACAGGCGTTAAAGAGAACAGAAATAAGCCTGGTCTGGCCCTCTCCAGACTCGCAAGCAGACACTGCCAGCTGGTGCCAAAAACTCTCTGGGAGATTATGTTAGAGCCAGAGAGTCCCAACTGGAAGGGCCCTACACTGCCCACTGCCAGGATACTTCCATCCTGATCTTCCACCATTTCATCAGTTAGCCTCCACTTACATGCCTCCAGTGATGGAGACCTCACCACCTATGGAGCCAGGCCCTTCCATCCTTGGAGAGCTCTGCTAGAAAGAAAACTCACTCTCATTTGGAGCTAAAATCCACCTTCCTGTAACTCCCACCTGTTCATCCCAGGGCTGCCCTTGAGCCCCTCCTGGATGCCCCAATGGCCTCAAGTGAGTTGAATACAGACCCTGCCCTCCCTCCCTGCTGGTAGCTTTCTTTGCCCTCAGCCTGATGGGCGCACTCCTTCAGTGGTGCCCATTTGACTCCCCTCCACACATCATGCCCCTACCCATAACCCCGAGTACAGCCACAGAGCTCCCACTGAACCACGGTCCTAAGCCTCTAACACTGCCCAGTGCACCTCAGCCACCAGCCCACGGCCACAAAGAGCCACAAAGCCCTGCTCTCAGCCGGGAGCCCCATCTGCGAGGGACAACAAAGACAGCCTAATTTATTCACAATCTCCTGCCAGCGCTGCCTCTCCCAGAGCTCAAGCTGGTCCTCAAATGGCTCACTGGGGGAACAACCAGAACTGCGTCTTATTCCAAAGCCCTCAATGGATTCCAAAGAGACTCTCAATCAACGTGTTTTACTTTTGTTCATGTAAAGTCATAAATTTTAAATGAGATTTCATCAGTCCCTTTCAGGCCTAAATTAATAAAGCAGTAAATCACATTTCATCTTTCTCTCTCCTCACATCTCATCTTTCTCTCTCCTCACATCTCCTTCTCCCTTCTTTCAAAAACTACAATTAAGAAACACTGTCTTGTAAATACTGTCTTTACTGCTGATTTGGGGGCAGAAAATACCATTTCTTTTACAGAAGAGCCCCCTGCTTTTGATTATAAAGTGACATTCAAATTTTTATTTGTAAATTTACATACAGCACATGCACTCTTTCTGGTGTACAGTCCTAAATTTTGACAAAGCATACAGTTGTGTAACCACCACCATAACCAAGATATAGGACAGTTCAGTTGTTTTGAAAAATGTTCTGATGTGCTCTTTATCACAGTCTGGTTTTAATTTTAACATATCTGATTTGAAATTTAAAATATTTTTATCCATAATTGCTCTGTATAATCAGTTGTCATCATCATGATAGTAATAATGGTAATGATGCCACCAGCTAACACCAAGAGCTCACTGCATGCTGGGCACTCTTCTCCTGTTTACAGGGATTCACCCATTTGATCTTGCCAGCAATCTTACCAGCTGCCAGCTGGGGACGCTAGCCAGGGTTACCCCATCCTAAATGGTGGAGTGAGGCTATGAGCCCAGAGGTCTGGCTCCAGGCCGTCCCACTATCCTGCCCTCTCCTTAGAGGGCACTTCCATGTGCACTGCTCCCGGCATCTTCACCCCAGCCCTGCAGAGTTGGTGCTTTTATCCCCATCTTACAAGTGAGAAAAGCAAGGCTCAGAAAGGTGAGGTGGCTGGAGGGGCAGGGACTCAAACCCAGGCACCCTGATCCCATTAACTCCACACTGTAGTTTACAGTGAAACATTTGTTATCTGTTCTGACTCCATTCCAGAAAAATAAAGTTCCTTAGGGATTGTGTTGGGTCCCAAAGGCCACCCCAGTTTCGATGATTCGCTAGGTGTACTGACAGCTACAACTCACAGCTACTCAAAGGAGACAAAGCAAATCACCAGAGGGAAAAGAGGCTCATGGGGCTAAGACTGGGACGAGGCACAAGCTTCCAAGAGCCTTCCCCAGTGAAGTCACCCAGGATGCACTTAATTCCCCAGCAACAAACTGCGACATTTGTGAAATGCCATCTCTTGGGGAAGTTCACTAGACAATGCCCAGGATTATTGGGGACTGGCCACCTAGGCACCCTCTGCCTACTATGGACCTAAATTCCAGGCTCCCAGAAGGAAAGCGGATGTGCAGTTATCCTTGGTACAGCTGAGGCACAACAAGCCACCCTTGTCAGTTCTGAGAATGGCACAGTCCCTCCCGGAGTCCAAGCTCCCATACACCAGCCAAGGGTCAGCCTTGCTAGCAGGCCTTTCTAAGGATATGCTTAGACAGTATCAGGCCTCCCATGTTGATTCTTCTCTGCGCAGGAATGAAACCCTTCCACACAGCCCTGGAGAACAGCTCTTGTGAAGATACCATTAAGGAGGCAATGTGTCCCTTAACACATTCCCAGTCCAACTGTCCCCAAGGGCTCACTGGAATGTGGTATTGGAATCCTCAAAGACATGACTACCACAGGCAGGAGGAACCCAGGTTCAAATCCCATCTCTTCCACATGCCATTGTTGTGACATGGCCTGTTTCTTCTGTAAAATGGGCACAGGAATCCATTCTCCCTCCCCACCCTCTCCTCATAGGTTATTGTGAGGAGCAGTTACAGGACCCCTTGCAAATTGTACAAGGCTTCCACAGAGGGCCCTGAGGTCTCTGCAGGTTGTGCTACCCCGAGGGTAGTCACCTTGAAGGTGCCCTGAGACACCTGTTCCTGCCTGCCTGGGACTCTGTACTGGCCTCTGGTGAGTGGGATTATTGGTGGGTCCTGCCTGGAGGCCCTAAAGGCCATGGTCCATAACCCTCACCCTGGTGAGCCCAGGGCTCAGTCTCTCATCTTCCTGTTTCCAGAACTGCCATACTCCTGGAAGAGCCAGGCTTCCTTTTCTACCTGCCTTAGAGTAATGTGGCTTCCAAGAGGGAAGATGGTCCTGGCCATCCCAGTCTGCGAATGTGCCAGCTTTGTCTCTCTAGTTCTTCCTTGCTAAATACTTGTTTCTTCTGCTTGTGCCAGCAAGAGCCCTGGAAATGCTGGGATGGCACAAATCACCTACCAGGTAACACAGAATTGCCCCCCAGGTGTATACCCTCAGAAGCGGCACTGTGGATGGGCAAAATAGTACCAAGGAAACTCAAATGCCTGTGGGTCCAGTCACCAACCACGGGGACTCAGGCAAGTTGCTAACCATTTCCTCCTTATCTGCAAATGGAGATAATGACTGGGTCCACATCCTCTGGGATGACAGAAAACAAGGAATGTGACTGTTATTAGCCACGTGGATCTGTACAAATGAAAGTGATCGGTATTATTATAGCAGGGGATGATCTGTTCTCCATCCCATTTGTCCTTGGTGGCTGGAATGAAAGATTTTCCCAAATGACTCTGAGATTTCTTTAAAGTTAACAGTACTAAGGAGAGAAAGAACATCAAAAGTCATCCCCTAGGACCTCATCTGCTTGTTTGAAAAAGCACAAAACCACAGTTTAATAATCAACACACTGAACAGCCCTGATAATTTATGCTAATAGTCACATTACAATGTGGAAGGAGAAACAGCTTAATCTGGCTCCCTGCAGCCTGTGCTTCAAACCCCCTCCCTAGGCATGAAAGGCTTCTGAGCACAAGACCCCCCTTCTTTTGTCCCTTTCACAGAGTGGCATTCGCTGCCTTTCGTGGTTACCTAGTAACACGTGCCTTGCACAGACAGATTTCTAAGTGGAGCTGGAATTTCAACTGGGGTGAATTTTATAAGATTCAGGATCTCAAGAGCTCACTGAAGCTTCGAGAGCTCAGTGTCCTGGTGGGCCTTGGCCCAGGACCCTGTTCCTATCTAATTTAGCATTCAAAACACACTATCAGCCTGCCATCTGTAGGTTTCCAACCCCCTCCCAATGTTAGCAAATAGAGTGCATACATGGAACAACATAGCCTTTTAAAGTAATAATACCGACAACAACAATAATGTCATGTGGCCTTACAGTCGAGAAATGGAACCAATAATTTAGTACAGGATGCAGCTTCATTCTGCAGGCTGGCACTCAAGCCTTGGAGTGACCCTGGGGCAAACTTCTGTGGGCTTCACCTCCTTCCCCAACCTTCCCATGGGTAGCTGCCCAGCAGGCCCACTGTTTACACTCACCACAGGACCTCCTATCTCCCTACCTTGATTCATGTGCCTCCCATCTGCCCTTCTCAGCCCAGCAATTTTCTATTCATCCTTCAAGGCTATTCTCAGATGTTTACCCTTCTGTGAAGCTATCCCTGTTCCTCTCAGGAGCCATCACCCAATTCTAAACAGAGAAACCAGCAACAAGGTGCAGGAAAAACAGGAAGATGGATCCAGATTGAAAAACCCTCAAAATTCAAGGGTAGCCAGTTTGTAGCCCCTTCCTAACCAGGTTGCCAGTGGGCTAGAGATGCATGGTCCCGTCTGAGAAGAGCCAGAGAAACCCGAACTGGAGCCCCTCCTCAGCTGGGAGCCACCATGTGGCTCCAGAGAATTTCCTGTGTGTGTGTGTCACTGCACTTCTATTAAACGGGAGTGAGATCTGGCCAGGGTAGTAGTAAAAACCGAGTAGAAGATGGGATGTGAAAACAGTTTCCATCAGTAAAGAATTCTTTATGTGGGAACAGAGTGTATCTTCAACAAATGTGTGTTGATCAAGGGATTATTCTCATTATTAGGCATTTTGGAGCAATTCTGAGCAAAGCAGGAAAGGTGAGAATTTAAGCCTGAAAATGTTCCAAATGCCCCTCAGAGTCATGGGTAAGAACACATCCCACATGTGAGGAAACCTGATAATTATTTAGGGAGGCTTCATTCTGTCAAAGTCAGGTGCCTGCTTATTGAGGATAGGTGAGTTGCTGAGGAGGGGTGACTTTATTACCAGTATTGAAGCAGAACAGCTGCTGCTCTGACTCAGTCTCTTTCCCTTTAACCAGCGTCCCTAGGGGCATTGTTAAAAAGTGCTCCTGCTGTGTCCTCTGAATAAAGAGTGCTTTAGGGCAGTGCAGAATGAGGTGCCACCTTGCCAGCTAGGAAAGATCCCCCAGTCCACACCTTCCTGCTTCACCAGGACACAAGGGCAGGGGCTACACAAACATTTCAGGCTAAATAGTGTTGGGGAAACAGTGCCTGGGTCTGTGGCAAATGACACAATCACTGGTGGGGAAGTAGAGCTAAATTCTGGGCAGGCCTGACGGCTGTCTCTCATGGGATCATTAAAAGCAGCTTCTGAATCGCCTCTGATTGGCCCATGAACATTGTTCCTTCCAGGGCCTGTGCCTGGGGTGGGCCTCAGAGCCCATAGATCAGAGTGGAGGGGCTGTCACATTTACTTGTCATTTGGTAATTTTCAATGAATTAGAGATATGGGGTTTCCATCTGCCATCTGGCCTCCCTCTGGTAACCATGACAACCACCACCTGCCCGACTCAGCACTATCAAGTCCTGCCCTGAAAGAGCACTGAACAGGGGTGCTGGGGACATGGGAGCTGATCAGGCTTTACTGATCACCCTGGATGAGTCTCCTGCCCCCTGGGTGTCACTTTTCCCTTCTATTCCCACATAAAGAATCCTCACCAGATCTCCTCTGCATAATAGATTTGGTCTAAATGTCTTCAGGCATTTCTCTTCCTAGGAACACAATGCCAATGCGGGGATAAACCATCAGAGACATTAGCACTGGCTAGATTCTGGGGACCCAATCAGCATTTCTTCTGTCTCCTGTGTGTGAAGGGAAAGTGTTACCTGTCTGGAGACAAAGAGAACTGCCTGTGAATTAACTGCTGAGGAAAGCATATTGTAAAAGCAAGTGACAAGAACTGGAAGGAGGAGGGAGACAGGACTGTTTAAATGCCAAAGGGAGAAACAAAGGTTCAAAGTGAAAGGGATCTCAACCATGGCTCCACAGGGGCTGACACAGCCCAGAGAGGGTAAGGGGCCAGCCCGAGGCGACCCAGGGAAGTAGCAGCACGGGACGCACCAGGCAGCCCTTTCCTCCACTGGGAACCCCAACCGGGAATAGCCAACAGTGACTTTCCTGTGCCCTAGGGTTGCCTCATTCCCCTCCATGGGCCACACCTTGTTTTCATGTTTCTGGGGACAGGAGCCTTCCTGCCCCATCTCCAACAACCCATTGGGTCTCCTTGACTTAAGTGCATCTCCCTGGAATGCATGGAGGGAAGGAATGCTAGAAACTTCCCCAGACCTGAAGAAGGCCACCCCCACCCCAACGGAGCTGAAGTCATTACACTGACTTAGGCAATTACGTCTGGACTTGGTCTCCGGGCCCAGGCCAGAACCCCAAGCTGGACTCCTTGGGACTGTCTGGCCACAAGCTCACTTAGCCTAAACTCTCCACAGCCCTCTCCAGGCAGCACAGACGGGTAATTCTTCAAAACCTGACGGGCCAGCAGAGTGGTCCACTCAAAACATCCTTAATGTTTTGGTTTAGTTTTTTAAAATTACATATAGAGGGTGGACAAAGATGGCACCCATAGATGGCTTTACCAATAATGTTAATGAAGTTTAAGTTTGCAGGTCCCCAGCAATGACTAGTTTTCAATTCCTTTACTTAAAGTGGGACCCTCCAAATTATATAAACCTTAGTCCCACAACAACCATGTCTGTCCCTGATGGCACCATAATCTTTTCGGATCCTGTGTCTCCATTCTGGCACCATTCCTCCTCCTCCAACACTTTTACCTTCCCTCTCTCTGTTCAAACAACCCACTCCTGGTACAGGACCCCAGGTTGGACCTAGTGGGAAACTCTCCCTCCCAATGCCCAATCCCGTGGAGAGAAACATGCCAGGCCTGCAAATAATTTTATCAGCGAGTATCAAAGGGATTGCAGGCTCACCAAAATTCCAACCAGCTCACTGGCTGGTGTCTCCATGAGCTTCCTAAGGGAGGGTTGCAGGATGTGGATTACTGTTTCCTTGAGCATCTGCTCAGGTAAGAAAAACTGCTCCCGAAGGAAAAACTGAGAGCTGGGTAGCACGGTCTATTGTTGTACAGGGGAAAGGGGACAACCCTTCACCCCACACCCCAGAGGGTTAGGGTACCTCTTTTTCTACCCGCTCCAGCACCACGGAGCGGGGACGGGACTCACCAAATTCGCAGAGGCCGTCGCGCACCTTGTGCAAGTGACCAGGGTGAGCGCTGGGCGCGTGCCAGGCGCGCAGGCGCAGCGCGCAAATGCTGGGGTAGGAGCGGCCGTCGGAACCGCAAACAGCGCCGCGCTGCGCGCATACGCAGAGCCCAGTGCCCTCGGGCGCCGCCCCAGCGGTGCGGCTGGCGCACACCAGCCCGGGGCCACAGCGCGCGCCAGCCCGACCCCCGCAGCTCGCGCCCTCGGCGCCCAGGCAGCTCGCGCAGCAGCCGCACTCGTCGCGCGCAGCTATTCTGAGCGCAGGGCAGCGAATGGGCGCCGGACAGCGCTCGGGCCGGCAGGGACCGCACTCCGTGCGTCGGCCGCCAGCGCTGCGGAGCCCGAGGCCCGGGGCCAGTGGCGGCAGGAGAAGCAGCAGCGGGAAGAGCACGGGTGAGCGAGTCATGGTCTATCCCCGGACGGCAGTGGCGCCTCTGCTTGGCGCTGCGCTCCGCGCGCGGCGCAGCCTCCCTGCCCGCCCCGCGGCCGCTGATTGGCCGGGCCTGCACCGCGGGGCGCCCGCAGACTGCGGCCGGCCAGGACGCTTCAGCACGGTGGGCTCCCTGCTGCTCCCCGTTCCAGCTGGAGTGATGTCCCGAGACCAAATTCCTGACACCCAGTGGGCTGTTGGGGAGACCGAGACCCAGTCGGAGCGGGAACTCGCCCGAGGTCGCTCTGGTTGTGCCAGGATGGATGTGTGGTCGCCAGATACAAGGCTGGCTCCAAATATTACACCCCTTAATCATCCCAGAAGGATGCGCTGTTTTATTTTATTCTGCGTTTAGTAGTTAACAAAGTTATATTTTAAAAAGGGAATATATGGTTTAAAATTTCATAGCTTACAAATGGATACAACGATGAAAAAAGGGTCCCTTTCATCCTCTGTCCCAGTGCTCTAGGTCAGTCTCAATAGGCCACTCCTTCTCAGCTTTGTGCATATTTCCAGGAATTTTGTATGTCTATGAAAGCACGTATGATTGTTTAATGTGTGTGTGACCAACTGAAGACAGTAGACAGAAGGAGGGACTTGCTAACCAGGCTTTTTGGGTAGCTTTTCCTGACTTCACCCCTCAGTTTTCATTTGTCCATGCTGTTTACTATCTTTTCTGAACAAGAGGTGAGAAAGCTTCTTAGAGTCTGGGAAGACCAGCGACAGGACTCTTGGGTGGTATCCATTCAGCTTTTCAACACTAGTTCCTTCCCAGTTTGCAGTCTTTCATGGAATGTCCTCATCCCCCAAAGGATAAAAAGATGTAAAGACATATACTTTATTCACCAAAAGACTGGCAAGATTTTGCTAAATTACATTGTAGCAATTTGGGGTATATGGATTATAAATGTGTTAGACCAAGGAGGACAGAATATAACTCTGAATCGAGTTGAATTTATTGATACAGGTGCACCTACCTGAGATCCTGGGTTCAGTGTGTTGGTTTGTGTAGCTGGAAGTGCCTCTGTAGTTTACTCAGCTGTTTAAGTGAAACTGAGACTTAATGATGACCTATATTTAGGCATGTTGAGATGCCAGTACTTCCTTAGTGTGTCATAAAAGAAGGAATCAAAAAGCTTAGGAAGATGCTGGAGTAGATTTATTACGGACAATCTACACGTTCATCTACCTACTCCATATCCTAAGGGGGCCCAGAGGACATTCCCTTCCTTGTGACATTGGGAAATTCATTACTGAGGGGAGCACTGGTATCCTTGAAAGTTCCGTGGTTGCTTTCTTCTGTTAGCCACATAATGACAAATGGGAGATGCCATCATTGAGATGGCTCCCGAGTGCCCTGGGGATGATGGGAATCCAGAAGAAGAGAGGCCAGCACTTAACTGCCAAGGGCACAGCAGGGCACAGGTCCCATGATGGACAGTAGGATGAAGGGGACTCTCAGTGTTTTGACCCACAGCGATCGTTGTCATTGCCAGTTGCCACAGAGTTCCTAGGAATTAAACAGTGAGCAGCCTATTAAAATGTGACTTGCTGCACACAACAGGAAAGGCCCCAAGCCTGGTGTCCAAAAGCTGATTTGAATCGTTAGGGTCTCATATCCAGTTTTTAGACCTAATCTAGAAGGGGAGGCCAGTCCCCTTGAAGAAGGACTCTGTACACATTTTATAAATCCTCCTGTAAGCCCTCTCCAGAAGGACCTCTGACCCTTTACTAGAGTGTTCCACTGTGGCCCTCAGTCAGAGGAGGCCTTACGATGATCAGGCCCATGTTCAAATCACAGTGAACCCACCCTGTGGTTACTACCCCAGGTCCTGAATAGAATAAACATATTTGGCAACTGGCAGAATCCCAAATCAGCTCTGTGACACATGGAATAAGGGCTATTATAAGAGGCAGGGTCAAGTGTAAGCCCTGGAACTTTCCTTTCCTACCAGGAGAGTTAAATAGCTGCCATAAGTTTCCTCATAAATAACCAAAAGATGTCACCTTGCTAAAGGAAGGATTCATTTTCTTAGGAGACAGCACAGCCTTGATTTACATGAGGAAAGTAACTGCCTCCTTTTAACATGCCTTTCCTACTTCTTTCAAAGTCATAATGTGTCGTTACTGTGTAAGGAGCATTTGGTCCCTTCCTGAGCCAGTGTCAACATAAAAACAGTTGTTTTTTCTTACTTTCAAATGTCTCCCCTGTTGTGGGGGAAATGGTTCTCCACTTATCTTTCTACATCATATCCCTAGTTTGTAGATTCATTGGTTCATTCTTCATTCGGCAAACTCTCAGAGGGCCAACGACTGCATGCCAGGCCTGCACAGGGCACTGGTGGTTAGATGAGTAAGCCAGGAGCTGGGGCTTAAGAAGGCGGCTTTGGTGAGGCAAGTGGGAAGCAATTTCAATGCAGTAAATGCTACTACAGGAAAGTGCTGGGGGAAAAGAGGCAGGGAGACTTTCTGGGAAAGGTCCTTCCTAAACAGGATCTTCAAGAGCCAGGGCTACCTGGAAGGAGGGCAGAGAGAGGCGATGGTGTGTCTGAAGTCATGGAGACCAGGCAGAACATGGTGCAGTCAGGAGCAAGGAAGCTCAGCCCAGTCACAGGGCTGCTTGGGGGGTGTGGAGGTGCAGGGGCGAGGCCAGAGAGGGCAGTGAGAACCACACCGTCATTCTTGCCTGGCCAGCTGAGAAGCTTGAAAAGGTGGAATCCAGGCTTGGCCAGGTGGCTCAGGCCCGCATTGCTGTCTGACAGAGACACTTTAAAGGTGAAGGACAAAGGGACAGCACACACCCACCAGGGAGCCAGAGGATAAGTCTTTGAGGAAAGTCCTCCCTGGTTCTCCATTCTTCCCTTCAGCCCCTTTTTCTAGGACTTCCACCAAAACGCAGGGTTAGTGCTGTGGCCCCCTGTGCAAATTGCCACCTTGTGGACAATGCAGGGATTACAGATCCAAAAATGATAACTGTTCCTCGTTCATTAGCTCAATACATATTTCCTAATAATTCAAATGAGCCGAAGTGCTGGGATAAAATGCTCTTAATTATGAGGAAAGAATAGAAATTCATACAAATAATCACCAAATGCTCAGAGGTGTGAGGTGGGCTGAAGCAATGGGGTCAGTGAAGGAAATTCGGGAAGGTTTCACAGAAGTGACATCTCAGCTGGGTCTGGTAGGGAGAGAGGGCCTTTTTTTTCTTTTCCTCTTTTCATATATTTTTCTGTGCATACACAAAAATGTCCTTTTTTATTACGGTATCATTGATATATATACTCTTATGAAGGTTTCACATGAGCAACATTGTGGTTACTACATTCACCCATATTATCAAGTCCCTCCCATACACCCCAAGGCAGTCACTGTCCATCAGTGTAGTAAGATGCTATAGAGTCACTACTTGTCTTCTCTGTGCTATACGGCCTTCCCCGTGCATCCCACTACATTATGTGTGCTAATCATAATACCCCTTAATCCCCTTTCCCTCCCTCCCCACCTAGCCTCCCCACTCCCTTCCCTTGGGTAACCACTAGTCCCTTCTTGGACTCTGTGTCTGCTGCTGTTTTGTTCCTTCAGTTTTGCTTTGTTGTTATACTCCACAAATGAGTAAAATCATTTGATACTTGTCTTTCTCCACCAGGTTTATTTCACTGAGCATAATACAACATAGCTCCATCCATGTTGTTGCAAATGGTGGGATTTGTTTTCTTCTTATAGCTGAATAATATTTCATTGTGTATATGTACCACCTCTTCTTTATCCATTCATCTACTGATAGACACTTAGGTTGCTTCCATATCTTGGCTATTGCAAATAGTGTTGTGATAAACATAGGGGTGCATCTGTCTTTTGAATCTGGGATCTTGTTTTCTACAGGTAAATTTCTAGGAGTGGAATTCCTGGATCAAATGGTGCTTCTATTTTTAGTTTTTTTTTTATATCATTAATGTACAATTACTTGAACAACATTATGGTTACTAGACTCCCCCTATAATCAAGTCCCCCCACAGACACTCTTACAGTCACTGTCCATCAATGTAATAAGATGCTATAGAATCATTGCTTGTCTTCTCTTTATATACTGCCTTTCCCATGTCCCCCCCCCGCTACATTATGTGTGCTAATCATAATGCCCCTTTTTCCCCCTTATCCCTCCCTTCCCACTCATCCTCCCCAGTCCCTTTCCCTTTGGTAAACTGTTAGTCCATTCTTGGGTTCTGTGAGTCTGCTGCTGTTTTGTTCCTTCAGTTTTTTCTTTGTTCTTATACTCCACAGATGAGTGAAATCATTTGATACTTGTCTTTCTCCACTTGGCTTATTTCACTGAGCATAGTATCCTCTAGCTCCATCCATGTTGTTGGCAAATGGTAGGATTTGTTTTCTTCTTATGGCTGAATAATATTCCATTGTGTATATGTACCACATCTTTATCCATTTATCTACTGATGGACACTTAGGTTGCTTCCATTTCTTGGCTATTGTAAATAGTGCTGCAATAAACATAGGGGTGCATCTGTCTTTTTCAAATTGGGCTGCTGCATTCTTAGGGTAAATTCCTAGGAGTGGAATTCCTGGGTCAAATGGTATGTCCATTTTGAGCATTTTGAGGAACCTCCATACTGCTTTCCACAATGGTTGAACTAATTTACATTCCCACCAGCAGTGCAGGAGGGTTCCCCCTTCTCTGCATCCTCCCCAGTATTTGTTGTTTCTTGTCTTTTGGATGTTAGTTATCCTAACTGGTATGAGGTAATGCCTCATTGTGGTTTTAATTTTCCTTTCCCTGATAATTAGCAATGTGGAGCATCTTTTCATGAGCCTCTTGGCCATCTGAATTTCTTCTTTGGATAAGTGTCTGCCCATTTTTTAATAGGGTTATTTGCTTTTTGGGTGTTGAGGTGTGTGAGTTCTTTATATATTTTGGATGTTAACCACTTATCGGATATGTCATTTACGAATATATTCTTCCATACTGTAGGATGCCTTTTTGTTCTACTGATGGTGTCCTTTGCTGTACAGAAGCTTTTTAGTTTGATGTAATCCCACTTATTCATTTTTGCTTTTGTTTCCCTTGCCTGAGGAGATGTGTTCAGGAAAAAGCTGCTCATGTTTATATTCAAGAGATTTTTGCCTATGTTTTCTTCTTAGAGTTTTCCGATTTCATGACTTACTTTCAGGTCTTTGATCCATTTCAAGTTTACTTTTGTGTATGGAGCTAGACAATAATCCAGTTTCATTCTCTTACATGTAGCTGTCCAATTTTGCCAACACGAGTTGTTGAACAAGCTGTCATTTCCCCATTGTATATCCATGGCACCTTTATTGTATATTAATTGACCATGGGAGAGAGGGTCTTTTAAAACCACCTCCGACATCTTCACTTTACAGAGGGGTGACTCAATATAGGCTAGGAAAGGACTTGGCAAAGTCTCATAGCCCTTCAGAGTAGAACTGGGTTGAGGACCCAGGTCTCTGGGTTTCCCAGCCCAGAGCTCCTTTTACTGTACATGGTTGGCCTCTGGTTTAAATGGGTTTCCCTCTTGGTGCTCTAGAAATAGTCTTCCGCTGTTCTCATCTGTCCCTGAGCAGCCCCATCCCAGCAATTTGTCCCAGCCTGCCTTCTGGTGCAATAATATCATTCTCTGAATTCCATCTGTGATAAATTGCAGAGCACCAAAGCCTTCTCCAGGGAGGACACCGAGCTTAAACTGGGATCTTAGCCAACCTGGGAAGAGGGTACAAGGTGTGTCCCTAGAACATCCGTCCACAGGGACTTCTTCGCACACAGGTACTTCATAAATATATGTGACATGAATGAATGAGAGAAGGCAGGGGAGGTGGATTGCACCTGAGAGGGCAGTCCAGATCTCCTGAGTACTTCCCAGAGTGTAGTCTGGGAAAATAAATTGTGGCTGGTCACAAAGGTCACTGAATGCCCACCTGAGGAGTTTGTCTTTATTCTGCCAACAGGGGGAGCCAGGCCTGTTTGTGACAGAGGACAAGATTGGAGTATAAATTAGTTTGTCCCTAGTCAAGGGTCACACCTGCTCCAGAAAGCCATCTATATTACCCAATGAAGAAATTATACTAACTTCCAGTTATCTGGGTTGTTTTATTTGTAAATTTAATAATTAAGCCATATGTCTATAAAATAAATAGAGGCTATCTTGTGATAAGCTCCCAACACTCAGGAAACAAGTGCAGCCCTTGTGATGCACGGCTGAATTTCCTTCTGTCATGCCACCGGGACGCTGAGCCCTGCTAAACACAGGGCTAAAACAGTCTTCCTAACCTGGGTGCCGGTGTAGTCGGTCATCTCTTTCCTCACGCTCTACCAAGTTCAGCACCGTCACGTGGCTCCTGGAAAGCAGTCCCTAGTGGAGTGCTACAGGGCTCTGCTCTATCCAGGGTTTTTACCAATAACCTGGATGACTCAGCAGAAGTATTTAAATGCCCCCAAAGCTTCAAAAAGGAATTAATATGCATTTAATAGAGGAAGCAATATTTTCAAATGCTTGCATAGGCTAGTATGGTAGAGATAAATCAAATGTTGGAATGTTCTACAGATACATGTCAAGTTTTCTTTTTGGATTCAACACTAAAATGAGGAAGCATGAGAGGGAGAAAATGAAATCTGCCCCACGGCATTACCTCCAGGTTCAGAAGGGCCCTGTCTGGAGTATGGTAACCACTTAGAAATGGGTGCTCATCACTGTGGATGAAATTTTACTGAACCTTAAGCAGTTTAGAACAAATGTCTTAGCTTTCCTCCCACTTTAAGATGGCTGCCTCCCCAACCTCCCCAGGGCAGTTGGTAGCAATTCAGTTATGTCTCTTCCTTAATTGTGTGAAGAGAAGAATTGCAGAATTGTGGGGGAAACCACCATGCAAATCCAAGAATTTAAAATATCCATTTGAAGCCTTGGCAGTGGAGCCAGGAAGCACCCGGCAGATGGGCACTCCCGGAGGAGATAGCATCTCCGAGGGCCTGGAGGGAGGTGGGCCTTGCAAGTCTTTTCTCTGAACAGTGTGGCACGGATGCACCAAGAACTGCTTCTTCCAAGGAAGGAGAGGGCCTGGTTTCATAGGAAATGCATTTACACTGTTCCTAGGCATCCAGTAAGAGAGTTATATTTCACTAGGTCCCCATATGTCTCTGTCTTGTTCATTTTTCTCTTACCATTTTCAATTTTGAGAATAAGCATCTGTAAGGCATATGCTGTATTTCAGATATCATTTTGAATCAGATCTAATTGTGGCTTCCTAGCCACTATGATCTCATGGGAAGATGTGACTTGGACACAGTTAACTGCGATGTGATTGTATACCCTGCATTCCAGTCAGTACCCAGCAGTGTAGCATCCAATAATAGCTACTGTTCACCGAGTGCTTACCATGTGTCAGGCACCCTCCTGAGGGTCTTATGTATATTAGCTCATTTCAGCGTCCTACATCCCATGAAGTAGGTATGGCCGATTGCAGGTAAAACTGAGGATCAGAGATGTTAACACTGTAACTTGGCCAAAATGACAGCTAGTAAATGGCAGAGTTGGCCCCAAAGTCCACACTCTGAACCACCTCACCAGCATGCTTCTCCATACATATGTGTTAAATGAGTAAATAAAGAAGGCCTAAATATGTGCCATAAGAGAAATGTAGACTAAAATTCCATCATGGTTTGATCAGGAGACATTTCATGTCAGATAGTATGCTTGAAGTAGGACTTAATGAACAGAAAGGATGGTGGTAAGCAGAAGTGAGAGGAGGTGTGCCAGTTAGGAGTAAAGGGATCAAAGAACTCAGACACAAATGGCCTGAATTGGTCGGTTACAATGCCTCTTCGTTACCTCCAGGACCTAATTGGAGCTGATTGGGCCAGGGGTGTTATGGATTGAATTGTGTCCCCCCAAAATTTGTATTTGGAGCCCTAATCCCCAGTACCCTAGAATATGACTGTATTTCGAGATGGGGCCTTTAAAGAGGTAATTAATTAAAATAATGGCATTAAGGTGGGTTCCAGTCCAGTCTGACTGGTGTCTGTGCACGAAGAGGTTAGGACAGAAGGAGACATCAGGGATGTACATGTGCAGAGGAGAGGCCATGTGGGGACACAGCAAGAAGGAGAGAGGCCTCAGGAGAAACCAAACCTTCTGGCACCTTGATCTTGGACTCCAGCTTCTGGAACTGAGAAAAAATAAGTTTCTGTTATTGAAGCTAACCAGTATGTGGTATTTTGTTCTGGCAGCCCTAACAAACTAATGCAAGGGAATTATGACTGAGCCAAATATCAGAAAGGCATAGGCTGTCCTAGGACCCGCCTGGGGAAAAAGATAAACTTGGACAGATATATTATTCTAGCATTTAGAACCAGGGGAACCCTAGAAAGAAGGCAATGAACCCTGAGGGTAAAAGCTGAAAGGATACCAGGACGGTGATGAGTTGAAGCTGTGAGAGAGCAGAAACCATAGGAAGCAAAGGGCCTGAGCCATAGAGAGAACAGATTGGAGCAAGAATGCCCAAAGGGAAAGAGCCGAGAGAGAGCTCCCTCGGCCACAGGTGGGGAGGAGCCATTCCCAAGAATGGCTTCACTTTCCACACCTTCCCAGGGTTGGTCGCAGCCCTTGCAGGGGAGTAATAGGAACCCCCTTCGACTCAAGGCAACTTGAGTGGATCTCATGCCTTGCTCCCTAAAGATCCAGATTAGCATGAAAGACTGTGTTTAGGGATGGATAAACAACTTTAAAATATGTAGAAGTGCACAGTGGCAATTAGGCTGGAAGGGAGACTGAAGCAACTTCTTAGAAGGTTTGGAGTGCCATGGTGGGGCGCAGACCCTGGGAGGACACTCAGCAAGTCTGAGTTGTGCTCTAGGGAGAGGTTTTGGTGCCTTAAGCGTGGGACTGGAGGCTGCGAGGCCATTAGAGCACTCTTGCACTAGTCCAGACAGCAGGTGGTGAGCGCTGGGACTGCGGCAGCAGCAGTGTGAATGGAAAGGAAGTTGTGTTGATTAGGGTAGGGACTAGCTGCAGCAAAGTGTATGATGGCTCTAACAGAACAGAGGTTTATTCCTATCACATTAAAGTCTCAGACAGCTATTCCTGGTCTCCTCAAGTGTTGATTCAGATATCCAGGCTCCTTCCATGTTGTAGCTCCACCATTCTGAACACCAACTCCAAGCTGGCAGAGGGGAGAAGAGGAAGTGAGCCCTCTGACACAAAGGTAAAGGGATGGGTGAGAACCGCTGGGAAGCGGAATGAATGAAGCAGGAGAAGGGGAGGAGCCACTGACAGCTTGTGAGAGGCGGAGTTTGGTGGTACCATTCAATGGCCCAGGAGCTGAGGATGCAGTGAGCTGACAGTCAAGGACACCTGGAGTCTAGCTCCCATTTGGCCCAGAAAGTCATTTGGAAACAAAGAGGCCAGTTTGAATCCACAAGCCATTCTGGTAACTGGGAAATCTTAACGTATGCTCAGCAGCAAGAGTCATGCTCTGGCCTGATCAGAACTTGACTGTTCCTTAGGTTCCTGCATCTCTCTGGCTATTATTTGGTTCTTAGTCCCACTGACGAGTGCTTAGCTCTTGCTCTGTCTTAGGGCTGGGCTCCTAAGAGAGAGGCTCTGCTAGGCAGGGTGTCTGTCACAAGTAAGAGACTGTATGGCTTGTGACTGGCCGCTCTCGGGTCAGGCACGCAGCCGTGGCCCAGTCAGCAGTGCTCTGGGGCAGAATCGTGTGGCACCAGCATGGCTGCTCATGCCCTGGCCACAGCTCTGGGGGCACAGCAGGCTTTCTGAGGCTTAGCCAGTCTTGTTAGTATGCTTTCCTTCCCAAAGCCTCTGTTTTCTTCTTAAAATAAAGGACTTGGACCACATGATACTTTCAAGTCTTCTGTGTTATGTGCTGTGTTATCTGGCATAACACTAGCTGCTATAACAAATAAGCTTGCACTTGGCTGGCTTCGTACCATAAAACTTTATTTTTCTTGCCCGCACAGCAGTGTGTGAGAGGGCAGTCAACGTAGAGGGCAGTTTCCTCTACATGATGATTCATGGATCTGGACTCCCTCCATCCTATTTCCTTTAGGGTCTTTGAGCCCTAAACCAGCACACAGGGAAGGAAAAGATAGGAAAGACACATTTGCTTCTTAATTGTTTTGGCCCACAAGTTACTCATGTCACTTCTGCTCACATTTCATCGGTGAGCCTTCGGCCCATGTTTGTTCCTAGATACTGGACCTGGGGAGTCTGGCCTCTGGCTGGGCAGCTTCATCCCAGTGCCAGCCTCTCCTTATGGAGAGGGAGCAGCAATTCTTGGTGGACAGTAGCTGGTTCCACCACATGGGTGGTGTTCAATTTGAACTTGTCTCCAGCTCCTTCTCCCAACAATGGATGGCCTTGTATCCAAGGAGAATCTTGAAGCCAGTGGTCCTAGTTTCCTAGTTTATTGCCTTGAGGCAGAGTCCTACTTTATTGCCTGTAATAATTTTTACAGCTAGCCAAAGAAGCCTCAGCTGCTGGGCAAAGTTCTAGTAGCTTAGGGCCCCCTGACCACCCTCAACCCCCAGTGCCCACTGCAGGGGACTCAAAGAGATAGCCAGAGTCCAGGAGAGAGGAAAGAGGGGGGAAGTTCCTGCTTTTGCATGAGGAAGCACGAGAAGGGGAGGAAGAACAGAAGAATAGCCCGCAGTGTTCTGAAACAAGGAAGGCTGCCTGCTTGCTTTCATTTCTCTGGTGAATATTTGACTGGATGTTTGCTTTTTGTCTGAGTTTTTGTGTGCTGTGAAGAGAACTGGGCAGAACATCAGAGTATCAGAAACGATCATAACCAGGAGGCCAGAGAAGCTCAAAGACTAATCCAGAGAAGCAGCTTGCTCGCCGGGGCTGCAGGCGGTGCTTTTCCACCAAGATGCTTTCCACAAGTGCAAGGTGAGTCAGCAGGGTCAGATCTAAGACGAGCCATGCTAGACAAACACATGTCCTGGCAACCGTCTTCTCTGATGGTGGTTTGTGGAAACTGGGAGAAGGCACAGGTTAGCTCCTTTGTACGCAGGCTAGCATGGAGGAAGGAACCATGGATCAGGTCTGGGTCAGTGAAAAGATTTCTGTTTGTCTTCAGTTTGGAGCCACAGAGCAGAGTGGGACGAGCCCAGATAATGGTGTTAGAGGACCCAGGTTTGAATCCTGGCTCTGTAGTTTCTGGCAAATCTTAAAGGCTCAGTTCCCTCCTCTATAAATCAGGCAGAAGAGCCCATGTCCTCCCTAACACCCAGCTTTGTGAAGAACGTCTGAGAAAAGAATGTGAAAGGACTTTGAGATCTGTGAAGTCCTGTCCAGATGTCAGGAATTAAGAATTCTCACTCAAACATTTAAATGCGAACGTTTGATCATATCTGATCACAGAACTGAAAGAACTACCACAAAATACAGCAAAAAGTAAGCCACCACTTTCTGGGTCATCATGTATCTGCTTAGATTGTTGAAGAATGCTGTGGAGGATGAAGAAGGGAAAAGAAGTAAAAAGACCAACAGGTATAATGAGAGTCACTTGGAAAAGGAGATACAGGCTTCCCCTTCTATCTGAAAGTAGAGCATTCCTACAAAATCTTTTGTAAGCTGAAACGGCATTGAGAGAAGATGCAATTACCCTTAATTTAGATGGAAAAATTTTGAGCATTCCTGAATCCAAGAAATAACCTCTCTTAGGCTTTTCTGATACCTTAGGACACATCTTGTTAATGGATGCACAAAATGGGCGGCAGTTGTAGGGAAGAGGAAAAGGCCTGAGAACCAGCATGCATGGTGCTTCTCAGTTAACAAGGCACCATTTGTACCTGTTCCCTAATAACCAGGGAAGTGCTGGCATTACAGCCACTCTACAGACAAAGCAGCAAGGCTTCCGGAGGAGAAATGATTTACCCCAGGTCACAAGGTCTCTGACATCAAATCCCAGAGTCTTCCTTCCAGATCTGAGGACCCTCGTGAGCATGAAGACATCCCATACACCGACAAGGAGGTCACCAACCCAGAGCCGACCATCCCTAGTTGTACAGCGAGGCCAAAATGGATGCGAGTAGTCAGGCAAAGGAGAAGAAAGCAGATTTGGACATGCAGAGAAGACAGACACCCTGGGAAAGAACTGAAATAAAAACAGGTGTCAGTGTGTCTTTCACTGTAGAACATTCCCCTGATTCTCAGAGCCACAGAGAATGTGACAAACCAACAGACAGAGACAAACCAACAGGCCTAAGAGAGAGAAGCAGACAGAAGGACATACCTGCCTTCCTGGGAAGGCCATCAGAGGCAGGCCTGAGGGGTGGAGGAGCTGGGAAGAAATCCGAAGAGACCACCAGCAAGGTAGCAGCCTGTGTAGGTTTGGTAGTCATGGACTTAATTTTATTTTAAAAGTTTACATTTTTATTATGGAAGTACATGAATTTACATGAAAGAAGAGAGAATAGTATAAAGAACCCCTATATCCCATCACTAGCTCCAGCAGTTGTCGACACATGGCCTTCCTTGTTTCACAGACACCCTGCCCACTTCCCACCCTCCAGACAGCCTGTTGTTCCATCGCGGATCACATTTTTGAAAGGAAGTTTCGCTTTCCCCCACGGAGTTCTTAAAGCTGCACGCAGATGACCTGGTGCGCAGATTCACTCTTGAGTCTTTACAGGTCCTGTCCTCCTCTAGTCTCCAGCTGTGAGAGCTCAGACTGCACTGGCCATAGCCATGGGCAGTTACGGTAAAGTCATAGAACGTGACAGCCAGGAAGTACTTACATGATCACCAGATTGCCAGGGTCCAAGTCTGTGGGCAAGCTCAGACAAGTTTCCTGACCTTTCAGTGCCTCAGTTTCCTCATCTGTGAAATGGGGTGATAATGGTACGTCTCTCACAGGGCTGTTGTGAGGATGAAATTAGTTAATAAATGCTAAGCCCTTGAAGTATAGCTTGGTGCACAGTAGGCTCTCGAGAAACATTAACTTTCCATCCATACACTTAGGAAACATTAGTGAACACCTACTGTTGCCACATACTGGGCCTAGAGCCGGGGACGTAGAGATGAATGAAAAAGGTCCCCCCAACAAGGAGCTCCCTTCCTGTGGGGGACACAGGCCCATGAAAAGGCATTTCCAAACAGTGGCTGGCTGCTGTGACCATGGACTCTGTCCCAAGAAGTCCAGCCTTCCTCATTCACAAGTGAACAGAGAGATACCCAGGGGTTCCAAGAGCCTGAGGAAGCACAGCACCTAGCAGTCAGAGTGAGGATCTGCCTGAAGCAGTTATTCCTGGCCAGGCCCCTTCACCAGATGCCAGCAGCTTGGGAGGGCAGTGGGGCTACTCTAGGCAGGGTTCCTTGCTTTGGGCCACTCTGTCAGCAGCAAGGAAGTGGGAGACTGGGCCCTGAGCTAGGCATGGGCAGCCACTCTAGCTACTGGTTAACCAGGTGGAGGACTTCAGTCCACTGCACGGTCAGGGGCCCAAGGGCAGGGGAGTCCTTCACATGCCCAGGCCTAGCAGGAGGCCGGGGATGCCAGGCTGGTTGTCTGTGGTGTGCACTGGATTGGGAAGGGCTGAGCCCAGACACCCCAGGGAGTTGAGGTGAAAGAAACCCTGCTAGTGAGAGTCCCTTTCCAGCCCAAGAAAAGGAAAACCCCTTTTCTTTGATCAAAGCTGTCCGAAAGCAGGAAAGGGATGGGAAAGATCATTCCACTGAGCACAAGGCAGGTACCTGACTCTCATTGTATCTAATCCTCGTGGCAGCTCGGATGGCAGGCATTAGATGTATTTTCAGGATAAGGGGAGTAAGGCCCAGAGAGGGGCACGGCTCACCCAGTCACGTGGTGGAGCTGGGGCTTGCTTGCTGTCAGGCTCCAAACCAGTGCTTTTCCCTCTGGGCCCCACGCCTCAGTGAGATGGAAGTGTTGGGCTGTGGAGGGAGAGGGTTCCCACTACTGGAAGTGCCCAAGCAAGCCTTCATGGCCACACATGGGTTTGGGCCTGGGTGGGGGTCCTAAAAGGATTCGAACATCGAATGGGGTCAGATTCCAGAGCCTTTCAGTTACCGGTTAGGAGTCTGTGATGCCCTGATGGGTGGGTCTCGGTGGACGTGGCAGGGCCCGGCTCTGCTGCGCGCATGCCCACCACCCGCGGTGCAGCGCCGGGTGTCTCATTCTTTCTCCCTCCGGCCCTCCCTCCGGTCCTTCCTGCCTGCCTTCCCTTTTCACTCACTCATTCAGCACTCGCTTGGATCTGTAATGTACTTCTTCCCAAGTCAGAAGCTGGGTGTGTGTCGGTGGGGCCGGGGGGAGTTGTCGAGGTTCAAAGTGGAATAAAACCCATTCTTGCCTTTGAAAAGCATGGTCTGAAAGTGAGACATTAGACATGAAAAAGGCAGCTATAGCAGCAAGCGGGAGTGATGAGTGCGAGAGCCCGCAGGCTAGTTGCAGAGTCCGGGGGAAGGAGCCTTCCTCTCCAGGTGGGGGAGGCGAGCTGCTCCCGCAGAGCGGAGACCAGCTCAGGCCGGAAGCTGGTGCAGCGGCGGCCAGGAGAAGCGGTAAGGGCCTGAGCTGAAGAGTTTCCTTGATGATCTCACCTGCTGTTTACCCATCAGGGCAGGGCCTGGTTTGGGGGCGCCCTCTGCGGCAAAGGCAAATACTTGCCAAAGGGGCTGTGAGTCAGAGGCCTTCAGGGATTCCTGAGCCCCTACCCTAGCGATCGTCTCACCAAGTTTTTTTTCAAACAGCTGAGACCCATTAGTGGGTTGTGAAATTAATTTAGTGGTATGACCAGCATTTTACAAAATTAATAGAATTGAATCAAGTTAAAAATACCAGAGGACACCAAGCATATTAAGGGTATTGTTCTGTGAAAATTTGTTTTGCACATACACACTGTGTGCATATCCTCCTCCTTTCCTAACTTTTCTCTGCACTGAGCAGTGAAAACCGATTTCCTTCTGCTGACCACCCACGAGGTGGCCAGTGCCTGAACTCATTGTGTGAGACCTGAAATAGTGTGTTTTCTGCTCACTGGCCCTCTCCGGGCCTTGATTTCCTGAGGGCAGTTCCCTTGGAATTTAATAGACATTCCTAAGCCTCTCTGTGCCAGGCACCCGGCTGGCGGTGGGGATCAGAGATGAGCCAGCCGCAGCCCAGAAGGTCAGGGAGCTCTAGAGGCTCCAAGGAGCCACGTGAACCCACAGCCGGGATGGGAAGATGGTGTCCTCCAGGGAGGATGGCTGCAGGCCTCATCTCCTGATCAAGTTATGAAACCTCTCCTGGCTTCAGTGCCTCATTTTAAAAAGGAGATAATACAACCTACCTCATAAGGTTGTAAAGATTAATTTAGAGAATATAAAATAGCAAATGCCTAGGACATACTGACACCTAATATGGTGACATCAATCAATGAAAGCTATTATCATACGTTTAACTTACTACTATTAGGCTAATATTTTGTTGAGTATTTTTGCATCTATGTTCATCAGGGATAGTGGTCTGTAATTTTCTTTTTTTGTGGTGTCTTTTCCTGGTTTTGGTATTAGAGTGATGCTGGCCTCATAGAATGAGTTTGGGAGTATTCCCTCCTCTTCTACTTTTTGGAAAACTTTAAGGAGGATGGGTATTAAAACTTAAAGGAGGTCTTCTCTAAATGTCTGAAAAAATTCAGCAGTAAAGCCATCTGGTCCAGAGGTTTTGTTCTTGGGTAGTTTTTTGATTGCTAATTCAATTTCATTGCTGGTAATTAGTCTGTTTAGATTTTCTGTTTCTTTGCGGGTCCATGGCTTTTTAATATGGGTTGACTGCATTGCACACTTCACTTGTTCACTGTAGTGGCTGTTGGAGTAGAAGCATAGCCCAGGGAATCAGACTCAGTAGCTCTGGACCCCTTATTTAGAGGGCTGACAGTCAGCCCTCCTTGAACTCACCTGGTTTGAGCTGCCACAAGACGTACTCTCTGCTCAGCCTCCCAGAGCAGGAGACAGGCCCGGCGGTGAGTCTGTGTCAGAAGCGTCACCCATCCAGAGGGTCACCCATCCAGAAGAGTCTGATGGGTCTGTCTCAACTTCCTTCCTTCTTTCATAAATGAAAGATTTTCTTCCTTTCTTAAATGAATTTCCTTACTTTTGTTGATTAAATGAAGAAATCAAGTTTAGTCTGATCCCATTTTTGCTTAAAACAACACATACATCCAGTTTATAAACACATAATTATGGAGGAGAAAGGCCTTTATTTACCACTTTATACATTTGCTAATATTTGTAATGTTTTACAATGAGCATATATTACTTTAAAATGTTATAGTCCCATATGTGGAAGAGACAGAGAGAGAGAGAGAATACATAAAGATACCTATTCTAGTACATATCTTTAGGAGTTTCTCTGATTATTTCCTTAGCTTAAGTTTTTTTTTTTAGTAGAATTTGTAGAATGGAATTGCTGTATTTTAAAGGTCCTTTGTGTGTGTGTGTATATATATATATATATATATTACAAAATTAATCCTCAGAATGGTTATACAAGTTTACAGTCTGACTACCAGAAGATGAATACCAACTTGTCTTAACCTTCAGTAATGCTGGTAGTATTTTCAGTAATCTCCAGTTTAATAGATAAGTGGTATTTCATCTTAATGTCTACTTTTATTACTAATTGAAATTTTAAGGGTTTATCAAATATTTGTATTTCTTCCTTGCTGGTGGCTTACTAGTCTTTGGACATTTTTGTCCTTATGGTGTTTCTTTTTTAATCTTAATCTCATTTTTTTTCTCTTCCTGTAGTCTATTGGAGCAATTGAATTTTCTTTCATATATACTTTTCAATATGCTGGTTTACATTTTATTTATATTCTTCTGGTAGAGTTAACTATGGATTTTTCACATGCTTACTTAGAATTCTAATTTTTAAAATAAAGCCCAGAAAGAAAAAACAGATTTCTATATCGGCCTCCTAAACATGATGAGAACTCGATCATTATTTTACTTCCATCTGCATCCACAACCTGTTCCTACTCACCTTTCCCTCCTCCTGTGGGGTCTGTCATCTGGTATTTGACCTCCAAAATTGGCATTGCAAACATTTTGTTTCATAATAATTACTTATGTAGATATTTAACATATATTTTATTAGTTTCTCTATGCACTGATACTTTTAAATCCTTCTTCCTCCTAGATTCATTTTTCTTATTAATTGAGAATTTCCTCCAATATTTCTTTCAGAGAGGGTCTTTTGAGTCTTTGTAGTTCTAAAAACGTTTTTCTCTTTCTCAGTATGTGTGTATATGTATATATTTATTTAAATATGTATTTATTTAAAATCCTGTGCTCAGGATTAGCAAGAAGTTTCACTAATTTGTTTGCCTACTATTGCTTTTTGCACCCCTCTACTTCCTCCTAGATTTATTCTTATTGTAGAGAATTTCTTCTAGTAATTACCTCATATAGATACATATTAACTTTGTTTCCTCAGGAGTAAGTTCCTCTCTCTGTTGAATATTTGACTCCCTTCTGTGGTGTAATGTTTTTCAAATGTTTGATGGTTCTTGATTGTATGCTCCTCTCTGTGATCTAGCTTTCTACCAGGATACTTGCTTTGTGGATTTGTGGCAGCTGCTCCCAGGGCTGTGCAGTGGGCTGGAGAGGGGATGTACCAATAGATGGCATATCTCAGAGGCTGGACTTCTGGAAGCCAAAACAACTGGTCCCTTTCAGGTGTCACCTGTGGCCCAGAGCACAGCCTCTCTCTCTCTCTGAGACCCATATATACATACTACCCCCGGATACATAAACTCCATTGCCCCTGGCTGATCAGCAGGAGTCGAGGACACATGGGTCTCTGTGAGACCCCAGTTCATCATTCTGTGGCAGCCCCACTGTGCTTCAGCCTCTTGCCCTATGGGTGCAGAGCGCTCCTTGTGTGATCCCAGTCTGCAGCCATGTTAGCTGATGCTTGTTCTCTTTGATCTAGTCCCAGTTGCTCTCTGTCATTCAGGGTCTTCTAGTAGTTTCTGTGTCCCTGATAGGATCCCTCTTGTTTTCAAATATGGCTGTTTTCTTTCTTTCTTTTTTAAAAAAATAACAAATTTTCTGTCATCTTGAAGGTTTTGTATGGATAGGGAGACTGATACATGTTTACCTTCCTGAAAACAGAAGTGTGTCTTTTACAGTTCTACCACATTTTTGATAGCTGTATTTCCTTCTACTTTCCCCCACTTCTAAGATGTGTCAGACCTGTGGTTAGACCTAGCCAGGGAGCACTGGGATTTTAAAGAATTACCGAAGAATGTTCCATGATCATGGACTCCCTAGAGGCATGCTCTTCCCTAAGACTTGTGAGGGAGATGAAGGAGCTGGCCAGAGAAGGGAGCCCGGGACTTGGCTGGGGGATGCTGTAGGAGCAGGGAACAGAGTGAGCAGAGATCCAGAAGGGTGAGAAAGCATGCTGAGGTGGTGCAGGGAAGTCAGAGCAGCAAGAACAGTGGGGTGGGAGCCCCAGAAAGGAGGAGGTCCCTTTTAAAGACAAGTCACGAAACTGCTGTCATGTGTTTCAGACAAGAGACCCCAGCAACCTTGTCCTGCAGACTATGAATCCTAGAGAGGACAAAGTCCACAGTCTGTAGTCCAGATAACCACTGTCCTGTCCCAACAGTCCAGCAGGGGATCAGGAACAAGCTGATGCTTCTTACACTCTGGTTATGGAAAAACTTGTCCAAGGGCTGATTTCCTATGAAGTTACTGAAGCTTTAGTCTCAGGGCCCCTCACTTGCCCAGAACCCTTTCAAGGCTCTGGGAGAGTGGGAGGCACCTTAGTTAAGTGTTTACATGGCAATATGTTTTCCTAAAAATATGAACAAGTAAAATGGTTTTGTAGTTTTATTTGGAAAGAATGTCCCAAGTTATATAAGCATCAGGCCTCACAGAATCTGAAACTGTCACTGACTGTCATCAAGAAAGGAAGGCGTTAGATCCAGTTAGTAGAGCAGCTGGATAGATAACCAGGCTGAAAAGAGGAATAGGAAAGATTAATCCACTTAGGGAAGACACATCACAGGTGAGTAGTACTGGCTCTGAGGAAGCAAAGTTAAAAAAGATCAGATGATTTGAGTGGGTTACAAGCTAAACTCCTGACAGTGACGCTCAAGGCTAAAGAGTCAGTGACTGTAGCAATGACTGATGATGTGAATGTGGTTTTTTGGCTGTTTTTCAGGACCAGGCAGTTAAATGTCACCTGTACCAGTTCGATGGACATGGAACTCTTCCTCCATTACTCCCTCATCCCATCGGTAAGTCAAGGCAGGGGAAGATGGAGGAGGGGAGGGCAGGGGAGCTGGGCTTGAGTTGGTCAACAGAGATATCGGCTGTATTTCCTTGGCTGTCTTATACTATGCACCAAAACAGAGGCAGAAAAAGGCTTTTAAGGGCCAAGGAACCAAGGACACTGGGTTTTAGAGTGTCCTTGATGTTTTTAGAGTGTTTTAGAGTATCCTTTCTTGATGACAGACAGAAAAGCCAAAAGAAGGCTTTTCTGAGAAGCTGAGGTTTGTTGGGAACTGTAGTAAAGAGCATTTCAGACAGAAGGGAGAGCCCAGGGCAGAGGCTCTGTGAAGGGAGAGGGAGGGTGAGGGTGAGGAACTGAGAAGGCTGTGTGGCTGGAGTGGAGAGCTGAGGTGGAGGTGTGTGGGAGATGGGCAGGACCAGGCAGGACGCAGCCTGTGGGCCTTGGTGTGAAGTTGTGCCTTCATTCTAAGTACAGTGGGAATTAACTGGAGTGTTTCAAGCATGAAGCTGGAAATGGTGTGATCAGATTTATCTTTTGAAATGATCACTCAAGTTGCAGTGCAGGTATCAGGTTGGAGGTGGGCGAGAGAGGAGGCAGGAGAATCAGTTAGGAGATGGTTGCAGGGGTCCAGGTAAGAGACGATTTTAGCTCATTCTAGATGGTGGTCAACTCGAGACATTTGGGACACAAAAAGAACAGGACTTGGTAATGGGCTAGACAGGGAGGTTAGGGAAGGGAGAGGCTAAGGACGACTTAGCTTTCTAACTTGCACAGCTGGAAGGATGGTGGTATCTTCCATTCATTGGTTAAGGAAAATTAGAAGAAATCCAGGTTTGGAGCTGATGAAGGAATATGGCAGGGAGAAAAAATCATGAGTTCCATTTAAGACCTACTGAATTCAAGAAGCTTTCAACACATTAAAAAGAAATGCCAACTCTGGAGTTGGATGAACAATTTTGGAGCTCATAGATAAGGTCTGGGCTGAAGATTCAAGTTTTTGAACCTTCTGTCTATTGTTGGCCATTGAAAACAGGGACATGGGTGAGATTGCCAAGGAGAGAGGATTGGGTAAAAAGGGGAGTGGTCCTTGGAATGAACTATAAGGAAATCCAAATCTAGTGGTTGAACAAAGAATGATCCAGCAAGCGAGATGGAGAAGTAAAGAGAAAAACCAGAAAAATGTGGCTGATGGAAGCCTGGGGAAGAGAGTGTTTCTGAGAGGAGGAAGTGGTCGGCATGCTGAGAGATCAAGCCAGATCTGGGCTTCAGGTGTGCTCCGCATCGAGCTACAAGATGGTAATCAGCTTTGGCTGAACTATTACCAGGGGTAGAAGCCAGGTAAGGGGGTTGAAGAGCAAGTGAGGGGTGAGGAAGTGGAGACAAGTGTAGACAATTCTCAAGAAGCTTCTAGCAAAGAAGAAGAGAAAAGGACATGTATGAAAAAAGAATGTAAGAGGTAAGTAGGTGATGAGAGATGCCCTCTCAAAAAAAAAAAAAAAGAAAGAAGTATGTGAGAATGTGACTGAATCCACACGGAAAAGACAAAGGATTATCAACCTGACAGATATTATACCCTTTTGACAGATGAGGAAACTGAGGTTCACAGAAGTTAAATCCCAGCCATATGGGGGAGAGACTAGATTTGAACCTATGTTTGTTCAGGGCAACTCAAAGGAAAACTCAGTAAAAAAAATCTTCTGGAAGCTCAAGGGTGTGTGTAGGCAGCTTCCTGCCTGTGGAGTTTGCGGGTCACGGACATTCTGAGCCCTCTGCTCACCTGCACATCCTGTTTCAGGGAGGGCACTGAGGGCACATCCAGGATGAATGATCCCACTGATGCTCTTATCTTCTTTTCCTACAGATTTTCATCATTTTGGTCTTGTCCTTTCTCCAAAGACAAGAGCACCAAAGACAGAGAGATGACACATCTTACCTCCTGGGGAGCCGCTTTGGAATTATCATGTGAGTTGGGCCAGGTGGGTCACGACAGCTTGGGCTACCCTGTATTTGGGGCCCATACCAATTGCAAGGCCAGGATAACTCCCAGTTACCTCCCCACCCTTGTTCCTTCCCTACCGTGGACAGCCCTGCCCATCCCCTGCCCCAACCCAGCCAAAGCTCTGAGAGCTCAGAATTGGCTCCTAACCCTCAGCACCCAGGGCTGCCCAGAGATGCTTGAAACATTTCAGTGAGTATCAGCTCCCTTTGGGGAAGCCCTCCTACACTCAGCCCTATGGCTGCCTCAGGGGACATGAGGGAGACTGTTCATTGCCACTGGCGACAGCAAGCCTTCTTGTCGGCGTGGCGGCAGGGGCCAACCACTGGGTGATCCTGCTAGACCGGGAACTGTCAGGGCCTGGCTAGCTCTGCCGTTCTGAGTCTCTGTACCCTTTATTAAATATTTTCTTGAGTTCTAATTGTTCATATCTCCGCCTCATCATGCTCTAATAGTAACAACTCTAATTATAATAAAGCAGCTAATAATTATTGCACACTATGACCCAGGCACTAAACCATTTGCTTTGCCTACATTACTGGGATGAACCCTCTTGCCAACCTAGCATGTTGGAGGTTGTTATGTTCATGTAATGGATGAGCAAACTCAGGCTGAGAGAGGTTACATGACTTGCCCAGAGCCACACAGCTGACAAGTGACATGAGCTGTAACCCAGATCAGGTTGCTATTTGCTCTGATCCCTCACTGTCATGCCCTAAGCAGGCTCAAGCATGTGAACTTGCTGAAGTATCAGCCTTGGGCTCTGGAGAAAAGAGAGGAAGCCAGATGCCAGGCTAAGGGTGACCTGGACTTTAGGATGAGAGCAATCCAACTGCAGTGCCCAAGGACCCCAGATACCATCTCATAGTAGTAGGCTTAGTCTGGATCCCACCCAGTGCAGCACTCAGCCCCTTCCAAACTGCCAGGTCTAAGCCACATTGTTTGGGGGCACAGAAAAAGATTGGGGCTGGTGGATAAAGAACTTTGGATTCCTTCCTGGGCATTAGGCATGTAGGGCCTGGTGCAGGGCTTTTTAAGAAGTAAGAGTGCCATATGGATAATGATAAGCAGCTTTGAATTAAATTGATAATGGCACAATGTGGTTGCTCCTTGGCCACTTTCCCATCAAAAGCCCTGCTTTTCTGAATTGTTTTGGCCCACTGTCTTCACTCATTAATAACCCCTCACATGTGCATGGCACTCTGTAGTTTATATGAGCAGAGTAGGGGTTTCCATCTCAGTTTTAAAGATAGCCTCACAGAGCTCTTCAGTATTTCAGGTGTTGAATTAGAATTCAGTTCAGTTAAACAAAATGTGTGTCCATGAATATGTGGTGAGCACCTGTCCTTTTCAAGGTTTCATGCGAGGTTCCCATCTCAGAGGAGTTTATATATAGTTTATTAAACAAGCGATAACCCAAGGGAGGTATGCTGAAAACTCAGACAGGAACTTAGCACTGAGGTACCCAGGCACGGCAGCAGCTAGGTGTGCCCGGTGGGGAGCGGGCGATCAGGGAGGCTTCCTCGAAGAGGTGCTCCTTGAGCTGAGCCTTGAAGGTGAAGAAGAGCGAGCCAAATGGGAGAGGAAGGTGAGGCCCACATCCTGCCCCCAGGTCCCTGCCTGCAAGGCATTGCTCAATGCCATCCTGTTTTCATTAAGGCCACTTTAAATGATGCTTTGTTGGAAAAGCTTTTTCTTTTTTTTCTAAATGCAGTGCTTACTCTCTAGACAAAGCTATTTTTGTCAGAAGAAACAGATGTCCAGTAAAGCTTGTTTACATAAAAGGGAAAGAAAAAATTTTTTTATAGAGTCCCAGAGATCTCACAGAAACTGGCAAGGCTGGCCTCATGAGAAGTGAAACTCTTGAGATGGGCATCTCTGGGAGACTGGGACATGTTAGCACCATTTTACCATTTTCCTCTCTGCCATCTGACTTAGGATCTTTGCTTCCCTAACCCCTTGGCATGCTTCTAGCACTGACTCTGATCCCAACTTGGCATGACATTCCAGAATAGTTTTAACAACTAAAATTTGACTCCTGTCGCCAAGGTCATAAGTCCAAAATACAAGATCAGGCATCTGATTGTCTCATCCAGTCAGGTGGTCACCCATGGTCCAAATCAGCAATGGCCAGTAGGTATGATGATGTGGAATCAGCACAGCAGATGATATCCAGAGCTTCCCAGTGATATGGGAATGAACTCTCATGCACAGGCCGGGTGCAGGACAGGCTCCCCCATGACTGTCTAGAACGTACTGCTTCTTTTGGTCTCTTGGAGTATTGCCTGTGTCTCTCATAGCTGAAACTCATTCCATTTTGCTTGTTGTCTGGCTGCTGGTGTCCCTGCTTTGCCCCCTGAGACTTTGGAGCTCCTTAAAGGGAAAGATCATGTCTTCCTTACTTCAGTAGCTGAATCCATGCCTAGCCACAAAATTGGCACAGAGGGCCTCAGAAAATGTCAGTTAAAATAAATAGTTCACTACCCAGCAATCCCTTCTCCTGCTGGGATAAATACTTTGGAGATGACCTGTGGGAATGAGCCACCTTTTGGCCTCACAAGCTTTTCTCTCGTTCACAGACCTCTGGACTTTGTGGGCACTTTTAGTAACCGATGGTCATATGGAATCGCCTTTGGGGCCACAGCCAATAAGGTCATGTTCCTGTTTTCAGAAGGTTACCAGCCTCTGCAGATCCCACAGTGGGCCCAAGGTACTAGGGCTGCCTCAGGCCTGCTGGGCATCGCGCTGGGGGATTCCTGCTCTCAGACACTGAGCAGCAGGGGTTCTCTGGGATGTGGGGATAAACTGTGAGCTGTCCGTGTTCTTCCTAGCCTGTTACTTAACCAAGGAAAACGCCGAGCCCACAAAGTCTCAAATCTTGTTTGTGGCAGCTTTCCCCCAGTTAGGTTCAGGGGTCCTTCAAGCATGTTGGAACAAAGACCCAGAAAGTAGGGTCATCATCTCCCACCCTGAAAACCTCTCCTAAGTCATAGCCTTTTCTGCCTTCTTGATGTCAGCAAGTGCTAGGATTCCTCCTTAAAGAACATGGCTTGCTTCTTTGGCCACTGGTCTGATGCTTCTTTGTTCCCCATGCCTCACACTCTTCCTAAAGAAGCAACCATCCCTAATATGGTGATTTCCAGACCTCCCCATCCAGGCCAGTTCTCTCTTATGGGCTCTGAGCCTATATGAGGAAATGCCTAACAACATCTCATTCATCTTCAGGGAAATGCAAATTCAAACCAAAATGAAACACTACCACATACTTCTCTGAAGTAAATGATTTGATACAGTTTGACAAATGTTTACATCCATGAAGTCATCCCCACAATCAATATAATGAACCCCAGAAGTTTACTTGCCCCTCTTTTTTGTGATCTGTCCATCCCACCCATATCCTGTCACTGCCCTCATCGCTGCTTAGTTTGCATTTTCCAGAATTTTAAATAAATGAAATCATACAGAATGTACTCTTTTTTTTTGGTTTGGCTTCTTTCACACCACATAGTTCTTTTTGTGATTTAACATGTTCCAGAAATTCATTCTTTTTATTTTATTGCTGTATAGTAGTTCACTATATGGAGAAATTAAAGCTTGTGTTATCTATTCACATGTTGATGAACACTTTATTTATTTCTAGTTTTTAGCTATTGCAAATTAAGCTGCTGAGAGTTCTTGAACACCACTTGTCCAAGTCTTTGTATGTATTATGCTTTTATTTTTCTTGGGTAAATATCTATGAGTGGAATGGCTGGATCATATTAATCATGTAGTAGATCATATTTTTTAAGAAACTGTCAAACAGTTTTCCAAAATGATTGTTCCATTTTATTTTATTTTGTTTTATTTTATCTTATTTTCAGGGTTAAATATTTGTTTTTATTTTACATTTAAAAAACAGGCTGCTTCTTTTTTTTGCAATGGAAACACTTTATTCTTTATTTTTCATGATTAATGTAAAGCATTTGAAGATAATGTACATTCCATAAAATTCTCTCTTCCCTTGATAATCTATTACCTATGTTCTCCCATCTCTCTCACTAGATTCCCTCCCTTTATTTAAAAATTTTAAAATATTTTTATTAAAAATTTTTTTATGTTGAGGTACATATGATAAAATGCCCAAATCCCAGTGTACAGCATGATGAATTTTGACATGTGTTTACATTCATGTAATCATTGCCCAGATTAAGATACAAAACATTCTCACTAATTCTTCTCCCTTCATTTTTTTCACCCATCCCCCCACTTCCTCCCCTATGGCAATCACCAGTCTGTTCTTGTGTTTGAATCTAAATCATTTTGTTCTCATTTGTTTTGTTTTTTGGAATCCACATATAAGTGCAGTCACATGGTATTTGTCTTTCTCTGTCCGACTTCACTTAGCATAATACCCTCTAAGTCCATCCATATTGTCACAAATGACAAGATTTCATCCTTTTTTATGGCTGAGTAATGTTCCATTGTATGTATGTACCCACTCATCTATTGATGGACATTTAGGTTATTTCCATATTTTAGCAATTGTAAATAATTCTGCAATAAACATAAGAGGGCATATATTTTTTTGGATTAATGATTTTGTTTTCTTCAAGTAAATTCCCATAAGTCAAATTGCTGGGTCATGCATTTCTATTTTTAGTTCTTTGAGAGACCTCCATACTGCTTTCCACAGTGGCTGCACCAATTTGAGTCGACCAGCAATGTACGAGGGTTGCCTTTTCTCCACTTCTTCACCAACACTTGATATTTCTTGTCTTATTGATATTAGCCATTCTGAATGGGGTGAGGTGATATCTCATTGTAGTTTTGGTTTGCATTTCCCTGATGATTAGTGATGTTGAGCATCTTTTCATGTGTCTATTGGCCATCTGTATGTCTTCTTTGGAAAAAATAACTATTCGGGTCCTCTGCCCATTTTTAAATCAGATTATTTGTTTTTTTGGTATTGAGTTGTATGAGTTCTTTATATATTTTGGATATTAGTCCATTAACAGATACATCTCCCATTCAGTAGGTCGCCTTTTTGTTTTGTTGATGGCTTCCTTTGTTGAGCAGAAGCTTTTTAGCTTGGATTGTTCTACTTTAGATTACCACCATCAGTGTAGGATAGTTCCAGTTTCCCAATAATCTCGACAGCACATAGCCAATCTAAGAGGCAGGTAGTGGTGTCTTACTGTGTTTTTAATTTGCTTTTGTGTAATCAGTAATGATGCTGAACATATTTTCATGTGTTTATTCGCTGTCCTTATGCCTTCTTAGGTGAAGTGTATTTTCTAATCATTTGCCTATGTTTAAAAATTTTTTTTCCTTCTTACTGAGTTTCAGGAGTTCTTTATATAATCTGTATATATGTCCTGTATCAGAGGTATGAATTACAAATACTTTCCTGCAATCTGTGTCTGTATTTTTATTTTACCAACAGTTTCTTTTGAAAAGCAGACATTTAAAATTTTGATGAAATCCAATTTATTCCTTTTTTCTTTTATAGATCATGCATGATGTCATATAAGAAAACTACCTAATCTAAGGTGACTTAGATTTTTTCCTATGTTTTTTCTAGATGTTTTGGTCTTGTGACATTTTGCATTTGGGTCAGTGATACATTTTGAGTTAATTTTTTTGCATACAGTATGAAATATGGGTCACAGTTCCTTTGTTTTTGTTCTTTTTGGGGGGGCAGTTTGCCTTTGGTTATTCTTTTGTTCCAGCACTATTTGTTCCAAAAACTTGTCCTTTGCCCACAAAATTGCCTTTGCACCTTTATCAGAATCAACTGGCTACATACATATGGGTCTGTCTCTCCACCCTCTGCTCTGTTCCATTGATCTGCAATGTAATGTGTGAAGTTTCCAATTTCTCCACATCCTAGCCAACACTTATTTTCTGGGTTTTTTTGTTTATTTAGTTACAGTCATTTTAGTATATGTGAAGTAGTATCTCACTGTTCCCTTGATCTACATTTTCCTAAAGACTAATGACACTGAGCACCTGGCTGAGCCAGAACATCATTTCTTACTTCATGGCTCTAGATGTCTCTTTTCAGAGTTCACAAAGTGATTACGTTTGTGTATCCTCCTTATATCCTCACACTCTCTGATCAGCTTCTTCCCTCCGCTTTTGTCTGGACCCACTGTTTCCCAGCTCCTAATGCTCCTGTCCTGCTCATTTTAGATCCTCACTATTGGCAGCCCAATGAGGGGCTCTGTCCTGGGAGGGGACTTGGGTGTTTAGTATAGTTGGTTCACAGGCCCTGACCACTCCAGCATCCTCAGACTTACTAAGGTCTGCTTTTTCTCCCCCATGAATCATAGCCTTCAGCACCTGCCCAGTTTTAGCTGTTATTTCAGCTTCAGTTTCCTGTGAGTATCTCCTGGGAAGCTGGGGTTCTGTTCTCAGGCCTTCAAACATCCATTCCCTTCCCTCTGCTTCCTTTTACTTAGATGTTGATAGCAAATGTATCTTGTTGCCTAGATTTATTGAGATGTTATCTGTGGGTTTTGGTTTTGCCATATTAGTTGCTCTGTCTGCTTCTATAGTGGGGGAATTCAGGTAAATTTTTTAATTATGCAGTTGCAGCTTCCCTCCTCACAGGAATTATTCTTCTAATTTATATTGTCTTTTCCTACCAATGTTCCACCACTCAAATTCGTATAATAAATACTGTCCAACACCATCAACAGAACAAAAAGGCATCCTACAGTATGGGAGGATATATTTGTAAATGACATACCCGACAAGGGGTTAACATCCATAATATATAAAGAACTTACACGCCTCAACACCCAAAAAGCAAATAACCCAATTAACAAATGGGCAGAGGATATGAAAAGGCAGTTCTCCAAAGAGGAAATTCAGATGGCCAACAGTCACATGAAAAGTTGCTCCACAGCACTAATTATCAGGGAAATGCAAATTAAAACCACAGTGAGATATCACCTCACACCAGTAAGGATGACCAGCATCGAAAAGACTAAGAACAACAAATGCTGGTGAGGATGCGGAGAAAGGGGAACCCTCTACACTGCTGGTGGGAATGTAAGCTCGTTCAACCATTATGGAAAGCAGTATAGAGGTTCCTCAAAAAACTAAAAATAGAAATACTATTTGACCTGGGAATCCCACTCCTTGGAATTTACCCAAAGAATACAACTTCTCAGATTCAAAAAGACATATACACCCCTATGTTTATTGCAGCACTTTTTACAATAGCCAAGATATGGAAGCAAACTAAGTGCCCATCAGTAGATGAATGGATAAAGAAGAAGTGGTACATATACACAATGGAATACTATTCAGCCATAAGAAAGAAACAAATCCTACCATTTGCAACAACCTGGATGGAGCTGGAGGACATCATGCTCAGTGAAATAAGCTAGGCGGAGAAAGACAAGTGCCAAGTGATTTCCCTCATTTGTGGAGTATAACAATGAGGCAAAACTGAAGGAACAAAATAGCAGCAGACTTAAGAAACTCTAAGAAGGAACTAGTGGTTACCAAAGGGGACGGGTGTGGGAGGGTGGGTGTGGAGGGAGGGAGAAGGGAACTGAGGGGTATTATGTTTAGTACACATGGTGTGGGGGATCACGGGGAAGACAGTGTAGCACAGAGAAGGCACATAATGAATCTGCAACATCTTACTACACTGATGGACAGTGACTGTATTGGGGTGTGGGTGGGGACTTAATATGGTTAAATATAGTAACCACATTGTTTTTTCATGTGAAACCTTCATAAGAGTATATATCAATAATACCTTAATAAAATTTTTAAATAAATAAATAAATACTGTCCAACCAGCCATCTCCCATCCTTTGAGTAAATAATGTCCTTCCTTCCCTCCTTCTCTCTACCTTACAAATTCATGCATATATTCCCTGGGCATGCTAAATGTCACCACCTCCAGGAAGCCTTCCCTGATACCCAGCCCCCAGGTGAGGACAGTAGCTTCCTACTCTTGTCCTCCTGGCAGGTTGACTATGCCTCTGTTACAGTATATATCCCATCACTTACTTTCCTCCCTGTTTTCTCTATTAGACTATAAGCATTTTAAAGCAAGACACTTGTTCATTCCATCTGAATGTTGGAATTCAGTGCCTGGCCCAGGACCTAGCTCCCAATGGATAGTTTATAAAGATTGTCTTGCATGGTTAGATTTCACTGGATCCTGTTAAATCATCTAAGAGCTAGTCAGTAGCAGGATTTCATCACCCTTTGTATAAAGTGCATGGTGGTGACAGGAGGTTCATGCACTCAGCACATCGCCTCTCTTTGTGTTGCCACTGTGCACTTGCAGTGCTTTACTCCCAGTGATTTTTGTTTGTGGTCTCCACCCACCATACTGTGAGCTAACCAAGAATAGAGACCAAGTCTTCTTTATCTCAATAGTTAGCTGGTGCCTTGCATGGAAGAGGTACCAAGAAGGGTCTGTTGTGAGAATAAATGAAAGACATTCTTGCTTTCCTCTTGTGCTGAGCTGAGGCTTGTCCCCTCACCTTCTTGGGTTTTGAGGTCTGTGACTGGAAGTCAGCATAAAGCCCCAATGCTTCCTTGGGACTCTGCTGAGCCTGTAAGAAGAGGAACTCACAGCATCTCTGGCCCTTTCTCTTCCAGCCTTTGTGCTTCTGATTGGAGGTATCGAAGTCGGCCTGTCCCACTTCCCCTTCTTTGCCTGCCTCTCATCGGAGTTCCAGCTGGTCAGCTCCATCCTTGGCTTCAGCTACTCTCTGGTTTGGTAAGACAGAGTCTGACTGATTGCTCTCCTGTAACTACTTTGGCCATGGGTGAACCCTGGACAAAGGGCTGGAGGTGACCTGAGAGCTCTCCATGGAGGTCAACTTTGCCTGGAGCCGAGGCTCAGGGTGGACAAATGGGGTAACTGGTTCAAGGTCCCACTGCAGCCTCTGCTTGTACCTGCACTTGAGGCTTCAGAAGGTCAGGCCATTCTGTCTGCTTCACATGAGGCCACTCATGAAAAGAATACTCCCAGAAGTCAGGAATATAGAAAAATTCATTTCTATAAACTACAAAGGGTCCCACTGGGGGGGGGGGGGCACAGGAGTCCCATTTGGATGCTTCTCCATACTGTCGTGGCTTCCCTGGCGGCCCAGGAGAAAGTCCATGTGCCTCAGCTTGTCATGCAGGGCATCACAGTCAGGCCTCTTCCTGTGTCTCCCCCTCTAACAGTCTCTAGCACACACCTCCAGTCACACAAGACTCCTACATTCCTTTCCCATCCACTTACTCGTTCAGCAAGCAGGCCACATCAAGCCAGAGAGTGTGCTGGGAAACAAGACAGGCCCTCAGGACTCATGGGCTCTGGTCTTTGTATGCTGCTCTTCTCTGCAATCATCTGCCCCAGCTGGGTCCAGTGATAGCTATGTGCTCAGCATGGGCACCAGGCCCAGCACAGAGTGGCCCCAGGACTATTACTGTCTGACTAGGCCCATGAGCAATTCTGCTTTCTGGCCCGTGTCCCCCTTACTGGGCTGGCTTCCCTCATACAGCGTTTCTAGGGGGTGAGGGTCCTCAGGCGCCATGTGTGGGCCACTGCAGGAGGCTCACAGACAACAGACACACCAATGGCTACAATTCCATAGTTTGAAGTGGGTTGCATTTTAAAAATTAAAAGAGGGTGCCCAGGGTCAGATATGGAGTAATATCATCAGCCTCTGACAGACTTTGTGACCAGGAGAGGAAAGGGTGGTAAGAATGACCCAGCAGCTTGGACAGTTTGGGAGTATGGATCAAGCTTGAACATGACCCGCAGTGCGTGTCCAGAGGGGCAAAGCCTTGAGGCTGATTCCTCAGGGCAGTGCTTACAGACAAGGCCAGGTCCAGGGAGAAAGAGTGTTGGCACCAGAATCAGGAGACCTGGGTCTTGGTCCTGACTCTGGGTGTGACTTGGGGCTTCAGTCTCTCCACCTGAGTCATGGGGAGGGAAGATGAGATCTTTCAGGGTCTTCGTGCACTGCTCTTGCAGATTTGGGGATTGTGTCCTAAATGAGCGCATATGAAATTAATTTAGTATGCTTGCATTTTGGCACACACAGGATGCCTGATCTGGGTGAGATCTACACAGAGGCCTGGGAAAAGATGGGGAGCAGTAGGTAACTCCAGCAGGTAGAATCTAGGCTGTTTGCACAGTGGCTGCCCCACTGGAGGGACCCCAGTGCCCAAGCCCTGTTTCTGTCCTCCAGGTTTGCTGTCACCATCCTTCACATCACAGAATGTCCCCATGGGCAGGTGAGTCCCTGCTGAGCTGTTTAGACTGTTTAGTCCCATCACCATGGCCAACAGGCTGTGTGACATTGTACAAGCCTCTGCCACTCTCTGGGCCTCAGCTCCCTCATGTGAACAAAAGGAGAGTTGGAGCCATTCATGATGTTTCCATTTGTATAGCATTTTATGCTCATTCACAGACAGATGTTCTCTCAGTTGGTGCTTACAGCATCCCCTCAAGGTGGGGAAGCTCTCAGCAAACCTGTTTTATAGGTGAGGAAACTGAAGCCCAAGTTTCTTAAATGACTTAAGAAGCAGCAGATTTGGGAGTTGAGACCAGGTCTGACTGACTCTAGAGCTCATTTCTTTCCACTCCTTTCTGTAGCCTCAGCTTCTCTGTCTATAAAATGGCACTCAGACTAGATGAACCCCTTCCATTGCATTGTCCTCCATGGAATTTGAGGAAACTAGTTCATGTGTTCAGCCTTGTACCCCAGGAAAAGGAGCAAGATGAAAGAGGGATGTCGCCCTGCACCTAGAAGGGTTGCTTTGCCAAAGCCTCTCCTGGACTATAGTAACCACGGAGGATTGAAGAGTGGGATAAAGAGAGTCTGGGGAGCCAGATTAGAAAATGAGGCCTGGGACCTGGGGCTTCCCTCTGTTCTCTGCACTGCAAAAGATGCCCTCCTTCATGCTGTTCAACACTGCCTGATCACAGATATTTTTTCTTTTCTTGGAGCCTTGGATAGATCTGGAGGTTCTTTTGAAATTTGAAATAAGCATGGTTAATTAAGGGAGAGGGCACAATCTTACTTCTATACTCAGAATCACTAACTTCAAGAACTGCTCTCTGCTAAACACAAAGGCTTAGTCCCAAAATTAACCCCTGAGCCCTCCAGATACTTTGAAGACAGTATGCTAGTGCCATTCCCAATTCACTAACGAGAAAGTGAGGCTCAGGGACTAACATGACTCACTAGTTAAAAAATCATGAGACTAGAATCCAGATTAAGGTAATAACAAAAGTTTGGTCTTTTGTTTTCAACTGTATTCATGGAAACATTATTTATGAAAACAAGACATTGGAAAGAATCTAAAATGTCAAATACTAGGAGACAGTTTAAATAAAGTTTGGTTCATCTAAATGCAGCTGTGTCGGCTCCATCGAAGCACCCTCCCCATTGTCCCACCCATATCTCCGTCACATCTAATTGGCTTGTACTTAAGTCTTCCTCACTCTTACCTGGGAGGAGACATCAGGAACTATAGCCTTTTAGTTTGATGAATTGCTGCACTGAATAAAACTGAGTCTGTTCTTAAGAACAAGGGGAAAGTGAAAACTAGAATGCATTTAGGAGTATTAAAAGTGATGTGTGCAAATAATTTCTAACCATGTGGAGAAATTATTATGTTATATACAGACCTGTGTATTTGGAAGGAAATATATTTGGCACTATCTCAATTTATAATAGATACGGATATATGGACACAGCTATGGATGGAAGACACTGACATATCAGCAGTGGTTCTGTCTCGGCTGTAAGCCTGCACTGGGGAGATGGACAAAGGGAAGACACGAGCCCCCACAGCCCAGCATGTCTCCTTCCTGTACCCCAGCATCACAGCAGAAACCCTGCCTTTCCCTGGGGGAAATACTCTGTAAACAAAAGAACGTAACCAACCAGTAAACTGTGAACGATAAGCCACAATATTATTTGTCTGAAAACAATAAAAACATTTTTTGCCACCAAAATGAAACTAAAAATACAGGAAAACTATGAGCACCATCTTGAGAGACCTGTCACTCCTGGGCGCCTGTGTGGCTCCCAATACGATGGCAGTTGTGTTGGTCCTCCCTGCCCCACCTTCTTTCCTCTCTGTTTCTCCCTCTCTCTGCGTCTCTCTCCCCCTTCCCCATCTCCATCCTTCCATTCTCTGTCTCCCCTCCTCACTTCTCTTTCTCTCCCTTGCCCTCCCTCTCTCGTGTGTATTTCCCAAAAGAAGCATTTAATACCTAATTTTTTAAAAAAGGCCATGAAAACCCTTTGTATAGAATAAAACAAGGGTGTTAGGACTCTAATCCAGGGCGGCTAGACTCCAAGTCCACTGCTCGTTCCAGGGCTGCAGGGTTGGGGGAGCAGGACTGGTTATTGACGTCAGAGCCAGAGAAAGCGGGGAGAGCAGGCCGGGCCAGTGGCAGGAGCAGCCTGGAGCAGGCAGCCTGCTGTCCACACCTTCGCCAGAGGCCCGGCCTGGCCCACCTAGAGCCCGCACCCCGTGGTCTCTCTGTTGCAGTTTGTGGGGAGGTACGAGACTGTCATGTTCTACTGGCCTTCGCTTCTGTGTCTGGCCTTCCTGCTGGGCCGCTTCCTGCACATGTTTGTCAAGTCTCTGAAGGTCTGCCTGGGCCGGGAGCCCCGGACGGTGAGTACCAACGATAAGCACGATGTGTGTCCCGACAGGTCTGGTCTTCACAGCAGCGCTGTGAGGGAGGTACTATCAGTGCTTCTCCCATCCTGTGTCAGGAAACTTGGACCCAGAGAGCAGCACCGCATCTCCCAAGGTCATGCAGCTAGTCTGTAGCAGAGCCAGGACTGCAGCCCAGACAGTGTGACTGCTGAGGCTTTCTATTCACCATGGTGCGTCCTCTCTAATTCCTTAAGGCACTATCGTCAAAAGCTCCATTATACTTGGAGAAAACATTATAATGAGGAAAACATATACATACCACCGAAGTTCATTTCTTTAAATACTGCAAAATAAGATGAACGGGAGACACTCTCACTCATTAAAAGTAGAAACATGGAATTTGGTTGTTTCATTCTTAAAACAATGTATTGAACTATGACGGGCAATTGCCAAACCTCAAAGGGAAAAAAAGGCTTCACAAAAACAGTGACTAGTACAGTTGGTAAGCTGAAGGGTCAAAGAAGGCCAGACCACTGGCATTTTACGAAAGCAAGTGCTCAGTAAACAGAGCCTGGACCCTGTCCCTGTCTTCAGTAAATGGCAGGTGTCTGGGAAGGGCTCAGTCCAGAAGCGTAGCTCAATTCTTGCCCTCTGTGGCGATAGCCTCTCAAAAGAGACCTAAACCTTAACAAGAATTTGTGAGCCAAGGCACACACCTCTTTCTTTTCTCACAGGAAGAAAAGCCTTTCCTGGAAGTTCACCAGGGGCAGCACGTCAAGCAGCTCCTGAGGAGGCATCCCCCGCAGTAAGGCACAGTTGGTTTCTTTGCCACTTGGTGTTTGCACCGACGTTGAGCCTTGACAGTGGGAGACTCTGAGGTGACTGGAAGGCACTGGGTTAATCAGCACTCGTTTGCTGATAACAGAAACTCAACTAAAACTGGATTAAAGAGAAAAAGGAAGTTTATGGCCTTAGAGAATTAGGAAGTCTAGAGGTATTCAGCTTCTGACAGATGGGTCCAGGGGCTTACTTGATATCATCAAAACTAGGTCTCTTTTCCCCGTCCCCTCTTTGCTTTTATCTGTGTTAGCTTCATAGTTAGGTGGGCTTCCTCCTCACGATGGCCTCCAGAATCTCTAAGCTTATACCCTTCTGATTTAAGCTCATAGTAAAGAGAAATTTACTTTCTAATAATTCAAACAAAAGCCCCATGAGTGTGTTTCGTTCAGTCAAATTGGACCACATGCCATCTCAGAACTAAGTACTGTGGCTAGGTGATTGGACTACATAAAGCCTGGGTTACATGTTCACCACTCGGACTAGGAAGTGGTTCAGCTCCACTTCACCCCTAGGACAGATGTTTAGGAAGGGGCAGATTCTCAGAGAAAAACTGAGGTACTATTACCAATAAAAGAGGACACAGCTCTTGGCCAGGCACAAGCACCTGATCTCCAGCGACCATACAGGCCACCCTAGCCCTGCCACTGTCACTGTGTGTGGGGGAATATACCCCAGAGAAGGGACATGTCCGGTTCAAAGCCACACAATAGATCACTATTACTTTGATTAGGACTGCACTTGGCTACAGATAGCAGAACACGCGAAGTAATAGTAGCACAAACGAGAAAGATTTGTTTTTTTCCCACACAAAAGAATTCTGGAGGCAGTCAGTCCATACTAACCCTGGACTGTCCACCATGGCACTTTACCAATCAGCTGTCTTTCTGCTCCAGTATCTTAGTGGCTTCCATCATGCAGGCTGTCCATGGTCCAGGATAGATCCTGGGGCTCCAGCTTGGACCAGCCACCATGTCTGTATTTAGGCAGCAGGCAGGATAAAGAAGAAAGGGCAGCTGTGTCGGCTCCATCGAAGCACCCTCCCCATTGTCCCACCCATATCTCTGGTCACATCTAATTGGCTTGTACTTAAGTCTTCCTCACTCTTACCTGGGAGGAGAGGTCAGGAACTATAGCCTTTTAGTTTGATGAATTGCTGCACTGAATGAAACTGAGTCTGTTCTTAAGAACAAGGGGAAAGTGAAAACTAGAATGCACCACTGCTCGTTCACTTCACTCAACTCTAAGGTAAAGAGGAGCAAATGAGTTATTTTCAGAAGAATCAAGCATTTGTTTACCAACCACAACCTATCTTTTCTTGGTGTTTATTCATTCACAGGGAGAAAAAGAAATCTTGGTTCCAAACCAGGATATATGAGTGGGACCCCTGCTTTCGGTTCCCAAGCAGAATGATTGGAACCACTGTGTTGGCTTTTATCTGCCTGTACCTTGTAAGTAGATCTGAGCAAATCCTTTTCTATTTTATAAATGCTGCAGGGATTGAAAAGGCTGGGTCAAAATTGAAACTCTATAAATCAAGGAAGTATAATTCTTTGACCCCATCATTTTGACTCCAAGGGCACTTTTACCCTCACGATGAATATTACAGGGAAATATAATCATTTATGGAAACTTCTGGTCACCAATTTCATATGTAAAAAGCTTGAAAGACATTACTTCTTCCTATTAAGTAAAAATCTGAACAAACTGAAAAATGAATAGTTCTTAGATCTGTAAGAGAAGTGAGGCCATAGAGCAAACCATTGACCCTAAAATTGGAGAGAGACAGATGCATATAGAAAATCACAACAGAATGGAACAGAAACCCCATGGGAACCAGTGCTGAGGTAGGAAAATCTGAACTGTAATTGACACTGTCCGTCAGTCAAATATTTTGGACATCCATAGACTACTTCATCAACAACAACAGAATACACATTCTTTTCAAGATTACATGGAAAATTCACCAAGAAAACCCCATCCTGGACCATAAAATACACCTTAAAATTTTTTAAAGGATAGTCTCAGTGGTTTCAGTGTGACCTCAGACCATGGAAATCAATGTGGTCTCAGGCCACAATGGAATTAAACTAGAAACTAATAACAGAAAGGAACTGGAAAATCCCTAAACAGTGGAAATTAAACAACACAGTTTAAGTAACATGGGTCAAAGAAAAAATCTCAAGAGAAATTAAAAATAATTTGAACCAAAACCAACATAAGATTGTATATCAACAATACTTTGATTTAAAAAAAAGAAAAGAAAACAAACAAAAAAAGAAGAGGTTAAGGAGCAAGAATATTATATGGGTAGACTAAGAAAGAAGGGGAGAGGACACAAATTAGTCACGTCAGAAATGAAAGAGGGAACATCATTACAGATTGCATGGACATGAAAAGAATAATAAAAGAATACTATGAGCAACTTTATGCCCACAAATTTGATAACCTAGATGAAATGGACCAGTTCCTTGAAAGACACAATCTGCCACAGCTCACACAAGAAGACATAGGTGATCTGAATGGGCCATCCTCTATTAAAGAAATTGAATCAATAAGTAATGATTAAAACAGAAAGTACCAGGCCCAGATGAGTTCACTTGTAAGTTCTATGAAGTATTTATGGGAGAAATTGTACTAATTCTCTATGATGTCTTTCAGAAGATAAATGCAGAGAGAATACTTCCTAACTCATTCTATGAGGCAGCATCATCCTAATACCAAAACCACAGATATTACAAGAAAAGAGAACTACAGCCCAATATCTCTTATGAACATAGATGCAAAAATCCTAAACACAACATTAGCAAACCAAACCCAATAATGTATAAAAAGAATTATACACCACAACTAAGTGGGATTTAATCCAGATATGCAAAACCAGTACAATATTTTTAAAAATCAATTAATGTAATCACATCAACAACCTAAAGCAGAAAAATCACATGACCATATCAGTAGATGCAGAAAAAATATTTAACAAAATCCAACATCAATTCATGATAAAATTTTTCAGTAATCTAGGAATAGAGGGGAATTTCCTCATCTGATAAATAGCAACAAAAAACTTGTAGCTAGCACCATACTTTATGGTGACAAATTAGCAGCTTTCTTGTTAAGATTAGGAAGAAGGCAAAGATGTTCCCTCTCATCATTCCTTTTCAACATTTATTGGAAATCCTAGCTAATGTAATAAGACAAGAAAAGGAAATAAAAGATACACTGATTGGGAAGGAAGAAGTAAAAATATCTCTGTTCACAAATGACATGATTGTGCATGTAGAAAAGCTGAAAGAATCAACAAAAAAAAAACCTATAAGCAGTTATAGCAAGGTTGTAGGATACAAGATTAACATAACAAAAATCAATTGCTCTTCTCTATACCAGCAATGAACAAGTGGAATTTGGAATAAAAAAAACACAGTACCATTTACATTAGCACCCCCCAAAAATAGAACTACTTAGGTGTAAATCTAACAAAATATGTACAAGATCTGTATATGAGAAAAACTAGAAAACTCTGTTAAAAGAAATCAAAGAACTAAGTAAATAATGTAGAGATTTCCATGTTCATGGATAGGAAGACTCAATATTATTGAGCTACCATTCTTCCAATTTGATCTCTATATATTGGGAATTCAGTGCAACCCCAATCAAAATCCCAGAAAGTTATTTTGTGGATATTGACAAACTGGTTCTAAAGTTTATATGGAAAGGCAAAAGACTAATAATATAGCCAACACAACATTAAAGGAGAAGAAGAAAATTAGAGGACCGACATTACTCAATTGCAAAACTTACTATAAAACTACACTAATCACGACTTGTGTTGGCAAAAGGATGGCAGATAAACCAATGGAATAGAATAGAGAGTCAAGAAATAGAACATTATCTTTGACAAAGGAGCAAAGGCAATACAATGGAACAAATGGTGCTAAAACTATTGAGAAAAATGAATTTAGACACAGACCTTACACCCTTCATAAATATTAACTTAATATGTATCACAGACCTCAGTGTCAAATGCAAAACTACACAAATCCTAGAAAATAACATAGGAGAAAATCTAGATGACTTTGGGTTTGGTGATTACTTTTTAGATATGACACCAAATAATTCATGAAAAAAAGAATAGCTGTACTTCATTAAGATAAAAGATTTCTGATCTGAAAAAGACACTGTCAAGAGAATGAAAAATCAAGCCATACATTGCAAGAAAATATTTATAAAAGACACATCTTATAAAGGCTATTATCAAAAATATACAAGGAACGCTTAAAAGTAAACAATAAGAAAATAAACTCTGTTGAAAAGGAACTAAAGACCTTAATAGATACCTCACAAAGAAGATGTACAGATGGCAAGTAAACATGATAAAAGATGCTTTGGAATATGCATACAAGGATATACAAATGAAAACAATATGAGACACTATTACACACCTATTAGAATTGTCAAAATCTGAACACTGACAGCACCAAATGCTGTCAAGGATGTGGAGCAATAGGAACTCTCATTAATTGCTGGTGGAAATACAAAATGGTACAGTCACTTTGGAAAAGTTTGATGGGTTCTTACAAAACTAAACAAGCTCTTACCATATGATCAATAATCACCTCTCAGTATTTACCCAAAGGAGTTGAAAACTTAAATTTACACAAAAAACTGAGTGTGGATGTTTATAGCAGCTTTATACATAATTGCCAAAATGCAGAATCACCTTCAGGTGACTGGGTATATCATCTAGTACACCCAGAAGATGGAATACAATTCAGCACTAAAAAGAAATGAACTATTAAGCCATGAAAAGACATGGGGGGAACTTAAATGCATATTACTGAGTGAAAGAAGCCCATCTGTAAAGGACACATACTATATGATTTCAAATGAGTAACATTTGAAAAAAGGCAAAATTAGAAAGACAGTGAAAGATCGGTGATTGCCAAGGGTTAGGGGGGAGGGATAGATGAATAGGTGGAAGATTTTTAAGGCAGTGAAAATACTTTGTATGATACAAAGGTGAAAGTGCTCTGAATTATTCTAGATTGAGAAACTCCCTGAAGACAGTAGTCTTTAAGCTCCACATTCAAAGATGAACAAGATTCAGTTGGTGAAATAAAATGGCAGCAGAACTCTAGAAGCTTTGGCATGATGACAGGAAGCATGAGGGCATGATGCAGGATAACGGGGGTGAGCAAGGGTAACGTGTACATGAAGCAGCCCCTTCTTCAGTGTGGTTACTGGCCAAGACACAAGAAGGGGAGCAGTGAGAGAGTTGGCTAGAATTGTACCCAAGGTCACTACTCATTGAAAGTTAGGCATTCATTTCACTCTGATCTATTTGCTTTTGAAGAGTTCTTTGAGCCCTTTTTGTGCCTAGTCTGTATGCTATAGGCTGAAGAACAGAGTTTGGGGGGACTCCTGTCTCCAAAGAAGTCACAATCCCATTTATCTCAGTATAGCCAGTGTTCAGTGTCTATTTCAGATGAGTTTTGAACTCAAAACCAAAAAAAGACCCGTATGTTATTCACATACTGAGCTGGACTCAGGTGAGACCTTGAAACATTTGCTCTGTGTCCTCAGTTCATTGTCATTGAGTTCTGCATGTTCATGTATGTAAGAGATGAGCTGGATGTGTTTGAAGGCAAGCTGGAGAACTATATCGCCTCCGTGAACCAGTCAGGGGCCCTGACCCCAGTCATCCTGCAGGTGAAAGAGCTGATGAGCGTCAGCAAAGGTAAAACTGTCCAGCCACTTTTCTTCCTGCCACCTGTGTGGGAGACAGAGAGGGACCTGTAACTGGTGGCAGGTGCACTGTAGTAATTATTGCTGCTTGTATTAATACTACCTGCATGAGGTGACTGGCCTTGGAGGAAAATGTGTTACAACTGATACAAGCCTCCTTGTGTCAACTAGAAAGACAAAGGAGTCAGACACAGGACACTTTTTGTTAAAACCTACTTGGGGCTGAATATCTGAGAAATTTCTCATCTGAAATATCCTATTTTGTTTTGGTGTCAGTGGGAACAACTAATATCGTCATTTTTTTCACTTTGGAAAGCAAGTCTTGACTTTTCTTAATGACTATATGAGTATTTATCTTTCAAATTTAATTTCTGCTTAGTTTGGGCTTCTGTGACAAATCAACATAGACTAGGCTGTATAAACAACAAACATCTGTTTCTCAAAGTTCTGGAGACAGAGAAGGTGTTGGCAGGTCCATTGTCTGGTGACGGCCTGCTTCCTGCTTTACCAGTGGCCGTCTTCTCTTTGCATCCTCAAATGCTGGAGAACGGGGAGAGCAAGGAAGCACTCTCCCATCTCTTCTTATAAGGGCACTAATCCCATCACAAGGGGTCACCCTCATGACCTAATGACCTCCAAAGGCTGCCTCTCCAAACACCATCATACTGGGGATTAGGGCTTCAACATATGAATTTTGTGGGGGGAGATAAACATTCTGTCCATAGGCATCACTTCTTTAAAATGAGAGGTTTCTTTGAAAATGGCATATTCTAATTATATGTCCATTGTCTATGAAGGGAAGAGAGTTCTTCCCTAATCTCTGGTTAGAAAAGACCCAGGCAAGATGTCAGGATAAACACTGTGTCATTGGACAAGTCAGGCCCCCTTTCTTGGCCTCAGTTTCTCCATCTTTAAAATGGGGTTTGGACAGAGTGGTAAAAGGTTTCCAAAAGCCTTTGTATATCTGACATTTGGTGGCAATAAACTGCCAAATGTTCTTTAAGCCATGAAAAAGGTGATGTAAATGATATTTTTACTTGAGACTCCTAAGCTTGTAGAATATCAGAACCAGAGGGGAATAGATCTACTATAAATTACTTGAGCAAATTCCCTTACACATATGTGCATGGAAAAGTTACCTTTTACATGAACACTGAGGCAGGTACTGCTTCTTCCATATTACCATATACTTTACTGATGCCCTGGAACATTTTTATTCATCTTTAATGTAGATTTGTGTTCAGCTCAGTGAGCATATAATCTTCAATTTCAATTATATAATTTTAAGTTACACTTTTAAAAATTCACATTTCCATCCCTGTTCTGGGCAACTATTTTAATGCCAACCTATTCCTTGGTCTGGGTGAAACTGAAATCTTTCACCATATTCACGCATGTTTTATCTCCTTTCATGTAGTTCTCACAAGTTCAGACACTTTGAGAGTCAAAACATAGCATTTTCCCTCTATCTTGATCTCGTCCAGCTTTAAAACAGCTGCCCTCTTGACAAGACTTTTAAGCTGATTATCCTTCACCTTTGTCTGGGGAGGTAAAAGCACTAAATTAAAAGTGTGCAGTCATGTTTTTGCTGCTGACTGGAGCAAGTCTGCGCTCACTCCTCTTGTTCCCGACTCCTCCCATCCCTTCCTTCCAAGAACCCCCCATTCCCAGGGCCGAGGTTTACAGTCGTTTACCCGCAACTGCATGATCCTGGTGATGCTGGCACAAAGACACATTGGAAACTTGAAAGGAATGGCTATCAGTTTTCTTTCTCCTTTTTTTAAAAACACTTTATGAAGATATAATTCACATACCATACAGTTTACCCATTTGAAGTGTACATTTCAATTGTTTTTAGTGTATTCTCAAAGCTGTGTAACCATCACCACAATCAAATTTAGAACATTACATCCTAAAAAGAAAGCATGGCCATTTACAATCATTCTCCATTTCCCCTCAACTCTCCCAGGCCTAAATAACCACTCTTTTCTAGCTCTATGGATTTTTCTATTTTGGACATTTTACTATAAATGGGGTCATACAATATATAGACTTTTTGATTGGCTTCTTTTACATAGCAAAATGTTTACAAGGTTCATCTATGTCATAGCATGTATCCGAACTTCATCCTTTTTTATTGCTGAATTTTATTCTGTTGCATGAGGATACCACATTGTATTTGTCCATTCACCAGTTGATGGAAATGTGGGTTGTTTCAGCTTTTGGCTACTATGAGTAATATTGCTATGAAGATTCATCTACAAGTTTTTCATACATTTTCATACGTCTTGGGTATCTATCTAGGAGTGGAATTCTGTATCATACAGTAACTGTGTTACCATTGTAAATGTATGGAATTCAGACTGTTTTCAAAAGCAGCTACATCACTGTGTATTCCCACCAGCAATATAGGAGGGAGTCCAGTTTCTCCCTACCTTCACCAACACTGGTATCTTTTTTATCATGGCTGTCCAGTAAGTGTCAGGTGGTATCTCATTATAGTTTTGATCTTCATTTCCCTGATGACTGATGACGTTGGACAATTTTTTCACGTACTTATTTGCCATTTGTACATCTCTGAATAATGTCTATTGAGATTCTTTGCCTATTTTTAAATTGTGTTATTTGTTTATTATGGAGTTGTATGAGTTCTTTATATATTCTATACACAAATCCCTTACAAGAGATATAATTTGCAAATATTTTCTTCCATTTTGTGGGTTGCTTTTTCATGGCATCCTTTGAAACCCAAATGTTTTTCATTTTGATGAAATTAAAGATTTGTTTTTCTCTTGTCACTTGCACATATCTAAGAAACCATTGCCTAACCATATTCTCATCTTTTCTTCTGAGGCTTTTATAATTTTAGCTCTTACATGTAAGCCTCTGATCCACTTTGAGGTGATTTTAAGCTATGAGGTAAGGGTCTAACTTCATTGTTTTGCATGTGAATATCACTTGCCCCAGTGCCATTTGTTGAAAAGTATATTCTTTCCTTATTGAATTGTCTTGTCATCTTTATTTAAAATACATTGACAATGAGGGTTTAACTCCTGGATTCTCAATTTATTCCATGATCTATTTGTCTGTCTTTATGACAGCACCATATTGCCTTCATTACTATAGCTCTGTAGTAAGTTTAAAATCAAGGAATTTTGAGTCCTGCAATTTTGTTCTTCTTTTTCAAGACTGTATTACCTATTCTGGGTCCCTTTGAGATTAGCTTGTCAACTTATACAAAAATGTTAGGAATTTTTATAGGGATTGGGTTGAATCTTTAGATCAATGCAAGGGAGCATTGTCATATTAACAAAGAGCATCCAATACATGAAAGTGGGATGTCTTTTCATTAATTTAGGTCTTCCTTAACTTCTTTCAACAATCTCTTGTAGTTTTCAGTGTACAGGTTGTACACTTCTTTCTCTAAATTTATTCTGAAGTATTTTATTCTTTTTGTTGCTATGGCAAATGCAGTTATATTCTTACTTCATTTTCAGATTGTTCATTGCTAGTGTACAGAAATACAGTTGATTTTTATATATTGCTCTTATGTCCTGTAACCTTGCTGAACTCATTTATTAACTAGTTTTAGCTGGATTTTGTTTGTTTATTCTCTAGGATTTTCTAAATTTAAAAAACATGTCATTGGTGCAGAGAGATAGTTTTAGTCTTCCTTAGCAGTCTGGATGCATTTTCTTGTCTAATTGCCCTGGATAGAGCCTCCAGTACAATGCTGGATAAAATTGGCAGGAGCAGACATTGATTTTCTTATTCTTGAACTTAGGGGGAAAGCTGTCAGTCTTTCATCATTAAGTTTGATGTTAGCTGTGGGATTTTTGCAGGTGATTTTAATCAGGTTGAGGCAGTTCCCTTCTATTTCTAGTTTATGGACTGTTTTTTATTATAAATAGGTGTTGGATTTTTCAAATGCTTTTTCTGCATCTATTCAGACCAGTTTGTACAGAAGCTTTTACACACATAAATCATCTCCCTTCCCTGCTTCTCCATCCCTGTATCACCAGCACACAGAATCACTTTAAAAAGGCAAATTAGATATGAAATATTAAAAACTTGCTGAAAGATGGATGAATGAATAGTCAAGACCTCTTGATTCCTGTTATTGTTACTGCTGTTTACTGGGGTGGCAATTAGTTCAACTATTAATGGTTTACAGGGAAGGAAGCTACCTACCTTGTGTATCCTCCATAATTTTCTCTTCCCATTACTCACTGTACATTGAAGATATTAATACCAAAGGAGAGGCTTGTACAGGAAATAAAGTATATCAAGGGTAGATGTGGCTAAAATGAAACAAAAATATTAGCAAAACATTATTACATAAAAATGAGTTAAAGGAAATATATTTGCCCAAATCTTTTCGATGTGAGTTTCTGCATTTTGAAAATACTGCATCTGGTTCATCTTCCAAAGCTTCTCATTCACTTTTCCTATTTCAGGAGTCTGGGTGGTGACCATTTTGCCTGCCTCCCTCACGTGTGTGAGCTATCTGTTCCACATACTGGCCTGCTACAGGTAGTCATTTGTGGGAGTCATTTGTGTATCTTTAGCCAGGAAAGCATCTGACAGACTTTCCTAAAAATTCCTGAGCAGTGTCAGCAGTGCCCAAACCGGAACCAGGAGTGTATAATATATTCAAGGTCCAGGGACAGCCACATCTATTGGTAGTTCAAAAACAAAAAACTATTGATTTGAGCTTCTGCTATAAGCTTGACATTGTGTTTAGAATCCTCTTTTGATTTTTACCACAACCCTGAAGAATTCTTTCTTTTCCATTTTTACAGCTGAGAAAGCTGAGATTTAACAAAATGACTTACCCATGCCATAAGCAGGCAATCATGTCTCCTGACCTGAGAGACCTTGTCATTTCTTGTCAACTCTGGTACCTCTACTGGGTGTGAGCCTGCCCTGCTCTCCAGGACTAATCACACTAAGCTCCCAGCAGGCAAATCTGGCTCAAGGGGTCATCAAAGGGGATTCAGCAAGTGGACAAGGTACATCATCTCAAGAACAGTAGAGCAGAAGGAGGGGATGGTCTTCAATATGTAGCAAGCATTTCATATGTAGACAGCAGGTAATTTTCAGGAGTCTGCCCTCTCTTCTCTCTCTCTCTGTCTCTCTCTGGCTGTTTGTTTCCTTCTGTCTCAGTGCCTAAATCACACTCACTCACACTCACTCACAGGAAGCCTAGGGCCAATTTCTACCCTCCCAAAGCATCCTGTCTTTATACCCTCCCCACTTGGCTGTGCAAAGGGTGGGTCTCCTGCACATGGCATCCAAAAGAAGACTCTCCAGGCATAAAGAGGTCCCAGCTCTCTACCCCAGCCCTGCTGGCCTCTCTCTGCTTTCTTCGACTTGGACCGCATGGGTGGACTGCACACTGCTACTCTCCCTGCCCCATCTGATGTAGGGTTATATCAGGCTCTTTAAAAAAAAAATAGTTACGAAAAATATTTAATGTAAAGTAAGTCTTCCTCCCACTCAGACCCCAGTTTGTTGCCCCAGAGCTAAGCGTTGTTTTTCATTTTCTGAACATTCTTCCAGAAATTTTCTATGCACCATGCAAATATCTCTGTGTTTGTATTCCTAGTAGCATTCTCTGTTCCAGCGCTGCCAAAGAGAAGCTCAATGAAAACCATAGAGATACAATGTTGAATTTCCTAATAGCCACTATTAAAAAAGTAAACAAGGAGGTGAAAATAATATAATAACATATTTTATTTAACCCAGATACCATCGTTTCATGACATAATAAATATACAGTTGACCCTTGACCAGCACAGGTTTGAACTATGCCAGTCCACTTATACATGGATTTTTCTCAATAAATATATTGAAAACCTTTTTGGAGATTGGTGACAATTTGAAAAAACATTTTCTTTTTTCTAGCTTATTTTATTTAAGGATATAATATATAATACATGAAGCATACAAAATATGTTAATCAACTTTATGTTATCAGTAAGGCCTCTGGTCAACAGTGGGCTGTTAGTTAAGTTTTTGGGGAGTCAAAATTATACGTGGATTTTTGACTGTGCAGCAGTTGTCTCCTCTAACCCCCACACTGTTTAAGGGTCAACTGTACAAATTATTGAGGTATTTACATTCTTTATTTCATACCGAGTTTCCCTAATTTGGTGATGATAAAATTGTAAAGCATCCTGGAAGGTGCTGGAGATAGTTCTAAGAAAAATACAGGACATAGGCGTGAATACAGACTGTGAACATAACTATGCCAACCTAATCTTTACACAAAGGGCCAGGCTAAGACTAACACCTGGGAAAGGCATGCAGGGATTTGGTGGGGTGCTGGGATTAGGAGTGGTTATGGCTCTATTTTTATTTCCCTGTAGGTTGTTATGATGAGGTTATTGTTAAAATCAATTTTCTGTTTTTACCTATTTTAAAATATTATTACATATTCATCAAAGAAAAAAATAAAAAAGTAGAGCAAGTTGAAGGGAAAAATGCCACACAGAGTCTCTACTATCACATTCAGTCATCATTAAGACTAGTTGACAATGTATTCTTTTTACAGAATATATCAAATTTAAGATTTTTAAATCATCAAGGAAACACAAATCAAAACCATAGTGAGGTCCCACCTCATACCTGTTAGAAAGGCTATTTACTATCAAAAAGACAAGAAATCACAAGTTTTGGCAAGGATGTGGAGAGAAGGGAACCTTCATGACTGTTGGTGGGAATGTAAATTGGTGCAGCCACTGTGGAAAATAGTATGGTGTTTCCTTAAAAATTTTTAAATAGAAATACTCTATGATTCAGTAATTCCATTTCTGGGTATTTACCCAAAGAAAACAAAACACTAATTCCAAAAAATATATCCTACATTTGTTGCAATATTATTCACAATAGCCAAGATATGGAAGCAACCTAAATATCCGTTTATGGATGAATAAAGAAGATCTATGTGTATATACAATAGAATACTATTCAGCCATAAAAATGAAGTCTTGCCATTTGCAACAACATGGATAGACATTGATTGTATTATGCTAAGTGAAAATAAGTCAGACAGAGAAAGACAAATACCATATGATCTCACTTATATGTGAAATCTAAAACAAAATCAAGCTCATAGATATAGAGAACATATTGGTGGTTGTCAGAGATAGGGGCTGAGGGGTGGTGGGAGAAATGCATGAAAGGGGTCAAAATGTATAAACCTCTAGTTACAAGATAAACAAGTCCTGTAGTGTACAGCATGGTAACAATAATACTGTACTGCATATTTGAAAGTGGTTAAGAGAATTGATCTTAAAAATTCTCACCACAAGAAAAAAATTTTTGTCAACTACATATGGTGATGGATATTAACTAGATTTACGGTGGTGATCATTTCACAATAAATAGAAATACTGAATCATTATGTTGTATACCTGAAACCAATACAATGTTACATGTCAATTATACTTCAATTTTTAAAAGTATTTAAAAAAAGCTTTTTAGGGCTGATTAGAACCATGGTCAATACAGGGAGTCTGACTGCCGGCCTGCTCCCTCCACCATCCTTTCTGTTTACATCTATTGAGCTCTCAGTGCATAAGGAACCATAGTTATGAACACTGCTCATTTCTCACTTATTCTCTAGAAAGCACATGAAGAGGTTGTGGGCAGGAGATAAACAGTTTCTTCCTGTGAAGTTCCATAATCCTTCCTCGTCGGAGAGTGTGGTAAGTCTACAGAGACCTCCTTCTGCTCCAAGACTGATTTGCCAAAACCTGCTCTCCTACACTTAGATGGGGCAATATGATGGGGCAGGAAGAGCCCCGGGCTGGGAGTCCAGGTCCTCGGTGCTCGTATGCTCTACTGCTGGGCGACTCAGGAGTCACTGTCCCCATCTGGCCTGAGTTTCTTCATCTGTAATATGAGGACAATCAGGACACCTGCCTTGGCGGGTTGGTGGGTGAACCTCAACGAGGCAGACATGTTTGACACACTTATTAAAGGTAATCAAGCTTTCCTCCCTCTGAGGCCCCTTTTCCTTTTTCAATCTCAGGTGGCCATCGCAAGGTACTCTGGCTGGCAAATAGCCTATATTCTGTGGGGTAAGTGCCACCATGTGACCTATTCAATTCAACACACAGTCCCTGGGCACTTGCAGAGTCCTGGCTGTGGGTAGGGAGGAGAGAAGTGAGGCAGAAGAAGCCCTGGCTCTTCCTCGAGGGACCTTCAAGAAGGACGGAGAATCACTCCTACAGGTCATCACCACCACCTGTCCCAAGCCCGCGGGGCATAATTGCTAAGGGGGTGGTGACCCAGAGGAAGAAGTGACTATCCACATCCAGAGCAGGGCATGAATGCTTTCTAGTGGAATAGACATTTAAACTGTGCCTGGCAGGTGAATAAAGTCAGCAGAAGGTCAGCAGGAAGAAAAGGGAAGCCAAGCCAGGCAGAAGCAGCAGCATAAGCAAAAATGCCAGGACTTTGGTGGGAGGAAGATGGGGAGGGGGACAGTGCAGGGAGGTACAGGTGTGAGCGGATCATGAAGGGCTTTGAGTGACCACCAGTTCTCTTGGCCTCCAGGCTACCTCATTATCCATGTGCTGCAGAGCCTGTGTGGCATGATGATCATGTACAGTCTGGTGCTGCCTGTCATCCACAACCAGGGCCTAGGGATGCTCCAAGGACTGGGCATCGGGACGTAAGTACTGGGTGGGCTGCCTGTCCTTGCCCAGAGCCTGGGAGCTGGTGGACCCCCCACAGCTGCTGTTGAAGACCCCTTTCCTGCTGGGCTCTCTGGAATCCCTGGGCCCAGGCTCTCAGCAATGACTCAAGGACAAGCTGAAACAGCAGCTCATCATGACAGGCACCTGTCCTGTCAATGCAAGCAATTGTTTACAAAATGTTTCCACTCCCACAGTTCAGTGGGGTGCCCACAATTGCATCTGTGGGGGATACAGGCATGTCCATTTTATAGCTTGAAAGACTGAGGGTAGGGAGGTGAAGTGAGAGACAAGACAGTATAATGGAAGGAGAGGAGAAATCTGAGCTTAGGTTTTAGATCAGCTTTGTGACTTTGGGTAAGTTGCTTCTCTGAGCCTCAGTTTACCCATATAAAAGATAAAAGTGAAGGCTGACATTAGGGAGAATTTACTGTGCATCTTTTATGTTAGGAACTCTTTAGGGTTGGGATTTACATTAGCTCCCTTTTGTTTCAGAAAAGGATACAGGCACAGAGAGGCTAAGCAGTTTTTCCAAGAGTGGGGAAGAGGCGATACTGGGGGCCAGGCAATCTGACACTAAAGCCTCATTTGAGCATTACCCCATGCTGCCACTCAGAGGTGGCAGACGCAGGAGGTGGTACTTTCTGGGGACCTCCTTGGTCCCAGACTCACTGAGAGCCCCTGTGAGCCTGGGCAGAGGCTGCCCTATCCATTCTCATGGCCTTCATGAGCTCTTGTAAACACTCCGTTCCCTTCTGTGATTCCCATGCTATTAAACCACTCACCCCAGCTGTCTTCCCTGGACAAAAGGACATAGTAAATCCCAGAGTTCTGGACGGGAGCCAGAAGACCTGATGATGCAGCTTGAGAAGGTCATCTCCCCTCTGTGAGCCTCAATTTTCCCATCAGCACAATGGGTGTGAGAATGCTCTGTAGACATAGAGCGTAGTGCTCATGCTACTGTCACTCTGGCAGGCTGTCAGCATCTCCTCTTTCTTACTGGGCATTTGAGAAGGGCCTGGGGAGAGTGGACAAGGCCCCCTCAAGATAGTTTCACCCTGTGTTTCAGCCTCACCATATCCATCGTCCTGGGCCTCATGATCATCCAGGTATGGATTGCCACCACCTTCTTCCTGCAACCAAAGATAGGCACAGCTGACAAGCAGAAGCCCTTGGCTCTCAACAACAGGTGAGGGGAGAGAGGGGAGTGTGGACTGTAGGGCTTTGCCTTTGGCAGCCTCTGTGCCTGCTCTTCACCCTTGGCAGCTTCCTGGGTAGACTGTGCACTCTCTGAGAGGGCTAGGGGCAGTGGTGCAGGAGTGAGCTCTGCAGCCAAAATGCCTGGGTCCAAATCCTGGCTACCCCTCCTTGTGAGTTATATGAGTTTGTGACTTTACTAAATATCTCTGAACCTCAGTTTCCTCATTTTACAAATTGTGCATACGTCAAAGAGGTGTTCTGAGAATGAAATGTTCTAAAATATAGACTTAGAACAAGAGTGTGCCTGGCCCATGGTAATCTTCTCTAATTCATTGATTCAAAGCTGTTCACTCATGAAGGAAACCACATGGGCACTGAGAATAAAGACATATCCCCACATGACCTGTATGTAGAAGCTCCTGGTCCACTGGAGCCAACAGACACAGGCATGTAGGGACAGTAGAGTCCAGAAGATGTGACAAGATTACAAGAAAAACAAGAGTAATGGAGAAGGAGAGGCAGGAGTGGTTAATTCAGCTGTAGGTGGGACATTTGGGCTGAGGTTGGTGGCTGGTAGGGTTCCTTGCAGGTAGAGATGAGTAGAAGGCATGGCTGGCAGCCCCACTATACCGATGGAGGCAGGAAGCCATGAAAGGGCAGGAGGTATAGGGATGAGAATCCAGTATGGTGGCCATGTAGCTGCCTTGGATGGCGAGGGGCACAGAGTGACAATACCAGAAAGGCCCCTCTCAAAGATGGCCCAAGAATTCAATATGCAAAGTTTGGCCTTTATCCCATAAGCAATAGGAAACCACAGGATCAAGTCATTTGGTAAGTTTCCTCTTGAGGTCTTGGAGCAGTTCCAGCTGGAGGCAGATCGTTGTTACAACAGACAGTGGGAAAGCCACCACCTCTGCTATTGCCACAAAACCAGCTGTAGCCACATGAGATTTCTTATCATACAGGAAACCTCAAAACCCAAGGATGCTGTGAAACAATGCAGTCCCCACTAACATTTGTTCAGCACTGTACACACCACCCTCTACACCATACCTGAGCCACTTCTCACACCAGCGCTGTGTGGCAGGGGCAAAAGCGCCCTCTTACAGCCTAAGGTCACACAGCTAGGAGACAGGAAGTGTAGGATTTGGGCACAGGTCTCCTGCTTGGCCACCTCCTCATACTGAAGGGTGCTGCCTCTCTACCTGTTTCTATTTGCAGGAAAGCATTCCACAACTTCAACTACTTTCTGTTCTTCTACAACGTGCTGCTGGGCCTGGGCGCTTGCCTCTCCAGGCTGCTCATCAGCTGCATCCTGGGCACGTGGCTGATTGCTCGCATTGACAGGACCATCATGCAGAATGGCTATGAAGGAGCAGACATGGGTAAGAGGCCAGCATCTATGAACGACTTGCAACTTTGGAGAGGCTGCTTGGAGGCCAGGTACCAGAGGCCCGGAGTTCACACTCTTCACTTAAAAAAATGCTTAAAGCTTATCTTCCTATGGAGGCTATAAAGCTGAGTTAGGAAAAACACTCAGACTAAAATAAAGGTCAGAAGGGAATTCAGGCTATTAAATTATAAATACCTGCATATTTGACAGACCTTTGCAGTATAATGGAGGGCAGGAAGACATAGTGTTCTGTCTGAGCAGTTAGAATGTATAAATGTGTGGCTCTGAAAATTTTGAAAAGAACACATCTCATAATGTTAGTTGGAAACTTAGTTAAGAAAACAGTCTGTTCAGCTAAAATGCTTTTAAATCAAAGCCATTTACTGTAGAGTAAAAATCGTTTTTGTTCTATTTCTGGCCCCTGTCCATTCACTTACTCATCCATTCATTATATGACTGATGGCTTCTTCATATTAGCCACAGCAGCTCTTAGCCCGTTGGAACTGCAAGTTCCCAATAAAATGGATGGATTAGAAGGTGATCTCTATGACTCCTTCCAGTTCTTTATACCTAATTTTCCAGATTTCTCAGCAAAGGCCAGGCACAGTGTAGGAACAAAGTAACCCTGCAGTTGTGTCATAAAAAGCACAAGCTGGGCCCTCCTGAGACATACTGCATGGCCTGACTCGCCTTCTGGATTTCAGGGTTCAATGCATGGATCGGCATGCTCTATGTGGATCATTATCATACCAACCCTGTGCTCGTCAGCTTCTGTCACATCCTGATTATAGGCCACAGGGAGAAGAGGCTCCAACAGGCCATCAGATACTGGTGCCAAAATCAGCCAACAGGTAAGACTCCTGTTTGAATGTACACTGGGGCTGGACACCAGGAAACAAGTACCCTAAGGCTTCTCTGGTGTCCCACATGACCCCTGTTCTGCCCTTTTCCTCTGTACTCTGAGCCCTGGGAAACCTACCTGGGAGATCAGGACACTTTTTCCCCTCCTTCTACCTGGGCTCCTTCCTTGATCTTGGAAATGAACTCAGTTCTGCTTGAGTCCTCTGTTCCCCATTTGTTTGACACTACCCATATCCCAGGCTTCAGGCCAAATGCCCTCCAAGGTGGCACTCAGTTCTGCTACCACAAGCTCTCCTGCCACCAACTCCTGCCCTCTCAAGGCCTACCCCTGCCAGCCCTATTATTCTGTTCTGCTATCTACTGAGAAGCCACCCATTAGCCATGCTTTGTGAAGACTGATCTGGACTGTGTTCATCACTGTTCCCAATACTGTAGGTACTCAGCTCTGTGAGACAAACTCACATCCCTCCAGCCACCCTCTTTTTCCCAAGAGTCCTGATCCAGCTCCTCCTCCCACACCTTACTGGCAGCTTTTGTCCTCTGAGAAGGACAGAGACAAGCTGCCCCCATACCCCAGCCTGTCTGTTTTGATTCTATCCTAGGTCCCCGCATCTCAGCTAGGTCCAGAACACGGTGGTTCCTGCTGCAGACCCTGATCAACAATCCCAGACTGGCCATGCTCAGAAAATCAAGAGTGGGTCATGGCTCCTGGGAGTTTACCCAGATTCTGTCACCATGCTCTGAGAGCTGATGCTGACCTCCAACACTGTTACAAGGCCATTCCAGGCTGACCAAAAGCTGTCCCCTGTGATGCGATGAGATGCATAGCCACTGTGGGTGCAGATGGCACACAGCACTGGCTACTCATGGCATGATACTGAGCTAAACAATGAACTATGAATCACTTCCTTGGTAAAAAGATCAAGGACTAAAGAGAATTTCTGTTGAACATAACTTGCCCAATAATTGTTTCCACTATTCATGGTTAGGGGGCAGCCTGGGAACCTGGGGAGTTCGGTGTTGAGAAGCACTTAGTTTGACCACAGGGCAGAACTTTGCGTCACTGAGGAAGGTGGCAAAATTTCTATCAGGTGAGTTTAACCACTGATGCAGTTTTTCTTTGGAAGAAAGGATGGCTTTATTGCTTCCTCCTTCTCAGGTCTTCTGGTGGTAGGAGAGAAGGAAATCCATGATCACAGCCTCCAGTCCAGTAGGGTAAGCAGGCATACACTGAGCTCTCCCTGTGTTGGCCCCTGGGATGAAGAATAGATCAGAACTGACCTGGGCCTTGTCACACAGAAATTCTGATTCAGAATCTCTCTGACAAAGGGGGATCCCCTGGGAAAGCACCTGTCTCAGGAGGCAAAGACAGGGTGGGCATGCATCCTAATTGGGGCACAATAATGCAAAGGTTTGGGAGCAGGAAGAGCTCAGGCATGTTTGAGGAGAGTGAGCCCTCTGGTGTTTACAGAGCAGGGTGTTGGGAAGAGGCCCATGTAGCTGGCTGAAAGCCTGGATATTTCTCTTTGGGCACAAGGCCCAGAATTTACCCAAATTCTTCCTACCCAAGCATGAGGTCTCTGATGGCCCAGGACCTGTAGAAAGTGTGATCCTTAAAAGTCACTCATGAAGCCACTCTGCAAGTGCCAGAAGGGCCCACCAATAGGGTAAGGGAAGTCCCCATCTACCTCACAGGTCCCAGAGCCACTGAAATTCAGTAATCATTATTGAGCTCCTACTGTAAAGCCATCCTTTACGTATTTGCCAGACTCATCTCTTTTAACTTAATCTCCACAGCTAAGCTTTGTCATTCTGCTTTTAGAAACAGGAAACTGAGACTCAGAGTTTCGGGATCTCCACACCACTACTTTCTAGCTGTGTGATATTGGCTAAATTACTTTGCCTTTCTGTGCTTTCTTTTCTTACATATAAAAAGTGGGTGATACCCACAACATCCAAAATTATTTTGAGGATAAAATGAGTTAATACATACAAACACTCCTAAGCTGGTGCCTGATCCTAACTCTCAATATCCTAAACTTTCAATAAATATCAGTTATGTTATTTGTAATATTACACTTTGTGGTGATCTGATTACTGTCTGCTCACCTCTCACTGTGCTGCAGCTCCATGAAGAAAGGGGCCTGTAATGGTCTCCCTTAAGGTAGTTGCCGATTACCATTGATTCTCCTCAGGAACTAAACCCACCAGCCCTACTTGCTTTTGGGCTTATTAGTTGTCTCAGTCCCTGAGCCACCTTGGCCAGCAAGGGACAGTATGGGGTCTTTCCATGGCCAGACCGGAACTCATCCATGATCCATCAGGTCCCAGCCGGGGAGGAGTGGCCACAGCGTACCAGACAGAGAGGCTGGGGCCTCTAGGGAAATTTTGTCTTAAAAAGAATTATACAAGGAAGGGTAGGGATGCTGGAAATCCCGTTCAGGGTAGCAGAAATGTTTATGGAATGAGGCCCATAAAAGGCACATGACAGATCTTTCCCCTGGGTAGGAAAGCAGCAGAAGGAATTCATGGACAAGGATCCCATAAAGGTTCCAAATGTGGGTAAAGAATGAACACAGAGATCCTAGAGGGGGACCGAGGATGGGAAATCCTGCTGCCCCTGTCCATTTGCAAATCCCCTTCCTCTGGTCTTGTCCTTCCCATATGCAATGTTTGATCTTTTCACATTTTTTCCCCCTACTTAGTGCTGGTGCAACTCCAGAGATTGAACTAGAGAACTACAAGTTCCTAATATTTGCCCAAAGAAACCTCAACAAGAGAAGCAGAAAATATTCCCTCTTCCTTCAAAACTGTAAGAAAAACAACTACTGTCCTAGGGCAAGTATTATTTTCCAAGACACCCACATTTCAGTGGTGGTTATGCCTGTGAAAGCACCTTCAACCTCGAAATCCCAGGAGATCTCAGGGGCTGTCTCTGCTCCTTGCCCAGGTTAGTAATGCTAAAGTGAACATATTTTTAGAGTAAGGGGGACACAGGGGTCTCCCTTCAGTAGCCAGGGATGGGGGCTGGTCCTTTCGTCTTCTTCCACATACAATAAGCTGATGACCATGCAAGATTTCTTAGTTCAGGGAGGAATGTGAGAGTCTGTAGTTCATTTAAATTAGCATAGAAAGTGAAAGAACAAAATCACTCACTCAATCTGTAAAAGAAATAGGATTTTAGTATAATAATATTCAAATCCAGCATTTACTGCTCACAACAAATAAACGGTACCCCTCCACAATAGGTAAATAGGCCTTAGAGAAGGGCAGCTGGATGGAGCAGGGTCATCTTTTATTCTGCCCTTCAGGAGACCCCACAGAAAGGCTCACTGTGTTCTTCACCTCAGAGGAGGGGCTGACCCAGTGCCTATGAGAGCCCCCGCTGTGTCCCTGCTGCTGCCTTACTTGAGCTGGTCTCAGAAGTGTGATCCGCCACTGGTACTGCACTCTGTTTCGGAGGCCTGGTAGCTGGACAGAAGGAAAGAATTACCTTGGGGGGCTTTCCCCAGGGCCGTGGCCCATCCCCCTCACTCCCCCCCCCAACTACATCTTGTGCTCCAGGCACTGTACTGAGTGCTCCGTAAGTCAACAGTACCCATCTGTCCCTGCCATGTAAGCAGTCATTTAGCATCACCCATTTCACAGAGTAGGAAACTGACTCCCAGAAGGCTAAGGCATATTGCCCCAGGCACAAGGCTGGTCAACAGTAGAGCTGGGATCAGACTCCCTAAGACCACACTTAGCCTGAAGATGTACCTGGAGCCCCTAGGATTCAGCCACAGTAGCCTGGACACCCATTCGCCGCTGAGCTCTATGGTGGTCAGCCCCTCTCGGCCTTGAGTGTTCTGCTGGCATCTAGGACCAGAGCTCCAGCTGGTAGGACCAGTTGTAGCTACAGGAAGAGTAGCGCCTGTAAGCCTACCAGGAGCCACACCCGGGGTGTCCCTCCCCGTGCATACCCAGCAGCTGGAGTCTGGGTGCCTCAGCTGTCATCATGCAGCAGGGTCTGGGGTTGACCAGAGGATCAGGACCACCGACTCTCAGGAGTTAGCTGCCAAGTGACAGCCCACACCCGCTCTCACCCAATTCCTGCTTGGCCTCACCCTTCATCCTCACTGAGTTGCTCCATATACTGAAAACAGGCTCCAAATTGTTCCTCAGGCTCTAGATTGTAATGATTAGCAGCCCTCTGAAGCAGCCAGGTCTCCCTCATTACTTTGTATTCCTGGAACCAGAGAAGAACAGGTGTGGATAGGGCTGAGTCAGGGGGTGGGGGGATGCGGTACGCTGCTGGTGTATTGTGGGGGTGGAGGGGAATAAGGCTGGAGGCCAGTCCTGGGTCACATAGGAAGCCTCCTCCCCTTCAGTTCCCTCCAGTCCTACCTGTTCTCAGAGACAGGTGTAAACAGCCCCTCCTCCAGGACGCTGTCTTTGATGCCAGCCCTCTTCCTCCACCCTGCCAGTTTGGTGGGTCTCCCACTTCTCTGTTGTCAAACTCGCCCAGTAAACCTAGGAGATGGAGTCAGGGAGTGTCTTGCTTGGGGGGTGGGAGGGCGGGATTGGGATTTCCACTCCCCTACGCTCCCCCAAGTATGTGCCACAGCTGCTCCCCTTACTCTTTTTCTGGAGGTTGGTCTGATTCCCCGGGAAGGCAGACAGCCAAGGCCCATCAGAAAAAGCCCCACAGCCCGTTACCACCTCTCCATCCCACCCCTCCTCATGTTGCACTACAGCCAGGGGGCAGAGCAAGCCTGGAACACAGGCTCTGAGCCCCGGCTGGAGGGGGGCACTTGAGAGCTAGCCCAGCCCTCTCTGCTGGCAGACGGGCCTCACACAGGAAGGGACTGCTTGGCCGCTTGTGTGCTGCCTGACTGGAGGAGCCAACGTCTCTCTCCCCTCCATGAGGGACGAGCGGGTCAAGCTCTGACAAAATGTCCTGCAGCTTGGCGGTCAGGCTGCTCTGCTGCTTCACCAGCCTAGGGAGCCGGCAGAGGCAGCTCCCTCCATCCTCCCCAGGACAAGCATGACGGTCCTGTGTGCTGGCGCCGCTGAGAGGCCCTCATGAAAGGATGTTTGCTGAGGGCGCAGGGCTCAGTGTGGGGCCGCAGGATCCTGGTCCCCACTGCCCCACCCCCAGGCTCGCCCACCTCAGAGAATCCTCCTTCGCAGAGTCCGACGTCACCAGACCAGTGAGAAACGTGCCAAGGAAGGGATGTGGGAATAGCGATGAGCCCCCACTCTCAGGTGCCCCCAGGGACCCTCTCCTGAACACCCCTCAGCCTCCTGGCCCACCCCAGGTGTCCCACGCAAGCAGCCTAGGACTCTTAGCACCTCCCCTCAGTTCCCTCCCCTCCCCCTCTATGACCACCAGGCTCCCTCTAATCACCTCCTAGGGCCAGCTTTTGGCAGCCACAGGGTGTGTGGTCCTGGGATCCTCCTCACCCCAAATCCTGTGCCCAGCTCTTCCGGGCCCTCCTCCCAGTCACTGCTAACGGAAGGGCGTCAGGCATTGCAGCAGCAGGAGGCAGGGCTAGAGGGGCCTCAAGGGAGGAGAGGTCTTCTCTCTCCATTGGAGGCCTCTGGCCTCCCTGACCTGGAGCACCTCCCTGACTCACTCACCTGCTGCTGCTGCTTGTGGGCTCTCTGGAAGCTTGTCTCCAGGACGGCAAACTTGGCAGTCTCCCCTCCTGCCAAGTTCAAGGATGGGGTCAGAGAGGCCATGTCCCTTCACCCCATGTTCCCCCAAAACTTCTAACCTTGGACCCTGGTCATCTTACCAAGTCAGCTGGTATCCGTGCTACTCTGTCCTACAGGGCACTCTGATTCCAGAACAGTCCTAGCTCTAGCGCTCGCACTATATGCAGCTTTGGGCCTTTGGCCGGGCCTCCCTGAGCCCATTTCCTCATCTGGAAAATGTGAGGACAACTCCACCTACCTCACAGGGTCTCCTGAGGACTCAGTGTCATATTACGGGCATCCTTGTTCTCCTCCCACACCTCCAGCACACTCCCTCCCTCCCTTGAACCTCATCACCAACCCTGTGAGTCCTGCCCCACAGGATCATCACCCTCCTTTCTCCAGATGAGGAGGCTCAAAGAGGGACAGGGACTTGCTCAGAGGCCCACAGAGGAGAAGCCACTCCCTCCTGCAGCCAGAGGCTCTGTCCTGGCTGCCTTCACCCCACCCAAGCCCCACCACCAACCAGAGTCCTGTCCTCTGGTCCCTCAGTGTGTGTCCAGGCCCCCCGGCCAGCCAATCAGTAGAGGAAGCCCCTGCTTCCCTCACCCCCCAGCCTCTGCCACAACCTCTTTTCTATTCTGTTTCTATCAGTTCGGCTTGTGTTTTAGATTCCATATGTAAACGAGGCCATGCAGCGTGTCTTTGGCTTGTTCCACTTAACATACGCCTTCACAGTCCAGCCTTGTTGTGACAGAGAGCATGATTTCCTTCTTTGTCATGGCTGAATAATATTCCATTTATATGCATACTACACTTTCTTTATCCATTTATTTGTTATCAGACACATAGATTGTTTCCTTGTTTGGCTATTGTGAATAATGCTGCAATAAACATAGGAGCGCAGATTCATTTTCCAAAAGCATGTATCTGACTTTTCATATTTTAAAAATTGCTGTTGTGGGATTAAAGATGGCGGCATGAGAGGAGAAACAGAGGCTTCCTCCTAAAACTGGATACAATTAGAAAATTTAATTGGTGCAACTAATCCTGAGAGAGCAACAGGAAAGAGGATGGTGCCAGACTGCACACAACTGGAGAAAAGAGCAGACCTCACCGAACGGGCTAATGTACCAGAGCTGTCACTCCACAGGACCCAAGCCCTTCCCCCACCCCAAGCTCACTGGCAGGAGGAAGAGAAATGGAGCAGGGAGGGAGTGGAAGGCTTGGGACTGCTAAATACCTAGCTCCAGAGATCTGCTCTGGGAGCACAAACCTACATTTCATGGTGCTTTCATAAGACTTGTATGACTATCGGGTTGAAAACTTAATACAGGCAGAGTTCCTAGGGAGACTGGGATTCCAGCCACTTGTGGAAAGCAGGGATCCATATCCAGCTGCTCTGGGGCAAAAACTTATACCAGTGTGCCCGGTCCACTGGCTCAGGCAGTGGAGACAGGCACAGCAGCTGGAAGGTGGGAAACAGCACTTTCCTCCCCCCAGGCACCAGTACCACTCCCCTGCAACCCCCGACATTGCTTCAGGGGCTGAGCAGCTCCAGAGACTGCAGCTTCTGGACACTAGAGGGCACTATATACAAACATGAAACACCAAAGGAACCTTGTCCAGAGTAAAATTATTAATACAACTCCCAAGAAAGATTTAAATAATATGGACCTCGTGACCCTTCCTGAAAGGGAGTTCAAAATAAAAATCATCAACATTCTAATGGAGGTACGGAAAGACATCCAAGAATTCAGGAATGAATTCAGGTTGGAGATCCAATCGTTGAAGAGCATGATGGAGGGTATTAAGAGTTGGATACGGTGGAGGAGATGATAAATGAAATAGAAACTAGAGAAAAGGAATACAAAGAAGCTGAGGCACAGAGAGAAAAAAGGATCTCTAAGAATGAAAGAATATTGAGAAAACTGTGTGACCAATCCAGGCGGAACAATATTCACATTATAAGGATACCAGAAGAAGAAGAGAGAGAAAGGGATAGAAAGTGTCTTTGAGGAGGTAGTTGCTGAAAACTTCCCCAATCTGGGGAAGGACATAGTCTCTCAGGCCATGGAGATCCACAGATCTCCCAACACAAGGCACCCAAGGAAGACAACAGCAAGACACATAGTAATTAAAATGGGAAAGATCAAGGATAAGGACAGACTGCTAAAAGCAGCCAGAGGGAGAAATAAGATCACATACAAAGGAAAGCCCATCTGGCTAACATCAGACTTCTGAGCAGAAACCTTACAGGCCAGAAGGGAGTGGCATGATGTATTTAATGCCATGAAGCAGAAGGGCCTGGAACCAAGATTACGTTACCTGGCAAGATTATCATTTAAATTTGAAGGAGGGATTAAACAATTTCCAGATAAGCAAAAGCTGAGAGAATTTACCTCCCACAAACCATCTCTACAGTCTATTTTGGAGGGACTGCTATAGATGGAAGTGTTCCTAAGGTTGAATAGCTGTCACCAGAGGTAATAACCACAGTAAAGAAAGTAGAACAGCTAATTACGAAGCAAATGCAAAATTAAATTAACTATCCTCAAAGTCAAGCAAGGGATAGACAAAAAGTACAGAATATGATACATAATATACAAAGAATGAAGGAGGAAGAAAAAGGAGGAGAAATAGAAAAGAACCTTTAGATTGTGTTTGTAACAGCATACTAAGTGAGTTAAGTTAGACTCTTAGATAGTAAGGAAAGTAACCTGGAACCTTTGGTAACCACGAATCTAAAGCCTGAAATGGCAATAAGTACATACCTATCGATAATCACCCTAAATGTAAATGGACCGAATGCACCAATCAAAAGGCATAGAGTCACTGAATAGATAAAAAAATCAAGACCCATCTATATGCTCCTTACAAGAGACTCACCTTAAACCCAAAGACATGCACAGACTAAAAGTCAAGGGATGGAAAAAGATATTTCATGCAAACAATAGGGAGAAAAAAGCAGGAGTTGCAGTACTAGTATCAGACAAAATAGACTTCAAAACAAAGAAAGTAACAAGAGATAAAGAAGGACATTACATAATGATAAAGGGCTCAGGCCAACAATAGGATATAACCATTATAAATATATATGCACCCAACACAGGAGCACCAGCATATGTGAAACAAATACTAACAGAACTAAAGGAGGAAATAGACTGCAATGCATTCATTTTAGGAGACTTCAACACACCATTCACTCCAAAGGACAGATCCACCAGACAGAAAATAAGTAAGGACACAGAGGCACTGAACAACACACTAGAACAGATGGACCTAATAGACATCTATGGAACTCTACACCCAAAAGCAACAGGATACACATTCTTCTCAAGTGCACATGTAACATTTTCCAGAATAGACCACATACTAGGCCACAAAAAGAGCCTCAGTAAATTCAAAAGGATTGAAATTCTACCAACCAACTTTTCAGACCACAAAGGTATAAAACTAGAAATAAATTGTACAAAGAAAACAAAAAGGCTCACAAACACATGGAGGCTTAACAACATGCTCCCAAATAGTCAATGGATCAACGACCAAATTAAAATGGAGATCCAGCAATATATGGAAATAAATGACAACAACAATACTAAGCCCCAACTACTGTGGGACGCAGTGAAAGCAGTCTTAAGAGGAAAGTATATAGCAATCCAGGCATATTTAAAGAAGGAAGAACAATCCCAAATGAATAGTCTAATGTCACAATTATCAACATTGGAAAAAGAACAAATGAGGCCTAAGGTCAGCAGACGGAGGGACATAATAAAGATTAGAGAAGAAATAAATAAAATTTAGAAGAATAAAACAATAGAAAAAATCAATGAAACCAAAAGCTGGTTCTTCGAGAGAATAAACAAAATAGATAAGCCTCTAGCCAGATTTATTAAGAGAAAAAGAGACTCAACACACATCAACAGAATCAGAAATGAGAAAGGAAAACTTGCGACAGACCCACAGAACTACAAAGAATTATTAGAGACTATTATGAAAACCTATATGCTAACAAGCTGGAAAACCTAGGAGAAATGGACAACTTCCTAGAAAAATACAACCTTCCTAGACTGACCCAGAAAGAAACAGAAAATCTAAACAGACCAATTACCAGCAACAAAATTGAAGCAGTAATAAAAAAACTACCCAAGAACAAAACCCCCAGGCCAGATGGATTCATCTCAGAATTTTATCAGACATACAGAGAAGACATAATACCCATTCTCCTTAAAGTTTTCCAAAATATAGAAGAGGAGGGAATACTCCCAACCTCATTCTATGAAGCCAACATCACCCTAATACCAAAACCAGGCAAAGACCCCACCAAAAAAGAAAACTACAGACCAATATCCCTTATGAACGTAGATGCAAAAATACTCAACAAAATATTAGCAAACCAAATTCAAAAATACATCAAAAGGATCATACACCATGACCAAGTGGGATTCATCCCAGGGATGCAAGGATGGTCCAACATTCGAAAATCCATCAACATCATCCACCACATCAACAAAAAGAAAGACAAAAACCACATGATCATTTCCATAGATGCTGAAAAAGCATTCGACAAAATTAAACATCCATTCATGATAAAAACTCTCAACAAAATGGGTATAGAGGGCAAGTACCTCAACATAATAAAGGCCATATAAGACAAACCCACAGCCAACATCATACTGAACAGCGAGAAGCTGAAAGCTTTTCCTCTGAGATCAGGAACAAGACAGGGATGCCCACTCTCCCCACTGTTGTTCAGCATAGTACTGGAGGTCCTAGCCACGGCAATTAGACAAAACAAAGAAATACAAGGAATCCAGATTGGTAAAGAAGAAGTTAAACTTTCACTATTTGCAGATGACATGATATTGTACATAAAAAACCCTAAAGACTCCACTCCAAAACTACTAGAACTAATATCGGAATTCAGCAAAGTTGCAGGATACAAAATTAACACACAGAAATCTGTGGCTTTCCTATACACTAATAATGAACTAATAGAAAGAGAAGTCAGGAAAACAATTCCATTCACCATAGCATCAAAAACAATAAAATACCTAGGAATAAACCTAACCAAGGAAGTGAACGACCTATACCCTGAAAACTATAAGACACTCTTAAGAGAAATCAAAGAGGTCATTAACAAATGGAAACTCATCCCAAGCTCCGGCTAGGAAGAATTAATATTTTCAAAATGGCCATCCTGCCCAAAACAATATACAGATTCAATGCAATCCCTATCAAATTACCAATAGCATTCTTCAATGAACTAGAACAAATAGTTCAAAAATTTATATGGAAACACCAAAGACCCCGAATAGCTAAAACAATCCTGAGAAGGAAGAATAAAGTGGGGCAGGATCTCACTCCCCAACTTCAAGCTCTACTACAAAGCCACAGTAATCAAGACAATTTGGTACTGGCGCAAGAACAGAGCCACAGACCAATGGAACAGAATAGAGACTCCAAACATTAACCCAAACATATGTGGTCAACTAATATTCGATAAAGGAGCCATGGACATACAATGGGGAAATGACAGTCTCTTCAACAGATGGTGCTGGCAGAACTGGACAGCTACATGTAAGAGAATGAAACTGGATCACTGTCTAACCCCATACACAAAAGTAAATTCGAAATGGATCAAAGACTTGAATGTAAGTCATGAAACCATAAAACTCTTAGAAAAAAGCATAGGCAAAAATCTCTTAGACATAAACATGAGTGACCTCTTCTTGAACATATCTCCCTGGGCAAGGAAAACAAAACCAAAAATGAACAAGTGGGACTATATCATGCTGAAAAGCTTCTGTACAGCAAAGGACACCATCAATAGAACAAAAAGGTATCCTACAGTATGGGAGAATATATTCATAAATGACAGATCCAATAAAGGGTTGACATCCAAAATATATAAAGAGCTCATGCACCTCAACAAACAAAAAGCAAATAATCCAATTAAAAAATGGGCAGAAGAGCTGAATAGACAGTTCTCTAAAGAAGAAATTGAGATGGCCAACAGACACACGAAAAGATGCTCCACATCACTTGTTATCAGAGAAATGCAAATTAAAACCACAATGAGATATCACCTCACACCAGTAAGGATGGCTACCATCGAAAAGACAAACAACAACAAATGTTGGCGAGGTTGTGGAGGAAGGGGAACCCTCCTACACTGCTGGTGGGAATGTAAATTGGTTCAACCATTGTGGAAAGCAGCATGGAGTTTCCTCAAAATGCTCAAAATATAAATGCCATTTGACCCAGCAATTCCACTTCTAGGAATTTACCCTAAGAATGCAGCACTCCAGTTTGAAAAAGACAGATGCACCCCTATGTTTATCGCTGCACTATTTACAATAGCCAATATATGGAAGCAACCTAAATGTCCATCAGTAGATGAATGGATAAAGAAGATGTGGTACATATACACAATGGAATATTATTCAGCCATAAGAAAAAAAGAGATCCTACCATTTGCAACAACATGGATGGAGCAAGAGGGTATTATGCTCAGTGAAATAAGCCAGGCAGAGAAAGACAAGTACCAAATGATTTCTCTCATATGTGGAGTATAAGAACAAAGGAAAACTGAAGGAACAAAACAGCAGCAGAATCACAGAACCCAAGAATGGACTAACAGTTACCAAAGGGAAAGGGACTGGGGAGGATGGGTGGGAAGGGAGGGATAAGGGCGGGGAAAAAGAGAGGGGGCATTACGATTAGCATGTATAGTGTGTGGGGGGCACGGGAGGGCTGTGCAACACAGAGAAGACAAGGAGTGATTTTACAGCATCTTACTATGCTGATGGACAGTGACTGTGAAGGGGTATGTGGGGGGGACTTGGTAAAGGAGGGAGCCTAGTAAACATAATGTCCTTCATGTAATTGTAGATTAATGATACCAAAATAAAAAAAAATAAAAAATAAAAAAAAATAGTCCTTAAAAAAAAATTTCTGGTCAACAGGTAGTATATATACCAATGCATTTCTCCCCTGAACTTTCGTGTGGATTTCTACTCATTTGCTTTGGAAATGTCTGAGGTTATTCACTTCCTTGCATTCTCACCAGGGCTGCACATCAATATCTTTAGTCTTCCCGAAAAGATCATTTAGAATAGTACTCACTGTGATGTTAGAATTGCATTTCTCTGTCTACTTTTGTAAATTGCCTATTCATGTTCTTTGCCATTTTTATTAGGGTGTTAATATTTTTATCTGATTCTGATACTTCTTGTTGATTATATAAAAAATTCTTGCCCATTATATATTAGGAATATTAACTTATAATGTATCATATGTGTTATAAATATAATTTCCTACCTTTTAGTTTGCTATTGTTCTTATGGCATTATTACATAAAAAAGTATTTTCTATCATCACCAAGCCATCAGTCTTTTTGCTTTATAGTTTCTACCGTTGATGGCATTCTTAACAAGACCTTCTTATTTATCGTTAGACCTTAGATATTGTTACCTAGTATTTTTTTTATTGTTATAGTTTCATTTTTTACTCATTCCAGTTGTATAGGAGCTTGACTGAAGATACGTGGTAAAGGATCTGTTCTTATTTTCTGTTAGATTATTAAATGATTGTTTTGAGACCTTGTATTAAATAAGACCCTTTCCATGCTGATTTGAAATATGTTCATCATAAACTAATATATTTATGTACTAGTATCTCTATCATATAGACTTAAGTCTTTATTACTGTAGCTTTATGATATAATTTAATACTTGGGATGCAAGTCTTTCTGTTCTTAAGAAAAACTTTGTTATTCACACTTGTTTTGTATAGATGAAATTTAGAATAATTTTTGTGAATTCCATGAATTATTTCTATTGCATTAAATTTGTAGATTAGATCTGGGGTCCTTTCTTTATGTCCTGACCAGAATCTACTCTCCAGATGTTTTAAAATCTGAAAACCACATGATGGAAATCCAAATAGCTAATAAACACATTAAAATGTGCTCAAGCTTATTAGTAGTTAGGAGAATGCTAATTTAAACCACAAGGAATGTTCTTTCACAAGGAATAGACTATTCCACACTCACTAGATTGGCAAAAATCAAAAGGTCAATTAATACCAAGTGTGGATAAGGAAACTGAGCAAAAGCAACTCTGATCCATGGCTGGTTATAGTGTTAATCGGTACTACCACTTAGGTAAATAGTTTGGCATTATCTAGCATATGTGAAGATACACATCCCATCTCTAGCAGTTCCCTTCCCAGGAAAGTACCCTACAAATGTGTGAACTTAGAGGAGCCTTACATCTTTACATCTTACAGTTCAGGACTATACCTGGGAGCTGTGTTCATAATACTCCCAAGTTAAAATAGCCCAAATGTGGTCAACAATAGGATAGGTAGGTGAATGACAGATATTCATATAGCAAAGTGTAACTCTGTGCAGCAACTTGGATAAATACTGTTTAACAAACAGAGAAGAGAAGTAGTGATTTTACAACATCTTACTACGCAGATGGACAGTGACTGTGAAGGGGTATGTGGGGGGTACTTGGTGAAGGGGGGAGCTTAGTAAACATAATGTTCTTCATGTAATTGTAGATTAATGATACCAAAAAAAAATACTGTTGAGCAAGAAAAGCAAGACACCAAAGAAAACAAGGAGAAAGATCTAACATATATGTACATATAACATTCATATTGCTAAAATAGGCAAAGCTAAAGTACTGTGTAGAAATGCATAAGTAGATAGTAAATCTATGTAGAAAGGCAAGAAAATTCCTAACATAAATTCCAGATAGTAGTCAATTTGAGGATTGTCAGCAGGACAGGACATAGTGGTGGGGTCAAGATTCTGTGGCCTCACCCATGTAATGGTTACGTGGCCATTTGCTTATAACTATGTGATAAGTTCTTCCTTTCTGTTTATTTACTTCTCTGAATGTAGGTATCGAAATGCTTTAAAACCAAACATCATAATTGATGGGGTTTTTTTTTGAAGCAAACTTAGCCTCTCTCCTAGTCTCAGGGGAATCTTCTAGAAGGGTTGATGAAACCCTCTGTATTTCCCTGCTCTGGGCTCTCAGTTCTCTGAGGTCTCAAAGAATTCCCATCTGTTATGTTTTTGCAGGTTGTCATGATTTTTCTTTTAATGTTCAACCGAAAAAAATCTCAGTGCTTTTTGAATGAAGGAACACATATCTAAATGTCTTCATGCCAGAAAATAAAGTAAAAAAGAGGAGAAAAAAAGAGTACTGACAGAAAGTCCAAGATGGTCCAAGATGGCAGAGTACACAGCTTTATTATAAAGTTCATTCTCTTAGGTGTTCTCTTAGCACAATGGTATGTTTATCCCTCAAAATCCTCTGCAGCTACTCTTAGTAAGAAGACTGTCACCTGTCACCTGGGGGCCCACCTAAGAGGGCTTGCTGTGAGCCACGGATAAGGGAGAGTGGAAATGAAGTCCATCCAGTGTGTGGGGGCACCCAGGGATCAAGGCCATTGCCTCCCAAACTTCCTGGGGAGCTGCAACTTGCAGAAAGGATGCCCTGAAGCATTGAAGGGGGAATTTACCAGGGGGTGAGCCTACTCAGTCCTGCTACCACATGCCTCTTATGGGCAGGCCAGTCCTGTAATTGGAAAATCAACATTCTACCTCTAAATGGATGTTAGCCACAGGATTTTACTTAGAACGTGAGTGCATTGAACAGAGCAAATCTGTGAGTGCAGACCCCATGTTATACCAATTTTTTTTGCCCAGAGTCAGGACTTCACTATCAGAGACTTGGGTCAACCGAGTATAGCTTTTGACTAGGTAAAATTCCCATCATTATGGGTGTTTACCTCTCTAGAGAGTGCCTGATTTTTTGGAGCACTTTCCAAGTGCCAGGCACTATGCTGAGATTTTGGCATGTGTTATCTCATTTACTTTCTCACCTCTGTAAAGATTGCCTTCTTATTATTCTGGTTCTTCTGATGAGGAGTCTCCAGCTCAGCCAATGCACTCGGTCCAGGTCATGGTAAGTGGCAAAGGCAGGCTTTGAACCCAGGAGGCACACAGTCCCAGAGTTGGGGACTGCAGCCAGGTCCTGTGGAATTGACTCATCGCTGGCCATTCATTCTCTCTGCAGGGCTCAGTACTGGGAAGGCAGTGGCACCACTCTGTGCTTCATTCTCCCTGCGCTGCCCCTGAAGGGCTGGTGTGCTCTTGGAAGAAAATGTAGAAGCTTCCTGGTGCATCAAAATGCTTAGCAGATGCATTACTAGGGGGCCCCCACTGGGGGTAGAATTGACTGGCTGTGTCCTCTGTTGGAGTCTTTTCAAATATCTATGTCACAACATGCAAGTTTCCTCTGCCGACAATGTGAACCCTTTTATTGCTCAGAGTGCTGGCCCTCTAGTCCCGCTCCCTCACCCCCCATAGCAGGCTGTAAGTGCCACCCTTGCCTCTCACAGGCGATGCAGATGGAGAGCCAGTCCAGTGTGCAGGGCACCGAATCCGAGGCTACTTGCATCAGTGATATGAATTTAGAGCCTCTGACACAGACTTTCCAAACCAGGACGACACATAACATGATCTCAGCCTTGTTGGTTGTAGGGTCACCTGCCCACTTGAGGCTGGTGGGATCCAGTTTTGAATGAGTACACCATCTAAATAGGAAAAAAAATTGTTCGTAAGGTCAATACATGACTGTGTGTTGGTTGATGAATGAGGCTGTTGAGAGAGGTTAGAAAATTAGAGATTTTTGCCTGCTGTGAGCAATCTAGTGATGGATGATAAAGCTTCATAGAAGTGTTTATGCTTTTTGCCCTGATAATTCACCTTTGGAGGAACATGTTAGGAAGATAGAGTTGTTAATACCTCAGGGAGTAAAACTGACCTAACTTTTCTATATTTTCAGCACCTGAAATGTTCAACTCCAGAAGAGAAGCAGGCTACTCCTTTGCTGTTGACTGGTGGTCCCTGAGAGTGATGGCATATGAGCTGTTGAGAGGACGGGTACAGTAAAATTGTACTTCTTTCTGGTTATCTTATAGCAAGTTCCATTTTTAGAATGAAAGAATGGATTTTTTTTTTTTGCTGAAAACCAAGCAGTCTGCTTGAGGGGTGAAAGCAACTATGCCACGTGATGCTGATAATCACCCCTGGGGTTTCTGCACGCATTAATTCACTCTCCTATATACACAGCCAATCATGTGAGTTAACATTAAATTATGCAGATAAACTTAAATAATATGGATATTATAATCTCCCAGAGAGGAAAAATCAGTGCACCTCACTAAATATCTTGTGTAAATATATTTGTTTGTTTAAAGAAAATCACTGTGCAGTCACAGACCAGGTCTCTCATGCTCCCCCATGGTGAGTGTGAATTATTATTACCACATAATTCATGCCCTGTCTTGTTGGATTCCTGTCATTTGGCTCCTGGATTCTGGGTTTAGTAGGGAGCTAGAGTAGTTTCCTGTTCAGGGAAATGTTTCTTAAACTAAGAAAATACCGAGGAAGAATTTTGCCCTCATGTGATTTTACCTCTGTGGTAGTTCCCTGTGATCTCATGTATTAACATTATCAGACTGATTTTTCTTCTTTTATTTTCCTTTTTTTTTTCCTTCAGAAAGAGGAACAAAAATTACTATGAGGTTGCTGAATTTATGTATTTATATAAATATATATTAAAGAACATTTAAGTTGTCTAACAAATTTTAATTATACAACACAGCATCATCACCCATAGTCAGCAGGTTATACATTATTAAGACCTTAGTCATCTTACAGCTGAAAGAGACAGGGTATCTTGGGAGCCTAGCTGAGAGGCTCCTGTTTGCCCCAGCCCCACTGGAGTCTCTGCCCCCCAGTCTAGGCCTGAGGCCATGCCAAAGGCTCCACCTCCCCAGGGTAGCTCTCAGGACACCCCCTGCACAACTCTTTCTTCGTCCACTTGGGAAGGGGACTCCCGAGGTGCCATCCCCATCCAACAGGGCGCAGGGTGGTAACACTTCAATTTCTCTTTTACATGAAGCTTCTGACTTCCATTCTGGAAGGATCCACTAAGAATCCATTGGTTCCCCAGCTTCTTATAAGCCATCTAGGGCATGTGTCATTGCCAGCTACACACCCAGGTAAGAATCCTGACTGTGACTGGTTGGCAGTGACTGCTGTAGAGGGAAAGTGGGAAGCTGCAGAATGCATACATATCTGTCCCTCGTCCAGCCACTTTGACCCAAGATTAGGCAGCTATTTCCCACCAGGCCCATCCCTGGGGCAGGCAGGGTGCCTCCCTTTGAAGGTGCAATAAAGACAGGAAGAGCAACAGGAGCCTGGCTCCCTGAGGACAGGCTGGCTGCTTTAGGGAAGAAAAGAACCCCATTCACCCTCACAGCCTGGAGGAAGCTAAGTGCCAGCAAGATGAACCAGCATGGAAGCCAGGGACTGCTAATTCTGCCAGTTTATCAAGCCCTTCTGGATGAACCTCGCCACTACCACTATATTCTATTACCAGGGCCTCCTACTCACCAAAACTGCTCCCTGCTGCCCATGGACCAAACAGATCTCTCTTCTTTTTAATCTAGACAAGACAAGACTGAACTTTTTTTAAAGATACTTTGAGTTAGAAGCAAAATTTCACCCTGCCCAGTTCTCCTTCCCCTCTCACCCCTGCTCCCTTTCCAGCCTCCAGCCTCCACTCTCCCTTGATTAGCAGTTCCTGGCTCAGTGAATTGTCTCTGCTTTCAGGAACTCTTCTGGAGAGGAGGGGAAAGCAAATAAGGGAGGAGAAATCTGTGAATAATGGGAGGGGTCTGAGTGCAAGTCCTTATTATTTGAGAACCCAAAAGATTCAAACTGTCTGGGTGAGGGTTTCCACTGAGTTCCTCTGAGCTCACGGCTCTGTGGGCCTGGGGAGGGGAGCCCCTCATGTTGGTTACCTGAGCCTCTGTTCTCATTTCTTCCAAGAAGCTCTGTTTCGATCAGTTTTACTTTCAAATGGACATAGTTTCTTGCTGTAAACACATGAAAATTTCCAATTCAGCTCAACCCAACCATAGGCAAAAATTACTAAATTGGACTTTACTAAAATTAAGAACTTTTCATCAAAAGACACCTTCAAGAGAGGAAGATGGCAAAAGCAAAATGGGAATAAACACGTCATACGTTTATGTGGAAAAAGCCTCCTATAGGATATGTAACCAGCTCCCATGAATTAATGAGAGAAAAGAGACAATATGCCAAAAAAAAATGGGCAAAAGATTTGACTAAGCATTTCACAAAAAGATAACCAAATGTCCAACAAATATATGAAAAGGTGTACAACATCATTACTCATCAGGAAAATGTGAATTAAAGCCACAACAAAACACCACTACACATACATCAGAATGGCTAAAATAAAAACCACTGACAATACCAAGTGTTGATGAGGATGTGGAGCTTCTGGAACTCTTTCAAATACTGCTGTGTGTAAACTCCCAACAACTACTTTCAAAAACTCCATGGTATTATCTCCTAAAGATGGACTTAACACATACTCTATGACCAAATATTCCACTCTTAGATAAATATCCAATAGAAATGCCTCCATATAGGTTCACTGAGCAAGAGAATATTAGAACAGCACTAGTTGGTAATTCTCTAAACTGGAAGCAACCCAAATGTGCATCAATAAAGGATAAATAAAATGGACAGAAAGGATAAATAAAATGGGTTATAGTTTTATAATAGGATGCTATACGGAAATAAAAAGGAATTAGAACCATATTTAAAAATATGTTTGAAACTTACAAACATAATGAAAGAAGCCTGACATAAAAACATTCTGTATGATTCCATTTAAATAAGGTTCAAAAGCAAGCAAAACTAATTCAGAAGTTAGGATACTTGTCACCCTTGGGGAAGAGAGGGCAGTGACTTGGGATGGGTACCTGAGGAGGGCTCCTGGAGAGTTGGTCATGTTCTACCTGTTGCGGGTGATGGTTGCCAGGCATGTTCCCTTTGGATATTTGATCTATACTCTTATGATTTCCATACATTTTGGTATGTATCCTGTGCTTCAACACACAAATCCAGTCAGCTGGATCCAGGACTTGTGGCGGCCTCTGAGGAGGTCCAGGGAATGTAGGTTGGATCAGGCAGGTACTGCGGTGTTGGGGAAGTACTTTTGAGCGGGGGAGTGGGTGGGTCTGAGCTAGATTTTAGGAGGGTTATGTGGCAGTGGTGGGTAGGATGAGTGGAACTCAAAGTGTCACATAAATTAGGATGAGTGGAGCTCAAAATGTCACGTAAACTAGCCTTTTTTAAATTCCATTCAAACGTCGAGGCCTGAATTTTAGGACCTTCAACCTCTTAATCTGACAAGGAGATGGCCTCCTAGACACGCTTTCAGCTTCTTATAGCCAAGCACTGCTCTATGCTACTTCCCAGCAGAGGTTGGTTTTAATCAATGCAAAGAAGATAGGATGATTTGCTTGACCGCAGTGACTCGGAGCTACATCTCCTACGACTTTTCAGAACATTTAATGTGCTGCTCCGGACGCTCCCCACAGTCCCGACGTACCCCTGGCGCAGAGAAACGGGTAGGGAGGGAAGGGCTAGACTCCGAGATTCCCTACTCCCGGCGCGGAGCTCGGGTTTCCAGGCCTGCCCCCTCTCAGCGCGGAGAGGAATGGGGGCGGGACCAGCGGGGCTCCTCCCCTCTGCGTTGCCGCGGAGACCGAGCGCGTCCCGTTGCCGTTAAGGCGGGCCAGGCCCTGGCTGACCCGAGAGTGCTTTCTGAAGGTGGGGCGCAGGGCCTCCATCCGTTTGACCGGGCTTAGAGGGGCTGCCAGGGGCTGTCCCCGCTCCTCGGGAGCTTGGGGTGGGCGTGGGAGGGCTGAGAGGAGGCCGGGGTTTTCTCAGCTGAAGGTAGGTGCCTAATTAGCATAGCCAGGGTCAGGCTGTGCTGCCTCGTCCCTCCCTTCGTCCTTTTGTTTAAAATGAAAACTCTGAGGGTGGAAAGGGGCCCGAGGTTTCTCCCAGAGTAAAGGAGTCCCGGCCTCAGGTGGGTCCCGCACCATCCCGGATCTGGGGGGCCATGTTCTCTGGGGAAGACGTGTGTTTGTCGCGGAGGGCAGTGGGGCGCGGGGGTAGGTCGGTTTCTCAGCCTCTGGGTGGTAATGAGATCAAAACCTAGACGTGATTCCTGGACGGTGGCTTACCAGTAGGGGCATCCCGCCAGCGCCAAGATGTCCTCAGTGGGAAAGGTGACCCAGGTTCCCAACGGGAAAGTCTACCAGCAGATCTTCAAGGCTGAGGTAGGCCTATCCCTCTGTCCCCCCCTTTTCCCACCCCCCTTTTCCCTCTGCTCCTCAGACTTCCCCTTGCTCCCCCCCAACTCCTTTCCCTCTGAAGGCTTCCTTGCCTGGGACTCTAATAAAATAAGGGCTTCGAAATTGCTTTGATTTTAAAAGTAATTCTTACTGGTTCTGAATATGTAGGAGTACAAAATTAGAATGTCTATTCTTGAAAATAAGAAAATTTAAAAGGTTTTAATTAAATTTAAATTACTCAGAGAGAGCCAGAATTAACCATTGGGTGCCCTGGGTCTTTTTCCTATCCATAAAAGCTTTTCTGATTTTTTTCAGTTAAAAACTGAGTGCTTTGAAACCTTTTTTTCTTTGTTAACAGTATTTCACAGACCTTTCCCACACAATAGACATCCATATACTTCATGTTCAGTGGCTGCCTAGTTGTGGATTTAGGACTTCCCATAATGTATTAAAATAACACCCTTTTGACAACCATATAATTTCTCATCCATCTATTAAAAAAACTGCATAAACAAAGGATGTCAAAAAAGAAATACGCAGACTCAAACCCTTTCTTTGAAGTTCTGTACTGCTTATTTACAAGGGATTTTCATTCTTTGTGCCCTAAATCATGCTCTCTGTAGAAGGCTTGGAAATGATAAAAATGTAAAGAGACCAAAGAAACCAATCACTCTCAGGATCCAGCTCTATGGAAGCAATGCACCATTCTTAATATTTGGCATATTTTCTCCCAGTCATTTTTCTATGCATTTAGAATTTTGAGATCATACTGTATAATTTTTGCTATAATTTTTAATTTATGTTTTTAATTGATATGTTTTATACCATAAGCATTTCCACATGTCATAAAAATTTTTATTTAAGTCTCATTTTTAATAAATGCCTAACATTCCTTTGAAGGGTCATACCATGTTTACTCAACCAATCCGTGTTATTGGACAGCTCCATTTTCCCACTTTCTTTTGATTATAAAAAATGCTGGGACAGATCATCTTAGTTTTCACTAAAGCATCTTTCTAGAAGTGGGTGAATGACTGCTGGTTGGGGATCAGGGTGGGGGGGGGTGGAGGTCCCTCCTGGGGTGAAGGCCTCCCTGGAAGGTGCCACCCTGCTAGTAGGGTCCCAGTCGACCTTCTAAGACCATACGGCCAGCCTGAGGGTGCTGGGGCTGATCCCCTAACCAAGAGCTTCCATGGATTCAGGTGCAGCTAGTCCGCTCCCTGGCAGCCACCAGGAAGCGGGCTGTGGAACATTCTGTGACTGCGAAGAATGGCAAGAAACCCTTGATGAAGAAGGTGGATACTCCTGAAGGGGAGCTGATGGCTCCTCGGCAGCGGAAGTGGGTGCATAGCCTACCCAATGACTGGGTCACAGAAAACCCTGTTCTCTACAGGTAGGTCCTATGGTCCAGGCCATATGCCCACACTGGGGATGTGTCAGAGTCTTCAGGCCTCAAGAAGAGCTCACACCAGATGAGTGACCGAGAAAGGAATGAAGTTACGGTGCCTCCCTGAAAGAGGGAGGTAATAATGCCTACTCTGCAGGATTGTCTGCTTCTCCCTCCCATCAGCCCCCTCTGCACTCAGTAATTATTGATCGAGTGCCTAGAGCCAGGCACTGGGTTTGGGGATCCCACCTTCCTGGAATTGGAGGTAAATAAATAAGGTTCCCCCAAAGGTGAGAGGGCTCTGACACAGAGGATGGAGTGGTGGGACAGGAGTCAGGAAAGCTTTCTGTGGAGGAGCCTCAGCTGACACCAGATTGAGGGAAGGGAAGCCTGGGGCCAGGCTCTGAGGCAATAAGGGCTTGATCTGCTCCAGAAGACTGAAGAAGTCAGTGGGCCTTGGGAGAGGGGCGGGAGATGAGGCTAGGAGAGGCTTGCAGGCCATCGTCAGTGTTCTGGACTTTACTGAAGTGAGCAGCTGACTTGCATTTGTCAGGCCTTCTGGCAGCTGTGCACAGAATGTAGGAAGCTGCAAGAAGCAGCAGGGAGGCCAGGCAGGAGGCCAGTGCTGTCCACAGAAGCTTGGTGGGGCTGCAAGAGGGAGAGGAGGGCACTTCAGGTTCATTTTGGAAACAATGCACTGAACTAGATGATGGCTTGGGTGGGAGGAGAGGGCTTCTGAGAGTCCTAGGCTTCTGACCTGACCTGTCTGGATGGACAGTGGAGGCATCTTTCTCTGAGATGGGAGCATGTGGGGTTTGGGCAGAGAGATCAGGAGAAGGTGAACTTGAGATTCCTGCACATGCCATTCCAGCTCCCGAGCTCAGATTCCTTATATAGGGAAAAAAGAAAGGCAAGGAGAAAGACAAGGACAAGGAGGCGTTTCATCTTTCTCACAGGGCTTTTAGGAGAACATAGCAGAAGCTGAGCTTGCGTTTGGCTCTTTAAGCTCTGCATTAGCCATTAACCCCTCTCTGGTCTGAGACTTCAGGACAGGAAGTCAGTTCATCTCTACCTGTTTTCTTTTCACCCCTTTTGGGGCAGGGATTGACCAAATGCTGGGAAAAGATCTCTGCCCTGACCTGATCTTTGACTTTTCCCAGGGAAAACTCTCAAGGCTTTTGACCCTCAGCACCCTTCACTATCTACAGATGGGCAAACCCACTGCTCCCCCAAGCCTAGACTGGAGGCCAGCTTTCCCAGCCCATGTGCCTGAGGCCCAATGCAGGGATCCCAAAGCACAGACAGCTGGAGCCTGTCCATGCTCCCCTGCCTCCCAGGAGGATGGGCCCACAACCTGGCCATGACTCCACCTCCCACAAGGGTCAAACCCTCTCCTAGCTGGCTGAGAGCTGACCTGTGTCTCCCAAGGGTCTCCTCTTCCCCAGGGTTTAGCCTAGAACCACCCATTATCCTCGTTACCAGTTACAGCATCAGTCAGGAGTTCTTGGCACCCATGGGACAGTGTTTAAGAAAGCACTTTTCATAGAGGGTGCTGGCGTTGTGCTGTGTTAGCTTCCTGGGACAGATGGACAAAGCCAGCTCTGCCTGGATACAGATCCAGAGCACAATTCCCTGTGGCCTGTGGCAGGAAGAGAGATGTGTTTGTAACCTGCCAGCCTCAAAAGTGGTCACTAACTCAGCATCACTGTCTCTCTGGGGTGCCTTGTCCTCTTCCTGAAAATTCCACCATTCAAAGCCAGTCAAGTTGTGTATTCATTCACCCAGGGCAGGGCCTCTGGATGAGTGGGAGAGGGACCCACGATGGGCTGGATCACCACTTATGTAAATCAAGCTCTCAAGGCCCCAGGTCCAATGGCCAAGAAGCCAGAGCCATCAGCAGCTCCAGTAGTCAGGGCACCCAGCCTCATGGGGCCCTTCTTAGTGCAGGGGCATTTCATGGACAAGGCTGAAAGCCTCACCTCTGGAGAGTCAGCCTGGGCCCCACCACTGTGCCCAGGCCCTGATGTCTTCCTTGTCAGTGGGTCTGCAGTGCAGACAACACGAGAAGATGACTGGAAAGTGCTGCACACACAAGGGCCCTGAGGAATGGCAGGCATCCCTGAGAACTGCTGCATCTCTGTGCTGCTTGCCCCGTGGACCGTGCATTTAGGGACTTTTATTCTAAAGCTAAGGTCATGCTCACCCACCCTGGTCCTTCCTGCTGAGACTTTGTCCTGGGATCTCAGCTCTCTCTACCCCAAACCCCTTGGACCTTGGACTTTGTGTAAATGCACAGGTCTGGGAGTCCCAGCTCTGCTTTGTACAGTGGCTTAATCTAAGTCCCCTTCCTCTGTACTGGACAGTGGTTACTCCAGCTGCCTCATAGGCTGGGTTGCTGAAGGAGCCAATGCTGAATGCTTAGCACTAGCCTGGCTTTCCCAGGCTGGTCCCACCCTTTCTGGTCCTCAGTTTCTGTATGCGGAAAATGGCTCTTGTCTACCACCCACATTTGGTTTGCAGCCAGAGTGGAAGCAAGCTTCCTGAGGACAGGCCCTGACTTCTTGTCTAAGGACTGTGGTGTCTGCTGGCAGCAGGTGCCCATGCAGTGTTTGTTGGCAGACTGGCACAGCCTTGGGGCTCTCTGGAATTGGGAGGGCCTGGGCTATTGCCGACACCCAGGGTCCCTCTGAAGATCCCCTCATGAGCCAGAGCTACCCTGAGAGGGCAAGAGGGCTGGAGGTTTATTGTTCCCCTCTGCTTGTGCCTCAGGGAAAAGAAAATAGCCAAGAAGGAAAAAGGTCAAGAGAGTGAGAGCACCATTGCTGCCCGAGAAGTCCGGGGCCTCATGGACACTGTGGGTGAGCCTCCATTCAGCTACGAGGGCAGGCCTGGCTGGAGCCAGAGAGAGCCCCGGGAGGATCTCCTGGAGGCTCCAGTATGGAAGTACCTAAAGCTCCCACTGTGTTCCTCTGCTCAGCCGCAAAGCGGGCCTCCTGCCCTGAACCCTCTCCCCTGGGCCTTCTCCCCAGAACCCCTTCCCCTGGGCCTTCTCCCCGGAACCCCCTTCCCTGGGCCTTTTCCCCTGAGCCCCCTCCCCTCTGCCTTCTTCCTGTACAGGAAGCTGGGAGAGGGGAAGGGGATGCTGGGCCATGGCATTTACTGATGAAAGTCAGTGGGTAAAAGATGTTTCTTCTTGTACCGTGATTTCACAAGAAGATTTCTCAATTTACATTTTTTCCCTTCATACTATATTGTCCTGGTTTGACTTTACCCCAATATGGAAGCTCTTTTTCTGTACGATTTAAGAAGTAAAAATAATATACATGCTCACTGTAGAAAAACAAAGGAAGGAGATAAACAGAAAGTAAACTTTCTCCCTCCACAATAGCACCCCTTCTTCTCCCAAGAGTGCCCACCCCACGAAACCACGTGATGTCCAGCCTCCCACACAGTTCTGGGGACAACAGAGCACAGGTGAGAGTGCGGACCCTATAGCAGATGGCCCATGTCCAAACGCCTGCTCGGCCACTGTGTACTTTTCCTAAGCCCCATTCTGTGTGTCTTCACTTGCGAAATAGAGCCAATAAATAGAACCTGCCCCTTGGTCTCTTCATGCGCAGTAATGGAAGCAGAGCAATGCCTGGTACATGTAAGGTGCTATGTAAGTGATGCTTATTCTTACTTGTGTATGTATTTGTGTCTGTGAAACTTTTAAAAAACATAAATAGTTCCATTCTATAAATACCAGTTAGGAACTTTTTTCCAGCATTTAACTGTATATGCAAGACTTCATTCCCTATAGTACTCATGGATCACCTTCATCTTCTCTTTTTCCTTAAGCTGCTGACACTGCCGGCCTTGTGTGGGGGGTCTACGCCCTGACCAAGGCCCCCTCTGCCTTGCTGCCTTTCCTGGGCACTGTCCCCTGGCCTTGGAGCTCCGAGGGTAGCCTTGTCACCTCTGTTGTTCTCCGCAGCTCCGGAGAAGATCAGCAGCATCACCCTTCAAGCACAAGGGGACTACAAGAAGCGGAGCTATGAGAGTGCTCTGGGGAGGTTTAAGGAGGAGATCGCTCAGATCGGGATGGTAAGAAGCCCCCTCTCTCCCCTTCTGTTCCTGGGCCACTCCAAATCCTGGCTTGTCACTGCTCCCTCCCTTCCTTTCCCGACACCTTGGAGGTCCTCTGTGCTCACCACGGTGTAGGTAAAATCATAGTAGCCATGTTTGAGTGTCTAGTTATGAGTGCTTGTTATGAGCATAGCCCTATAAGTCAGGTACTGTTATTACTCCCATTTTACAGGAGAGGCCCAGAAAGTCTTGTCTGACTTGACACATAAGGGGCTAAATGGAAACTGGACTGCAGGTCTAATGCCAAAGTGCAGGCTTTGATCTCCCTGCTCAGTCCTACCAGTGAGAGGCCATATGGCCTAGTCCCTCGCCCACCCCTGCTTTACAGCCGGTGCTGCCTGGCCCTTGGGCACACCACCCTCGCTTGTCTCCCTGTTCCTCTCCATTGACCTTCCATCTCTTAACCACACTGGCCCCTGGAGTGTTCCCTAGGTGAGGCCCTTCTCTGCCTTGCCAGGTCTTCTCTGAGCCCCACACGGCACTCAGCACTTTCTCCCCAGGTCTCCTCTGATTGTTGCCTTTCCCCTGCTCCTGGAGCTGGCTCAGTACCCAAAGCACCAGGAAGCTCCCCCAGACTGTGCAGCCCTTTCCTCATGTGTGCCAGCTGGACGGGAGCTCCACTGTCACCCATGAGCCCTGAGTCTTTGGCCATACAATGTAACTGAGCCTCAGTTTCCTCATCTGAAGTAAACTTGGGATTCTTTCATTAGCCACTTTAATGAATATTTGTTGAGCCCCAACCGTTGGCCAGCCTGATGTCAGCAACTTCTTCATAAGCTGTGATGAGTACCAAGTGAGTCTGAGGATGGGGACTCAGCATATAGCAGAGCCCCACGCATGGTGTGTGCCTGAAATAAATGGTGGCTGTTCTTATGCTCTGCCTGTGAACTTATTACTAAGCCTTAACTCCTTAGAGCTAGGTAATTATTATTACTTTTGAGACAGGACTATGGCTGGCATTTCCACATTACAGAGGGGCTTCCTTCTGCCCCAGTGGTGTTGATACCATAGCCATCGCCCTTGGCCTGTTTTAGGAAATGGAACCTCTCATCTTGGAGCCAGGAACACTGTTTATAAAAAAGCTGGCTGAGTCTGATCAAGACATCAATTCTCTCTTCCAAAAGGTGGAAAATGACAACCTTGAAGACTACACCATCCAAGTAGGCATCCCTCTGTGGCGGGCTCTGCCCTACCTTGGTCCTGCTCCTCCCCGCCCCCCCACCCCCCCGCCGCCTGTTCTCTCACCTGACCCAGGTGTCTCGGCACAGACCTTGCTGGAGCTGTGGGATCAGGTGGCTGAGAAATTCTTGCTCCAGAAGCAGGAGATAAAGGAGCTGGATGAGAAACTACATTTGCTTGAGTTCTCCCGGACCGACAAAGTGAGTTGGCTTACAAATGGGCTCTTGGTGATTTCCACTTGTGGGATTTAATGAAGATTCATCTGCTTTCTTTGAGTTCTGCAGGAGAAGACGGTCACTACCTATAGTGCCTTGTTTTTTTCTAGCTGAGAAGTGTGTTGAAGAAATACGTGAAAATCATAGAGAGAACTTCCTACCTCATGCAGCCTGATGTGTACAGGCTCATAAATAAAGAAGCCATGGTGAGTGGATTTCAGGTGCAAGAGATCAGCCCACAGGAGAAGGAGCAGGCCCCAGAATGCCCCAGAGCTTGGCATGTCAGGAATGACGGGCTTCTCGTCTGTAACACTTCCAAGTAACTCTGTGTGGCCACTTGGGTTCACTCTTCGTTAGGTGTTTTCAACAGAAATCTTTCTGAAGTATATTTAATATTTCCCTGCCATTTTAATCCTCACAGCATCATTGGTTTGAGTGCTGCTGGTTTTACTAGCACCTGCCCGGCCATCTCGGTTACTATGTGCATTGCAATAGGTGCTATACAGTGGAGCTGTCCTGATCTCAAGGCGGTTTGCACCCTCCTAAGTGCGCCCCACCTGCTCTGTCTGTCTAGTTTTTCAAGGGCTTCGTGTCTCTCTTCCTACTTCGGTCTCTGTTGCTCTGTTCCTGAATGCCTGTCCCCAGCTCTGTCTCCACTGCTTCTCTCTGCACACTCCCGTCTCCCTCAACTGATTCTTTTGGGGGTAGAAAACAAAAAATTCAAGGCTGTTCATGATGTCTCCAAAGTCAGAGTTAAGCCTGACCCCACCACTGTGTGAAAAGATGCTTCTTTTGGCTACTCAGAGGTGCATTTTACTTGCACGGGTTTCCAAGTCCCATGCAGAAAGCTGGGCTTGCCAGATAAGGGGCCTCCAGGCAGCACACAGGTTACAGCACTCAGAACCACATGGGCTGCAACCCAGGTCTGTGCCTTGGGGTCCTGGACAAAAACAGACGGAGTGAACACAGACCTCCCTCTCCACTGCCTAGACATGAAGGATGCCAAAATAACTCAGCCCCTGCCCCTGGAACTCCCTGTGCATAAAATGGGCAGGGATAATAGTGATACTTAAACCCCAGTACTTGTTGGGAGTACTGCAGTGGCTGCTCTTATTTTGAGACAAGCAAGAGTTCCTAACTTTTATCGCTTTGATCCATTATGGGAATCAGAGTTAGTGGTGTTCCAGTTGTTTCATTGTTTGACTTTCCTAAGCTTAGTCTGCTCATTATAACAACTGGCACTAACTGCTTGCTTTATGTGCATTTATCTCATTTAATTTCACAAAATTTCTATGCTGCAAATAGCAGTATCTTTATGCTATGGCTGCAGAATTGGAGGCTGGAGAATTACTTGGCAAGGCCCCCCAGCTAGGAAGTACAGCTTATATTAGACCTCAGGTTCCAGTGAAAAATGTTACTGGAATTTCTACCTGCTGAGCTTGGCAGGTGGTCTCTTCTGTGCCTGGACAGTACCTGGAGGGCTTTGGGAAATGTGTAGAGGCATTTTTATTTATTCCAGTCCCTGGGGGCTTGGGAGTGGTACTTTTTTATAGAATTGGGCAGGGATGCCAAATGGCACAACAGCACCACACAATGAACTGTCCCCACTGCCATGCCAAGTGTGCCCAGATGAGGACCCCTGGGAGGATTGCCAAAGAATGTTCTAGCTGGCCTCATTTGGCACTAGGACCTGGTTCTCACCACAACCATATGTGACTGGTCCCAGATGGCATGAGCAGTCTGCTTTTGGACCAAATATATACAAAACAGCTAAGCACTGAGAGCCCCCTGGAGTGAGTGCTTCACTCAGTTCACTTCACTCCAGTGAACTCAGATCAGCTTCCTTAACAGTCTGATGTGGTCCTGGAGCTGGGTGGAAGCTCATGTGGTCGGGGTTCATGGTTAGCCTCCAGGAAAGACTCTTACACTGTCCCAGGCAGTTTCCTTGAGTGCCTACTGATCCCTCAGTACGTACGCCTCAGATGCTCTCACCACCCTGCTCGTCTCGTTTGGCTCAGGCCCCCATCCTGCACCTCACCTGGCCCCTCTCCAGCCTTCCCTTGCTCCTCTCCAACTGAGCCTTCTTTTGATCTTGAAGAGCCCGCACCCCATCTAGAGCCTGCCTGCCTATGACCACAGGTTATAAACCATGCCCTACTGGGCAGCCGGAGGGCCATCGCCCAACTGTTCGTCAACCTGAGGGAGGCCACACTGCAGCAGGAGCTTGAGAGCCACTACCGTTGGCAGTGCCTGGTCGGTGCCTGGAAGACTCTCAAGAAGCAGGCCCTGCTGCAGAGTTTCAGGTCAGCGGCTGCCCACACTGCCCACAGCTCTTCCCCCAGCCCACCTGGGCAGCTGGCACAGGCGAGGGGGTGGCATTCTCGCTCCCCTTCTGTCATTACTTTAAAAGGCTATTGTTTTCTGATGGTAAAAGTAATTGTGCTTTTAAAAAGAAACTTGGTGAAGGGGGGAGCCTAGTAAACATAATGTTCTTCATGTAATTGTAGATTAATGATACCAAAATAAAAAATAGAAAAGTTAAAATAGATAAAAATATAAATAAGAAATTAAAAATCACTACTAATCTCTAACCACAGTGAAAAGCATAGCTGATATTTCAATACATTTTTTCCCCAGGGTTTTTTAAACCCACACTGCATACATAGATTTGTATCTTATTTTCTTCATAAACACTTGTCTAAGCATTTTCTGAGCACAGTACAGATTGTTTGAAACATTAGTCTGATTATCTGCCCAATTTCCACTCTTTACTATTATATGTAACCCCGTGTTACTGGGCCAACGAGAATGGCTATCCCTCAGGCTTTGATAGTTCTCCCACTTTGGTAACAAATTTCACCCCTGGGAGGGTGAAGAGAGGGCCCATCTCTGGGCTTCCTCTGCCAGGTGGCACATTTGGTAATAGTGACACAAGGGTCCTGGAGCTTTTGGCCAACAAGCAAGGCTTCCTTTGAGTGTCTGTCCATCCACACTGCAGGTCTAGGGATGGGTGGCCCAGCTGCACACCAGTATTTCCAGACAGAGAACACCAGAGTCTCACACTGGGGAGGAAGGAAGAGTGTACTGAGACCTGGCTCCACCTGTACTTCCGTTGTGGCTTAGATCAAGTTCTTGAACATCTGAAGCCTTTCTCTCTATATACAAAACAGGCACAGTGATGGACTGGATAGAGTTTCAGTTATGATCAACTACATGCAATATATGCTATATGCAAAGTGCCTGCCCAGGCCTGGGCCTGGGAGGTTGTTACAAATGTCAGTAATCATCAACAGTGATGGCAGGAGCTGACTTTTACCAGGCATTTCCCGTGAGCCACCCACAATGCTAAGGGCTTTGCTTGCAGTGTCTTGCTGCCATCTTACAAGTACCAAGGAGGAAGGTACTATCATAAGCTCCATTACAGAAGAGAAAACTCAGATTCAGAGGAGAGGAGTGACTTGCCCAAGGTCACATAGTGGGCAGGCAGCAGTCAGGACTCACACTTGGATCTATGCCTTTCGGCCCCTTATATGTGCCCTTAGCACCAGAGCCTCACTGGTTCTTCTCTCCCCACTCCTTTCCTCAGTGTCCCTGAGGCCCAGGACGGGGAGGAAGGGGCTGGGAGAGGTGTAAGGGTGCTGGGTTCAGAGTGTTCTTACCATGTCTCATCCCCTCTCGTAAACACCTTACCCTCCTCTCCTCTCCATGGTGCCAACCCATCTGAACACCCAGTGAATTCATGGCCAGTGAGAGGATCCAGACTCCTCCAGCTGTGCAGAAGGAGCTGGAAAGCATGCTGAAGAACCAGAAAGCCCTGCAGCAAAAGCGGCTGGAACATCTCTGCGCCATCTGGTACCGCAGGAGGGGGCTTTGGGGAGGGGCACACAGTCCTCAGCATTGACCTTTCTCCTGAGGCAGCCTCCAGAGCAGGCAGTCTCCTGGTTCGCTGGTCCTGGGTTGGCCAGCTGGGCCCACATTCCAGCCCCACTGACAACAAATAACATGACACATTTGCTGCAGAAAAAAGTTTAGTGTGCCTGTACCAAAGAGCTTGGAAGGAGGCAACGGTGAGGGGGAAGGTGGAGGAGAGCAGGGGGATCGGCTTAAGGAGCTGGACTGGGGCACTGGGGAGCAGAGTGGCTTCATCAGCTTTGTAATATGGACGGTAAGTTGGAGGTGTCTGAGGCTGGAGGCCAGGAGGTCAGTGAGAAGGCTGCTGCCCTCGGACGAGACCAGTTAGAGACTGTGACTGCTCCCCTCAGACCTAGGTTTACCCAGTTCTGATCCCATAGTCTGTTTGGTGGGGGGCACACCAAATGTTCTAGACCCTGGAAGCCCACTGCTTGGGATGCCTGTGGCATTCACCCACAATAGCAGGATGGAGCCTCTGGCGTTCTGTAGGGTAGGACACTTGACCTGCTAGGAAATGCTTCTTTTCCTGTGCACCTTGTTGGTCCCTCCCACCCTTGTAATGCTGGATGCAGGTTCTTCTTAATTTTATCTCTCTACCACAGAGCCTAAGCTCTCCTAGGATATAAATGACAATTAGAACCACACACAGTTTCCTCCCCGCACAGGCGCCTCCCGCAACCACATATACATGCAGGCGTAAAATTAACAAGGTGGATAAAAACCTCAGCACAAGGAAAAGTGCTTTGTTGTTTTCTACAGTTTCACTTATTTCTGATGCTGAGCCTCTGTTTGTTAAACTGGGTAAAACTCAGTCTTTCTTGGGGTTCCACCCATTGAGAGAGAAGTTGTGGAGTCCCACCTGGTGCCAGGCACAGTGCTGGGGGTCTGAGCTTTAGTGTTTGGTCTACCCACATGCCACTGAGCAACTGCTGCTGCCTCCATAGCTGGATGCAGGAATCCTAAGGAGGCTGCTCTGAGTCCTGCACCCTCACGCTCAGGCAGCCGTGTTCCTCCAGGGACCCAGGTCTTGCAGCTGCTCCCACAGCCAACAGGGAGTAGGACCCAGGCTGCCACTGCCAGGCACCTGCCATCCTGCTCTGTCTGCACCTCTCCTCAGGGTGAGGAGAGAGCCATGGTCCCCAGCATCTCCTTCCCAAGGGTTCTCAGCTGACTCCCACAAATGTCTTCTCACCGATGTTCTAGGTTTAGCCATTTAAAGAACTCAGACTTTTGAAAACAAAATCTAGAAAGATTTCTAGGCTTCTGTCTTTTCTGCCCTGCCATATCCCTCAACAGGCTGTGAACATGGATTTGACTGACTACCTGCCTGAGTGGAAGGGAGAGACAGGGCCAAAGACATGGAGAAAAATGCAATCATCAGCCCTTCTGGCCATGGCTGATAGACAGTGTAATGGCCACTATGTAACAGCAGTGTCTACAGGTGGACCATGGAGCTTGGTGGGTGATTTGACCTGGCCTGGAGGAAGGTGGAGTGACTCTATGAAATCAGAGGCAAGCATGCACGTTGACAAGGGTGTACAGGGCCCAGTAGCTCCTTCACAGTGGGATTTTATAATGAGGTGAAGTCAGGACACCATCCCTGGGGAATGTGTACCGTGAACATAGGCTTGAACACACAACTTAAAAGTAAAGTCATAAAGCCTTGATCCTAGGAGCCTAGTGAGCATCAAGAGAAAAGAGTTGGGTTTGTTGTGCAAGGGTCTTGACAGCACCTGCAAAGCACATGGTATAAACACCCACCTGTTTTTTCTTGACCTGTCAGGCAGCTAGGGAGCCTTCTAAGCACACCCGAGGAGCTGTCCCAGGGCAGGGAACTGCCTCCTTTGGGATCACAGGGAGTTCCCTACCCAGTCCAGACTGCTCCAGGCCTTCCTGCAGAAACTCCAGAGTTTCAGCCCCCGTGGGGACCCTCGCTCTGCTCATGCACAGGTCCTCTGTAGTTTTGTGGGCAGTGATGGCAGAGGGGTGGGGAGTGTTGGTAAGATTCCCAGGGCCCCAAGAGGGGGTTATCCAAAGTCCCAGGAGAATCCCCATGGATTTGGATTTTCTTAAACAAACTATATGTGCATATAATTTTTTAATAGCTTTAAAAATTAAATGTATATTTTGGAGTAATGTTAGATTCATAGAAAATGTACAAATATAGCACATAGGATTCCTATATACACCTCACTCAGTTTCCCCTAATGTTATCTTACATTACTATTGGATATTTGTCAAAACTAAGAAGTTAACTTGGATATATTCCCATTAATTAAACACCAGACTTTTTCAGTTTCACCAGTTTTCCACTAATGTCCTTTTTCTATTCCAGGACCCAGCCCACATTGCATTAGTGTAATGTTTAGACTTAGAATTATGCTATGCACACTCTTGTATCTACCTTTTGCTCCTTACTGTCCCGCCGTAAGTGGAGTGCCCAACCACCCGGGGTGATAGGTCTTCTCCTAGTGTAATCATTAATAGCATCCTTACTTTCACTGTCAAATATGTCCTGGCTTGGACAATAATGATATGCTTCCCCTAGTTATATGCATCTTTCCACACCATTAAACACCACCCAAAATCTAGTGGCTTAAACCAACAATTATTTCTTGTTTCTCATGATTCTGTGTGTTCGCCAGGTGGTTTCCTTGGTCTGGGCTGGCTTGGCTGTAGCTGGATGGTCTAGTACGGCCTCACTTCCATGTCTGGAGCCTGGTCTGGGACAGCCAGGGTCTCTCCCCACTTGCTCTCTCAGCCTCCAGGAGGCTAACCCAGGCACACAGGCATAATGAGGGTGGCAGAAGAGCAGCCTGCCACAAGAGAGGAAGAAGGCAGAATGCACAAGCTCTTTCCACGCCTCTGCTGTGTTTGCTAATGTCCTGGCCAAAGCCAGGATCCAGGGATGGAGAAAGAGACTCCAGCTCCTGATAGGAAGAGCTAGTGATATTGACCATTTTTCAACCTGCCACACTATATTTAATGACTTCAGAAGAGAATTCACTGTACTTTATTTAGACAGCTCCCTATCATTGAATATGGAGGTTATTTATGATTTTTTGAGTGTTTATAAATAGTACTGTTAAGTGACTATCTTAATACTTAAACTCTGTATGCATTTTATATTGTCATCTCAGATTAGGTTCCTAGAAGTAGGCTTCCTTGATCAGTGATGTGAACTGTTTGTTTTTTTTCCCATTAGGAAAATTTGATTTGATTTTCTAAGTAACAGACTTGTTAATATTAATAAATTTTTCTTGCATTATGTTTTGGCACCAGGAAATCCCCAACAATTCACTTGTTTCATCAGTATTCATACAGCTACTCCTCTGGAGCTATGTTCCTTGAAGATGCTACCAATTTTGGCAAGTGAATGTTTTATCAAGCATGGCTTACTTTTCATGTCTTGCCTTCCCAGTGACCTTCTGCCCCCCAGTTACAGCAAGACTCAGCTGACTGAATGGCAGTCTTCTCTCAACTCCATGAATAAGCACCTTGGTGAGTGAGGCTTACAGGATTCCACTCAGGTCTCTCCAGAACTCTGCTTAAGTAGTAGCTATGTAGTACTTCAGCCAGTACTCTGTGAGTGTGATGTGAGAGTCACTGATGTGAGAGTCCGTTATAAAGTCAGGAGTAGGTGGCAAGGCCCAACTGGGAAAGGAGGGAGGGGATGTAGATGGAAGAGTATTCTCTGATGGTTCATGTCAGACCTCCAAGACCTTGCCTGGCAGAGCCCCCTCTTCCCTCCGTCAGCCTCCCAGTCACTGCCTGGCTGGCAGGAATGCCAGCTGCACACTCTGACCCCTGAACCTTGACTCTAGTGTGGAGCCACAGGGATGGCCCTGATGACCCACTGAGAGGATAGCTTCAGGGCCAGGTCCAAGCACATGATTTGGCAATCAGACATAGGTCTGACACCCAGCTCTGTGACCTTGGGGAAGTCATGGCTTGTCTTGGCCTCAACTTTCTGCCCCATACAATAGCAATCTCAAGAGGAATAATGAAAGTACCTCCATGGTGGGGCTGGCATGAGAACTGCATGCAATCCTGCAGTCCAGTTGTCATTCAGCTCCTGGCTTACATGGAGAGTGCCCAATAATAAATAGGAATGTTTAAAAATGCTCTATTTCAAGGGTCCTCAAGCTCCCACCCATGGGCCACTGCCTGTTTGCAAATAAATTTCATTGGAGCACAGCCATGCTCATTTGTTTAGGTATTGTCTCTGGCTTCTTCTGCTCTACAACAGCAGAAAAGAGTAGTTGCAACAGAGACCTTACAGCACAGAGAGGTGAAGTATCCCACACAACATCACACAGCTATTGAAATGTTACAGCTGGACTTGACCTGGGTACTTTGGTTTGTAGCACCCACCATGGCTGCCAGGGCTCTCAGGTTTACAGTTGCAAAGATAGTATAATTATATTATAATGCCAAAGGTAAGAGCCCCAAGACCTTAAATAGTAGCCATGGTTGCCATTTGCCAGGTGCCTTCTAGGGACAGGTGTGGTACTGGGCCCTGGTACCCAGCAGAGAGGATCATCCCTTGGCTGTTACCAGTCCAGAGAAGTTAGACCATGCAGAATGTTACAGCAGGGAGTGGACAGGTGACCAGCATGTTTTTTGGGGATACAGCCTGGTTAAAGGTCTTGTAAGGTCTCACCAAGCAAGTGACCATCCACTTGAGACCTGCAAGGCAAGTAAGAGTTAGCCAAGTGCAGGGATCAGGGGAGCTTTTCAGGCAGGAAGTAGAGCATGTGAGGAAGCTCAGAAGCAGGATAGGGCTGGTCTTTTAGGGAAAGGAAAAGATGGCAGGGAGGCTCAGAGATGCCAATGGGTCAGACTGTGCTGGCCATGTGGCTATGTAGGGGAGGCTGGACTTCATCCTGAGGGCAGTGGGAACTCAGTGGAAGATTTTGAGCTAGGAGTGATGAGGCTAGAGAGAGGAACAGGAGTAGAAACACAGACCCCGGGAGTGCGGTGACTTCATGGGAAGGGTAGGGATGTGGTGGTCTAGGAAATGCCCTGGGAGAAACCAGCTTTAGAGCTTGTCCTTGCTAGTTCCCCTGCTTATCTACCCTCCTAGAGTCCTAAATCTATACCCAACTGCCATCCATGCTGCCCTCCTCCCCAGCACTTATCAAAGAACCACCATCACAAAATCTTTGTGTTGTCTTTCAGCTTCTAGAATTGCCAGGAACTTCAGTTGCTTATCTTAGACACCAGGAATCACACTGAGTTGATTATAAACTGGGAAACAGTAGCAAGAGGGAAGAGGAGAAAATGAGTCAGCTTCTGAGTATTCTTCTAATCCATTCACTTTCTAAGGAATTAACTACAGTTACCATATGTAAACTCTCATTAATTTACACCCTTTTTACTGATCTATGACTTGATACAACTCTCCAAAAAGAATTTCACCAGTCTTGAAGCTGAGTCAAGAATCAAGGTCAGAATGGATTCAGAACAGATAAAGAAGACTCCTCATTTGAGGTCCTTATCTTGGGGTGTCAGGAACTTTGTAAGGAGGGAGAGTCCAGCCCCTGATCAGAATTGGGACCACTTATCTCACCTAAATTATCCTTGTTATCCAGGTACTTTGCTGGGGAGAAGTTGCCCCCCTTTGCAAAGGGGAAACTCCTCTTTCTAATCTCCCCTCTTCCTTCTGGAAAAGCAGCTGACATGTTTTGTTTCTGCCCATGGAGATGCGTACCATGTGGAATGCATGCTGCGGATCCGCTTGCAGTATGAGAAGACCTGGCAGGAGTGCCTGGCCCAGGTGCAGAAGTACAAGGTAGGTGCTCCTCATGGCAGGCTGGGGTTGATGAACAAAGGGTAAGGGACCCCATGTTCCCTCCTTGGCCCACCACTACCCCTCTGCAGCCCAGATCCCCTGCTTTACTTCCTCACATGCCCCAGGCTCTCACTAGTCTCTGGGCATTCTAAAGCTGTTCCCTCTGCCTGGACCTTCCTCCCCAGCTATTCCCACCCATCCCTCAAATTGCAGCCCAACATTTGAGGGCTCCTCCAGGAAGCCTTCCCTGATCCCACAGATGAAATTACACATTTTCTGATTTGGCTCAAACTTCACCCTTGACCCTTGGTATCATTTATGGCACTTGACATTATTTATTTAGTGAAAATCCTATCACTGGGGATTGTTTCCAGCGCTTCACTTTATAAATAGTGTTGCCACTACTGTCATGCCCACCTTATCTCCCCACTCTGCCCCACCTGTTAGAGGTGAGACAGTGAGTTCACTCACAAACTCCTTCAATTACAATGCCCGGTATTCTGGGGTACAAGGAAATATTTTGTCAAAATGCCCCCTCCTTTCCTCCTTGGTAAAACTGATTAGATAAAAAAAAAACTCTAATCATTTTGGAGATGGTCTAACCTACTGGTGGTAACAGGGGTCCCCAAGCTCCTTGGGGACCCCTGCCTGTTGGTCTTAAGAAGCTCCTGCTACTTCACCCCTCAAATTCCTGTCAGGCTTTTAGTCTGCCACCCAGACTCCGAGGTGAGCAGAACTCCCGGAGAGTAGAGTGCCCCAGTGTGATGCATGGGCTGGGCGCTGCTGCCCCTGCGGGCTGTGACACCCACTTGCACACGTCTCTGCCGGCTGTACGTCACCAGGCCCATCTGGAGACGAGAGGACCGAGTTCACAAAAGGCCCAGACGCTGCCCATTGTTCTGTGGCCTTCAGGGCAGCCATGTGCTTCTCATCAGCTCTTTAGGGGTGTGAAATCTTAGAAATAAAGACTGGAGGGAAAGAGGGGAGGGAGACCTTTGCCCTAGGAGAGCCTCCCCAGTACCTGGCCCCCAGTACTCCCCTTCCGCTGCCTGTTGCCGCCTGGACCTCCCAGAGCCTGATGGCCATTTGGCCCTGAATGCTGACATCCTGTGCTCTTCCTTCCTCCCCTTGTGCTGAAGTCATCACACACCCCAGGCGCACATTACACCTGATGGAGGACAGGCACCTGGCTTTCTGTTCAGCAGCATTGGCGCTTTGCCACTGTAGACAAGTTTTGGCTCAGGGGAGGTTGGTTTATGTTAGATTTGTTCATCAATGAAGGCTTTATTAACAGAACGCTCACTTTCCAGTTAGCATAATTCAGTTCCAGGAAGTGCGAGCCCTGACTGACTTTCAGACTATGTAGGATGATGGTTGATTCCTGTAGGGTCTGCAGTAGGATAGTGCTGAGTTCAGATCCTGACCCCACTACTCGCTAAAAGTGTGTTCCTTCACTTCTTTGAGCCTTAGTTTCTTTGTCTATCAAATGGGGCTAATGAGAACACCTTCAGGGAATTCAGTGAGGTAACAGGTAGAACACAGCACCTGGACAGAATGAAAAGACTATAAAGATGGACCAGCTTTGCCACCGAGAGGGTTTCCCTGAGGTTCCCGGGGGCAGGTGATAGGCGGATCTCAGAGGGCAGGACTGGCCCCGAGGTGAAGCCCCTGCCAGTCCCAAGCCAGGCTGTGCTGTGTCCCACTCCAGAAGCAGCTGCTGGACTGGAAAGTCTTCACCAAGGAGGAGGCAGAGAGCCTGGTAAACCCGTCGTTCCTCCAGATGGTGGAAGTGCTCCAGCGCAACGCAGAGGAGGAGCTGGAGTTACTGGACGTGAGTAGCCGGGGACCTGTGCAACTGGGGAGCAGGGAGGGCATCACTGGGGTGCTGGGCTGTGAGGAAAACAGGAGGCAGGGGGCCTCCCAACTTTCCTGTCACTAGCAAGTCCATCTCCCACGTCATGGCCTGCCCCTCCAAAACAGTCCCTCTGTGCTGGGCACTCCGGCTCACCCCTGACTCCCCAGCTGCCCTCTGACTCCTGTGCTGTGCAGGGCTCAGTCAGGGAATGCTTCCTAGAGCCCTTGCTGAATCTGGGCGCTGAAGGGCCACAAGGAACAATAGGCCCCCACCTCAAGACGCTAGAATATGGAGCAAGGGTCAGCAAGTGTTTTCTGTAAAGGGCCAGATGGTGAATGTTTTAGGCTCTGTGGGCCATCAGGTCTCTGTGACAAATTCTTTCTCTACTGTAGTCACACAAAAACAGCCTTAGGCGATGCAGAAACAAACGGATTTGGCTGTTTCAGTACCACATTGTTTGTGGGCACTAAAATTTGAATTTCACATAATTTTCACATCATTAAATGTCTTCTTTTGATTTTTTTCTCAGCTGCCTAAAAATGTGAAATCTGTGCTTACCTCCCAGGGCCAAACAAAAAAAGGCAGAGTGCCAAATTTAGTCCACAAGCCAAGTTTGCCAACTCCTGACCCTGACGAAAGCATAAAAAACACCCATATAAAAGGGGGAGAGGTGAGGATTTGACATCAAGTGTGTTTGGCTCAGATGCAGAGAGTGAGGGAAGTCAGATCCCAGGCTGAGCAGGGTGTGGCCTACTGTGGGCCCAAGCTCGTGCTGGGTTGCTCCTTTCTTCCAGGCCCCAAACTGCATGTTCCTCCTGTAAGTGACTTCAGGGGACATGGGACAGGTCTAGAGATGAGAGTTCAGGGGTAACCAGACTGAGGGCATAGCCTTGGGCAGACAAAAACACTGCCCCAGAGGAAGGAGGGCCATGAGCCCAAGTGTGGCCCTGAAGATGACATTGATGGTTGGTGACCAGGCAGTGAGACACACGTGACACGTCCATGGAGACACTGAGGGAGCCCTGGCAAGGGGGGCCCTCCTCCTCACCCTGGGCCAGTCAGCACTCAAGGCCCTTTCTCTGGGTTCTGCCACCGCAGAAATCCTTTGAGGCCCTGGCAAAGCAGACAGAATGGCAGTGTACAGACCTTTTCAGCTACTTCCAGGAGGCCTTGCAGCTGTGGGAGACACATCAGAACATGCTGTCGGTACAGGACCTAGAACTCGAGAAGAGGATGGAGCAGCAGTGGCAGATGCACAGCCTGGAGGCCCAGGTGAGGCCCCAGCATCCAGGGTAGCCCCAGCAGGGGATGAGGAAAAGGCCACACCCAGATTGTCAGCTGTCCAGTAGCTCTGCTTGGTGGCCTAGGAACTCAGCCAGTATTCAGATCTTAAACAACAAAAAACACAACTTTGATCCATATGTCACACCATAAATAACATAACCCTAACTGTTTTCTAGACTCAAATGTAAAACCTTAAGCTATGAAATTTGAACAGTTGGGGAAATTGAGGCTCACCTTGGCCATGGGACTGGATCTGGGTAGAAGAAATCTTCCCGAGTCAGGTCCGGGCTGTGTGATGGCTCCCTGGATGCAAATGTGTCTGTAAGAGTGTGCATGAAAGCCAGACAGACGGATGTGGGGCACTCTCTCTGGCAGCCACCCCGCCCCCACCTGCCCTCACCCAGTCCAGGGAGCAGAGAGGCACACTCAGTAGCTGACTCTAAGTATGACTGGTGAGGGGTAGAGCCAGGAGCAAGGGCCACAGGGAAGTGTACCGGGGAACTGCCCAGGTGGGGTGGGTGTGAGGGCCATGCCCCTGAGGAGTCCCGTCTGAGCTGGGTCTCCAGGAATGTGAACTAGACAGAGAAGAACATTCCAAGCAGAGAGAAGGCCTGGAGGCCCAGAGCAGTGAGAGTAAGAGTGGTGGACCTTTGGTGCCCCTTTTCGTTAGGGCCTGCCCCAGGCTATCTGCACCTCATTTCCAGCAGCAGGGGCTCTGCATGTGCCCGACATTCTGCAAGCTCTGGTGTCTCACATCTGCTTCCTCCTGTTTTGGGGGTGGCTGCCAGGCCCAGGAAGCCCACCTTGATAAGCTCTTGGACCAACTGAGGCAGCAAAACAATGAGGAAACACTGAAGTTTCACCTGGAAAAGGCCAAAGACTTGCTGAAGAATATGAAATGCAGGTAGGCAGACTAGAGCCCCAGAGGCATAAGGAGATGGCCTGGAATTCATATTCAAGGTCAGCGGCTGCCTGCTTAGGAGGTCAAGGGTGTGGGGTGTCCAACAGGCTAAAGATTAAAATGTTGCCTCTGAGTTTGGAGAGTGTTGTCGTCCTTTGCAGCTCTGCTCTCAGCCAGCATAGAGGCTCACAGGGAGAACTGTGATCTGAAAGATTTTTGCAGGGAGGTTGCAAGGTTACAAGCCAAGAGCATGGGACCTCCCCTACCTTTCTAAATGTTAAAACATACATGCTCTTTGCTAAAGAAAAAAATGTTGGCTAATACAAACATGTAGAAATTTCCCCCTAATTCCTGCCCAACTCTTCCTCTTTATGGACATACACACCTATATATGGATATATGCACATATATAGTGCTTTTCACATAAAGGATCCTGCTATGCAAATTATTCTGTTACTACAGATGTATGTCGATATATGTCCATTTTTAAATGACCAGGTAGAATTCATTCATATGGGTGCTTCATAATGATTTAACCATACCTCAGATGATTATCTTTTTAAGACTGGTTCCAGTCTCTCAATATTAAAAACAGTTCTCACTGAACTATCTTGTATCTTTGTGCCTTTTTACAACTAATTCTGCAAGGACCATTAACAGAAATGGAGTTGTACTGCCAGTTGACAGCAGTACTTAGATTCAGAAGTATTCTTTGAGGTAAATAAGTAACCCCTGGAACCTTGATCTCCTTACCTGGGAAACAGATAATGTCTAGACCTTGGAGGGTTCGATGGGATAATGTAGGTAAAGTTCAAAGACAGGGTTAGGATAGTGGACGTGAAATGGGAGCCCACGTTACAACAGGCAAAGAATTTTCTTGTGTGTGTTTTCCAAATGTTCTACCGAGTATATATCCCTTATATGATCAGAAAAATAGCAAAACAAACCAAAGATTGTTGTAAAAAGAAACCTCCCCAGCAGCTCTGTATGGAGTTAAATGCTGAATTTCAGTCCACCTCCACAGGGCCCAGGGTGTGGCTCTTGGCTGCAGTTTCCTGCCCTCAGGCCAGCTCCCCTTAGACTATGGTCTCACCTACTTACCCCTCAGGTATGAGTGTTTTCACAATCTCCTGATGAAGGAAGTGATGGAGTACCCAGTGATCATACTGAAGGAACTCAACTCCTACAGTTCCACCCTCAGCCAACACTTCTTTGTTCGTGAAATCTTTGAACAGGTATGGACCATGACAGCAAAAGAAAGCCACTCTCTAGGAAGCAAAGGAGAGATCATTGTCTAATTCTGCTCTGCCTTGACTTTGAGTACCTCCCAAACTCTTGCAGAGTTAGAATCTATGTCAGGACATCAAGGGGTAAGGAGCTGAAAGCATTTCTAAAAGAGATCATTTCTTTTTCATATTAAGAGATTGATGGACTCAGAATTCAGGCCTCAAGGCTTGCATAGAATTATAATAAAAAGGTTAATTTATGTGATACTTTGAGTTCCATTCATCATACCCACCACTGCCACATAACCCTCCTAAAATATAACTCAGACCCACCCACTCCCTTACTCAGAAGTCCCTCCCCAGTGCTGTAGCCCCTACCAAATTAACCCATGATGGTCCCTGGATGACCTCAGAGGTCCCCACATATGGTCCCCACCTTGACTGTCCCTGCTTCAGCAAACTTCCTGTGTATGCCCCCAGCCCCCAACCCTTCCTCATCCTGCTTCTCTGCTGGGATTGATCCTTCCATCTGCACACATCCCCAAACCACCCACACTTCCAATCCACTATCAGTGACAAGGATCCCACGCACTCAGCCTGACCCCTCACCTCACCTTCCACTCTCTCGCCTCTCTGAATGTGCCTGTACATTGGCTACTGTCAAATTCCGTAACTCAGAGCACGCATAGAAGGTGTTTCCTGAAGGGCAGGGATGCTTTACCAATTTTCATCCACCTTTGGTTGCCCTTAGCACAGTGTCTTGTACATAGAACAGATGCAATGAATGCTCCCTGGGTAAATGCATGACTTCCTGGAATGTTCTGGTCTCACTCCCAGAGTTTGGGTCTTTTCCCACACACCCAGCCAGAGTCCTGCATGGTCAGAAATGAAAATACTTGTGGTTGACTCTGAAACTTGCCAGGGCTTTCTCATGTATGTGGGGTCCCTGGCCCCTCAAGAATCCGCCCCCACCCTTGGCAGGGATCCCTATTCCAATTGCTAGTAAATGCTCCTTGAGGCTCCTGGGTTGAGGTAGAGCTGAAACTGTAGGAGACTGAGCTCACTGTCTGCCCTATGAGACCAATCTGCTTGCCTGGGTTAAAGCAGAGACACTGATATGATCTCCATGTCACAAGAGAGGACACTCAGATCTGTAGGGTTTACGGGGCTTGCCCAAGGTCACTTGGCCTGTAAGGAGCTGGGATTCAAGTCCAGACCTGCAAATCCACGCCCACACTGTTATACATGACACAGCATATCCAGAACTGTATCCAGAGTCTGAGACGGGGAATTTGTAGGGGTAAGGAGAGGCTTCCCAGATCATGTAAATCATGTTTATTCTGTATGTTCACATCCAGTACTGGATGCAGCAGATTCCTGACCGTTTGTTTCAATCTCTCAATTTATATTTTCTTGCTCTTTGCCCCAGACTGCTACCAAAAATGTATCAAGAATGATGAAAGGTTTTGCTAGCCTGTTTGGGATTAAGAAAAACTAATTCCCCTGAATTGGGAAGGCCCTCTTTACCCCAGAGAAACAAGTCATCAAGGCCTGCATCAGATGTTGAAGGGGAGGGATGCTTCCTTTTATTTAAAGAGATACCCTCAGAAGTAGCATTCTGGAAGAAGGCAGCATCGCTCACTCAGTGTCCTGTGTTTTTTCCTTGTAGAGCTTGGATGGAGAAGTCATTTTCAATTGCAGGGATCCAGGTAACACTTGTACAATTCAAGTGTGATTCTCTCTTGACTCCACTCCTGTATGTTGGTGGGTCTGGAGGCCCAATCTCAGCTACATTGCTAACCAGATTTTCCTTGTGCTTTGGGGTTGGTCATCAACAGAGCCACATGAAAAGCACTTCCAGGAGACAGTAAGAAAACTGAGCAGAAAACAAGAGGCTAAAGCGGAAGTGAGCAACAGTGAGGAAAGCATAAGTACAGGAACAAGTTCCCCCAGGGCAGCAGGGGAGACCAAAGAAGAAAAAAGCCAAGATATCGAGTCCTCCACACCTGAAGACGTGGTAGTAAGCCAGCGGGAACCAGTTGTATTGAGTGATGAGATAGACGAGTCCAGAGAGGGCTCCATTCAGAGACTAGAAGAAACGCAGTTTGAAGGAGACAGCTCTTTAAAACCACCCCTGAACCAGGAAAATGTGATGGTTCAAGAAGAGGAGGAGGAGAAAGAGGAGATGGAGAAGGAAGAGGTGAAGGGGGAAAAGGAGGAGGAGGAGGAAGAAGAGAATGAAGAGGAAGAGGTGGAGGAAAAAGAAGAACACGAGAGTTTATCTATGGATGAGGTAGGCCAGCAATGGATTCATTCTTGGGTTTGGGGGAAGTGTGCTATGTTCAGTCTGTGTATCCATAATATAAGTTGGGGTCCCCAGGGGTGCAGTCTCCATTGGAGTGCATATGAAGCATTACAAATGTATTTACACCTTTTATTTCTGTCAACAAGAATCCAGTTCTTATCTCATAGAAATGCTTTTTAAAATTCACTTTCATCTCCTAACATCTTGCGTCCTACTCTGAAGTCACCCCTAAACTACATGGCTTTCCTCGTCCTTCTCTGGTCCTTTCTGTTTCCCAGAAACTCTTTATTGTGTAGATGGACTTGGCCTCTCCATTATTTCTCTTCTTCCATTCTCTGGTTGTGTAACACAAAAGACCTGTATCCAAGTTGGCAGGCAGCTCTCCTTAGATGCAGAAGTGACTCTCATATTAATAAATTTTGTCCTCAAAACACATTCAACCTCACAGATAAGTAACCTGAATTCCATAATCATGAAATTGCAGAAGACTCTTTTCCTGTGTTGCTGTAGAAGAATTGACATATGAGGCTTCTTTTTGATCAGGGATCCCAAATTCAAATGCCCACAGGCATGTAATAGAAAAGTCTAAAATATTGACAAATGGTGAAGACTATTGTTTTAGTGCATGTTAGGCTGCTATATCAGAATAGCATAGACTGAACAGCTTATAAACAACAGAAATTTGTTTCTCACAGTTCTTGAGGCTGGGAAGTCCAAAATCAAGCCACTGTCAGATTCAGTGTCTGGTGAGGGTCCCCTTCCTGGGTTGCAGAAGGCTGTCTTCTCACTGTGTCCTTATGTTGTAGAAGGGGTAAGGATGCTCTCTGTGGACTCTTTTATAAGGGCACTTATCCCATTATGAGTGGTCTTTCTTCATGACCTAATCACCTCCTAATGGCCCACCTCCAAATACCAACACATTAGGGATACGAATTTTGGAGGAATGGCCAACGGCATTCACTCCATTAATCATTACTATTACTCTTTACATCCAGTTACTGTGCAATCACTACTCAGCTCCGGTCAACAATTCCATCTAGGAATGTAGACTCAAAATTGCCACATTTTCTGGTTTTTTAAAATAAATCAGAAATCCAGATTATATATGGAATTTCCTGATTTTAAAAGCACTATATGGACAAAAGCAATTACAGGTAAGATATGGCCCACAGGTTTAAAACCTCTGACATCAAGAAATCTGTGGTTGGGATCCCCAGTTCTGTTTGATGATGTCAAGTCTAAAGTCTTGTTTCTCACTTAGGTCAAAGTCCAGAAAGAGAGTATGAAGGAGGCCTCCCCTGAGGACTTGGAATCATTCACAACCTCCAGTGGGAACACTTATTCTGTCTTCCTACCCTTGGAACAAGAAGAGATTTGCAAGAGACTGCATTCCAGACTTTCTGCCATTCTCATCAATGACACTACCAGTGCCAAGTTCATACAACAAGTGATTATTCCATCCAAATTAGTTGTAGAAATTAAGAAACAGTGAGTAGAAAACTCTTTTATCCTCATTCTCTTGTCCTCAGTTTTATTAGCAAGGTGAAATAATATAACAAAAGATTGGACTCATTTCAGCTGGAGGAAAGAGCAGGTAAATAAGAGTAGAGATGAGAAACACAATAAAAAATAGCAAATGTCTGGGAATTATTAGCTGTCACAGAAATGCTCTGTGAGAGTGACACCCTCTGTCTGCTCCAGAATGCCTTGCGGGCTTGGGCCTCATGCATAATAAATAGTATTTTCTCTGCAAGATGTTTCTGGGTTCTAGATCTTGGCATACCTGTAATCTTAGGATTTCTTTTTGTCTTTTTTTGTAATTATATAGATAGAGACCATACATGTATCAGTATGGTATTTAGCTCTGATTATGTGACACATTTATTGCAGAAAATTAGAAAATTGAAAAAAATGTAACAAAGAATATAGAAATGGCCCATAAATCTACCCCTGAGAATTTGTATCTCCTAACTCCTAAGTTCCTGGGCCTTCATGTTTGCATTTTGGAATGTGAAAATTTGCATTCAGTTTTAGGATAGCATTTCCATTGCCCTCCCAGCTCCATAATATCATAGTTAGGGCTAAAATGACTAGAGATCACCTGGTTAGTCTACCTCCCATGCTTACACATAAGTAGGGTGTAGAAGAAGATTCAAGCCTCCAGACTCTTCTTCTCCTCAGCCTCATCTCACCTTGAAAATGTCTCAATGCAAACCTCGTTCTTTTCCGTCCTCTTCCAAAGGCCATTGTCTGTCCTCTCCATAGCCCATAGAATGAAGGAAAACAAGGACCCCACTACAGCTAATACTTATTGAGAGGATTTAATGCTTCTCAGTAACCATGAGAGGGCTACCATAATTATCCCATTTTCCAGGTGAAGAAACTGAAACTCAGAGAGTTAGTAACTTGGACAAGATCTCTGAGACAGGAAGTAGTTAGATGCAGGGTATGGATTTAGACCCTGCAATTCCCAGAGTCTTGAACCAAACACTATACCATCTGGCCTTGGGACTAACCATAAAAATAGTTCTGTGTTCAACTGATTAGACTTGGCATGATAACCATAAATACTGAAAAGTATGGAAATCATGAGTGTGTAGCTCAATGAAATATCCAAAGGGAGCTCACCTGGTAACCAGTACCCACAAGAAACAAAACTTGACCACCTATTCAGGAGCCCCCCTCATGTACCCATTCCAAGTTGCCGCCTCTCTTCTCCAAGGATAGCACACATTCTAACTTCTGAATTAGGTCTACTTGTTTTTGAACTTTATTTAAATAGAAGCATACAGAACACACTCTTTTATGTGAGACTTCTTTCATTATGTAAGTTTCATTTAGATAGATAGATAGATAGATAGATAGATAGATAGATAGATAGATGATAGATTTTTTTTTGGTATTATTAATCTACAATTACATGAGCAACATTATGGTTACTAGACTACCCCCATCATCAAGTCCCCCCCCACAAACCCCATTACAGTCACTGTCCATCAGTGTAGTAAGATGCTATGGAATCACTACTTGTCTTCTCTGTGCTGTAAAGCCCTCCCCATGTCCCCCCCACTACATTATGTCTGCTAATCGTAATGCCCCTTTTTCTTCCTTCTCCCTCCCTTCCCACCCATCCTCCCCGGTCCCTCTCCCTTTGGTAACTGTTATTTGGTAACTGTTAGTCCATTCTTGGGTTCTGTGAGTCTGCTGCTGTTTTGTTCCTTCAGTTTTTTTCTTTGTACTTATACTCCACATGAGTGAAATCATTTGATACTTGTCTTTCTCCACCTGGCTTACTTCACTGAGCATAATACCCTCCAGCTCCATCCATGTTGTTGCAAATGGTAGGATTTGTTTTCTTCTTATGGCTGAATAATATTCCATTGTGTATATGTACCACATCTTCTTTATCCATTCATCTACTGATGGACACTTAGATTGCTACCAATTCTTGGCTATTGTAAATAGTGCTGCGATAAACATAGGAGTGTATATGTCTTTTTCAAACTGGGCTCCTGCATTCTTAGGGTAAATTCCTAGAAGTGGAATTCCTGGCTCAAATGGTATTTCTATTTTGAGTTTTTTGAGGAACCTCCATACTGCTTTCCACAATGGTTGAACTAGTTTACATTCCCACCAACAGTGTAGGAGGGTTCCCCTTTCTCCACATCCTTATCAACATTTGTTGTTGTTTGTCTTTTGGATGGTGGCCATCCTAACTTGTGTGAGGTGATATCTTATTGTGGTTTTAATTTTCATTTCTCTGATGATTAGGGATGTGGAGCATCTTTTCACGTGCCTGTTGGCCATCTGAATTTCTTCTTTGGAGAAGTGTCTGTTCAGATCCTCTGCCCATTTTTTAATTAGATTATTTGCTTTTTGTTTGTTGAGGCGCATGAGCTCTTTATATATTTTGAATGTCAACCCTTTATCGGATATGTCATTTTTGAATATGTTCTCCCATACTGTAGGATGTCTTTTCATTCTATTGATGGTGTCCTTTGCTGTATGGAAGCTTTACAGCTTGATATAGACCCACTTGTTTATTTTTGCTTTTGTTTCCATTGCCCGGGAGATATGTTCATGAAGAAGTTGCTCATGTTTATGTCCAAGAGATTTTTGCCTATGTTTTTTTCTGAGAGTTTTATGGTTTCATGACTTACATTCAGGTCTTTGATCCATTTCTAATTTACTTTTGTGTATAGGGTTACATAATGATCCAGTTTCATTCTCTTACATGTAGCTGTCCAGTTTTGCCAACACCAGATGTTGAAGAGGAGTTATTACCCTATTGTATGTTCATGGCTCCTTTATCATATATTAATTGACCATATATGTTTGGGTTAATATCTGGACTCTCTATTCTGTTACACTGGTCTGTGGCTCTGTTCTTGTGCCAGTACGAAATTGTCTTGATTACTGTGGCTTTGTAGTAGTGCTTGAAATTGGGAAGCGAGATCCCCCCTGCTTTATTCTTCCTTTTCAGGATTGCTTTGGCTATTTGGGGTCTTTTGTGATTCCATATGAATTTTAGAATTATTTATTCCAGTTCATTGAAGAATGCTGTTGGTATTTTGATGGGCATTGCATTGAATCTGTAGATTGCTTTAGGCAGGATGGCCGTTTTGACAATATTAATTCTTCTTAGCCAAGAGCATGGGATGAGTTTCCATTTGTTAGTGTCCTCTTTAATTTCTCTTAAGAGTGTCTTGTAGTTTTCAGCGTATAGAGTCTTTGACTTCCCTGTTCAGGTTTATTCCTAGGTATTTTATTATTTTTGATGTAATTGTGAATGGAATTGTTATCCTGATTTCTCTTTCTGCTAATTCATTGTTAGCGTATAGGAATGCAACAGATTTCTGTGCATAAACTTTGTATCCTGCAACTTTGCTGAACTTAGATATTAGTTCTAGTAGTTTTGGAGTAGAGTCCTTTGGGTTTTTTATGTATAATATCATGTCATTTGCAAATAGTGACAGTTTGACTTCTTTACCAGTCTGGATGCCTTGTATTTTTTTGTTTTGTCTGATTGCTGTGACTAGGACCTCCAGTACTATGTTGAATAACAGTGGGGAGAGTGGGCATCCCTGTCTTGTTCCTGATCTTAGAGGAAAAGCTTTCATCTTCTCAGTGTTAAGTATGATGTTGGCTGTGGGTTTGTCATATATGACCTTTATTATGTTGAGGTACTTGCCCCCTGTACCCATTTTGTTGAGAGTTTTTATCAAGAATGGATGTTGAATTTTGTCAAATGCTTTTTCAGGATCTGTGGAGATGATCATGTGATTTTTGTCCATTTTTTTTTGTCAATGTGGTGGATGATGTTGATGGATTTTCAAATGTGTACCATTCTTGTATCCTTGTGATGAATCCCACTTGATCATGGTGTATGATCCTCTCGATGTATTTTTGAATTCGGTTTGCTAATATTTTGTTGAGTATTTGTGCATCTATATTCATCAGGGATATTGGCCTGTAATTTTCTTTTTGGTGGGGTCTTTGCCTAGTTTTGGTATTAGGGTGATGCTGGCTTCATAGTATTGTCTATAATTCTTTGTATTTCTGTTGTGTCTGACATGATTTTTCCTTTCTCATTTCTGATTCTGTTTATGTGTGTAGATTCTCTTTTAATAAGTCTGGCTACGGGTTTATCTATTTTGTTTATTTTCTCAAAAAACTAGCTCTTGGTTTTGTAGATTTTTTCTATTGTTTTATTCTTCTCAATTTTATTTATTTCTTCTCTGATCTTTATTATGTCCCTCCTTCTGCTGACTTTGCACCTTATTTGTTCTTCTTTTTACAATTTCAATAATTGTGACTTTAGACTGTTCATTTGGGATTGTTCTTCCTTCTTTAAATATGCCTGGATTGCTATATACTTTCCTCTTAGAACTGCCTTCACTGCGTCCCACAGAAGTTGGGGCTTTGTTCTGTTGTTGTCATTTGTCTCCATATATTGCTTGATCTCTGTTTTAATTTCATCATTGATCCATTGATTATTTAGGAGCATGTTGTTAAGCCTCCATGGGTTTGTGAGCCTTTTTGTTTTCTCTGTACAATTTATTTCTAGTTTTATAGCTTTGTGATCTGAGAAGTTGGTTGGTAGAATTTCAATCTTTTTAAATTTACTGAGGCTCTTTTTGTGGCCTAGTATGTGGTCTATTCTTGAAAATGTTCCATGTGCACTTGAGAAGAATGTGTAACCTGCTGCTTTTTGGGTATGGAGTTCTGTAGATGTCTGTTAGGTCCATCTGTTCTAGTGTGTTGTTCAGTGCCTCTGTGTCTTTAGTTATTTCCTGTCAGGTTGATCTGCCCTTTGGAGTGAGTGGTATGTTGAAGTCTCTTAAAATGAATGCATTGCATTCTATTTCCTCCTTTAATTCTGTTGGTATTTGTTTCACATATGTCAGTGCTCCTGTGTTGGGTGCATATATATTTATAATGGTTATATCATCTTGTACTGCCCTCTTTATCATTATGTAATGCCCTTCTTTGTCTCTTGTTATTTTCTTTGTTTTGAAGTCTATTTTGTCTGATACAAGTACTGCAACACCTATTTTTTTCTCTGTATTGTTTGCATGAAATATCTTTTTCCATCCCTTCACTTTTAGTCTGTGTATGTCTTTGGGTTTGAGGTGAGTCTCTTGTAAGCAGGATATAGATGGGTCTTGGTTTTTTATCCATTCTATTACACTGTGTCTTTTGATTTGTGCATTCAGTCCATTTACATTTAGGGTAATTATCAACAGATATGTACTTATTGCCTTTGCAGGCTTTGGATTCGTGGTTACCAAGGTTCAAGGGTAGTTTCTTTACTATCTAACTGTCTAACTTAACTCTCTTATTAAGCTATTATAAACACAGTCTGATGATTCTTTATTTCTCTCCATTCTTATTCTTCCTTCTCCATTGTTTATATGTTAGGTGTTTTATTCTGTACTCTTTTGTGTTTCCTTTGACTGCTTTTGTAGATAGTTGATTTAATTTTTGCCTTTAGTTAGTATTTGGTTAGTCTACTTTCTTTCCTGTGATTTTATTTTCTCTGTTGACATCTGTTTAGCCTTAGGAGTGCTTCCCTCTAGAGCAGGCCCTTTAAAATATCCTGTAGAGGTGGTCTGTGGGAGCAAATACCCTCAACTTTTCCTTATCTGGGAATTGTTTAATCTCTCCTTCAAATAATTGTGCTAGATACAGTATTCTTGGTTCAAGGCCCTTCTGTTTCATTGCATTAAACATGTCATGCCATTCTCTTCTGACTGTAAGGTTTCTGTTGAGAAGTCTGATGATAGCCTGATGGGTTTTCCTTTGTGGGTGATCTATTTTCTCTCTCTGGCTGCCTTTAATACTCTGTCCTTGTCTTTGATCTTTGCCATTTTAATTATTATATGCCTTGTTGTTGTCCTGCTTGGATCCCTTGTGTTGGGAGAACTGTGGACTTACATGGTCTGAGAGACTGTTTCCTTCCCCAGCTTGGGGAAGTTTTCAGCAATTATTTATTCAAAGACACTTTCTATCCCCTTTCCTCTCTCTTCTTCTTGTGGTACCCCTATAATGCGAATATTTTTTTCATTTGGATTGGTCATGCAGTTCTCTTAATATTCTTTCATTCCTAGAGATCCTTTGCTCTCTTTCTGCCTCAGCTTCTCTGTATTCTTGTTACCTGATTTCTGATCCATTAACAGTCTCTTGTACCTCGTCCAGTCTGCTCTTAAGACCTTCTGTTGATTGTTTCATTTCTGTTAAATCCCTCCAGACTTCATCCCTTAGTTCTTGCATATTTCTCTGCAGGTCCATCAGCATGGTTATGACTTTTATTTTGAATTCTTTTTCAGGAAGACTGGTTATATCTATCTCACCAGGCCCTCTCTGTGGGGTTGTGTGAGTGATTTTTGACTGGACCAGATTCTTCTGCCTTTTCATGGTGATAGGAGTGGTCGCAGGCAGGTGGTGCATGTGTTAGCTGGGAGAACAAAGTCCCTTCCTGCTTGGTGGTTGCCTTGCCTTTCTCCACTGCCTGTGTCGATTACCCACACACAGGGAGCAGTCTATGGGATAATATCCTGAGCTGCCATGGGCGGGGTGGCCCTCGGGATAGCCTATGGCCCTGTGGGTGGTTGCGCCCACACCAGATGTGTTCTCCTGCGAGAATGGCACCCCCACTTTGTGCCCTCCGGACCTTGCTCCGGCTTCCTCTGTCTGTGCCAGGCAACTACCTGCCAGCAGCAGCCTCTGGGTCTGTCCCAGTTAGCTGCATGCTGGGAGAAGACTCTGTGTGATTGCTCTGGGTGGGGCTGTTCTCCGGCTGCTCTGCAGCTGTGGTGGGTCAGTCGGTTTGCTTGCAGTGCTGGCCAGGGGGAATGAATGGTAGGCTGCTTATTGCCATGGGGGCTTTGTGGCTGTATTACCCCTTAGGGAGTTAGGGTACCTGAAGTTCCTCAAGATTCCCAGCATACTGGGCTGAGTGTGCTAGGATCATTTTGTCCAGCTGTTAAGCCCTTGTCCCTTTAAGACTTTTAAAAAGTACCCACTTTTCTTTTGTCCCAGGGGAGCAGGCTGTGGGGACCCGCTTGTAGTCTCTGTCTCGGATTTTACTTTTCCATTTCTCTAATATCCAGTAAACCATGCAATGTGTGTCCGTGCTCCCTGTGCAGATTACTAGGGCTGGTTATTTGGCAGTCCTGTGCTTCCACCCCCTCCCCACTCTGATTCTTTTCCTCCCACTGGTGAGCTGGGGTGGGGGGAGTGCTCAGGTCCTGCTGGGTCACGGCTTTGTATCTTGCCCTTTTCATGAAATGCTGCGTTCTTGCAGATGTAGATGTAGCCTGGCTGTTGTCCTGTATCTTCTGGTCTCTCTTTTAGGAATAGTTGTATATGTTGTATTTTCAAAAGTATATATGGTTTCGGGAGGAGATTTCCATCACCCTACTCATGCCACCATCTTGAGCCTCTCTCCCATATATATTTCTGATTGTGGCTTAGTTCATTTTTATTTCTGCATAGTGTTACATTATAAGACATGGAACCCTTTTTACTTATCCATTTTCCTATTGATGCACATTTGGATTGTTTCCCATTTGGAGATATACCAACAATGTTGCTCTGAACATTTTGTATAAGGCTTTTGGTGAACATATGTATACATCTTTGTTAGATATATAACTACCAATGGAATGTTAGGATGTAGAGTTTTTATATGTGTCCATCTTGAGGAGATACTACCAAAGAGTTTTCATAAGAGATTTTGTTTTAATAGCTTACAACAGTGTGGGAGAGTTCCAGTTGCTCCACATCCTCACCAACTTTGGTATTGTCAGTGGTTTTTATTTTAGCCATTCTGGTGTATCTGTAGTGGTATTTCATTGTGGTTTTAATTTTCCTGCTGTGTAATGATGTTGTACATCTTTACATATAATTATTGGCATTTGGCTTTCTTTTTGTGAAATGGCTAGTCAAATCTTTTGCCTGCTTCTTTCTTGTGGGGTTTTTAAATCTTTTTAATTTATGCAAGTTAGTTTCCTATGCTCGATATGAGGTTTTTGTCAGGTACATACCTAGCAAATATTCATCCCTTCTCTGTGCTTGCCTTTTTAACTCTTAAAGGTACCTTTTGACGAACAGAAATTCTTATTTGATAAGGTCCTACTTATGATTTTTTTCATTAGGATTAGTATACTTTGTCTTACCTAAGAAATCTTTGCTTATTCCAAGGTTATGAAAATATCCTCCTATGTCATTAATATAAATATTATTGCTCTAAATTTCCCCATTTAGGTGTAAAATCCACCTGGAATTGATTTTTATTTATGAGTAAGATAGGATTCAGATTCTTTTATTTCCCATGTGGATAACCAGCTGGCCCAAGCCATTTGAGAAGACTCCTCTCTTCCCACTGCTCCGTGTGCCTCTTATTTCTCTATGTGTCTGTCCTCGCATCACCACCTCACCCTGCTTGATTACTGTTGCTTTATACCAAGTCTTCATATCTGGTAGTGTAAGTCCTCCAATCTTGGACTTCTTCAAGATTATCTTGACCAACCATACTTGACCATTTGTATTTCTATATAAACTTGAAATCAGTTTATCTGTCCCCGTAAGAAGACATTTGCTGAGCTTTTAAAATTTTTATTGCTTTGAATCTATAGATAAATTTGGGGACAACCAACATCTTAACACAACAAATTTTAAAAAGGAAGAAGTGGTAAAGTGGGAAAAATATTTGCAACACACATTACAGTCAAAGGAGCTCATGCTGTAAAAGGAGCTCCTATATAGATTGATAAGAAAAAAAGCAGCTATGCAATAGAGAAATGGGTTATAGATATTAATGGATAGTAGGCAGAAAAATTAATTAAGTACTATTGAACACATGAAAATATGCTCAGTCTTAGTCATAACATGACAAAATTGTCAAATTCAGAAGTTTGACAATGCAGTCTGAAACTATGGAGAAATAGAAACCATTATTCATTGCTGATGGGAGTTCAAGTTGCCTTGTGATAGAAGCAATTTGGCCATACTTCAATAACCACACATATATTTTAGACTTTGGTTTAACAATTCCAGTTCAGGGAATTTATCCTGTAAAATGCTTCTATACTTGACATATGTACAGGGTTATTCATTGCAGCCTTCTTTTTAAGAAGAAACAGTTGGAAATCACCCAAGTCCTTCAATAGGGGTCTGGCTAAATGAATGATGGTTCACCCAGACAAGTAAGTACAATATAGTTGTTAAATAAAATAAGGAAGAAAGAATGAAAGAGGGAAACACTTTATGTATCGATATGGAAAGATCTCTCCCTGGTCATGATTGCTGGCAGGGCTGACTCACTGGTTTATCCCTCAGAGTTCGAGCTGGCTTTTTTGAGCATCTAGAGAAGTGGTTTGACCAGTGTGCTCTCAATGCCCGGGTCATCTTGGCCACCAAGATTGATGAGCTGGATTCAGAACTGGAGCTGCGTCTGCACCTGCACCACCTGAGAGCTGAGCACATTGAAAAGGACATCCATAATGTCAGAGCAGGTACAGACCTTGTCTGGGAAGGCTGCCTTGCCCCAGACCCATGGTGTCTGTGCCACCGGAGCTCCACATTCACTAGCTGCCCTAGTTTGCACTCTGAATCCTCATTTGAGATTTTTTTAAATTATTTTTTAAAAAGAGGGCATTAGATACCGAAATAAAGAATATTGCCCTTTTTAGCTGTATGGAACCCAGATCTTCTCACACACCTGTCAAATACACACCTGCACAGTAGATGCTCTAGAGACAAGTCTGTAGCTCAAGAATCAGAGTTATCAGACTCAGCCTCTCTAGCTGTGTGACTCTTGGTGAATTACCAAACTTCTGATCCTTCCCTCATCTGCAGAACGGGATATTGGCGATGGTAATTAACTCCTTGAAATACTACAGTGAGAAGTCGTGAGCACCTGATACAAGCCACAGACTCCAAAGTTGGCAGTCATTAATTTCAGGTTATAAAAGAGATGCCATTTCTCTCTTTGGCAGAGGGCTCCATTAAAGGGGGCACACTTTTAGTTGGATCCTTCAATGACATCTCTGGGTTTTCAATCATGTCATACCTCAAGCTCCATCAAAGACTTTAGAGCTCGTAGAGAAGCCCCAAAGGATTTCACCCAACCTCCTATTGCCTGGAGCAGTGAGAGTTGTGGAATCAGACAACCTAGCCTGGAGGTCCAGTGCTTGTGGCCTTGGGAAACCTGTGTGGCGTTGGAGCCTCATTATCTTCATTTGGAAAATGTATGTATTAGATACAAATATGAATAAAGATGCTCCCTGAAAGCTGGTTTCCTTCCCCTTCCCTGGCTTCTTGGCCCCAATGAACAATGTGGAAATCAAGGGTGGAGTCATCCCATTCATTTCTGGCAGAGCAGGAATGACAGCAGTTTTCACCATTCCAGGCAGTAGGGAGGCCAATGGGGTAATCTGTGCCTATCTGCTAGCTCTAAAAGACTATGATGGAGCTCTTGAAGCCAAATCCTGGTTCTTTTTACTCCCCTGTAGAATTCATTGTCCACCTTCAGAATTCCAGCTCACTGGAAATGAGGAGCCACTGATAATAAAGGCGCAAAGCCTTACTGCCTGGCTTTGTGCTGGTTGTTTCTCCTATACCCTCTCACCTAGATCTCCACCCTCCCCAATACCCTCCCAGATTCCACTTGCGCTCGGATTGCTCCCCTAGGCTGCTCCATCTCCCAGGCATTGTTCCCTTCTGCTGCATTCCCCACCAGCAAGGACCTCCCTGCTCACAGCCCAGAGCCTCCTCTCTGGCTGGAGACCATAGGGTAGTCTGAGATTGGCCCCTCTGAGGTCTGTGCCATTCCTAGGCCAAGGCCTGGCAGGGGAAGCAGGGACAGGACGAAGGACCTTGCCCTGCATGGTCACTGCTCTGCAGCCATCACTCTCCAGGAAAGGAATGGCCTGAGGTAACTTGGGATCCCGGGAGTGCCTCAGCTCACCTCATCCTTTTTCAGCTGAGCTTCTGTTTCATCAAAAGCGGCTGGATAGCCACTGTGCTGGGGTTTCTGAGGCATTGAGGAAGGAGAAGCTGATGTTCTGCCAGTTCCAAGAGGAGCAAAACACAAGGAGCAAAAACTTCCACCAAAAGATTCATGACATGGAGCACATGTTGTTGAACGCCACCAGGAGCCAAAAGTAAGAGCCCTGATAGTCACTGTCCTGCCCTCATTAAAATCCCGGCCAGGCGGCTGTTCTCAAAGGAGGGCCCCTCCCTGGTGGATAAAAGAGTTGGGCTTTCCAGGCCCCTCAGCAAGCTTGTCTTTTCAGTTCACCTCTTCACACAAGTAGGAGTCCAACTGTGTGAACTCTCTTGGTGGGGACTTGGGGCTAGAGATGGGTGAGCAGCCAGAGAGAGAAAAGGGTGCACATGGTCAGAGTGTGGGGATGCAAACAACCTGCCCCAAAATGTGTACAGTGAGGAAGACCACTTCTGTCAGGGGGAGACAGGAAGAGCTTCCGAGAGGAGGTTCCCTTGCTTGGGATGGAGGAAGGTGGGGAAGGAGCAGAATTCTCCCATCAGGAAGGCACACTGGCCCAGCTGGAGGTGGGGGTGTGCTCAGGGTAGAGAAAGGGGTTCCACGGAGGCCATTCAGGAATTTGAGATGGAGGCTCTTGCATGCTCAGGGAGGCCTCAGTCAGGTAACGGGTAAGAAGCCCTCACAGATGTCTGTGCAGTGGTCAGGTACCTAAAAGGAAGCTGATTAGGGTGGGTTTGAGGGTAAAGTGGAAAGAGCAGGGTGCTCTTTTGGGAGAGCACTGGGGCTCAGGAGCCACACTGCTGGGAGCTAAAAGGAGAGCATGCTGGAGGGAAGGTGAAGGTCACTAGCACGTAAGGATTCTTTTACCAATTTGGTGGCAGGGGCCAGAGAGGAGTACACTGAGAGTCCCACACTATGTCCTGCACACACTGGTGTTCCGAACTTTCTTCTAATACCTCCTCTCCTTCCCAGAGAAGATGGGCTCTGGTTCTGGTGGCCTCACAGCTGAGCACAGTGGTGGAGCTCAGGAAGCCTCCCTGGCTGCCTTTCCAGTCCCAGGTCACCTCTCTGCCCTCCCATGTCCCCAGGTTGGTCACTCTCAGCAGCACACTGCACCAGGAGCTGCTTAGCTACATCGATGTCACCCAGGTTTCCCTGCGCAGTTTTCGCCAATATTTGGAGGAGAGCCTGGGCAAGCTTCGCTACACCAATATTGAATTTGTCAAGCACTGCAGGTGGGAGCCAGTATCCAGAGCTTCTGCAGGCTCTTTCTCTATTGAGAGGTGGTCTTGTGTCCCTCTTCATATTTTTATTGTGATAAAATATATACAACATGAAATTGTCCACTTTAAACATTTTTAAGTGCACAGTTCAGTGGCATTAATTACTTTCACATTGTTGTGCTACCATTACCACCATCCATCTACAAAACTTTTTCATCTTCACAAACTGAAACTCTGAACCCATCAAACACTATCTTCCATTCTCCTCTCCCCTGGGGAGTTCCTGGCAACCACCATTCTATTTCTCAAATCTCTATAAATTTGACTGCTCTAGGTACCCGCTATAAGTGAAATCATACAATATTTGTCCTTTTGTGTATCTAGCTTATTTCACTTAGTATATCTTCAATTCTATATGAGAATTCATTCCTTCTTAAGGCTCAATACTATTCCACTGTATGTGTATACGATATTTTGTTTCGCCATTCATGCCTTTGTGGAGATTTGGGTTGTTTCCCTGCTTCTAGTCTTAAACTATCTGCATTCATTTTTCTGTGATCTTGTACTTTTAATCTAAAGTCTTATCAACCACAGTATTTGGAATGGGTGGAAAGCTTCATGTCTCATCAGTGGCTTTTTTTTCTCCCAAATCATTTTCAGATTGTTTTCAGAGGGAGGCAACTTTTCTCCTGAAGAAATTGACTCACTGTGTCACCAACTGAAGAAGGAAGCTGCCCGGATAGAGTCTGTTGAGAGTTTAACAATGATTAACATGGAGAAGATGGAGCGTGAGTACCTGGACCAGGTAGGTGGCCAGGCTCCCAGGACACCAATTACAAAGTGTTCACCTTAAAAATTGCCTGATGGGCTGGTCAAGGCCCCTTTCCAAGCATTAATCAAGCCTGCCCCTCTCTGCTTTCAAAGTTCCAAATCAAGGCCCCCTCCTTTACTTTATATATTTCTTTACAGGCCAATGACATTATCAACAAATTTGAAAGTAAATTCCATAACCTGTCTGTGGACCTTATTTTCATAGAGAAAATCCAGCGGTTGCTGACACATCTGCAAGTGAAAATAAAGTCTGAGGTAGGACAGATGCATTCTTTATCTGTGGATGTTTATCACACCTGCATGCCAGGCACTGTCCAGGGCTGGGAATACTCCTGTGCTCTCTGCCTCGTGGGACTTGCACTCCAGACAGAGCCTCTAAAATTCACTGAGGTATTATGTACCATGTATCCTACTAACTAGTTTATTTTGATTAACTATATTAGTCCTCAGAAAAACTGTATGAGGCAAGTACTGTTTTAACACCCATTTTAGAGATACAGAAACTGAGGTAGAGAATAATTACACGACTTAGGCAAGAACATAGAGCTCTTCTGGTGGAGCCAAAATGTGAACACAATTCAAAAATCTCAAAGTAACAACCTCACTGTACACCTCAAGGAACTAGAAAAAGAACAAACTAAACCCAAGGCTAGCAGAATGAGGAAATAATGAAGATCAGATAAGAAATGAATGAAAGGGAAACCAGAGAAACTATAGAAAAGATCAACAAAGCTAAGAGGTGGTTTTTTGAAGACACACAAAATTGACAAACCTTTAGCTAGACTAAGAAAAAAAGACAAGACTCAAATAAAATCAGAAATGAAAGGGAAGACATTGCAACTAATACCACAGAAATGCAAGGGTCATAAGAGACCAGTTATATGCTGACAAATTGGAAAATCTAGAAGAAATGGATAAATTCCTAGAAACATACCTATCACAACTTAATCATGAAGAAATAAGAAATCTGAACAGACTAAAGATAAATCAGGAGATTGAGTCAGTAACCAAAACCTTTCAACAAAGAAAAGCCCAGAACAAATTTAAGAGCTCTGTGTTCTTGCCTAAAACATTTATTCTCTGTTTCAGTTTCTCTAAAATGGGTGTTAAAATAGTACTTGCTTAACACGGTTTTCTGAGGACTAACATAGTTAATCAAAATAAACTGTTTCAAGTTCCATGGGTGGATTCTACTGAACATTTAAAGAAAACTTAATGCCAATCTTTTTCAAACTCTTCCAAAAAAAGAAGAGGAGAAAACATTCCCAAACTCATATTACTCAAAGCAATATAACTAAAAATCAACATTATTATCCTGATATAAAAACCAGATTAGGACACTTCAAGAAAAGAAAAACTACAGACCAATATCCCTAGTGAATGTAAACACAAAATTCTCAACAAAATATTAATAAACAAAATTCAACAGCACTTTAAAATGCTCATTCACCCTGATCAAGTAGAATTTATCCCTGAGATGCAAGAATGACCCTACATAAGCAAATTGATCAGTGTGATACACCACATCAATAGAATGAAAAATGACAATCATTTGATCATCTCAGTAGATGCAGAAAAAGCATTTGAAAAAATGTACATCTTTTCATGACAAATATGTTCAAAACTTAGGTAAAGGAGGAACATACCTCAATATAATATAGGCCACTTGTGACAAGCCTATAGCTAACATCATACTCAACAGTGAAAGGCTGGAAGTGTTTCCTTTAAGATAAGGAACAAGACAAGGTGCCCGCTCTCACCACACCTACTTAGTGTAGTACTGGAAGTCCTAGCCAGAGCAAGTGGGCAAGAAAAAGAAATAAAAGGCATCCAAATAGAAAAGGAAGTAGTAAAACTGTCTTTGCCTGCAGACTCACCAAAAAAACTGTTAGAACTAGCCAGTGATGTTCAGTAAAATTACAGGATACAAAATTATCATCAAGTTGCATTTCTATATACTAACAATGAAATATCTGAAAAAGAAATAAAGAAAATAATTACATTCACAATAGCAAAGAAAACAGTAAGATATTAGGAATAAACTTAACCAAGAAGGTAAGAAAATCTATACACTGAAAACTATAATAATTTGATGAAAGAAACTAAAGAAGATACAAACAAATGGAAAGATGTCCCATGTTCATTGATTGGAAGAATTAATATTATTAAAAAGTCCATACTACCCAAAGCCATCTATAGATAATGCAATCCCTATGAAAATTCCAATGACATTTTTCTCAGAAATAGAAAATATCCATCCTAAAATTTGCATGGGAGTGTAATAGACCATAAATAGCCAAAAAATCCTGAGAAAGGGCAAATCTTGAGGCATGAAAGTTCCTGATTTCAAACTATAATGATCAAAACAGTATGGTACTGGCATAAAAATAGACACATAGACCAATGGAACAGAATCAAAAGCCCAGAAATAAACCCTTGCATGTACAGTCAACTAATATTTTACAAAGAAACCAAGAATACTCAATGAGGAAAGGATATCTCTCAATAGAAAAGGAAGTAGTAAAACTCAAATAGAAAAGGAAGTAGTAAAACTGTCTTTGCCTGCAGACTCACCAAAAAAACTGTTAGAACTAGCCAGTTGTGAAAATTGGATAACCACATGCAGAGAAATGAAATTGGAGCCCTATCTTATACCTCACAAAAATAAACTTGAAATGGATTGAAGTTCTAAATTCCAAAGGGATTAAAGACCTGAAGCCATAAAACTCCTAGAAGTAGAGATGATGAAAAGCTCTTTGACTTCGGTCTTGACAATGATTTTGTGGTTATGACACCAAAAGCACAAGCAACAAATGCAAACATCAAACTAAAAAGCTTCTGCACAGCAAAAGAAACAATCAACAAAATAAAAGGGTAACCTTTGGAATAGGAGAAAATATTTGCAAATAATATATCTGATATAAGATTAATATCCAAAGTATGTAAAGAACTCATATAACTCAATGCCAAAAAAATCAAACAATCTGATTTTCAAAATGGGCAGAGAACTGAGTAGACATTTTTCCAAAGAAGACATATAAATGGCCAAGAGACCATATTGAAAAGGGGCTTAACATCAGTAATCATCAGAAAAATGCAAATCAAAATGACAATGAGATACCACCTCACACCTGTTAGAATGATTATTATCAAAAAGACAAGAGAGAACAAGTGGCGAGGATGTGGGAAAAAGGAACCCTTGTGCACTGTTAATGGGAATGTAAATTGGTGCAGCCATTATGGGAAACAGGATAGAGGTTCCTCAAAAAATAAAAACAGAACTAACATATAATCCAGCAATCCCACTTCCGGTTATTTATCCAAAGGAAGTGAAAACATGATCTTAAAGAGATATCTGTACTTCTGTGTTCATTGCAGTATGATTCACAGTTGCCAGGGCATGGAAACAACCTGAGTGTCCATCAACAGATGAATGGATAAAGAAAATGTGTGTGTGCACGCACACACACACACACACACAGGAATATTATTCAGTCATTAAAAAGAAGAAAATCCTGCCATTTGTGATGACATGGATGGACCTTGAAGGCATTATGCTCACGACATAAGTTAGACAAAGACAAATACTGTATGATATCACTTTTATGTGGAACTCATTAGAAGTAAGAGTAGAATGGTGGTTACCAGGGACTGAGGGATGTGGGAAATGGGGAGATGTTGGTTAAAGGGTAAAAACTTCATTATAAGATGAGTAAGTTTGAGGGATCTAATATGCAGCACGGTGATTATAGTTAATACTTTACTATATGCTTGAAAGTTAAGAGAGTAGATCTTAAATGTTCTCATCACAAAAAAGAAATGGTAATTACTTGACATGATGGAGATGTTCGTTAACACTATAGTAGTAATCATTTTGCATTATCAAATTAACATGATGTATACCTTAAACTTATATAATGTTATATGTCATTTATATCTCAATAAAGCCAGAAAAAATATTTATTTTTAAACATTTTTCTGTATATGGAAAGATGGGGGTTATATTTATGTGTTTGTATATATACACAAAGCACAAAATTAGCTTTTTGATATTTATACAATTTTTAATCTGTATAGTCCTTAAAAATTCTTCCAAAGCATCATTTTGATGACTTCCCTCTTGAATGTGCTGCCATTTTTTATTAACCATTCCTTTTTGGAAGAATATTTGGTGGCCTTCACTTATTATGATGCCAATGTGCAATAAATATGCTTGCACAATAAACTCTGCTTATGTCTGTAGGGTATCTCCCAGAGCTAGAATTACTGGGCTGAAACATTAAAGTTTTAAGGCTTTTTTTGCTTTCCAGGTGGCTTATAGAGACATCCCTTGCTGCAGGGGATGACTGTTTCCTCCTAACACCCTCAGCCAGTACTATGAATTGCCAATTTTATTTTTAAATCATATCTATGTGATAGTAAAAAAATCTTTTTAATTTGCACTAATCTAGTTTTTGATAAGACTACACTTTTTCCTCCTGATTTCATTTTTCCAGTACTTAATCCATCTCTCAGATAGTACATTTCACTGAACATTATCCTGATTAAAATAAGGCTTCTAAAAATAAATCTCAGAACCTCTTGTTTTTTCTAGGTAGCCAAGTCCAATTTGCAAACAGATGGATTAAATTCTTCTCTGGAACAGCTTCAAAGCAAGGTAGAAATGTGTCAAAACTCAAAGGGAGACAAAAAAGTAAGTGCTCATTAGGTGCTATGCTAGGAATAATAAAGACATATCATGGTACAATCATAAACTGGAAGTAAACAAATCTGTGTTCAAGACTTCTCCAGCACTAGAGGGGCCTCTGAGCCTTCCTACTTAACCTCCGTTTAATTCAGGGGAATTAAGGAAGAGAAGAGAAACCAGCCACCTCCCCAGCCCCTCCCAGGAGGTATATAGAGTCCAGTGAGTGTGGGGGCTTGAGTCTGACCTCACTCCCCCTCTGATGTCACCAAACATCCCTCCCTGTCATTGGAACTCAGCCCTAAATGAATAACAGCTGGACTCTGCCCTTTGAACAACCATTTTTTGTTTGATTTTTCATTTGTTTGTTTGGATCATCACACATAAAGTAGTTCCTTTGTTTTCTGTGTATAAATAGTGAAAAGTCTGCATTGGAGTAGTTTGGGAGAAATGGAGTTCTAAGTGCCTGCCAGGCACCTGATCAGCACAGCAGGCCTCTGGATGCTCACACTCTCTCTTCCCCAGTAGTAGCACTCATCTCTGTCCCCATTCCTCATGCACCCTGGCCTCCCCAAGTAGGAATCTTTTCCTAACACCTCAACTTGAGAACCAGATGGCCTAGCCAGATGTTTCTTGAGTGGGACCCACCCTCCTTACCAAGCTCTGTCTTTTCACTTCCATTTCCATCACTGAGTTGAGGTTTTATTGTTGTTTAGTGCTGAAGGGATGTTTATTATTCTGTCTTTGTTGTTTTTTCTTGCACAGTAATACATACTTCTTGAAAAAAGTTCAAGCATCCACAAAACCCAGAATGGAGAATACACACCCCTCGTATTATTCTCATTTTCTGCAGAGCTCCTGTAACATCAGGCAGATGTTTCTGCACATCCCCTAGGAAGCAGGGGGAACCAGGCTATCTGCAGCGACCCCTTCAACAGGCCCCTGAGGGACAGCTCTACCTGTCCAGAGCAGAAGCATTTGCTCTCCATTTCCTCACCTCCCAACCCCGCTCCCCTCCAACCCTCTGCCCTCTCCTGGTGGTGTCAGGGTGTTGGGCTGGGTACCAGGGGCTTGCACAGCCTCCTGGCCGGGTCGCAGAGCATGGGCCTGGGTGGACAGGCAATCCTATGTTGAGGGAGGAGACTGGTTGGATGTTTATGAAGAGCAGGGGCCAGGAGACAGAACAGTGCCTGGGACACATGGTGAATATGGTGGGGGCCAGGGAATGTGCAGCCAGTACCTTGTGCTCCGTGTTGCATGTGAGGAGGGCCTTCTGGTTGTTGGGTGCCGAAGACAGGGAAGGAGGGAAGAGTGGGACAGGGTGCTGAGACAGAGAGGATAGTAGCCTGGACAAAGTGCCAGCAGGGACATTTCCAATCCAGAGCTGAGTGATCAGGGGAGTGGGCAGGACTCAGCATTCATTGGAAATGAAGGAAACAGAGGAGGCCAGTGCACCCCCTGGCCTGGGTCATCTACACTAGGTCAGGAACCATTCAAAGCACGACATATGAGGACCACCAAGTGACATGTGGGATGTGTGGTGATGGGGAATGTCCTTAGGGTTGCTGCCCTGTGGACCTCTGGGCAAGGTCTGTGGGACAGCTCCTCCAGGGGGTGCGTGTATTTGATATTGTCCTGAAGACGGCCAGCTCGCCCTGCAGAAGGGCTGTGGCCAGTTCACTCCTACATACCCCGGCCATCTGAGGTCATGTCCTTCTACACGGAGAGACCCTGGGAACATTCTGTCACTATAATACAGATGGGCAGTTAAATCATTCAACCAAAATGAACCCATAGAGCCAGGAATAGAGCTCCTGATGCCTCATCAGTGAAGGATCTGCTGCCCCAGTGCAACCATCTAAGAGAGCTGGCCCAGCATTTCCCATTGCCCTAGAGCCCACCCTGCAACTGGGGGCCTCCGGCTGACCTGGGCATCACCATCAGCCAGCCCCTGCTCCTGCAGTTCTGATGGAATCAGCCTGCCCTCCCGCAGCCTGCTTCCCATGTCTTTCTTACTCTGTGTTCTCACAGACAGTGACCACAGAAGACCTCCTTGGCCTTGTCCAGACTGGGAAAGAAAAACTGAGACAGAGGATTCAGTACCTCAGCTGCAGGCTGGACATGGTGTCCGGGCCTCAAGCAGTCTTTACTGTAAGGAGAAGACGGTGGGGAAGGGTGGGTGGGCTGTTGGATCTAGGCTTCCAGTTCACCTATAGGCTTAGCAAAGCCTAAGGGAAGAGGGAACTCCCAGGCCCCTGCTGGACCTCAGGCCTACTGGGCTGCCTTGGAAAGACCACAGGCTGTGCAGTCAGATCTGGGTTCAAATCCCAGAGGGGTCATCATCCCTCACCTTCTGGCCCCACTTCCCCAACTCCATCAGGACGGTCGGCTCACTCCACCCACCAGCTCCCAGGCCAGCCTCACATCTCAGCCTCTTCCCATGAGCACCCCTGGCTTCTCACCACCCCTCACCCCTCTGCCTTGTCCAACCCCCACTCCCACCCCATCTCCTACCCACTGGCTGCCCTTATCCCCTTACTTCCCTTCCTGATCCATTCCCTGAGCTGCAGCCAGACTTAACATTGGAAAGGCCAGTCTGACCATGTCTCTCTCCTGCCCTCAAGGTAAAATCCTTTAAAGCTTCCTTTAAAGGAACCTACACAACAGCTTCCTAAGCCTGCCCTCTATGGCTTGTTCATTTCTCTGACCCTGAGGATGTTACTTCCCCCTAGGCCTTCTCTCACAGAGAGAGGTCTTGATTTTAGGAGCTGCCTCCCTAGACTGTGTGCCCAAAGAAGGCAGAGCCTGCGTTTGAACATCAGAGGCATTCAACCAATGTCCAGGGGGATGTATCATAGAACCAATGGTAGCATAAGTGGACAGCCCTCAAGTTCTGCTCTGGCCACCCTTCAGGCTCTGACCCTCATGTTTTGATCCAGCCCTTCCTTCTGTGGGGAGGCTCTTCCTGTGATGCCAACACTAGCTTCCGTCACTCCACCAGCACTACACCCAACTAGATGGGGTGCAGGAATCCAGCAGGAATCTTCCCCTCTTACGGTCAATCCATGCTGAGACAAGACTCAGAATCAGACAGAACAGCCCAAAAAGCACTTATCGTGGGCCACCACTCCTACCCTTCTCTAAGGTCCAGCTCGCAGGGAGTTGGCCACTCTCTCACCTACGCACCCATTCGTTCATTCATCCATTTGGTCAAAAACACCTAGCACATCTATGGGCCATCCTTACAGGTCCATGACCCTCAGTCTTAAAAGACTCTGGAAGTTTCCCTTCATAGCACAGGCTCCCAAGAAGTGGATACTGAGTGTCTGTTTCTCTGACTAGATTGTAAGCTCTATGAGGACAAGGGTGATATGTGGCCTCTTCACCCTGTGTCCCAGGACCAGGCAGAGCCTTGCAAAAAGCAGTCCTTCAGGAAATGTTTTTGAATGTCTGAATGAATGAATGAATGAATGAATGAATGACTCTCCAAAGGAGATATGACCATTACCATTTTTAGAAGGAAAAATAAAGGCTCAAAGAAACAGGCAGCTGGCCTCCAGCCATAGCACTGCAGCAAGGAGGTGAGCCCAGGCTGCCTGCCTCCCTGGCACTTAGGGCAGACCCACACACTTGGCCCTTCTCTTGGGCCTGCAGGACATTTTGAATGATGTGGAGGTGGAGAGTAACATCCTGGAGTCTTCAGAAGCCCTTGAAGAGGAAGCTAAAGTAGACCTGGTCACCCCTGAGTCCTTCATCCAGCCTAGCCGCACGGGGAAGTCCATGATTGAAGACCCAGCTGTGGAGGTGGTCAAGAAGATTCTGCAGTGAGCAGCCCTGGGGGCGCAATGGGGTCCTGCCACCATGGCTGACAGCCCTAAGACTTCAGGGGCTGTTTTTGGGGTCCCAAATCCTGGATTTCCATGTAAGCCCACCCCTCATGGCCTGTGACCTTGCATAAGAGGCTTCTCTTCTCAGAGCCTCAGTTTCCTCCTCTGAAATGGAGCTCATGATAGGAAAAACTCACACAGTATTGTGAGCTAACTGGGATGGTGCCCACTGCCTGACCTGACCCATCCTCATGGTCACTGGGGAGAAGCTCATGCCCTTTCCTTTGGTTTCAGATTTCCCAACTCAAAATTCTCAACCCAGAATCGTGACAAAGATCGGTCCCAGACAGGTAGAGGCATACAGGCCTGTGGGGCTCAGAGCACTGGCGGGGGGAAGGAGGTGGTGCCACCTGTCCCCACTCACCTTGGATCCTCTGCTCTCACCCTGGGTGCTCAGCAACCAAAGGCTTCAAGCGACATCAGAAACAAGTGGAACATTCCATGAAAAAGGCTTGGTCCAGTGCCAGTGCCACCTCGGCACGGAGGTAGTGTTTCTGGGGTGCTTGGGATCTCCCCTTCCCAGCCCCCTATCCTGTCCCTCAATATGGAGGCCAGAGACCACCCTCTTGCTCTTCTAGACTGTCCTTAGAATGTACCAGCTGTGCTTAGCTCAGAGACCCCAAGGGAACCAGTGAGGGAACGGCTCTGATGCTGGCTTTAGTCAGGTTTGCTCATTCCTGCCGAGTGACACAGCTCAAAGAGGTCTCCCACCCTGAGAACCTGTCTGGGCATTCACTGGCTTTCCATGGTGACTGCCAGGGGATCCAAGCCCTGCTACCTCCCTACATACATTGGCCTGGTCAGGAAGAGGGACACTGGAGATGGCTTTCCTTGGATGATATCACAGAACCACAGGTGAAATCCTGGGCTCTGGTGTCCTGGCTATGTGCTCTGTCCACTGTGCCCCACCGGGGTCATTAGACTTATGGCTCAATGAGCATGGATGCAGGCTGACCTTTAACACCAATTTTATGGAGGGTGGATAGCAGAAGCTACATGGCTGAGCTGACTTCCTGAGCTCTCTGTGAGTCCTTGTTAATTCCTGGTTTCGAGGATGTGGCCATGAGGAAATTTCTGCTTTGCATAGTTCCAGGTCTTTTGAACATTTATGCTATCTCAATGTAGAAATAAACAAAGGTCAAATGATCAAAGCAAAGGATATTTATTTGGAGCTTGCTATGGCAAAGAAGTCAGCCACCACCATTTGTGTTTTAGCAGACTCAAAGGCAGGCCAAAGAGTGAGGAAGCTGTATAGTGGAGAAAAAGGCTTCAGATATACCCTGTTTGGCGACTGTTGGCCTAGGGAAACTGGAGGCAGGCAGGCTGGCAGTGGGGCAGTCACTGTGAGTGTTTAAGGGTGCCTATTTGGCTTTCTCTGGTTGGTCCTGAGTTGGAAGCAGGGACAGAATTTAGGGAAGTTCTCAGTTATTAATCAAGTCCAGACCATTTGGAGCTGATTGTTATGGGAGTTATTATTTCATATTCTGAATTGTCACTAGAGATGACAATCTGGCTTCCTACAAGTCCGACTTATAGCAGATTGGCTTCCTGCATTGTTTATTGTAAACAAGGAGTTGGTTTCCTGGGCAGGTTGCTATAGGTTATGGGTCAGAGTTTTGTATTTGTGTGTGGGTCCATTTGTATATTTAATCTACCAGCACTTACAGAATAAAGTCCATGTTGCCAGGGCTGCCAGATAAAAATTCAGGATGCCCAGCTAAATTTTAATTTCAGGTAAACAGCACATAATATTTTTAGTACAAGTATGTCCTAAATACTGCATGGGACATACTTATAGTAAAAATTACTTGTTGCATATATGAAATTCAAGTTTAACTGGACCTATTATATTTTCAGTTGAGAAGCTCAAAATTCTGCAAGTGGCTCAATCTATTTTTCTTTGGGTGCTCACCACAGGGGAAAAAGGATACAGATTTCTGGGCCTCAGCACCTCTGCCTCTTGTTCCCTCTCAGCAACCTTGGGTTGGTTTTCCTGGTAAGGTCTTTACCCCCACAATAAGGTTGTCTCCGGGGCTGTTGAGGAGCAGGGAGGCACCTTGAAGGATTCAGCCCCAGACAGGGGAGTCAGGTTGCCCCATGGGCAGGCACAGCACCTCCGGCTACCCACCCACTTGGGGCTCCTGCAGGCTCAGGGCTGCCTGTGTCCGTCCCAGCCTCCAGAGCACTGGCCCACTTTGTCCCACAGCATCACGTGGTACTCCAAGCCCAACCGAATGGACAGAAAGTACCAGGTGCTCGGGGAAAGGCCACCTCCTCCTTCTGAGTAAGTGACACACCCTTTCCTTTAACTCCGTTTTAACTTCTTGTCTCCATCAGAGGGCAGCTAAATCTGATCCAGCTGAGGGGAAAATAAGAAGGGAGATTATGGCAGAGCAGAAGAGGTCAGTGAGGGGGCAGGTGAGGGTCCAGGTCAGTTTTTTTCAGCCCATTTCTCCTAAATTTTTTTAGACATTTTCACCAGAACTCCTCATTTTCCAAGCTAAGCATTTTGTGGAAGCAGGGCAGCATACCTCTTTGAAGTTTGTGGTTTGTTTGTAATATTTTTAATGCTGTTCCTATCCCATTCATCTTTTGTTTTAATTTCAGTGATCAAAACAACATCTATTCCACTTAATATTAAGCAAATCTAATTTTAAGTGAACAAACATAATTTCAGCTTCAGAAAACCAAAAGCACTCAAAGAAAGTCAAGATCTTCAATGGATTGCCCTCCTCCCCTTCGTCAGGGAACTCACCATTACAGTGCCCCTACTCTTCAGTCCTTGTGCCCCACCAGTGGGGTTTTGTGGACCCTGCAAAGAAAGGTGGCTTTCATATCAGGTGGCTGGGCAGTTGCATCCAAGTCAGCAGCTAGATGCTCCTGTGTCCCACACACCAAAAGACATTCCACATCATTGAAACATGACTCTATATCAGTTTTGTATAGTTCTCTCACTTTATCACATGTGTATATTCACATAACCATCACCACAATCACGGAACAGAACTGCTCCCTCACTACCAAGATCCCTCTCTGGCTACCCCTGTAGAGCTGCTCCTGCTCCCTCTATACCTGTCCCTAACCCTGAGCAACCACTGATCTGTTTTCCATCTCTATAATTTTGTCACTTCAAGAGTATCATGTAAATTGTCTCATCTACTATATGTCTTTCTCAGCATGGCTTTTTGCCTTCAACATATGCTCTTGAGAGCCACTCAAGTGGTCACGTGTGTCAGTAGTTCATCCCTTTGCATGACTGAATAGTAATCCATGGTATGGATGCACCACAGTTTTTTAGTGATTAAAAAAATCATATGCTAAACAAAAATAAATAAATAAATTGAGCATTTACTAAGTCTCCGAAAGGGGAGATACTTTCCTGAGAAAGTACAGTGGTTAATTGCTCAGGAAACAGAATCAGCCTGATCATGTTTTTACCCCCACATTGACACTCTGGCTAAGTGACTTCTCCCCAAGCTTAATCTTCCCCTTTGCACAGCAGGTAGAAAAGCACCCTTCTCTTAGATCTGTGGAGAGGAGTCAGTGAGTCACCCACAGGCCTCCTTTGAGTAAGACAGGACTGTCACACCAACCAGCACTTGATGAAACCACAAGGGAAAAGACGGGAAAAATTCTGTCAAATAAAATTGTAAACTCCTCTGAGTTAAAATGCAGTAAAAAGTTAGATGATAACCAGCCAAGAACAATAGTGGTAAATAAGGCCAACAAAGGAAAAGCCCTTTAAAAATTGGCTCTCTCCTTGCCTCCCAGCAAATTGCTTAGGAAACCTTGAAAACTCAGTAGGGGAAGGGGGGAATCCGAAGAGACCGCGCCCAAAGGAGAAAATAAAATTAGGAACAAACATGCGCAGAAAACACTCTCACTAGAATACAAAGAAATGAAAGGGGAACGACTTCGTTCGTCGTTTGCCTAAGAGTAACCAATACATAAGTTATAGTAGGAGTTCCCAGTTATCAAGGGAAGGTGGAGATGAAAAAGTTATTCTGACACTCGTTAAAACAGTAAGGAAGATTTTATGTGGGAACACTGTAATGGCTCGGCTGAGAATACAAGAAATCAAGCTTAACTCTAAATACAGTAAAGACAAGTGGGGATTTACAGCCAACATACAGAGTGAAGGGGTCAGTGGATTGAACATTCAAGGGTAGTGGGATTCTTGCTAAACCTACTTAACAGGATTCTTGCTGCAGCAGGCTGGGTTGACCAGATATTAAAGGTGATCAGATATCAAAAGTGGGGGATTGCCTCTAAACTGACTTAATAGAATTCTTGCTAAAATGGGCCAAAGATAGTGCCCAAGGATAAGGCCTAGTCAAAAAGTGGACTGGGAAGAGCCTATAAAGTTTAGTCAAAGAGAGTGTTTCTGTTAGTCCCTCCTTTTATTTAAGGGAAAAAGAGACATTCTTCTTTGCTTTGAACAGTACAAGTGTATTTCTCATTTGTTACCTTTTATTCATTAAGGACCAGCTGAATTATCTGTTGAGACTTGGTAGTAGGGCAGCCAGACAAGACTTGTAGCTGCTGGCCTGAAGCATCCTGAGCAGCCCACACCAGAGCAGCTCTGGGATTAGGTTGCCATTGTCCAGATTCAGCTTGCAGGGCTTCTTTAGATCCTGGGGACAAAATCAGCTACAAAACAACCTAAAGTCTCAATAGGTGTCCAGGGAATCAAGTTTTATTTCTCAGTGGCATCAAGTCAGGAAGGTGGGAGAAAAACTGGAAATGTTAGTTTGAAGAGTTGTAGCCAGATATTGAAGGAAACTAGAAGAACTGAGAATTTGGCAAGGACTGAAAAAAATGTGCAAGATGGCAAGATCCAGCCCAGTTTATAGTAGCTAACAAAATCTCAGACAATGAAAAGGACTAGAATCTACTAGCCCATAAGGTTTGCTATTTAAAAATAAAATTTTTATCACCCCTTCTTTTTGTTTTTTGTTCACAAAATAAGACTGCTCTGATTAGATTTGGCCTGATTATTTATGTAAGCACAGCAAGAATAGAAATTGACCACACAGACCTTTGTATTGCTGGAACTTTTCATAAAGAATCACAAATTAGACATTTTAAAGCCTCTTGAGGCTAGGAAGCCAAGCCAGATTTTACCTGCAGTGCAATAGATTTGGGTGAAACCCTTTCTTCTTGAAGTCCCCATAATATCCTAAGGTCCCTGGGCCTGCCAGGAAGTGGCCTTCCTTACTCACCTATAAGTCTGGGCAGCCTGTAAGTCAAGTACCAGGCTGGTTTTCCCAAGGAGGCTTCAAGCATTGGCTCCATAAAGTCAACTTTAGTTCCTTCAAACTGTTTAGCCATATCTGATTCTACCCATCATTCTCCATATGACATTCTAGTTAAAGCCTTGATTATCAAGTGTTCCAGTTATGCCCTATTACAAGGACAGATTCCTGCTGAGCTCATGTAAATAACTGTATTGCCACAAAATACATATACTCAAAAAGAACTTTTGAAGTCTGGGGTTCATATGAGTGGATAAAACATCCAGCCTGTTGCCAATTAGCCCTTTTTCCTTTTCAGCCTCAGCTATTTGCTTTCAGGAGTTCCTCAGTCCTGTGAGAGCCCAGAGAGGGACAGGAGGCCTAGAGCTAAGTGACTGTAGGGGGCTGAGGACTCAAGTGGGAAGGGAAAGAGGTATGGCTTTGAAGGGAATCATAGCAAAAGGTACAGGGAAACTGAAGGAAAGATCAAGGAGACTGAAGGGAGGGAGGAAGGAGGAGCAGAGGTGATGCGAAGGAAGAGGTCTTAGATGAGCCAGTCTGGGGGGATCTTAAGTTTCCCAAAGAAGCCACTGAGGTTCCAAATTATCCTTAGTAAAATCATGCCAGTAGCATGAATCACACAATGGAATATTCTTTGGGAAGGTATTATGAAATACACAAAGGAGCCAGTCCATATAAACATTTGGTCAAGGACAGAGTTTCTGTTAAGGTCAACAGTAAATTATCTTTCCAGAAAGCAGCTGGGCAGGTATAGTGAAAGTCATAAAATTATACCTTTTGTGCAACTCTTCAGGCATCTCCCCCAAGAAATCTAAATCCTATCAAAAAAAAGAAAAAGCGTGCCCAAAGATACACCATGCAATACTTTTTATCCCAATTAAAAATGGGAAAAAAACCTGAAGGTTCAAAAATAGGGGATTGTACACAAACCATGGTGCTTACATACTCAGTGTTACACAGCCCTTGAGAAAGATACTGTAAGGTGGGAGAACACTCACAAGTGAGCAGAATATAAAATGCGCATGAACCTAATTCCCAAACCAATTTTAAATTCAGGAGAAGGCAATACAATAAAATATTGGCATTTATTTTTCCTTCTTGCTTTTCAGAATATTTCTAATTTTCATTATGATGAATGAATTTAAAAATGAAAGATCAAATGACATGTGTGTGTGTGTGTGTGTGTGTGTGTGTGTGTGTGTATGTGTTTAAGAACTTGGCCAGTCATGTGTATACAACAGTCTTTATATCACTTCACAGAAATTGTATAAAATCAAGTGTCCTGTAGCTGTGTGCAGTTCTATTGCATCTGCCCCTTACTTTACTCTTGCTGTTGAGATGGTTGGCCTAACTGAACATTGGTATCCACTGGATCTGTGCAAAGTTGTTTAATAAAGCCTCAGTGCTCACAGTCAGCCAAAAGGCCAAAGGTAGGAGAAGGGGCATGTTTAGCCCGACGGAAGTCCTACTCATCTGACTAATATTTATGAGAAATATTTCTTCTTCCATCAGTGGTGAGGCACTGATGGGTACAGGTACCCACTGGGACTGGACATTCCATGGTGAGCAAAACAGACACATTCAGTCTGTTTCCTGGTGGACTTTACCATCTGTCGGGGAAGATGGAGGTTAATCAGCCAGTCACACAATCAGTTCAAAACCCCCTTGTGGGGAGTGCTACAGGGCTGAGGGCCTCTGTGACCTGTGAGAGCATTAGAATGAGGTGGTAAAAAACTGCCACTGAGCCAGTATCTGAGGAAGAAATAGAGCAACTGTGACCAAGAAGAAAGTAGTGTTCTCTGGAGAGAAACTGGTATGTGCAAAGGTTCTGAGGCAGGAATGAGTAATTATAATGAGTGATGAGGCCAAGAGAATAGAGGTGCTGAGAAGAGGCCAAACCCAGCTTGTCACATACAACTGGCATTAAACTAGACAAATAGAAATAGTAGGTGGAATGTGCTTAGGCTTCACATGGACTGTCCAACTCCAATTCTGGCTGGGCTACTGAGTACTTGGAATGGTCTGTCTGTTTGGTTTTGTCACATCATTTGGTGTGATTTGACAGAGCTCCCCAGGGATCTGTTTCATGTGTGTTGCAGGAATTTTAAAGGCATTATCCGGACCCTCCTCTGGGAGAGCAATGACCATCTGCTGACTGTCGTGGAGGTAAAGATTGCTACCCACAGACCTGTCTGTGCCCCTCTGCCAGCTGCTGGCCGCACATCCCCAGCTGCCTCTACTTTCTGCATTCTGCTGATAATGGCCTTGTGGGTGAAACTGAGAAAAGGGGATTCCAGCCCTCGTGACTATAGCTACCCAGCTTCTGTCCACTTGTGCAGTATTCTTCATCCTAGAAATTAAACCTCATTCATTCATTTATTGATTTATTAACCACCAAAGATACCTTGGACTCAAACTGTATGACATATGTGCTGTGACGGGAGAAACAAGCCCTGTCTTTGTCCTGGAGAGGTCAGCGCCCAGTAGGAGGGCAACAGATGTGGGGGCAGCAAAGGAGCTGGGTGGGGCTGTGGTACAGGCAGCTGCAGGGCCTCCAGCAGGGGCTCCCAGCACACCACACACGGGGGTTTGTGCATGTTCCTGCCTGCCTTCTACTGGGCTGTGAGTCCTTCAGAGCAGGTGTGCTGAGTCCTCCATGTTTGTGGCCTGCAGCCTGGTACCCAGCTTGGAGCTTCACAGAAGCCCAGTCATTGAAATGAGATTCTATTTGGGTCTTGAAGGGTAAGTAGAGTTTTGCCATTCACTTGCACCTTGTGTAGCCTAGGATACTGACAGTAGTGAAAAGGGCAGATGGCTAGGTAAAGCATCCCCGAACAGGTGACATCAAGCAAGTCGGAGGAGGTCGCATGGTGAAGGTCCCCTTCCACACACTGTCGACCTTCCCTTGCAGGAGTTCTACCGCAAAGAGAAGCGCTCAGTCACCAGGCCTGACTGCATGTATGAAACCTTTGACCAGTGCGCGGAGAATATTGGCCAGAAGATCCTGGAGTACCAGAGCCAGACAGATGAGTACCACAACTCCTGCCTCATAGGTGGGTGCGGGCAGCAGGTGGGCAGGTGGGCTGCAGGTGTGGCCCACATCCAATGATGGAGCTAGGCCTGGTCGTCTGGCCTGGATGATACCTCCTGACCTGCAGGCCACTGGAGAGGCAGAGAAGCTCCCTGGTAAAAAGCCCACATCTTAGAATTAGATGAAAACTTCTATCAGATGTAACTAAGCAACCACAAATCTACTTTCTGTCTCTCTAGATTTTCCTATTCTGTGCTTTCATATGACTGGAATCATGTAGTATGTGGTCCTTTATGCTTGGCTTCTTTCATTTTGCATAAGGTTTTCAAAGGTTTATCCATGTTGTAGTGCGTGTCAGCACTTCCTGCTTCTCTGTGGCTGAATCATATTCCACGGCATGCATGAGCCACATTTTGTTTATCTTTTCATTCACTGATGAACATTTTGTTGTTGCCACATTTTGTCTATCATCAATAATTCTGTTACAAAGATTCTTGTACATGTCTTTGGACATATGTTCATTTCTCTTGGGGGTATAAATAGGAGTGGAATTGTTAGGTCATATGGTAACTCTGTTTAATCATTTGAAGAATCCTTCCACAGATATTTGGTAAGTGCCTGCTGTATACCTGGCCTGTGCTGGGTTCTGATAGACCTGGTAGACACAGAATCCAGGAGAATAGGGACAGGAAAACAGGCAGGTAGAATACATCTTGCCACTTATATTTATTATAATGACATTTAAGAAGCTGTGGAAAATGCCCATTGCCCCACCCCCACCCCACCATTGTCCATTTCTCTGTGTTCCTCTGTGTCTTTGTCCACAGCCAAGTATGTTTTATACAGTTGTAAGACCTAATTATTCCTGCTTCTAAGGCAAGGAACCTGAGGGCCCATCACAGGCCTGCTGTGTTGGGGAGGGGCAGGTGGGGTAGAAGAGGGAGAGGAGTAGGGGATGGCCAGACCCAGGGTCAAGACCCAGCACTGTCAGCCCCCAGCTACAGGACCTTGACCAAGTCAGCTCAGCTCTGTGAGCCTCAGTTGCCTTGTCTGTAAAGTGGAAACAATGTCCACCATGCAAGGCTTTTTGGAGGATTAAGCACCTTGCATAGACCTGCCACATACAGGGAAAAATAATCAGTGGTGGCTCTCTTCAGTGTGCTTGTGGGATGACTGGAATTGAAACCATGGACAACATTTGGTTTCTCTAGCTCAGGATTTCCCCATGTGGGATCTCATCCTATAAGATCTTCCTCAAAAGAAAGTTTTCAGGGTCAAATGGGTTTGGGAAATGCTGCAGATTATGTTCCTCTCTGGAAAATTCCCAGTTCACATTAAATGGAGACTTCCATTTCCCACAGTTTGGGAATCCAGTATCCCCACCAACCCTCCCACTGAAAACATGTGAAAATGCTGGCTGTAATGTTTTTGTGGTGAACCCTTTCAAATGCATTGATGAGCTAGCTATAAAGTAAAAAACACACAAGGCTCCCAAATTAAGCGAAAATAGGGACTCTGAGAGATTAATTGAGCAGTAACTCTGACTATTGCCCTAGGGGGCTTTGCTGACTTCCAGGTGAATTTGAGCATCTGTTTTCATGATCTCCAGGGCTCTGGGAATAGGACACAAAGTCCCAGACCCAGACAAAGTCCTACACTCAAGGTAGAAAGTCTGAAAGGACACAAGCCACATAAAACCAGGACTCCACAGGGCTCCACTTGCCAGTAAGGAGAATGAGAGAGAAACCAAGCACCCCCCAGCTCCCTACCAGCGATGGGAACTGTCTAATTAAACATGATGCTACTGGATAAAGAAGAAAAATCCAGTGAGAATCCATAACTGTAAGCCAGCCTGTATGTGGTTTTTAAACCTGAAGTCCCATTTAAATAAACTTGAATTCAACTTTGTTTTTGTGACTCATCCAAAAGACCTTTAGCTGGTACTTTATGGGTCATTCTAACCCTTAAAATGACCTTGTTTAGTAGAGACACTAAAAATGACCTTAACATGTGTCTTTGTCCACAGCCAGATATGTTTTATCCAGTTGTAAGCCCTAATTATTCCTGCTTCTAAGGCAAGGAACCTGAGGGCCCATCAAAGGCCTGCTGTGGTCTTTCTAACCCTTAAAATGACCTTGTTTAGTAGTGTCTGCTTGTTCAGTAGAGACACTACAAATTTTCTCTAGAAAAACCCACCTTCATTCAGCCCTCCAAGGAGTCTCATAAATAAAATGCCCAGAGTAGGAGCTCACAGTAAAAAGCAAACAAAACATACAAACAAGGAACAAAGGCACCTTGAGCAAGAGGCAGCAGCAGCAGACCAGGGAAGGCCTCGGATAGTGAGCATGCCAAACACAGAATATCAAGTAATATATTTATTAGCACAAAATAAAAGAGGATATTGGAAACATGATTAAGGCACAAGAGATTATTAAAATAGCCAAGTAGATATGAAAGAGAACCAAATAGAACTTCCATATTGGAAAACAAATACTTATAATTTTAAAATTATGAATGGCTCTATGACCAGAGAAAATATTGAAAATGCAACACAGAAAAATAAAGTGATGAAAATATGAGAGAGGTGAAGAGATACAGTGATTTAGAGGCCCTGAGAGAGAGAGGAGACTAGAGTCAAAGCGATATTTGAAGAGGTGACAAATGAGACAGAACTGCTGAAAGACACAATTCTTTTTAAATGAGCTGAAAAGTCCGGTAGAGTATAGGAGATCAGTCCTATGAACTTATTTAATCCAGTATTTTCTATAATGATTTTTGAACCACAGGATCTCTTTTGATAAAATAGCTATCACCACATTGTAGACCAAGTCTTTTTCTTTGGGAAACTGCTTTTGGCCAATGTTGGAGAGACAGAGCAACTTGGCTGTGCTCTGTCCTCTCCCCTGGTTCCTGCAGAATTACGGGCCCAAATGAGGAGATTTGAGGAGCTGCTGCCCCAGGTGTGCTGGCTGGTGATGGAGAATTTCAAGGAGCACCACTGGAAAATACTTTGTGCCACTACTGAAGAGATCCGGGGACAGTTCTGGGATTGTCAGAAGGAGCTGGAGAAAAGGAAGGTGAGGGGGGTTCCCAGGACGAGCCCTTCCTCTCCAGGACCAGGGGCCTGGGAGTTCAGAAATGGGGGCAGGGCACAGGCAGAACTGAGTCCCAGGGAAGGAGATGGGCCAGGCTTGACACTATTGGATGCGGGCTGGGGGATATGAGGCATGGGAGAAACGAGAGTTGAGCCAGCAGCTTCTTCATGGAAGATATTCAGTAAACTCTGTTGGATTTAATAGGTGGGTCTGCTGGTTTCTGTGGGGCCAGGGTCATTGAGCTCAACAATAATTGTCTACCTGGTGCGTGGAGCTGTGGTTCAAGGATATTGTTGATTTTGTTGGACTAAATCCCTGATTGTGCTGTGCCAGGTGCTCAGCTCTCTCTCCATCCCTCAGTGTCAGCTTCATCCATGCCCCTATCCTGCCTTCTCCACCACACCTCTGCCCATCCATAGCCCTTCACACACCCAGGTCAGATCACATATCAATCTGGCCTTGGTCATTATTGACAGAGGACATAGGCCAGTGACTTTTGGTTCTGACCTTAAAACTGGGTCAAAATTCCTACTGATTTTTGGGTTGCTTGATTGAAGGATGAAAATGCCCAGAAGCTCCGTCCAAATCTCGGACATCCTGCGCATTTTCAAGAAATGGAGTCTTTATGTCAAGTGGAAGAGAAAAGGCAGGAAGATCTGGACACCTTGATTAAGGCGATCAGGGATAAACTAGAGGTCAGTGGTGCCACTGACTCCCAAGTCCAGGTGCCAAGGCCCACACTGCCCTCCAGAGAAATTACCCCAACAGACAGCCTTCCAACAGCAGTGGGCAAAGCCTCTTGTTGGCAACCTGGACAAAGAGGGGTATGAAAGTGGGCAAGTTTTATAGGTAGATATGTTTGTTATTGGCTGTTTTAACTTGCATTTTTGAAATTTCTAAATTAAAATTAATTACAAATTTACCAAGAACTTTTAAAATCAAGATCCACATATGATTTTATTTCCTCTTGGGTGAATTGTCTATGGGTCCCATGGTCATTTCTGAATCATTTTCTATCTTCAAGCCCAGTTACCTCTTGGGAGAAGCCTCCTGGCTTGGGACCAGATGCCAGTTAACTGGGACACAGTTGATAAATGACTTTGGGCTTGTCTCATCCATGGGCTCTACAAACCCTCCCTCTGTCGGCCTTTGGAGGAAAGTTCCTCTCCCTATAGCACTAGGCTACCTGTGTTTCCTCCAGGATTTCAGCAGGAAATCTGGCCAGTTTTTCATAGCCAGCTTGGCCGCCTTCACTGAGAAGTTCCTGCTGCAGCTGGACGAAGTGGTCACCATTGATGATGTCCAGATCGCAAGTAAGTGGCACTGCTTATGCCCTGGCCCCAAGGGGTCTGGTGAGGCTCAGGGTGATGGCTCTAGGGGTCTGCTTTCCCCCATCTCCACCAGAATGAAAACAGATTCTCCCTTGAGGGGACTGATGAGTTTTTGTTTGTTTTCATTAAGTAACCTTTTCTAAATTAAAAGAGCAAATCCCAAAAATAGGTCTAATATTATATGTAAAAAATGAAACCCTAAGCTGTAAAAAGGTCAACATCATGTTTGGGGCTTTGGAGTGGAAACAGTGCCTATATCCCACTTCACATCCTCTAGCAGTGGCCCCCCTGCCACTGCCACTGCTCTCTGTACCTGTGGTCAGGTACATTCAGCCTCTGTGGGAGGGGCCTGCCTCCCCTCACGTATAACCCTGGCACAGAGACATCTTTCCTAAGTATGAGATGAGAGCTAGAAGCCACAAAGGAAACAGCTGGCACTTCTCTGGGGCCACAACAAAAACAAGGAGAACTGGTGAAAGATGGAAAGACAAACCACAAATTGGAAAAATATTCCTAAGAACCTATGGGTGTCAGAGACAAGCGTAATATCCCTGTGGTACAAAGAATTCTAGTGGGTCAAATTTGTAAGAAATAAAAGACAAACACATGCAGTTTAAAAGAGAAGCAATTCATATGGCCAGTAAATGTAAAAGGTGCTTGACCTCACTGTGAAAAATGAGCTAAGCATTTGATAAATGGACACTGTTAAGGTATCATTTTTACTAACAGCCTTGTAAGGTTTTTACATTTAGTGACAACCAGCCCTGGAGAGACTGTCAGGAAGCCCCAGGATCATAGAGACCCTTGGAGAAGTTGCTCCCACTCTCCTGAAGAACCCTCTGTCAGTACCTGCCAAAATTCTGAATACCTTTGACCTAGGAATTCTAGCCCTAGGAATTTATCCAACAGAAATACTTGCACAATATTTCAAAGATATATTTTTAAGCATTTTCATCATAGCACCATTTGAAATCACAAAGAATTGGAAACAGCACCAATCCCCATGCATAGGCAGTGGGGTAAGCAAGTTATGGTCCAGATGTACAAGTGAACACTGTGCAGGTGTTAGAGTGAGTGCAGTACATCCGTATGTGGCCACACAGAAAGACAGGAAAAACTGCTGTTATGTGAAAAAAACAAGTTGACAATCAGTACTTATCTATGATACCATTTTTTTCCATTTATTTATTTGTTTATTTATTTATTGGTATCATTAATCTATAATTACATGATGAACATTGTTTACTAAACTCCCCCCATCACCAAGTGCCCCCCACATACCCCATTGCAGTCACTGTCCATCAGCGTAGTAAGATGCTGTAGAATCACTACTTGTCTTCTCTGTGTTGTACAGCCCTCCCCGTGCCCTTCCCCCACATTATGCATGCTAATCCTAATTCCCCCTTTCTCCCCCCACCCCTCCCCTTATCCCTCCCTTCCCACCCATCCTTCCCGGGCCCTTTCCCTTTGGTAACTGTTAGTCCATTCTTGGATTCTGTGAGTCTGCTGCTGTTTTGCTCCTTCAGTTTTTTCTTTGTTCTTATACTCCACAGATGAGTGAAATCATCTGGTACTTATCTTTCTCTGCCTGGCTTAATTCACTGAGCATAATACCCTCTTGCTCCATCCATGTTTTTGCAAATGGTAGGATTTTTTTCTTATGGCTGAATGATATTCCATTGTGTATATATACCACATCTTCTTTATCCATTCATCTCCCAATGGACACTTAGGTTGCTTCCATTTTTTGGCTATTGTAAATAGTGCTGCAATAAACATAGGGGTGCATATGTCTTTTTCAGACTGGGCTGCTGCATTCTTAGGGTAAATTCCTAGGAGTGGAATTCCTGGGTCAAATGGTATTTCTATTTTGAGTTTTTTGAGGAACCTCCACACTGCTTTTTACAATGGTTGAACTAATTTACATTCTCACCAGCAGTGTAGGAGGGTTCCCCTTTCTCAACATCCTCACCAACATTTGTTGTTATTTATCTTTTGGATGGTGGGGACACTTACTGGTGTGAGGTGATATCTCATTGTGGTTTTAATTTGCATTTCTCTGATGACTAGTGATGTGGAGCATCTTTTCATGTGCCTATTGGCCATCTGAATTTCTTCTTTGGAGAACTGTCTGTTCAGTTCCTCTGACCATTTTTTATTGGATTATTTGCTTTTTGTTGGTTGAGGTGCATGAGCTCTTTATATATTTTGGATGTCAACCCTTTATCAGATCTATCATTTATGAATATATTCTCCCATACTGTAGGATGCCTTTTTGTTCTATTGGTGGTGTCCTTTGCTGTACAGAAGCTTTTCAGTTTGATATAGTCCCACTTGTTCATTTTTGCTTTTGTTTCCCTTGTCCAGGGGGATATGTTCATGAAGAAGTCACTCATGTTTATGTCCAAGAGATTTTTGCCTATACTTTTTCTAAGAGTTTTATGTTTTCATGGCTTACATTCAGGTCTTTGATCCATTTCTAATTTATTTTTGTGTATGGGGTTAGACAATGATCTAGTTTCATTCTCTTACATGTAGCTGTGGCAGTTTTGCCAACACCAGCGTCGAAGAGGCTGTCATTTCCCCATTGTATGTCCATAGCTCCTTTATTATATATTAATTGACCATATATGTTTGGGTTAATATCTGAGCTCTCTATTCTGTTCCACTGGTCTGTGGGTCTGTTCTTGTGCCAGTACCAAATTGTCTTGATTACTGTGGCTTTGTAGTAGAGCTTGAAGTTGGGAAGCGAGATCCCCCCTGCTTTATTCTTCCTTCTCAGGATTGCTTTGGCTATTTGGGGTCTTTTGTGGTTCCATATGAATTTTGAAGCTATTTGTTCCAGTTCATTGAAGAATGCTGTTGGTATTTTGATAGGCATTGCATTGAATCTGTAGATTGCTTTAGGCAAGATGGCCATTCTGACAATATTAATTCTTCCTAGCCAAGAACATGGGATGAGTTTCCATTTGTTAGTCCTCTTTAATTTCTCTTAAGAGTGTCTTGTTGTTTTCAGGGCTATGATACCATTTTTAAAACACATATGATTTAAATAGATGTATTCACATGAATATAAATGAATCTGTGAGAGACAGAGAGACATAGGGAGTGAGAGAGACAGACCCTGAGAGACAAGTGCCAGACTGCTGGCAGGGAGCACCTGTGGTGCCTGGGCCTGGAAGAGACTTCTAAAGTCCTTTCTTTGTCTGCATTAGGGAATGCTTAAACTTTTTATAATGTGCATGTTCTATAACTATATAAAGATTAAAATCATATATTAAATGTTATCCATTTATCCTTAACCTATTAAGTAATTAAAATATATTATTTTTGTTTTTAAAAGTTTATTACAAACACAATTTTTATAGCAGAATAAGCAATTCCATATGAATTATGAAGAAAGTGAAGGACACAATTCTTCCACCCAGAAATAAGTGTCTGTAACATCCGTTGTCCATCCTTCCGTCCTTTCCCTTTTTGCACAGGCCGGTGTGTGTGTCAGGGCGGGGGCAGTTCTAGGCTGTGTGCTCTTGTGTAACCTATTTACCTTTGGGCAGACATTGGTCAGTCACTTTCTGGAGCATTTTCAGTTGCTGTGCATCACAATTTGCTAAGCATAGTAATTTATTAATCAGTCCCCTGCTGTTGAACATTGTGCCATTTCCAGTTTTTCACTCCTGTAATGGAGCTGAAGGGAACATCTGCATCCATATATCTCTATTTTCAGGCAATAGATTTCCTAGAAGTGGACTTTTTGGGTCAAAAGGTATATATGCATTTTGAGATATTGGTGGCTTTCCAATATAGGAGGTCTCTTTGTCAAGCATGAGCCTTGTTTGGGAAAGCAGACCTGCAGGGACATTAGGGTTGACACCCAGGGGAAGATAGGCAGAGGAGCCTGTAGGCAGGGCATTCTCTGTTCCTCAGAGGGAACTGCTGAGCTGGGATAATCCCCTGCATCTGGCTTGAAGAGGCCTTTCCTGTTCCGTATCTTGGGCCTCTGGGCCAAGCAGCCTAGCTCTGACACTCGTGGCAAACCAGGGCGCAGGACAAGGCCACTCCTACCTGCCGGCTCTCACTCCATGCACGGTGCCCAGTCAGGAAATCACCTCCCAGGACAGGAGAGCAAGCTGAACACTAGATGGACAACCTTGAATGTGTTCCTGCCATGGGGAGTTCTTAGATCAGGATGCCTTTGAGCTAGTATAAGCCAAAAAAGTCTCTACAAAGCATATTTGGGGGCTTATGGAAGCTGTAAAAAGGTCAGAATGTCAAGTTTGGGGCTTTGGAGTGGAAACAGTGCCTATATCCCACCTCACATCCTCTAGCGGTAGCCCCCCTGCCACTGCCACTGCTCTCTGTACCTGTAGTCAGGTGCATTCAGCCTCTGCGGGAGGGGCCTGCCTCCCCCTGGAGATTCCAGGTGGGAAGGCCGGTGTGAGCCTTCACTTCTGTCAGTGTAAGGTCAGGGGAGGTCCCCTTGACCTCAGGCTACAGGGGAGGCCATCGTCAGTAACCTGTCTTTTGCCTTCCAGGGATGGAGCCCCCCAAACACAAAACATCAATTCTCATACGGAGGAAACTTGCCAGGCTTTCCCTGGAGGAAGAGAGTGAGAAGCCCCTGACTGAGCGGGGAAGCAGGTGAGAGCCGAGAGTATCGTTGAAGAATACTGTGAAGGGCTGTATTTGCTGGGGGCAGTGCAATGACATGGTTAGAGGCACAGGCTCTGAATTCCCATGGTAACCTTGGGAAAGCAGTATGTTCTAAGCCTCAGTTTTCTTGCCTGTGAAATGGGTATGGCAGCCTATGTTACATGGTATTATGAAGAGAAAGTTAAATGAGATTGTACTTAGAGTGACTATTGCACATATTAAGAGCTTAGTAGCTGTTAGTTCATGTGGTGAGGACCCACAAAGGGGTTTGCAAAGAACAGGAGGCCTGTCCCAGCGTGGGACACATTCCTGGGTCTCTGGTGGCCTGTGAGCCACTACGTGTGTGACGACAGCTCTCAAAGTCCTGTCTCCTGTGCTCCAAGAATATGACTCTGGGAGAAGATATAAGGCAGTGATTTGCCCAGCTACGTTCTTAGCAGTGGCTTTTACAGTGCAGCGGGAAAAATGGACCAGGAGTCAGGGACTGCCACCTGGCTGGCTGACCAATGAGGAAACTGAGGCCCAGGAAAGGGAAGCAACTGGAGGTGTACCATCCCCGCTCCCCACAGAACCTGAGACTGTCTGTACACATGGATTAAAACAGTATGAAAATATGAAAAAGAACTTAAAGAAGCTTAATGTTAAATGCTCAGTAGGGTTTTTCTCTTAATTAAGACATTTAAAGCATGATAATTTTTTTAAAGGAACACTAGAGTTTTCCACCAGGGTTGGAGGGTGCACTGTGAATGATGAAAAGCCTGTAGGCCTTTTACATGCATGTTTATAGGAAGTGGCCAGGAATCAAACCCACCAAAGTCACCATCCAAAACAAGATTCTTCTCCGGGAAACACCTTCAATTACCACCACCAAGACCACCCTGGGCCACCTGGCAGCTGTGGAAGCCCGAGATGCTGTCTACCTGGTGAGTGGAGAGACAGGGTGGGGTAGGCACACCCCAGGGAGCACAGGGCAGCTCAGTTTGACTGCCTTTGGGGGGAGGAAGCTTTCCAACACAGGCACCCTGACATTTGGCCCACAGAGCAAATGACACACGTCAAGGTGTCCCAGAGCACAGCAGCTGCCCTCAGGACAATCAGTGTCTCAGGCCAAGCCGCAGGTCGTGTCCAGTCCTAGCAGCAGTTGGGTCCAGTGGCATGAGCCCAGTGTTGCAGAACTCCAGCCAAGGGACAGCCCACCCAGACAGGGAGTGAAGGAATGCTTCCCAGAGGGACAGCTGAGCCAGAGTGAGGGGCAGAGTAGCCAAGAGTCATGGGGCTCTCAGAGCAGAGGCGGCATGGCTGGCAGTTCCTGAGAACCTGCTGCAGCTGTTCCTCTCAACCTGAGGCCTCTCACTGAATCCTCGAAACAACCCTGTGAGGAAGGTAGAACTGTCCCCGTGTTGTTACTGAGGAGGACACTGAGGCCTAAAGAAACAGGCCCCCCTCTATGCCATGACAGAATGGCAGAGCCAGGATTTGAACCCAGTGCCTGCCTGGGGACCCATGGGGCCTGCCTGAAGAGGAGGCTACCTGTAGGACCTCTCAGCTCTGAAGATGCATGGAACTTTGGTCCTCGTGCTGAGAGACAGACCTCATCCTGCCTAGAAATAAGCTGACCCCCACGTGGGAAGAGCCCACATCGCCCAGAGTCAGCCGTTCCACAGCTACCATGTCAAACCCCAGGTGGAGGGACAACTCTGCCTGCTGAGTTCAGTGAGGGCTCAAGGCCCTCCGGGCTCAGCCTCCCAAGGAAGCCAGGACGCCTGTGCTCCAGGGGGGCTGCAGGACTGGTGGGCAGTTAGGAAGGAGCCTAGAGTCCAGAATCAGGTACATGGCGGTCCCGTTCCCTGCTCAGCCTCTTTCTAGCTGGGTGACTGCAGGCAAGGCTCTGAGCCTTAGTTTCCCCATCCACCAAAAGAGGAAAACCCCTGGACCTGCCCGATCAGTTGTCGGGCAGCTTACATGGGAAATGACTGTGGAACTCTTGCCAGTACCCAGAGTGGGTAGGAAGCTCCCTGCCATTAGGTTGCAGGGTTCTTCTAGGGCACAGAGTCCAGAAGTCTCTCCTTTTGTGTCCTCCTCCTGTTGCCTTGTTCCCAGAAATATTTAGCATTATTTGAAGAGGAGTTGAAGAAGATCCAGGATGACAACATGTCACAGGTGAAGGAAGCTCAGTGCTGGAGAGACAGCTGGAGGAGCTCTGTGCATGCCATCCAGGGCCTCTACTTGTAATACCCTCAACCTGCCCCAAATAAAGGCTCATTTTATATGGACCCCTCTGTCTGCCCATCCATGCACCCATCCCCGCTCTGTGCCCAGGACTGTAGCTTCATCAGTGACTGGTGGCCCCTGCCCGTGTGAGGATCACCTCCAACGAGGAGACAGAGGTAAAAGGAGGAGTTGCACATGCTTAGCAGGGATGATGGGTAAAAACAGGAATGGGTCACTGAAAACAGAGACCTACTTCAGAGGAAATCACTTCCAAAAGGCATGCTTGGCCCCTCATCCTGGAAAATCAAATAATTAAACCGTACGGGAAAGAGTATTATTTTACATTTCACAAAATGTGGCTTATATTGCAACAATGCACTGATTCCTAAAACCAACAAAATTAATCCAGTACCGACCGGCAATTTGCCTGATCAAATTGTAGCATTTGGGTGAAAATCTTGGGCCTCCTTAATTTTCCTTAGGGATTCTTTCATCTTTGAGACAGATCATTCTCTGATTAATTTGTCAGTGGCTTTCTGTCATTTGGGCAGGCCCCTCATGTTCCTTCCTGGACTTCATGAACTCCTGCTTCTTTTACATGATTTGCATTTTAACTTTGCATCAGTTTATGTTTCACATGCTTTACCTCTTTAAATGACTCGATGAGGTAGGCTTTTACCCCTACTTTACAGGTGTGGCAAGTCCAGAAAGCTGAGACAACCTGCTCAAAAGTCATACAGCCAGTGTAGAACCTGATCTCCCAAAAGTAGACAAGGACTTGAGGGTAAGCCATTTGTTTTAGAGATCTCAGAGTCATACAGGCTGCCTCCACACCTGTCTCTGCCACTATGCATTAGAGGTATGTCCCAGGGACAGAACCTATCTTGTCCAAGGTCACATAGTGATTCAATGACAAAACTATACTTGGGTGAGTATTAGATTTGGCTACATACAGTAGAAAACCTAAAATAATGGTGGCATAAACAAGAGGGAGATTTATATCTTTCTCATATAAAAGAAACCTTTTCCTGTTGTGTGACAATGCTACTGACCCCCACTCCAGGCAACTGGATGACAGCACTGACTGATTTGTGCCTTAATGGCAACAGCCAGAGGAAAGCGCTTATGTCCAGGGAAATGGACTGTCCACTCTGACCTGCCATTTTCTCTGTTCATAAACCTCCCCTCCCCACAAAGAACTGACAACTTCTGATCTTTTACTCTCTCTACAGTTTTATCCTTTCCACAGTGTTTAACAGTTGGAATTAGACAATGTGTCGGCTTTTCAAGCCTACAGATCAAGTAAAATTATCTTCATTTTTACTTACTGTTGGCCTGATTTGATGTTGATCTTGGTGAACCATCATATAAGTCACTGTAATTACGACTTTCATTAGTTTTCTCCTTGAACAATAAGATCCTTTTTGACAACTGACACATTATTTTAACAGATTGATGAATTTTGTAATACACCCCAAAATACAGCACTGAAAAAAAAACATTAAAAATCTTCACTGACTATATACTACCTACTTGTTGCTGATAACTACAGTTAATATGTGGAGGCATAGTCTGTGTATTAGAGCCACTGGTAAAAATGAGTATACATTTACTACTACTGACAGTATTCACTTAAACTATTTATATTATCAAAGGACCATTGGTTACTTAATTTTATCACCATTGTTCTCGATTTCAACTACTATAAAACTTTCATTTATGCCAGGTCATTACTTAGGCTTCATTTGGTGTAAATGCACCATTAATGTATTGATTCTTTTAAAAAACATATTATTCTTTTTAAAAACATGTGCTTCAGTCATTAGCTCATAACAAATTCAGTAGATTAACCCCTTGCAGTGTATCCATTTTTTTCAAGTTTTTTTTAAATTTAGGTATCATTGATATACACTCTTAGGAAGGTTTCACAAGAAAAACAATGTGGTTACTACATTCACCCTTATTATCAAGTCCCACCCCACGCACCCCATTGAAGTCACTGTCCATCAGTGTAGTAAGATGCCACAGAGTCCCCATTTGTCTTTTCTGAGCTACACTGTCTTCCCTGTGACCCCCCACACACCACGTGTACCAATCATGATACCCCACAATCCCCTTCTACCTCCCTCCCCACCCGCCTCCCTCACTCCTCCCCTTTGGTAACTACTAGTCCCTTCTTGGAGTCTGTGACTCTGCTGTTATTTTGTTCCTTCAGTTTTGCTTCGTTGTTATACTCCACAAATGAGGGAAATCATTTGGTGCTTGTTTTTCTCCACCTGGCTTATTTCACTGAGCATAATACCCTCTAGCTCCATCCATGTTTTTGCAAATGGTAGGATTTGTTTTCTTCTTATGGCTCAATAGTATTCCATTGTGTATATGTACCACATCTTCTTTATCCATTCATCTACTGATGGACACTTAGGTTGCTTCCATTTCTTGGCTCTTGTAAATAGTGCAGCGATAAACATAGGGGTGCATCTGTCTTTTTCAAACTGGAGTGCTGCATTCTTAGGGTAAATTCCTAGGAGTGGAATTCCTGGGTCAAATGGTATTTCTATTTTTAGTTTTTTGAGGAACCTCCATACTGCTTTCCACAATGGTTGAACTAGTTTACATTCCCACCAGCAGTGTAGGAGGGTTCCCCTTTCTCCACATCCTCGACAGCATTTGTTGTTCCTAGTCTTTTCATGCTGGCCATCCTAACTGGTGTGAGGTGATACCTCATTGTGGTTTTAATTTGCAATTCCTTGATAATTAGCGATGTGGGGCATCTTTTCATGTGCCTGTTGCCCATGTGAATTTCTTCTTTGGAGAAGTGTCTGTTCAGATCCTCCACCCATTTTTTAATAGGGTTAGTAGCTCTTCGGGTGTTGAGACATGTGAGTTCTTTATATATTTTGGATGCTAACCCCTTGCTGGATATGTCATTTACAAATATATTCTACCATACTGTGGGATGCCTTTTTGTTCTCCTGATGGTGTTCTTTGCTGTACAGAAGCTTTTTAGCTTGATGTAGTCACATTTGTTCATTTTTTGTTTTGTTTCCATTGCCCAAGGAGATGTGTTCAGGAAAAAGTTGCTCATGTTTATAGTCAAGAGATTTTTGCCTATGTTTTCTTCTCAGAGTTTTATCATTTCATGACTTACATTCAGGTCTTTGATCCATTTTGAGTTTACTTTTGTGTATGGGGTTAGACAATAATCAAGTTTCATTCTCTTGCATGTAGCTGTCCAGTTTTGCCAACACCAGTTGTTGAAGAGGCTGTCATTTCCCCATTGCATATCCATGGCTCCTTTATCATATATTAATTGACCTATATGCTTGGGTTTATATCTGGGCTCTGTAGTCTGTTCCATTGATCTATGGGTCTGTTGTGCGAGTACCAAATTGTCTTGATTACTGTGGCTTTGTAGTAGAGCTTGAAGTCAGGGAGCATAATCCCCCCCTGCTTTATTCTTCCTTCTCAGGATTGCTTTGGCTATTTGGGGCCTTTTGTGGTTCCATATGAATTTTAGAACTATTTGCTCTAGTTCATGGAAGAAAGCTGTTGGTACTTTAATAGGGATTGCACTGAATCTGTAGATTGCTTTAGGCAGGATGGCCATTTTGACCATATTAATTCTTCCTATCCATGAGCACTGGATGTGTTTCCATTTATTGGTATCTTCTTTAATTTCTCTCATGAGTGTCTTGTAGTTTTCAGAGTATTTGGTTTATTCCTAGGTATTTTATTCTTTTTGATGCAATTGTGAATGGAATTGTTTTCCTGATTTCTCTTTCTGCTAGTTCATTATTAGTGTATAGGAATGCAACAGATTTCTGTGTATTAATTTTGTATCCTGCAATTTTGCTGAATTCAGATATTAGATCTAGTAGTTTTGGAGTGGATTCTTTAGGATTTTCTATGTACAATATTATGTCATCTGCAAACAGGGACAGTTTAACTTCTTTGCCAATCTGGATGCCTTTTATTTCTTTGTGTTGTCTGATTGCCATGGCTAGGATCTCCAGAACTATGTTGAATAAAAGTGGGGAGAGTGGGCATCCTTGTCTTGTTCCTGATCTTAAAGGAAAAAGCTTTCAGCTTCTCGCTGTTAGGTATGATGTTGGTTGTGGGTTTGTCATATATGGCCTTTATCATGTTGAGGTACTTGCCTTCTATGCCCATTTTGTTGAGAGTTTTTATCATGAATGGATATTGAATTTTGTTGAATGCTTTTTCAGCATCTATGGAGATGATCATGTGGTTTTTGTCCTTCTTTTTGTTGATATGGTGGATGATGTTGATGGATTTTCAAATATTGTACCATCCTTGCATCCCTGGAATAAATCCTACTTGATCATGATGGATGATCTTACTGATGTATTTTTGAACTTGGTTTGCTAATATTTTGTTGAGTATTTTTGCATCTATGTTCATCAGGGGTATTGGTCTGTAATTTTCTTTTTTTGTGGTGTCTTTGCCTGGTTTTGGTATTGGAGTGATGCTGGCCTCGTAGAATGAGTTTGGGAGTATTCGCTTCTCTTCTACTTTTTGGAAAACTTTAAGGAGGATGGATATTAGGTCTTCACTGAATGTTTGATAAAATTCAGTGGTGAAACCATCTGGTCCAGGAGTTTTGTTCTTAGGTAATTTTTTGATTACCAATTCCATTTCCTTGCTGATAATTGGTCTCTTTAGATTTTCTCTTTCTTCCTTGGTCAGCCTTGGAAGGTTGTATTTTTCTAGAAAGTTGTCCATTTCTTCTAGGTTATCCAGTTTGTTAGCATATAATTTTTCATAGTAGTCTCTCATAATTCTTTGTATTTCTGTGGTGTCCATAGTGATATTTCCTTTCTCATTTCTAATTCTGTTTATGAGTATAGACTCTCTTTTTTTCTTGATAAGTCTAGCTAGGGGTTTATCTATTTTGTTTATTTTCTTGAAGAACCAGCTCCTGCTGTCATTGATTCTTTGTATTGTTTTATTGTTCTCAATTTTATTTATTTCTGCTCTAATCTTCATTATGTCCTTCCTTCTACTGATTTTGCACCCCATTTGTTCTTATTTTTCTAGTTTCATTAATTATGAGTTTAAACTGTTCATATGGGATTGTTCTTTCATGAGGCAGGCCTGTATTACAATATACTTCCCTCTTAGCATGGCTTTTGCTGATTCCCCCAGATTTTGTGCTGTTGAATTCTTGTTGTCATTTGTCTCCATATATTGTTTTATCTCTCTTTTTATTTGGTCATTGACCCATTGATTATTTAGGAGCATGTTATTAAGCCTCCATGTGTTTGTGGGCTTTTTCATTTTCTTTGTGTAATTTATTTCTACTTTCATACCTTTGTGGTCTGAGAAGCTGGTTGGTACAATTTTAATCTTTTTGAATTTACTGAGGCTCTTTTTTTGGCCTAGTATATGATTTATTCTTGAAAATGTTCCATGTGCACTTGAGAAGAATGTGTATCCTATGCTTTTGGATGGATTGTCCTGTAGATGTCTGTTAGGTCCATCTGTTCTAAAATGTTGTTCAGTGCCTCTGTCTCCTTACTTATTTTCTGTCTGGTTGATCTGTCCTTTGGAGTGAACGGTGTGTTGAAGTCTCCTAAAATGAATGCATTGCATTCTATTTCCCCCTTTAATTCTGTTAGTATTTGTTTCACATATGCTGGTGCTCCTATGTTGGGAGCATAGATATTTATAATGGTTATATCCTCTTGTTGGACTGACCCCTTTATCATTATGTAATGTCCTTCTTTGTCTCTTGTGACTTTCTTTGTTTTGAAGTCTATTTCGTCTGATACAAGTACTGCAACTTCTGCTTTTTTCTCACTATTAGTTACATGAAATATCTTTTTCCATCCCTTTACTTTCAGTCTGTGTATGTCTTTGGGTTTGAAGTGAATCTCTTGCAGGCAGCATATAGACTGGTCTTGTTTTTTTGTCCGTTCAGTGACTCTATGCATTTTAATTGGTGCATTCAGATCATTTACATTCAGGGTATTTATTGATAGGTATGTATTTACTGCCATTGCAGGCTTTAGATTCGTGGTTACCAAAGGTTCAAGGGTAATTCCATTACTATATAACAGTCTAATTTAAGTGATTTAGTATGCTATTACAAACACAATCTAAAGGTTCTTTTTTCTTTCCTCCTTTTTCTTCCTCCTCCATTCTTTATATATTAGGTATCATATTCTATACTCTTTGTCTATCCCTTGATTGAGTTTGGTCATGCTGGCAGGCCAGGAGGAAGGTGCAGCATGCTGCATATCATAGTGGGTGGCCTCGGAGCTGAGTAGCCAGCCAGGGGGATGGAGCGCCTGAAGCTCCTGAAAGTTCCCAACCTGCTGGGCAGAGCACACCCATACAACCTTGTCCATCTATCCCTTCTCCTGAATAGCAAGCCCTGTGCAATCCCCACCCCTTCAGCAACCCTCTCACTGCTAGGAAGCTTCTCAGACCGCCTGCCTTTCCTTTGTCCCAGAGCAGCCAGATGTGGATTCCTGTCCTTCACAAATGACTGGAATCTCAGTCTCCAGAGAACCATGCAATGAAGGTTTGTGCTCGCAAAGCAGATCTCCAGGGCTGGGAGTTCAGCAGTCCTTGGCTTCCACCCCCTCCCTGCTCCATTTCTCTTCCTCCTGCCTGTGAGCTGTGGTGGGGGAAGGGCTTGGGTCCCTCCAGATCAAGGCTTTGGTATGTTACCTGGTGTCGTGAGGTCTACTCTGTTCTCCAGGTGTATACAGTCTGGTGCAGCCTTCTTTCCTGTTGCTCTTTTAGGATTAGTTGTATTAACTATATTTTTGTATTATTTGTGGTTTTGGGAGGAGTTCTCTGTCTCACTTCTCACACCGCCATCTTTAACCACCTCTTCAGTGCATCCTTTTAATGATATATTTATGCTGATATTTAATTGATTAAATAACTTAAAAACTATAGCATTTTTTTCTGTGACTCTGCCTTCAATTATGAATTATCACTGCAAAAAGATTTTCTCTTCATCATTGATAAAATATTTCATCATCGGCAAAAGTCAGTTGCTGAGAGACTTGTAATTTTTTGAATTAAATTTTTATTTACTTTTAATTTTTTAATTAAAAATTTTTTTTACCTTTTATTAAGGTATCACTGATATCACTCTTATGAAGGTTTCACATGAAAAACATTGTGGTTACTACATTCACCCATATTATCAAGTCCCCCCCATACCCCATTGAAGTTACTGTCCATCAGCATAGTAAGATGCCACAGTCACTACTTGTCTTCTCTGTACTACACTGTCTTCCCTGTGACCCCCCAACACACACCATGTATACCAATCATAATACCCCTCAATCCCCTTCTCCCTCCCTCCCCACCTGCCCTCTCCAACCCCTCCCCTTTGGTAACTGTTAGTCCCTTCTTGGAGTCTGTGAGTCTGCTTCTGTTTTGTTCCTTCAGTTCTGCTTCATTGTTATACTCCACAAATGAGGGAAATCATTTGGTACTTGTCTTTCTCCACCTGGCTTATTTCACTGAGCATAATACCCTCTAGCTCCATCCATGTTTTTGCAAATGGTAGGATCTGTTTTCTTCTTATGGCTGAATAATATTCCATTGTGTATATATGCCACATCTTCTTTATCCATTCACCTACTGATGGACATTTAGGTTGCTTCCATATCTTGGCTTTTGTAAATAGTGTTGTGATAAACATATGGGTGCATATGTCTTCTTGAATCCGGGATCTTGCTTCCTTTGGGTAAATTCCTAGGAGTGGAATTCCTGGGTCAAATGGTATTTCTATTTTTAGTTTTTTTAGGAATCTCTATATTGCTTTCCACAATGGTTGAATTAATTTACATTCCCACCAACAGTGTAGGAAGCATCCCTTAAATCCTCACCAGCATTTGTTGCTTCTTGTCTTTTGGATGTTGGCTATTCCAACTGGTGTGAGGTGATACCTCATTGTGGTTTTAATTTGCATTTCCCTGAATATTAGTGATGCAGAGCATCTTTTCATGTGCCTGTTGGCTATCTGAATTTCTTCTTTGGAGAAGTGTCTGTTCATATCCTCTGCTCATTTATTAATCGGGTTATTTGCTTTAGACTGTCGTAATTTTGACATTAGGATGCACCAAACCAAGGACAGCCAGATGTGCTACCAGCATTATTAAACTTGAAGTGCCATCACTTTCGGTACATATTTGAGACTTTGCCATCACAAAAATAAGAGCAAATTCTAGCACTGAACTAGCATGGTGATACTTTGTTAGAAGTAGTCATCAAGAAGTTGCAAAATATGGTTACATTTATTTAGATAATCATCTAAATGAAAATGCAAATATTTTACATTCTTGTTGAGAACTCTTAGACCCCTAAGAGTAAGTGCAATGACAAAAGTTTGCACAGCAATGGCCTATACTCTACTTCACTTCTATCTCATCAGCACTAAATTTGGTTTGCTAGTGAGGTTGTGAACATTGCATATGAGTTACAAAATCAGCTTTCTAGCAGTAGTGTTTATGCAACACACCATAAACCAGCCACAACTCTTGGATTTTCAGAGAAAGTCCACTTGGTATTCCCAGACACTTTCAAGATCAGGATTGAGAGAGGAAGACTTGGAATCACCCAGAACCATGTTTCTCTCAACTTGAGCAGCATAAGCTCCATATCTCTACATGGAAAGATCCTAACCAAACAGTTACTAATTCTGCTATTTAGAACATCTAAGCCATTGTCTGAGTTACAAATACCTTCTAAATGGATCTTGTTTATTTACAAGGAAATGACCAACTGAACTTTAGGACTTTGTTTTGGGTGCCACTTTCAAGAAATTTGATTAATTAAAGCTTGCTTGAAGGAGGAAAGTGTGACATTGAGCCGAGAGAAGACACTAGCAAAGTTGTAACATTTCCCAAATATCAAGGCCCCCTCCAAAGATTCCACTTTTTCTCTTTAGCCAATAGGTAGAACTAAGGCCCATAAGTGGACACTCCTGAGAGGGAGCTTTTATATGAAGATGCATTTTGACATTTAGAGCTGCCTCTCCAATAAGGACAGGGCTCACACACAGGGGGAAGTTCCCTGCAGATGCAGTGCCCCATGCGGAGGAGCAGTGTGCTGGGAATAGTTCAGAAGGCCTCTCTGTCTAGTTGACTGGCCTATTGGTGCCAACAAGTGTTTGGAAAAGTATCAGGTCACACTCACCAGCCTGCTCACCTTACCATCCAGAATCTACCAGGCCGGGAGGTGAACAGAATGCCTGTCCAACTTCCCCAGGAAGGAAAGGGTGCAGAGAAGAAAATAGGAAGAATTGATTAGAGACATTTGGAGATTTATGTAAAAAGGGAAATTCTATGGATATACAGTGAAAAGGAAAGATCTGTGAGGCTTTTTCTGAACAATGAGCTCACAAATTGGCACCTGGATTTGGTGCAAGCTGTTTGCTAACCCACATTATATAAGTGTATGGCTCTCCATAGAGGTTTTGATAAGAGGAAAAAAGAGTTTTCTCTGTCCTTATGCTTTTTATACATTTTCTTTGTTTGCTTCTTAGGCTTTTTATTTCATTAGTGAGGTATACAAAGAGGCAGCATGGCATTGTGGAAATAGGATGGACTTAGCCCTTCCCTCATTTATTCATTGATTGAATAAATATTTATTACAAGCCTTTATGTACTAAACATTGGAACATTGCAGTCATTACTATTAGGGATTATATATATAAAAAATGCATAATATAATATATAACATGAATATAATACAATATAATTAATATGATGTAATATAATTAATATAATATAATATAATATAATATAATATAATATAATATAATATAATATAATATAATATAATATAATATAATATAATATAATATAATATAATATAATATAATATAATATAATAAATATGTGCTTTGTAAATAGAGCTCCCACAATTTCAGTGACATTTATAAGTGGGTTTATAGTTTAACCTTCAAGCACATTTTCAGGAACATGTACTATACAAAGGGAGTGAAATGCTGTGTTAGTGCTGACATATCGTTATTGCTATCAGATTAAGAACTACTTTCATAGAGAAAATCTCCACTAGTGGTTTACTCTGACCAACAGCTTGCTAGCTCCTTTCTTAGCAGATGTTGCAATTTTCTAATTGCAAATATAAACATCCTGTTTTAAGCAAGTTGCTGCTGAGAGTAAGGGCTTCAGTTTTAAGTGAAAAAGACTCAGTGGGAGGGGATGAAGAGAGCACTGGGAGGAAGAGCATCTCTTCTACTTAAGGTGGAGGAGACAGGAATTCAGGCTTAGTGAACTCCAGAGAGAACCTGAAAAAGAGTAGTTTTAATTTCATCAGCTGTGAATGCTAGGGACAACTGGGTAATCAGGTGGTGCGGTGGTACAGAATCCTAACAAAGATAAATACATGTATCTATCCTTATGTCTGTTGGAGTAAACAAGAATGTCTTGTTCAGCTTCTCTTTGGGTGGGATTAGCTGAACCCTGTCTGACCCAGGACCTTCTTTAATAACAAATATTTTGTAATCTCCTCTTTTATTGTCCTGTAATGAAATTCACAGACAAGAATCTGGAAAATTCATTGTATAGTAAAACTGTGAAAAAATTATTTGTGTTTATACATAAAGCAGAGGTTTTTCATCTATGTGAATGACTGGCAAGACATTCTCCTGGTTGGGACAAAGGAAACTTCTGTGATATGGAGGAGCTGTTTTGGACCTGGCAGGACAAAATGCCAGGAGGCCCACTAAATGCTAGGAGGTATCTCTGATCATTGTGACAACCAAAAATAACCTCATGGCTGTCCAGAGTGACCTTGGGGGAAGATAGTGCCTCCACAGAGAGTCACCGATGAAGGGGAATTGACTGAACAATGGCTAGAGAAGCTCTTATGCTACTGAACTAGTTTAACTTTGCCACTTAAGGCGAACTGAGGGTAGTACCAGACCAAAGGGCTACTAATTTAAAAGATCAAGCCCCAAATGATTTAGCGAAGGTCAGACAACTGAGTGGCAGTGGCCCTCCCTGAACAGTACACTTTGAATCTGAACCCACACTTTTTGAATACTGTCTGCATCTTTGATGTGAGGGTCAGCTACCCAGTACTGAACACCACATATACACTTATGTGGTTTCTTCTTGCTGCCATCTCCCTTCCTCACCCCTGGCATCTGGAGCAGTATAATTTTTGTATCAGCTGGCTTATTGACTGTTATAAGATCAGTAATATTGTAGTTGTTTACCTTACTTAAAGTATTAATTACTCCATGCCCTACTCCACAACTGGGCCCTAAACCAGCTGTCTTTTCAATATCTATATCCTTAGAGTCATCCGTATATCTGGGCCTTGCCCAAGGCTGAGCTGTGTGAATGACCCACAACTCAAGAGGGGACAGAGGTGATCTCTTAGCCAAGACCCTCCCCTATTGGTTCTATAACCTTTCTCTACGCAATATTGCTTAAAGCTTTTATTATCTCATGTTCTCCAGAGTTCTGTGGCTGTGTGGCCTCTACAGCTGTAGGGATCAGTCACTTCTGGGGATTAGCCCCTTCCAGCTGACTCACCTTGGAGGTCTTTGTGGGCAGATTAGGGAGTTTTGCTTGGTCAGCACTTCCTTAGCTTTGCCAGGGCCTGGATTTTAGCAGCGCTCTCCAACAATCTCTCCCTTTTGTTTTGTTTTGCTTCTCCTTACTCAGTTAAAACAAATGCAATTGTCTAGAAATTTCTCTGCATTTGTTGTTGAGGCAACAGCTGATCGGCGGAGAGGGAATGATCATGATGTTCATGATGAGCCCAAAGTAGACCTGTCTAAACGTTCCTTTTGTAATGGATCTGTTTCTCCTGAACTTGCATAAGCAAAAAGTACTTAGGAGGCTGTGTTTCATCCACATACAGAACTCTGAACATTTTGTTTAGCTTCAAGGAGTTAATTTATTATTGCTGAAGTTATTTGCAATTAAATAACCTAGAGGAAAAAGATCAATAAAATCTAAAGTCTTTTCAAGTAGTTCATAAGGGAGATGAGACAGAGAACCACTTCCTCCATCCTCTTTCACTGCAAACATAGTTGAGGGACAAATAACAGTGCTTTAGGATCTCAGCTGCAGGAGCAACCACTTCCAGGTGGGGCTTCAAGGAAGCTTTCCTGGGAGAGGAATTACTTCAGACACTGAATAATGCCACAGCCGAGTCCCTGTGGCACATTTAGTGGTACATGAAGTGATAGAAATAAAGTTTTTGGTCTTGGTTCTCTTTTTGGAGACAATATAAAGAATAAACAGATGAGTTCAGATGGGAAGTGAAATGAGAGCAATTTGAGGTCTCTAAAATGGCCACTGTAAATTTTGGAGGGTGGAAAGCTGCCTATGACAGTTGCAATGTCAGAGAGGCTCTGAGAGGGAGGCTAAGGAGTGTCTCTTTCTTGGGCTATATTGAAAATGCCAAAAGGTTCCATCAGGTGAGATAAAAACAAAGTGAGCTATAGATATGTTTTCTTGCAACATGGTTGCTGTCTCCCCTTCCTTCTAAATGGTACTTGCTGAACTGAGAGAAAGAAGGGAGAGGTGAACACAGATTCAACTCAACCAATAGCTTTTGTCCCATGTGTCTTTCTCCAAATGAACAGGCTCCCCAGGTGTGGATAAAAATGCAAGGAGGGCTTTAGATGGAGGTTTCATACTTGAAATATTTCCACTTCTCTCAGCCCAGGATAAGCTGGCAACAAATCCTTCTTCCTTCCACACACCTGGGCCTTGATTTGCATTCCCCTTCCATGATGACTTTTCTCCTGTGAAGTATCTGGGTGGGCACAGATTACCTGCCAGGCTGTTGCTTACTGACCAGCTGTTCCTGATCTCCCTATTAGCCACCTCATTACCCTCAAAAGCCACCCAAGCAGACCACCAAAGACCTTTGGACAGCCCTTCAGGATGGGAAGTGTGGCTGCCTCTCCTGAAAGAGAGACCCAGATGCTCCTGACCCCTACTCCTGTCATCCAAAGATGAGTTTGGGCTTTTGCTGAGATGGACTGATTGAATACATTTGTTAAAATTCATCAGATTTCACATTGATTATATGTAAACTATTCATTAATAGAGCTGATTTTTTTAAAAGTAGCTGCAGAGCATAATTTTTCTTTATATATAGAACAGTCCAAAAACGGAACCCTTTGCATGGATAAAGATAAAGGATCTAAGACTTGGAGTCAACTCACATCATTTTATGATTTATTTTGCATATTGGACTCTGGACTCTTTCCTAATTTCCTGCTCCAACTGGCACTCTTTCAACTGAGAGCTCCTTTTTACATCTTTCCCATCTTAAATGTGGACCAGAGGATGTTATGAGCACTGTAGATGTTATGAGCAATTTGTAGAGTCCAAATTGGGTCTGGCTGTATTTGAGGTCTATTAAATCCACTGCAGTGTTTGGAGCAGACTGGAGGGGAGAGAAGGGAGGATCTGAAATAGAATGAAATACTGCAGTGGGCATGGAGAGAAGTGCTAGGAAGAGATATTTGAGCAGGGTAAGTCAGGGACTAGACATGATAGTAAAAGAGAACAGTGCTCGAAGGAGACTTGAATAGTTCACCACTGCCTTTGGAGAAAAGCCCAAACTCCTGAGCATGGGCTGTCAGGCCTTCTGGGATCTACTTCCTATCTACCCTTTCATTGCTCAGTATGCCTTTTCATTGAATCAAAAACTCCTCATGCACTCTTACTACACTGATGGACAGTGACTGCAACGAGGTATGGGGGGGAACTTGATAATATGGGTGAATTGTAGTAACCACAATGTTTTTCATGTGAAACCTCCATAAGAGTGTATATCAATGATACCTTAACAAAAAAATAAAAATTTTAAAAAATCCTCATGCATGAGCTTCTGTCTTAACCTAGTAGGCACTCCATGAAAGTTTGTTGTTTCAAAGCATGTATTAAATATATACTGGTTGATTGTCCATTCACCAACAGATGGACATTTGTGTTGTTTCCATTTTTTGCTACTACAAACAAAGCTGCTATGAATATTCTTGCCCAGGTCTTTGTGTGGACATATACTTTTACTCCTCTTGTAAACCCTGGGAATGTAATTGCTGAGTCATATTGTAGATTTAGTGTATCCATACAATGTAATACTATTCAGCAATAAAAAGACATGAATTATTGGCAAACACAACAACATGAATGGATCTCAACATACTTATACTGAGTGAAAGAAGCTGGACAGTCTCCTCTTCCCCCCAAAACACAGCACATATGGTATGATTCCATTTATATAAAATTCTAGAAAATGCAAACTATAGTGGCAGAAAGCAAATCAGCAATTAAAGGGCAAATGACAGAATGGCACAAAAGTTGAGAATTGTAAAGGGGCATGAGGAAACTTTTTTAGGTAATGGAGATACTATTTTTATGGTGGTGATAGTTTCACAGCTGTATACACATGTCAAAACATCAAATTGTACGATTTAAACGTGCAGCTTATAGTATGTCAGTTATACCTCAATAAAGCTGTAAAAATATACTGGTTGAATAAACAAGTAAATGGATATGGAATGAATTCAGAGAAGTGTTCAAAGTTGGCTTAAGGAATATAAACCAGTACACCCAATAGATATTGGTAGAATTAATGTGCAGAAGAAATAAGGAATAAACATTAAGTGTTCAATAATTTTATAATGAATGAGTTTGACAAATATTTATGTCATGCTTAGGTGCGAGGTACTATCTTAGGCTCTGGGAATAGATTAGGGAACAAGACAAAGATCCCTGTGTTCACAGGGCTTTAATTTAAGGAGGATAGTAGACATTGAAAAGATAAATAAAACACACATTATGTGCTCTATAGATGCTAAGAAGAGATACAGTTGAGGAGACAGGGAATGTCAGGGAAGAAGATTGACGTTTTTCAGAGTGTAGCCACCCGCCTTTGAAAGGGTGACGCTTGAAACTAGACCTAAAGTAAAGACATCGAGACCAGGTGGATGTCTAGGAGAATAAAAAGCAACTGCCCCAGAACTGAAGAAAAAATGAGCGAGAGCGAATGAAACGTCTATAGGATGGGTGAACTCAACAGCAGGGACGCATGCATAAGTGATGGGGAAGTCTTGCCGGGTAGAGGCTCCCGGCCTGCCTGTACTTGCGTTGTCCACGAGGAGGAGCCCTTGAGTTCCCTCCTTAGTGCCGCGGACGGCGCGTAGGTGGGCACGTGCAGAAACCGCTAGGCGGCGTCGGTTTCCTTTTTCACGCTCTGGGGCAGGAGCGGGCCTACGTGATCGCGGTGCCCGCGCGTGCGCAGAGGACAGGCCGGCCTTCCCTCGGAGCGGGGCGGGGCGAGCAGGGCGGAACGGGGGCTCGAGGTGGTTCCCGACCGCGGCGGTCAGCCAGTGCGGGGAAACCGAAAGTGGGTGGCGGCCGGGGCTGAATCCCTGGCGGATACAGCGGCGGGAGCTGGACCCAGAGGCGCGGCGACGGGCCGTGGGTCCCCGGAACGAGGTGAGCGCAGGTTCTGCGGCTGCGAGAGCGACAGGTGCCGGCCGACGTGGGACGAGGTTTCGGGCGACGCAGCGCACCTGGGTGCCTAGCGGGGAAGAGTTCCGGGCGGGACTCGAACGCAGGGAATGCCCGGGTCCCGACCCCCGGAAACCCTGCTGGGCGCCGGGGGAGTAGGAGCGGATCCGCCCCTCCGGCCGCTCGGGCAACTCCGTGCGCTGGGGAAGTGCAGCGGCGGGGCTGTGGGCCCGGGGCGGAGGGGATGACCAGGAAGTGGTTCCCCGTGCCTTAGACCCAGCTGTTTGAGCTGTGTTTCACCCGGGATCTTTAAGTTCCTTGAAGGCACGGACCTCCTCGAGCCCCCTCCAGTATGCAGGACACAAATATCCACGCCTCTCAAACCGAGAGCACCGGTGGGCACAGAGCTCCAAGGGAGAAAGGAATCATGAATCCATGAACGAGTTGTCTTAACTTTCACCAAAATGCAACAGGGTCAGGCTCTCAGACTCATCATCTTAATGGTTGGGAGCTTGGAGCTCGCACAACTTTTCTGGGTATTTCCATTAATAACCAAGGGTACCACGCAAAGAGCAAGAACAGGAAATATTTATATTAGAAGAAGTCCTGGCCCAATAGGATTTTGATAATCACTGTACATAACAAAACAAACCACTCGTCCAGGTCATCCCTCTCCTTCCCAACCCCCCATTGTGCAGGTGGAAAAATTGCAGAAAGGTGTTCTGCCTACCAATTTGCATCAACTTAATGACAGAAGTGAAACTTAGACCCCAATTCCCAGCTCATCCTGGGCTGCCTTGAGCGTAGGTATTGCATACAGCAAATAGTGTGTGCTTCGCAGACCTAGGATCTGGGCTTCTCTTACTGTGTTATCTTCCAAGAATTACATACTTTGAGCTTGGTTTTCCATGTATCAGATAGAAATAACTTACTTTGCAAGACTTTTGTGAGATAACTACTGAAAAATCCTTTCATTTGTAATGATAGTTAAGAAATGTTAACTCTTCCACCAAACTTCCCATATTTTACATAATTCTGTTTTAGTTTCTTGGAGTCAGGGACACATCTTTAAGTTCTCTGTATGATATAAATTGACACGTGGTGGAGATTTTTGCAGTTCCACTCAACTGACATTTCATTGACCATCAGTTAATGCAAAACACCTGCCCCATGCAAGGAATTACAACGGGAGGCCAGCTAGGTTAGAACCCACATCTCCTGTGCCCCAGCCCAGGGCCCTTTAATGGCAGTCAGCCTTCCTCTTTGCTAGTTAAACAGAGTGAGACTGTGAGACAGCAGTTGGTCTTGCCTTTGGATTTCAGTCCCTGTAGATTGGAAATGGAATGTAATGCCTGCTAATGCCCTTTTAAGTATATTGGTTGAATGTGACTGAATGTACTATTGTATTTTGTACCAAAGGATTTAAACTTTTTGAAGGACCTCCAAGTTCTCTGTGCAATGTAATCTAGTTGGAGACTTAATATGAATGTAAAGGAAAAACACTTTAAAATCCAACTCTAAGTGCTGACTTGCTGTGTTTTGGGGTTTTTTTTAAATCAAATGCTATTTTCAAGAATTGAGATTTGATGTAGAATGAGTGCTTTGCATCTGCACTTTCATAGTCAGCAGATAAATACAGAAAGGACAGAAGTTCCTTGGTACTTGAGTGAAATCTAATTTCATATTTACGTGAATTGGTTTTTCTTTCTGTATGCAAAACCTACTTTCTCTGCCTTTACTACCAACTTTGTGCTTTTGAAACTTCATTCTTTTTATTATTACCCTATTGGACCAAAATGTTTTTAAAATTTTGTCTTTCAAACAAACTATTTAAAAATAATTTGTGTCATCATTTTAAGCTGGCAAGTGTATATATGCCAATTAGAGCTTCTGATCAGCACAAGATACTTAGTGTGACCCCAAAGCAAACTCAGTATTTTAGCTGTGCAGCTTTGCCAGGAGGAAACAAACCATGGTCTCTATTTTGTCTGTGGACCTCATTCCAAAACTTGAAGGACTCCCAGGAAAGTTGAGAATCACCTATCTTGGCCAACTACTTTCTCTTCCATAAAAAAAAGAGACGTGAAGTGCCTCTTCGAGTCACAGCTAATTAGTAAAAGAACTAGGATTAAGACCCAAAGTCCTAACCAAACCACTTCATTGTCTCAGTATTTCTTCTCTAGTATATAGATTTATGGAAAGCCCTTACTTGTAGATCCACAGTGTGTAGTTAGTAATATATATATATACATACAAATATTTATATAAATAAATTATATATATATATAAAATTTGGAGTTTGAAGTTACAATAATAAAAAAGAAAACTCTCTTAAGATGTACTAAAGAAGTGTATCACCACCTGAGGGTATTAATTACTATCTTTCCTTTTTAAAAGACTTGGTAAAGGGGTAATCAAATGCTAACAGACTACACTGTAATTAGAAAGAAAAGATTAATTGTTAAACTGTCACAAGATGAGAAATCATCCAAGGTCTTAAAAATCTCCCTGCTCTTAGACCCAGTTTATTGATTTGTAAAATGAGTTTGAGACAGATTAGATGATGCAGAATCTTTTCACTACAGACATTCTAAACTTTGAGGGCCTGGCTTGTTGCTAAAATCGTGTCTTCAAGAAGGGCAACCGGTTACCACAAGGATATGACCAAGGAGATACTAAAAATTGATTAACTGACTAAAGAAAGTAAAAGAGATTACTTGGGGATTTCAGTTACCCTAATAACTCATATGATTTGTTTTGGGATTTAGTGCCACTCTACAAACTGAAATTTGTGGCATAAAAAAATGCAATGAGGAAGATGAGTTGGAAATAGTTGAGAAAAAAGAAACTTAGAGAAGAGAAAGCATAGATGAGAGCCAGACCAGCGCGCAGCTAAAGGTCATTGGGCACCAGTACTGAGGAAACTCAAGCAATAGGAAGCAGATAACATGCAAATGATTGAGCCAGGGAGGCTCAGTTGAGGGTAAAGGCTATATCTAGATTTTACCAAAGCCAGGTTCTGCAGAGTAAGTCTTTCTTGGGACCATTTTGGGGTGTATCAAAGAGAAAAGCTATGAATTTACAAAACACAATTTTGAATGTGAGAATTACTGTAGGCTGTTTAAACTATCTAAATCTTGCTTCCCTAAAGATTGTCATCACTTTCCTCTACTCCTTGCTCCACTTCTTGTATATTATTAACACTTGGTGGCATTCACGATGAATTGTGTAGCCATGAGAAAATGAACAGAATGAAACAATAGATGTTGATTGCCACCATTGGCTTTTTGCAACAATTGGCAGTTCTTTTGGGTTTTGGTGCCACACATTTGAAATCATAATGTGGCAGATCCGTGTTTTGTGCCACTAAGGGCTAGTCCCTAAACATGCCCAGGGTTTCTGTCATTGTTCCCTAACTCAAATTTACTTTCAGAAACCCACTCTTACATATTTGGAGCAGCTGTCTAAAACAAAGTCCCAAGTTTGGGAGCCAGAAGACCTGGGTTCTTGTGGTTCTGGCTATAAAAATATGTGAGACCTGGAATAATTTCCCTGGGACTCAGTTTCCTCATTTATAAGCTGAAGAGTTTGGAGACGGTGTGAAGTGCCCACCAGCGTGCTGTGCTCCTCTCAGCTCCCTACTCTGATGTGGAGCCCCGATCCTCTGCTGCTTTTCTAAGTATGTGGGGTTGCAGTCTAGCAGCGACTCTCTGTTTTCTGACTCTAAGTAGTAAGTGACTTTGGCCTTCAAGTAAGGTGAGAAGTCTTGGAGGAGATCCAGCAGCTTTCTTACCAGGCTTCCCCATTCATGAGTGTATTAGTGAGGCAAGTAAGTATATCTGGGAAAATTGTGGTATTTCAAATTTAATGCTGTACTACAAAGTTCTCCAGTATACCAATGCTTATCTCATTGTACTCTTAGCCATTTAATGTGTATTTTCATAGGTAGTTTCCCATCCATACCCTGCTGCTAGGTAAATTTATTAAATAACCACTAGATGCCAAGCACTGTGGTAAGTACATATAACTCTACTTTTGGCACTTTTCATTCAGAAAAAAGGCAAGGGAAAGATGAAGAGAAAGAGTGATAGGAAGGAAGTGAAAGTAAAGTGCAATTTGTTGTGATTTGTTGTGGCCAGTTTCTTCCTCCTTGAGATCTTTGCTGGCTGACCTTGGTCATTTTTATTTTTATTTTTATTTTTTTTATGTTCAGTGTTTTTTATTTTCTAAATTAAAAAATTTTATAGTTTACCATACAGTATTATATTACTTTCAGGAGTACAACATAGTGATTGACATTTATATCCATTAAAAATGTTCACCACTGTAGTATAGCTACCACCTGTCATCTTACAAAGTTATTACAATATTACTGACTATATTCCCTATGCTGTAATTTATGTTCCTGTAAGTCAAGTTTGTACCTGTTAATTTTCTTTATCTGTCAACATTTAGGATGTAAATTTACCTCAAAGAATATCTTTAATGGGAACTCTACGGCTTAGAAATGTAGTGTTTTCAATATCATTCAGCTTTAGTCTTTAAGAAAATTTTTTAAAATATTTTTTAATTAAGGTTTCATTGATACCCAATCTTTCATTTTTTTAATTAAGGTATCATTGATATACAATCTTATGAAGGTTTCACATGAATAACACTGTGGTTTCAACATTCACTCATATTATCCAGTCCCCACCATACCCCATTGCAGTCACTGTCCATTAGTGTAGTAAAATGCTAGAGCCACTACTTGTCTTCTCTGCTGTACTGCCTTCCCCGTGACCTCTCCTACATTATGTGTGCTAATTATAATGACCCTTAATTCCTATCTCCCTCCTCCCCACCCACCCTCACCATGTCCTCCCCTTTGGTAACCGCTAGTCCTTTCTTGGAGTCTGTGAGTCTGCTGCTGTTTTGTTCCTTCAGTTTTGCTTGTTATACTCCATAAATGAGGGAAATAATTTGGTACCTATCTTTCTCCACCAGGCTTATTTCACTGAACATAATACCATCCATGCTGTTCCAAATGGTAGGATTTCTTTTCTTTAAATGGCTGAACAATATTCCATTGTGTATATGTACCACATCTTCTTTATCCATTCATCTACTGATGGACACTTAGGTTGCTTCCATATCTTGGCTATTGTAAATAGTGCTGCGATAAACATAGGGGTGCATATATCTTTTTGAATCTGAGATCTTGTTTGCTTTGGATAAATTCCTAGGAGTGGAATTTCTGGGTCAAGTGGCATTTCTATTTTTAGTTTTTTTGAGGAATCTCCATATTGCTTTCCACAATGGTTGAACTAATTTACATTCCCACCGGCAGTGTAGGAGGGTTCCCCTTTCTCTGCATCCTCGCTGGCATTTGTTGCTTCTTGTCTTTTGGATGTTGTCCATCCTGACTGGTGTGGGGTGATGTCTCATTGTGGTTTTAATTTGCATTTCCTTGATAATTAGTGATGTGGAGCATCTTTTCATGTGCCTGTTAGCCATCTGAATTTCTTCTTTGGAGAAGTGTCCGTTCAGATCCTCTGCCCATTTTTCAATCAGATTATTTGTTTTTTGGGTGTTGAAGCATGTGAGCTCTTTATATATTTTGGATGTTAATCCCTTATTGGATAAGTCATTTATGAATATATTCTCCTATAATGTAGGATGCCTTTTTGTTCTGCTAATGGTGTCCTTTGCTGTGCAGAAGCTTTTTAGTTTGGTTTATTCCCATTTGTTCATTTTTGCTTTTGTTTCCCTTGCCCGAGGAGATGTGTTAAGGAAAAAGTTGCTCATGTTTATATTCAAGAGATTTTGCCTGTTTTATTCTATGCATTTTATGGTTTCATGACTTACATTCAGGTCTTTGATCCATTTTGAGTTTACTTTTGTGTATGGAGTTAGACAATAATCCAGTTTCATTCTCTTGCATGTAGCTGTCCAGTTTTGCCAACACCAGTTGTTGAGGAGGTTGTCATTTCCACATTGTGTATCCATGGCTCCTTTATCATATATTAATTGCCCATGTATGCCTGGGTTAATATCTGGACTCTCTATTTGGTTCCATTGGTTTATGGGTCTGTTGTGCTAGTACCAAATTGTCTTGATTACTGTGGCTTTGTAGTAGAGCTTGAAGTTGGGAAGTATAATCCCCCCAGCTTTATTCTTCCTTCACAGATTTGCTTTGTCTATTTGTGATCTTTTGTGATTCCACATGAATTTTAGAAATATTTGTTCCATTTGAAGAATGCTGTTGGTATTTTGATAGGGATTGAATTGAATCTGTAGATTGCTTTAAACAGGGTGGCCATACCTTTCCAATTTTAACCTATGCATTTATATTTAAAATAGGTTTCTTATAGATAGTATGTAGGTAAGTCTTGCTTTTTATCTACTCTGCCAGTCTCTTTTTATTGGGGTATTTCCATCATTTATATTTAATATAATTATTGGTATGGTTGGCTTTGAATCTAGTGTTTTGCCCTGTATGTTGTTTCTCTTTTTTCCTGCCTATTTTTTTTACTATGACTTGTTTTCTGATTAAAGTTTTTATTCTTTTATCTTTACAATTTATATTAGTTTGTTTGCTTTTAATTTTTTTTATTTTGTTATCATTAATCTACAATTACATGAAGAACATTATGTTTACTAGGCTCTCCCCTACCCCAAGTCCCCCCCACAAACCCCATTACAGTCACTGTCCATCAGCATAGTAAGATGTAGTAGAATCACTACATCTCTTCTCTGTGTTGCAAAGCCCTACCCTTTCCCCCACCCCCCACATTATACATTCTAATCATAATACCGCCTTTCTTCTTCCCTGCCCTTATCCCTCTCTACCCTCCCATTCTCCCCAATCTCTTTCCCTTTGGTAACTGTTAGTCCATTCTTGGGTTCTGTGCTTCTGCTGCTGTTTTGTTCCTTCAGTTTTTTTTTGTTCTTATACTCCACAGATGAGTGAAATCATTTGGTATTTGTCTTTCTCCACTTGGCTTATTTCAGTGAGCATAATACCCTCTAGCTCCATCCATGTTGTTGCAAATGATAGGATTTGTTTTCTTCTTATGGCTGAATAATATTCCATTGTGTATATGTACCACATCTTCTTTATCCATTCATCTACTGATGGACACTTAGGTTGCTTCCATTTCTTGGCTATTGTAAATAGTGCTGTGATAAACATAGGGGTGCATCTGTCTTTTTCAAACTGGAGTGCTGCATCCTTAGGGTAAATTCCTAGAAGTGGAATTCCTGGGTCAAATGGTAAGTCTATTTTGAGCATTTTGAGGAACCTCCATATTGCTTTCCACAATGGTTGAACTAATTTACATTCCCACCAGCAGTGTAGGAGGGTTCCCCTTTCTCCACAACATCACCAACATTTGTTTTTGTTTGTCTTTTGTATGGCAGCCATCCTTACTAGTGTGAGGTGATATCTCATTGTGGTTTTTATTTGCATTTTTCTGATAACTAGCGATGTGGAGCATCTTTTCATGTGTCTGTTGGCCATCTGAATTTCTTCTTTGGAGAACTGTCTGTTCAGCTCCTCTGACTATTTTTTAATTGGATTATTTGTTTTTTGTTTGTTGAGGAGTGTGAGCTCTTTATATATTTTGGATGTCAAGCCTTTATTGGATCTGTCATTTACAAAAATATTCTCCCATACTGTAGGGTACCTTTTTGTTCTATTGATCGTGTCCTTTGCTGTACAGAAGCTTTTCAGCTTGATATAGTCCCACTTGTTCATTTTTGCTTTTGTTTTCCTTGCCTGGGGAGATATATTCATGAATAAGTCACTAATGTTCACATCCAAGATATTTTTGCCTATGTTTTTTTCTAAGAGTTTTATGGTTTCATGACTTACATTCAGGTCTTTGATCCATTTTGAATTTACTTTTGTGTGTGGGGTTAGACAGTGATCCAGTTTCATTCTCTTACATGTAGCTGTCCAGTTCTGCCAGCACCATCTGTTGAAGAGACTGTCATTTCCCCATTGTATGTCCATGGCTCCTTTATTGAATATTAATTGACCATATATGTTTGGGTTAATGTCTGGAGTCTCTAATCTGTATCACTGGTCTGTGGCTCTGTTCTTGTGCCAGTACCAAACTGTCTTGATTACTATGGCTTTGTAGTAGAGCTTGAAGTTGGGGAGTGAGATCCCCGCCACTTTATTCTTCTTTCTCAGGATTGCTTTGGCTATTCGGGGTCTTTGGTGTTTCCATATGAAGTTTTGAACTATTTGTTCCAGTTCGTTGAATAATTTTGTTGGTAATTTGATAGGGATTGCATTAAATGTGTAGATTGCTTTGGGCAGGATGGCCATTTTGATGATATTAATTCTTCCTAGCCATGAGCATGGGATGAGTTTCCATTTGTTAGTGTCCCCTTTAATTTCTCTTAAGAGCGTCTCTTATAGTTTTCAGGATATAGGTCTTTCACTTCTTTGGTTAGGTTTATTCCTAGGTATTTTATTCTTTTTGATGCAATTGTGAATGGAATTGTTTTCCTGATTTCTCTTTCTATTGGCTCATTGTTAGTATATAGGAAAGCCACAGATTTCTGTGTGCTAATTTTGTATCCTGCAACTTTACAGTATTCCGATATCAGTTCTGGTAGTTTTGGAGTGGAGTCTTTAGGGTTTTTTGTGTACAATATCATGTCATATGCAAATAGTGAAAGTTTAACTTCTTCTTTACCAATCTGGATTCCTTGTATTTCTTTGTTTTGTCTAATTGCCGTGGCTAGGACCTCCAGTACTATGTTAAATAACAGTGGGGAGAGTGGGCATCCCTGTCTTGTTCCCAATCTCAGAGGAAAAGCTTTCAGCTTCTCGCTGATCAGTATGATGTTGGCTGTGGGTTTATCGTATATGGCCTTTATTATGTTGAGGTACTTGCCCTCTATACCCATTTTGCTGAGAGTTTTTATCATTAATGGATGTTGAATTTTGTCGAATGCTTTTTCAGCATCTATGGAGATGATCGTGTGGTTTTTATCTTTCTTTTTGTTGATGTGGTGGATGATGTTGATGGATTATTGAATGTTGTACCATCCTTGCATCCCTGGGATGAATCCCACTTGGTCATGGTGTATGATCCTTTTGATATACTGTTGAATTCTGTTTGCTAATATTTTATTGAGTATTTTTGCATCTACGTTCATCAGGGATATTGGTCTGTAATTTTCTTTTTTGGTGGGGTCTTTGCCTGGTTTTGGTATTAGGGTGATGTTGGCTTCATAGAATGAGTTTGGGAGTATTCTCTCCTCTCCTATTTTTTGGAAAACTTTAAGGAGAATGGGTATTATATCTTCTCTGTATGTCTGATAAAATTCCGAGGTAAATCAATCTGGCCCGGGTTTTTTTTTCTTGGGTAGCTTTTTGATTACCGCTTCAATTTCTTTGCTGGTCATTGGTTTGTTTAGATTTTGTGTTTCTTCCTTGGTCAGTCTTGGTATGTTTCTAGGAAGTTGTCCATTTCTTCTAGGTTTTCCAGCCTCTTAGCATATAGGCTTTCATAGTAGTCTCTAATAATTCTTTGTATTTCTGTTAGGTCCGTCGTGGTGTTTCCTTTCTCATTTCTGATTCTGTTGATGTGTGTTGATTCTCTTTTTCTCTTAATAAGTCTGACTAGAGGCTTGTCTATTTTGTTTATTTTCTCAGAGAACCAGCTCTTGGTTTCATTGATTTTTTTCTATTGTCTTATTCTTCTCAATTTTGTTTATTTCTTCTCTCATCTTTGTTATGTCACTCCTTCTGCTGACTTTAGGCCTCATTTGTTCTTCTTTTTCCAATTTTGATAACTGACGTTAGACTATTCATTTGGGTTTGTTCTTCCTTCTTTAAATATGCCTGGGTTGCTATATCCTTTCCTCTTAAGACTACTTTCGCTGCGTCCCACAGAAGTTGGGGCTTTGTGTTGTTGTTGTCATTTATTTCCATATATTGCTGGATCTCCATTTTAATTTGGTCATTGATCCATTGACTATTTAGAAGCATGTTGTTAAGCCTCCGTGTCTTTGTGTGCCTTTTTGCTTTCTTGGTACAATTTATTTCTAGTTTTATACCTTTGTGGTCTGAGAAGTTGGTTGGTAGGATTTCAATCTTTTTGAATTTACTGAGGCTCTTTTTGTGGCCTAGTATGTGGTCTATTCTGGAGAATGTTCCATGTGCACTTGAGAAGAATGTGTATCCTGTTGCTTTTGGGTGTAGAGTTCTATAGATGTCTGTTAGGTCCATCTGTCCCAGTGTGCTGTTCAGTGCCTCTGTGTCCTTACTTATTTTCTGTCTGATGGATCTGTCCTCTGGAGTGAATGGTGTGTTGAAGTCTACTAAAATGAATGCATTGCAGTCTATTTCCTCCTTTAGTTCTGTTAGTATTTGTTTCACATATGCTGGTGCTTCTATGTTGGGTGCATATATATTTATAATGGTCATATCCTCTTGTTAGACTGAGCCCTTTATCATTATGTAATGTACTTCTTTATCTCATTGTTACTTTCTTTGTTTTGAAGTCTATTTTGTCTGATACTAGTACTGCAACTCCTGCTTTTTTCTCCCTATTGTTTGCATGAAATATATTTTTCCATCCCTTGACTTTTAGTCTGTGCATGTCTTTGGGTTTGAGGTGAGTCTCTTGTAAGCTGCATATAGATGGGTCTTGGTTTTTTATCCATTCAGTGATTCTATGTCTTTTGGTTGGTACATGCATACTGTCCATTTATATTTAGGGTGATTATCGATAGGTATGTACTTATTGCCATTTCAGGCTTTAGATTCGTGGTTACTAACGGTTCCAGGTTACTTTCCTTACTATCTAAGAGTCTAACTTAACTCACTTAGTATGCTGTTACAAATACAATCTAAAGGTTCTTTTCCATTTCTCCTCCTTTTTCTTCCTCCTTCATTCTTTATATATTCCGTATCAAATTTTGTACTTTTTGTCTATCCCTTGATTGGCTTTGGGGATAGTCAATTTAATTTTGCATTTGCCTCACCATCAGCTGCTCCACCCTCCCTACCATGATTTTACTACCTCTGGTGACAGCTATCCAACGCTAGGAACACTTCCATCTATAGCAATCCCTCCAAAATAGACTGCAAAGATGGTTTGTGGGAGGTAAACTCTCTCAGCTTTTGCTTATCTGGAAATTGTTTAATCCCTCCTTCAAATTTAAATGATAATCTTGCTGGATAATGTAATCTTGGTTCCAGGCCCTTCTGCTTCATGGCATTTAATACATCATGCCACTCCCTTCTGGCCTGTAAGGTTTCTGCTGAGAAGTCTGATGTTAGTCTGATGGGCTTTCCTTTGTATGTGATCTTATTTCTGCCTCTGGCTGCTTTTAACAGTCTGTCCTTATCCTTGATCTTCACCGTTTTAATTACTATGTGTCTTGCTGTTGTCTTCCTTGGGTCCCTTGTGTTGGGGGATCTGTGGATCTCAATGGCCTGACAGACTATGTCCTTCTCCAGAATGGGGAAGTTTTCAGCAACTACCTCCTCAAAGACACTTTCTATCCCTTTCTCTTTTCTTCTTCTGGTATCCCTATAATGCGAATATTGTTCCGCTTGGATTGGTCACACAGTTCTCTCAATATTCTTTCATTTTTAGAGATCCTTTTTTCTCTCTGTGCCTCAGCTTCTTTGTATTCCTCTTCTCTAGTTTCTATTTCATTTATTGTCTCCTCCACCGTATCCAACCTGCTTTTAATACCCTCCATCGTGTTCTTTAACAACTGGATCTCTGACCTGAATTCATTCCTGAGTTCTTGGATGTCTTTCGGTACCTGCATTAGGATGTTGAATATTTTTATTTTGAACTCCCTTTCAGGAAGAGTCACGAGGTCCATATCATTTAAATCTTTCTCTGGAGTTGTATTAACCATTTTACTCTGGACAAGGTTCCTTTGGCGTTTCATGTTTGTATATGGCGCCCTCTAGTGTCCAGATGCTCTATTCTGGAGCTGCTGAGCCCCTGAAGCAATGTGGTGGTTGCAGAGGAGCGGTACTGGTGCCTGGGGGGAGGAAAGAGCTGTTCCCTGCCTCCTGGCTGCTTTGCCTGTCTCCACTGCCTCAGCCAGTGGGCCGGGCACACAGGTATAAGTTTTTGTCCCAGAGCAGCCAGATATGGATCCCTGCTTTCCACAGCAGCTGGAATCCCACTCTCCCCAGGAACTCTGCCTCTATTAGCTTTCCAACCCGGTAGTCATGCGAGTCTCATGAAAGCACCAGGAAATGTAGGTTTGGTCTCCCAGAGCAGATCTCCAGAGCTAGGTATCCAGCAGTCCCAAGCCTTCCACTCCCTCCCTGTTCCTCCCGTTGGTGAGCTGGGGTGGGGGAAGGGCTCGGGTCCTGCGGAACCACAGGTCTGGTACGTTACCGCGTTCGCTGAGGTCTGCTCTTTTCTCCAGGCTTGTGCAGTCTGATGCATCCTCTTTCCTGTTGCTCTCTCAGGATTAGTTGCGCCAATTAAATTTTCTAATTGTATCCAGTTTTAGGAGGAAGCCTCTGTCTCTCCTCTCACGCCGCCATCTTTAATCCCATTCCTGATATTAGTTTTTCTTCTTAAAAATATCAGTGGTTGTTGTAAGGTTTACAACATATGTCTTTATCACATTTCTCTTTCAAATAATATTATACTACTTAATATATAGCATAAGAATCTTCAAATTGTGTACTTCCAGTTCCTCTCATTATTTGTGCTGTTTTTGTACATTTTACTTTTACATACATTATACACCCTATAAGGGAACATTTTTGGTGATAGAAATATCTATATCTTGATTGTAATGATGATTAAATGGGTGTATGTATTTTTCAAAACTCAAACACTACACATAAGATGACTGAATTTTACTATGCATAAATTATACCTAAACGAAGATTTTAATATATAAATACATATATATGCATATATGTGCATATGTCTATCTATTTACAGAGAGAATAAGGATATAGACCCTGTATCCTGGGTGTCCAAAATGAATCCACTTCCTTCCTCTTTTGCAAACCTGCCTCTTCCCGTCCTCAGTGGGAGTCCACCATGCTTCTAAGCTAGAAACTTGGGAACCTCCCTCCTCATCCATTCCAGTTAATCAATTCCTGTTGAGTCCACCTCTTGATTACCCCTCAAATAGGCTTTTTGCTTATTCTGAAGGCCCTGTATTTTTACAACTCATTAATCTTTCCCCTCCAAGTTATCTTCCCCACTACTGAATATTCATCTTTCTAAAATACTGAGCTAATCACTTTATTCCCCTATTTAAAATCTCTCTATGGCACCACAATATGTTTGGTAGAAATGCAAACATGTTAGCATGATACGGTGGTTTCTTCTGGGACCGCTGCTTCCCACCTCTCCCATCTCCATCTTCCAGCCCTCAGCTTGGAGTCTTGGTTCAATCATGCCCAGTCACTTACCTGCCTGGAGTTCTCAGAACTAACTATGTACTTCTTTCTTACTTTTCTGCCTTTTGAACTTTCTTTTTCCCTTTACTTGGGCTGAGACCCCCTCTGCCAACACACATGTACAGAAACCCACACCCTTTTCCTCCTTGTCAGGGTGAGTCCATTCTGTCCTTCAGGACTCCGTTCAGGCCTCCCTCACCTGGGAAACATTCCTTGATGTCCTCTCTCCCCAGATTAGGCTTTGTGCCCTTCTGACTTCCCCCGTGTTCTCACAGTATTCTGTGCTTTTCTCTACCATGACAGGTATTTCCCTGTGGTGTAATAGCATAGAAAGTATTCAGTAACGATTATTTAATTATTTACAGAATCTTCTAACAGTTCTAGTAACCTTCTACTCCGTTCTTACAGGTGAAGATGCTGGAAGCCGATCTGGTTTCAAAAATGCTACGAGCTGTTTTACAGTCTCATAAGGATGGAATAGCATTACCCCAGCTCCAAGGAGAGTACAGGTCCTTGACTGGAGACTGCATCCCCTTCAAGCATTTAGGTTACCCTACACTAGAAGCTTATCTGAAAAGTGTGCCAGCAGTTGTCAGGGTAGAGACCAGTCGATCTGGAGAGGTAAGAAGGTAACTGTGTGCGTCAAAAGAGGGGAGGGAGTTGTTAATTGCTGTCTGGTGTTTCCAACCTTAAAACTAGGAGAGAAGTCAAAATGAAAGGTACAAGTTGGGTGGTTTGAGATCACTAGTTAAAGAACAGCATCCAAAACACAGCCTGGATCTGATGTTTTTTGTTTTGTCCCTCAAATCCTTTCCATTGTAAAAATAAGATTTTAATCACAGTATATAAAAAAAGTTAAAGTTTACCCAATCTCAATGTCCAAACAAAATAACCGTACTGGAGGCCTTAACTGCCTAAATTCACACCTAGCCATTGTAAAGCTGCTGCAGCTGTTTTTGTCCTGGTTGCTAATGACCTCCTAACTAAAATCTAGTAGACATTTTTACATTCTCATCATCTGTCCTCACTCCTGTCTGTCCCTCCTGCTAGGCCCTAGTTCAATCCCTAATTGATCTTTCAGCACTTTTGATTATTACAGTGCCCTTCCTTGTCTTTAGCCTCTTCTCTCTATAGACTGTTCCCACCTTCACACCAATATGATCATATTAGTCTATAATTTTAAATCCTCTAGTTCCTTTGGAAGGATATTTTAAATATAACGTATTTGGTGGTGGCAAGTAAATTTTTCATTGCATATATCATGTGACCTAGCAGTTTCATTTCTTGCTATCTGCCCATTGTACAGTATGAGAGAGGTGGGCAGACCACCATCTAAAAGACAGAAAAGCAGCCTTCCCCTCCAAGAAAAACCACATTATTCTGGGTACATTTCTGTATGTTAATGAGCAGGTCTGGAGCATTTCTTACCAAAACTTAAAATAGTGGTTCCTCTGTGTGGGAGGGAAGGGGAGGCAATGGATAGCGGACGAAAAAAGAGGACCACCATCAGGAGAGCGGTCAAAGGGGAGGTTCACCTAATCTGTAATAATCTGTTTAAGGAGCAGGTATAACTTTATTAGATATTATGTTAATAATGAAACTTGCTTCAGCATCCCTGTTTCTCCCAGACAGATTTAACCTCTCCTTTCTGTCTACTTGGCACCTTGTAATATACCCAGTGTGACACTGGACACAGTGCTTTCTATTTATTCTCTTGCCTTTCTCTTTTTCCTCCCTTAATTTCTTGAGAGTGAGAGATTATTTATTCACCTCTAAGAGTTGGTTCTTAATAAATGTGTGTTGAATGTATGAATAATTAAATGTCTGAGTGAATTAATAAACTAGTGCTTCACATAGTTACTATATTTACTCAACTCTATTCCCTCATTGTGGACATTTTTAATGTTTACAGGTTTTAACTATTAAAATAACCAAATTTGTAAAATAGTATTTGGGTATCTAATTTTTTATTCTTTTGAATTATTTCCTTGTAATATATTTTTAGGGATACAAATGCTGGGCCAAAGAATAGGAGCATGTTTGGTTTATAGTGTAAAACCTCATTGCTTTCCTGTTCGTGATTAAATTTACAATCAAACTTTCTAACACTAGATCTGGCTTTAGCAGTTGTCTAGTCCCAACAGTCTACATGCTTTTTTTCAAGTCTTTTTTCAAATATCCTACCTATCACACCAATTTTTTTTTTAAGGATAAAAAGCTAAGCTGCTCTGTTTTAAGCAGATGCTGAAGGGCCAGGGCTCTGTCCGCCCTGCCCTGCCCTCACACCTGTGTCACTCTTTGTTCCCTAAGGAGTCTCCATGGAATCCTGTGGCTCCATTAGGCAGTTTGAAAGCCCCAGATTCAGCCCCGCTCCTGTTTTACAGCTGAAAATACTAAGATTTGGGACCCAAATTGATTTGCCCCAGGTCATCTAGCTAATCCATTGCAGTGGCAAAACTAGGATTTAGTAGTTTTTGGGAGAGAATAAAAATAGCAGGTACAAGTACATACTTTGGATTCAGAGAGATAGCCTGTATGACAGGGAGATGGCTTAACTTTTTCTGAGCCTCTGTTTCCCCAAGTATAAAATGGGAATAAAATATATCTCTTAGATTATGTGAAATAATACATGCTGATCACAGGTTTCTTTCTGTTCATTTGTTAATCCCATAGTGCCTAGGGTATTGTAGAGGCTTAATAAATATCTGTTCAAGGAATAAATGAAACTTTCCATTTGCAGAAAGAAGATTATTCAATCTAGACTATGTTTGATTTCTTTGGTAGAAAATATAATTTTGCTGTAATGTTATCAAGGAGAGAAAGGCATGAATATTTGCATTCAGCTTGACTTGGGACATGTAAACTCACTAAGATTCTCTTTTAAAATCCAGCCTCAGATGTTGAAACCACAATGTTGTTCATGTGAAACCTTCATAAGACCATATCAGTGATAGTTTAACAAAAAAAATCAGCCTCTAGGCACCAGTGAATCTGAGCACTGTTTCTCCCCTCACCTTGCCTGTCATGAACAGATTACCTGCCATGCCATGGCCTGCTCAGAAACTGCAAGAATTGCTCAGCTTGTGGCTTGTCAGAGGAGTTCTAAAAGGAAAACCGGGCGGCAAGTCAATTGTCAGATGAGAGTAAAGAAAACCATGCCATTTTTTCTAGAAGGTAATGTCTTTTCACATGCTAAAAATTTTAAACTTGCCTGTGACTACACTGTCATGTGGAATTACAGAAGTATTGCTTGTATTCATGATAAACACGTATGTTTGTTAACATTCATATGTCAAGGGAGAAATCCTGAAGCTAGTATTTCAATTTGAAATTAAGTGAACTTGATGAACATGACTTACTAAGTGAAGGGATTACAGAGTGAAATGACTCAGAGTAGATTTTAATTAATTACTTATTACGGCTAAGTATGGTTTTTTTCTTTTTGGGGGAAAGCCTCATGCAGAATGTTGGGTAAACCAAGAACCTATGATTTAAATGTTTTATTTAGCAAATCATGTCTTTCAATATATATCTTCTATTTTCAGAAAAACATGAACTATATAGTACACAAAGGTATTATAGGCAACTCAGCCTATGTTTACTGAACACTCATCCCAAGGATCTTATTCAGTTCTAAAACTAAATTCTCAAGGTCGGTGATAATATAAATGAGTCGATGTCTAAATTACCCAAGGAGCATTTAGACAAGGGAGCAATCATTGTGAGTGACAATGGCAATGGCAGGCTTTGTTGTGAAGGGGAGACCGACCTCAAATAATGGGAAGCATGTAGATTGATGGGAGAAGAGATGGGAGGACCAAGATAGGGCTGAATGTACTAGATTTGTAAGGGTGTCAGGTTACTGCCTCTGAAGGGTTGGTTAGTGAGCAGTTTGGTGGATAAAGCCACGTTCTGAAGAACTTGATCTGTTAATACTCGCCAGTCTACCCTTCTCCTGACCAGTGCTCTAGTGGCAACCTCCTCCCGTTCTGGTAAATGTTGGTGAGAATGGAGACTCATGGGAAACATCTGGACTGGGGAATGACATAATGAAACCACAGTTTGGGGAAGCTAATTGATTCCATTATGTGTGCCTAACTTCATAGGAAAACCAAAAGCAACCCTCAGACAACCAGGATTTTCTTCAGATTATTCTATCAACAAAAAACCTAATCCAACAGTGTTAAGAGACAAAGGAAACTCTCTGAAAGTTAAGTGTGATGCTGAAATGCTGCCTTACACATTACACACAACTATCGGAAGAGAAATTTTCAAAGATGTTCCAGTGCAGAGGCATGTAACCATGTCTGCCAGCAACAGGTATTTGGGCTTTATCTGGCTAAAAGGAAAAGTTTGGTGAACCTAGGATAAAAAATGTTAAACAGTGTATGTTCAGGGTTAGAAGGAAACACTTTCTGTTTTTCTACTGTAAGTTCACATGTAGTAGAGAAATGCGTCATTACTAGTATGTGCACTTTTCCTGGCTATCTCAACATTATTCTCTGAATATCTCCATTTTGTGTTTCTTCTGTATTGGTGGTAACATCTTGTAAAATTCATGTTTAAAGCTCTCACAGGTTGTTCCGAGATACTATTCCAGCATAACTTACAACTTTTTCTGAAAACCTTTCTTGTAATTAATTTTATAAGTTTTAAGTAAAATCTTATTGATTTGCACACTCTACTGTGCCCCAATAATCATGTCCATAATTATACAAGAGCATGACATGTCTGTGCATCAGAACACTGGACTGGTAGTAACAGCACAGCCTTCAAGTCTTAAGTTCAGGTACTGCCATTCACTAGCCAGGTGAAGTAAGAGAAATTATTTCACCTTTTGTGGCTGTGGTTCTTATTTAGCCAATGAACATGTTAAACTAGGTGATCTTAAAATTCCTTTCTGGCTCTAAACTTCATAGTTTTATAAGGTAATAGGCCAGCAAACTATGACCCATTGGCGAAATCTAGCCCATAGCCTGTTTTTATAAACAAAGTTTTATTGGAACAAAGCCAAATTCCTGTGTTGATATATTATTTGTGGTTGCTTTTGTACAACTGCAAAGTTGAATAGTTGTGCAGAGAGAGTATTGTCTGCAAAGCCTAAAATATGTGGTATGGGACCTTTTACAGAAAAAGTTTGCCAGCTCCTGACATAGATGAATCAGTATCATATTCTTCCATCCTATTTGTGCCTTTACAGAACAAATTTTGTTGTATCACTTCCCTTTAAATCAATGTTGAAAAATCCCATTTTGTGCAAAAGATAGCCCTCCCCAGGTACTCCTTCCCCATACTAGAATACTTAGAATTAATTTTTTTAAAGGTAGGTAAAAGGGTACTTAGTTTTTATATTTTGGTATTTTTTACAAGTTACCCTTAAGTATATGTTTAATGTGATTTATGGTTGGTTATAATTTTGACAAGGTTTGGAAAATAAATAGTTAAAACCTGGATCTTGACCCAAAGCACTATTTGGGTCTAGTATGTGACTGAGGTACCATTGTCTCCTCTGGTTGCTTGCCTAAATTTCAAGATTCCATTATTGAATCTATAAAATGGTAGCAAAACCAGGCATCCTGGATTGTGGGCCCAGCGAAGCATTCTCCACCCCATGGTCTGATGTCTCCTACCCCTCACCTAGTGACACTGGGCAGGCCAGGTAAGTGTGTTCATCCCTGTAGGTAGCACCAGCAGTGATTAGGTGGGGGCCCCACCAACACCAGGCAGCCCAAAGAATGGGTCCAAGGCAATGCTGTCTGACCTGCACCCTAGTGTGCTCCCTAGCAGCACCCTTCCCATCCAACAGCACAGGCCAGGGGAAGTGCATTCTGCTCCCTTGGGCAGCACTTGCAGAGATCAAGCAGGAGCCCCAGCAGCAACAGATGAATATACCAGACCAGAATAGCACCATAAGGACCTGAAAACTAAATTATCATTGAAACTACAGCCTATAAAAGTGGGCCAGGAGATATGTGCTAAACCTAAGCGGGGTAACTGCCTACTAAAACTGGATAGGATCCAGAGTCTCCTAACATATGTCAAATGTCCAGGATATAATAAAAATATCACTTATATTAAGAACTAGGAAAATGACAACTTGAATGAGGAAAGACAATCAACAGACACCAACACCAAGATGAATCAGATGTTGGATTATCTGACAAATATTTTAAAGCAGCTCTCATAAAAATGCTTCAGTGAGCAATTGCAAATACTTTTGAAAATAATTTAAAAATAGAAAATTCATGAAAGAAATAGAGCACATAAAAAAGAATGGAATGGAAACTATAGTTCTGAAAATCTGCAAAAACCAAAATTTTTTAAATGCAGTGGATGAGCTCAATAGCAGTATGAATATGACAGAGGAGTTAGTGAACTTGAAGATAAAACAATAGAAATGCCCAATCTGAACAACCATATAAATAGACTTTAACAAAACAAAACAAACAAAAACAACCACTAGCAGAGTCTTAGGGACCTGTGGGGAAAATAAGAAAAGATCTAATATTTGTATTTTCAGAGTCTAAGAAGGAGAAGAGGAAAAGTGAGGCTAAAAGAGTATTTGAAGGCATAATGGCTGAACACTTCTCAAAATTAGCTGTGGGCATAAACCTACAGATTCAAGAAGCTTAGCTTTGAGAATTCCAAACAGTGTGAATCCAAAGAAACCCACACCAAGACACATCGTAATTAAACTTCTGAAAACTAAATACAAAGAAAAAATCTTGAAAGCAGCCAGAGGGAAAAGAAACATCACTTATAGAGGAATACCAGTTTTAATGACAGTGCATTTTTCACCCAAAACTACAGAGGAAGGAAACAGTACCTTTTTCTAGTGTTGAAAGAAAAAAACTTCACATATTCTATATCCAGCAAAAAAAATACTACAGGAATGAAAGGGAAATAAAGACATTCTCAGATGATAGAAAACTAAGAGAATTTGTCACTAGCTGACTACTCTGGAAGACTGGCCAAAGGAAATGCTATCAACTGAAAAGAAATTATATAAGATGGCTTGAAACTTTGGAAAAGCAAGAACAGAATGGGTAAAAAACAGGTGTAAATATAATAGAGTATACTTTTTTCTCATAATTTTCTTAAATCACATTGGGTTGAAACAAAAATTATAACACCATCTGATAAGGTGCTCAAACTATGTAGAGAAAGACTTAACACAATTATATTTATAAAGTTGGGGGGCAAGGAGACCTAAATGGAAGTAAGGTTTGTACACTTAAAGTGATAAAACATTAATACCAATAGAATGTGATGTTATATATGTACACTGAATGCCTAGAGCAACCAATAGGAAAACTACACAAAGTGATATACTAACAAATACTGTAAAGTCAGAATGGAATTCTCAAAAAGTTTAACCCACAGGAATACAAAGAAAGAAATGAAAGTGTGAGAAACAGGGAACAAATAGAAAACAAATAACAAAATAGCAGATACAAGCCCTAATATAAAAGTAATTACTTTAAATGTAAAAACACTGAAGAGAAGAGAGGATTAAAGATGGCAGCGTGAGAGGAGAGACAGAGGCTGCCTCCCAAAACTGGATACAATTAGAAACTTTAATTGGCGCAACTAATCCTGAGAGAGCAACAGGAAACAGGACAGTGTCAGACTGCACACACATGGAGAAAAGAGCAGACCTCAGCGAACCGGGTAACATACCAGAGGGCGTCCACGGGACCTGAGCCCCTCCCCCACCCCAGCTCACCGGCAGGAGGAAGACAAATGGAGCAGGGAGGGAGTGGAAGGCTTGGGACTGCTGGATACCTAGCTCTGGAGATCTACTCTGGGAGCACAAACCTACATTTCCTGGTGCTTTCATGAGACTCGCATGACTACCGGCATGGAAAGTTAATACAGGCAGAGTTCCTGGGGAGACTGGGATTCTGGCCGCTTGTGGAAAGCAGGGATCCATATCTGGCTGCTCTGGGACAAAAACTTATACCTGTGTGCCCGCCCCACTGGCTCAGGCAGTAGAGACAGGCACAGGAGCCAGGAGACGGGGAACAGCTCTTTGCTAACCCCAGGCACCAATACTGCTCCCCTGCAACCCCTGACATTGCTTCAGGGACTCAGCAGCTCCAGAATAGAGCATCTGGACACTAGAGGGCGCCATATACAAACATGAAACTCCAAAGGAACCTTGTACAGAATAAAATGGTTAATACAACTCCAGAGAAAGATTTACATGATATGGACCTCGTGACTCTTCCTGAAAGGGAGTTCAAAATAAAAGTAATCAACATCCTAATGCAGGTACAGAAAGACATCCAAGAACTCAGGAATAAATTCAGGTCAGAGATCCAGTCATTAAAGAACACAATGGAGGGTATTAAAAGCAGGTTGGATACGGTGGAGGGGACAATAAATGAAATAGAAACTAGAGAAGAGGAATACAGAGAAGCTGAGGCACAGAGAGAAAAAAGGATCTCTAAAAATGAAAGAATATTGAGAGAACTGTGTGACCAATCCAAGCGGAACAATATTCGCATTATAGGGATACCAGAAGAAGAAAAGAGAAAGGGATAGAAAGTGTCTTTGAGGAGGTAGTTGCTGAAAACTTCCCCATTCTGGAGAAGGACATAGTCTGTCAGGCCATTGAGATCCACAGATCCCCCAACACAAGGGACACAAGGAAGACAACAGCAAGACACATAGTAATTAAAATGGGAAAGATCAAGGATAAGGACAGACTGTTAAAAGCAGCCAGAGGCAGAAATAAGATCACATACAAAGGAAAGCCCATCAGACTAACATCAGACTTCTCAGCAGAAACCTTACAGGCCAGAAGGGAGTGGCATGATGTATTAAATGCCATGAAGCAGAAGGGCCTGGAACCAAGATTACATTATCCAGCAAGATTATCATTTAAATTTGAAGGAGGGATTAAACAATTTCCAGATAAGCAAAAGCTGAGAGAGTTTACCTCCCACAAACCATCTTTGCAGTCTATTTTGGAGGGATTGCTATAGATGGAAGTGTTCCTAGGGTTGGATAGCTGTCACCAGAGGTAGTAAAATCATGGTAGGGAGGGTGGAGCAGCTGATGGTGAGGCAAATGCAAAATTAAATTGACTATCCCCAAAGCCAATCAAGGGATAGACAAAAAGTACAAAATTTGATACGGAATATATAAAGAATGAAGGAGAAAGAAAAAGGAGGAGAAATGGAAAAGAACCTTTAGATTGTGTTTGTAACAGCATACTAAGTGAGTTAAGTTAGACTCTTAGATAGTAAGGAAAGTAACCTGGAACCGTTAGTAACCACGAATCTAAAGCCTGAAATGGCAATAAGTACATACCTATCGATAATCACCCTAAATATAAATGGACAGTATGCATGTACCAACCAAAAGACATAGAATCACTGAATGGATAAAAAACCAAGACCCATCTATATGCAGCTTACAAGAGACTCACCTCAAACCCAAAGACATGCACAGACTAAAAGTCAAGGGATGGAAAAATATATTTCATGCAAACAATAGGGAGAAAAAAGCAGGAGTTGCAGTACTAGTATCAGACAAAATAGACTTCAAAACAAAGAAAGTAACAATGAGATAAAGAAGTACATTACATAATGATAAAGGGCTCAGTCTAACAAGAGGATATGACCATTATAAATATATATGCACCCAACATAGAAGCACCAGCATATGTGAAACAAATACTAACAGAAATAAAGGAGGAAATAGACTGCAATGCATTCATTTTAGTAGACTTCAACACACCATTCACTCCAAAGGACAGATCCACCAGACAGAAAATAAGTAAGGACACAGAGGCACTGAACAGCACACTGGGACAGATGGACCTAATAGACATCTATAGAACTCTACACCCCAAAGCAACAGGATACACATTCTTCTCAAGTGCACATGGAACATTTTCCAGAATAGACCACATACTAGGCCACAAAAAGAGCCTCAGTAAATTCAAAAAGATTGAAATCCTACCAACCAACTTCTCAGACCACAAAGGTATAAAACTAGAAATAAATTGTACCAAGAAAGCAAAAAAGGCACACAAACACACGGAGGCTTAACAACATGCTTCTAAATAGTCAATGGATCAATGACCAAATTAAAATGGAGATCCAGCAATATATGGAAATAAATGACAACAACAACACAAAGCCCCAACTTCTGTGGGACGCAGTGAAAGTAGTCTTAATTAAGAGGAAAGGATATAGCAACCCAGGCATATTTAAAGAAGGAAGAACAAACCCAAATGAATAGTCTAACGTCAGTTATCAAAATTGGAAAAAGAAGAACAAATGAGGCCTAAAGTCAGCAGAAGGAGTGACATAACAAAGATCAGAGTAGAAATCAACAAAATTGAGAAGAATAAGACAATAGAAAAAATCAATGAAACCAAGAGCTGGATCTTTGAGAAAATAAACAAAATAGACAAGCCTCTAGCCAGACTTATTAAGAGAAAAAGAGAGTCAACACACATCAACAGAATCAGAAATGAGAAAGGAAACATCACAACGGACCCAACAGAAATACAAAGAATTATTAGAGACTACTATGAAACCCTACATGCTAAGAAGCTGGAAAACCTAGAAGAAATGGACAACTTCCTAGAAAAATACAACCTTCTAAAACTGACCAAGGAAAAAACACAAAATCTAAAGAAACCAATTACCAGCAAAGAAATTGAAGTAGTAATCAAAAACTACCCAAGAAAAAAACACCCGGGCCAGAGGGATTTACCTCGGAATTTTATCAGACATACAGAGAAGATATATCACTCTCCTTAAAGTTTTCCAAAAAATAGAAGAGGAGGGAATACTCCCAACCTCATTCTATGAAGCCAACATCACCCTAATACCAAAACCACGCAAAGACCCCACCAAAAAAGAAAATTGCAGACCAATATCCCTGATGAACGTAGATGCAAAAATACTCAATAAAATATTAGCAAACAGAATTCAACAGTATATCAAAAGGATCATACACCACAACCAGGTGGGATTCAACCCAGGGATGCAAGGATGGTACAGCATTTGAAAATCCATCAACATCATCCACCACATAAACAAAAAGAAAGATAAAAACCACATGATCATCTCCATAGATGCTGAAAAGCATTCGACAAAATTCAACATCCATTCATGATAAAAACTCTCAGCAAAATGGGAATAGAGGGCAAGTACCTCAACATGATAAGGCCATATACGATAAAACCACAGCCAACATCATACTGAACAGCAAGAGGCTGAAAGCTTTTCCTCTGAGATTGGGAACAAGACAGGGATGCCCACTCTCCCCACTGTTATTTAACATAGTACTGGAGGTCCTAGCCACGGCAATTAGACAAAACAAAGAAATACAAGGAATCCAGATTGGTAAAGAAGAAGTTAAACTTTCACTATTTGCATATGACATGACATTGTACATAAAAAACACTAAAGACTCCACTCCAAAACTACTAGAACTGATATCAGAATACAGCAAAGTTGCAGGATACAAAATTAACACACAGAAATCTGTGGCTTTCCTATACACTAACAATGAGCCAATAGAAAGAGAAATCAGGAAGACAATTCCATTCACAATTGCATCAAAAAGAATAAAATACCTAGGAATAAACCTAACCAAAGAAGTGAAAGACCTATACCCTGAAAACTATAAGACACTCAGGAGAAGTTAAAGAGGACACTAACAAATAGAAACTCATCCCATGCTCTTGGCTAGGAAGAATTAATATCGTCAAAATGGCCATCCTGCCCAAAGCAATCTACAGATTTGATGCAATCCCTATCAAATTACCCACAACATTCTTCAATGAACTGTAACAAACAGTTCAAAAATTCATATGGAAACACCAAAGACCCGGAATAGCCAAAGCAATCCTGAGAAAGAAGAATAAAGTGGCGGGGATCTCACTCCCCAACTTCAAGCTCTACTACAAAGCCATAGTAATCAAGACAGTTTGGTACTGGCACAAGAACAGAGCCACAGACCAGTGATACAGATTAGAGACTCCAGACATTAACCCAAACATATATGGTCAATTAATATTCGATAAAGGAGCCATGGACATACAATGGGGTAATGACAGTCTCTTCAACAGATGGTGCTGGCAGAACTGGACAGCTACATGTAAGAGAATGAAACTGGATCACTGTCTAACCCCACACACAAAAATAAATTCAAAATGGATCAAAGACCTGAATGTAAGTCATGAAACCATAAAAGTCTTAGTAAAAAATATAGGCAAAAATCTCTTGGATGTGAACATTAGCGACTTATTCATGAATATATCTCCCCAGGCAAGGAAAACAAAAGCAAAAATGAACAAGTGGGACTATATCAAACTGAAAAGCTTCTGTACAGCAAAGGACACGATCAATAGAACAAAAAGGTACCCTACAGTATGGGAGAATATTTTTGTAAATGACAGATCCAATAAAGGCTTGACATCCAAAATATATAAAGAGCTCATGCTCCTCAACAAACAAAAAGCAAATAATCCAATTAAAAAAGTCAGAGGAGCTGAACAGACAGTTCTCCAAAGAAGAAATTCAGATGGCCAACAGACACATGAAAAGATGCTCCACATCGCTAGTTATCAGAGAAATGCAAATAAAAACCACAATGAGATATCACCTCACACCAGTAAGGATGGCTGCCATACAAAAGACAAACAAAAACAAATGTTGGCGATGTTGTGGAGAAAGGGGAACCCTCCTACACTGCTGGTGGGAATGTAAATTAGTTCAACCATTGTGGAAAGCAATATGGAGGTTCCTCAAAATGCTCAAAATAGACTTACCATTTGACCCAGGAATTCCACTTCTAGGAATTTACCCTAAGGATGCAGCACTCCAGTTTGAAAAAGACAGATGCACCCCTATGTTTATCACAGCACTATTTACAATAGCCAAGAAATGGAAGCGACCTAAGTGTCCATCAGTAGATGAATGGATAAAGAAGATGTGGTACATATACACAATGGAATTTTATTCAGCCATAAGAAGAAAACAAATCCTACCATTTGCAACAACATGGATGGAGCTAGAGGGTATTACGCCCACTGCAATAAGCCAAGCGGAGAAAAACAAATACCAAATGATTTCCCTCATCTGTGGAGTATAAGAACAAAAGAAAAACTGAAGGAACAAAACAGCAGCAGAAGCACAGAACCCAAGAATGGACTAACAGTTACCAAAGGGAAAGAGACGGGGAGAATGGGAGGGTAGGGAGGGATACGGGTGGGGAAAAAGAAAGGGGGTATTATGATTAGCACGTATAATGTGGGTGGTGGGGGAATGGGGAGGGCTTTGCAACACAGAGAAGAGAAGTAGTGATTCTACAACATCTTACTATGCTGATGGACAGTGACTGTAATGGGGTTTTTGGGGTGGACTTGGGGTAGGGGAGAGCCTAGTAAACATAATGTTCTTCAAAATAAATAAATAAATAAATAAAATCCTGCAATATACAAAAATTAAAGTCCTTAATGCACCAATCAAAAGACACAGAGTAATAAAATGGATAAAAAAGCAAGACCCATCTATATGCTGCTTACAAGAAACTCACCTCAAGCCCAAAGACATGCACAGACTAAAAGTCAAGGGATGGAAAAACATATTTCAGGCAAACAACAGTGAAAAGAAAGCAGGGGTTGCAGTACTAATATCAGACAAAATAGACTTCAAAACAAAGAAAGTAACAAGAGATAAAGAAGGACACTACATAATGATAAAGGGCTCAGTCCAACAAGAGGATATAACCATTCTAAATATATATGCACCCAACACAGGAGCACGAGCATTTGTGAAGCAAATATTAACAGAACTAGAGAGGGAAACAGACTGCAATGCATTCATTTTAGGAGACTTCAACACACCACTAACCCCAAAGGATAGATCCACCGGGCAGAAAATAAATAAGGACACACAGACACTGAACAACACACTAGAACAGATGGACCTAATAGACATCTATAGAACTCTACATCCAAAAGCAACAGGATATACATTCTTCTCAAGTGCACATGGAACATTCTCCAGAATAGACCACATACTAGGCCACAAAAAGAGCCTCAGTAAACTCCAAAATATTAAAATTCTACCAAACAATTTTTCAGACCACAAAGATATAAAACTAGAAATAAATTCTACAAAGAAAACAAAAAGGCTCACAAACACATGGAGGCATAAGACCATGCTTCTAAATAATCAATGGATCAATGAACAAATCAAAATAGAGATCAAGGAATATATAGAAAAAAATGACAACAACAACACAAAGCCCCAACTTCTGTGGGATGCAGCGAAAGCAGTCTTAAGAGGAAAGTATACAGCAATCCAGGCACCCTTGAAGAAGGAAGAACAATCCCAAATGAATAGTCTAACATCACAATTATCGAAACTGGAAAAAGAAGAACAAATGAGGCCTAAAGTCAGCAGAAGGAGGGACATAGTAAAGATCAGAGAAGAAATAAACAAAATTGAGAAGAATAAAACAATAGCAAAAATCAACAAAACCAAGAGCTTCTTCTTTGAGAAAATAAACAAAATAGATAAGCCTCTAGCCAAACTTATTAAGAGAAAAAGAGAATCAACACAAATCAACATAATCAGAAATGCGAATGGAAAAATCACGACAGACTCCACAGAAATACAAAGAATTATTAAAGACTACTATGAAAACCTATATGCCAACAAGCTGGAAAACCTAGAAGAAATGGACAACTTCCTAGAAAAATACAACCTCCCAAAACTGACCAAGGAAGGAACACAAAAGTTAAACAAACCAATTACGAGCAAAGAAATTGAAACGGTAATCAAAAAACTACCCAAGAACAAAACCCCAGGACCGGATGGATTTACCTCGGAATTTTATCAGACACACAGAGAAGACATAATACCCATTCTCCTTAAAGTGTTCCAAAAAATAGAAGAGGAGGGAATACTCCCAAACTCATTCTATGAAGCCAACATCACCCTAATACCAAAACCAGGCAAAGACCACACCAAAAAAGAAAATTACAGAACAATATCCCTGATGAACGTAGATGCAAAAATACTCAATAAAATATTAGCAAGCAGAATTCAACAGTATATCAAAAGGATCATACACCATGACCAAGTGGGATTCATCCCAGGGATGCAAGGATGGTACAACATTCAAAAATTCATCAACATCATCCACCACATCAACAAAAAGAAAGACAAAAACCACATGATCATCTCCATAGATGCTGAAAAAGCATTCGACAACTTTCAACATCCATTCATGATAAAAACTCTCAGCAAAATGGGAATAGAGGGCAAGTACCTCAACATAATAAAGGCCATATATGATAAACCCACAGCCAGCATTATACTGAACAGCGAGAAGCTGAAAGCTTTTCCTCTGAGATCGGGAACCAGACAGGCATGCCCACTCCCCGCTGTTATTTAACATAGTACTGGAGGTCCTAGCCACGGCAATCAGACAAAACAAAGAAATACAAGGAATCCAGATTGGTAAAGAAGAAGTTAAATCACTACTTGCAGATGATATGATACTGTACATAAAAAACCCTAAAGACTCCACTCCAAAACTACTAGAACTGATATCGGAATACAGCAAAGTTGCAGGATACAAAATTAACACACAGAAATCTGTAGCTTTCCTATACACTAACAATGAACCAATAGAAACAGAAATCAGGAAGACAATTCCATTCACAATTGCATCAAAAAGAATAAAATACCTAGGAATAAACCTAACCAAAGAAGTGAAAGACCTATACCCTGAAAACTATAAGAGACGCTCTTAAGAGAAATTAAAGGGGACACTAACAAATGGAAACTCATCCCATGCTCATGGCTAGGAAGAATTAATATCGTCAAAATGGCCATCCTGCCCAAAGCAATCTACAGATTTGATGCAATCCCTATCAAATTACCAGCCACATTCGTCAATGAACTGGAACAAACAATTCAAAAATTCATATGGAAACACCAAGGACCCCGAATAGCCAAAGCAATCCTGAAAAAGAAGAATAAAGTGGCGGGGATCTCACTCCCTAACTTCAAGCTCTGCTACAAAGCCATAGTAATCAAGACAATGTGGTACTGGCACAAGAACAGAGCCACAGACCAGTGGAACCGATTAGAGACTCCAGAAATTAACCCAAACATATATGGTCGATTAATATTTGATAAAGGAGCCATGGACATACAATGGCAAAATGACAGTCTCTTCAACAGATGGTGCTGGCAAAACTGGACAGCTACATGTAGGAGAATGAAACTGGACCATTGTCTAACCCCATATACAAAGGTAAACTCAAAATGGATCAAAGACCTGAATGTAAGTCATGAAACCATTAAACTCTTGGAAAAAAACATAGGCAGAAACCTCTTAGACATAAACACGAGTGACCTCTTCTTGAACATATCTCCCCGGGCAAGGAAAACAACAGCAAAAATGAGCAAGTGGGACTACATTAAGCTGAAAAGCTTCTGTGCAGCAAAAGACACCATCAATAGAACAAAAAGGAACCCTACAGAATGGGAGAATATATTTGAAAATGACAGATCCGATAAAGGCTTGACGTCCAGAATATATAAAGAGCTCACACGCCTCAACAAACAAAAAACAAGTAACCCAATTAAAAAATGGGCAGAGGAATTGAACAGACAGTTCTCTAAAAAAGAAATACAGATGGCCAACAGACACATGAAAAGATGCTCCACATCGCTAATTATCAGAGAAATGCAAATGAAAACTACAATGAGGTGTCACCTCACACCAGTAAGGAGAGCTGCCATCCAAAAGACAAACAACAACAAATGTGTTGGCGAGGCTGTGGAGAAAGGGGAACCCTCCTACACTGCTGGTGGGAATGTAAATTAGTTCAACCATTGTGGAAAGCAGTATGGAGGTTCATCAAAATGCTCAAAACAGACCTACCATTTGACCCAGGAATTCCACTCCTAGGAATCTACCCTAAGAACGCAGCAATCAAGTTTGAGAAAGACAGATGCACCCCTATGTTTATCGCAGCACTATTTACAATAGCCAAGAATTGGAAGCAACCTAAATGTCCATCGGTAGATGAATGGATAAAGAAGATGTGGTACGTATACACAATGGAATACTACTCAGCCATAAGAAGCGGAAAAATCCTACCATTTGCAGCAACATGGATGGTGCTGGAGAGTATTATGCTCAGTGAAATAAGCCAAGTGGAGAAAGAGAAATACCAAATGATTTCACTAATCTGAGGAGTATAAGAACAAAGGAAAAACTGAAGGAACAAAACAGCAGCGGAATTACAGAACCCAAAAATGGACTAACAGGTACCAAAGGGAAAGGAACTGGGGAGGAAGGGTGGGCAGGGAGGGATAAGGGGGGGTGGAGAAGAAAGGGGGTATTAAGATTAGCATGCATGGGGTGGGAGGGAGAAAGGGGAGGGAGGACTGTACAACCCAGAGAGGACAAGTAGTGATTCTACAACATTTTGCTGTGCTGATTGACAGTGACTGTAATGTGGTTTTTAGGGGGGACCTGATATAGGGGAGAGCATAGTAAACATAGTATTCTTCATGTAAGTGTAGATTAAAGATTAAAAAAAAAAAGAAAAGGTGGATTACTCCTTTATAGGATAAAACTATTGGTAAAGCAAAGATTAACGCATGCTTTAAATATCCTTAATTTTGATCACTTAAAGGGTGTCAGATGATCGACTATGGAGGTACTCTTTTCTGATAATGTTCCTTTCTCTTAAGAAAAATAAAAATAAAAAAAATAAAAAAATAAAAAAAGCAGTTCCTGTGTGCTGAACTCCAATGAGTTCTACACAGTGGTATAGAGGGCAGGTCAAAGTGTGGGCAAAGGGTCTGTTTGTTTTTATGCAGAAGATCAAGGCCTAACTTGGCTACCCAGAAAATGAACTAATATACGATATGAGGAGGAGCTTCCGGCATCAGCACTCTCTGAAGGACTCGTGCCAGGGGATGATCATCAAAAAGCCTCCACAGGGATCCCGGCGATGCTGCATTTGTGGCTGCGTCCATCCCACCGTTTCCTGGACTTGCCATTGGAATGAGGAGGGAGATGTCTAGGCTGGCATGTGCATACAGTGAGACAACGAATTTGAGTGGATCTGTACTGTTGGAACTCAACTAGGAGTTGGGAGGGGTGCAAGTTGTAGTGCTCCAAAATCTTACGACTATAGACTATCTACGGTTAAAAGAACATATGGGATGTGAACAGATCCCAGAAATGGGTTGCTTTAATTTGTCTGATTTCTCTCAGACTGTTCAAGTACAGTTGGACAATATCCATCATATCATAGACAAATTTTCACAAATGCCTAGGGTGCCTAAATGGTTTTCTTGGCTCCACTGGAGATGGATGGTAATTATAGATTTGCTTTGTTTATGTCACCGTATTCCTATTATGTTAATATGTGAGCGCAAATTAGTTGGTAGTTTAAAACCTATACATGCTTAAGGTACTCTACAAGAAGATATGTCAAAGAAATAATCAATCCTCCCATGTTTTCTTCCATATGCTACCTCTATAGCTTTCCTTCTTCCTTCCTAATTACAACCCCACTAAATAGAATTCGTGCCTCATATTGAATTTACCGAGTATCATAATTCCTCCAGGTGGTAAAGATACCTCGAGACAAGTGCTGGGCATAGAAGCCACAGGGCATAAATCTGCAAAGAAGTAAAAAGCCAACCTTTTCAAACAATATGGCTTCTCTCTCACTTACCAACTTTGCATTTCCCTGTATGGCCCCGGAAGATGACTGGTTAGCCAGAGACGGGTAAGATTCCTCAAGGGAGGAACAACCTAAGACAGGCACAGTCGCAGGGGGCCATCAGGTGAGAAATTGGGGATCAACAGAGGTGAGGCTCAGAACCTCACCCCCCCTGTTTTGAGAGAAAGCTTCTGCATCCGTGGATGTTTTGCTGCCCTTGTCTAGCTTGGATTAATACTTAGTCCATAGGCACACACCTGATCATCTACATTTGCCCTATTACAGCACTAAACTATGTTTTCTACCTTTATTTTGCATCTACCTACCACTTCAGCATTTTATTAAAAATAAAAAAAATAATAATAATAAAGGGAGAAATGTGGGATCAACATATAAATCAAGTACAAAAATCAAACGAATATTCCTACCTTGCATCTACCTACCACTTCAGCATTTTATTAAAAATAAAAATAATAATAATAATAAAGGGAGAAATGTGGGATCAACATATAAATCAAGTACAAAAATCAAACGAATATTCATATTTGACCTGATTGTTTATAGGTCATAATGTGTGATCAAAACCGAAAGTTTCTGTGATGACTGCTCTTGTACTGTTCACCATGTAAGAACTTATTCACTATGTAAGAATTCGTTCACCATGTAAGAACTTGTTCGTTATGCTTCAGAAGATTGGAGACTGACTAGAATTAGGCTTGAGATGGATTAATGATTGTGCATTGAGCATTGAGCCCCCCTATACAAAATTTTATTGTTGTTAACAACCATTTGATCAATAAATATGAGAGATGCCCTCTCAAAAAAAAAAAGTAACAATAAATAAATAAATAAATAAATAAATAAATAAATAAATAAATAAATAAATAAATAAATAAATAAAAGTCCTGCATGGATTTTCCAACTAAAAAAAAAAAAAACACTGAAGAGATGTTCAACTCCATTAGCCATTAGGGAAATGCAAGTTAAAACTTCAATGAGATACCACTGTGACACTCCTATAAGAATGGCTAAAATAAAAAATACTGATAGTGAATGATGACAAGGATACAGAGAAACCAGATCACTCATGTATTGCTGTTGGAAATGTAAAATTGGACAGCCACACTGGAAAAGTTTAGGAGTTTTCTTGAAAGAAAAAAACTAAACATTCAGTTACCACATACCATGTATGTGACCCAGTAATTGCTCTCCTGAGGAATTATCACAAAGAAATGAACTTGTTCTCACACAAAAACTTGTTCACAAATGTTCATAGTTTTTTCTAATAGCTGAAAATTGGAAACAACACAGATGTCCTTCAGTAAGTGAATGACTCAACAAACTGTAGTACATCCATGCTACAGAATACTTCTCAGCAAAAAAGAAAAACAAAAAACAAACTATTGTTGCACACAACTTTGATGGATCTCAAGTGACTTATGCTGAGTGAAAGAAGCCAATCTCAAAAAGTTACATACTATGTGATTCTATATGTATAACATTCCTGCAATAACAGAATTATAGAGATTGAGAACAGGTAAGTGTTACCAAGAGTTGGGGCTGGGGAAGGGGGAAGGGTATGGCTATAAAGGGGTAGCAAGAGGGAACCTTGTAGCAATGAGACAGTTTTGGATGTTGACTATAGTGGTGCTTACATGGATCTGTAGGTGTGGAAAACTGCACAGAACTATACACACACATATGCACGTGCATGCAAAACTGGTAACATTTGAATAAGCTCTGGATTGTACCAATGTCACCTGCCTGGTTTTGATATTGTGCTATGTAAAATGTTACCATTGAGGGAAACTGGGTGAAGGGTACGTGGGATCTCCATCTACATATTTTGCAACTTTACATGAATTTATAAATATTTCAGAATACGAAGTTTAACAAATGATAGCAAAGTCCTTATATATGGTTTTAGTTTTGAGTATTAATGAAATATATGCTTTTGTCTTTGGCCTTTCTCTGGAAGAATTTTGAATTCCATATGGTAGAATGTCTTGCTTGAACAATGATTTCTAGAATTACATATCTAGCTGTAGTCAGCCATCTTTATGTGGATTATGTTACAGACTATTTTAATTATAGATTATTAAAGGTGTTGTAAAACATCTTCCTTAAATCTTTCTGTTAAGAACATAATACAAATTGAAAGATATCTTTTTTTTTTTGAGAGGGCATCTCATATTTATTGATCAAATGGTTGTTAACAACAATAAAATTCTGTATAGAGGGGTCAATGCTCAATGTACAATCATTAATCCATCTCAAGCCTAATTCTCGTCAGTCTCCAATCTTCTGAAGCATAACGAACAAGTTCTTACATGGTGAACGAATTCTTACATAGTGAATAAATTCTTAGATGGTGAGCAGTACAAGGGCATTCCTCACAGAAACTTTCGGTTTTGATCACACATTATGAACTATAAACAATCAGGTCAAATATGAATATTCGTTTGATTTTTATACTTGATTTATATGTTGATCCCACATTTCTCCCTTTATTATTATTATTATTTTTATTTTTAATAAAATGCTGAAGTGGTAGGTAGATGCAAAATAAAGGTAGAAAACATAGTTTAGTGCTGTAATAGGGCAAATGTAGATGATCAGGTGTGTGCCTATGGACTAAGTATTAATCCAAACTAGACAAGGGCAGCAAAACATCCACAGATGCAGAAGCTTTCTCTCAAAACAGGGGGGGTGAGGTTCTGAGCCTCACCTCTGTTGATCCCCAATTTCTCACCTGATGGCCCCCTGCGACTGTGCCTGTCTTAGGTTGTTCCTCCCTTGAGGAATCTTACCCGTCTCTGGCTAACCAGTCATCTTCCGGGGCCATACAGGGAAATGCAAAGTTGGTAAGTGAGAGAGAAGCCATATTGTTTGAAAAGGTTGGCTTTTTACTTCTTTGCAGATTTATGCCCTGTGGCTTCTATGCCCAGCACTTGTCTCGAGGTATCTTTACCACCTGGGGAATTATGATACTCGGTAAATTCAATATGAGGCACGAATTCTATTTAGTGGGGTTGTAATTAGGAAGGAAGAAGGAAAGCTATAGAGGTAGCATATGGAAGAAAACATGGGAGGATTGATTATTTCTTTGACATATCTTGTTGTAGAGTACCTTAAGCATGTATAGGTTTTAAACTACCAACTAATTTGCGCTCACATATTAACATAATAGGAATACAGTGACATAAACAAAGCAAATCTATAATTACCATCCATCTCCAGTGGAGCCAAGAAAACCATTTAGGCACCCTAGGCATTTGTGAAAATTTGTCTATGATATGATGGATATTGTCCAACTGTACTTGAGCAGTCTGAGAGAAATCAGACAAATTAAAGCAACCCATTTCTGGGATCTGTTCACATCCCATATGTTCTTTTAACCGTAGATAGTCTATAGTCGTAAGATTTTGGAGCACTACAACTTGCACCCCTCCCAACTCCTAGTTGAGTTCCAACAGTACAGATCCACTCAAATTCGTTGTCTCGCTGTATGCACATGCCAGCCTAGACATCTCCCTCCTCATTCCAATGGCAAGTCCAGGAAACGGTGGGATGGACGCAGCCACAAATGCAGCATCGCCGGGATCCCTGTGGAGGCTTTTTGATGATCATCCCCTGGCACGAGTCCTTCAGAGAGTGCTGATGCCGGAAGCTCCTCCTCATATCGTATATTAGTTCATTTTCTGGGTAGCCAAGTTAGGCCTTGATCTTCTGCATAAAAACAAACAGACCCTTTGCCCACACTTTGACCTGCCCTCTATACCACTGTGTAGAACTCATTGGAGTTCAGCACACAGGAACTGCTTTTTTTATTTTTTTATTTTTTTTATTTTTATTTTTCTTAAGAGAAAGGAACATTATCAGAAAAGAGTACCTCCATAGCCGATCATCTGACACCCTTTAAGTGATCAAAATTAAGGATATTTAAAGCATGCGTTAATCTTTGCTTTACCAATAGTTTTATCCTATAAAGGAGTAATCCACCTTTTCTTTTTTTTTTTAATCTTTAATCTACACTTACATGAAGAATACTATGTTTACTATGCTCTCCCCTATATCAGGTCCCCCCTAAAAACCACATTACAGTCACTGTCAATCAGCACAGCAAAATGTTGTAGAATCACTACTTGTCCTCTCTGGGTTGTACAGTCCTCCCTCCCCTTTCTCCCTCCTACCCCATGCATGCTAATCTTAATACCCCCTTTCTTCTCCACCCCCCCTTATCCCTCCCTGCCCACCCTTCCTCCCCAGTTCCTTTCCCTTTGGTACGTGTTAGTCCATTTTTGGGTTCTGTAATTCCGCTGCTGTTTTGTTCCTTCAGTTTTTCCTTTGTTCTTATACTCCTCAGATTAGTGAAATCATTTGGTATTTCTCTTTCTCCACTTGGCTTATTTCACTGAGCATAATACTCTCCAGCACCATCCATGTTGCTGCAAATGGTAGGATTTTTCCGCTTCTTATGGCTGAGTAGTATTCCATTGTGTATATGTACCACATCTTCTTTATCCATTCATCTACCGATGGACATTTAGGTTGCTTCCAATTCTTGGCTACTGTAAATAGTGCTGCGATAAACATAGGGGTGCATCTGTCTTTCTCAAACTTGATTGCTGCGTTCTTAGGGTAAATTCCTAGGAGTGGAATTCCTGGGTCAAATGGTAGGTCTGTTTTGAGCATTTTGATGAACCTCCATACTGCTTTCCACAATGGTTGAACTAATTTACATTCCCACCAGCAGTGTAGGAGGGTTCCCCTTTCTCCACAGCCTCGCCAACACATTTGTTGTTGTTTGTCTTTTAGATGGCAGCTCTCCTTACTGGTGTGAGGTGATACCTCATTGTAGTTTTCATTTGCATTTCTCTGATAATTAGCGATGTGGAGCATCTTTTCATGTGTCTGTTGGCCATCTGTATTTCTTTTTTAGAGAACTGTCTGTTCAATTCCTCTGCCCATTTTTTAATTGGGTTACTTGTTTTTTGTTTGTTGAGGCGTGTGAGCTCTTTATATATTCTGGACGTCAAGCCTTTATCGGATCTGTCATTTTCAAATATATTCTCCCATTCTGTAGGGTTCCTTTTTGTTCTATTGATGGTGTCTTTTGCTGCACAGAAGCTTTTCAGCTTAATGTAGTCCCACTTGCTCATTTTTGCTGTTGTTTTCCTTGCCCGGGGAGATATGTTCAAGAAGAGGTCACTCGTGTTTATGTCTAAGAGGTTTCTGCCTATGTTTTTTTCCAAGAGTTTAATGGTTTCATGACTTACATTCAGGTCTTTGATCCATTTTGAGTTTACCTTTGTATATGGGGTTAGACAATGGTCCAGTTTCATTCTCCTACATGTAGCTGTCCAGTTTTGCCAGCACCATCTGTTGAAGAGACTGTCATTTTGCCATTGTATGTCCATGGCTCCTTTATCAAATATTAATTGACCATATATGTTTGGGTTAATTTCTGGAGTCTCTAATCGGTTCCACTGGTCTGTGGCTCTGTTCTTGTGCCAGTACCACATTGTCTTGATTACTATGGCTTTGTAGCAGAGCTTGAAGTTAGGGAGTGAGATCCCCGCCACTTTATTCTTCTTTTTCAGGATTGCTTTGGCTATTCGGGGTCCTTGGTGTTTCCATATGAATTTTTGAATTGTTTGTTCCAGTTCATTGACGAATGTGGCTGGTAATTTGATAGGGATTGCATCAAATCTGTAGATTGCTTTGGGCAGGATGGCCATTTTGACGATATTAATTCTTCCTAGCCATGAGCATGGGATGAGTTTCCATTTGTTAGTGTCCCCTTTAATTTCTCTTAAGAGCGTCTCTTATAGTTTTCAGGGTATAGGTCTTTCACTTCTTTGGTTAGGTTTATTCCTAGGTATTTTATTCTTTTTGATGCAATTGTGAATGGAATTGTCTTCCTGATTTCTGTTTCTATTGGTTCATTGTTAGTGTATAGGAAAGCTACAGATTTCTGTGTGTTAATTTTGTATCCTGCAACTTTGCTGTATTCCGATATCAGTTCTAGTAGTTTTGGAGTGGAGTCTTTAGGGTTTTTTATGTACAGTATCATATCATCTGCAAGTAGTGATTTAACTTCTTCTTTACCTATCTGGATTCCTTGTATTTCTTTGTTTTGTCTGATTGCCGTGGCTAGGACCTCCAGTACTATGTTAAATAACAGCGGGGAGTGGGCATGCCTGTCTGGTTCCCGATCTCAGAGGAAAAGCTTTCAGCTTCTCGCTGTTCAGTATAATGCTGGCTGTGGGTTTATCATATATGGCCTTTATTATGTTGAGGTACTTGCCCTCTATTCCCATTTTGCTGAGAGTTTTTATCATGAATGGATGTTGAAAGTTGTCGAATGCTTTTTCAGCATCTATGGAGATGATCTTGTGGTTTTTGTCTTTCTTTTTGCTGATGTGGTGGATGATGTTGATGAATTTTTGAATGTTGTACCATCCTTGCATCCCTGGGATGAATCCCACTTGGTCATGGCGTATGATCCTTTTGATATACTGTTGAATTCTGTTTGCTAATATTTTATTGAGTATTTTTGCATCTACATTCATCAGGGATATTGGTCTGTAATTTTCTTTTTTGGTGGGGTCTTTGCCTGGTTTTGGTATTAGGGTGATGTTGGCTTCATAGAATGAGTTTGGGAGTATTCTCTCCTCTCCTATTTTTTGGAACACTTTAAGGAGAATGGGTATTATGTCTTCTTTGTGTGTCTGATAAAATTCCGAGGTAAATCCATCCGGTCCTGGGGTTTTGTTCTTGGGTAGTTTTTTGATTACCGTTTCAATTTCTTTGCTTGTAATTGGTTTGTTTAACTTTTGTGTTTCTTCCTTGGTCAGTCTTGGGAGGTTGTATTTTTCTAGGAAGTTGTCCATTTCTTCTAGGTTTTCCAGCTTGTTGGCATATAGGTTTTCATAGTCTTTAATAATTCTTTGTATTTCTGTGGAGTCTGTCGTGATTTTTCCATTCGCATTTCTGATTATGTTGATTTGTGTTGATTCTCTTTTTCTCTTAATAAGTTTGGCTAGAGGCTTATCTATTTTGTTTATTTTCTCAAAGAAGAAGCTCTTGGTTTTGTTGATTTTTGCTATTGTTTTATTCTTCTCAATTTTGTTTATTTCTTCTCTGATCTTTACTATGTCCCTCCTTCTGCTGACTTTAGGCCTCATTTGTTCTTCTTTTTCCAGTTTCGATAATTGTGATGTTAGACTATTCATTTGGGATTGTTCTTCCTTCTTCAAGGGTGCCTGGATTGCTGTATACTTTCCTCTTAAGACTGCTTTCGCTGCATCCCACAGAAGTTGGGGCTTTGTGTTGTTGTTGTCATTTTTTTCTATATATTCCTTGATCGCTATTTTGATTTGTTCATTGATCCGTTGATTATTTAGTAGCATGTTGTTAAGCCTCCATGTGTTTGTTAGCCTTTTTGTTTTCTTTGTAGAATTTATTTCTACTTTTATACCTTTGTGGTCTTAAAAATTGGTTGATAGTATTTCAATATTTTGGAGTTTACTGAGGCCCTTTTTGTGAGCAAGTATGTGGTCTATTCTGGAGAATGTTCCATGTGCACTTGAGAAGAATGCATATCCTGTTGCTTTTGGATGTAGAGTTCTATAGATGTCTGTTAGGTCCATCTGTTCTAGTGTGTTGTTCAGTGTCTGTGTGTCCTTACTTATTTTCTGCCCGGTGGATCTATCCTTTGGGGTTAGTGGTGTGTTGAAGTCTCCTAAAATGAATGTATTGCAGTCTATTTCCCTCTTTAGTTCTGTTAGTATTTGTTTCACATATGCTGGTGCTCCTGTATTGGGTGCATATATATTTAGAATGGTTATGTCCTCTTGTTGGACTGAGCCCTTTATCATTAAGTAGTGTCCTTCTTTATCTCTTGTTACTTTCTTTGTTTTGAAGTCTATTTTGTCTGATATTAGTACTGCAACCCCTGCTTTCTTCTCACTGTTGTTTGCCTGAAATATGTTTTTCCATCCCTTGACTTTTAGTCTGTGCTTGTCTTTGGGTTTAAGGTGAGTTTCTTGTAAGCAGCATATAGATGGGTCTTGCTTTTTTATCCGTTCTATTACACTGTGTCTTTTGATTGGTGCATTACGTCCATTTACATTTAGGGTAACTATTGAGAGATATGTTCTTATTGCCATTGCAGGCTTTAGATTCGTGGTTACCAAAGGTTCAAGGTTAGCTTCTTTAGTATCTTACTGCCTAACTTAGCTCGCTTATTGAGCTGTTATATACACTGTTTGGAGATTCTTTTCTTCTCTCCCTTCTTATTCCTCCTCCTCCATTCTTCATATGTTGTGTGTTTTGTTCTATGCTCTTTTTAGGAGTGCTCCCATCTTGAGCAGTCCCTGTAGTATGCCCTGTAGATGTGGTTTGTGGGAAGCAAATTCCCTCAGGTTTTGCTTGTCTGGGAATTGTTTAATCCCGCCATCATATTTAAATGATAGTCGTGCTGGATACAGTATCCTTGGTTGAAGGCCCTTCTGTTTCACTGCAGTAAGTATATCATGCCATTCTCTTCTGGCCTGTAGGGTTTCTGTTGAGAAGTCTGATGTTAGCCTGATGGGGTCTCCTTTATAGGTGACCTTTTTCTCTCTAGCTGCCTTTAAAACTCTTTCCTTGTCCTTGATCCTTCCCATTTTAATTACTATGTGTCTTGGTGTTGTCCTCCTTGGATCCTTTTTGTTGGGGGTTCTGTGTAATTCCATGGTCTGTTCGATTATTTCCTCCCCCAGTTTGGGGAAGTTTTCAGCAATTATTTCTTCGAAGAGACTTTCTATCCCTTTTCCTCTTTCTTCTTCTTCTGGTATCCCTATAATACGAATATTATTCCTTTTGGCTTGGTCACATAGTTCTCTTAGTGTTGTTTCATTCCTGGAGATCCTTTTATCTCTCTCTATGTCAGCTTCTATACGTTCCTGTTTGCTGGTATTGGGGTCCCTGTCCCTTTAAGGCTTCCAAAAAGCACTCGCCAAAAAGAGGGGAAAAAAAAGGTGGGAAAACGCGCGATTTCCTCCGTCCTCAGGCACCGGTCTCAGGCACCCACCCACCAGTCCCGCAGGGAAAAATGCACGATATTCTTTGTCCTCAGGCGCCAGTCCCAGGCACCCGCTCACCGGTCCCGCCGCCCTGCCTCCCTAGCACCGGGGTCCCTGTCCCTTTAAGGCTTCCAAAAAGCACTCACCAAAAAAAAAAAACCGCTCTGGTTTCTTTCCACCCACCGGGAGCCGGGGGGAGGGGCGCTTGGGTCCCGCTGGGCCGGGGCTTGTATCTTACTCCCTTCGCAAGGCGCTGGGTTCTTGCAGGTGTGGATGTGGTCTGGATGTTGTCCTGTGTCCTCTGGTCTCTATTTTAGGAAGAGTTTTCTTTGTTTTATTTTCATAGATCTATGTGTTTTTGGGAGGAGATTTCCACTGCTCTACTCACGCCGCCATCCTGGGTCCGCCCCTGAAACATATCTTTTAAAAGAAACCTACATACCACCTGGCGACAGATGTTATGGACAGTCTTTCCAATTATAAAATCAAAAACTTACTCTTACCAAAATAGAACAATCGAAGATATTTTATTTGTGCTTGTGAAATATTAAGCAGTAATATTAAATAGTAAAAGCTATTATGAGCGTGAACTCTTTGGGGGTTACTAAACCTTTTGAGAAACCAATAAAAGCTAGAAATGACCTTCCCAGAAAAATCAACATGAACACATATACATATATAGTATGTATGAATGTAGTACACAAACTATCACTTGGGACTCTAAAAGATGAAAAACTGTTCCTACGTTTTAATTTCTACTTCTTTGATTTTGATTCTTAAGGAAATTATATTTTTGTCATATGTTGTATCAGTCCATTTATAGATCCTTCATGAATTACATGTCTTTGTCCTTTATACACTTTTCCTGTTGGTTTTTTTCTTCCTGATTTGTAAAAGTGATTTACAAATTAAAACCCTTTGTAATGGGTTGGCGATATTTCCTCAGTTTGTATAATTATGGCATTTTTACATACAAAATCTTTAAAATTCTATACAGTTACATCTATCAGTCTCTTCCTTTGTATCTTCTGACTTTAGGTGTTATGCTTAGAAAAGCATTTCTACCCCATATGTAACATGTCTTTTGTTTTAGAATTTTTGTGGTTTCATTTTTTGCATTTAAATCTTTAATTCATCCAGAGTCTATTTTGTTTTATAGTGTGAGAATAGTGATCTTTTTCTAGTTAGCCAGATGTCATAATATTGGTTATTACACAATACTTTCTTTCCCTGTTGGTTTGAAATTCCATCTTTACCAATACTAAATTGTTATAAATATGTGACTCAGTTCCTGGGCTTTCCTTTGAAATCATCAATTACCTACCTATTCTTCTGCAGTGCCAAACTATTCAAATTAGCAAACTTTATACTAAGCATTAGGAACCTTTTCTCTCTACTCCCTCCTCTCTCTACCTCCTAATTTGGTTTTATGCTTCTATCATGTGCTTTTATTATATCTACTCCTGTCACAGCACTTGGTAAACTTTGTACTTATAAATAGATTTTGTCCATACATTAATTACCCATTGTTGTGTAACAGTTCACCACATATTTGGCATCTAACAACACATCTATTGTCTTCTAGTCTGTGGGTCAGGAATCTAGGCACTGCTTAGCTAGGTCCTCTGCTTCAGAGTCTCTCATAAGGCTACAGTCAAAATATTGGCCTTGGCTGGAATCAGCTGAGCAAGAATCTGCTTCTAGACTCACTGATGTGGTTGTTCCTTTTGAGTTGTCCCTTTGTTTCTATCTGACTGTTGGCCAAAGACCACCTTCAGTTCTTGCCACATAGGTCTCCCCAGTGTGGCCACTTGCTTTATCACAGCCAGCAAGGGAGAGATTATGCTAGCAAGGTGGAAATTAGAATCTTTTGTAACCTAATTATTTGCAGTCCCCTCAACCCTGAGGTATTCTATTGATTAGAAACAAGTTATGCAAAGGGAGGGGATCACACAAGGCTGTGGACACCAGGAAGCAAGAAGCACCTGGGGGCCAGCTAGTAGCTGCTTTCCACAGTCAGTTTTCTCAACTCTATAAATAGTCCATGACAATAGGACTATTTTTCTCTTGCTTACCACTGATCATTACTGTCAGATATAATGCATGGCACATAATAGATCCTTATATAAATATTCATGGATAAGAATGTATCTCTAAAATATGGCATATGTTTAGATTTGGTTTTTCTTCCTTCTTTTTTTTTTTTGGACCAGTCTGAGTATTTGTCTTTTAAGAAACAAAATAATAACTACCTTATACTTATTGTTATAAATTGTTATAAAAATTATTTATAATTTATTGTTATAAATCCTTTATACTTATTGTATATCGTTAGTTGTACCCCTGTCATCTCCTTGTGTTTGCTTTTCATGTGTCCCTGCAGTTTCCCTGGAATACCTTTTGCTATATTGACTGTTTTCTTTCCTGTCTGTTAGATCTACCCATGCTTGAACCATAGGAGTCCCTGCTACAGTTTCTACTCTCACCCTTCATGCATAACTCTCTGCCTGCTACTAGAGGCCTCAAAGCTGACTCAGAGCAGGGGAAGGCTCCAATTTATGTTTTTTAGGGCTCTGGTGCAAGGAAGAGGGGTGCTGTCTCCCTACCAGTTCTGCAAAAGTAGGAGTTGGATATGATTTTGTGTTATTACCCAGATACATTAGTATACAAACATGATGCACTTATAATTGCATATCATCGTATACCAGCTAGGCTTTTATTGGTAACATACAATCTAGTAATTTCTTTTAGAATTAAAATCTGAGAAGATGTACTTCGTTTCAAAGAATTGTGTACTGTGTCACTGTCACGCACTGTAGTCTCTTACCCACTGCCAGGCAAGATGTAGTCATTGTTCATTCAGTCATCCTATTCATTCTTACAACATTCACTTTCCCTCGCATGTACCAAGCACTATTCTAGACATGGAGAACAAGGTAGTTAAGATACTTACACTGTAGTGGAGGAGATAGGCATGAACACAAATGGTGTGTGTGTGTGTGTGTGTGTGTGTGTGTGTGTGTGTGTGTGTGTGTGTGTGTGTGTGTGTGTGTGTGTGTGTGTGTGTGTGTGGCTTATTCTTGGTCCTCATGTTTGGAAAAATCTCCTTACATATATCCAATACAATTCATATAAAAATTATTTTGTCAAGAGTATGAAGTATGGGGATGTTTCTTCTTTCCAAGCAGTTATTTCAGCTCTAGTTTGAAATGCCAATTTTATTATGTGCTAAGATATGATTTGTATTGAGTGTTTCTCAGCTCTCTACCATTTTATTATCTGTCCAACTACTTTAAATATTGTAACTTTGTAACATTTCAATATCTGTGATGCAAGTCCCTTGTTTGTAAGTTATATTCCCAAATATTCATTGTGTTCAACTGTTCTTTGCATGGCTTTTTAAATTTTATATTGGTAGTCCCTTAAGGGTGATTCGTTTGAATTCTGACTTCTAAGTTCTTTTAAAGTCCTAGTTTAAATTTAGCTTTAAATGCACATTTTTTTTCTGGGTGAGTATGAAATATGAAAGCTGATACCAGGTATCATTTTCATTTTTGATAACTTTTAAATATTTTAATGACTTGTTTTACTGTTCAATGCCACAGAGACTTTAAATGAAAAGTACAGTGTTTAAAACTTGGTATAGACTTTGCTATTTAAGTTTTACTTTTTTTTTTAACACCTTAGGTTTCCCTCAAAGACATCTCTTCCTCCACATTTTCAGATGTGTTTCTCAAGAACCTGTACAAAGGAAATGAGTGGTATGTTTTCTAAACATTATGTCATGATACATTTTGGCTTCTATAGCCCCAGAGCCCCTAGAAAAATAAGCGGTGGTGGCTTATGACATTTGTTCTCATCTTCTCCCACTTAAAATATCTCTCTCTTCCCTTCTTCCCTAATCTCATTAAATTATGAATTGAACTGACCTAAAGAGAAAATAATACCTCCAAAGATAGCATCATTATTCTGACTTGAGGCCTTCCTCATACCAGACGTATTCTGTTTCACTTCCACGTATCACCTGCAGAGATACTTGTGTCCCTTGTTACCCTCTCACTCATTAGAGATAAGATTTAAAGAACATAAATATGGGACTTCAACTCATAAAATAGTTTCAGATACTTCACCATTTAAAAGCTAGGACCCTGAACTGTGTACAGTGGCCAGTATGCATCTAAGTATGAATATAATGATTCATCAGGTTATAAAATTCAAAAGGGCTGTGAAGAATAGGAGACACAATAAAGTCAAAGAATCTGAAGATTAAAACTATACCCACTCATCATCTGTCTCCTCCAATCAAAGTGTAAATCCTCTGCTCATAAGCCCATTCAAACCCAGTGTTTTCAGCATTAGTATTTAAGTTGCATGAAATGTAAATGTGATTTTAAAAGATTTGCTGCATTAGGTGTGATTCTTACTGAATTGAAATCATTTTTTCCACAAGAGCACACCTCCAGTATTTCTGTGGAAATTAATTGAACAATATGGTTTCTGTTTCTAGCAATTACTTTTACATACACATTTTCTGAAACATGACTACTCAGTAAAGTTGTATGCTCTTTGGAGGTGGTAACTCCTTTTTCTGCAGAACCAAGAGGACTTGTTTCAGGAGAATTGCAGTTCATCCTGCAGCTGATAGGCACAGCTTCTACCTGCTGGCAGCCTAGATTACTTCCTTGATTTATTTAACAAAAGATAGAGAAGCTTGGGTGACTCCACTGGGCCCACAAAGAAGGGCCTTTGCAAAGACTCCAACTGTGTGCCAGCTGCTGACACTCTCTCTTTATGGGGCCTGGCCAGTTCTCAGAAGCTCATCTTTTCCTTTTACTTGGTCCTTCTATATCATTATTTGGGAATAACTTAAATAAATTAGCTGTGCCTTTATTTGGAAAGTATGAATATCCTGGACCCTTCTGTTCACTGAGTCAAACTAAGTCTCAGCAAGGCCAGGGCTCTTGCCCTATGGTGGGTAAAGCAGAGTCAGCATCCAGCCACCCTCAAGGGACAGCTCACCCTCTGGCTTCATGGCATCCTCGGAGGCCAGCATCCCCCATCCCCACACCAGCCTGTGTGTCTCTAGCCAGTCAGTTTAAAATAAAATGAAATAAAAATAGTTGAATGCCAGCAGAAATACTCTCTGATTAAAATAGGAACATATTTGGCTTGTAGATGGTAATTTTTAATATATTCTGTTCTCTGTCCCCATGAAATTTAGAAGAGGTTTGGAATGAATTTTGTAATTCTTAAAATGCCAGAACTGTCAGTTACAGTGGATACTCAATTTGTCTTAGGATGTTAACTCAGGCATTCTAAGTTTTAAATAAAAACTAAATGTGAGTAAGAGAGCTAGCCAAAACTCTATAAATATCCACTTATGAAAGATAAATGATTTCTATTGGAGAAATAAAAAACAAATCATAAGTAGTCATCTATAGGCACTAAGCCTTTTATTTATGTTTATAAACAAGCTGGGATAATTACTGTAGGTGGATCAATTTTTGAACTGTTTATTGCTAAATTATTTTTTCTCATTAATAAAGGGGAAAATTAGTCCTATGTTAAAACCTGGACAATTTCCTGTTTTCCATAGAATGTTTTTGATCTTACTATTACATTATCCTTATGCTTTATGTAATATAGCTTTAAATTCAGTATGGTATATATACCGTTACTGTCTAAAATTTAACCTTAGTTGCAGTTAGAAAATGATTGCTTGAATAATAACTTTCATTATTCTTTATGAAGCAAATCATCCTGATGTTTAAATTAAACTATGAAGCACCTTTGCAAAATAAAGGGGCTAGGCTCCCTCTGTGGGTAGATTGGTAGCCTACTGGTTATTTCAGGGTTAAGACTTAGAATGAAGTTGTCATGGTCCTGCTTTGCCTAATCCTGCTCCCTTATAAATCCCTTGACCCACAAGCCTTGAAATATAACGAAGCCTAAAGATTCAAATACTAGGTAATGGGGATAATCTAAAATGTGAAAGCATTTTGGTTAATTCTACCATTTTTTTAATTTAAAGATAATTTAAATCAGACTGTTGAAAAACCAAATGTCACGCCTCCTGCCTCTTACACTTATAAAATGGATGAGGTTCAAAACCGCATAAAGGAAATACTAAACAAGCATAACAATGGCATTTGGATATCTAAGCTTCCACATTTTTACAAAGAGTTATATAAAGAAGAACTTAATCAAGAAATTTTACAACAGTTTGAACACTGGCCTCATATTTGCACGGTACGTTTCTACTTATTCCTCCCACTGATGCTTCCTCCCTGCCCCACTTTCAGATTTTGAATTATTAGAAATATCACCTTTTATCCAGGCAGCACGAAACACTTTACATAGTATTGCTTCATTAATCTTTATCTCTAAGGTTAACACATACCAGTTTGTACTTACAGAAGTATGTCAAGGTGGAAGGCTGTATGTTTTAATTACCTTTTGTATATATTTTGTTTTAAATTATTTTAAAAATGCAGTTAATAGGTAATATGTATACCATTTTGTATTGAACTGCTACCAGTACATACTAATAGCTTTGTCATTTTAATAACTTGAATTTACTGGTAATAAAACTTTTCTTATTAACCTCAAACATTATGAGCTTAATCTTGGGCATTTTAAAAGACATTTAGGTAAAAAATCTTAGTTCTTTTGGCTAATTATTTATAGAGTCCCTTATTTTTATTTTAAAATTAATATAGGGCGCAGATTTATTTATTTATTTATTTATTTATTTATTTATTTATTTATTTATTTATTTATTTATTTATTTATTTATTTATTTTTGGTTTCCAAGTTGGGTCCATTTTATTTTTATGAGGTATATAGCTTCATCTCACATTCTGTATATGTACGTGCTTTTGCATTCATTCATGTAACAATGTATTTTGTGTGTGTGTGTGTGTGTGTGTGTGTGTGTGTACATACATGCATGTGCGTGCAGATGACATGTAATGGAAAACAGGAAATAATCATCTCTAGAACTGGGGAAGAATTAAATGCTTCTTTTTTTTTGGTATCATTAATCTACAATTACATGAAGAACATTATGTTTACTAGGCTCCCCCCTTCACCAAGTCCCCCCGACATACCCCTTCACAGTCACTGTCCATCTGCGTAGTAAGATGATGTAAAATCACTACTTGTCTTCTCTGTGTTGCACACCCCTCCCCATACCCCTCCCCCGCACTATACATGCTAATCGTAATAGGGCTCAGATTTCAAATTTTTGCAAACTTTTTTGGAGAAAAAAGTTAAAAATGAGCAGACATCAATTTCCATACTTGTTCCTATTTGAGAATCTATTACACGATAAAACGATGGATCAGTATAGCTTATTGGGCATCTTAGTTCAGCCTGAGATAGAGACAACTAGATTCTTAAAGTAACTAACTTTTAGATGTTTTTATTTATATAGAATATATTCAACAAGGTAACTATTTTAAATGGTACCATTAGCAGCTACTTGGTGCTTCTAAGCTTGTAGAATTAAATATGCGTGAAGATTACTGTTTGATAGAGGGCTTTCATTTCTTTAATACATATTTTAGTCCCCAACCCGGTTAGGCAAAGTTTAGGCTATTCCTTCTTTTTAAGCACCCGGCCTAAAGACAGCATGGATTTTTGTAACGACTAGTTATTCCAGGCCAGTGATACCAACAGAGTGGATGGATGGATGGATGACTCTTGTCTGGAAGTTACATGTGCCTTCCAGACAAGAGTCATCCATCCATCCATCCACTCTGTTTGTTTCTACAACATTCACTGTGCACCGGCAGGTGCCAGTCACTGCCCTAGGTGCTATGAACACCGGAGGGCAATGTGACATCTTAGAATATACAGTGTGAAATGGGAAAGGTAAGGAGAAACATCAAACTCTGGTAATAGAGCTGTGTCCCTACTTACAAAGTTAAGAATGCTTAATAACCATAAGATTATTATTCCTGGTTTATGTGGAATGTAGGGTTTGTTCTTATAATGGGAATTCCTAAGGTAGCTCTTCAATCATTCCATTTTTATCTCTTTCTGGGAAGAATCTCCTTACTGGATGCAGGTTTAGCAGCATTGATGTACCCCTCAGATTTCCCTAATCTTGAGAAGACTTTCAAGGTTTTACCACACTGCTCAATTTGAAGGTTCAGGGTCTGGAGCTCCTTCTAGGAATGCATATGGCTCTTTATTTTTTTAAATCCATAGACATTCATGAACTTATAGCATATCTTCAATGAATTTAGAGCATTTTATTTATTGTCAAAATGTACATATAACTCACTATTAAGCCTTGATAAAGAAGTCATCTTTAGAGTAAAAATTTTAAACATTAATTCCATAGATTCTCTTTAATATATTATATATCTGGTTACTTTATACTCCAAGATAATTACTAGTATTTATGTAGCTTAATTTATGACTTTTTATGCTTGCTATTCTACATGTCTGCAAGGCCCCAAAATTTCTCTTGCTAGGATTGTAGGTAAGAGAGTATCTATCTCTTTGATGTTAAAATTGTACCTAAAAAGAATGCTTTCCTACTAAATTTCGGGTGCTGAAACAATTGACTTTCTATTTTTTGGTCATTCAGATTCATCTTTGTTGCATGGTTGTTTTCTGTCCAGGCAGTGAGGGTGGACCATGAAGCAGAAATATGTCTTTCTTACCTATATGCTCTCAGCAGGACTGTTTAGATGGAATCACTATCAGTTATTAGGTATAAGAATTCGCTTAGTAAAGCACTGTGTCTAGGGTACCAAAACTTGCCGATCTTATTAAAGTCTGTTGATATTTTTCAAAACTTTTTTTCAACTCTGAATATTTTTTAACAGCCTGCTGGCAAACACTTTTAAACAGTTACACCATGGTTATTTTTGAGCTGCTCCAATCAGTTATACAATGGCTGTTTTCCCTTTGTTCTGACTTCTTGCTTTTCACCTTGCTGAAAAGCAGAAGCATGGATAGCATGCGCAGGGCTGAAACTACTACAGGCAAGGTCAGACAGTCTCAAGCACAGTACAGAAATTTTAGGGTTAGAAAGATTTGGTAATGTCTTGGTAATGTACTGACTTGGCTTGGAACTGAAGAGGAAATCCAAGTGCAGTGTATTTCTTTTCTTTTTTTTTAAGAAAAAGACTTTCTCCCCTAATATTAAACATTTCATATTTTAAAAATGAAAAATAAAGTTACAATAGAAATAAAAATCACCCATTACCCTACTATCCAGAGATAACCATCTGCAGAGATTTCCATTTGAATCTCAGAATGGGCTTCAGAGGCCAAATAGCAACATTGATGTATCCTCAGGGCTGATGGCATAGATACAGTCCATAGAACAATGCCAGCAGGAGCAGCAGTGAAAAGATAAACTGAGAACCTGAAAGTATAACCATGATATCTAATTGGAATCCAATTTCTTTTCTAATTTTTTTACTAATAGAAAGAAATATGCATTGAACACATTAGAGGATTTTTAAATTTAATTTCAGTGAACATCTGAATAGAAGAAAGGATAGCTCTGTAGGGAAATCAGAATATAGCAGTTGAGGAGTAATGGTGTTGCTGTTCTGGAACTTCAAACAGAAACTATACCCAGAGGGTCCCATCATGCAGTGGGAGAAATTTGGGCTTTGGAAATAGAGGTTTGCCTTTCCCATTTCATAGCTGTATTACTTTCAGCATACAAATCATCCTCTCTGAGCCACACTTTACTCTAAAAGGTGACTATTTCTCCCCATCTCATAGGGTAGTTAGAATTAAATGAGCCACACTGTAAAAAGCAGCTGCCTGTAGGATATCAGAAACATATAGGTACTTCAGAAAAGGCAGCTGGTATTTTTTGAGGGGAAGCCCAGCTTAAATTAAACCAGGTTAAGACCCATGGGTAAGCTAGAGACATGCCCAGCAAACTCTACAAAGGGACTTACCTCAGTGAAAACAAAGGAAAAGCTGAAGAGGGGAGGAAGAACAAATGTATAAATTGAAAAAAATAAGCAGTGGATGACTGAAGTCAGCTGAAACTCCAAGATGAGGCAAGTTTCTGTCCTCTCAGAGGAACCCGCCGCCTTGCCCGCACCAAAGTAATGTGAACATACCTAGTGCCCACTTGGCCTACAAGGCCCAGGGAAGCCACACCTGCCAGCCGAGTCCACCCCGGAATGCTCTGCACACATCTGACCAGAAGACTCCGTTGTCTTCCTGAGGGAACCTGTGAGGAAGGGCCTGCCTTGGACCATGCTGAGGGAAAATGACTGAAGTTTGTCCTGATATAAGTAGTTGTAATCAGCAGCAGTTAAAAGTTTTTACTAGGAAAAGGGCTGGAGTGAAATATATAAAGTCCATTATAAAGTATATTATGAAACAACTCATCCAGGATGATAGAGGAAGAGTTTCTCTGAGTAGGTGGCTTGTGAACTGTCAGAAGTTACCCTCTACAAGGAACTTTTTATCTTTACCTTTGATTCAATCTCTGTGAAAAGCTACAAGCGCTAAAAACGTATAACCATTTCTGAATATTTGGGCTTAGCATCACCAGCATTAGTCCACTGTTGCAGAGACTGTGGTGGATGTGGGTGGTATGGAACTTTGAATTGGATGGGTTTAGCTGGTCTCAGTGTATTTACATGCATGCAATATATGCTCCACATACTGCCTATACACTTCAGATGCAAACCTCTCAGTGTGTCTTCACTGGGCACCATTTTCTCATCTCTTTGTCAATGCTCTACCTTTTCCAGCACTTCACCACTTTAGCACAAGAAAACTGAGCTTCTAAGGAAGTCATCATCCAGTCAGTCTGTCTGTGAAATGGCTAATCATAGGGCACTAGCTTCTGTTTTCATTGTTGCTAGTTATCCAGGGGTCTTTGTTCACTGCTGAAGTTGAGTTTTTAAGTTGGTTGAGTTCAAAATCTTGCTCATGCTTCAAATGCTGGGAAGCAGGTCTCCAGGTAAATGTGATTTTACTATAGTGTTTCAGGCTTGTGTTGGGTAGGGACCATATAAAATGAAATGTATAGTAATTTAAAGCTTCAGTGCAAAGAACTACTACCCAGCGGAAACAAAACTGTGGCTGGATGAGATCCAAACAATTGCTTTAGGAAAACTTTTTTATTTAATTGGACAATGCCAATTCTGTTAGAGAATCCCCCCAAAAATTCTAATTCCCTAAGAGACAATAAGTTTACTTCAGTGGCCCATGCTGCAGAGTCAGCAGGTGAGCATTCATAGACTCAAAGGAATTTGACTTCCAAAATTTAAATGTACAGCACAGGTAAAATTAGAAAAGAGGAAGCAGAGGCCTCCTAGAATTAGAGAAGTTTCTAGGCATATAGAATGAAGACTTTTATTTGTGTGAACAAATAGGCCTCCTGAAGAAATCGATGTTTAAATCCTTGCCTGTCACATCTACCAAACCTAATCTGTCTACTCCAGACTTAAAGAATCCTAGAGAAGTATCTCATTCAAGTTGTGATTCCAAATGAGGCAGAAATCAGGCTGATATGATGAACTTGTGGGGATAGACAGTTTAAAGCATATTAGATACCAGAATCTTCTGATGATCATCAAAGGAGGTAGCTTGAACTCCATGGCAAAGGGAGTCAGTCTTTTATGTTACCTACCTGTCTCTCCTGTTGGGAAGTGGGGGTGAGGGTCCATACATTGTAAACATGGATTTCTAGGTCATACCAGTTCCCAGTCATTGAACTGGTCATTTTTTTGGACGGGTATCCAAAACCAAAGAAAAAAATGTAGAGCCACATAATAAAGAAAACATAGAGGAAAAGGGCAGGATTGTTGATCCTGACTCATCTCCTACTGAACAAGAGGCCTTTTGACCACCTCTTCAGGTATGCACCTAAGTCAGGTAGACTAAAGGGACTAGATGCTATAATAGCACTCTCTTAAGAGAGCTAGCTGAAATGATTAGCAGCTGGTTGTCACACTAAGGAAATGACAAAATCCATGTTTCAAGTGGCTGTTGACCTTATTGATTATTTGTGAAGGTCAGAAGACAGCTGTTCTACTTGAGGGGTGTAACAGGAGATCCACATGTAAATCTGGCCAGATGCACCAGAGTACACTGAGCAGTGGACACCATGCTGTAACCCACAGTAGAGTATTCCTTATCTCTGGGGAGATTCTTGTAGGCTGGGGGTAGATATAGTAATAGTTGTCTTCCCTAAGCCCATTTACCAAGAAATTTTTAAAAAGAGACACACATTTTGTGGAGGACAGATGGCAATCACAGTAGAATGCCTGGGAAAAGCAATTTTTCATTCATATGAAGATTTTAAAACAAGCTGAAAAAAATTAATTTCTTTTAAGTTATATTTTTAAATTCTAAATATTACAAGTTTAATGTTTTTTCCCTTTGAAATGAATAACCTGTCAGCCATTCTCCAAAGACTGGATAATGAAGTATGTGGACCAGGCCTATTTTCCACAGCCTTAAACTTATCCATGAATATCTGCCTAATGTGTTGAAGGACATCTGAATTAATTCCAGTTAGTGTCAGGCTCAGGTCCTAAAGTCAGGCCTATGTGTAATCTTAGTAAATGCTACTTTGAATTTAAAGAGGCCAAACCACTGGAGAACAAAGTAGAGTTTAGACTCATAGCCAACCCTCTTGAGGTCAAGAGGAAGCACATTGCAAAGTGCCTGCAGTTCAAGGAACCTAGTCATTTGGGGGTTGGGTGGTTATCTGCTTTAAACAATCAAAATAAAATAAAAATTCTGAGGAAAGAAATCTGTCTTCTAGTTCTGATGATTATTTGGCTATTGTTTGGACTTTGTATAAACTCAGGCTTATTGATAAAAAATCTACTTTATAGGCTGACTGGCAAAGCTTGACTTAAATGCTGCAGACACAGCTCTGAAAGCTTACTAATTCCAGATGATGTTTAAGTATTATTGTAGAATTAAGGTCAGAAGAAAGAGAATTCTGCTTTTGCTCTGAACTATTTCACATCAAGTGAACCTAATGTTCATAACTTCTGTTAAGAGAGTAATCCCAGCTAGAAGAATTTGATGATCAGAAGTCATATTTAGAGGTTTGATAAAGCACATTATTAGGTAATTGGCCCTGATTACATCTGAAGCACAGGAGGGAATGGAAGCTTTGAGACTGTGAGTGGGGGAGACTACTGAACATTAAAATATCCCATATTCTAGTTCACTCATCAGAAAGAAAAGGATCAGAAAACTGAAGCACCGTTTTTATCCTCTTGGTTCAGAAGACTCCATGTAAACAGTTGGGGCATGAGACTTGTGAGAGTTATTTTAGGTAAGACTGACTATTCCACTTCAGAGAAGGTATGAAGAGCTGAGAAGAGGTTGGTAGGTGAAGAATGAAGAAGGGTTTTCAGATGAGCTCAGAGGGCTCAACTGGTTTGGGATATAAATCTAAAATTACAGTAGCTAGGATTCTGTATGACAAGCGAATAACACATGGAATTCTGTTTAATTTTTCCATGTGTTCCAAAAGTATGTTTCTCAAACCTTGAAGGCTGTGCCTTGGATACCCAGTCTATATTCTTGCATCTTACTTAGTGTCTTAAACCACAGTGAAGATGGGCATTTTAAGATTTCATACTTAAGAACAAGGTGTCCACCAGTGACAACCAGGTTGCCCGCCAATGCCAATCATGGACTGGATGGCCTCTACTTTCATTGCTGCTTTGGGGTTTTCAGGCATGGAATTTCCCCCCAGTCCTCAGAACTTAAACACACATTGGAAGGAGAATATGATGAGGAAAATAAATTTTATACTTATATTAATATTCATAGTCCTCCTGTATCATCTTTAATAGAGCCAGACTAAAAGGAATCTATTTTGATATTAAATTAATCTTTTCTTTTGACTTATTAAAGCTCTTCTCTGGCAACAAGACAATACCTTTTTTATATATACATATTTATGTTCTTTATCCCTAAGCATATAGAAAATGAAGTAAGTAAAGGCAGTATTCCATACAAGCTACCCACCCAGCATCCTTTAATAGTCTTTTGTGGAAGGGAGGACTTCTTAAGCTTGTGTTAATGCCTCAGTGGTCTGGAGTACTCTCCTAAGGGCTTAAATTGCAGCTAAGGAATAGCTGGATAGGATCTGACAAAATAAGACTTTTCAGAGAGCTGTGAATACCAACTTCATTCTAGTCAGAAGTTGAGAAACTTACTTTGTATAGGGCCAGATAGTAAATATTTTAGGCTTCATGGGCCAAGAGCTATGTGACTGTCACCCACTGTCTGGCACAACTGCTTCTCTGCTATTGCAGGTAACAGCAACCATACACCATACATCAGCATTGGGTGAGTGCCAATAAAACTTTATGCTCACTGAATTTCATATAATTTTCACATCACAAAGTAATTATTTTGATTTTTCAACCATTTAAAAACATAAAAATCATTCTTAGTTCATGGGTTAGGGAAAAACAGGTGGTGAGCTACATTGGGCTGCAACCCATAGTTCTCTGACCTCTGGTTTAGTAGTAGGCTTAGAACAAGGGGGAAAAAAGTGCCATCCATCAGTTTCTTTCCTACTTTTTCTCTTCTATAAACAGATACCATCAAGCCATGGCTCTCACAAATGTTATGCAATAAATTTAGAGAATGGGTGACATGTTTATCTCTTGTTCACCGGAGGGGCAGCACTTTCAGCTAACTCTCTACTATGGTGGTTGTCAAAACTCAGGTGTTTTCCTGGTACCAGAAAGCTGAGGGTTTTCTTGGGACAGCACTTCAGTTTTAACTAAATACTTCCTAGCTTTCTTCACAAAGGTTTATTGCTGACAGTTCTGATGCCTCTCCACAGCTTCAATCCACCTTGTATTCTGTCAGCATCGTAAAGTGTTTGGATTTGGCAGAGAGAACTGAATGCAATATGTGGTTAACAGGACAGAAACACTCGTGATTTCCTCAGGCTGTTGGAGGCCAGATGTCTCACAAAGGAAATACTCTTATTTCCCTGTTGATTTCTGAAATGTGGCTCATGATATTGTTTGTAGGTGAAGACAATGCACTGAAGTCTTAGTAGCTGAGAAGAGTGAAAGTGTACACTCTTGTGTTTTTCTGATCAATTTGCTCTCAAATTTAAAATGTATTAATGTATTTTCAGATTGTTTATAGCCATTGAAATATCTGTCATTTACTTTATTTAAAAATTTCAGGTGGAAAAACCTTGCAGTGGTGGTCAAGATCTACTTCTTTATCCAGCTAAGAGAAAGCAACTCTTGAGAAGTGAACTGAACACTGGGAAAGTACCTCCTTCTCTTCTACCTGCTCCAAAAGAAATACCAGAATTAAAAGGGTGTCTAGCAGTTATGCCAGGAGACATTAAAGAGAAAGTTGCCAAGCTGCTGGTGAAATACTCAAGTGGCCTTTGGGCCAGTGCACTCCCAAAAGCATTCGAGGACATGTTCAAAGTGAAATTTCCTGAGGATGCCTTAAAAAACCTTGCCTCACTTTCTGATGTGTGCACCATAGACTACATTTCTGCAAATCCCCAGAAGGCCATTCTCTATGCTAAACTTCCATTGCCTACTGACAAAATTTTTAAGGATGCAGGGCAAGCACATGGTGACCATGATATCAACTCTGTGGGTGAACAAGAATATTTGCAAGTAGAAGAAAACTTTGCCCAAAGTGCTGATACCTTTATGGAGAATATAGCAATTCCTCCATTAGTCATTCCAAATGAGGCATCCCCATCTGTATTGGTGGTTGAACTGAGCAACACAAATGAAGTGGTTATCAGGTAAGTTTTATTTTCTCATTGTTTAAGGTCTTGGTGTACTGTTTTCACTTGGCTATTCTTCACATGGATACTGAGGGTTAAGGAAGAATAATATATTCTTAGTTCTGTAGCATTATAATGATGTATAATAAAATATGGATGTATTTTCATGCACATTTCTGTCAACTGCCAGCACGTTTTTGTTTGTATCTTTTAGGAGACTTAATTTTTATTTCTTCTACATTATGATCATGTATGTGCATTTGTCTCTGGTGAGCATCTTAAAATCAAAGTACTTAAAAAATTAATCTCTGCATATATTCTTAATATCCCTTAAGTGTTCAAATATGCAACTATTCTTGTGAGGAAAGATTATTGGCAGTTTTTAAAATTGGTATGATAATATGACCTGACAGTATGAAAAAAAAGTCTATGTCAAAAACCTAATTGTGACAGAGATGTCAAAAGCAATACCTAATCCATAGAAAAGGTAAGTTGCCCACTAGGTAGGTACTACTGTTTAAACTGGGACTATGGAGCATTTCCTAAAAGTCAAAATAGCTAAGCACCACCTTCCTGGTATAATATGTCAGATTAGCCCTTGGGCCCAAAGGTATTCAAGCCTTTGGTGTCATTGCCTGGTAGGAGTCATTGCCTAAGTAGCCAATCATAACTGGAATTACAAAAAGCAGTCCGCTCTAGGCACTTGACATGAATTTTGGAGATAATATAAAATATATGGAAAATATTGAAAGATGGTAATTTGCAGTTTCTGACTCAGTATAAATAATAGGAACTCGTTTTGTTATGTCTCTGGGTGTGGCTGTGCCTTGACAGAACAAGAAAAGGTTGACGCAGAACAGTATCCAGGCATCTTCAGCCAAAATGCCTCTGTGGTTTGGGTTGTTATGGCTCCAGAGAATCACAGCTGAGCTGGGAAGGCCTAATGAAGGGCCACAGAAAATCAAGTCATTCAATGAAAGAACAGACCAAAAATTTAAAGCTCTTCCATTTGAACAAACTAAGTCTGAGTGGATAATGAAGTGAGACTCAAGTATCTTATGAGACTCAAACTAGAGTAACATATAGAAGCTTTAGAGAGATCTTGTTTAATACAGTAATAAAAGTAAATGTATACAGCTTTTATTTTAAGATGTGGTATGGCCTGAAGATATAAATAGGTTGCTGAGGGCTAGGGGTCCTACTACAGTTCACTAATAAATTGAGATAAAGGAAGGGTGCTGAGAAGCACATTGCTAACTTTCACCATTTGACATAAAGAAATCTAAATCTGCCTCCTTGGCAGGATACTTTGGTAACTATTAACAGTAGTTGGTGCCATTTTCACTGAAAATGGCATTGATCTAGCCCTGAGCTGGATCAGTCATGTGATTTCTGATGTTCCTATCAAAGTTTGGCAGGAATCTGAATCAGTTCCAGGATAAGGAGGTTCCAGTCTAAGCCAAGATGATTAGGTCCAGGGCCCTCTGATTAATTAGATCCGTTTTTCCATTTAAATTTGAATCCTGGAGTCAGCATTCTACATATTCAACAGAGTGGCCGGCAAGCAGCAGGCATGATGGGTAATGTCTGAATTTAGGATAACCCTAAGTCGTTGGCATCCCCTCATTGCCCCAAAGACTCAGCAGATCTCAGCTAGGCTGAGCCTTATTCTGTAGCCACATCTTCACCCAGGCAGGCAGGAGGCTCTGGAAACCAGGACTGTACTCATAAAGGGTCTGGGGAGTTGCTGTGGCAGACCCCTCACGTCAACTATGGGAATCCCTCATCTCCCCCCTCAAAAATTAACTTTGTAAAATTTTCTATTTATGGCATACTTAAATTGGCCTACAAATCATTCTTTGACTACTTGCTCCAGTAATTTGGGGACAATGTATGACCTCATTCTTGCCACTGGCCACTATCATCCCAACTGGAAGGTCATCCTCTCACCCCACTCAGGCCGGTTGCCATCCTTCTCTGCTGGTTGCTGCAGAGAGCAGAAGCTGCCTCCAGATACAGGCTGTTTCTCACCAACTTCCTCCTCCCCGGCAGCAAGGTGTGCTAGGCGGACTACCAAATCATGGGCTGCAGCCAAGGTCCCAACCAACTGAGCTCCCAGGGCTGTGGGAGCACCAAAAGGAGGACCCATGAGACTGCAGGGAATGGGCACTTGGGCAGAGTTACAGACCTCCTGGGAGGCTTCAGAGTCAAGAGTGCAGCTGCATTCCAGGCAGTACCTCAGTGCTTAACAGGAAAGCTCAATAAGCTTAAATGATAAGAGCATGACAGCTTCTTCAGCTATTTCTGGAGTAAATAATATGCATGTAGTATTTGGTTTTAAAATAGCCATTGCCTCAAAGAGGCTTTCTTTTCATTTTGTGTAGGACTTTTTAAAGCTTTTTCTTCTCTAGTAGCAAATAGGTTAAGTATGGTGCCTTCTGTCCTGCTGATGGTTACCAAAAAGACATGCAAACATTCCTAAAGGAATAGTTTCTCAAAGCTATATAGGATCATGTGGGACCTGGGTAAAAGCTAGAACAATACAAAGACAACTTTGTTCTTGTGGGTCATCCCCCATCTTCCTATATGGGTGATTCTGGTATACAGCCTCTATCTTGTTGCTGAGACAGCTCCTGAGCCTAACTATATTTGCCAGGTTTTGCAAACTGGAAAGGGACCTTTGATGGAATTGTCTCTGAGGACTAATGGGTAAGAAAACAACAGCCTTTATGTGGCAGAAAGGAAAATGATATGTCCTGATAACATAAACTGGGATAAGGTGACTGAGGTTGTCAGCAGAAAATTGTTGAAGGGGATGGGGGCATATCCTGAAAAAAAAATACTTCTCAGAAAGCACACTATTTAATAGACATTTAACTTGGCATATCATCTCTTTTAAGGTTATCAGAACTCAACAGTTTCTTGTAATTTGTTCACATTTGTTCATTAAGTTGGAAGGATGGGTTGTCACCTGTTTGGGTTTAGTGTGTTTAAGGCTTTATTTTTCTCCATTGAAATTTTTCTCTGTTAAAACTGGCTTTCAGAACTTGCAGCTTGGTCAGACCCAGCCTTAGTTAGAGCAAACTAACTAGATTCTCTTCTCAGTAACCTACAAAGATCTCCAGCAGCATTAGTCAAAATCCTAAGTCAGCCCCTGCTTACTGGCTTCCACTGGTGTCTCCATTTCCTGGCGTATCTTCTTCTCTTCCCTTCCCTTGAGTCTTTTCTCAGCCTCGTCCTCCCAGAAGACCTCCTGTACTGTCCCAGAAGACCTCCTGTACTGTTACATCCTCTAGTTCTCTGCATTGTTGCTGAGCATTTGCTCTGTGTGTGGTATGTTGGACCTTGGTCTTGTTTTATACGACCTCCACAATATTACATTTTCCTTCATCAAGAGAGAAATGTTTACTAAATGCACGTTCTGCTCCCTGTTGCTGTAGACAAGTCTGAGACTGGAACCAAGGATGACAGTAGAAAAAAACAATAACATTAATGAATCGTCCTTCTGGGTTGCTTCATTTGTGTTCTCTTCCTTTTACTAATTAAGGTATGTGGGCAAAGACTATTCTGCTGCCCAGGAGTTAATGGAAGATGAGATGAAGGAGTATTACAGTAAGAACCCTAAGGTCACAGCAGTCCAGACTGTGCATGTGGGGCAGCTGCTGGCTGTCAGTGCTGAGGAGGACGCGTGGTTACGAGCACAGATCATCTCAACAGAAGAGAACAGAATAAAGGCAAGCACTTCTTACTTTGTCACAGCTTTATGAAGGCAAATACATTATTTTTTTTATTAAAGTATCATTATTATACAGTTTTATGTTAATTTCATATGTACATCACAGTGGTTCAACAGTCCCCATGATCAACTTGTATTGTGATTGCAAGTAACTGTGCCCCTTTATCCGCATTCCCCTCCCCTCCACCACCTCCCCCACACCCCTCCCCCTTGGTAAGCACAAGTCACTTCTTAGTGTCTATGAGTCTACTGCTGTTTTGTTTTTATATTCCACAAATAAGTGAAATCTTATGGTATTTGTCTTTGGGTTATTTCACTGAACATAATACCCTCTAGATCCATCCATGTTGTTGCAAATAGCAGGATTTCTTTTCTTTTTATGGCTGGATAATATTCCATTGTGTATATGTGCCACATCTTCTTTATCCATTCATCTATTGATGGACACTTACCAATAGATGGATGTCCTACCAACAGTGTAGGAGGATTTCCCTTTCTCTGCATCCTCGCCAGCATTTGTTGTTTCTCGTCTTTTGGATGATGGCCATTCTGACCAATGTGTGTGTGAGGTGATATCCCACTGTCGTTTTAATTTGCATTTCCCTGATGATTAGTGATGTGGAGCATCTTTCATGTACCTGTTGGCCGTTTGTATTTCTTCTTTGGAGAAGAGTCTGTTCAGGTCCTTGCCCATTTTTTGATAGGGTTATTTGTTTTTTGGGTGTTGAGGCTTGTGAGTTCTTTATATATTTTGGATGTTAACCCCTCATCAGATGAGTTGTCTAAGAATATATTCTCCCATACTGTAGGATGCCTTTTTTGTTCTGCTGATGGTGTCATTTGTTGTACAGAGGCTTTTTATTTTGATGTCGTCCCACTTATTCATTTTTTATTTTGTTTCTCTTGCCTAAGGAGATTTGTCCAGGAAAAAGTTGGTCACTTGTCCTCCTCCGCACTGACAGCCAGCAGCTGCCCCACATGCACAGTCTGGACTGCTGTGACCTTAGGGTTCTTACTGTAATACTCCTTCATCTCATCTCCATTAACTCCTGGGCAGCAGAATAGTCTTTGCCCACATACCTTAATTAGTAAAAGGAAGAGAACACAAATGAAGCAACCCAGAAGAAGGAAAGCCATAAGAATTCTTGTAGGATGAGGAGAAAGGGGACTCCTCCTGCACTGTTGGTAGGACTGCAAAGTGGTGCAACCCCTGTTGAAAGCAATGTGGAGCTTCCTCAAAAAACTAAAAATAGAAATACCATTTGACCCAGTAATTCCACTTCTAGGAATTTACCCAAAGAAAACAAAATCCTTGATTGGAAAAGATAAATGCACCCCTGTTTATTGCCACACCATTTGCAATAGCCAAGATATGGAAGCAATCTAAGTGTCCAAATATTCATGAGATTTTTGCCTATGTTTTCTTCTAAGAGTTTTATGGTTTCATGACTTACATTCAGGTCTTTGATCCATTTTGAGTTTACTTTTGTGTATGGGGTTAGACAGTGATCCAATTTCATTCTCTTAGATGTTAACTGTTCAGTTTTGCCAACACCAGTTGTTGAAGAGGCTGTTATTTCCCCATTGTATGTCCATGGCTTCTTTATCATATATTAATTGACCATATATGGTTGAGTTTATATCTGTGCTCCCTATTCTGTTCCATTGGTGTATGGGTCTGTTCTTGTGCCAATACCAAATTGTCTTGATTACCGTGGCTTTGTAGTAGAGCTTGAAGGTGGGAAGTGTAATCCCCCCACCTTTGTTCCTCCTCCTCAGGATTGCTTTGGCTATTTGGAATATTTTGTGGTTCCATATGAATTTTAGAACTATTTGTTCTAGTTTGTTGAAGAATGCTGTTGGTGTTTTGATAGAATTGCTTTTAATCTGTCGATTGCTTTAGGCAGGATGGCCATTTTGACAATATTAATTCTTCCTATCCATGAGCACAGGTTAGATTTCCATTTATTGGTATCTTCTTTAATTTCTCTCATGAGTGTCTTTTAGTTTTCAGGGTATAGGTCTTCAAGCTATAGGTCTTTCACCTCCTGGGTTAGGTTTATTCCTAGATATTTTATTCTTTTTCATGCAATTGTAAATAGCATTGTTTTCCTGATTTCTCTTTCTGCTAGTTCATTGTTAGTATATAGGAATGTAACAGATTTCTTTGTATTAATTTTATATCCTGCAACTTAGCAGTATTCAGTTATTCTAGTAGTTTTTTGGGGGATTCTTTAGGGTTTTCTATGTACAATACCCATGTCCTGTACAAATAGAGGCAGTTTAATTTCTTCCTTACCAATTTGGGTGCCTTTTATTTCTTTGTGTTGTCTGATTGCAATAGCTAGGACCTCCAGTACTGTATTGAATAAAAGCAGGGAGAGTGGGCATCCCTGTCTTGTTCCCCATCTTGGAGGAAAAGTTTTCAGCTTTTTGCTGAAGTATGCTGTTGACTACAGGTTTGGCATATATGGCCTTTATTATGTTAAGGTATATACACTCTATGCCCATTTTGTTGAGAGCTTTTATCATGAATGGATGTTGAATTTTGTCAAATGCTTTTTCAGCATCTATTAAGATGATCATCTGGCTTTTATCCTTTTTTTAATGTGGTGTATGACACTGATTGATTTACAAATATTGTATCATCTTTGCATCTGTGGAATCAATCCCACTTGGTCACGATGGATGATCTTTTTGATGTATTTTTGGATTCAATTTGCTGATATTTTGTTGAGAATTTTTGCATCTACGTTTGTCAGGGATATTGGTCTGTAATATTTTTGTGTGTATGTGTGTGTGGTATCTTTGTCTGGTTTTGGTATTAGAGTGATGCTGTCCTTATAGAATGAGTTTGGAAGTATTCCCTCCTCTTCTACATTTGGAATACTTAAAAGATGGATATTAGCTCTTCTTTAGTGAACGCACTATTTTTAAAATGCCAATGTTCCTGCTAATACTGTGTTCTTTCTAACTGTATTTCATTTGCTTCAGAAGTTGGAAAGTTAATATCTGTAAAAGATTGTCCCTGTAGCTTTTAAATCAGCGAGAGTCATAATGTCTCCAAGTTTTGGTTAAAAAAAAAATTCTTCTCCATGGGAGTATCCATAACCCTGCATGCAATCAGGAAAAGACCTTTATCCCCATTTCCAGGGGACCTGCAACTAATGCTGATCAGAGCTCTGTGGGCTTCTTATCAAGCTCAGGTCTTTGCAGTAAAGGAAGCAGTATAGTTGGGACATGACAGCCTTCCTCTCCCCTCCTCTGCAGCCTGCTGGGGAGAACCGTGACTAGGACTTAGGTTATCTGCCAAGAGCCGTCCTCTTGGTCCTCTTTGAAAGGTCAGAGGGCTCTTTTGCCAGTCCCTCCATCAGCAGGTGTCAGGGCTTTCAGGCTTGGCCATATTCCTAGTGGTCATCCCCTGCCCCAGTGCCACCTCTTTCCCTCAGTGCAGAGACTGAGGATTAGAACTCTGCCCGCTCAAGGTACAACTAGGATTGTCCAGGCTTTGCAAGCAGAGCAAACATTTCTATTTCTGCAGCCTCTGTTCTATAATATAAAACCTATTCCTCATGCCAGTGTCAGTCCCTGACAAAGAATCCCTTTTGTGTCAGAGTACAAATAACTAATCCCTGAACCAAGGTAAGACCATCAGGCACTCTCCCCTGAGACTGCCACCCCCAACCGCAATGGAAGGTGGTCAGAAAGGGATGCTTGCTGTTTCTTACCTTGTTTTTTTAGTAGAAGAGGCCCTGACCCTCTCTCTAGAAGTAAGCTTACCCTAAACCCTTAGCCACCCTTTGCTCCACAGATAAATTTGGAAATTCCTTAACCAAATCTACAGAGACATAACCTTTAAGCAATTTGACTTGACTTTAAAAATCTGAAAACAGGAAGTTTCAAAAAACCCCAGAAAATTGGCAACTCCTAATACTTGCCATATGACCCCTAAGTATTTACACAAGAGAAATGAAAACACAGGTCCACAAAAGGCTTGTGCTCATATGGTTGTAGCAGCTTTATTAATAGTCCCAAACTGGAAATAACCTAAATGTTCACCAACAGGTGAATGCATAAACAAATTGTAGGTTATCCATGTAATTCAACAAAAGAAGGAACTACTGAAAACACAATCACATGGATAAAATTCACAGGCTGCACAAGTGAAAGAGACACACAGAAGAGTTATACTGTCTGCTTCCAAATAAGTTGATATCTAAGGACAGGTAAAATTCATCTGTAGTGTCTGAAATCAGATCCGTGGTAACCTAGGACGGGAGGTAGTAGGGGCTTAACTGGAAAAGGGCAAAAGGAAACTTTTTGGAGTAGTGGACATGGTGATTGTATGGGTATATACTCTGTAAAAATCCATCACTTTAAAAGAGAATTTTTATTCAGTGTAAATTATACTTGGATTAAGTTTGAAAAAAATCTGGAAGAAGCTAAGGATCAAGTAGAGACCTGGAGCAGTGAGGAGCACAGTGCAATTAGCACTTGGGCATTCGCCCCCATTGCCCCTTAAGGGCTGTGTGCCCTTGATCAAACCTCTCCATCCCCTGGGCCTACAAAGTGGAGGCATTGGACTAAATCATTTGAGTCTGAGAGCTTGGTGCCCAAGGATACCCCTTAGTTCTCCTTTATATGTATCTGGAATGCCCTTCCCTGGGGACATCATCTCTGTGAAAACACTCCAGTCAACAGACCCTATCTTCACTGGAACTTCCTATGGGAAGGAGAACCACAGAGATGTCAGCCTTTAACAGAAGTGTTAAGAATGGCTAGGGAAGAAAGAAAACCAAGAAGGCAGTGCCATGGAAGCCAGAACAAGAAAGGGTCTCACAAAGGAGGTAGCAGCCAGCAGCGCCACTACTCTGATTGCCATGGGCTGGTGTTAGGAATAAAAGTATTTTGGTGTAAGTACAGCAGTAAGCTCTTAAGGCAGTGGTAGTTATAGCAGTTCTGGCCTGATCTTGTTCCCCACATCCCCGTGAAGCAGAGATGAATTTCTCCTTTTATTTGGAGAAACCCTAGCTACTTAGCTAGTCTTTTTTCTCTTGAACTGACCCATGCCTGACAGTGAATACCGGTTCCCTCTCTGCTCTCCGCTTGTTAGGTCCTTGGTGAGTATAGGAAATGGGAGCATGCAGTAACTCCCCCTCCAAAGGATGGTGCCAGTTTTGCCTGATCCAGATCCACATCCCAGGGGTCTGCTGGTTATCACTCTGGTGGTGCTGTGAGATATGACCATTGGGTGGTGCCAGAGAACCAAGAATGCACTGGAGCCTGATGCCTGGACTGTGAGCCTGCTTGTGCTGATTGCAGGGTATAAGGCACAGAAACTCTACTCAGATCTCACAGAGCAGAGGACATAGGACAGGGTGTGGTGAGAGTCAGACTGGCAATCCATGGACAAGTGTTTTACAGACTGCAGCTACCATACAAATTCATGGTATATCTGATTTGAAAAGAAAGTAAATGATAAGAAACAAGCTCCAAACATTACAGAAAGCCTTTGCAGATTTTGGAGCAGCATATTCTTTAGTCTGTTAATGCTAGGAATACATTCTGAATATCCCAGGAATCATAATTTCACATATTATGTCCTATTGTCAGACCATGTTATCTCCATGAACCAAGTTGTAGGTGGTGATAACTATTTAGGAAACAAAACTTGCCTGAATCCTGAGGCCTGTGGGAAGAAACAGCAGGTGCTAAATTGAGACTGGAGAAATGGACCCATACACTGAAATGACTGGCTTCTGATATGGGGACTCTATCAGAGTTCTGAACCTAAGGCAGCACTGAGTCAAGATATGGATGCTAAGAGATAATATTCTCCAGTATGGGATATACACACCCGAGGGACCCAGTTTCAGGTGGTCAGGGAAAGGCGTTAGTGGTTTCCTCTCCAACTCTTATTTTTCCCTGAGATTCTCTGCTGGGGAGAATTTTTGTTTTGTATGTTTAATACCATAATCCAGGTAGTAAGAATCTGGCCTGTGGACTTTATTTCCTGTAGAAAGTAAAAGGACCTGCCTCTGTTCCTTGCTGTCTCTCAGCCACGCCTTTGCCCTGGTTTTTGTTGTTTTGTTTTGTTTTGTTTTAATAACAGTCATCTACTTTAACCAGAGAAGCAGACTAGACTTTCAACACTTCCCTTCAGATTTTTAGTTATCATTCTAGATCACACCTTAATGTGTCTAGATTCTATTTTTCTAAAATAATAAGATTTCATTTATATAGTCCTTTTCAACAGGTTTTATTAAATCTCTAAAAATAATATCCAGGCTCTTAATGATCTGTGCTAATGGTGAGGAAAAGCCATGCAGGTTTCTGCAAACACAGAGCTCTGTCCAGCAGACTTGGGGCCTTTTGCTGAGCTTGATGAAGGCCTAATCCTGCTTTGCACTCCTGAAAAAAAAAAAAAGGAGTACCTATTTTTTACAGTGTAGTATTGTCATCCAAAGAAAGAATCTCAGTCTCTGGAAGTAAATGGCTGAGAGCAGGTTGTCAGAAATGCTGCCTGGAGGTTTTAGAATCTGATAAATACCCCCAGAGTGATGCCTCTCGAGAAACAAATACTGCTCCCTAAGGAGGTTTATCTTGAGTGGAAGTGTGTAAATCAATAGAGAACAAGGTGAATTAGGCACCTCTTATATTATAATGAGGCCAGTCAGGGCTGGCAGAACCAGATGGGTGTGCTGCTAAGCTGGCAACTACAAGGTATCAGATTTCAGTGGTCTTACCTGGTTCTTCCCTTTGGCCAAGGGGCAGCAGAGGGGCCTGGAAGTCAGAAGCCCTGGTTTCCCTGGTCCTGGCCCCAGCCTTTCTCTTCAGGCTTAGTCAGGGGCACCTCGCCTAGTACTTTCCAGCAGTGTGGTCCTACTTAACTTGCTGATTACGGAATAAGAAGGAGCCAATTAAATGTATCAGTTGTTTTTTTAAGAAGCGAGGATAAAGAATTTTATTTGAACCTCAATGTCATTGTTTTTGTTTTTATTATATTAGGTGTGCTATGTTGACTATGGTTTTACTGAATATATTGAAAAGAGCAAAGCATACAAATTGAACCCAAAATTCTGTTCACTCTCATTTCAAGCTACAAAGTGTAAGCTTGCAGGTAAGAGGAACCTCCTTTAAAGCTCTCTCCAGTTTGGTACATTATTACCATTGTACTTATGGTTGGTTAAGTATTAAATGTATTAAGTATTGCATGGTCTTACAGTGTGTTATTTATTGAAAAGTATAAATAAACTCATGTCTAATGTGGTCTTTATACAATGTGATCATTATGAAAATATAATGTTTTTGTTATGTTATATATAACATACATGATTTATTTTATTATAAAAATATTTTCTGGCATCTTTTTTGTTCTAACTGCCCTAGTAGTAACTGCTAGAGGCCCTGTATCCTGGGATTTGATCAGTTTGAATCATGTTTGACCTGTTGTAAAGTGATTCTCAGCTTCTTTTGCCCTGAGGTGGACTCTGTGGGTGCTGCTCACCAACTAACACACCTTCATGTGCCCAAGTGTGAGTTTAGCTACAAATCACATGCAGCCTTTGGCACATTTGATGAATCTATTCTCTTTCCTCCTTGGGGAAGCATAAAGAAATGCACGTGTGTGCAAATGACATTGTAGGGATAACCTGAAAGTATGGAGGATACAGTGGCCACGTTAATCATGAGGGAAGACATTGAAATATGTGTGCACCATGCCCGGAGAGCCTGAGCCAAATGCAGAAAATGATCAGAATTCTTTCATGAAAATTAGGCCAGTAAAGAAATACCTCCTTCCGAGCAAGGATGAGTCTTTATGTCAGAGGAGTTGAGTTTGTCTTTGTTAAATGAATCTGTTGGATGAATCTCAAGTAATTTTAAAAGCCTTTTATAAACCAGTAGGAGTTAGTTTTGAGAAGAACATACCAAGAGCACAAACAAGATTTCATGCTGACAAGAAAGATTTGATAAAAGCTGTGAAGTTACATGTCTGGAGAGCAAGAGAAAAGTAGCTCAGAGGTCATCAAGGCTTTTGTTTATGGACTTAAAGGGAAAAAATATAAAAATAGTATAGAAACACTGGGGAAATGGGAGCTAGTTTTAATTAGTTTATTAGGTTAACTTAGTGTTGTCATATACATGATACTTGGAATTACAGTTTTTAAAGAATTTGAAGAGTAATTAGATTACAATAAAATTCACCTAATCCCATGTTATAGTAAACACAATTTAATCTTTCTTTGATAAATCAGAAAGTTCTTTGATATCCTCAGGGTCATCTTGATTTACTTAAAGGGAAAAAAAGTGGTTGTCTAAGTTTCCAGTAAATGCATGTACATTTTATAAGAAATAATTTTGTATATTTAATTAGAAAACGTAAAACTCAAGGGTGTATTTATAGGAAGGACATAACAAACACATGACTGGTAGACGTAATCGGTAGCTTCTTATATGTATTAGTCTTTTCGTTTTAAATGTGTTTGTACATAAAGTGAAGGCTATTTCTCCTACAGTAGACATTCTGATTGATCATCAACTTCTTGTTTTAAGACTGCCTGCCTTAGTGTAATATTCAAAAGGTCATTCATCTTATACAGTTTAAAACTGAAACATAGGATGGGTAATGTAAAGAAGGTTGTAAAACAAAGCTTCCCTGAAAAATTTGTGAGAATTGCATAGTAGATTCATAATTATAATAAGTGGCCCAAACAAACACAATGAATCTATCTGAAAACGAGTTTGCTAATTAAGAGTAAATTAAAATATTCAATATTTTTCAGGGTTAGAAGTTCTAAGTGATGATCCTGGTTTAGTAAAGGTGGTTGAGTCTTTAACTTGTGGAAAGATCTTTGCAGTGGAAATACTTGAAAAAACGGATATCCCATTTGTTGTCCTGTATGATACCTCAGGAGAAGATGACATCAATATCAATGCTACCTGCTTAAAGGCCATATGTGACAAGTCACTAGAGGTTCACCTTCAGGTACCACTGGGAGGACCACTATTGTCATCTGTTATACAGATCATAGGAAAGAAAGTTATCAGAAAAGAATGCTATAAATTTTAGGCTAACAACAGAGACAGACTGCATATGTATTGAGAAAAAAAAAGTGGGGGCTAGAAGAGGGAAAAAAGGCCAAAACACAATGGTAAATATTAAGTATTGGATTTTTGTTGTATTTTCCAGTTTCTACAATGAGCATGTATTCATTTTATATTAAATTGTTTTGCAAAGACAATAGGGGAGGGTGATACAAAAGGGGGGAAAAATAGATCAGTAAAGATGTTTGTTATTAGCTTTAGCACTTTTAAAATGCACTTTCCAAAGAAGGAAACCTTTAAGAAAAGAATAGAGCAGTCACTCTGAAGAACAGGATGAGATGTTAAAAGTGATCACGTTAAAGACTTCATAGCAACACTGGGAAAATATCTGTTTTAACAAAGCAGTAATGAACTAACTATCTTTATATTGTGATATGACTAAATTTTGCTAAACTTAAACCTTTACTATGTTACAAGTTTTAAAAATTACTAAAACTCAGATTACAAAGTAGGCTGGTTGGGATCGATTTTGTGAGTTTTTTATTTTGATTTCTGCTGTTGTTACAAAAATAATGTTTATGTAATTCTTTTTCTAAGTTAATGGGGAAAAATAAGACAAAGTTAAAGATATTCTTAGCCTTTCAGATAAAAAAAAATGGAATGTAGTAATGAGTTAATGTATGCAAAATGTCCACTTTGTGCCTAACACGTGATATCAGAACCTTTTGAAAAGAGAGTTATCCAAGTTAGCTTTTCACATTTAAGTTATGAATTTCATTCTATCCTCCAACTTAACTTAAATTTTAAAAAGGGCTTTTAATGAGATATTTAGGTAGATACCCCTTAAGTAGGTAAGAGCTATGCTCTGTTCTCATCCTTGATGTGTCTGTCCTTTGTTGTTCCAGGTTGATGCCATGTACACAAATGTCAAAGTGACTAACATTTTCTCTGACGGCACACTCTACTGCCAGGTGCCTTGTAAGGGCCTGAACAAGCTCAACAACCTGCTGCATAAGATAGAGGGCTATTTCCATTGTAAGGTAGGTGGAGTACCACCCACCTCTAAAATTAGTCCTAAAATTGCAAGTGAGTGGTCACTAAATTGTATAAGTGTGTGTAACTTTTGAATAGTTTCAGGTGGAATCTCTAGAATAGTGGGTGAGAGCCCAGACTGCAGAACTTAAAACAAAACACCAAACTATTGGTTTCTACATTGTAAAATGAGGATAATAATTGTGTGTGGACCCATAGGATTGTCAAAAGGACTGGTCACAAGACTGCTTACCACAGCGCCTGGCACATAGTAAGTGCTCACAACAGGTAGATTTGTTATTGACAAGGTGCAGCTGATGCTCCTACAGGGCAGCTGCCTGTGACTCTGCTAGAGCCAGCTGGCTCCTCTGCCTCGGGCAGATGAAACCTTGGGATTTAGGAGAATAAAACTTCTGAGGCATCACTCCCCAAGCTCTTTATGGTCTCTGGGAACCTACCATCTCAGTTAATGTGGTTCTATAGTTTAAATGTATTAATAAGCTCCTTACTCTTTGATTCTAGTATTCTTTTCTGACTCGGGATCTGTAGAGGTTTTAAGGTACTAAGGTGATTTCCTTACCTCCATTAAGACATTATTGTCATAATCCAGAATATGCTCTGATTTTTAAGTGACTAAATTATAGTTATAATGCTGCTTCAACCTTGACACCTTCACTACATGAAGGAAACCCTCTAACCTACAAAGAACACCAAGTGCCCTATGGCACTCATTTGCAGAATAGTATTTTAGTTATTTGGGTATTCGTTTGCCTTACTAGGATGTAGGTTTCTTGAGTGCAGAGACAGAACCTTAACCAGGTAATGGTAAGCACTCAATTCATTTAGGTGCTGTAGTGTCTAGTGTCTTACATAGAATATGTATTCCAACATATTTGCTAAATCAGGTTAAATCTGAATTCAGGCTACAGCCTAGAATTGAAGCATTAGATCTATATCCTTACCTCTTTCTGTGTTACAGATGTCTTAGATATATCTCAAGATCATTACTTAGGTTTGCTTTACAATCTATCTTGGAGAAATCTGAGACCACCCCCAGAGAGGCTGACTCACATGCATGCATACGCTTATAACCTGTGGTGATGAAAAGAGCCTTTGCTAGTCCCCAGTGCTCTGGTGACCTGAGTGCAGACATTGCTTCCCGGGAGAGTAGAAACATTCATCCTGAACAAGAGGGACCATAGCAAGCTCCCAGCTTCAAACTACTACAGGAAGAGGAGGATGCAGAGTCTACAGCTATGACTTGTTGCCATTTCACTGATACTGATGTCCATATTTGTGTCGGTAACGTTTGGAATTAATATCTTATCTTTGAAGTTAAATGTTAAAAGATGAAAAGAAGAGGCCTTATGGACAGGTAGCCCAACCTGCTCACTTTTATCCAGGCTGTTTTCCTTTTTGTCAGATTCATCCTTGCTCTTCATGTTTAACTGATGGCGCTGGAGCCAGGATGAATCATACTGACCTCCATGCTAACATTTTTAGACATTTTGACAGGACTGATTTATGATCTGTGGGCAGGGGAGGAGAGTAGATGACTGCCGTCAGCAAAGGCATAAGAAACAGGCTTAAAGTTCTATAAGCCCTGCATCTGCTGCAGCCCATTCCTCACAGGAAGACCGCTTACGTGCGGGTGAGTGGCCGGCTGTGCCACAGCCTTGCTTTCCAATGGTGTAGCAATATGCCCTTTGCTAAAAGTAATAAAAGTGTCATGCATTTCTCTTTTGTAGCATATGACCTCCAAGTACTTCGTTTCATTACCCTTCTGTGGGAAAATCTGCCTCTTCTGTTGCAAAGGAAAATGGTTACGAGTAGAGGTAAAATCAGTCACTTGACTTTTTTTAAAACTTATTATGAAATATTGCAGACAAGTTTTTTTTTAAAAATGGAATCAGCACCCATGTACTCATCACTAGTTTGAAAAATAAAATATGACCGATGTGGTTGATACCCGCTTTCTACATCCCCTTCTCCTCCCATCCCTGGGGGTGCTTGCCAGCTGAGTTTGGTGATCCTCATTCCTATGAGTTTCTTTAAATTTTTACTCTCTCTGTATCTATATATACACACTTTACTGTCTATATATCCTAATATAGAGAAATGAATATGTATAGAGAATATATCAAAATAAATGAAGTATAATGAAATGAATAAATGTTTATACATTTCATGTAAATAGTAAAATGTACTGCGCCTTCTGAAGCATGCTTTTTCATTTACGATGTTATTGAGGTTCTCGCATGTTGATGTGTGCAGCTCTAGTTCATTAGTCTTCACTGCTGTGTGATATAACCACATGTGAATATGCTGAAGTTGTTACTTCATTCTCCTGATGATGGATACTTAGATTGTCTATAGATTTTTATTTAAACAGCGCTACCATGACCCTTCCTGTGCATGTCTCCCGGGGTATATATGTAGGAGTGGAATTTCTGGGCATAGGGAATGCATATCTTCAACTTCATTAAGATGCTGCCTAATTGCTCTCCCAACTCACCCTTCCATTGAGAGTTCTGGCTTCTTGGGCAGGGATCAGATCCTCCTTCCCTCCTGCCCAAAGGATGGCCTTGACTTCGTTGTTCACATATTCCTCTGTTTTCAGTCCCTAATAATTGTCTTATTTTCCTGTAAGCTAAGTTATGAATTTGAAAGGAGGTTTTTTGTATTTCATCACATATTGCTGTATGTTTTTCAGAGGCAGGTTTTGGATTTTTGTGGTTGCTATTTCTTTCATTCTTTTATATTTAGTGTGCCCAATTGCTAAAAGTACAAATTTGAGCTTGATTTTATTCTGTTTTTGGTTTTTTTTTCTGTTTTTCTTTTGTTATAGAAGTTCTAAATCTAGACACAAGGACCTCTATTTTCAGGGGGGTTCCTGAACCACTGGAATTGTACCAAATTGTGTATTATGCATTTTGGGGGGAAGGTATCTGTAATTTCTATAAGATTCTCAAACCAACCCTAAGAAGATAAGAACCATTGCTTTATTGATTTTTTAATACCTCATAACATTTTGGTAGCCTAATTATAGCGATTTTCCCTTTATTTAAATAAATTTTGGTCATGTCTACTTTAATGAAAGCAACAATTTTGAAGTAATTATTATAATTAATATGAATGTATGTTATGTCAGAAGGCTGAGATCTGGGTTTATATGACAAAGAGTTGTGTGCTTAGTCATAAATTTCAAAAACATGAGTCATTCAAAAGAACATGGCATTGTTTGACTTTTAGAGCTCTGTGTTGTTTAGTGTACAGTACGAAAATGTACAAATGCTTGATTTTTTTTAACTTTTTATTTTGAAATAATTTCAGACTTTTAGAAAGTTGCAAAAATAGTTCCAAAGAGTTCTCATAGGCCCTTTACCCATCACCTCCAATTATTAACATATTGCATTACCTTATCGAAACCAGGAAATTAACATTAACACAGAATTATTAACTAATCTGCAGAATGTACTGACATTTCCAAGACTGTCCCATAAATATCCTTTTTCAGGTCCAGGACCCCAAGTTATATTTAGTTGTCATGACTTCTTAGTGTTTCTCCAGCCTGGCAGTTGCCCTGTCTTTCTTTCTTCGTAGCTTTGGAGGAGTAGCAGTATTTTATAGAGTATCTCTCAACTTGAGTTTCCTCTTATGTAGAATCAGGTTATGCCTTTTTTGGCAAAAAATGCCTTTTCAATGCATGCTCAAATACTCTAGTTAAATACCTAGTATCATTTTTATTACTATCAAATTGTGTATTGTCTGCCTTTGAGGAAACGAAAGTGTTCATTTCATTCTTTTTGTAGTGCATAGAAATTTAGGGAAGGAAAAGTGATTAATGAAAGCAGATCTTATAAATACAATGACGTATTTATTCTTGACATTGTAAGTTGTCTAAGCTTTATTTAGTGCCTGTACATTCCGAACATATTCCACACACCCAGCCAACACTCTTCAGTGGCCATGATGCTCCCGGTTCCCTCCAAATACATTCTGAATGGTCTGTATTCACTTTTTACACCACCTTCCAGTCATTCCTCAGCCTCTGCTGTCTGACTTCCTGGTACTCCATCAGAGAGTCAGTTTTGCAGCAGCACCTTAATCACACAGTCCAGTTAGTATCTTCCAGGTCTTAGTTTCCCAGACCTCCTTTGATGCATCTTACAGTGTAAAAACTTAAAATGCTCTCCTCACTAGGTTACCATGTTGTCAAATATGCCTAATTTTCTTCATGGTGTTCTAATGATTCCTTCTCTTATTTCTCACCAAGACATCTCTCCCGCCCCCATCTATGAAGTGTCAATGTCAGTGTGACCTGGCCCACCCCTCTTTTCATTTTCTGTATCCTTCTAGGCAGTCCAGCTCATAGGTTCAGTTACTATCTCAGTCCTAATTACTCCACAGATTGTTTCCCAGGCCTTGATGATCTTCAGATTTGGGCAAAAGCCAGCCTCATTGTCTTTCTCACAAACTCCTCAAGCTCTATGTGTCTGAAACCAAAATTATCTTCCCCTGTCCTTGTCTTCCTCTTATGTTTGTATTTTGGTGACACCTTCATTCATGCAACCATTCAAGTTGTTCCTTAAGAGTTATCTTTGACTCCTACATTTTCCTCAGCTCCCAGGGCAACTAAACCAAACCCTGCCATTCTTACCACCTAGATGACTGCAGTAGCACCCCAGCTGGTCCCTGTGCTTTCGTCTCCCTCCAGTAGAGCTCTGTAACCACTAGAGCGAGCAATTCAAAATGCGAGTGACAGCAAATGATAATATGTCCAACTTTTAATGGGGCTTACTATTTTTCAGATGGTAAATGTTGTTTAAACGTGATGGATTTCATTTAATCTTCACAAAACCTTTTTATCTCCTTTCTTAGTGATGAGGAAAGTTACTCAGCTAGAAAGTGGGAGAGCTGGAATTAAAACCAAATCTGTCTGATTCCAAAACCCTCATCCAGTCTTACCACCAACAATACATGGCCTTTTATAAAGCTGATCATCTCATTCTTCTTCATTGGGGTTTTTCTTATCTCCAGGGTAGAGTCTGAGTTCCTTAAGACAGGGTACCTGGCTGCCCAAGACTGTGCCTTTGCCTTTCTCCTGGCTGACCTCATGCCTTGCCCTCTCTCTCACTTGATGCTCCAGTGTAACCAAAATGCACGTAGACCCCACATGTAGGAAATATATGTGTCTTTCCCCATCCTCTCCCCTCTTCGTGACATGTTCAGATTAGCCTCTAACTAAGGTCTACCTCTGAAAATTTTGTGAAATTGGAGTAAAAGGAAATTAGTGGAAAAGCTAATAAAAAATGTCCAATAAATATGATTATTTCTTAAAGGAACAAAAACTTACACAATTTAAATTACCCAGCCAAAGACAGGCTATGCAACATTAAAGTGATGCAGAAAACTAATGACATGAATAGGCTTATGAGACAATAAGTGAAAAATGGTCAGTTATGAAATAGTATATACAAATATGTTTGAATTTTTATAAATCTAATTTTTTTGTAAATGCATGGATAAAAGGCAAAGGATAATTGTAATCTATACTAAATTAAATTTAATTTTATATCATTCTTTAAATTTTCTATACTAGGGGCATTTTACTAAAACAAGAAGAAAAAAGTAAATTTTAAAGAAAAGTACCAATTCTAGACATTCCCTCCTCCTGAAAGCTTGCCCTAACAAGTACTTCCTCACTGGGCCAGGTACCCATCCTCTGGGCTCTCACAGGATCCTGTGTATAACTTTAGTGTTGCCCTTTAGTGCATTATATTATGATTGTATATTTGTGTCATCTCTCATAAGACTTGGAGCTCTTTCAATGGGAAGATATATCTCTGTGGCCGAGTTATACCTGGTTATAGTAAGTATTCAGTATATTCCATCCATACTAATATACATATTCAGTATATATGTTTGAATAAATACACATAAAAATACTGCCCTATAGTACTGCTTATGTTCATCATGTCTTAGAGTAAAAAAATCAATGCTGTTATATTAATAAGCACTCCTGGGGCAGCAGAAAAAGGCTTTACTTTGCATATATCTGACTCCCATGCCAAGAGTGGTCCGTCTCTCCTTGACAGTTTCCTACTGAGGGCACCACCAGTCTCAAGGTAGAGGTTAGTGCAGCTGTAGGCATGAAGTCCTTGTCCAGATAACCATCCCAATGGGACTGTATTTCACAATGTAACTATATTAAGTGATAACAAAATCACAAGAGCATATTAAGGGAAGTGATGGGCATTTAAAAGTGCACTCAGGACAGTGACTGCAATGGGGTATGGGTGGGGACTTGATAATATAGGTGAATATAGTAACCACATTGTTTTTCATGTGAAAATTTCATAAGAGTGTATATCAATAATACCTTAATAAAAAAAAAGTGCACCCAGAATCTTATATTGAGATGTGGTTGTTTGATCACAGATAGGTAATTACTACTTTGATTTAATGTATAATCTTCCCATTTAAAAACTACTAATGTGTGTTTATTTTTCCTTTCTATGACTTTCTGAGTTTCACTTTTTTAGTTTTGGACAAGTAATAGAAATTATCGTGGGGTTATCTGATGAAGCTATAAAATACCAAAATATATTATGATTTTAAAATATATAGGATGTACCTACTACAAGTAAAATGCTGAATATTCTCTATTCTTTATTTCCTCATTGCTAAGATAGTCGTTTTTTTCTTATATTTTAATATTTTGGAGAATAGACTGTGTCATAATCAGCAATATATTTATAATTGTGTATCAAATTGCTTTATAATCAGTAGTGTCCCAGAATCGAAAACATAATAAATATTACTATAGTTATGAATTTTACTGATTGTTATTGGATTAGTGCTTATTACTGATTAAATGAGTTAACAACTAGATGTTGAAATAAATGCCACTGTAAAAGAAAACCTATTTGGTAAATAAGTACATTTTAAAAATAAGAGAAAATTTAAGTAACACTGATGGTCTTTGTTGCTTTTTATATGCAGTCTAGAGTCATACAAACTGTAATGGCACAGAAGCATTTTGGCCATTTCGACATGCTAACACATGAGCCAACACTGTCTCATTGCAGATCACGAACATTCACAGCAGCCGAGCTCTTGATGTTCAATTCCTGGACTCTGGCACTGTGACATCCGTAAAAGTGTCTGAGCTCAGGGAAATTCCCCCACGGTTTCTACAAGAAATGATTGCAATACCACCTCAGGTACTATATGTTACAAGTCTGCCAAAGCTGGCAGAGATTTGGATGTATTGGTAATCATGTGAGATGTCCTCTCAGTTTTGATCTAGATAATGATTGAAGTCCCAAGTTTGCAACAAAATTGGAAATGGTCAAATGTGGTTGTTCACTAATTTTTGGATGTAAAACTTACAGAGTATTTTGTTTGATAAATATTTGCTTTCAAGCATGTCTAGTCATCATACTATGCTGTCTACTTAGAGGTTCCATTTTAATAATTAGAGTCCAGTGCTGACTTCTATGTAGTTTTAGGTTATTGTATGTAAATATTTACTTCTACATTTCTTAGCTTCATTAGGTAACCATTCTCTTTGGAAATCTGTATATTTAATCATTTTCTTATATGACCTTTCCCCCATAGATTCTGGTAAAACGATTAACTTAGGTCTATCCTTCTTCTGTTGGTAAAAATTCAGATGACAAGAATTTTGAATTATTTTGAATTAGTTAAAATTGTTAAGAACTACCTCCTACCTTTAGGAGAAATAGAGGATTTTGTACAGAAGTCAGTCATTTTTTTTAAGAATAAAATTGTTCAATACTGTATAATTTCAAAAGGCCCCTTGACTTATGTTTGCCAAAAGATATCCTATGCCATTAAAACTCAGTGCATAAAAAGCACTTGACTATAATTAGTGTGGCTTTTATAATTTTTCTCACTTTAGTCACCATTGCTTTTTCTAAAATATTACAGAGAAGTTTTTAATCTTGTATTCAAGCCTGTTTTCAAAATCACTTATTTTTATTGCTGCTCAGCCATAATATTGAAAATTATTAGATCTTTAAGTGCTCCTTTCACTTGATAACACCTCTAGCCTCTGAACTCCTTGTTAGAACATCAGTCCAGGGCCAGCCTTACCTGGAAAAGGTTTCCTGGACTGGAGGAGAAGGTGGGATCCATCCTCCTGCTTCTGACTGAAAGTCACACAAATAGTACCTTCTTTGTGCTATAGCATTGAAAGTCACTACAGATTTTTTTCTGTTAATTTTATCTAGATTTGTTATTTGATAAATGTGAAGTTGGGGAACCTTAAAACCCAGCTAGAGCCAAGCCTCTGGCTAACATCTCCACAAGAGCTCTAAGTCAGAGTAGCAAAATGATGGCCTGTCTGTCCCATCTGACCATGAATATGGGTTTACACTCTTGGCTGTTACAATGTTTAAAATGTGAATTGGTTGCCAAGATTTAAAATCCGGAAATTTCCTCTGTGGGATGGCACCCTCTGGGAGCTTGGGAACTGGCCTTCTCTTCTGCAGGGACCGCCTGGCCCCTGCAGGTGTTGGAGGTGCTCTCTCTGCTGTAAGCGGCCTTCTCCCCGTCGAGAAATGTCCCTCAGCCAGGCAGCATGGTGAGGGACTGGAGCCCCCGAGAGAGGAGGGTGTGGCAGAGAAGATGGAAGGAGATCAGAGAGGACAGCAGGAAACCAGGCATCCTGGAGTAGATTTCATCTCCTTCACAAAGTTGTCCCCATCAATTCAAAGGCTTCCATGCAACTGAAGGGAGCCCCTGGGGTCACCTTTTACTCCCTGTTGTAGCCATTATACAGGCTTGTGCAGTGACAGTAGGAGGTTAAGAGCTTTGAGGAAAATGAGGCTTTTAGGTACCAATGGGTTCAGGTTTTCTGACCCTCCCTAATTCTCATTACAACTTCCTTCAGAATGTGAGCACAATGCGTGGCATCCTGCAGACACTCAGGAAATGCTGAATGAAGCGTGTAAGCCTCCAAAAAGATTTTTGCAACAGGAGTCAGACTTCATCCAAATGACACTTCATTTTCTTTCAGTTGGGCTTAGACAGAAGACCTACATATAAGTCCCAGTTCTCTTTACAGCTTTGTGATCTACCCAGTCTCTCTGAGTCCATTTCATCATCTGTAAAGTGGGATCACAGTGCTGATGATGTACCATGTAGAAGTATCGTAGGCAGGAAATGTGAAGTGCCTAGTATAAGCCCGGCTCATATAGGGATAGAGCTAATAGTAGGAATATAAATAGAGCCAGAAACATAGCAGATGCTCCAGCCCAAGAGCTGTGATTGTCATTATGAGCTATTGCTTGCTTTCCATTTTGGCAGTATCTGATTTGTAGGAAAATAGTATTGACATGACTCATAAGTACCTGTGTTAAGATGATGATTGTGTTTGCTTTTCCATCATGTTTCCTTTTCAGGCTTTAAAGTGCTGTTTGGCAGATCTTCCACAGTCTATTGGCATGTGGACACCAGATGCTGTGCTTTGGTTAAGAGATTCTGTTTTGAATTGCTCGGACTGCAGCATTAAGGTTGGTTATCTTAGGGGTCTTGATATATTTAGAAAGGGAGCTGTCAGCCAGAAGGGTGCATTTGTTTCTTGTGAAAGAATTTTATCTTACTATAAACTGATGCTTTCACATCTTACACATTTTTATAGTTAAGAGATTGGTTTCATGAGATATTTCATGGTGAAATTTTTATTTAAGATTTATCCTGTATCTCCAATTTATTTTTAAGTTCTTTATATAATTTTTCCATTATTAAGAAAGTAGAAGATACAGTTCTCTGCTCCTGTTTTGCTCCATGGTAAGAAGTTAAGTCCCCAGCAGAGGAACTAAATATCTCTTGATAAAGTGTTTCTAAAGATCATTTAAATAAGTCCTCTATTTCTTTTTCCCTGAAGTAGACTAGATTATAAGCAAATCTTTTGTTAATAATCTTGGTTTTTACCTCTTTTCCTAAAGTTTGTTAAACTGCTTTATTTCACTGGCTCTTGTTTCTCCTTCTGCACTTTTGCATCTTCATATCAGAAACATTGCTCATATTCCCAAGAATAGTAACATAAGATGATTTCTATTTTAACTGATGCAAATAATATCATTTTATATAAGCACTTGACAATGAAATGTCCTTGAGCAATATCTTCATGAAGATCTCTAAATTATATTCTAGTTCACACTGATTTTCCTATGTTTATACTCTACAACTGTGTTTATACTGTACAATTACACAATTATATACTATTTTATATTCTTTGTTTGCCACATGATAGTATTGTTTTCTCAACTATGTTTTAAGCTCAATACCAGAGTACTCAATAAAAATATTTTTAATCATTGATTTTTTGATAATGGTATTTCTGTATCATAAATATCAAAATGAATTAGCAGTCAGTACTTCATTATCACATCAAAGGATGGATTCAAATAGATTCATCTTGCTAGGAAAAAAACGTTAAGTAAATTACAATAGATGGATCGCCTAGTCTCCCTCTCTTCATACTTGTGTCTCTGCCTTTCATTCCTAGCCCTGTTCATAAAAACAGAGATGTGGCCAGAAGTCTTTCATTTTTGTCATTCCTGAGACAAACAGGAGTTGCCAATGAGAATTATTGGTTGCCCAGCCCTTTGGGACACACAGCAGTACAATCCCCATTATCAGTGTGTGGTTTTCCCATGTAGACACTCACCCCTGGAGCAGAAAGAGGTAGCTAGGTAGTCAAAGGTCTCCTGGGCAACAGGTGCAGATCTGTAATTTTGGCTCACTGGCTAGTGCTTCTGCCCAATTTTCCTCTCCAGGTCCTTCTCCCCGCATGTAACTGGGGGAGGGGTTAAAGGGTGAGGGCAGATATTAGGACCAAACAAGGAATTTGGACCAGAGGTCCGAAAGGGTATGGTGAGTGGCAGAGCTTTTTCCTTCCCTTCCCAGTCTGAGGGCACGTACACCAGCCTGAGTAGAATGTATATGGAACATTTTGCCATCATTGTGATGATTTTATATCAGTTGAAGCTAGAAGATGAACATATGGGGATTCATCACACTATTCTTTCTACTTTAAGTGTTTTTAAATGTCATTAAGTTAAAAATAAATAAAATGTCATAAATTAAAATTTAATCATGATATATGGTATCGCTTCTTCTCAGTGATAATGACCTCTAGCAGAGTTTTTTGAGGTCAGTAAACTTTTCATGTCCATAAACTTGCTGGTTTCTAGACTGTTTTGACTTAAGAGCTTATTCATTGCTACAGTTATGATAGATAATTCATCTTACCTTAAATAAAATTAGTTTAAGCAAACTGGGTTTTTGTTTTTGTTTTTTTCAAAATACTGTTTTAATATTTTAGTTACTATAACTGCCTCCTGGAATTCAGTATGAACTTGGATTTCCTGAATTACTTTTTTGTGTTTTCCAAAGGTAACAAAAGTGGATGAAACCAGAGGGGTCACACATGTTTATTTATTCACTCCTAAGAACTTCCCCGATCCTCATCGCAGCATTAATCGCCAGATCACAAATGCAGATGTGTGGAAGCATCAGAAGGATGTGATTTTGAGCGCCATACCCAATGCGGGTAGTTCTCCTAGCAGTAAAAGCACTAACAACCCCATTGCAGGCCATCCTGGAGAGAATTTCAGAAAGAACGTCACAGATGTCATCAAAATATCCGTGGTGGATCATACCAACTCTTACTCCATGGAGGAACTGCCACCTCCTGTTCACATGTCAAAGCCAGGGGAACATATGGATGTGTATGTGCCTGTGGCCTGTCACCCAGGCTACTTTATCATCCAGCCATGGCAAGAGATACATAAGTTGGAAGTTCTGATGGAAGAGATGATTCTGTATTACAGTGCGTCAGAAGAGCACCACATAGCAGTGGAAAAAGACCAAGTGTATGCTGCAAAAGTGGAAAATAAGTAGGTCCTGGTACAAAGCATTTTGTTCTACCCCTAAGAAAAATGTGTAGAGTGATACCGAGTCCTTAATCCCTCCAGGGGAACCTTGAACTGCATGAATGGGAATTTTGAATGTGAAACGAGACTAAGGAATTGTGTAATATTCTAACATTTAAAATGATGTCATTTATCTAAAAATCTAGGGACCATATTCTTGTTAAAACCTAACCGTATCTAAAGTGAAGGTTCAACTGTTTTTTCTGCCTTCCTATTAGAAAAAAAAACCTTTGTTGTTTTCAGAAGATGTTTTTTAATTTAAAATGACATTTTAATTTAAAAAATGAAATGTCTATTTTACAAAAGTTAGAAAATACAAAAAGAATAAGAAAATCAGCCAACCTGACTTAACCTTTGTTTAACTATTTATGTGTTTCTTCTGGGTTTTTTTTCTATACATATTCATATAATTGGTATTTTTTATTATATATAAATTAATACCTACTTTTTTCACCTAACATAATCCTGGGAACATTTTTTCATGTGATAAAAATCTCTTCATAAACATTTTTAATGGCTGAGTAATAGCCCATCATAGTCATAATTTACTTACTCTCTTTTGCTATGTGGGATTTTTTTCTCCCAGATTTTTCACTGTTATAAATAATATTGAACATGTATCTTTGTTCTCATCTCACATTATTTATTTATAGGGTAGATTCCTATCCCGTAAATGTTTGAGTGACAAAATTCCTGATAGATGTTGTCAGTTACTTCCCAGAGAACTTGGGTCACCTTTTATAAGGTTCAAGAATGCATATTTCACTGTTCTTTGGCCTTTGGACAGCGAGAGCCCTAATTCCTAATACTTGTTTAGCACTTTAGTCTGTTTTCCCATATTTTCACATTTGGATCCATGCCCTCCTCTCCCAAAGTCCCCTAGTATATACTGGTTCCAACCCAGGGAAGCCCAAGCATTATACTTTATACTCAAGGCCATGAAAGCCCTGGAAAATGGCACAACTGCTCCTGTCCAGTCCCCTTTGCCATTTTGTAGGGGAAATGACCAAGCTTACTTTGATGATGACACACAGGAAAAACGGTCTCCCCTCCCCAACACACACCAGACACAAACACATATGCACACACCCCAAAACTCAGTTTATAAGGTCAAACATATTATTTTTCTATGAAATACTTTCATTATTTCCTAAGATAGCAAGCATATGCATTTATAAAATTGTGATATTTCCATGGGAGGAAAAACCTGATTTTTAACTCCTAAAGAATGAAAAGTATAGTAGCTCTCATTTTAAAAAGCATCCAGCTTATATGTTGCAAGCTCTTCATCCTCAAAAAACCAACCTTACTATGTCATGTTACTTATAATCATAAGTTTAAATGGGTTTAATTCAATATGAAAACATTATTGATGTGTATCTGTCTCAATCAGAACTCTGCAGAATAATTTAATCACAGTAAAAACCAAACTAATGTTACTGTTATCTTAGGGGAAGATTAATTATGATAGTCGTAGGGAGGTCCTACTTGAAGGCAAGCGTTGTGTGGGGTGGAGAACCCATAAACTGAAGGCCTGTAACTGGGACTTCAGATTCTACCCTGCATCCCCATGGGGCAAATAGCCCTGCCCCAGGCCACTTGGGCTTTAACCAGTTAATTTGTCCCCAGATAATCAAGGGCTATTCTATAGGTAGGAACAGGCTACCTGACATTATAGAAAACTTTATGAACTGAATCACTGTAAAGTGTTTAGAATTTCTATCTTGCTTATGATCCAGGATGATTCACTAAACCTTGTTCCCAACTCTGGTAAGTTAAGACTTACGAATTTCAGGTACATTTATTACAGTGGTTTCCAAGTCTATTTCAGGTAAGAATAACCTGGAAAACCTGTTAAAAATGCAGATTCTCCCAGGCTTCCTGAATCAGTACCTCTGGAATGGAACCCCAGAATCTGTTTTTTTAACAAACCCTCCAGATTATTCACAAGCAGCCTTGCACTGATACTGGTGATCTAGTCCAAACAGAAGCCTTTATTTAAGCTATGCATTTTGAAAATCTAGGTACAACACATAGGTTTTCCGATGGCTCTCTCCTCATTGTTCTGTATCTCGTTTATAAACTGGAAGTACACCGCATGTCATTTGGTCTGTACAATTTATAGACCATGGTATAGGTGGAAACCAAAGGTTTTTCAACTCCCTTTTCACTTACACAAATTAACAATCTGTACCAAACCGGCATTTCTACGTAAGAAAATTTCTTCTTAACTTGATCTGAGGTTCTTATATTTACACAGCCTATTTTCATTCTAATAATAATGATAATCATGATGATGGCCACCATTTGCCAAGCACCTATTATATGCCAAGTAGTATGCTAGGCACTATATATGTGTGTATGTATATATATATATATATGTAATAATTTCTGTAAGTTAATTAAAATTAATATTACACATGAGATAACAGGCTCCGAGAGGTTAAGAACCCTAGGTGACACAACTGAAAATGGCCCAGATGGGACTCCAGCTTATGTCTGTCCTCCAAAGCCCATGTACTTATTACGATTCCTTTTCATATCCCTGTGGTCTCTGTGAGTCATGGATTACTGCTTGCTCTCAATTTGGCTCAGCTGAAGGTTTCTGGAGTTTTCCCCAGAAGTCCCCAATCACATACAATGTTTAAGGCTGGCCCCTTTGTAGCGTTCTTACTGTATTTCACCCGGTAGCAGCTGTGTGGGGTTCCTGTACCCGTTCTCCACTAGAGTGCGCTGGCTGGAGCGTCTGGAGAGTCTGTCCAGTCTGGGCAGCCCCAGCCCAGCAGCATGTTGCAGTGAAGGGTCTGCTGTTCCACTGGGCTTGGAGCTTATGGCAGCTACACCTGTTTCGGAGGATATCTGGGTCTGTGGCCTCACCATTCAGGAGCAGACAGTGCTTCCATAGACACCTTCCTTTTAGACATTATGAACAATTTTCCTTTCCTTAGTGTAATCATACTCTTCATATAATCAAGACCATAGGACTTTAAAATGGTCCTTAATATCTTAACTTTGAAGTTTAGACTTTTCTAATTTCAATGATAATGATGTACACCCAGAGGGGTAAATACATATTCTTGTGAATTTCTTCCTAGCACCTTGAACTCCAGATGTGAAGCCATGCTCCTCCTTTTCCCCCATACTGGCAGGCTAGGTTTTATTTTATTTTGTTTTTTAGTGTCCTTACTTGGCATAATTAAAGTTGTCAACTTTGCGTTCAAAACTTTTAATATCTCTCCTCAGCCTCCCTTCCCAGGCTGACTTCTCTTCCACTCCCCACACATTCCACCTTCCAGCCCTGCTGTAGTGCTGCTCTGCCCCAGACGGCCACGCCCTATCGAGTCTTCTCTGCTTTTCTTATTCTGCGACTTCAGCCTGGTCTCCTCCCACTTGCCTCCCTCTTTCCGTCTTCCACACATGGACCTTGTCCCAGACTGGTGCCCATCTCTGTCTCCCCGTTGGAATGCAGGGATTTCCGAGCCTTGTCCTGATCATCCTCCTTGGCATCTAATCATTCTTCTTAGTGATGGTTTGGGTTTATATGTTGTTCTCCTGCACTAGCTCCATGAGGCCTGTAAAAGGATGTTGAGTGAAAAAATCCCATCACATGAGCTGGTGGCAAAGCAGAGTAGTAACTCTGGAAAAAGAAAAAGCAAACTCTTTAAAAACTTCTTTGACAATACAGTTTTATATTTTGATAAACATCATTTGCATTAATTTTTCATTTTATCATGAATTGTTACCCTTAAAGCAGGTGTTGACTTTGTGTGTGTTTTCTTCTTCCTGTTTAATCCAACGCACTATAGGTGGTACAGGGTGCTTTTAAAAGGAATCCTTACCAACGGATTGGTATCTGTGTACGAGCTGGACTATGGCAAGCACGAATTAGTCAACATAAGAAAAGTACAACCCTTAGTGGACATGTTCCGGAAGCTGCCTTTCCAAGCAGTCACTGCTCAACTAGCAGGTAATTTCTGTGGAATTTGAACTCATGCCACAGCAATAGTTTCTATTATCATTTTGTTCTGTATACTTAGGGAGTACAGAGTCATTGGCTTATTGATTTAACTTTTTTTGCACAACTTCTCAACCGTAATAGAAATAATTTTGAATGATCTCTCACAGTCATGTGCTCCCACTATATCTGCTGTTTCTATTTTTCCATATTCTTTTCTGTCTGTGGTTTCATGTGCATTTCTAAAGCTGTAATCTTAGTACAGGTATAGCATTGCATTCTGCTTTCTTTATTTTTGGCATTCTTTTTCCTGATTACTTTTTGGGTGGTGGGTTGATGGTCTTGATAATGATTTTTAACAACTGCAAAAAATTCTATTTAATCAGCTATTTCCCTATTGTGAACATTTAGTTTGTTTATATTTTTATTGTACTATTAGAGAAAAGCCTGTAGCTATGTATACTAGCCAAAACAAACAAAAACAATGAAGCAGCCTAAATAACCAATAGGAGAACTCTGTACAATTAATACTTTGTTTTATTGCATAAATTATATCTACATAATGGGTGTTCAGTTATAATACATTCCTGGGTTATAGAATAAGACCGTTTTCATGGCTGAGTATCCATTTGCATTACAACTAACGGAATGCAAGTGTGTGATTTCACCATTCACATCAGCCTGTTGACTGTTATTAAAATTTGAGAAGCTAATAGGTGTACAGTCATTATACTATTGTCTAATGAGATTTCTGTTTTACCTTTTATGAAAGCAGTACAAATGTTGACTGCTCCTCTTTGTGTGCAGTAGTGAGATGGAGCCCACCCAGAGGTCAGCATTAGCAGAGGGTGCGGAGGCCAAAAGGGCTGAGGGACACAGGCACCTCCAGTCGCCTAGGGCTCCTCATGGGTATGGGGAGTTGTGACCACATGGTGCCAGAAGTGATTTGATCTCAGAAATGAAAAAAAACATGTATATAGATTCACCTTTTTTGACCAGCTTCTATTGGAGAGATGTATATTGCCTAATCCTGACATATTTGACAGTTTCTTTGTGTTTCCTGCTAGAATTCAAAGGAAACTCCCATGGTTGTTGGATATGAGCCCAAAATGTCATTTTTTTGCACATGGCATGGCTACCACTAGCCTATTTTGATCAAACCTCTAAGTGGTTTCTTCAAATTTAAAGGGTTACATTTTTTCCTTATTCACTTTTTAATGTTCAGGTTTTACTAACAACACATGTTAACCAGCATGGTGGCTCACTGGTGCTGTGTGCCAGGGACTCCACCACCACTTCACTTCGCTGAATCTCCCCCGCACTGGGAGGTTAGGCCTTGGTACTATCACTATTACACAGATCAGGAAACAGCAGCTGACAGACTACTCTTGGCTTCTCTTGCAGGAAATTCTTAATAATCAAAGAATTTAGCCTGCTCACTATAGACAGCAGGACTTTAAAATTATATGTGAACCTCAGACCTTCATCACTATGGGACATAATTTATAGTTTATCTAATTTAGTATATGTGGACTTAAATTATGTTAGTATAGTAGTTTCTTGAAAAATATATAGTCTTGACCCAGTTTTGTTTTAAAACCTAGTTTAGAATTCTCTAACCTGAGTTCTCAAGTTTAAAGTCATGGGGATTTAGAAATTCATGAGACTTAAAATTCATCTGGTCCAACCAGTTTATTTTATGGTAAGAAAACTGAAGCCTGAGAGATCAACTTATTTGCCCAAGGTCATACCACTTGTTAGAGAAAAAGTGAGAATGGTAACTGGGTCTCCAGACTTTAAATCCAGTGCTTTTACCATGATATTGTATATAATTTTGAAAATTTAGATACTGTAGGTATATTCTTTTTTTTTTTACTTATCTGGATATCAGGAAAAAATCTGTGAACAAGAGAAATGTCACTGACATCACTGATATTTGATTTCCCTTGGTTATCTCCGTTATCAGTTTAAGTCTACATATATTTTATGTAGAGAAATGGGGAGTAATTATAACTTCTTTTATAACAGCATCAAAGTCTCAAATGGACTTGTGTCTATAGGTAACAAGAAGTAGCCCTGTTCAGAATAGAAAAACTGTAAGCTGGACTGTTTTAAGGTTGTTCAGCAAAACTGGTTTTCATTTAGACAAGTCTAACCTGGTACTTTTCGCTCTTTTGGAAGTGACTGAATATAGTTTTCCATTATAATGGATCAAAGAAAGGCCCATTTGACTCTCACCCTCCTCACACCCCCTTTCTTTCTCCTAGGAGTGAAGTGGAGGCAGTGGTCCGAGGAGGCCTCAATGGTGTTTCGAAATCATGTGGAGAAGAGGCCTCTGGTGGCACTGGTGCAGACAGTTACAGAAAATGCCAGCCCTTGGGACCGGAAAGTAGTGGTCTATTTAGTGGACACATCGCTGCCAGACACAGATATCTGGATTCATGACTTCATGTCAGAGTATCTGGTAGAGCTTTCAAAAGTTAATTAATCACTGCTTCTGAGACCTTGTCAACTAATTCAGATTTTCAGCAATAACAAAATGTAGTAGGCTTAAAAAAAACACCTCTGCTACATGGCTCTGACTGCTGTGGGGATTGAAAGAATATGCTTATGTTTGGTGAAAGATATTTAACAAGTTTTGTTTTAACAAAATTGACTTTTCAAAGAAAATTATACTTGAATTATTACTATTTTATTAGAATAAAGTGTTTATCAATATAAAAATTGACTATCTTATTTTTAGGCTTTGTGATCTTAAGATGGAGTTTCCTTTTCTATTCCTGTTGTCTTCCTTGCAGTGCTGGATTTTTCTCCAATTACACTGAGAATTTCATGCCTTAACCCCACCCTGGTATGGCAGTGTGTCCCAAGGCAAGTGGTCACCAAGCTGTGCGGAGACTGTCCTGAGTGTTTAGCACATCAGCATTGCTGGCTGTGCTGCTAGAGGGGCAAGCCCAAGAAACCCAGGATGTTCCTCACCCTAAATCCTGAGTGCCTTCTCATTGCCCAGAGAGTCCAGACTGCAGACCCAGGTCTTCCACAGTCTCCCTCCTAGCCTTACCTCATTGTCCACCACTCCCTATACGAGCTACACTGGACCTTCACCTGGTCTCTGAAGCCCATGCATGTGCATCCAGGACAATCCATACTCCAAAACAAGCCTTTCTCCCCTGCAAACCATGCCTATTCTGTCCTCTCTGCCTGCAACTCACTCTCCCTGCACCATTTTTGCTTGTTCAGTACCTTCCCTGGCTCCCAGCCTGACCACGGCGCCTTCCCTGGTGCCTCTTGTACTCCACTATAAGGAGCATGCCTCTGTGGTGCCCAGGTCTCCTGAGCTTTCTGGTGTAGAACTAGTTGTCTGTGCACCAATCACCCCAGCTGGACTGTGAGCTTCTTAGAAGGGAAGGGACTTAGTTGTCCCTCTATCCAGTGAGGCACTGGTAGTTTGACAGTTGGTTCTGGCGGGTGTTGGGAGGGAGGGAGCCATGAGGCTTAGTGTCTTATGATTCCCATGTTGTAACTACTCCTGGTGTTGTTGAGTTCCTTCTAACAATGTGACACCACTGAATGTGGAACTGGGAAGAGATGCATCCAGATGGCTCCTGCAAGCCTGTATGATGGTCTCCAGAACACACCACTGTGTGCGTCTCCACAACAGACAGATGACACCTTGCACACATCACACATCAGGTACCCAGTATGTGCTTGCTAATTGATGGGCAGGATGGACTGACAGAAGAATAGGTTGGAGGCCTTAGTAGTGGATCAAAATGAGATGGGGAGGCCCTGGACTAGAGTGGAGCAATGGGAATGAAAAAAAATTTTAATTAAAAATTGAAGTTTTTAATCAGAATTATCAGAACTGACATCTTAGATACAGAAAATAGGGAAAAGGGGGTGTCAAAAGGTAAGCTAGGTCTTAAGTTCTGAGAACCTAGGATGATGATCCTTACTCTTGGAAGCTTAAATTTTTTATTTCAAACATACTGGGTTTAAGTGAATAGACCTCTGTGTGAAAATATGCATAAACTATTGGAAATATGGAGTGGACTTCAGGGGAGAAGACCAGCAGGAGATAAAATTCTTAAAGTCATTTGCTTATTTTTATTTGAGAAAATCTAGGAAAAATGAGAACAGAAAGAAGGTAATGACCAGATGTTTTAGGTTTTTCATGTAAAACATGTTAAAATTACTTTTCCAGCCTTTAAAAAATTTATATTTACTATTTATGATTAAAGTTATTAGAAATTCAGGAATGCTTATGCCAGTCAGTGATTTAATCATTTACGAGAAAATAAAAATACCCTGACATAAATGTTTAAGTGAAAAAAAAGTAGTATAAATTTTTTTATAATGGTTTCTTTCCATAGCAAAAAAAACAACTAAAAATCCTCAAATTGTCTAAGATAAGGAAGAGATTATTTCTATTTCACTGACTGCAGAAGTGTTGCCATTACTTTTTAAAATAAAGCAATGTGTTATATCCGTGCTAAAGAAACCTTTGAATTTTCATCAAGCTGCTGCTAGTGGCCATCTCTGAGGAGGACATTGTGAGGGAAACTTATTTTCAATACTTTTTTCTGTATTTTTTTTAAAAAACAGAATAGTCACTGTTTTTAAATAAAAAAGTAATGCTATCAAAAAAAATAAATAAAAATAAAGCAATGTGTTGTTGATGTAATGGAAAAATTAATCTGGTGCTAAAGCAATCTGACACACAAATGACTCTTGACTCATACCTCATACCGTCTTCAAAAGTCAATTCCAGGTGGATTGAAAGCCTACATGTGAGAGGCTAATGTAGAAAGATAACGTATGAAAATACCTTTATAATCCAGGAATAGGAAGGATGTCTTAAATGGGACTTGCCAAGTGCTAACAATAAAGGAAAAGATTGGTATACTAGACTGCATTAAAATGAAGAACACCTGTTTGTCAAAAGACATTAAGATGTAAAGGCAAAACACAGAGTGGAGGAATATATACACACACACACACACATACACACACACACACACTCACTCACTCACTCACTCACTCACTCACTCACTCACTCACTCAATAAAATACCCAGAAGCAAAATGGACAATACATTTTAACAAATACTTCCTGAAAGAGGAACTCCTTTAGGACAAAGGGAAATGCAAATTAAAACCTCAATGAGATACCACTACGCATGTACCAGAATGTTTCTATTTTTGTTAATTTCAAGTGTTGTTGAAGATGCATGTACTTCTGCAGGAGGATACTTGTAAAGAATGTTCACAGCAGCACTATTTGTATCAGCTAAAATCTAGAAACAAACTAAATGTCTATTAATAGTGAAGTGGATTTAAAAAATTTTTTGGTATATTCATGCACTTGAAAGCTCTATAGCAATGAGAGTAGAGAAGCTACAGCCCTATGAAACAACACAGATTACTCTCAAAACACAGAAATGAGCAAATGACAACTTTTGGAGGAAAATGGCAAGCAAGGAAGTGATTACCAGAAAGTCAAGAAAGTGATTATCCTTAGGAGGCAGTAGTAACCCAGCGGGCACAGGTTGACTCTGGGATGCTGGCAATGTTGTTTCTTGTCTGAGTGGTGGTTACAACAGGTGATCACCTGATAAAAAAGATGGAACCTGCACACGTATGTTGTATGCACTTTCCTTAAATGTTTGATTCCACCACAAAAGGGTTTGAAATAAAAATCTGAAATATCAAATCACTGCTTTATTTAAAAATATATGTCACATATCCCTCGAGAAGAGCATTCTAACCAGCTGCGAGCGTTTTGTAGAGATTGATTTTTATGGAAAACAAGACTTAAAAAGCAAAAACAAGTATTTCTCATTAGCCATCTTTACACCAGGATTAAAAGGAATTGATATTATTAAAGTCTGCCCTACCAGAAACTTTCCCATAATAATCTAGAGACCTTACTTTCTGTCCATACAAATTACTCTCTCTTTTTTTGAGCCATTTTAAAAGTTAAAACAATGTTTCTGCTTGGTTTAAATGGTTTGTTCTGGAAAACATATTAGCCTTTTAAGAAAGGGGCATTGTTATGTTGTGGTTAAGTCGTTTTCCTGAATGCTCTTACTATAGAGAGAATTCATTCAAGTCTGTCTTAACTACCTGTTCACGCAATGATCGTTGTTAAAGCTTCGGTTCATCCCTACAGTCAAGGAGGTTCAGGTGCAGCAGCTGTTTGGCTGGCTTTACTCCACCCAAGTGCCTACCGATTCTTACGTTCTCGCCCCGCAGCAAAGAAAATCCGCCCACCTTTTTCCAAAGAACTTAACTGCCGTATAAACTCCTCCTGGTACGAGCGGGGAAAGGGGGCGCTCAGACTAGGGGGCGGCCGGCACGGTCTGGAAGCGGAGCCACACTTTGGGGCGGCCAGGCCTCTTCGCGCTGCCCCAGCGGGTGTCGCTCCCTGGCGCCCCCGAGCGGAAGGAGAGGTAAGGCCGGAGAGGGGGAGGGCGGGGCGGGGCGCGGTGACAGCGGAGCCGGGCCCGCCCCTGGCTCCCACCCCCCGCGCCCACAGCGCCCGCCCGCCCGCCCGCGGCCGCCCGGGAGCTCGTCCAGCCCCGCGCTCCGCTCGTCCGTCGCCGCCCGCCGCCCGCGCTCGTCTGCCGGCCGCCCGCGCCCGCGGCTCTACGGCCCGGTAAGCCCCCCACCTGGCCTGGGGTCCCCCTCGCGCTCGCGGGGCTCCCTGCCCTCGCGCCGGGGCCCCAGCCATATCTGGGCAAAATATTCAGCTGTCGCCGCCGCAGCCAAGAGGGACTGAACGTGGCTCCCTCTATAAATAGCCGCCTCCTCGGGTTGCCTCCGGGGTTGAGGAGTCGGGTCTCGGGGTCCGGAGCCCGACGCTCTCGCCCGCGCCGCTCGGTGCGCGTGGCCCTGGCTGGGCGCCCTCCTCCCTGGACCTCCGCGTCTGTGCCCGGGAGGAAGACCTGGGGGCCCTGGACGGGTCCTGGCGGGGCGGGCGTCCGGGCTGCCCGCCCGACCCCAGCTCGCGCGGGTGCAGGTGCCCGCTTCTGCCCGGCCCCGGGGCGCGGCCTTCCGCCGCCTGCCCAGAGTTTGCGGGTGGCAGCGTGGGTGTAGGTGCTCGGTTGGACATGGAGCCGGCGTTCGGGCTGCGCCTGGTGGTGGCAGGAAAAGTTCCCCAAGCCGCGGGAGATGACGAGGCTTAAAGCGCGGTGATACACGAGTTTCGCGCCAGGTGGAGCAGGAAAGATCGTGAAGGCAGGAGCTCCTTCGCTGTCGCCAACTCACAGGGATTCTTGGCAAGCCCCCACCCTTCTCTGGGCCTCGGTTTCCCCATTTGTAGAATGTTTGGTTCCAGGGACAGAGCTTGGAGTCTGGGCGGTGAAAGCAGCAGGGTGCGCTCTTGACCACCGCGCTCCTGCCACCTGTTCGCCGGCTCCCTGCCCGGGACTCTCGGGCGTAACCGCGCACGTCCCGGGAGGTTGTGGAAATCAGAGACTTTGGCTGTCCCTCTGACACAGGTCGTGTACCTGGCCCCTCGGAATGGCCTGAGCTGTCCAGAAGTGCGCCACGGTAATTATGGGCATTGCTGTTGGCTAGCAGCCATGACTTTCGCAAAGCAGCGTGCAACTCCAACAGCTTTAGACCCAGTGAACTGGACAGGGCCAGAGGCTCCATTCCAGCCGCTCCCTGGCCTCAGTTTCCCCATCTGTGATGCAGCTTCAGAGCTGTGCAGGCAGGCCCCAACCCTCTAGCACCTCCGTACCATTACTGACACTGCACTTGGCCTCAACCTTCACCCTCTCAGGCTCTTGTAGATAACCCTGCCAAGCTTTTCTCTGCCAGAATCACAGAACTAGACCCTCAGCGGGAGCCGCCCCCACACAAATCCCCATTTTCCTCCCGGTGATCACAGCCATTTTGTTACTGGAGAAGAGCCACAGAGCCCCCTGCTCAAGGTCACATGCTGCTAGACATGCCAGGAGGTCTGCAGTCTCCATTAGCCTTTGTCATCTCTTCTCTGACCCTTCCTGCTGCTCGGGCATGTTTGGGGAACCTGTGAGCACCTCTTCTCTGATCTACTGTTCAGGACTTGCCCTTGCTCCAACAATAGTGCCCCCCATCCTGAAGTTTCATTTTTATTTGTATTATGCTTTCTCATATATTTCAAAGCCTCACAGATGGAAGAGTTAGGGGGAAATGGAGACAAAACACTAAAATTTTCATCAGTTTGAACCAGACAACAAACAGGCAGAGTGAAAGCAAGAAACTCTGTCATTACAGTTTATTAATTCTTTTTAATGAGCCAGTCTAGCAATATCCCACATATTAGTGGGAAAGCCAGTTTTCTCTAAAAGTAGCCTACACCCCACCTTATCAGGGTCCCACACCTTTTCCCTCCTCCTGGGTAGGGCTACTTCCTGCTGCTCAGCAAAAAATGTAAGAACAGGGAGTAGGTAGTGGCAGCTCTGAGTACCTGAGGTTGACTGACCGGGAAGTTAGGGCACCTGCTCCAGCCCCCACTTAGAGTGACCTTGAGCTATGAGGGTGAGGGCACGATGTCCTCCTGCAGACCTGGATCAACATTCAGAGTTTCCCTTGGAAGACTTTCTAGCATGAGAAAAGTAAAGCACCAGGAATGAAATGCAGGGGAACGCACCCTGTGAAGAGGAGGCAAAGAGGGGGAGAAAGTGGCTTCCCAAGAGCTAAGGGAGGAGAATGAGGGGCGAGTGGGTGACTTTGGCCAGAGTATTGCAGAGGGTTCAAAAATGGGATCTGCCGCCACTTTACTGGGGCCAGTGACCCCATCTTTCTGAGCCTCAATTTCCTCCTCTGTACAATGGGATAATAATAACACCCATTTCTTATGATTTGCTGTGGGGATTAAGTGAAGTGATGCAGGGAAAACCTAGGCCCAGGGCTTGGTACCTGCAATGGTATCAGTGTTAGTGAAGGGAAGAGGCAGAAGCTAACAGGAATTGAAGATGGGGAGATGGAGCCTACAACTCTCCTAAAAGCTTCGGTGAGGAAGGAAGTGGGGAAAAGGTAGCAGGAGCTGGAGACAGGGACAGACAGGAGGCAGGTGTTTCTGGAATGAGGAGTGTGAGAAGAGCTGGAGAAGGAGGGAAAGAGGGTGGTAAAAAGAATCTAAGGGCTGTGCACCTGGGAGGACTGAGAGCCTTCCTTAATGACCTGCTGAACGTCACAGACTATAGAATCACATTCTTCTAGAATCAGACTGAGCAAAGAAGGGGTAAAATGAATCTGGTCCCGGCTCAGACCCCAGTGTCCCCTGGGCAAACTTTAATATCTGCAAAGGGGGATGGTGAGGGGCCATGAAGGGTAGTCTACTTCTGCCCAGGGGCCCTGTGACCTTGGCTTGCTTATTTCTGAAATGACATCATCTATTGATGACTCCTGCTCAGCTCAGTCATAATGGCCTTTTCCAGTCAATGTTTTGATTTTTCGGTCTTACTAATGGACTAGCCAGGCTGCCAACATTTCTTAAGAGACCAGTTCACTTTTCATTTAAAGCCAGAGCACCGAATAGATCAATTATTTGGCTGTTAGGAGCCATTGTAACTTTGGAGCCACAGGCCTATTTCTATGGAAAAATATGAATCAGAGAACATAATTCTGGGGGGGCCATTTTCCCTAATTTGTTTTGTAAAATCCTCCTTTGGTTAATCATGATAGGACTTGACTCTCTGCTCTTAGTGAGAATGAAGGAATGGCTCACTGGAGCCAACCGAGGCACATCTAGGAGGTTTTCTTCTATGCCAGGAGGTGCTGAGTCCTTGTCTGATCTGAAAAACTAAACAAATTGGAGCATTTCCTTTGCTCTCCTATTCTTACATCCTTTCATTTTTCTCTTAGAGAAAAACAGGTCTGTGAAAGGACTGGACATTACTGCACAGAAGAGGAAGCAGGCAGAGAGAGGGGGGCAAGGCGAGCCCCCCTGTCCCAGTCATCTTCTCAGGGTGTGCAGCCAGGCCACCACTCACTCTGGGGCTTCTAGGGAAGAGACCCCAGGGCCTGGAGATGATTCTGGAGGCTGATGAGTTGTGGCCACTGGGCTGTTGCTCTCCATGGTCACGGGAACCAAGAGCAGCAGACCTGCCTCTTGGCCTCGCTCAGTGTCCTTCATAGATTCATCTCTTCTGTCCATCCCTTAAATGTTGGTGCCACTCTCAACCCAATTCTCTTCGCACCCCACACCCTCCTACAGTCCCGTTCACTCCAGTGGTTCCTGTAAAGTCACAGCTGCCCAATTCATGTGTCCCGCCTGGACTGCTCTCCTCGGCTCCAGGCACCTAAGACTCCTGCCAAATGGACAAAGCCAACAGGGCTTCTCAAGGCATCTCCTGCCCAGTAGGCCAGACTCAAGCTCGTCCGCCCATCTTCCTCCAGGGTCCCCCATCCTGGTCAGTGATAACACCATCGATCCAGGCGCCAAGCCAAAAACCTCCCTTCCCCCCCCATTCATTTGGTGAAGAGTCCTGTCAGGTCCACCTTCCTCACCATCCCTTTATTCATTTCTGTCCCCATAATCACTACCCCAGTTGAATTCTTCACCATCTCTCCCCTGAGCTACTGTCAGATCCTCTTAAACGTCCTTCTGCCTCAAGTCTTTTCTTCTGCGCTGCTGTTAAAAGGTCTTTGTGAGACGTGCCTATGGCTGCGTGATTCTCCCCTCTTCAGGGTCCCCATTTCCTACCAGATTCCTTAACACCAAACACCAGGACCATCTAAGACTGGTCCCCAGGCTACTCCTCCACAACCATGTCTCATCACTTCCAGAAATTCTCCTGCCCTTTTGATCGTGGTGTAAGCCCACATGCCCTTGCGCCTCCCTGCCTCAGCCCCGGCTTTTCCACATGGCAAACGTTACACTCATCCTTTACAGCAAAGCTCCCATTGCCTCGCCTGTGCTCCCACAGTCCAGGAGAACCAGCCACAGTGTGTTTCGAATTTCCCCATCCACTTCCTTCCTTATCTCTGACTAGAATGACAGCTCCTCGAGGACAGTTGATGGCTCATGTATTTCTGCTTCCCCAGTGTCAAAGCTCAGAGGTTGACATAGTGCAAGAACTTTATGTTTAATAAATGACCGACAGTCGCATGGGTGAACGAGTAGAAGAGTAAGCAAATGAAAGCCCTGCGACGACGTCACCGCAACAGCAGAGCACCTCCAGCGCTTCCCCCACCGAGCCGTCAGCGCCAGAGGGCGGAGCCGCCCCGGCTCTGCCACCCGCGGCTCCGCAGCCCTGCCAGCCCAGCCCAGCGCATGGGCTGAGTCCCTGATCTCACCGGGAGCTCGCAGTAGGCTTCCAAGGGACAAGGGCAGGTATTGTTACCCCCTTTCCGCATAAGTGTGAGCTATTACGGGAAGGTCGCATGGAGAGGTGATGCGTACAGGCAAGTTGCCTGCCTGAAATCCCAGCTCTACTACCTACTAGCTTTGTGACTTTGGTCGCTGTGCTGGGTTAAATAGTGTCTCCCCAGAAGTCATATCCACCTTGAGCCTCAGAACGTGATCTTAGGTAGGAACAGGGCCTTTGCAGGTATAATTAGTCAAGATGAGGTCATCCTGGATTGGGTGGCCCTAAATCCAGTAGCTGCTGTCATTATAGGAATAAGAAGAGTGGACACACAAGGCAGGAGGCCATGTGACAGTGAGGCAGAGATGAGGTGTGCAGACCCCAGCCAAGGGACACCAGGGATAGCTGGCATCACCAGAAGCTAGGAGAGGCCTGGACAGGTTCTTCTTCCCAGCCTCCAAAGGGGCCAACCTCACCAACAGCTTGGTTTCCAATTTCCAGCCTCCCAAACTACCACAGAATAAATGCCAATTGTTTTAAGCCATCCAGTTAGTTTGTGGTAATTTATCACAGCAGCCCTAAGAAACTAATACAGTGAGATCACTGCACCTTGGTTTCTTCCTTTGTAAAATGGGAATTAAAAAGCAGCACTTCAGAGAGTTAAGATTGCATCAACTAATCCACGTAAAGAACTTAACAGCCACCTGTGTTATGGAGCATGTACAGAGTAATACTCGCTGCTGTAAGGTACAGGTATGGTGGTGCAGTGGGCAATACTGGCCGCAGGGATGGTATTACAAGTATACTCTTGTATGTCTACACTATGATTTATTTACCCACTCTCCTATTGAGGAACTTTTATGTGGTTTTCAACTTTTTGCTTATATAGATAAAAGGCAGATAATTTGTACATGTATCTTTGAACAATTCAGTGAGTGAACTGGTAGGACAAATTCCTAGGAGTGGAATCGCTGAGTCAAAGCATGTGTGCCTTTGGATAGATCTGGCTCGACTTGCCTTGAAAGCAGGTGTAGCGATGTGTACTTCTGTGTAAGAATGCTGGTCTCCACATCTCATGAGCCCTGGGAATTCTCAGGCCTTTCATCTTTGTCGATTTGATAGATGAGAACAGACGTCTCATTTCTCAACTTACTTTTCTGTAACTATGAGTAAGTTACAGAAACTTACTTTTCTGTAACTATTATCTGCTTGTAGGTTTATTAGTCACTTGTATTTTTAGGTGAATTGCCTATTCCTCCCCCCTTCCTGCATTTTCGCTGGGTTCTTCTTTTTTTTTGGTAGGAACTTTTTGTCTATTAAACAAATGAGTCCTTTGTTCAATGTGCAACAAATATTTTTTCCCTGATTTACCATTTGCTAATTTTCATGCTGGTTTTTCAGAAAATATAAAAACATACCTTATGTTATTAACACATGCTGTGAGGCAAGGTAATAAATTGTGTTTGTGGAATGGAAAATGAGAATAGGAGTGAGCTCCACCAGCTTTTCTACAATCCAGCTTCTATTTACCAGTGCTTTTGATATACGGCTGGCAAAGCCAACAATACTAGACATTTATTCATTCATTGAGTCGCCAACCCTGCCTTCATCACCTGAGAGTTGTGGAGCTTTGTGTTGGACAGGAGAGAAAGAGATGCTTGCTCTAAGTAGCTCTCAGTCTTGGGGCGGGGGTTGCTGCAGGAAGATGATGCCTCTGTCAGCAGACTCTGACGGCTTCTCCCATTTACTTAAGATACTGGCTTGCTAGAGCCCTTTTCAGCTGGTGTGAAGAAAGAGGACATGAAAGAGACAGCATGGTGAGAGCTCATGGTGAACTCGGGAAGTTGCAGAGGGGTGGGTGGAAGGAGCCACAAAGGGGAGGCTGCGTGACTTGCGGGGCTGGTGGGTGGGCCAGCTTAAGCAGGGAGATGGTTTCAGAATCTTTTCCTGGAGCCCTGTTGCTATAATGACTTGTGTGGTGACTCAGACACCGTGATGACCCCAAGAGAAGCAAAATGATGGTGCACGCACACACACACTTTCTAATTTAAACCATTTGACAACTTTGACACACAGACTCTTAAGGCTCAGTGTGTCCTGGGATGGGGCTTGTAGCAGCTGCAGAGAGAGATGGAGTCAAGGGCTGTGTTTAGTTTCTCTTTTTCAGAAGGTACTTTCCTGTATGACTAAGAGAATGAGATCAGCCAGGGAAAATAAATGCATACAGGCCAGAAAACAAGTCTTTTAAAGATAGCTGAGCTCTGAGTCTCCATCTGCTCCCCACAGTGGCCCCAAATATGTCTCACATAATAGAATCAGGCCTTGAAGGGCTTTAAATCTCATCTTGTCAATTCCCCAACCACCACCATCAGTCAAGACATAAACCCTCTCTGGAAGACCTCATCTAGGACTCTGTCATCTCTGCTCACATGCTTGTTGTAGTGGGTGACCACTAGCTCCTGAATCAGCCTAGTGCATCTTTGGGCATTATTTACTATTGGAAAGTTCCTTGTGCTGACCAGAAATCCATGTCCCGGTAATCTCTGTAAATCTATGTCATCTGCCTGCTAAAGAGCCATAGACCTCTTCTGTTCCTTCCTCCCCAGGTCAGCCCAAGATTTCCCCTGATCTTGCAAAAGTTCTTCATTTGATACCCTGCTTTTCTTCTCTGGACTTACTCAGCACTGCCCAAGGGAAAAGGCCCATTTCACAGAAGAGGTCATTCACATAGCCAATAGGCATATGAAATGTGCTGTACATCATTAGTCATCAGGGAAATGTACAATGGCATACCACTACCCACTGGCCACAATGACTGAAAGAGAAAGTATTGACAGTACCAAGAGTTGACAAGGATGTGGAGCAACTAAAACTCTAATATATCGCTGGTGGAAATGTAGATTTTCATGATTACTTTGGAAAACTGTTTGACAGTATCTATGGAAACTAAATGTATGCCTGCTCTAGGACCCAGCAATTCTACTCCAAGTACATACCCAAGAGAAACAAGTGACTATTTCTACAAAAAGACCTTTGTAGCACTATTTATAATTATCAAATATTGGAAATAACATAAGTGCCCATTAACTGTTATAAATTATGATGTAACTCATGCAATGGCAAACTACACATCCATGAAAAAGAATGAACTGCCACTAACACAACTGGATAAATCTCACAGATGTAATGTTGAGTGACAGAAGCCAGACACTAGAACATACCCACTGTATGTTTCCATTTTTCTGATGTTCAAAAGCATTTGAAGCTAATCTATGGGTTTAAAAGTCAGAATAGTTGCCTTGGAGGGAGACGGACTGGGAGTGGGTATAAGAAAGCCCTCTGGTGGACTTGAAATGTCCCATATCTGAGTGGGGTTTACCTGAGTGTAGACAAATGGGAAAATCCAGTGAACTGTACTCTTATGACTAGTGCACCTGGCTGTATATAACCAGTGTCTTATTAAAAAAGAAAAAAATGAACCACCCCCAAAAGAGTGGGGGCTCAGAGCTGAGCTCCAGCATGAAGCTAAGCAGGCCCACCATCACCCTTGCTTTGGCTACTCGCATTAAAGCAGCTGAGACCTCACCAGGACTTTTGGGCCTTTTGGACCTCACCAGTGCCTCCCACTGTTGACTTACATTGGGTAGACAGTCACTTAACCCCCAAATCAGTCCCGTGGCTGCTCAACTTGTGGAGTTGGCTTGTTGGGCCTCCAGCATCAAGGGACTGAGGAAAGGGAAGGAAGCCAGCACTCTGAACTGTATCATCCTTTATCTCATTTCCTCTTCACAGCAGCCCTTGAGAGGTATGTGTGCCCTCTCTTTACAAATGAATCCATTTATCTCAGAGGCACTAAGTGACAAGACTGGGGCCGCCCAGCTAGGTAGAGCCAGGGCAGGGGTTTAACCCAGGCCTGCATGACCCCTAGGCCAAGCTTTTGTCTTTCACCAGGCTGACCTGAGATGAGGCCTCATTTGTGCCCTAGCCCAGCTCATTGCGCCTTTTGGTGGATGAACAGATGATGTGTGTGACCCCCCCCTCAGGGATCTCTGCATAAGTCTTACCCTCCTAGCTTAATTATAACTTCCTGAAGGCCAGGGACTGTCTTATTAAGTTCTGTCTCACAAAGCCTGCAAGGCCCTGAACATAGTCAGTGCTCAGTAAGTACTCACCCGATGAGTTGAGTCATGGAAACCGAGCTCCAGAGAAGTACAGCAAATTGCTCAAGATCACAGAGAATGTTTTCAACCAAAGTCAGGACCACAGTCAGGTCTCCTGTCTCCCATCCCAGTGCTCCTTCTGCCCTTGCACCCTGGTGCCAGCTTCCTGTCAACCCCAGGGACTGGAGATTCCAGTGGGTTGGAAGAGACTAGGGGCTAGAACCACCCCAGGTGAAAAAGGCTGACTTTGGCTCTGGGGACTTCAGGGTGAGTCCTGGGAAGAAGGCTGTAGGTTGGGCAATTGCACCGAGCCCTGCTTCCTGAAGGACCCTGTGCTCAGCTAGATGCTCTGCAGGTGCTTCCTTGAAATTCTTAATTTTATCTTTGGATTCATACTTCTAAGTGAAGTCCTATGGACAAGGGAACCGGGGCCTGGTCCCACCTCCTGCTGCCTGTCTGCTTTCTGGGGATGGGTTCTGAGCCTCTGGCTGCCTCACTTCCTGGCACCCCTGGGTCCCATGCCACCTTCCCCCTTGCACTGCTGCCCAGCTACCACTGGGGCTTTCTGCTCCCTTTGCATCCAGCTGGCAACTCTGCGGGGCAAGCCTCTTGTCTGCCCCGATGCAGGCATGATCGTCCTGGTGCAGAGGTGGTGACACTGTTGTAATCATCTGTCTCTGTGTGTTGGGGCAGTGACCCACTGTGGGAAGGGGTGTGCCTGGCTTGACTGCCCAGACCTCGCCAGTGAGGGCATGGCTGTCCTGCATCTGCAGAGGAGGGTAACTGGCAGCCAGAGAACTTGGTGTGCATGCTTTGGAGCACAAGGGCGCCTGTGTGTGATGTGTGATCATGACATTAAATACTAAGAAAACACCATAACAGAAGAAGAAAGAGACCATGAGAGAAAGGGAAAACTTTCTTAGTACCTTTAATGCACTTTTCCCCCATTTTTGAACAAAGGACCCCACGGTGTTGGTTTGGACCTAGCAAAACCCATAGCTGGTCCTTTGGGGAACTTTTCATAGGGGAACATTCAGCAGGACAGGGTGGAGGCTGGGCCCCTGCAGGGGCTCCCTGGGGAAGCGACATGGCAGTAGGTTGGGCCTTGGTGGCAGGGAGCTTGGCCCTCTCATCCTGCCCCCTCCCTCTCCCTGTTGCTCCTCTTCTGTGTTAGTCTGGATCTCACCACAGGTGACAACAGGCCCCGAGGGGCACACACTTCTTGTCCTGCTGGTGAGGCTGTGGGCATGAGAGTCGTTGTTCCGTAAACTGCGAAGGTCTCTGCACTGGAGAGGTTGTTGGTATAATTGTTGTGTCACATTTTGTGAGCTTATCCTAAAACTTAAACACTGAGGAGGCTGAGTGCCCCAGACTTCCATTGCCCATGTGTTTACACCTTCCACACACTACCCTGCCTCCCCTGTTCTCAACTGATGGCTGGTTGACTTTCTTCTCTTGTGGGTCTGCAGTGCTGGGGGTCTTTTTCCTTGCCTGACCTGCACTGAGGGCACTTTCTTCTGAGGCAGCCCACCTCCGCATGGAGACCAGGTGTGACAGCTGCCCGCCCAGCCCAGCTGGGGGCAGGGGACTGCAGGTCTGAGGGCTGTGGTGTCCTGGATCTGCTTTCCCAGGACTGCACAAGGCTGTTGGGGGAGAGGCCGCGACACTCCTGTGAGGAGGGTAGGGAGCTGTGAGGACCTGATAGGACCTCAGAGGGTATGGAGGCAGGAGAGGGTCTCCAGGCTGAGGGAACAGGGGAAGTACAGCTCAGAGGAAGCAAATTTCAGGGGTACTTGGAGCCGGCCTGGTACGGCTGGATGGGGAAGGTCTGTGTTGGGATTAGAAGCTGGGGAGGCACAGAGTCTTCCAGGCTGGGGAGTTTGCTCTCTCTTTGTCTCAGTGGGAGCTGTTGAAAATGGCTTCCAGCTCAGGAGCAGCATCAGAACTGATTTTCATGGATATCATTTTGAGGCTGGGTTGAACATTGACAGGAGGGGAGAACTGAGGCAGGAAGACAGGTTGGGAGGCTGTGGTGGTAAGATTTAAGACAGCAAGCACTATGATCAGGGAGAGCAGGGACAGGGACAAAGGGATTCCATCACAAAAGGACAAATACTGCAGGATTCCACTTCCATGAAGAACCTGGAGGAGTCAAGTTCAGAGAGAGCAACACTGCGGTGTTCGCCAGGGGCTGCTGTGGGGCAGCCGGGTGTGGGGTTGGTATTTAATGGGGACAGAGTTTCAGTTTGGGAAGATGAAAAAGTTCTGGAGATGGACGGTGGTGACGGTTTCACAACAATGTGAATGTACTTAATGCATCTGAACTATACACTTAAAAAGTTAAAATGTTTAATTTTATGTTATGTGCATTTGACCACAATTTTGAAAAACTACAACATTCCAAAAACATAGAAAGGGATTAAGGATTGACACTTGTGAAGACCGAGCAGAGCTGCAGGAGCAGTAGGGGAGTGTTGAGGTGGGTCCCAGGTGTCCTGCCTGGGTGACAGATGGGCTTTGGAGAGACAGTCACCCAGGTGAGGAGGAGGTGGTGGTGAGGCGGGCCATGCTCAAGGCTGGACACTGGACCTGAGGGACTGCAGGGAAAGTACCAAGCAGGGGAGAGAGCATTCGAGAGTCCTCAGACCCCACCTGGGAGAAGACAAGGCCCCAAAGGAGAGCAGGAGAGGTGAGAGGAGGCAGAACCCAGGGGCACAGGGGGCCAAAGAAGGATGCACCATCCAGGAATCTGACGCAGGGCAGAGAGGAAGGAGAGGACCCGGGGAAGTCTGAGCTGCCGCTCCTGTTGGGCTGCAAGGGCCAGGAGTCAGTCAAGGCCCCTGAGCGTGGTGAGGGGAGTGTGCAGGTGGAGGGCGGGCCCCTAAAGATCAGGGCAGGCCAAGGGCCTCATGGAAATCCAGCATGAGCCATGGCAATCAGGCCTGAGGGAGCAGAGCACTTCTGGGGGCCCGGTGTTCTCCATCTCTCAGCCCCATGAACTTGCCCTCTTGTGAGGATTCTCACTCCCCCAAACATCTCTTCCTCCATGGCCTCAGCTTCCACATGCCCACAGGGATCACCCCTCTTCACCCCCAGCTTCCTCTGCCACCTGCCTCATTCTCTTCTTAGGTCCAGTTCAATTTTGTTATGGGTTGAAGTGTATTCTGCCAAAAAATGTACCTGTGAATCTGACCTTATTTGGAAATAGGGTCTTTGCAGATGACCAAATTAAAGTCATAAGGGCAGGCCTTAATCCAATATGACTGTTCTTATATAAAGGGGATTTTTGGACACCACCTTGTATAGAACAGGGAGACTGCCAGCTCAAGGTGGGGAGCGGGGCGCCAGTCTCCCGCAGAGCCCTCAGAGAGAACCAACTCTGCTGACACCTAGAGTTTGGACTTCCAGCCCCCAGACCTGAGGGACACTAAATTTCCGTTGTTTAATCCACTCAGTCTGTGGTACTTTGTTAGGGCAGCCCCAGGAAACGAATATAAATGCCAAGAAACAAGCTCATCCATCCCAGTCCTTTTTTTTTTTTTTTTTTTTTGTCCAAAGCTACCTCATAGGTCATTGACTAGCCAATCAATTGGCTGCCTTCGAGCAGACTCCACTCTGTCCAATCAGCAGGGAGCAGGGGTGGTCACATGATATAAAACATGGCTGCCCCCTGAGGTGCCTCTTGCCTGAGGGCAGGGGGCAGAGAGCTATCTCGGAGGAAGAGCAGACATCCCCGGCACCCATGCGTCCCTGACGCCAAGGGAAAAGAGAGGTGCAAGCTTCAGTGATGAGGGATCGTGGCCTAAAAATCCCTTTAGCCAAAGCATCTTCCAGAAGACTTGAGGAGATGGGGTATGAAGAATCAACTTTGTAGATCAACCTTTCTTTACCCACCATCAAGAGGTTTACTGTGGTTCAAATAAGAAGACAGTATAACTGGAAAATATTCGTTTGAACTTTGTGACTCAGCTCCCCTTGACCTCAGGAAGTGCAGTCCACAAATCAAGATGCTGCTGCAGCCCTCCCTCCTCCCCTCGTGTTCCCACGGGGCAGATGCTGGAGAAGCCATTAGCAGAAGTGAGTGGACCCACTTCCTGTGAAAGACTTGAAAGCACATTTGGTACTGCAGGAGTTTCCCTGCAGAGCTTCCATCCTGAGACTATGGCCTCAACCCGTGAGCCACTAATTTTTACTGTCCAACCTGCCTAGTTTTACTTCCTGGCACAGTTTGTGAACTTTTTTTTTTTTTTTTTTTTCATATTTAGCAGTGACTTTAGGCTTCTGCCATGAGAAGCATGGTGGCCAGATGTGGTGTTAGTGTAAAATACACCCCAGATTTGGAAGACTTAAGTTTTTAAATGTGTTTTAAATTTATTGAGCTGCCCTTTTTGTTTTTCTTACCAGCTCTTACTCAGGACCCCCTTTACAGATCAGGTAGCAGGTGCTGTTCAGTATCAGGCAGGCCATGCTGGGAACTTGGCAGCTTCGCCACCTGCCCCCTGCCTGTCTCTCCCATCTTGGGTTCCCAGCCCTCTCAGACCTGGTGTGATCTTTCCATTTTAAAGATGGGAAAACAGAGGATCTGAGAAGAGAAAGGACTCCTTAAAGTTCCAAGGACACTAGAGCAAGCCCCACATGTAGTCATTCCCTTCTAGCACATTCCCCAGATACAAGGCTGGGCACTGGGAGCATGAAGACAGATGAGGTGTGGGTTCTTACCTGAGGGAAAGTACAGTCTGATGACAGTGTGGGGGAGCGGGCTGGGGGAGGGCTGGTGGCTGCCGCAGCAGCGGCAGTTTCATAGTAATGGCTCACATTTGTTGAACCTGTGGCAACTGCACACCAGCCCCAGGCTTTGCACCTTATCTGCTTGTTACCCCTTAATCCGCACAACACCCTGTGGGGAGAATACTATGACCCTCTCACTATACTGATGGAGAAACCCAGTCCAGTGATTTTCAACTTTTTATTTTAGCAGCTGAATCCTTTTTCAAGGGAAATCTTAGATGGAACACCAAAAAATAAATAAGGCAAAATTGGGGGTCAGCCCCTTGCATAGTCTCTCTTACTTTACCCCCCTCAGGGGCCCTGGAGGAGCCTTCTCTGAGCCTGAGATCGCTCCTCAGCACAGTTTAAAAACCATCCGTGTGCTCCCCTTCTTGGACATGTCCAAAAGCATCAGGTTACCAGCAGGATTTCCCAGTCATTTATGCTCATTTTACAGATGAGCAAACTGAGGCCCAGAGTAGGGGAGGAATTTAGTGAGGGTCACCCAGGGAGGTACCACCACCATAAGCATTTCAGCAGAGTCTTATACATCTGAGACCTGTGTACATCCATGACAACTTTTTGTTAGGAAACAGAGGCCTTTTATTAATAGCTATAAAATACTGTATCTTCCAAGCTGTATTTTAAGGCCAAGCTTGCAGTGGGGTCTATTAACGTGCTGTTTTCACCTCTACTACACCCTGTCTCTTCCCCACCTCTAGTTCCCCTTCCATCACTGACCATAGGAGGGGAATCTTGGAATCTTGCTTTCGAGAACCATGCCTAGAGGCCAACTGAATGAGTGTGGCTTGAAGCTAACAGCTTCGTGGTTTGCCTTAGAAGTTCTCTGTTCCTCTCAGCTTATTTAATGTAATGTAATATCACTCCATAATATTCACAGGATGCTTGACATTAGAAAGGGCTTTTAAATCCTCTGAAATAGGATTTTGAATTTAACAGCACCTTGGAGTGTGTAAATGGAACATTAACTGTCCTGTGTTCTAAGAGGGAGACTGCTTCAGGAAATTCAATGACTGCACCTTGCAGGGTGGCATCTCTGGAGGTGGCCTGCCACCCCAGCCCCATCCCTCCTTCAGTGAGTCCAAGGTTGGCCCCTAATTCTTTCTTCCTGGTTATTTCCAGCTTCTTTTTCCTAGGCTGGCTTTGGTAGGGATTCCTCTCTGCCCATTCCCTCATTGTCCCTTTCTCCAGGGTCCATCCATGACTTTTTCTAAGGGTTTTAGCACAAATCATCTAGGAAATTAGTCATCTGGCAAAGATAACAAGCATGAGAAGCTTCCAGGGGCCCCAACCTGTCCCAGCTGGTCCTGTTCTCAAGACCCTTCTTGTGTGAGTCTGCATGGTTCCATCATGTGACCCAGAGGTGAGTCTAGGCTTTTTCTAAAACCTGTTTCATGGGATTCCAATTGCAGGAGCAGTTTCTCAGAGACATGGTTTCATGGACAGAAGGACTGGGAAATGCTTCTTGTAACCTCTCCCTGTTGGAGGCATCCAGCGTGTGGAAGCAGACAACATTTTTGAGAAGTCCAGCTGTCCAGGGTCCTGTGGAACTCTGTGTAATCCCAAAACCTGTTTTGAGCACCAAAGACATGTCTTACAGTCCACCTACGAGGCACTAGTTAGAGGTGTCTCTGTGAGTTGGTTCTGGAAGCGTCTGAGCTTTTTTCACAAGGGTTCCTTTTGGCCCTAGGATGGAGACCATAGAGATCCTCTACTGCCTCCCTCAGGAAAAACCAAATTAGGTTATTCTCTGAGAACCTCCAGGAGGTTTTTTTCATATACACCAGAGCATTGTCAGCTGCCTGTGTTTTCTTTGGAAGTAAATAGAAATGAATCAAGGGGGGGCCCATTTATGGTCTGAACATTGCATTCTTGGGGTCTGGTCAAAGGCAGACGTCAGGCCAAGCTGAGCCATTCTTAGAGAAAAGAATGGCACTAGGGTTTTCTGTATTTGGGAAGCAAGCCTTTTCTTACCCAGCCAGCTGTCACACCCTCAGATTTCTCCTCCAAATATTCCTACACATGCATAGAGTTACATTAATAACACATACCTCTGCTCTTCAAAGTGGAGGCTTTTTCTGTTAGCTTGGTGAACTTAGTGAACTTTATTTTTAATTACTTTCTTTTTAGTTAACTAATCTGGACTTTTTCATTGATTAGTTGCCTTTTCCTATTTCACATTTCTTTCTACTCTGGAGAATTCCATCAGTCATTTCACAGATAAACCACGGGTTCTGTTTGTTCACGTGGGGGTCTAAGGCCACAAACTGCTGTGAGGAAGGTGGTCCTAGTTGTCTGGGCTTCCAGGGCTGCAATCATCAAGTACCACTTGCCAAGTGGCTTAAACAGAAATGTATTGTCTCAAAGTTCTAGAGGCTTGAGGTCACCAAGGCAAAGGTGTTGGCAGCGCTGGTTCCTTCAAGGGCTGTCCAGGTCTTTGCAGATTTGTGCCGGGCCTCACCCCCAGCTTCCAGTGGCTTGCTGGCAATCTCAGCGGTTCCTTGGCTTGTAGAAGCATCACTCTGGTTCTGCCTTCATCGTTACGTGGTGTTCTGCCTGTGTACCTGTCCAGCCCAAATTCCACTTTGTAGAAGGACACCAGTCATGTCGGATTACGAGCACCCCCTGCTCCAGTGTGACCTCATATAAGCTTAACCACTCATATCTGCAGCCATCCTGCTTGTGGGCTGTGTCACACTCTAACTTGCAATGCGGAACTGGACTACTGGGGGTTAGGCGTCCTTCAATACATGAGCTGGGGTGTTGGGGGAGGGGCGGGTAGACACAGTTCAGCCCATAGCACCAGTTCTGTATGCACAGCTGCCTTCCATCCAGCCACACTGAAGGAAGCCCCAAGCTGCCGCCTCACCTTTCAGCCTGTTAGTTCCAGAAAGGATGGCTGATGGCTCAGCTCACATAGGTTGAAGGACAGGTGGGAACAGGCTCAAACACAGAGGTGCTAGCAGCTTCCACAGCAAGCTGACATTTTCCAAGAGGAGAAGGGCCTAGATCTCCTTGAGGCTGTCTGACTGGACCAGCAGTGGCAGGTAGGGAGCTGGAATGGGGTTCCTTTCAGTAAAACTCCCCACTGTGTGTCCAGCCCTGGGGAGAAGGGGATGAAGCAAACCTCGCCCCTGCTCATGGGGAAACCCCAGGAGCCAGATATGAGGGCTGTGGGCAGAGGTGTGGCCCAATGCTATGGCCGTGCTGACCTTTGCTTAATGAGGAGACTAAAGCTTCACAGAGGAGGTGATGTGTGGCCTGGGCTTGTCATGTTACCAGTTTCAGCCAAGCAGGAGGACAGTAGGGCTTAAGGCAGGCCTGGGTTCAAGTGGTGGGTCTTCCACTTCCTGGTAGTGTGATTTGCGTAAGTCACTCAACCTTTCTTGGCTCAACGTCCTCCTCTGTAAAACGGGAATGACAGCAAATGCCTCAGAGGTTAAATTAGAAAATTCTTCTGAAGTGCTTAACACACAGCTTGGCATATGTAGTAAAAGTTAGCTATTCCTGTCAGCTGCTTTTTGTGAGGACTGAATGAGATGTTGTAGGTGAAGGGCCCACAAAAACCAGGACCTCAGTTAACCTTTGACACTCCCCTCCTTTAAAAACAGCTTTGCTGATTGGCTGAGCTTCATGCATTTTCCAGCATTCATATTTTCCATCGGGGTGTGGGGTGAAGGGTGGAAAAGTATTTGAACTGCCTGAACATTAAAATCGTTTTCAGGTACTCATAAGCCATTTAATTCACCTATTTACTTGTAATTCATGCCATGCCAATACAACCCATTACAATTCATTAAATCACATGCAATCAGAACTTTTACCTTGCACAATTTAATAGAGAATTAGTCCAACTTGGTGCAGTATTCCACTACAGTAATTATGATCCTGACCATGAAAGATGCCCAGGCCACCACGTGAATGATAAGCTTTCATTTGCTGTGAAAGAGCAAATCCAAGAAGGGTCTTTCTAAGATTTTTCTCTTTCTGGTAGATCACAGAAATTCAGAGGATAAAAAAGAACTTCCTCTGCAATGTCGTACAGACGAGAACTAGAGAAATACCGCGACCTGGATGAAGATGAGATCCTCGGAGCCCTGACAGAGGAAGAGCTCAGGACCCTGGAAAACGAGCTGGATGAGCTGGACCCTGATGTGAGTGGCACTAAAGGGGAGCACGTTGTTGCAGGTGAAGGGACAGTGACCATTGCCACCTGGGGAGGGACAGGCCCAGGCTTCCTGCAGCCCACACTTCCTCTTTCCTTCCGTGGCAGTGCCACTGGAATGACATTGCCTTTGCAGGTGTGTGTGCATGTGCGTGTGTGCGTGTGGTGTCAGCATACTCTATAGAAACAGAACCACTAGGCTACATATGCATATAGTAAGAGATTTATTATACCTCTCACATGATTATGGAGGCTGACAAGTCCCAAGCTCTGCCATCTGCAAGCCAGAGTCCCAGGAGAGCTGTGTTGTAGTTTCAGGCCCAAGGCTGGCAGGCTCAAGACCCAGGAATTGTTGATGTTTCAGTTCGAGTCTTAAGGCAGGGAAAAGATAATTACCCAGCTCAAGGCAGTCAGGCAGGAGAAAATGCCCTCCTGCTCTGGCAAAGGTCAGCCTTTTTGCTCTATTCAGAACTTCAACTGATTGGATGGCATCCACCCACATTAGGGAAGGCAATCTGCTTTACTCAGTTTACCTATTCAGCTGTTAATCTCATCCAGCAACACCCTCACAGACATACCCAGAATATTGGTTAACCAAATGTCTGGGCACCCTGGGACCCCATCAAGTTGACACACACAAAAAGACATCACAAGTCCACTCCTTGTCAACTTGGCACCCATATGCATCTCCTTAAATCATACTTATCACCATATAAAGACAGTAACAAGGTCATAATTCTACCTAACATGATACAGGTGTCCCATGTACAACCTTGAGGTGAAGTCCTTGAGTGATGTTTGCTCTTCTATGTGGTATCCCATAAATTAAGTACTATGATGTAAATTAATAACATTGAATACTATGATGTAAAATCAATGCATCTTATGTCACAGAAGAGAATAAAAGAGGGAAGAACACAGAGATATTTGTTTAGCATACACACATGTACACAAGAAAATAAAGAGAAAAGGCTCACTGCAATGTAGTCCTTGTTTCTCTAACTGGTCGTATGGAGGTACTTTCTTCTACTACCCATTCTGTATTCCCTTTGCCTTTTAGCAAGCACTTAGCTGGTCGTGGTTCCTTGCTGTAACTCCAGTGAGAGGAAATCCTGGGGCAAAATACCTCTAAAAACCAAAATCAGTCAAAAGGAGAAATAAAGTGTAAAACCCATTTATTGCTTACAGACTGCAGACTGGGGCTGTCTCTCTTTCCTGCTGCAGCCAAGCCAAAACTAGCCCTTCTCCTCACCTCTCAGGTTCAGATAAGCTCTCAGTTGCCCAGGTAATTACCCATTGATATGAAAATGAAATATCCCCCCGTGAGGAATGCCCACTGATATGCAGATGCACTAAAGCCAGGCAAGATATTCTGGAAATGTTACAACTTTACCCACACTTGCTATAGTTAGATAAGCCAAACCTTCATTCCTAAAGAGTCTAGGCCATTAGTAGTCCTGCCTGGATTGGTTTGTGATGGATTTGTAGTTTTCCATTGACTTTAATCACAGGGCATGGTAATACTAAGAAAGCCCTAAGCAGTGTCCCAAATTGCTGACATATGCTTCCTCTGCTCTGTTGTGGGGCAGTGGTCCAGTTCCCCTCGATAGACAGGATCAGTCTCCCCAGCCAGGACAGAAAGCCCTTCTCTGCCTGTTGATTCAGAGGCATACGGAGCCCAAAGTGGCCAGGTGGCAGTCTTCCAGTCCAGAGGAATCATTGTTGTGTCTCCTGGTAGAAGCAGTCCTCCTTTGGGAGCTAAGGCCTGAAGGCCAGAAGAGCATAAGATCCCAGGAACAGGAAGCAAAACCTTTACCAGTGGGACATTAGGGCTAATAGTGAGTGGTGTCACTCCCCTTTCACCCTCGACTCCTGGGCCTGTAAATCCTGGCTGTGGGAGAAACAGCACCATGTGTGGGACACTGATTCAGAGCATGCACAGCCTTCTGGAGAACCTTGCCACAGCCCTGCAAGGTATTTCCTGCTAGTGGTATTGTAAGTGGGCCAGCTAAAAGCCTGTTGGACCATTCTATGTTATGGAATGCATTAGCTGAGCAATAAGGACTAGAAGAATCCCTTCCACTTCCTGGATGTTTCATCACTGCCCTTGATAGTTGACACATTTAAGAAGTTTGTTTAATGCTCAGAATTTGCCTCTTCAGTCAGAATCACAGCATCAAGAGGCAGCAGGCTCTTTAGTCGTATCTCTGGTTGGCCAGCTACTGCGGAGCTGTGAGCAGAGCCAAGAGAGGGATTCCCAGGTGGCCTACTGGACAGGTGCCTTCATCCTATCTCTATATCCCAGGTGCTTGTCTCAGAGAAGGTAGATAATGAATGTTACTGAATTAAGCAAATTTTCCATGTGGTATATTTCCAACTAAAGGTGGGACATAGCACAGATTTTTCTTTAAACCTGTCATTGCTAAGCTGTAGTTCAACAGTGATCCATAAAGAAAAGCCTCCTACTACACCATTTCACTAACTCTCAAGTAATGACAGCTTGTGCAGAGGCGTGCAGGTTAGCAGAAAAATGCGGGACTGGAGCGTGGGTATGTCAGTTCCCGCTTGCCCTGTCTCTGACTCTCTGTGTGACCTTGGGCCATTCGCTTTCCTCCCCTAGGCCTCAGCAGTCCCATCTATGAAATGATGGAGTTGACAGTCCCTTCAGGACTAAGCTTCCATGAGCTTATAACCAGGTCTTCTCCCCAGAGTCAATTACACATCTTGTCTCTAGATAACCCAGAATCAAGTCTAGGGGCTGAGTTCTAGTTCCCACCGAATGACAGATCCCTCCAGTGGTATGTCCTGTCTTGCTGTTTCCAACTTCCTCCAGCACAGTCCCGAGGAGCTGGGGCCCCTGAGGAGGCCCATTGAGTTGAAAGGCAGCATCCGTGGGAGAGCCTTGGGTCTCGTCCTCCTTCCCTGGTACCACCGCCCCCCCTTAGCCTGGGCTTCAGTAAAAAAGAGCGATGTGAGCATGGAGCAAGCAAGCTTCCAGCTTTACTGCTATAAAATTATCCTGTTCTAATTCTAGATCACTGTCACGCAGAATTACAAGAATGAACAGCTTTTAGAAGTGAGAACGAAAGGGGGACGTAGCTACTCCTAGTCAACTCAGTAAACATGGCCCAGCTACCTGCTGGGTGCCAGGCCCTGGGCTGGCCACTGACTGGGTAGCCTCACTGGGGTCCTGCCCTTCCGGTGTCAGCCCCCTGGGGAGCGGGAATAATAACTGCATCCTAAGCAGGAGCAGGCAGGGTGCTCAGTGAGGGGAGGCTTCACAGAGCAGGTGACTTTGGACCTGGGCCTCAGGATTTTTCTAAGTCAAGAATAAAAACAAAGAATTCTAGGCCAAGTGAAGGCCAGGAGCAAAGGCTCACGTAGAGAAGGTAGTCAGGGTCAGGGAGTGTCCATGTTGTTTCTGGCAAGTTGGTTCAGCATGGAAGGAGGTCTAGGCCAGATAACAGGTGATGCGGTTACCCAGCTGGCTGAAGAGTTTGGCCTTTACTTGGCAGGCCCAGGGAGCCCTTTGGAGACAGTGACTCCATGGGCTGGCTGGTTTTGGGAGCTGAGGACAGATGGACAGGAGAAGGTGAGAGGTGGGAGGCTAGCTGGTGGGTAGGGAGTTCTTTTCTGAAATAAGAAAAGGCCCCTGTCCCCTCCACATTCCTTCTGCCAAATTGCAGAATCCTTGCTGTCCCTGGAGCAAAGAAGGGCAGACTGCCGGGGACCCCACAGGGCCTGCTGCCCCCTGGCCTTCCGGCTCTTGGAGTTGCTCTGCACTGCTTTATGGGGATGAAGTTAGATCAGGCTGTGGTGCAAATTGGGCAGGTGATGTGATGACAAGGGTCAGAGCCAAGCGTGAGACCTGAGAGTTGGGGGAGGGCAGATTCAGGAGCGACTGCTTGAGCCCCAGCTGGGGGCTCTGTTTCACTTCAACAGAGGGCTCCCACAATGCCCTCACCCCACATACCAAGATATCTGGACTCAGCAAATTCCCAAGGCCTCTGTACCGCTCATGCAGCCAGCTCCCCCCAGCCTCCTCCTGGAAGATCAGTAGGAAGGCCCGTGCGCACTGGAGGGATGGAGAACCCAGGGCTCAGACTGCTGACTAGCTTGCCCAGCATCACAGGACCAGGGCATGGAGACTCGGATCTCTACCAGGTCCAAGTGCCAAGCCTCCCAGTCTGGCAAGGGGAAGGTCACTGTCCATTTGGATTTGGGAATGGGTTTGAGCAGTCTGAGACCTGTGATTCTCATACCATTGTAGTTTCAAAATGGACATTTTAGAGCCCCTTTCTCTCTTTTCAAGGAAAGAATACAGAAATCAGAGAGTGGAGAAGATAGAACAGAGGCCAATGGGTTTTTGTCCCTGCTGCACAATTGGCCCCTTTACTGAGATGTCTCTATTACCTGATTAGCAAGTCAGTATGTGAGTTTTGAAAAGATCTTGCGGGCCTCCTTTCTTTCTGAGAGCACAAACATTCCAGCTCACATTTCCCCCGCCCTTGGCCCGTGTTCTGAAATCCTAATGCAGGGAGAGGCCAAAGGTATGCAGACCAAGAGAGGCAACTTGGGAACCAGCTGGTTGGGAAGGGCCCAGGGACCAGAAGAGTCCAGCCTCTCACTGTCCATTGGGATTTGGGAAATCTGAGCAAGAAGTGAGCCCAGAGAGGAGAAGGAGCTTGCTTTAGGTCACACGTCTAAACAGAACCAGATCAGACCCCAAGTCCACTGCCCTCTCTGTTACACTCTACACTCCTGTCTTAATTTTTGTTCAACAAATGCTTATACGGCCCTTTGTATGTTCTAAGTACTTTGAAAATATTAATCCATTCAACCATCATCATCACAATCCTATGATGCAGACATTGTTATCATCCCCATTTTACAGATGAGAAAACTGAGAGGTAAAGTGAATTGCCCATGGTCCCAGAACAGGCAGTGGCTGAGCCAGGATATGGTTCCAAGAGTTCACGGCTTAGCCACAACAGTGTAAAGTTTCACGGGAGTCTTCAGGAAGGCAGTGTGAGCCACAGATGTGCTCTGGTTTTGTAACTGGGACAAATGCTGTATGCAAAGTCATCCTCCTTTCTCCCTAGAAACAACCTGAAATGGCATATCTGCGCTCACATCTGCGTCTGCCTCCAACTTAGGCATATATTTCTTTCTCCCTCTTTGGAGCTCAGTTTCCCTATCTATAAAATGGGCACAGTCAGCCTAGATGCTCTCTGGCAACCCCTCCAGCTCTAACCATCTTTGATATTGTGAGCAGTTCCTGGCAGTCTTACTACCTGAATTCAGCTACCACTTCAGGGGGTTATGTTTTCAATGATGCAATTGTTAAGTCCCAGCATCATGTGACAGCATAGAGTACTCAAGAGTTGGAAAGCAGCTTTGTTTGCAGCTGAGGATTCCAAACTTGTGCACATTAGAAGAAAAAAAAAGTCCCTGAGACTTTCTATCACTCTACCGCCTGGAAAAACTCGAGCTTATCATGAGATTGTTGCGCTTGGCCTCCCGAGGGAGAGGAATGCTCCATGTGCTAAAAGTATCCACTGTTGACTGATTCCCCAAGAGGATCTGCCCTTTCTCGTCTCTCTGGAGTTAAGTGGATGCTGCTCTGAAGCTGAGCCAACTCCTTGGTTCAGATTCCCTTTGTACCAGGCAATGGTACAAAGGGGAAAATGGGCAATTCACAGACATGCAGGGGAATGGGGTCATACTGTGACCTGTGCGAGGAACAGCATGTAAGTTCTTATGGGATCAGTAGATAGTTACCATTTACTGGGTGCACCATGGGCAAAACCTTGCATGATTATCTCAGTCCTCAGGGAGGTTTGGTTATCAGCCCCATTTTAAAGATGGGGAAACTGAGGTGCACAGAGATGAAGTAAGACATCTGGTCTAGACAGTCCTGACCCAGTAGCCTGTGCTATTCATCACCGCCTTCTGTGAGCACATGTGCATGCAGCCTGGAAAGGAACAGGATGGGGAATTACCAGCAAATTGTTGTTTCCAATTAGAGCTCCTTTGAAATTGTTATTTCCACCATAAATACTAGTCTGGATGGATGGATGGCTGGCTGGCTGGCTGACTGGCTGACTGGCTGGCTGGCTGGCTGGCTGGCTGGATGGATGGATGAATGGATGGATGGATGGGAGGAAGGAAGAAAGGGAAGGAGGGAGAGTGGAACCATTAAGATTAAGAATTTAAATATAAAAATGGCTTGATAATGTGGCTTTGGGGGAAGAAAGGAAGAATATTTTTAAAGTGTCTCAGTAAAAGGCCCAAAAAGGAGAGAAGATGGTAGAGATAAACTCAACCATATAAAGAAATTGTGTCCCATGAGTTGCTTCTGAAGTCAGTCACTGAGGATCTCTGACACATTATAACCACAGAACAACCATGGAAAATGGCAAGCCCCCTTCAAGGCCTGAATTAATAATAGTAATGATAACACTAAACCGTCACCACCACCACCACTATTCTTCTCCGCTGAGGCCTCTGTCCATGCCAGGTGCTGTGCTAAGCATTCTGTGGGCATCGCCTTATAAAATTGCCCAGAGGGTCCTATGAGATTGGCCCTCAAAGGTTGGGGTTAATACCAATCTAAAAAAGGAAACGCCCAGAATCACACAGCTAGTGGGTGACAGACTGAGTGCAGGCAGAACGGCCTCCCTTAGCCCATAATGTCTCAAGAGGCCTAAGAACAAGGAGCCGTGCACCACAGAAGAAAGGGTGGAAGAGAAAACCTGGAACTGGAGAACCTCAGAGTCAGTGGGACACTCGGAAACCACCTGACCTGCCCTCCCTGGCCCTGCACATAACGCAGTGCGGGTAAAGAAACCCTGATCCACAGAGTCCCTCCTGGACACGTCATTCACTCAGTACTTTATGTATTTAATTGAATCCTCATGCCAACCCTATGAGGTAAGTATTCTTATTACCAATTTAATGGTGAAAAGGCAAAATAACAACAACAAAACTCCTGAAGCCCAGAGAGGGGAAAGAACTTAGTCAAGGTCGCACAGCAAGTGAGCCGTAGACCCAGGCTGAGAACTGGGACTTCCTGTCAAACCACACTGCTCCCCATCAGACTCCACAGAGTCACAGAATCCTCCCTACTCACGCCCCAGAGCATATCCTGTTAGCCAGAGGACGCTCTTGGCTATGTGGAATCAGCCAAGTTTGGGCCGCACAGCCGTGGTTCTTCCTTGTAACACAAACCGGCAGATTCGCAAGACCAGGACAGAAGTAAACAGTTGAAATGGAAAGAAATAAATCTTTGCTCTAAAAATAGGCACACATCCTTAGGAACACTGCTGGCCATGCACGGAGCCAAAGATGGGCCTGGTGGGCTGAGGGCAGCGAGGCCAGTGTCAGCGTGTCCCCAACCCTCTGACTTCTGGCCCCATGACCGCCTCCCCCCAAATCCCCTCCTTTGCCCTAGATTTCTCTCCTCCCTGCCCCTTCTTGCTGGGATCCTCTTGGACCTGCAGTTTCTTACTCAAGTTGAAATCCTCCCATTTTTCAAAGCCCAGCATCCCACCCCTACCTTGAGAAGCTTTCCTACCCTGCTTCAAGGCCCAGGACTGCATGTGCCGCACACTGAGCAGTTGCCTTGTTGATTTTGACATTTCTAATTGAAAGTATTCTAAATACATAGGAGAGTACATACCATGCCTATATTCCCATTATCCAGATTTGATAAATGTAAATAATTTGCCTTATTTGATTCAGCTTAAAAAGAGAAAAAATCACTGTCCATAAAGCTTGGATCCTTCCTCCCATGCCCCCATTTCTGCCCCATTGCTCCCACTCTACTGGACACTTTCTACTTGACAGGCAACAAATGAAACCCCCCCAACATCAGGTGGGTGATGTAAATGAAGAAAGGAAGAAAGGAAGGCGGGCCAGTTTTCTTGAGGCACATAGCCATCTTGATTCATCTTTTACTTTTCCACTCTTGAAGGAGATGACAGAAGAGCTTTCACTTGCCACTCAACCTTCCAGGAAGAAAAGCAGCAACTGCTGATGATAGATGGTGGCTGATCCTAGACTTCTGTGTCAGAGACACCAAGGGCTGAGGCAAACAGGAAGCCTGTGTTTGACTAAAGGACACTTGCTGTTCAGCTCCACCAATTGTTGCCAATGTGAAAGTGAAGATCCAGTATTGCCAGATTATTTATTTTTCAAGATATCCTGAGAATCTAAATTTTTATGTGCCATTTCCCTATTTCAAAATGTTGACACCTCATTCAAATACACAGATCAAACAAACCAAGTTTTGGTGTTTGAGTAGACTATAGTTTGCAACTCTAGCTCTGTTTGATATGACAGTTTTTTACTTTTGCATATATATGTACACACACAAACACATATACATGCACACATATACAAATATATGTGTAAATATGGTTTAGATACATGAAAACAGCTCAGTGCCTAGCACATAGTAGGTGTTTAATAAATGTTTGTTGCACCTGAATATATGATTTACCCACTAGAATCTAGACTTCTTAAGATTTGGAGTCACATTGTACCACCACAGAGCAGCAAAGTATAGTGCAAGTTGTGTAATGCACAATTCCAGGAGACACTGCTCACATAAACCAGAGAGCAAATAATGCCCTTGGAGTTGTGCAGTGCACAACTTGCACAGCCAGATGCAGCCACCCTGATGGACTGTCCCCACAATGCAGTGTCTGTTCAGTGGAATGGAGTGAATAGTTTGTTTCATGGTAATAAAACTAATTGGCAATAAACTGCTTCGATATGAAGTTCAAACCTTTAACCTGAGAGTTCAAGCTTAAAATGGCTTTTGCACTTCATTTTACAGAGGGGTATCCAAAGTCAGAGGGCACCAGTGCCCTATTTGTGGCCTCATAGCCCTGAGATGAGAACCCAGGTTGTCAGTTAGAATGCAGTTTGGCTGCAAGTAACAAGATTCAAAATAACATGACTTAGGTGGCTTATTCATTCCTCAAGTAAAAGCCCAGAGGGAGGCAGTGTAGGACTGGCATGGAGCCCAGCCTCCCAAACTTCCCTGAGTCCCAGATGCCATCCAGCTCATCTTCCTGTCATCCCAAGGCTTTCACCCTCATCCTCATTGTCCAAGTCAGTGGCCATAATAGCTGCATTCCAGGCATCACAAGAGAAGAAATGGGAAAAAAGAAAAGGGAAAAAGCCAGTATTCAAGTGCCTTTTAAAGAAGATTACCAGTAATTGTCAGGGGGCACTTCTTACATCATTGCCCAGACCACAGTTGCATGGATCAACTGAGCTGCAAGGGAGCCTGGGAAATGTAGTCTTTAATCTGAGTGGCCTCGTGCTCAGCTAAAAGAGTGGAGTGCTTTTATTACCAAAGAAAGGGAGACATGATGTCAGGGACAATTTATAGTCTGTCACTGTGAGTTAGCCAGCTTGATGGCCTGATACTCTGCCCTGCCTAAAGCTCTGAGGCATAGTAAGAGCAGTTGGCAGGAGATTAACCAAGCAGGCTCTCAAAGAAAACATTACAAAGGTCTCACTCTCTAGCTTGGCATTTCCCAAGACCCTCATAGGTGAACCCTTGTCCCATCCTGAGCACCCCCACTCTGGCACCTTTCATAATGTGTTCCCTCCCCCAGACCTGCTTGGAGCAGCAGTTAGGCGGCTCAGCAGACAGCTTGGGGCAGCAGGTGTGATGCTGACCTGACGAGTGTCCAAGTAATACCATCCTTTCCCCAGCTGGAGCAGCAGTGTTGTGTGATACTGGACAATTCAATACCTTTTCCTGTGCCCAGTGCTTGGTACCAAGGATTCAGAGAAGACTAAGATACATCCCAGCTGGCCCTTGAGGGGCACGTGGTCTCCTCAAGGGGAGACACAGCATTCATGCACTCTAAGGCAGAGTAGGGTGAGCATTATTTAAGAACTGGCAAGATGCCTAGGCGAGTTTGGAAAGAGAATTGCCAGATCAGTGCAAAGAGTGCTGCAAAGGCGTAACAGGATGCTCAAGGGACAGGCTTTGAAAGAGAGATGCAGGGGAAGAGGAGGGATGGAATTCTAGGTGGAGGGCAAACCTGAGCACAGGCATGGCACCGTGATAGTGCAGGGTGCAGGTGTGGAATGTGGGGTAGCCTGGAGTGGCTGGAACCTGGAATACCTGGAGATGGGAAGAGGATCAGGATGCTGGAGTAGGCTGAGGTTTACATGGTGAAGAGCACCCCCTACCCGGCTATTGAACTTGGTGGTGGTTCTGTAGGTGGTGGAGATGCTGAGTTTGTGAGTGTGCTGGGGAGTGACAGGGTCAGATGCACTTGTCAGTGACGTCATCTGGCTGATGGGAATGGAGAAGAATAGAGACGGAGAGGCTCCAGGCAGGAAGGCCAGTCCAGAGGCTCCTCCCATGGCCCCAGCTAGACGCATGACAGCTTGAACAGAGATAGCACCCACGTAATGGACACATTTCTGAATCCTGCAGCATCAGACTCCCCCAAACTCCTTCCCCCAGCAAGCCATGCCCCCTCACTCCAGCCTTTGTGTTGTGCCTGCAATCCCCTCTACCATCCTGTCCTCTGCCCTCCCTACCTGGCTGGTTCCTGCCTGGCCCCTGGGACTCAGCTGGGGAACCACCTCCTCCAAGAAGCCCAGGGCTGAGTAAGCTGCTCACACTTGGGCATGTGTCTCCATTTAGCTGTGAGCCCCACTGGAGTAGAATCACGTTCATTGCCTCAGGATGCCCAGTGCCTGGCACAGCAGGGCACATGGAACATTTTCCTTGTACATGAGGCAAAGGAGGATTAGAACACCAGGAAGGGTTTGGCCCCACCTTGTGCCATGAATGCCAGAGAGAAACAAAGTGTGCTGTTATGACTAATAGGTCCCCCAACAATTACAGGACTGGGACTACATGGGTGCCTGTGGATGTCAGGGTGGATGTCAGCACTCATGCCCTGTACAGTTGGTTGGGGGAAGTAGCAGCTATTGGGTTTCACCAGTCCTATAGCAAGGTCAGGGCCCCAGAGCCAAAGGCCTGGATATTTCTGGAAAGAGAAGATAGGAAGATGTCCAGTGTGTGTGTTGGGGTGGGTTGTGTGTTTGGGGAGAGGGGCTCCTGGTGGTTTGGAACCCGCTGTGACTGGGGCATGAGTGGTGTGGCCCCCCTGCCCCGCCGCACTCCCAGGTTACGTCTGCCCAAGTGTGACAAGAAAGCCCCGTGGAGGCTCCACTGCATGATTTCTGGTGGCATCCGGAAGCTGCTGGTCAGGGATGCAGTGGCAGAGTGCTCTATATGTGGACAGGGCCCTGAGGGCCTAAAGAGGCTCATTTTAATATAAGGGAAAACGGACCCCTGGCAGATAACTGGGAAATAAAAGACTTCAGGGCCAAGTGAAAAAAAACCTGTTTTGGTCAAATACCTTGAAAAGGCTAATTGGATGACTAACAGGCCTGTAAAATGTTTGGCCTTGCTGATGGGAGGCGGGGAGGGAGGGCGGGCATCTGGGGAATACTTAGGTCCTTTGAAAAGGAGGGGAGAGAAGTCAGTGGGAGTGGGAGAAATTAGGCCTCCTGGATTTCCCTCTTGCCCAGGACACTCTCTCCATGCCTCTAGGTCTCAGTTTCTCCATCTGTAAACTGAGGCAAGTCTCATGAGGAGGTGAGCTCCTTTGACACTTGGAGAGGAAGCGTGGTGTCCATGTGGCACCACCTCTGGTTTCCATGACCTATTCCCAGAGGAAGGCGGTCGGCTGGGTCACAGTTTTCTGTGGCCAGCAAGTCAAGAGTCCTGGGCTCTCAGTCCAGAGTATGACTTCGGGCAAGCCCCCTCCCGGTGTCCCTGGCCCATGGCTGCTCCCAGTATCCAATACAGAGGCTGCACCTCATGGCCCATCTTCTGCTGAGGAGTAATGCAAAGTCCAACCACAGGAATCAAGGACTCCTGGAGCCCAGGCCAAGGGTACACATTTTACACTTCCTTAGTCTCCGATGCAGCTGATTGATTTGAGAAAAGTGATAAAATTGCTTGGTTTTTGTCACTATGAAAAATGTACAATTAGCCACTAGTCTGAAAACAGCCATACTGATCCTTGAGCCTGTTAATTATTATCTTCTGTCTTCCTGGCTGTGTGGCTAACTGGCTGTGTGACTTTGGGCAAGTGACTTCAGTTTTCTATGCCTCAGTTTCCCCAAATGAAAATGAAAAAATTGGCCCAGGGGCTCTCTTAGGGCTTTGCAGCTCAGAATTGCCAGGAACCTTTGATCCTTTTAACACATCGTATATATGTACGTGTGTGTTGCCTATGTGTGCACACATTGTAGATGTGTGCATGTCTGAACAAACCCCCAGTTCTAGCCAGGATGGCATCTCATGCAGCCCTAAGTCTCCCTAGTGATTATAATTGTGCAGATACTCGCTATTTGGCCTTACTGTCACCTGTCTGCAGGATGGTAGTGCTCTGAACAGCACAGGTAAGGATCTGTCAAAGTTTCCATGGTCCTTTGGACAATTGGACTCCAGAGTGTGGATGTGAAAATGAGACTAAGCATCAACTAGTCAAACTGCACATACAAGCTTTAATTTCACCTTTAAAAGGAAATCACCATTAAAAAACCACCAGCAGGGAACCAACTGCAAGAAGAGATTACCTAAATATTTCCCCCTGTTTATTTCCAAGAACATATTTAACTTTTAGTGTGTTTTTACATTTTTAAAAGCTTCTTTCTTTCTCCAGCCCAGAGCCTGATATGGGCAAGTCACTCAGTAAATATTTGTGCCATAAATGAATGACTGTCTTGACTTTCTTTACATGGAATTTCAGTTTGATAGGAACTTAAGATCAGACATGGCAAAATGTCAGTCCATGAGCTAAATCTGGCCTACAAATGTGTTTCATTTGGGCTGAACATTGTATTTAAAGTGTTTAGATTTTGTGTCAATATTGAAAATCACTGAAGATTTGCATAAAGATGAGCAGGTCTAGTAACACCACCCACATCCTCATATGCCAGTCATTCACTAGAGCTAGGGACTGAGGAAGCATAGAAAGCTCCACTGTGCCACCATCCCCACCACTTCCAGCATCTAGCAGATATAATTTTAGGCTAAGATCAGAGACTGTCTAGAAATTGCTCTTTTTTTAAAACCAACACTAACTTTCCCGTCGGGAGATGAGAAGAAACTCACCCTGACATTAGTCACGGCCCTCCTCAGATGTAAATTTCTGATTGTAAGTAAGGACACAAAGATATGCTAGGAGTCCCTGCATCAAAGCTGTCTCCCAAAGCAGATCTCACCCATAACCAGCCTGTCTTTGGAGTGACAACATATGTTAATGCGTGCGTATAAGTACATATTTCCCCAATGCAAAATTGATGACTGTCCTGGAGAAGCCAGACTGCTGCTTCCCTTACACTAACTATAAAGAGAGCATTGCCCAGCACATCTACCCTGTGCCCCCTTAAGATTAAAATAAGTTAAGATGGTTCCCATTTCCCAGAGACATGGTAAATATAAAAGCTTTACAGGCAATATAGAAGCTATTCATATGTTATTCCTTGCTCTTCAGCAAAGTAGGCCCCCCCTTTAGGATCTTGATTAACCTTAAAAGCTAAAACAATACATTGTTTTCCAAATGTGCTATAATTGAGACTTCTCTCTCATTTTACTCTACTTCTGCCACATCCCACCAAGAGTTGTGAAAACTCTTTTCCTCACCTATGGGATGGCCTGGGTCTGAGAGTCAGTTTTAGGTTCCAAGAGTCATAAGAGATCCAAGGCAGTATTTTCGTACCCACTTAACTCCTCCCTGATTAATTTACATAAAAGGCACATCACCTGGTAAAACAAGACACCGTTTTAAATTTGGCCAGCTCTCTCTGGCCAGTCTCAGCAACACTATCGGCCATTGGCATATGAAGACGCTCTGTCCTCAGCAGTCTATGACACTTTAATTATTGTATTAGCTGTTTTCATAATTTTCCCCTTGATAGCATGTGCCACTGTTTAAAAACAGCTTCTTTTAAGATATAATCCATGTGCCATAAAATTCACCCATGTAAAGTGTACAATTCAGTGTTTTTCAGTGCATTAACAGAGTTGTACAACCATCACTGTGATCAATTTTAGAACATTTTCATCCCTTCAAAAAAGATGCCCTAACCGATTAGCTGTCACTCCCCTTGCCCCCCAAACTCTCCAGCCCCAGGCAACCACTATACTACTTCCTGCCTCTATAGATCTGACTATTCTGGAATTGAATATAAATGAAACCAGACACTGTGGTCCTTTGTGGCTGCCTTCTTTTACTTAGCATGATGTTTTCAAGGTTTCATGTGTGTAATAGCATGTATCAGTACTTCATTTCTTTTTATTGCCACATCGTATTCTGTGGTATGGATATATATATACCATATTTTGTTTATCCATTCATCATTTGATGGATATTTTAGTTGTTTCCATTTTGGGGCTATTATGAATAATGCTACTATGACAAATTCATGTATAAGCTTTTGTGTAGACATGTGCTTTCATTTCTCTTGGTTATACACAAGTGTGGAATTGCTGCATCATATGATAGCTTTATGTTTAAGCAGCTAAGAAACTGCCAGACTATTTTCCAATGGGGCTGCACCATTTTACATTCCCATCAGCAGTATATAAAGGTTCCAATTTCTCCAGTCTTGTCAACACTTGTTACTATGATTTTTATTGTAGCCCTCCTAGTGACTGTGAAGTGGTATCTCATTCTGGGTTTGATTTGCATTTCCCTGATGGCTAATGATAGTGAGCATCTTTTCATGTGCCTATCTGCCACTTTTATGTCTTCCTTGGATAAATGTTTATTCAGATCCTCTGTCCATTTTTAAATTGTGTTGTCTTATATTTAGAGTGTTAAGAGGTCTTTAGGTATTCTGGATGCTGGCCCCTAACCAGATATATGATTTGCAAAAGCTTTCTCTCACTCTGTGGATTGTCTTTTCATTTTCTTGGTAGTGTCCTTTGAAGTACAAATATTTTTGATTTTGATGAAGTCCAATTTGCCTTTTTCTTTTGCTACTTAATGTTCTAGTAATATATCTAAAAAACCATTGCCTAATCCAAGGGCACAGAGATTTATGCCTTTTTCTTGTAGAAGTTTTATAGTCTTAGCTTTTACATTTAGATCTTTGACCCATATTGAGTTGATTTTTGTATAACTGGTGACACTCATGTCAATTTTGAAAACAAGTTAAAATGATAAATAATCAGGAGTTTAAAAAAGATGCAACTGTTTTTGGTTTTAATTGAAAACCATGTACTCTTTCATTAAATGTACCGTTTAATGGAAGAAAATTAACTCCTAACAAGCTGATACTCTCAGTATTTGCTTTAAAAATCTGATAAACTAAGAATTGTTAGAAAGGGCCTTAGTCATTCCTGTGTTTAAAAATCAACTCCTTTCAGCAAAGACTTGAATAAATGAAGCCATATTATAACATGCTATATAAGTAATATGTTTTAAATACATTAAAAGCACCTTTATTGCCCAATTACAATGACATGGGCTTCAGTTTAACACTGTGATTCTACAACAGGGTGACTTTGTCCCCCAGGGGACATCTGACAATGTTTGGAGACATTTTTGGTTGTCAGAGTGTGGAGGGAGGTACTACCGGCACCTGTTAGATAGAGGACAGAGATGTTGCCAAATAGTTACAATCCATAGAATGCCCCTCCCCCCGACTAGGAATCATCCAGCCCTAAATGTCAACTATGCAAGTTGAAAACCCATATTTTAAATCAGTGGCCTCTATCAGATACATTGGAAGAGATGTACGTTTGCAAACCCTTTCGTCTCAGTTATAGCCTCATGCATTTCCCCCATCTAACACCCAGCCTTTCAGAGGCCAGAATGTGCCCCAGCACCTCAAAACCCTTTGTGGTGACAAACACCTATCAGGTCTTCCCTTGTGGGGGGTCATTGGGAAAACACTTGCTTTCAGAGTTTAATTCATTCTGTATTTGTTTTCATTTTTTGAATTTTGAGATATATTTGGATAATACATCCATTCCCTGTTCAACGTATATGAGTGATCAGTCTCCTATTAAAATATATTTTGTCTGATTAAAGAACCACAAAGATAATAAGTAACAATTTGGGAATACTTGGTACTGTACTAGGCACGTTTGCTGTATTATTTAATTTTCTCAACCATTCTGAGAGAATGACTATCATCATTCACATTTTACAGCTGTAGATGAGACATGATGAGATTAGGCAGCTTACCCATGATCACATAGCTGGAGTCACCACTACTCCAAGTCAGGGCTTAAGAGGGGTCAACTGTGAGGTACAGGCATGTCACAAAGAATTTGGGTCACTCATTATGGGTAATCACAGATGTTTGCAGTACAGTTGTGTTCTGTCACTCAGTTGAATCACAGTAAGTGCCCTGTCATGGGCGAGAAGTAGATACACACAGCTAGCCACAGGAAATCCCACCTCACCTGGCCATGCCCACAGAAGCGTGGCTTATCTGTGAGCCTTATCCAGCCTGCAGGTAACTGTGGGCAGCATCTGAGGACTGCTGCTTAAGGAACACTAGGATGTCCGTGTCATGACTTAGTTTCCTGATGCTCGCCCCCAAATCAGTCAAGTCTTGTGTGCTTACGTACTGGCCAGCCTCTCATGACATGCTCCAACTCCCAGATGTCTCTCCTGACTTGTGGCCTACAGCCCTTTGCACGAACACCAGCCACCTTCCCCCAGCCCTCATACATACCATGCACTATGCAAAGTTCTCCTCACCATCACCTTTCCCAGGCTCAGGTCACACTCCAGGCTCCTGACCTCACATCCACTGGTCTTACTGGCACAGCACTGTGGTGGTAAACAGTGGTAAACATCTCAGAAGAACTCAACTGCAGTTAAGCAGTAGTGTCCCCCCTGTCCCAGCTTATCCCTCTCTCCACCAAGACCATAGCTGTCTTTATAAACCTGATATCATCTACCTCAGATGGTGCTTTTAGGAAAGTATCTGGAGTGTGAGAGTGACTAAAGATACGTGTTATCATGGTACAAAAATTGGAAATAGGATGGTTCTCCACTTTAGCCAGTTTGGGGCAAGAGTAAGGTGAGACTGCTCACACCTGCCTTCCGAGTGTCTTCCACCACGTCTCCGAATGAAAGCAGTGGAAGAGATGATGACTGGAATTGAAGATTGTCCTCCACCCCCAAATCTGAAGAGGGACCTTGATCTTTGTTCTAGATCTGCCCCTAAAATTCCTTGGGCAAATCTTTCCTTGCTCTGGGCCTCCATTTCCCCTTGAGGAAGGGTGTGTGCACTAGACAATTTCTAAGCATCCTTGCAGCTGCAAACTTCTTGTAGCCCCTAAGGTGCTGGGGGCTGAGTTGAAGTGAAGCCTGTGGGACTCCAGTCCAGCGTAAGTAGCAATCTGCTTTAGTAGTAAGCCCACACCCAGAAGCCTGTCTGTGTTTGAAGTATGGAACAATGATTGGTGGATGCTATCTTTCTTGAAAGACTCATCTCCAGGGATGGTGTTAGCATATTTAACACCCAGAATGGCCCGAGCAGGGGCCGTCTGGAGGGTAGAAGCAGCTGGAAAGGGCCTTCCCGGGCTGCAGCCTGGAGAGCATGCCTTGCCCCCTTGAGGTTCTGTGGAGCATTTTGCTGCTTGTTTTTGGAGTCAGCCTCTTCCTGCCTGATTCTGCACTCAGGGCCCTAACTCCTACCCCTTTGGCTGCTTCTCTCTCCAGCCACTTTATACACAACAGCTGTAAATATCCTCCAGCATCCAAACACCAACTTAATCATATTTACCTTTTAACAGAGGCTTTTGGAGCACCCCCCTGTGCTCAGCCCTGTCTGGACAGACTCCTCACCCTCCCACCTTCAAAAACGTTAGAGGCTGGGAAAAGCAGGACGTTTAAGAGACCCGAGTCCTTACCTAGCTACCCCCCTTGTCTGTCCTTTGATCTCAGGCTAGACCCTGCCCCTCCTGGGGGTCAGATTCCTCCTCACACATAAATGAGCAACTTGGATTAATTGATGAGCTCTGAGGTCCCTGTTGTTCAATGATGACTTTCTGGAACAATGCAAGTCTTCAGCCTCTGATCCTCTTTCTCTCTCTCTCTCCCCCTCTGGGTCACCCGGCCCCACAACCCTCCCTGTAGAATGCACTGCTGCCTGCAGGCCTGAGGCAGAAGGATCAGACCACCAAGGCGCCCACGGGCCCCTTTAAAAGGGAGGAGCTCTTGGATCACTTGGAAAAGCAAGCAAAGGAGTTTAAGGACCGAGAAGATCTTGTCCCCTACACAGGGGAAAAGCGAGGTACTGAATAATGTTGCTCTTGTGAACACGTCACTCGCCATTCACCGCTGAGTTCCCCCTGTATGTCCGGCCGTGTTGGGCCAATGTGTCTCAGCCTCCTTGCCCCCATCCCTGCCTAGCCAAAACCACAAACCCACCTCCAAAAATATCAGTACATGACACAGACTTAGTGGAGTCTTGGGGTAAACTGAGGAAAGAGTTTCATCCATCCCTCAGACCAAAAATTTCCCCTAAATCCCCTTTAAGTAAGTGTCCTGATTATTTTCATACATAAATCCTGACGCTTCTGAAAGTGAACAAGGAAACTATTGATCATGATATCAGGACATAAGGCCTACACAAGGTCTGTTCCGTGCAAACCAGGAAAAATAGATATCCTCCCTCTACACTAACCAGCCATGCTCTTTCCCAGACGTTCCTGTCTCTGGCAGCTGCATCATCCCTTCCTTCATCCAGTCCTCTAAGACTCTCTGCCCCAGCCTAAGGCAGGCCATCTCTAAGGCTTGGGGTCAGACAGGCACTCCCTGACTATCCAACCTCCTACACTCCAAACCATTCTAGTGTCCTCTTGTATTGTGTTTGCCCTTGCTCACTGCGCTGCCACCCCACACCCTTCTGTCCTGCAAACATTCTGAGCTCTTTTCCACCTCAGGACCTTTGCACGTATTCCCTCTGCTGGAATGCTGATCCTGCTATCCAACTCCACGCTGTCTTCATGGCTGTCTCCTCCTCCCCTGTGAGATGCAGGATGGTTAGACACACAGCCTGTCACTAGGAGTATTCTGGTCACCATCCTGGCACTCCCACTCACTAGATGTGTGAGCTTGAGTACATTTTTAGACCTGCTGTGCCTGCATCTCCTACTCTGTGGAGTGGGGCTGAGGAAAATAATATTACCAACCTCATGAGGTTGTTAAGAAGACTGACTTAAGACATATAAAGCTCTCAGAACAGCACCTCGCTATGTACGTGTTAGCTGTCACCAACTACCCTTTGGGTCTCAACTGTACTGTCTCCTCTTTCAGGGAAGGCTTTCCTGTCTACTCTGTTTGGGACACACAGCCCCTTCAGCTCCCTACTTGGTCATTCTCCATCTCAGGAGCCAGTGTGTGTCCTTCACAGCAGTTGCCATCTTACTATTACATGCGTCCTTCTCATTGGCTGTAAGCTCAGGGAAGGCAGGGGCTTGGCCTGCTTTTGCTCACACAGTATCCCCAGCACCCTGCACAGGGCCTGGTGCACAGTGGGGCACAACAGAGAGGTGTTGAATGAATGAATGAGTTCAAATTAGTAAATGTACTTGAATCTTGTGGGCTACTTTCTTAGAATATAACCCCATGAGTACCAGGACTGCGTCTGTATTGTTCATCATTGCCTCCCTCCCCCTAATAACCCTAGCATATAGTAGACATCAATAAATATTTGTTGAATGAAAGCATTAGTTCTAATTAATTAGTTGTGTAATTAATAGTTTGTTTTCAGTCTCCTCCACTCTCTACCCTCAAGATTGTAAGTATGATCAGCTAAGAGTCCATATCTGGCTTTTATCTCTGTATCCCTATTGTATCAGCATAATACCCTGCATAGTGAGTAGCTGCTTGATGAATAATCAAGTGGATGCTATCTTTCTTGAAAGACTCATCTCCAGGGAATGTGTTAGCATGTTTAACACCCAGAATGGCATGTGCAGGGGCTGTCTTGTTTTTGGAGTCAGCCACAAGCTGACCCAAGAAAACGAGCAGGAGTAGACATCACGGGGAGAACTTTGAGCCACCGCAAACCCGGGAATTGGGGCTCAGTTCAGATTTCATCAAAAGTTTGGAAGGTCAGGGACTCCCAAGAGGCATCTGGATTACTGAACTTGGGGAGGATTAGGTGGTCCTGAGGCATCCTGGAGGGGGGCAGGGGAAGGAGGCCTTGACCACACGGGCTAGGTGTGCCTGCTGAGCGTGTGGGCACGAGATGTTTTTAAGCAAGACCTTTGTGCCGTGAGCAGTGATTTCTGTGTAGCTGATAAAGATAATAGAATCTCTGGATTTCATGGAGCCTCAAAACTTACATTGTCCCACCTGCATGTTTGAAAAATGGGGAAACCAAGGCTGTGGGAGAGTCAGCAGGAGACCTGGTGGACAGCTGGCTTCCACTTCCTCGTGCACCCACCCCGTTTCCATTTTGGTTTTGGTTTTTATTACAACCATCATGGGTGTGATGGCATCTCATTTTCCTAATAACCAGTGATGCTGAGCATCTTCCCATGTGCTTGTTGACCATTTGTATATCCTCTTTGGAGAGATGTCTAGCAGTCCTTTGCTTGTTTTTAAATTGGGTTGTTTTTCTTTTTATTGTTGAGTTGCAAAAGTTCTTTGTATGATCAATACAAGATGCATTCAGATATGCGATTTGGGAGTGTTTTTCTCCCATTCTGTATGTTGTCTTTTCCCTTTCTTGATAATGCCCTTGGATGCACAAAACTTTTACACTGATGAAGTCCAGTGGATCTGCTTTTTTCTTTTGTTGCTGGTTCTTTTGGTGTCATACTAAGAATACACTGTCAATTTTAAAGTTATGAAGATTTATGCCCATATTTTCTTCTAAGAGTTTTTTAGTTTTGGCTAGTCTATTTAAGTCATCGATCCATTTTCAGTTCATTTTGTTTTATGATGTGAGATAGGGGTCCAACTTCATCCTTTTGCATGTAGATACCCAGCAACACTTCTTGAAGAAATTATTCTTCCCCACTGAATAGACTTGGCACCTTAGTCAAAAATCAATCTGCTGTAGATGGATGGGTTTATTTATGGACTTCCAGTTCTATGCCATTGTTCATATGTCTATCCTTATGTCAGCATCACACTCTTTAACTTTGTAGTTGGTTTTGAACTCAGGAAGTCTTGGTCCTCCTACTTTGATCTTCATCAAGATTGTTTTGGCTATCTGGGACCCCTTGTAATTCTATATGAATCTGAGGATTAGCTTTTCCACTTATGTAGAAAAAGGTTATTGGAATTTTGATAAGAATTGCATTGAATATATAGATTGCTTTGAGCTGTACTGCCACAATAATATTGTCTTCCAGTACAGAATACCAGAAGTCAGGGTATTCTTTTATTTACTTAGGACATCTTTGTTTTCTGTCAGCAATTTTGTAATATTCCATGCACAAGTCTTCATCTCCTTGGTTCAATTTATTCCTAAATATTTTATTCTTTTGGGTGCTACTATAGGTGAAATGATTGCCCTAGTTTCCTTTTCTAATTGTTCACTGCTGGTGTATGGAAGCACCATTCATTTTATCTGTTGATCTTGTATAACTGCTGAATTTGCTTATTAGTTCTAACAGGTATTTTGTGGAATCGCTAGGGTTTTCTATATATAAGATCATGTCATCTGTGATCAGAGATAATTTTATTTCTCCCTCTCCAGTCTGGATGCCATTTATTTCTTTTTCTTGTCCATTTGCTCTGGCTAGAACTTCCAGTGCAATGCCAAATGAGGATAGTGACAGCAGGCATTTTTGTCTCGTGGCCAATCTTAGGGGCTTATTCCCTCATTTGCTCTGTCAGATCCCAGCTCCTTGGCCATCGTCTCAGCAAGGCCTTCCATGGCCTTCCTTCCCACCTCATTCACACCCCAGCCTGGAACTTCCCAGCCTTTGCTCTGCTTTACTTTCCTCCACAATACTTAATACCATCTGGTATCTTTACATGCTTATTTAGTATCTTCTCTCCCTCCATTTGTAAATTGTTCACTCTTGTTCTGCTACCTCCTAGAAAGGTGCCTGGCACATAGTAAGCACTCAATAAATATTCACATGAGAATGTGTATGTGTGTATATGTGTGTGTGTGTGTATATATATATATATATATGTGTGTGTAATTTTCCACACACAGAATTAAATTGTTCATGTATTTTGTAAACTTGATTTTTCACACAGCATCTTGTCTTGGGTGTTTTCCTTCCTTGTGGAGATCTCTGTCATCCTTTATAAAAGCAGCTGGAACTCTAATGTGTGGCTGCCCCATAACTGCCTCCACACTGCCTGCTGGCGGTTGCTGCTGCGGCCATCCTGTGCCTGCCTCTTTGTTCCCTTGCTCGGTTACGACTCTGATACTTTAAACATACAGTGTTCTATGAGGCAAGGATACGTTTTTGCTCCCTATTCCTCTTTTAATACTCTGAGTGTATTTTATTTATTTTGTTTAGAAATGTGTCTATATTTTTTTCTCATATCAGAACCTTTGGTTAGGGAATCCCAGACCCTAACATTCTATTATATTTTTCTTTTGTACCTTTTCCCTACTTACAGGTTGTTTAAATTAATGACCAATGTTTTCAAGAGTGAGCAGGCTAGTTTGACCTCATGATAAAGTTATTCTTTTTGAATGTGGAAGGCACTTTGCTGAAAATCTTCAATTCCTGTTCTTTGAGGAAGTTTGGCCCTGGGTCCCCAGAGGGAGAAAACGTCAAGGGAGTCTCAGCCTCGAGGGGTCCACAGGATTCTGGGATGGTCTACCCGGGGCCGTTGCCAGAAGCTCTCGTGTGTTTGCAGGAAAGGCCTGGGTGCCCAAACAGAAGCCAATGGATCCGGTGCTGGAAAGTGTGACCCTGGAGCCAGAGCTGGAGGAGGCCTTGGCAAATGCCTCAGATGCAGAACTCTGTGACATTGCAGGTAAGAGGCCTTCTAGAAGCTTCCCCATGCCCTTGAGAAGGGTTTGACCCGCATTTGGAGGGAGTCTTGGATGCTTTATTTCAACATGAAAGCATCCTTGCTGCTTCTTGTAAGGGCTAGAGGAGACCAAGAATATTAAAATAGAAATCTGTGAAAAATCAAAACAAGGAAAATAAAACCACCCAAACCCCTCATGCCACAGAGCCATCTGTTGCTGCCATGAAAGATGTGGAAGCACCCCAGGGAAGGCCGACATGAGCCCTTTACCAGCCTCTGCTCAGGCCCCTTGGAAAGAGGGAATAAAGGGGGTTAGACCGGAGCCTGGGGCAGCTCAGGTTTGGGAGGTTCTCAAAGTCTGGAGCAAAGTCATATGATTTCACAGCTCAGAGAGCAGGGTTTTCAGGCAACTGCCCCCAAGTCTTACTTTTGTACAACACCCTCCGTCTTCATGTGTGTTTCTGTGTTTTCTTCACAAACAACCCCGAGAACTCCAGAAGGTGGCTTGATATCGAGCCCTTTGCCACTTGCCCTTGCCTGCTTCTTGCGGTCCAGCTGCTGCCCCACAGCCCCATGTCCCATCCCCAACAGGCTCAGCCCACTGCACATACCCTGCAGGCCCCTGTCCCTCTGTGCTCCCAGGCCCTGCAGGGTGGGTGGCCTTTTTATGCTGCAGACTTGGGGGCTACTGACCATCACCCAGGTGGTGACAGGAGGATGGCTGGGGTGGGGAGAGAGACTCAAGGCAAGAGAGAGTGGGAGGGGAAAGATGGAGTCAGCTGCGACTGTCTGGCTGTGACAGTGAGGTCTGGGGAGGAGTCAAGGAAGGTTCCAGATTTTTAGCTCCAGAGACTAAAAGGATGTTGGTGCCATTAACGAAGGTGGGTGTATTATTCTACACGGGCTGCCATGATAAAATACCACAGACTGGGTGGTTTAAACAACAGAAATTAACAGTTCTGGAAGTTTGAAGTCCAAGTTCAAGGTGTTGGTGGGTTTAGTTTCCTCTGAGATGACCACCTCTCACAGTGTCCCTCTGTGCACATGTCCCCTGGTGTCCCTTTGTATGTTCTCATCTCTTATTATAGACACATCAGTCAGATTGGATGGGAATGCACCCTCACAGCCTCACTGTCACTTAATCACCTCTTTAGAGCCCTTATCTCCAAACACAGATATAAACCCTAAGGTACTAGGGATTAGGGCTTCAACATATAATTGTAGAAGTATAAAATCCAACCTTTAACAGTGGGGTAGGAGCAGATTTGGGGAAATACTGAGTTCAGTTTGGAACCTTTGAAGTTTAATGTGCTCCCCAGATAGGAAGCTCTCCAGAGGGGGCCACTTGTACACAAAAGTCTCAAGTTGTGCAAGGGGTCCCAGTGGCATCATCAGCATAGAGATGTCGGTGTCATTAGCATTGTCAAGCTCCAGGCAGAGGGCATGACAAGAGTGGGGGCCTAGGGCTCTAGGAAACTGCACTGGCCAGGGTAGAAGCCTTTAAGAGATGAGGAGTGGAAATGGGACAAAGATGCCCCAATGGGGGCCAGTTGGCCACAGATGCACTGGGAACCAAAGGCCAAATCAAGATGTGCAGAACCTGATACAAGAGTAGGGAGAGAGAAAGAGGGTTCAGGGCTGGCTGGGAGACTCAGAGGTAGGCGAGGCCAGAGGCCAGCTGAGGCCACCAGTCTAGGGCACTCAGCTGGCTGCAGCTATCATGTCCTCCAGCCTCTCATGGGTATGGTGCCTGAGTCCTGATGGCATTTATGCGGGGGGCAGGAAAGGACGTGGCTTTCATCTGCAGTGGGATCATGGAGGAGGGGTGGTGAGAAGACTCATGTATGCACAAGGGTGATCGTGGGTGGCACTGGCCACAGCCAGGTTGCAGGAACCCACGGAGTGAGTGGGGAGAGCCAACACATAGACTCTGAATGCAAACAACTCTTTCTTCAGGAGGCAGAACATTTGGGAAAGGTCAAAGGGCAGGGGCTTTAAGGGTGTCAGGGCTGAGAGAGGAAGGCTTTCATTTTCATTATAAAGTATGGAAGGAGTGAGTATTTCAACCAGATGGACACGGATCACAACTGAAGGAACCTAACTGGTTTACTTTGCCTACAAGTCAAGATTTTTTGTGAAAAGCCACACAAGTCATTACTACATCCTACACTTATGTGCATGTATTTCAGTGGAACTATTCTGCTGATGAGGGTTGTGGGGGTCCCTTAATGGTGCAGCTGGGAGGTAGGTGGGGGGCACCTTAGCCCAGCATCTACCACGGACTCACCCTGGAGCTGTTTTTGTACTGGTGCCTCCCCTCCCATCACCCTCCACTCCATGACGTCACTCCCCTCATTCAGCAGCTCGGAGGGATTATCAAATGACTCCACTGTCAGAACCGCCCATTCCTGCACCAAAATAGAACTGCAATATTGTGCTAAGTTTCTGTGTTGATTTCTTAAAACTGTTTCCATTTTTGTTGGCGTGACTAATTATTATTATGTGCTCATGATACCATACCCATTCGTTGTCCAGAGGGGAGGAGGGAGCTGCAAGCGGACACCAATGTCAGCTGGCTGGCCTTGGGTACCGGTCGTTGCCTATCAGCCATTTGAAATGTGTCAGTGTTTCTGGGGAAGGAGGGACTCAATAGCTGTTGACCACCAACTGTGTCCCAGGTGCAGTGGGACTTGCTTCCACTACCTCGGGGCATTTGTTGACCACAGCCAACAGAAGAAGTGAGCGTAATTGTGCATGTGTATGGACGGAGGAAGTAGGCAGGGTGAGGGTAAATGCCTTGCCCACAGGGTTTGAACCTAGGCAGCTTCACCATCCAATGCAGCCCCAATAAAGCCCCCCAGGTGGGGAGATGGACACAAAGCGTAGGCAAGAGCAGGTGGCAGCCGGGCCTAGGGGAGTGTTGGGAGAGGCTGGGCAAAAGCAGGGGTTCAGGAGAGAGGTCGTGGCATTCAGAGCATGGGGGGATGTAAAAGGCAGACCCAGGTGAGGCCAAAGACTGAGGTGGATGGCGGAGCTGCTCCTGAGAATGTGGCTCCCCTGGGAGACCAGCTGTTCCTGGTGCTGGATCAGAGGCCGAAATGACTTTAGGCGTTCTGGCCGGAGGCAGCAGAAATCAGAGCTGGGCGGCTGCAAGGAGAGAGGCCAGGAGTCGTGGAAAGGCGCCACACGAGATGAGGGGGGACATCCTGTTGGAGTGCTGGGTGTGGTGAGCCCATGGTGGGGCGAGGTGTGGAGCCAGGAGTGTGGGTGACGCATGAGTGAAAGGAAAGTAGGGCAAGGAGGGCACAGGGTCTGTGGGTCATCGGTACTCCCAGGCCGAGTGTTCCCATGAATTCAGCCCTTGTTCACTCGCCCACACATTCCACAGCCAGTACCCAGGGCCTCCCTCTGTGCCAGGCTACTGAGGAGCCCTGGTGAAAGAATTGTAGGTAAAAAGCCCGGTTCCTGCCCTGCAGAGCTGACATCAAACTATTAAATGAGCTGAGTGTCAAAGCAGCAAAAGGAGAGCGCGTGCGAGAGGGCGGCTAGCTTAAGTGGTGAGGCCGGTGGGGATGAGGGTAGAGACTGAAGCTGAGCCAGAAGGAAGACGCGTAGGGGTGAAGGGGGCTGGGGTGGAGGGGAGGTATCTCTGGCAGGGATGTGGCTGGGAAGAGGTGGCGTGACCACCCTCCCCCCAGCCACTGGCTTTGCAGGCGCGCTCACAGCAGGCTTGGCAACCGGCAGTGGTAGGAACACGCAGGAGGGCCCCCAGCAGGTGTGTCACCAACTCAGCTGTGGCTCTGCAGGCAAGGCCTGTGAACTCTCATCTGTTTGATTACCTTCTTGGTGTACACCGCCCACACACTCATCCATTCACTCATGGAGTCAGTGTGCACTTTTTAACTCCTACCAGATGCTAGCAGGAATCAAATCCAGTCCCTGCCTTTGAGGGGTCCAGGATGTAATGAAGATGACAGACCGAAAAACATAAATTTCAATTACACAATTACAAATGCACAGGGTGGTGAGCAGAACATCTGAGCAGGCCCCTCACAGTGCTGGGTTCTTGGCATGTTACCTTGGGATGTAGCCCAGAGGCCACTGGGAGTCAGCTGTGAGCACCTGGCATCATCAGTGCCTCCTCTAGTCAAGGCTGTGATCCTGGCCCACTGTTAGGGACCCTTCAGGTGGGGCAGGACCCAGGAAGGATTGGGGTAGGAGACTCACCGGCCAGAAGGGCCAACCCCCATACCACCCCAAGGGCAACCTGACCCCTAGCCACTGTGACTGTAAGAGGCAGTCCTAGCCAGCCCACGCCTGGCTCCTGGCATTATTTCTTGTCCTCAGGCACCTGTTCTCCTGTTCGCCAAGGGTCAGGGTGCGGCTTATCCAAGAGCTGTTCCACTGCACCTGAGTTCTGGGCTGAAGGGAGCCAGTTGCTCCCACCTATTCCTAGGATGCAGGAAACACCCTCCTGCTGTCTGCCCAGAGCCAGCCCGAGCAGCTGGCGCTGGAGAAGCCCAGGATGCATGCAGCTATCTCTTTGCATCCTGAGTAGAATTACAGAGTGAACCCTGCCAAGGCAGAGGAGGATAGAGAACTTAATGTTCTTTATCAGAGTTCAAAAATAGTCCTTTTTGAGTTTTGAGGAATATCTAGACTAAAAAAAAAGAAAATCACTTTCCCTAGTGCTAAATTAGCCTTGTCAGTATCTGCAAAGAATGAAGCTGCAGGCAATGCTGAGATGCTGTTTTCCTCCTTCATTCACTCCTGGTGAAGTGGCGTGCAGAACCAAGCCAGGGGAAAGTCATAGTTTAGTGCCTAAGGTGGGTGGCTTGAGAGCCCCCAGGCATTCTGCCCAGTGGAGGATATTTAGCTTGGTGCCTCCCCACTTCCTTCCTTACCTCCCTCCCTTCTTGGAACCTTGATTTCCTCTGAACTGCAAAATGGTTTTATTTTTCCTTATGCCTGTATTGTTTGTATTACCTCCTACGATATATATTGTCTGTCCTACTTCCAACATCAAGGGGCAGTTTCAGAGCTTTAGAACTGCTGGTTAGAACTTAGCATGTAGAAGAATGGGTGGAGATATTAACTAACTTAGAAGCCAGTGGAGTCCTTGCTGAACAGTCTTTGGCAAACCATTTCCCTGTCAATCCTGCTGGAAAAGTTGGGGGCCAATGGCATTGCCCTGGATGTTTGTTGTAAAAAATCAGACAGAAGAAAAGATGAGATGTTTTGTGGTTAAGCCCTATATGAGGTAAGAGACCAGTGTTCAGATGCACTCCATTTTACAGGTGAGAAGACTGAGGCCCCCAAACTGGAAGTGACCTGGATGAGGTTACCCAACAAATTAGTACCAAGGTCCAGACTGGAGCTCAGGTCTTCTTCGTCTGTCCCCTGGTACTTCCTTGTAACCCTCCTGCCTCTGCCCCCATTTCCGGACCATTCTGTGAACCTGGCATGGGCACAAAATGCATCTTCCATATTCCACCTCTCTATACACTCTAAGCTAGACCAGCTGCCCCTATGAGGTATGGCTTTCATGATTCCCAGCACCTTTCCAAACTGTTTTTTTAAACCTGGAATTCCAGCAGCAGCCCAGAAGCACCTCTCCCTGTGTGGGAGCTGGAAGAGCATCTCCAGAAGGTGACCTGCAGGGATCTGATGCACCTGCCACAGACTCAGGCCTCAGCTCCCACTGCCCACGTAGACATAGCTTAAATTAAAGCCCAGAGAGCTCAAAAAAACGCAGATGCCTCTCTCCCTAGCAGGTCTCCTTAGTGATGAGCAGGCGATTCTAATTTTAGCAGAGAAGATTCGTAGAATGTGCGAAACAGGAGGGCCTTTGCAGTCAGCTCCTCTGTGGTTCTCAGCTGCCACTGAGCATCAGAATCATCCAACAAGATGAAAAATATATCTCCAGAGATTCAGATCAGTTGCTCTAGGAGGAGCATTGATATTGTCTTAAAGCTTCTGGGTGATTTATATGTGCAGCCATGATCAAGAAGCAGTGGTCAATCACTTCTTGCCCTTCTGGCTAAGATCAAGTGTAGTATCTGTTCTCATCAGTTTAATATCTGATACATTCTCTATCCAAAGAGAATATATTTAATGGATTTTTGGATCAAGAAGGTGGAATAAAAGCTTGCTCTGTCCACTCCATGCACTGACCTGTCATTGAAGTGCCTCTGGGAATGGTGCACACACACACACACACACACACACAAACAGTGGTCTTGTGTCACCCCTCATTGCACAGAGGAGGCTGAAGCCCAGAGAGGAGTGGAGACTTACCTCAGGTCACACAGCATCCAGGGCATAGTCAGGACTGAAAGTTTGGTGTCGTGACTCTTCATTAAGGGCTCTCATGTTGTCCCTCTGACTAAAAATCATGTCTAATGAAATGGCTAGGGGAATAAAAAAATCCATCAGCAAATATTTATAAAATAGTGTATTCTGGAAGAGGTGGAAGAGAGGTAATGTTCTTCCCTGATCTTTGAAAGCCCATAGTCCAATTAAGGAAGCACACATGTGCCCTGATATCTCTAACACTGAGTAGACTATGTGCTGTGATAAGGACACCAGGTTCCAGAGAGGGAGAGAGAAGAATCCAGGAGGACTCCCTGAGGAGGGAAGCATTATTCCAAGTCTTGAAGGACTAGGAGGTGGAGCTGTTAGGTCTAAAATAGGATGCTCAGTTGGATTTGAATTTCAGATAAACAACAAATAAATTTTAATCTAAGTAGATCTCAAATACTGAATGGGACATACTTATACTAAAACATTATTCATTGCTTATCTGAAATTCCATATTAACTGGATGTCCTGTACTTTTATTTCCTAAATCTAGCAACCCTACAGGAGGGATTTCAGCAGTGCAAATGGAGAGAGACTCACCAGAAGAGACAGGATTGGCAGGAGCAGGAGAATGCACTGTGCTGTGACTGTCAGTGTCACTGGAGCAGAAAGGGTGTGGGCGAGGGACAAGGCTGTGCAAGCAGGGCCAGCCCAGGAAGGGCTGGTGGGTCACAAGCCGCCATCCTCCCACGAGAACAGTGGCAACAGCCTTCCCATCCCCCACGTCCTTCCCTCCCATCTGTCATCAGTTTTCCACACACAGCCAGGGCAACAGTCACAGAACTTGAGTTAGACCATCTCACTCCCTGCTAAGGCCTTCAGTGGCTACCCAGGCCACACCTAGAAAAGGACATCCCAACACTTTACCTCAACCTAGAGGACCTCAACCTAGCAGAACCCAGCCAATCATGTCTGTTTGAATAAAATCTACTCCAAAGGCTTGTTGTGAGGATTCAGGGGGATAGTGTCAGGCAGAGTTCTCAACCTGCACTGCCCCCTGAACTCAACTAGGGAACTTTAAAAAAAAGCAGGTGCCTGGGTCCCACCCCCAGAGATTGTTGAATTGGTCTGGGATAGGCCTGGGCATCTGGAGTTTCAAAAGATTCCGCAGTGATTCCAAAGTGCAGGCAGGCTGTGACTCAGGTACCCTGTATTCTCTGGAGCAAGCGCCCAGTGAGAGAGGCTGTCATTGCCTCTACCAACTTCATTTCTGTCCCTCTTCCATTTCCCCCTCCCTCCACGGCCTTCCACTCTCTGAGTCTCAGGGCTTTCCCACCTGCCATCCCCTCTGCCCAGAATGTTCTACCTCCCTTCCCTAACTTGGCCAACACTTACTTGTCCCTCCCATCCCAAGACCCTCCCTTCTATTCTCCTGGAGCACACTGAACGTTTTCCTTCACAACACTTACATACTCTGTGCTCATGTTTCTAATTGTGTGGGTACCTGCTTAGTGTCTGTCTCTCCCCAGCAAACTGCAGGCTAATGGGCAGGGACCCTGTCTTTCTTGTTCCCTGCTGTCCTGAGCCCCATACATCACGTTGGCACTCAGAAAATGTTGAACATATGAATGGATGAAAGAATGACTGAGCACGGGAGTCATGTGGTGAGATTTGCATTTCCAGAAACACCTTTCTGGCTGCTCTGCACTGAATGCTGGTCAGAGTAGAGTAGGAAGATACTGAGACCAGAGATTACACAGCTATGGTAATATAGCCAGGAAATGATAGGGCTTCAGTCAGGACAGAGGTGAAGGAGTTGGGGGTGGGAAGGACAGACACGGTGTGAGGAGGGTGGGGACTTTTGGGGGGTGTGGTCACGTGATTGAGTTTCTACCCTGAGGGCACAGGCAGGCCGACAAGATGGAAGGTGCCCCAAAGTAAGAGGCTGTTGCCAGGAAAGATGAGTTCTGTTTCTGCCAAGTTGGGTTGGTCATGTCAGTGGGCCATCAGGGAGACACAGGGAATCTGAGGCCAGGAACCAAAGAAGCCTAGGTTGGGTATACAGATTTGAGAGTCATGTAAATAGAGGCAAAAGTAAAAATCAAAAAAAAAATTTTTAATTTCATGCAAGTGTTTCTTGCCATTTCTGTGAGCAAAAATTCCTGGGGTGTGGCATGTCCATGCTCAGGAAGCTCTTCTGTCAGAGAGGCAAGTCATGGCCCTTCCCCTGTCCCCGCAGCTATCCTGGGCATGCACACGCTCATGAGCAACCAGCAGTACTACCAGGCCTTGGGCAGCAGCTCCATCGTGAACAAGGAGGGACTCAACAGTGAGTACTCAGCCCTGGCTGCCAGGCTTCACCACCCGCCCCTGCCCCAAGTGAGGGCGGCTTGGAAGTGAAGGCATTCTCCCGTTCTTGCTTCCTCCACCTGCTCATACTCTCTGGCTCACGGCAGAAGTGTTAGAATTTTATGCAGCCAAATCTATCCACCTTTTCCTTTTCTATCCTGGGATCTGTGTCTTGTTTATACCAACATCCTAAAATATTCTTCTATATTTACTTCTAAAGGTTTTAAAGGTTTACTTCTTATATTCAACTTCTTAATCCACCTGGGGTTCATGTTTGTGTGTGACATGAGAGGAGATCAAACTTTCATTTTTAAGTAGATATCCCGTTGTTCCAACACCATTCTTAGCAGAATTCATCCTTTCCCCACTGGTTTGGGACTCCATCTTGATCATAAATTTCCACACGTCCCCATGGGTCTGTCTCTGGGTGCGTCTTCTGTTTCATGAGTCCCCTGTCCTTCCTGTGCCAATATTGCAATTGCCCCAAGCTGGCATTTTGGCCCCAAAGAGAAATGAGGGTACCAAAAGAAAAGTGATCCCTCCTTTCGCAAGGCTTACACATTTCTTTACCATCCAGGCTTCATGTTATCCTCACAAAAGCTCACAGAGGTATAATGACTGTTCATGCTCTACAAACGAGGACAAAGTTAGAGAGATCAAATAATTTACCCTGTTCTTTCAGAACGTCAAAAGCAGAGCCCAAACCTCAGGGCTTCTCCCAATGCGCCATCCCTCCTGGCAGACCCCCGCAGGCGTGGCCTCAGGCCCTGAATCCTGCCACTGCTTCCTTCCACAGTGTCCTTGTGTCGAGGCGGAGTGATCCCCCCATTTCTGTGAGCCACTTCTCTTTTGTCCATTGCTATAGGTGTCATCAAACCTACACAATACAAGCCTGTGCCTGATGAAGAACCGAATTCAACAGATGTAGAGGAAACACTGGAGCGGATAAAGAACAATGACCCGAAACTTGAAGAGGTCAACCTCAACAACATCAGGGTGAAGCCCCTTTACTTCCCTTCTCCTGTGGGTGTGGGAGAGCCACGCCCCCTGGCACCCTGCTGCCAGCAGTCTGGGCTTGGCTGTGCAGAGAGAACAGGGTCCAGTTTGGGCTCTGGGTGCTTCTAGATCGGGAATAGGGGCAAAACTTTGCAGAGGAGTGGACAGTGTAAATAAGAACATCCCTTAGTCCTGGTTGCTTTCAGAAAACTGACATCAGGCCCAGATGGTCACCACTGGCCAACCTGGCTGTGACTCTGGAAACCTGCCACGTTATTTTCCAAGATAAAAGACAGACAGGCTCTCAAGGGTGGAAAAGCCCAGTGCCTGCCAGGCTCCTGGGGCAACCCAAGCCCTGGGAGGGGCCTACTCCTGAACTACCCCTGCTTCTGAGTCATGGACATAGTCAGGCGATGCTACAGCCCTGAAAGGGAGCTGTCAGCCCAGATGTCCAAACACATGTCGCCAGCTATGGCCCATGTCTCTCCAGATGTTTCCCACATGAGCCCCAAGGGCAGAGGAGGGACAGATGGACAGGCAGTCCCACCCTGGACAGGCTGTAGGAGGAATTCAGAGGAGGCCAGCTGCCTGCCCACCTGCTCAGCCAGGAGGCCAGTGGGATTAGTTCAGGGAGGGGTGGGGGTAAGACAAGAAGTGGGCCCCTCACTCCCCGGCTCCTCTTTCCTTTCTTCTCCACTTTCTTTTAAGTGGCTGCCAACCCCATGGCACAATCAGATTGGAAACCTGCTCTCTCAGTGTTCTACTCCACCTGGCCTCCCCCCTGCTCTGCTCCCACGAGGAGCTAAAGTGACACTCTGAAATGAGAGACCAGTAGAAACACAGCCAGGTTCTCACTCAGGTGCCTCCCTTATCTGCTCTGTGCCTAGTGCCCTGTGCCAGTGTACCCCTGGGCAGTGAAGCAGCTTGGAGTGGCATGGGTGTGGAACTGGCTGGGGGTCTGCTCTTCATCATGGGACCTCAGGCAAGGGCTGGGCCCTCCCCAGGTCTTAGTTTCCCCTCTGCATGGGAGACAGTTGGACTAGATCAGTGGTTTTCACCTGTAAAGATGAAAAAGTGTATGCCAATGCCCACCCCCAACCCCTTCCCACTCCTTTCCCCTACTGCCCCCACCCCCACTACCAAGATTCTGATTTTATTGGTCTGGGGCAGGCCCAGGCATCAGCAATTTGTAAAAGTTCCCCAGGAGCTTCTGATCTGCAGTGGGGCTGAGGCAGATACCTCTTAGAGATCATCTAGTGCAAACCCACCCCTTCCACAGACCTTGGTTTTCTAGAGAAGCCCAGAGAGGGAAAGATACTTCCCCAGAGTTACAGAGCAAGTCAGAAACATTTCCAATTGCTGGGGTGGAAGCCAAGCCCCTGCCTCTTCCTCCAACCCGAGTCCTAAGCTATTGGCACAACACCTCTGCATCCTCTGCCGTGATTTTTCCTTCCCCTTTGTTTTCTGCAAACACAAAGAGAATTGTGGTTTCTTTCTGAAATTTTCAGGGAGGATTTTCTCAGTCTACATACTAGAAAATTCTCCCCAAATCTCAGCCATTGGAGCAAAGCCAGGACCCTTTGCCCACTCAGCTTTTTGGTCAGACTCGCTAGGCATCTGGCTGCATGTGTGAGAGGGTTACTGCCCATCTGGCTGTCCCGCCCTGCCCCCACCCCCACCCTTCGTGGGGCTGCTGCTCACCACCTGCCTCTTTCCCTGCAGAATATCCCCATACCTACCCTCAAGGCATATGCAGAAGCCCTGAAGAACAACCCGTATGTGAAGAAGTTCAGCATTGTGGGGACACGGAGCAATGACCCTGTGGCGTATGTATGTACCTTTCTGTTCTGCTACATTGAGAGTGCGGGCCATAGAAACAGAGTGCTTGTGGCCTCAGGACTGGCTGTATCCACTGAGGAGCCCCATGTGGTCTGGTAAAAGGAACTGGGCTAGGAGCTAGGAGAAGACATGGACAGAACAGCTATTACCTGGCCACATCTATACATTATCCTACTTAATCTCCACAACCGCCCCTGATTTTCTCTTTGCAGATGAAGAACCTGGGGTGCAGGGAGTTTAGGCAACTTGCTATGTCCAAAGTTGCACAGCAAGAAATTGGTGGAGCTGAGATTTAAATGCAAGTCATATTGATCCTAAGGCCAATCTCTCTTCACTCAGCATGTCACCTTTGGACAAGTCCTGCTCTTCCCTAGGCTTCAGTTTCTCTATATCTAAAATCATTGTCTTTATCAGTGGATCTTGATGATCAACTTCCTCTTTTTGTTTTTACCCAAAGCTTAAAAATATTGCTGACCAAATTAAATTATACTTATTATGAAGTAGCCATCAGCCATCAATTTTTTTTTTAAACATTCAAAACGTATTTATTGAGAGTCTCTCTGTATCCAGCACTGGATTAGACTCTGGGAATAAAACTGTGACCCGGCTGGTCACAGCTCCCACTTTCATGAATATAATAATGGTCCATTTGGCCAGGTAGGCAACCAAAGGATAATAGTACAGCGTGATTACTCCAATACTAACGGCAGGTAAAAAGTGTAAGAATTAGCTTACCCGGGATGGTAATTAACCATTTGGTAGCAATTTGTTGATATCTGCAAAATAACTCAATGGGATTTTAACTGGGACTGCATGAATGTATAGATCAAGTTGGGAAGAACTGACATCTTGACAATTTGAATCTTATCCATGAATGCAGACTATCTCTCTATTTGTTCTTTGATTTCACACATCAGAGTTTTGTAGTTTTCCTCATGCAAATCTACATATTTTGTTAGTTTTATACTTAAGTATTTCACCTTTAGGGGTACTAATATAAAGAGTATTGTGTTTTTAATTTCATATTCCACTTGTTCATTGTTGATCTATAGGAAAGTGATCGACTTTTGTATATTAACCTTGTATTCTGCAACCATGCTATAATCATTTATTAATTCTAGGAGGTTTTTGGTCAATTCTTTCAGGTTTTCTACATAGACCATCATGTCATCTGTGGACAAAGACAGTTTTATTTCTTCCTTCCCAATGTGTATGCCTTTTATTTCCTTTTCTTGCTTTATTGCCTTAGTTAGAATTTATAATCTGATATTGAAAAAGAATAGTGAGAAGGGACATCCTTGCCTTGGACCTAATCTGAGTAGTAAAGGTTAAGTATGATGTTAACTATAGGTTTTGTATGAATATTTTCTGCCAAGTTGAGGAAGTTCCCCTCTTTTTCTAGTTTACTGATAGTTATTATTATGAATGGGTGCTGATTTTTGTCAGTTGCTTTTTATGCATCTCCCTGAAATGATCATGTGGGTTTTTTTTAAATCTGTTGATGTGATGGATTACATTATTTTATTTTTCAAGTACTGAACCAGCCTTGCATATCTGGTATAAATCCTATTGGGTCATGGTATATAATTATTTTTATACATTGTTGGATTAAACCTGCTATTTCTTTGAGGATTTTTGCATCTGTGTCATGAAAGATATTGATCTATAGTTTTCTTGAAATCTCTTTGTCTGGTTTGGTATTAGGATTAGGTATTACCATTATTTGTTCATGCCTCATAGAAAGAGTTAGGAAATATTCCCTCTGCTTGTGTTCTCTGAAAGAGGTTGTAGAGAACTTGTATAATTTCTCCCTTAAATATTTGGTAGAATTCACCAGTGAACCCATCTGTGGCTGGTGCTTTCTGTTTTGGAAGATTAGTTAATTATTGATTCAATTTCTTTAAGAGATAAAGACCTGTTCAAATTGTCTATTTCTTCTTATGTGAATGAGCTATGTCAAATCGCATCTTTCAAGAAACTGGTCCATTTCATCTAGGTTACCAAATTTGTGGTCTTAGAGTTGTTCATAATATTCCTTTATTATCCTTTTAATTGTCATGGGATCTGTAGTGACGTCCCCTCTTTCATTTCTGATATTAGTAATTTGTGTTCTCTCTTTTTTCTTTGTTAGCCTGGCTAGAGGCAGATTTACTTTATCTTTTCAAAGAACCAGCTTTTGACTTTATTGATTTTGTTTTCAATTTCATTGACTTCTGCTCTAATTCTTATTATTTACTTTCTTCTGCTTACTTTGGATTTAACTTGCTCTTTTTTTTTCTAGTTTCCTAAGATAGAAACTTAGATTATTAATTTTAGATCTTTTTTAAACTATAGGCATTGAGTGCTATGAATTTCCTTCTAAGCACTGCTTTCATTGTATCCCACAAATTTTGATAAGTTGTGTTCTCATTTTCAGTTAGTTTAAAACACTTTTTAATTCCTCTCAAGATTTCTTCTTTGGCCCATGTGTTATTTAGAAATGTGTTGTCCAGTCTCCACATATTTGGGGATTTTCCAGTTATCTTTATTCTACTGATTTCTAGTTTAATTCCACTGTGCTCTGAGAGCAGAAATTATAGTTCTATTTTTTAAAACTTCTTTTGTTCATGTGGTTCCCTACACCTAAAGATGCCTGCGCTTTACCCTCTGAGGTACTCTCCACCCTATGGGATTATCTCAAATCCCACCTTCTCCAAGAAGCCCTCCCTGCTGCTTGCTGCTGAGATTGCTCCCCTGCAATGGCCCACACTCTGTGGCTTGCTGGAGCACCTGGTTTGATGGTCATTTTCGTACTTGTCTGGCTTCCTATGTTTCATGGCTCAGAATGTGGTCTAAAGTGTTTGTTAAAGTGTGTTTCATGACTCAGAATATGTTCTATCTTGATGAATTTTCCATGTGAACTTGAGAAGAATATATATTCTGCTATTGTTGGGTGAAGTAGTCTATGGATGTCACTTATATCCAGTTGATTGATGGTGTTGTTGAATTCAGTTATGTCCTTACTGATTTTCAACCTCCTGGATCTGGCCATTTTGGAGAGAAAACTGTTAAAGTCTTCAACTCTAGCAGTGGATTAATCTGTTTCTCCTGGCAATTCTGTCAGTTTTTGCCTCATATAATTTAGCACTCTGTTGTTAGGTGCATATACATTAGGGATTGTTATGTCTTTTTGTTGAAGACATAAATAAAGAATTGACCCCTTTATCATTATGTAATACCCTTCTTTATCCTAGATAATTTTCCTTGCTTTGAAGTCTACTTAGTAGCAATCAAGTCTTTCTGACTTTTAAAATAGATAGGACAATGTCCTTCAGTATTTTTGAAATGACAGAACTAGATCACAGTCTCTCATTGCTACTAGTGGAGAACCTCTGGATAGATGACTTCTGATCTCAGGAGATCTCCAGGGGATCCTGGGTTTGCCCATGGAGACATGGATCAGAACCCAGCACATCCGTACTGGCACTCAGCTCAGCTCCATGAATGTTTATGGGAACTTGACTCTGTCAGGCCAACAGCTGATATCACCCATTCACGCCAGTAACCCGTTGTGGGATACTGAAATGCTTCTGGGCTAGTTGGTAAATAGGCTGCCAGGGCTCTGTATGTGCCCCCACTGCCTGCCCCTGATCCTCTCCTGACATCCCATTCTCCCAGCATGAAAGAACCTCCAAGACCTGCTCAGACAGCAGCATGTCCACTTGGATCAGCCTGGTGCACTTGCCGACTGGTAGTTAAATATTTTGATTTTAAGGCCTAGGCAGGCCTTTCCTGGGGAGCAAGAGAGATGTTGTGGAGAGAACATGGTCCCTCCCCTCAGCCTACACAGATCACAGAGAAAGCTGACGTGCCATCCTAGGAGTGCACAGAAGTGGAGGGAAACTAAGGGAGTGCTGGTCCCAACAGGGAAGGGTCTTGGGGGTTAAGCCTCATGTAGGCTTTCAGCAAACAGGGGCAGTGAGAAGGGCCTTCCTGGCTCTGCGCATCATTTCAGACAACCAGGGCCCACCAGTCATACATCTCGGGCTCTCAGCTGCTGGTGTCTGCTTTCCTCCCTGACATATCATTTCCACCAAGTGCTAATTACCTCATTTCCTTCAGAGGCTCTGATTGTCATCTGCACCCCCTGGCTGGATTCCTCTGAAACGTGCTGGAGCCTCCTGATCTCGTCTCCTCCCATTTGCCCCGGTCACTTGCCCTATGCGGTGGCTTCCCAGGCTTCCCTCTCTGCTCTCTGCTGTTCAGTCAGAGAACAATGACTCCACGGAATTCCAACAGGGAAATAGAAGCAGCAAGTGGAGAGTATATAAAGAGGTTGGGACTCCACTAGTCACTCAGTGGACAGTGATCAAGGACATACAATGTGCTGTGCACTGTGGATACCATGGAATGAATAGGTGCATTTTCATCCCACTGAGAGTATGCAATCCACTGGCAGAGAACACACCAATACAAAAACACGTCTGAGCAGAGGAACACAAGTTCCATGACAGAGGTTATGGATAAATTCTGTGATGTGCAGGAGGGCAGGGCACAGCTAGCTGGGGGTATCAGTAAAGGCTCTTAGAGAAAGAAGCATCAGGAGTGGCCTTGAAAGACAGGCAGGGTTTGGACAAGTGAAGCAGAAAGGAGGGGGCATCTGGGTGGCGGGACAGGTGAGCACCAAGCAGCAGGAGTGCACCAGGCCTGCACAGTGAGCCCCGCTGCAGGGGAGCTGAGCACTGAGGTCCCCAGGGGGGCAGGGCCAGGAAGCAGAGGCTGGATGCAGGCTACAGAGCATGGAAGCCCTGGTGTGGGTTTGAGAGCCAGGGCAATTGAGGGCGAGGAGAGACAGAGCTGTGCTTGGTACCATTATGGAAATTGTCTTGCCTGGTCCCTGGCTCAGACAGCATAAATGTGCACTGGACTCTTGCTCCCTGCAAGGCTCCCCCAGTATTTTAGGTGCTAGCCTAGAGGGCCTCCAGCCTTGCCCAGGGTGACTCATTGGTACCCTTTCTTTACTCTGGTGGTTCAAGGCCCTTGCTGAGATGCTCAAGGAGAACAAGGCATTGAAGACGCTGAATGTGGAGTCCAACTTCATTTCTGGAGCTGGGATCCTGCGCCTGGTGGAAGCTCTTCCACACAACACTTCTCTAGTGGAACTGAAAATTGACAACCAGGTAAAGTGGGCGAGGGTCTCCTCATGTCCTTCACCACGTGACACTCACCATTCTGCACTTTGCCACATGTTGCTGGATAGAGTAGATGCTGCTGGGGGTAAAAGCCCCAGAGCCCAGCTTTAAGGCATCTCAGAGGTCTCCACACCCTCCACCATGCTCACAGTCCTTCTTCATCATTCCTGTCAAGTGCTCTTCCAGCTTCTGCTTGTACACCCCTGGTGATGGGGTGCTTACTCCTTACCAAGATCACCCCTTCCATTCATAGTGAGAATATCCTCCCATATAGCCAGTAGAAATCTGCTTTCTGTAAGTTTTGTTGGTTGGGCTTATTCGGTTCTCTGCTGCACATGGGACCCAACTGGTGCACAGATCTCATAAACCACTGGAGTCTTCCTCAGCAGGCTAAATATCTCTGTTTTCTTCAATCGCACCCACTCAATGCACTTTTTTTTTTTTTTTAGTATCATTAATCTACAATTACATGGCACTCAATGGACTTTTGAGTCTCCTTACCATTGAGGTTACTCTCTGGGCATATTCTAGTTTGTCTTTATCCTTATGAGGTTATCATTTCTCTATAACTTCTGTAATTCAGTCATTTATTTTCAGGGCAACTCTTCCAGTTCTGACTCTTTAAGATGATGCTAATAACAATATCTCACATGTAAAATATATTGTACATTGCATGTGTTGAGGGTCTACTGTGGGCCAGGCTCTGTGCTTTGGACCTTAGATCTTCCCAACAGGATGTGTGTATTCTCTGTCTCAGTTTGCAGAAGGGAAAACAACTCAAAGTGGCTAAAATAAGCAACTTAATAAGGAAATATAATGAAATTGTCAACAGTGGTTCTCCCCAAATGAGATTATCTATACTTTTTACCCTTATTGTAAAATATTATAAATATCGAGAGAAGTGCATAAAACTTAAATGTATAGCTTAATGAATCGTAATAGGCAAGTAACCCCTGTCTAGGTCAATAGCTGAAACATTACCAGCCTCCAGGAGACTTTGACGGTCCTTTACAATCATAAGCCCTTCAAAATCTTCACAATTAGCCCCCTACTTACTTTCATGCCTCCATGTCTTTGCTGTCACTTTCCTCTCCACCTGGAATGTCCTCCCCTGCTCCTACTTCTTCTCTGCCTGGAAAAATCTTTCTCTTTCTTCTGGATGTAGTTGAAGCCTCTTCTTTCTCCCAGTGGTGTTCTAGTCAGCCTGAACCAGCTTGCCAGAGCCGACTGTGTTCATTTCTACGCAACTCCACGTCAGTCGTGGCACAGTGGTACCTTGAAGTCACTCCCGATGGGAGTATTTACATTATGGAAATGGGCAAACACTATAAATCCAACCTTTATTTTTTTTTCTGAAAGTCAGCAGCCAGCATATCACTAACTTCTCCCGTCAGTCTGCCATCAGACCTCTAAGCCTCCCCCGAGAGTTAGGTTCTCCCTCCCAGTGTTCTCCTGGCAATTTGGTTGCCCTGTGAGCTTCTCAGAAATCGGTGCTATCCCCGAGTTATATCCCAGTGCCCAGCTCAGAACTTGGCCTCACAGTGGTACTTGGGAAGCTGGGCTGCCTGGCTGGCTGTGTATGTTGTTCACTGCACAATGAGGTGGCAAGGCACGAAATCCAGCGCACACTCTACTCTCCAAGTTTTGGTATGGGGCTTTGTTCACCCAGATAAGGCATTTTTTCTAATTCATACAAAGAAAGCACAGGAGCAGCCTGTCATGTGAACTTGCTGCACTGGAAGCCTCGCCTCTCTCGCATGCCAGGGGGCTGCTACTGTACCACCCGCCCCCAGCCCCTCCCCACCCCACCCTTTCTGCCATCGCTGACCCTGCTCTGCTGCAGGCAGGAGGGATGGAGCAGATAGAAGAAAAACATGCATCAAGCTTGACAGCAGCTCTGGGCCAAGCCCTGGGATTGGCTACTCATGTGACTCCAAGCCTAGCCAGGCAGCCTCAGAGTCTGCCCAGCGTCACCTGAAACCTGACTCCTGGGGCAGAGTGTGGATCAAAGATGACCCAGAGCACTGGCTTCAGGTCATTGGGTGGCAGCTGACAGGGAGTGAGCTGCCCCCTTCCCTCTCACTGCTATTCCCCCAAAGCCCAGAGCCAGAGCCAGTGCTGACCACCCCCCCACCCTTGCTGAACACCCTGGTGTGAGAAAGTTCAGTTTCCTCACTTGTAAAATAGGGATAACAAGAATCTCTGCTTCTAAGGTAATAACAGATATTAACTATGGAGTTGTTAACTTTTAAATGTACTTCTATAATTTGTATAAATATTTGTAAATATACTAAATTTAAACCATATACATAGTTATAAATACTTTGTATTTATAAGTACTTTATAAATAAATAATTAGAAAAATAAAAACTTTTATAATTTTTCCAAAAGTGACCTGCGGAGTTCACACATTATCCGAAGAGTTAACTTACTGAGCAGGTGCCACTACCCCAGTTAATGCTCACAAAGACTCATGGGAGTCTCACAGCCCACCCCTATATTGTGGATGAGGAAACTAAGGCCCAGGCAGGTCATCTAACCTGCCTTAGGTCACACAGTAAGTAAGTGACAGAGGCAAGATTCAAACCCAGGTCTGTATGACCCCGGAGTCCATGAGCCATGCAGGCCTGGCCTCTTGAGCCCTGGTTTCGTGTGGGCCTGCTCAGCTTTCTCCGCAGTCACTTTCCCTCCACGCTAGAGCAGAGGGCTGGTCACTGCCTGGCCTTCCCATCCCAAGAGCCTCTTTTTTGATTCATCTCCGTGTTTGGTGAATGCTAGCTGCACCCCATGGCTGTGCTGGACTCTGTAATGTGGAGGCTCCAACTCTGCTCTCCAGGGAGTTCACGCTGGCTGGGAAGACAGACAAGTACAGAAATGACCATCAAACCAGGCTCTCCAGCCACAGACGGTGGGCCATTGCAAGGCAGCAATTTCCTGTCAGCAGCAAGCAGCAGGGAGGGCTTCTTGGAGGAGATGGGGTTTGAGATAATCCCATAGGGTGGAGAGTCAGAGGGTAAAGAGGAGGCATCTTTGGCGTAGGGAACCACATGAACAGAGAGGAGAGGAAAGCCGTGGAGGCCATCCAGACCAGCTTAATGGTGCCACAGAGGAAAACCAGAAAGGGAGCTGGAGTCCAGAGGACCCTGAGCGGGTGGGTCGAGTGAATGTGAGCAGTGGACTGCCGTCTGCACCAGTCAGAGCTGCTTTCTGGGAAGATGGTTTCTGGCTGGATGGGAAAGGATCAGAAGCAGGGAGGGCATCAGGGCCTGGGAGACTGGTGGGGGGCTGTGACTACCCTTGGGGGTGCTCCTGTGAGCTCGGAGTCCAGGGTTGGCTGGGGAGGGAGGGTGGGATGAGCCGGTCTCGGGGAGGGACTGTGCTGGCCCAGGCCAGCGGGTAAGTCCGAGGAGGCCTGGGCTCAGCCAGCTGCCTTTCCCCAGGCACCCCAGCCCCGGGCTCTGAGGATTGTGACAAAGAGAAGGTGGTGAGTGGCATTTGATTTATTCCTCACTCTTGGCTAGTCACTGAAGTCTTCAGAGGCCTCAGCCCCTGCGCGGGTAACCTATGTCCATGAGTCTCCATCCTCCGTTTCCCTTAAAAGGCCAAAGAAAGGGACTTGGGGAGTTCTACCCAGGGTGACACGGAGCCTTGCAGTCTGGCTTGGGGCACAATTTGGGAACTAGGATCCTGGGGCTGTTTGTTTACTCAACCAGTCTCCCTTTATCTCCAAGCAATGCTCTGTTGCCGCCTGCAGTTGCCTTGACACACAGCGGAGGGTGGGAGGGGAGGGGGCCCTGACTAGAGCTGGCGGTACTGAGAATACACCTAGTCCAGCCTCCTTTTACAGGTGGGGTAGCTGAGGATGGGAGAAGGGCTGGGATGTGGCTGAGGTCACGGATCAAGTTAATGTCAGAGCTGGGTTGGAACTGAGGTGTCCTGCCTTTCAGACAGGCTGTGTTTACGGATGGACAGGAGAGACCCTCTCGGCCCCCAGACAGCAGGCTCCACACGTGGATGCCTGCCAGCCCCATCCATCCCCATGCTGATTCTCTGTCCCTCTTGCTCCACCTCCTCGGTCCCACAGAGCTCCTTCCCCAGGAGCCTCAGGGCACAGACAAGGCCTGCAGGCTGATGAGGAGATGTGCAGTGTCTGGGCCAGTACCTGCCAGATTCCTCACTCCAATATTTGATAGTGTGGATATGCTTAATATTTTGTAAAGAAGCTAAAGGAAGTGGATTGTGTTTTCTTGTTTTTCCAGATCAGATTATTTTCCTAGTGGAAATAAGTTCAGGAAGAAAACAGAAGATAGATGGAAATAGGATCCTGAAGGTTGTTACACAGGGTGACATCCCTTTAATTTGAGATTACACGCTCATGGCAGCCAGCTAACTTGTTAAAAATGAGGCTGACTATGACTTTTGGTTTTGCAAATTAAGGAAAACACATTCTTCAAAACAAAGAGAGCATATGTTTTGACCAATCATGCTCCCTCTTCTGTTCCTTATATGTTTAGCTTCTAAGCAACAGCTCTTGGTGTGGGCATGATTTTTGTGTTTGCTGTCTCATTGTGTATTATAGTAATTCAGCCTGGGAATATTCAGTCTCCAGGAGAGGACAGGCATGTGTCACCATCTCTTCCTCCAAATGCCAATTATGTTCTTTTATTCACCTCACTTCCCAGTGGAAAATGAAATAAAGGCAGTGGAAAATGAGGGGGAGTGGAAATGACACAGTTAAAACCCTTTTCCTACAGAGATTAGATTGAATCAGAATAAAGATTTGTTACAACGACCATCTCACACCATGTCAGGCCCTCACTGGAGGCAGCACTCTGATCTGAAAAGCCTGGAGCTTTCCAGACAGGAGACCAACTGACCCAGGGACTGTCTTCAAATTTCTTACACTTGCAGCCAAACAAGGAATTAATCCCCCGTAAGCCTCAGCTCTGTCCTGTCCTTGCTGTGTAATGAGGGGAAGTCACTTGATATATCTATGCCTCAGTTTCCATACATATAAAATGGGAAAAATACTCATCTCACAAGATTGTGAGAGGGTTTAATGTATTGATCTCTTATTCAGAACCCAGCATGGCTTATAGTCTTCTTTCAATAAAAGGGAAGTGATATGTCTATTGTTAATTAGACCAGCAGTGATAGACGGGTGAGGTGCGGAGGACTGACCTCTGAGAGATTCTTTTTTTTTCAGGGAACAACTGTTTACCCCTTTCTTCCCTCCTTTATTCTTCCTTCCCTCCTTATATTTACTTTTTTTATTAAAGTGCAATTTCTATATGATGGCAAATACATCTTAAGTAGACAGCTCACTGGACATATGCATATATATATACATCTGTAATCACTACTGAGATCAAGAAAGAGAACATTTCCAGCACCCTAGTAGGCTCTTGTGACCCTCCCAATCAATACTCTCCAAATGCAATTATATCCTGATTTTTAGCACCATAGACAGTTTTACCTGTTTTTTTTTTTAAGGTGTCATTGATATACACTCTTATGAAGGTTTCACAAGAAAAACAATGTGGTTATTACATTCGCCCTTATTACTGAGTCCCCCCCATACCCCATTGCAGTCACTGCCCATCAGTGTAGTAAGATGCCACAGAGTCCCTATTTGTCTTCTCTGAGCTATACTGTCTTCCCCGTGACCCCACATACACCATGTGCACCAATCATGATATCCCACAATCCCCTTCTCCGTCCCTCCCCACCTGCGCCCCCACCCCTCCCCTTTGGTAACCACGAGTCCCTTCTTGGAGTCTGTGAGTCTGCTGCTATTTTGTTCCTTCAATTATGCTTTCTTGTTATACTTCACAAGTGAGGGAAATCATTTGGCATTTGTCTTTCTCCACCTGGCTTATTTCACTGAGTGTAATGTTCTCCAGCTCCATCCACATTGTTGCAAACGGTAGGATTTGTTTCTTTCTTATGGCTGAATAGTATTCCATTGTGTATATGTACCACATCTTCTTTATCAGTTTTGCCTGTTCTTAAACTTCATATAAATGGAGTTACATGCTTAAGTTGTTTTGTGTCTGGCATTTTTTATTCAACACTGTGAGTGTATCAGTTATCTATAGCTGTGTAACAAATTACCCCCCCACACACAAAAAAAACTTAGCAGCTTAAAACAATAATAAATGTATATTAGCTCCCAGTTTCTGAGAGTCAGGAATCCAGGTTTAGTTTGGCTGCATGATTCTAACCCAGGATCTCTGATGAGACTGCAGTCAAGGTGTAGTCTGAAGGCCTGGCCGGGGCTGGAGGAAATCACTTCAGGCTGGCTCCTTCCATGGCTGGAGGCAGGAGGCCTCAGCTCCTTGCCATGTGGACCTCTCCGGTGGGCTTCTTAAATGTCCTTACTGTATAGCAGCTAACTTCTCCCATAGTGAGTGATCCAAGGCAGAAAAAAAAGAGCCACAACTGCCTATTATGAGCCAATCTTGGAAGTTACGTGGTCACTTCTGCCATTGTCACTAAGCACAACTATGCTCAAGGGAAGGAGTTTTGAAGGGAGGAGTATTAAAGAATTTTCAGACATATTTTAAAACCCCCACGCTGAGAATCACCTATAGATTTGGCCAGAAAGACCTTTCTAACCAGCCAAGCTACCCAAGGATAGAGCAGGGCACCTGAAAGGGAGATGTGCTTCCATCACTGGGGGGGTGTCAGTGGAACAGAACAATTTGACAGCTGTGATATGGAGGAAATTTTAATGTCAGCCGGAGTTTGGGGCTCTGGAGTTGGGCTGAATAATTCCCATGGCTCCTTTCTGTTGTTTTTTCAAGCAGCCCCAGTTGTCCGTATCTTCCAGATCACAAAGGAAAGGCCACGATTGGCCCCATCAGATGTATCAAGGGAGTTTCTTGCTGCCCAATTTGCCTGCGGCTGGAATGGGCTGCTCAAAGCCACCAGCTCTAGGTCACAGCTCAGTGCCACCGGGGTCATTGGTGCTTTGTTAAGTGGTGCATCTGATCATCCTCTCATCTGACTGATAATCTTCAGTCACAGGAAAGGCATGGGGACGTGTCACACACTGCTGAAGGGCACGTCAGCGTTTATACCTTGTGGCGGGGCAGTCACAATTTTAATTCAAAATATGCCTGGTTTTCAACCCAGCAACTCCATATTGCTACAGAAGCCTCCCTGCCTCCCTGGCAAAGTCCTCCACCACACTGTGTGTGATGAGGGAAAATGGAAGCAAACTAAGTGCCCATCTGTTCCAGGGCATCCCATGAAGCCATGAAAAGGAATGAGGTGCTCTCCAGGTGCTTACTTAGAAAGAGCTTCAGAAAATACTAAGTGAAAAACGCCAAGTTGCAGAACAATGAGTATAGGGGTGAATCCATTGAAAGAAAAGAAAAAAAAACATAAGGAAAATCTGCATCTTTTTACTATATACTTCATAGAAAAAATTCCCACCCCGTTGGCCATGGTGGCTGCCTCTGTGGGAAGGGCGTGAGTGGGGGATAGTGATGTGAAGGGAGAATTTCATTTTACTCAGTCTGTTTTAGTATCATTCGAATTTTTAATAATGCGATCACCATTATTCACAATTGATTTATGTAATTCTTAAGCAAATCTGGAGGGGGGCAAGAGTTCTTCCCTGACCCCCTCTCCCTGGCCCTGCTGCCAGGGTCTGCTGTTGTCAGACCTGGCATGACCCCCGGTCCCTCCCCAAGGGGTTCCTAATTGCCTGTCACCCACTGTCAAGGTTACCTCCTGATTTCTTAAATGTCATCTGAGTGAGCTTTTCACAGACTCATAGAACACAGGTCCCAGAGGCCCTAAGGTCATGGAGCTTAAGCCTTCCCCATTCAGAATGATGTCAGGAGACCCTAGGAGACAAAACATGATCTGCCCTTGACTTGCACACCTCCAGTGATGGGCAGTCTACTACCCTACCATCCTTTCCATGGGCAGACACTGCCGATGGTTAGACCACAGTCCTGTACCCTGAGCCGAACCCTGCTGCCTGTCACTCTTCTCTTCAGCCCCCCTTCTGTCCACGCTCTCTCACAGCCACTTGGGTGAGGCGGGATCTAGCAGGCTCTGGAGTGAACTGCCTGTATTCAGACTTAGTTCTGCGGCTGACCAGCTCCGCGATTTGGGGGAAATTTCTTAATGCCTCTGTTTTTCATGTTCCTCCCCTATTATAATAAAATAGGACATATTCCATAGGTTTATAGGAAGGAGAAAACAAGCTAGCTAATGAGATGTGCTTGTGACATTGCCTGACAAACAATAATCACTAGATAGTAAGTATTTGAAAGAGAACTGAGAGACCAGAGTTTTAGTCCTGACTGTCCCCGAGCCCTCCTCCCTCATCTGTCAAGTGATTGAGGACTTCTAGTCTCAGAGACCCTGAGCAAGGGAGGGCCTGATAATGAAGCAAGTGTGAAGTTTCTTAAGATGTATGCACATTTTCTATTCTGCTGTTTAATGTAAGTATAATGGCTCTGGTCCAATATTAAAGCTCCAGAAAGTCCCACCATGATTACTGATAGAATCCTGTATCTTCTCACACATACTGACATGTCTGTGTGTACCCCCGAGATGCTGGATGCTAGCTTGAGAACATGGGCCTAGAAGATCCTCTGAAGTCCTTTGCGCCCCAGGTCAAGGTCAAGCCTTGGCTTTGTCATTAAGTAGAGGGAGCACAGTCCAGCTTCCTTCCATATGCTGGTTCAGTTTGCTCCTCTCTAAGATGGAGGTGCCATTCCTGCCTGCCCTGCCCACCTTCCAGGGAGGTAGGGAGCAGTTTGCATTGGGATGCATCATATTCTGGACTGAGCAGCACGAAGTGTGGGCTTCACAGAAGCAGCCCCCGCAGTCCCCAGCAGTCCTCCCACTCAGGGGAGACCCGCACTTCCTGAGGTTAGCCTGTCCTGAGAGCTTTCCTAGCAAGTGACCTCAAGGAGAGGCCAGGCTTCCTGCTAAGTGGGGTTGGGAGGACCTGCCAGTTCCTTCCTGAGATCTCAGATGGTCTCTTTAGCATCTGCCAGGCCAAGCCGGCCAGAGCCCAGGACTGTGCTGAGCCTCCCAGGACAATCCTGAGCTTTTCCCAGCACTTGCAGGAGCCCTGCCAGCTGGGCTGGTGGAATTTCACCAGCACCCTTCTGCATGCCCTAGTAGGTGTTCCAGCCCCATCTGAACCCACATGAGCTCTGGTGAACTCACAGTACATGGCAGGACTTCTCTGTCAAGTCTTACCTGCATTTCCATGCTTATCCTTATGGAAGCTTGGCTGATGTATTTTCCCAACCCTCCTGTATTGCTGGGTGCATGAGCGTGTTCCTATTTCCTCCACTCAGTTCCTCACCCGTGCCTTGGAGGTACTGGGTACTGTGTGCTATCCAAGGACTCACAGTCTAGGGTAGCACTATCCACAGAACTTCCTGTGATGATGGAAATATTCCATTTTCACAGACTGAATTTTAAAATTTATTTCATTTTAGTTATTTAAATTTAAAGTAAAAAAAAAGGTAATCCAAATAAAAAATGGGTAGAGGATCCAAATAGATATTTTTCCAAGGAAGACATACAGATGGCCAACAGACACATGAAAAGGTGCTCAACATCACTAATCATCAGGGAAATGCAAATCAAAACCACAGTGAGACAGCCCCTCGCACCTGTCAGAATGGCTATTATCAAAAAGAAATAACAAGCATTTCTTGCACTGTGGGTGGGAATGTGAACTGGTGTGGCCACTGTAGAAAAACAGTATGGCGGGTCCTCAAAATATTAAAAATAGGGCTACCATACAAGCCAGTAATTCCACTTCTGAGTATTTACCCAAAAACACAACTGAAAAAGACATGCACTTCTATGTTTATTTCTGCATTATTTACAATAACCAATATATGGAAACAAATGTCCATTGATAGATGAATGGATAAAGAAAATGTACATATATGCAGTAAAATATTACGAAGTCATAAAAAAAGAATGAAATCTTGCCATTTGCAACAACTTGGGTGAACCTAGAGGGCATTATGTTAAGTGAAGTAAGTCAAAGAAAAATGCCGTATGATTCTACTTACCTGTAGAATCTAAAAGAAAAAAGCCAACCTCATAAATAGAGAATAGATTGGTGATGATTGTCAGAGGTAATGGGGGAAGGGAGATGAAATGGGTTGAAAGGGTCAAAAGGTACAAAATTCCAATATAAAATTAAGTCATGAGATGTAATGACAGCATGGTGACTATAGTTAATAGTACTGTATTACAAATTTGAAAGTTTCTAAAAGAATAAATCTTTAAGGTCCTCTTTGCAAGAAAAAAGCATTTTTGTTACTATGAATGGTGAGGGATGTTAACTAGACTTACTGTGGTGATCATTTCACAGTGTGTACAAATACTGGATCATTATGTTGTACACTTGAAACTAGTATGATGTTATATGTCAATTATACCTCAATTAAAAAAACTTAAAGAGCTGCATGTATCTAGTGGCTACTGTACCGAACAACACAGGTCTAGTTGGAGAGACAGATATGGGGGCAGGGGACCCTAATAAGGCAGTTGGACCAGGCTGGGAGTAGAGAGGGACAAACAATGTGTCACTTGAGTGTGGAGAGGGGAAAGATTGTCCAGGGGTCAGGATCAGGGAGGGCCCACTGGGGAGTGGAAATTTTCAACAGGTGTTAAAGCAGTAGGAATACATGGAGGAACACAGGAGGGTAAGGCATTGCACGTGGCGGTAGGAGGGCACGTGAGCTTTTAGAAGTAAACGTCTGCATGCACCCGGTACCATGTACCAGACCTCCTGGGGTAAACAGGCTGGGTAAAGACTGAGAGGGGAAAGGAAGGCAAGGAGTAAGGAGTGAGCTGCTTAGGGCCTGAGTGCCAGGCTGAAGAGGAGGTGGGGCTTATCCTGTTGGGTATGAGGGAGTGAGCTGAGATGCTGTGAGTTGGGCACAAAGCCCTGAGGCCATAGCAGGCTGTCACAGTCAGCAGCAGCAGCTGTCAGCAGTGGGAAGCGGTTGGTGGTAGCTGTTAGCTGCTGCTTCACATCAGTTTGAGGGTTTTGCTATCTTAGATCTACTGATCCATGAATATAGGATATTTTTATATTTATTTAGTTCTCTTTATGTATAATGCTGTTTTGTAGTTTTCAGTTTACAACTCTTTTATAAAATTTATACCTAGGTATTTTTTTGTTGTACATTTATGTACAATCTTAATTTCATTTTTGGACCATTTGTTACTACTGTAAAGAAATACAACTGATTTTTATGTATTGTGGATTCCTTAGGATTTTCCAGATGCAAAATTGTGTCATCCGCAAATAGAAATAGTTTGCTTCCTCCTTCCCAATGTGGACGCCTTTTATTTATTTTTCTCGCTCAGTTGTCCCTTGTAGAACCTGCAGGACACTTTGGTAAAAGTGAGCGTCTTTGTCTTGTTCTTGCTCTCAGGGGAAAAGTCTTTAACTACTAAGTAAGATGTTAGCTTGCTTCCTATCTTTTCAACCTCTTTAAGATTATGTTTATGTTTTATTATCTTATATACATGGTAACAGAAAACTGAAACAAGACAATATGATAGAAAGAAGAGAACAAAGACTCCCCCATATACCACTACCTTAAATAGACTTGCAGGCCCTTTCAATGCACATGTGTGTGTGTGTGCGCGCGTGTGTGTGTGTATGGGCAATATAGGTAACTTTACATAAATATGACCTGTTTTGTAAGTAGGCTTTTTCTTTCTACCCAACATTGTTTGAAGGCCATCTTTCCAGGCCAGTGACCAACGATTTTCATCATCATTTTACAGCTGCCCTTGTTCTGTTGTAAAGCTGAATTCATTATTTAAACAACTCCCTCTTGATGAATACTTGTTTCCCCTTTTTTCCCACTATGGTAAGTGACTCATGAAAAGCTCCCTCCTCCCCAACACTGTGCACCATCAGGTTTTCCTTTCCTTTTCTTTTGATCTTCCTCGGATGATCACTGTAGATTTTGAGGGTGGGGAACTAACACGATCAGAGTAGAAGCTAACTGTGGCATTCCCAACTTACTCTGAGACCTTGGCAAGCCCTTTTCTCTTGCTGGGCCTCAGTTTCTTCATGGGTAAGTTGTTTGTCTAAATGACTGGCTATCAAACCTGGCTGTATACTGGAATCACCTGGGGAGTTTAAACCTGAGATGCCAGAGTCTCACTCCCAACGATTCTGATTTAATTAGCCTGGGGTATAGCCAGGGCAGTATGGTTTTTAAATCTTGAGACTGGATAATTTGAAGGTCCTTCCTGCTCAGATATTTTAAGAAGGCTGCTGTGGAGAAAAGATCTGTTCTTGGCATCCAACAGCCCGGGGTTTGATTCCCAGCTCATTTACTCCTGGCTGTGTGACCTTTCAGCTTCTCCAAACTTCCCTCTGCCTGCTCTTGGAGGAGGGGTCAGAAGGGAAGAGGGCAGCATAGAATCCCCACCCACAACTCAGGTTTCTGCAGGTAGGGAAGGGTTAGGTCCTGCGCAAATGGAGTAAGTGGTGACTGTTGTTCTTTTCTTGATCAAAGAGCCAGCCCCTGGGCAGCAAAGTGGAAATGGAGATCGTGAGCATGTTGGAAAAAAACACAACGCTTCTCAAATTCGGCTACCACTTCACCCAGCAGGGGCCCCGGCTGCGGGCATCCAATGCAATGATGAACAACAACGACCTTGGTGAGTGGAAATCTGCTCCCTACCCACCTGCCTGCCAATTTTCCCACCTGTCCTAGGGTAATGGCAGGAAGAATGCTGCTGATACCAAGGGAGTCCTCTTCTTGAGCCTGACTTTCTCATTTTCTTGTTTTCTGTGTTCACACCTTTGCCTCCTGCCCTACACTGTGAGCACCTGGGTCTGCAGGCGGTAGGGCTGAGCCCTGTCCTCCCCACAGCACGGGGCTGCACCCGGAGCGTGCCCTCAGCGAGACAGGGCACAGGCTTATTGTCACTCTTTCCTGAACACCCTTCTCTGAACTCAGAGTCCTCTCCCAGTCATACAGTCTGGCTCTAGTCCCAGTTCCCAAAGCCACCAGCCAGCACTCCCACCCAGAGCGCAAGCCCAGGAGACTCCACGTTACTTTTAAGGTAAAGCTGAAAGTATTGACTTCATAGTAAAATAAAACAGACTGCATTAATTTAATGTCAATTAAAGGCATAGTTTGGTTTTTTTTCTAAAAGGAAAACTAAAGAAAATGTCACTATCTTATGAGCAAATGTCAAATAGGTATGCAAGTCAGTTGAAGGAGAACGTGAGCTCAATCATTGGCTTATTTACAGGAGCCAGTTGTTCTCAACCTATATGTGTAGTTATTTACTATGTGTATTCCTGCTGGCTGCTAAACTTGATATAGTGTCCAAAAACAAGTATGTCTGATAAGGCTATAGGAAAATAAGAGAAAAAAACAAGAAAAGGAGTAGGTCTAATATGTTAAAATAATTGATCTTTACAATTATCTGTGTTTCCTAGAATCAAGGTAGGGGGAAAACCAAGCAAGTTACTTGGTTTTGAAAGCATAATGAATTTAACAAAATAACAAGAAAGCTGCTTTCTGGGACTGAATGATGAAATAACTGTTTTCTAAAGGGCAATGTCTTCAGTGAATTTTTCATCAAATTCAAACCTGCTCTACACAAAGAGCTTAATATGAAAGCACATCTGAACCTGAGACCAGGTTAATACATGGAGACTAGTGTGGGTACAAGGCAGGTGGTCACAGAACCTGTGCATCAGGGACTACAGAGCTACGCACACAGGCGCACCCACTTGAGACTGAGTTACTCAATTCACCAAACCTGTGTCAAAGTCTACAGGGTGCTGGGTGTTGAAGATACAGGTTTTTGCCTGTAAGGATATCAGAGCCCAGAGGCTGTTCATTCATTGCTCACTCCATGTGCCACTTTTTTTCTAGACCTGCAGGTCTGAAAAAGTCCATAAAACAAACAAAAAATGCATCCAGTGTCATGGTGTAGCTGAAGTGCCCCTATTTGAATAAAATAAGAAATGTAAATAACTAAGAATCATGATTATTATGGTGTAAAGGAGGTGATAGTTCCACTAAATTGCTGAGGAAGGCCAGGCAATCTAAATTATCTTGGCTCAGCTGTGATCTGGCTTCAGAGCCAGGGCTTAAAAGCCTTGAGTTCTATTCTGGTATCAGTAGCCTCACATTTTTTTCTCTCAGCTAAGATTGGGTTTCTTATGTGCCTCTTGGTGCCTATCTCAGGGCGAACCCAGCTTTTGTCTTCCCTTGGCAAGATGGTCTGGAGGTCTTTTTTGGAGAGCAGAGGTTCCAGATGATAGAGGTCAAGAGTGCTGCAGTGGGAACACCAGAATTAGCTGGAGGTTGGATAAAATGGCTCCGGAGGATGCTCCTGGTCCTGAGCATCTGATTTCAAATCGAGCCCAATTCCAAATCCAGGGACTTCCTCAGATTAGGGCAGGTCCCCGAGTGCCAGGGCTGGTACGGACTTCAGGCTCACCCCTTCAGCTCCCTTAGGGGAAACTGAAGCCTCTGGGGGTGGTGTCCTGCCAGGGCAAGTCACCCAGTTGTTAGTCATAGCAAGCATGTTTGGAGCAACCTTTGTGTGCCCAGGACTGTGATGGGTGACATAAGGGGGGAGAGGAAAGGCCAGGTCCCTGACTCAAGAACCTTTACAACGTTTTAGTGGGCAAAAGACTCAAAAATATGCCTAAAAATTCAGGAATGCCTATAAACTGTATCCAAACAAAGGGAGGAAATGATTTGAGAGGCCAGAGGCCAGTGAAGCAAAGCATCCTAGTTGGGGGGTGGGCCTTTAGCTAGCCTTGAAAGGAAGAGAGAGGTTGTGAGGGAGGTCAGGAGGCCTTCCTCGTGGGGGTACTAGCAGAGGCAGAGAAGCAAAATGGTAGGACCCAGTCTGCAGGAGAGACAGATCTAAAAGGATAGAGCAACTATTATAGGTTGTTAGACCTAGAAGGGAAAACAGGAACTCCAAGGGAAGGGCATTCCAGACACAGGGAGCAGCATGGGCAAAGGAAGGATGACGGACAGGTATGTGATTGACAGGTGCACAAGGAATGGGGCTGTGCGGAGGCTGTGAGCCAAAGGCCTTTAGTGCCAAGCTCAGGAGTTTGGTGAGGAAAGCAGGTGAGAAGCGGGACTGTGGCAGTCCCCTGTACAGGAATGACAGGCAATAAAAATGGGCCTCTTGCTTACCCCAGGGAACTAACTATACAGGTGTTCCTTGGGGTTTTGCACAGAAGGCATTAGAGCAGAATCACAGAAGTGATTACACACAGCATTCAGAGTGCCAACTGGTGGGGTAGGATTTCCAGCTTTAAAGCAAATTTGTGCCCATCTTTGGCTAATTTTTGTAAAAGAAATGCTTCTGATTCTCTTAGTACATCAGTTTCCTCCTGCAAATTTTTTTTTCCAACACCATGTTTTCAACCCACTCTTGATGCTCCAATGCAGATATGCTTTCCTGTTTTCCACCTGAGTATTTTTATCACAAAAGTCACCTGTGGGCCTGGCCTAGCTACTGAGGTTGTAGGCAGTGCCAAGGGAGGGAGGACAGAGGGGAGGAAGCCCACCTTTGGGGGTTCCATCTTACTCTAGCCTGCCTTTGTGCTGGCTCCTGGCCCATGTGTGGGCTGGGCTTGGCCTGCCTGCGAGGTGGGGGGCTCCTCCTTGATGGATGGTCAGTCCCCAAGGCCATGGGGCAGCCAGTGCCTCTGCAGACAGGCGGCCTGCCTGGGGCCCATCCTGGCTGGCGAAGCCATGGTCCTTCCCACTGCGTGCAGGGAGCTGTCCACAGAGCGCTGTGTGGGAGAGAGTACCAGCACCGTGGTGTCAGGAGGCGCCGTGGGTCCCCATCAGTGTTTTCCCACAGTGATACCTCAGATGACTCCTATCTCCACACTATTTATAGACGAGCACCAGGCCAAGTCGGCTCGCAGTTTCTGTAAATCTGCCACTGAAGCTCTCTCCACTTAATGAAATCTGGTTTGCAGACTCCAAGTTAAGGCTTTTGCAAGTGTGGGGGTGGGGTGGGGAGGAGGAGTAACATGTTTCAAAGCAGAAAACATGTTCCTAGGGGAGTGGCTCTTCCACTGTATTCTCAGGAAGACCTTTCGAAGAAGCACTGCAGACACAGCACACCGCCCATCAACTTAGTCAACTTCTCCCAAACCCATCGCAGCAAAGGCATTACTGTCCTCACAGCCATTCGAGCTACAAATCCCAGTCTCTCTGATGTTGCCCCCATGCCAGCCCGCCAGTCACCTCCTTGCCATCCCTGTGGCCCTGCCTCATGTCAAGCCCTCATCCCGCTCACCTCCAGCATCCCAAAGCTTTTCCTATCACTGTGCTTAGAGCACTTTCTGGGCCCCCATTGCTCTCAGGTTGAACTCTTGACATGGCCCACAAGTCTTTACTGATCATAGCTGGTACTTACATGGCGCTTACTGTGTGCCAGGCACTGCCCTAGACACTTGCCATCTCCCAGACTCGTGTGAGGCTCCCAGCAACCTGGTGAGGTAGGTGCTGCTATTATCCCCTTTTTGCAGGAAGGAAACAGGCCTTGAGAAATCCATGCAGTCAGTGGGCAGATGTGCGCTGCAGTCTGGCCCCAGAACCTGTGCTCTCCACTTCCCCTCTTGGCCAGGCCCTGCTGGACTCACCTCTTAAGACACACCTGACGAGCCATCCTCTTACCTTTAGTACCAGCCAGTCCAGGTAGCTGGAATGCCTCCCAGGGACCCAGGCAAATGCATCCCTTGAGAGGCTCATTCCTCCTAATTGCCCCCCTCCTTCCCATCCACCCCATTATTAAGATTCCAAGGACAAGGTACCTGCCGTCTTCAAGATCTGCCCCCTTCACCCACTGTGCCTCATGCTTGATAGAAAGCTACCAGGGCACCTGGGATACTTTACCAAGCTGTTGTACATCTTGGTTCTCTTTCTAGGTTGTATCTTTCTGATCCTTGTTCTTGGCACATAATAGTGCTCAGTAAGTGTCATTGAATGTATAAATGGATGTCAAACACTTCCCAAACACATGGTGGTGCATGGTGGGAAGTGGTGAGGGAGCTCAGGCAGCGGATGGAGGTTGGTCCATAGGACTCCAGGCTCCTCTGGCTCAACAATAAACGAGTCCCTGGCTGTTGCAGTGATAAGGGAGAAGGAGTTTGCTTAGTGGAAATGAGCAGCAGATGGAATTGGAAGAGGATATTAGGAGACTGGGCTTCTACCCCAGTTCTGTCACTTACTCACCATGACTTGAGGCAGGTTACTTCCCTCTCTTGGCCTCAATTTCATTCATTATAATGGAGAAAAATACCACTTGAATAAGTGGATGCCTTTCTCTTCTCCCCATCCACTTCCTGTAGAAGGCAGTGTCAGGGGAACTGTGCCCACATCCTGCCCAGGAGACATGATGAGGGCATGTAGGGGAAAAAGGAACGGGGCCCCCCTGTCTGTACCCTGAGCCACGGGCCAGAGGCTCAGGTTCTGTCCTGACTCTGCTGCCAGCTCTCAAAGACCCTGGCTCTCTTTTCTTCTCCAGGAAAAAGGAACGAACCCTCCTTGTGAGACTCAGATGAGATATGGGTGTGTAAACCTTCCGTAGACTCTGGGACTGTACTGAGGGGGGCGCTGGGCTGGGGCTCAAGATGAGGCACAAGCCTTAGTTCTGCCACATTCAGCCTTGTATCTGTGAGCAGGAAATGTCCCCTCTCTGCCATACATTTTTCATCCATAACATGGGCATGGCACCAGCACTGCCATCCCAGAATTGGTGGTGGGGCTGCAATGAGGTACTGAGCATAAAGAGCTGTGATGAGGGCTGCCAGCTGGGCGAGCTTGTACAGCTTACGTGGAGGTGCTTAAATGTGGTTCTCGTAAAGCCTCTGGCCACTTGGGGCAAGCCCCTTTTGCTCTGTGGGTCTTGGTTTTTGTTCCCCCACATCTACCCCAAGCTGTTGGGCATCCCCATAGTGCCCAGGAATGGGTTGGCCTCTCCAGGAGATTGCCCACTGATTTGCATTAGTTACTCTTTCGACAGGGGTGTAGGGGCAGGTAGCTGCTTAGGCACAGGCTGAGCTCTAAGTCCCAAATAGGCCAAGTGGTGTGCCCGTTCCCTCCCCACCAGCTCCCAGCCCTAACCAAGTGCCACCCCTCCCTGGGTGGTTCTGCTTCATATGCTGTGTCATGCACAAACTGATTCGGTTCTTGTTGCAGCTCATATGATCTATCTGGTGGCCGCAGGTCTACCAGTGCACCTGGGGACTGGAAGTCATCTAAGGATAGACAGACTTTTTTTCCTCTTGCAATACCTTCCTGTCTGTGCCACACCAGCAGCCTTGACTGTCATCTACGGGCTCTACAGATTTCTTGACTTTTCTCCTGTGGCTCATCTAGCTTGCCACTTGGTCTTTATCTGCAGACACTGTAATTCATTTCAAACACTCCCTTGTTAAACGGACCCTCCCCTGTCATCCTATAAGCTACTGACTCCAGCCTGCAAGCTGCCAGCTAGCGCCTTCCTTTACGGCATCTGACTTCCTTGTTCCATGAACACGTTTGGGCTTACAATGTCTTGCCCCTGGGAAACTGTTGTGGTTAACCATAAGGTGACAGACCCTGCAGGTAATCTTCAGGGTGGGAATTGTTTACCTAGGAAGGAGGTAGGCCAGGAGCTCTTAGAAAGAGCTGGGGGAAATGTTTCCAGCAGGTTTAAGACTCTAGTCTCATTAAGATCAACTGAACTTCACCCTTACCTGAGCCGGAGCAAAGATCTGCCTCTCTCCACAAAGGCAGAACAATGGAGCTGGATGAAATGGGCATAGTGCCTGTGTGGTCAGCAAGTTAGAATTAATTTACAAATGAATCTACACAACCACAGGCCCTCATCAGTGAATCCTGACAAACTGCAAGGCTGACACACAGTTCACATTTAACTGTCCTTTAAACAATATTCAGACTCTGCCAACCAAAACGTTAGCAAGAAGCTTCTCATTGCTTTCTCAGAGCCACAGTGGACCTGACGCTCAGGGACAACTGGCTTACATCTCATCTCCATTCCTTTCCAGTGAGGAAGAGGAGGCTTGCAGACTTCACGGGGCCCATCATTCCCAAGTGCCGGAGTGGCGTCTAGTATGTGGAGGTGATGACCGCGCCTTTGAACTGGACATGTTCTTCTGATAATCTGTGCTCTGCAGTGGAAACCAGAAGGCAAAATGCCGGCACAAAACCCTTCTGTGGTTTAGTTCTTTATGCACTAAGGTTTTAGGTTAACTAGTGGTTGTAGTTGAAAATTTTATAAACTATGGTTAATGTGAAGTTTTTCTTTAGTCACAGAAGTTCAGTCTATTATTTAAAAACTAAGAAGCCCTCAAACGGGCAGATGTTACTGAAGATGTTATAGCAGCAGGACTTACCCTGGGAGCCTGGTTTGGGTGGCCTTGGCTGTGTGGTGTTTCGGGTACATTTGAAAATGTGGAACACAGGAACAAATAGCACACTCTTCCATTTGGTTTAGAAGCATTATAAAACACTTTATTACAAATTTTATCTTAGCTATTAAGCAAACAGAACAGATCATCATTCCTTATTAACTCTCCTTTAAATTTTAAGAACCTCAAGATTAAAGGTTGCCAAATTGATTACTGGATCAAGAACACAGTCTTGCCCTTCAAGAAAGACTGAAAGACTGAAGCCACAAAGCTCTGCCAGGAATCAAGGAATATGAGATTCCTTTTGCTGGATATGAGGAAATGATAGAGAAAGCCAATGGTGAGATTTCAAGTCTCAAAAACCATCCCTTCTTTACCAATGCCAGGCACAAACATTTCCCTCAGTGTTCCTTATGAACATCTGGGATTTATTTACAATTTAATACTGGAGTCAGAAAGAATTTTTTCCTTATCAAATGCCAACCTCACGATGGGTCTGAAAACCTACAGCCAAACACCTGAAAACACCTTTCTGTAATGCACAACAGGCCAATGGCTTACATGAGGTCAAACACTCGAGAAACTTCCAGTCTGCTGTGGTTATGCTTTATGGGCTTCAAGTACCTGTTGTACCATGAAACAGACAAGTCACTGCTGATCTCATGCCTGTAAATTAAGCCTCTGAAGGCCAATGGTGAAGAAAATCCCGATATTAAAGAACTAGGAAACCCTGGCCAAACCATCCCAAGATGATTATTCTGAAAATGTAATTTGGGTGTTTCTGCCAGGTCCCTTTTTAACAACACATGCATCTCTTGGGATCCAGCAAAAACATTAAGCCACAATGCCCTTGTGCCTTTTAGTATACCACAGTGCCAGTTAAACTAGTATTTCTGGTTGCTTGAGGAGTTATTTTCATGAGTTATTGAGCAACTCTTATGATACAGAACAGGCCAAAGAGCTGATGAGCACAGACTAACAAGCTGCAGAGCACTGCGCAGAGGCTTCTGATGAAAAGCCCGGCACACCGAACTGCAGTGATGCGGACAGCACAGGGTGACCGAGGTGAAGCCAGGGCCACACCACTATGGAGGGCTGTCTACTGAGGCTGCAGATGGGCCCAGGTGTGGCGCCAGGCCGCAGGAATGGTCATTCCCACTCGGCTTCTCCTTGAAACACAATTGCAGCTGTATTCTGCATCACTGGAAACTGCAATATAATATTAAATCTGTTGGTCTGTGAATGGCTGGGTATGTTTCTTGGGACCTGTGTGACAGAGACATTGGTGTGATACATTGGCCAGAAGGCTGGGAAACCACCAGAGTGATGCTAAATGACCTCACTCAGAATGTGTCTTACATCCCGGGGCATGTCCCTAAAAACTGCCCAAATGTCAGTGTCATTGAGCTAATTTTAATCTCTCTAAGAGAATACCTAAAGGCTAGGAGTGTGGGTATTGGGGGAAAGCAGAGACCATTAGGGGTAAATCTCTCACAGAAACCAAATCAATAAAAAGTGAAAGTGGGCCATATCTTTAAGACCATCAGCTCCATCAGATGAGCTGTTAGTTCAAACCAGGGGGTGGCAAATTTTTTCTGTAGAGGGCCAGATAGTAAATATTAAGGCTTTGCAGGCCTTTAGGTCTCTTTTGTACTACTTTATTCTGGCAGAGAGTATAGGTGAATGAATGCGGTGGCTATTCCAATAAAACTTTTTATTTACAAAAGCAGGAGGTAAGCCCACTGTCATAGGTGGCAGATCCTGATCTAGTGCTGGCAACAGAGAGATGAGGATAGGGGTGAACTGGCCGGGCTCCAAGGAGTCCACTTCCAGGGCCATCACTTGCACACTTCTGCCACCAGGATGGACAGGTTTGTTGACAAGAAAAATGACCACTCCCGGACCTGCTGCATGGCACAGAAAAGGGCATGACCTAGTCACCAGGCTCTCAGTTCCATCCCTCAGCATCTCTGGGGTCCCTCACAGATCACCTTTTTCTGTGCTCTTGCACCTTCCGGGACAGAATGTCTCAGATAAGTGGTCAGCACCCAGTTCCCTCTTCCCTCCCCTTGTGAAGTACAGGTGGCTGATATGGTGACCAGTTTGCCATGGTGGCACTGACCAGACTAAAGTTCCCTGTTTCTCTGCTGCCGTAGCCTTGATATTCTCTACAACATGGTCACTCCAAACCTAGCTCTGTGAAGGCTTGGGGAAATGCTGGCAGTGCTGCTCTCGTAGTGTGGCCCATCTTCAGCATCAGACCTTGCCTCTGGGCCTGCAGGGAGCTGCGCTGGCTGTGCAAGTTCCCTGGGTATGCGCAGCCGTCGGGCTGTACACTCACATTCCTCTTTAAAGCTGCTCTGGGTAGGGCTTGAGGCTGGCCTGCACCTTTTGTCCTGACATGTGACACAACAGGCTGTGAACCCTCGTCCTTGGCAGGTGAGGCAGGTCAAGACGAGCTGGCGGCACTGCGGAGTCGAGCAGAGTTTATACTGGTCCCACGGGGCTCCACAGTATGAACATTCTGGGGAAGAAAAGATGCAGTTACAGAGAGACACACATATGCATACACAGGCACTTCTCTGTTCCTAAATAGACCTCTAGCTCATCAGAATAGCATATATCCCATCTGGCTTAGGGAACATTTCTAAAATAGTGAGTCTCCTGTCTTGTAACAACAAATTCTCCCTCACTCCCACTTTTCTTTTTGGTGGGGGAGGGTTTGCTTCTGGGAACTGTGTTCCTGATTCCAGTGTTCAGTGACCCATTTCTTTCCCCCCATTTAGAAAATAGGTAGTTGTCGTTTCTCTCTTTCATTCACTATTCCAAAGCTGGTCAACTGCCCCTTGATCAACGGTCTTTTCCTATAGCTCATTCCCTTTTTCAGTGGAGGACAATATTTCTGAATACAGATGATCCTACATGTACAATCAATTTCCGTAGTCCCCTCTCCTCTTCCCAGGCCTCAGGTCTCCCTGCTATTGCTAGTGGACATTTGACCACCTGAACCCCTAAAACTCACAATATCTACTTTCAGCCCTTTTACCTGCTGGCTTCCTGGTACCAATGGTGGTAACATCACTCTGCACATCTCCTTACCTAACTTACTAAACTACCTTTGGGCCTCATGTCTCTTTCACACTCACACGCAGGTACCCACCAAGTCCTCCACTACTTCCTCAGTACCAGTCTTAAATTCACTATTTCTATTTACTTGTAATTTATACTCCACCTAGTTCCAAAACACACCTGAAATAGCATTCAATAAGACACATAAATCAAGACCATAAAATGAATAAAGAGAACAAGAAGAGAGGGGAGAGGACAATCAAACACAAATCTCACGCATTACCTGAGTGGCAATTCACTCGAAGTCTCTGATCACAGGACTTCGAGGAAACTGCAACAACCATGAGGGTTGTCTGCCCCTGACCTTTCCTGTCCCAAACTGCAGCACACAGGGGCAAAAACTACTTTTCTAAAGGATTATTCCCATCCTTCTATTACTAACTGCTCCCATCAGGTACCACATGTGAGCTAGAACTCAAAACTAGAGTCAAACCACAGGCTCCTGTGACCACCTGCCTCCAGCCTTGGCCCTGGTTCAGCTCCCACTTTGGAATGTCCCACCTCCCACTCCAAGCGCATACCACATGTGTCCATAGCCTATTTAAACTAGGCGTTCTTACTTTTGTGCTATGGATTTACTTGGCGATTTAGTGAAGACTATGGGTTGTGTCTTAGAAAAATGTTTTTAAAGTGTATAAAATAAAATACATAGGATTATGAAGGAAACCAATTATACAGAATACAAAATACCAAAATATTTTTTAAAACCTATGATACAGCAAGATATTTATTAACACATTTATTAAATAAGACTTAGCGGTGGGCCTAACAACTACTTCCATTTTGAAGTAATGATGAACACAAATGCTATTTTGAGACATCCCAGTTACTGTATAAGAATACTGTGATTTCTATTGATGACGAAGTCACAGTTACATCTAATACACTGATTTGTTGCTTACATTCATAATTGAAGTTAGTGCTGTATTTAGTGAGGGGTTATAAAAATAAAGACATAATTGAGGGAGAGGCCAAGATGGCGGCGTGAGTAGGACAGCGGAAATCTCCTCCCAAAAACATATATATTTTTGAAAATACAACAAATACAACTATTCCTAAAAGAGAGAACAGAAGATAAAGGACAACAGCCAGGTTACATCTACACCTGTGAGAACCCAGCGCCTCGCAAAAGGGGTAATATACAAGCCACGGCCCGGCGGGACCTGAGCGACACCCCTACCCCAGCAGGAGGAGAGGAGTCGGAGCGGGGAGGGAGAGGGAGCCCAGGGCTGCTAAACACCCAGCCCTAGCCATCCGCACTGGGAGCACAGATAGCGTGGTGTGCTGGATACTAGGGAAACGGAACAGTAAAACCTGTGAGCGGGTCCTCGCAGCTGGCGCCTCTGGGACAAAAGAAAAGTGAATGCTTTTTGAAAGTCCTAAAGGGACAGGGGCCTCACAGCTGGACGGAAGCGTCCCGGGCCACTCAGCCTAGCAGCTGGGAAGCCTGGGGAACTCCGGGTGCCCTAACCCCCTGGGCGGCAGGGCAGCTCTGAGGTCCCTCACCGTGGTAAACAGCCTCACGCCTGTTCCCCCTCTGGCACAGCCCCGCCATAGCAGAGCAGCTGCCTGAGGTCGGCCACGCCCACAGCAACTGTGGGGAGCTTACTCCACAGAGGTCGGGCAAGAGTCAGAGACCCCATCTGCACGCAGCTGTCCAGCACATGCCACTAGGGGTCGCTGTTCTCCCAGGAGAGGAACGTGAGGAGCAAGCAAGAAGGTATTTTGTTCGTTCAGCTGACACACACACCATCTGCCCATCGCCATGAAAAGGCAGAAGAATTTGATTCAGACCAGAAGCATACAGACATCCTCCCCTGAGAGGGAACCTGGGGAGACAGACCTAACCAATCTTCCTAAAAAAGAATTCAAAATAAAGGTCATAACCATGCTGATGGACTTGCAGAGAAATATGCAAGAGCTAAGAAGAGAGAATACAGAAATATAACAATCTCTGGAAGGACTTAAAAGCAGAATGGAGGAGATGCAAGAGGCCATTGATGGAATATAAATCAGAAAACAGGAAAGCAAGAAGCTGACACAGAGAGATAAAAGGATCTCCAGAAATGAAAGAATATTAAGAGTGTGACCAATTGAAATGGAACAGTATCTGCATTATAGGGGTACCAGAAGAAGAAGAGAGAGAAAAAGGGATAGAAAGTGTCTTTGAAGAAATAATTGCTGAGAACTTCCCCAAACTTGGGGAGGAAATAGCCTCTCAGACCACAGAAGCACAGAGAACTCCCAACACAAGGGACTCAAGGACAACAACACCAAGACACATAATAATTAAAATGGCAAAGATCAAGGACAAGGACAGAGTATTAAAGGCAGCCAGAGAGAGAAAAAAGGTCACCTACAAAGGAAAACCCATCAGGTTATCATCAGACTTCTCAACAGAAATCTTACAGGCCAGAAGAGAATGGCATGATATATTTAATGCAATGAAACAGAAGGGCCTTGAACCAAGGATACTGTATCCAGCACGATTATAATTTAAATATGAAGGAGGGATTAAACAATTCCCAGAAAAGCAAAAGTTGAGGGAATTTGCTAACTAAAGGCAAAAAATAAAATCAACTACCCACAAAAGCAGTCAAAGGAAACACAAAAGAGCACACACACACACACAAAAAAACACTAACATACAAAGAATGGAGAAGGAGGAATAAGAAGGGAGAGAAATAAAGAATCATCAGACTGTGTTTATAATAGCTCAATAAGCGAGTTAAGTTAGACAAGATAGTTAAGAAGCTAACCTTGAACCTTTGGTAACCACGAACCTAAAGCCTGCAATAGCCATAAGTACATATCTTTCAATAATTACCCTAAATGTAAATGGACTGAATGCATCAATCAAAAGACACATAGTAATAAAAAAGCAACACCCATCTATATGCTGCTTACAAGAGATTCACCTCAAACCCAAAGATATGCACAGACCAAAAGTCAAGGGATGGAAAAAGATAGTTCACGCAAACAACAGGGAGGAAAAAGCAGGTGTTGCAATACTAGTATCAGACAAAACAGACTTCAAAACAAAGAAAGTCACAAGAGATAAAGAAGGACATTATATAATGATAAAGGGGTCAATCCAACAAGAGGATATAACCATTATAAATATATATGCACCCAATATAGGAGCACCAACATATGTGAAACAAATACTAACAGAATTAAAGGAGGAAATAGAATGCAGTGCATTCATTTTAGGAGACTTTAACACACTACTCACTCCAAAGTACAGATCCACCAGACAAAAAATAAGTAAGGACACAGAGGCACTGAACAACACACTAGAACAGATGGACCTAATAGACATCTATAGAACTCTACATCCAAAAGCAACAGGTTACACATTCTTCTCGAGTGCACATGGAACATTCTCCAGAAAAGGCCACATACTAGGCAGCAAAAAGAGCCTCAGTAAATTGAAAAAGATTGAAATTCTAACAACCAACTTCTCAGACCACAAAGGCATAAAACCAGAAATAAATTGTACAAAGAAAGCAAAAAGGCTCACAAACACATGGAGGCTTAACAACATGCTCCTAAATAATCAATGGATCAACGACCAAATCAAAATAGAGATCAAGCAATATATGGAAACAAATGACAACAACACAAAGCCCCAACTTCTGTGGGAAGCAGCGAAAGCAGTTTTAAGAGGAAAGTATATAGCAATCCAGGCATATTTAAAGAAGGAAAAACAATCCCAAATGAATAGTCTAAGGACACAATTATCAAAATTGGAAAAAGAAGAAAAAATGAGGCCTAAAGTCAGCAGATGGAGGGACATAATAAAGATCAGAGAAGAAATAAACAAAATTGAGAAGAAAAAAACAATAGAAAAAAATCAATGAAACCAAAAGCTGGTTCTTTGAGAAAATAAACAAAATAGATAAGCCCCTAGCCAGATTTATAAAAAGAAAAAGAGAATCTACACACATCAACAGAATCAGAAAAATACTACAAAAACTATACGCTATGGAAAACATAGAAGAAATGGACAACTTCCCAGAAAAATACAACCTTCCAAGACTGACCAAGGAAGAAACAGAAAATCTAAAGAGACCAATTACCAGCAAAGAAATTGAACCGGTAATCAAAAAACTACCCAAGAGCAAAACTCCCGGGCCAGATGGATTTACCGCAGAGTTTTATCAGACATACAGAGAAGACATAATACCCATTCTCCTTAAAGTTTTCCAAAAAATAGAAGAAGAGGGAATATTTCCAGACTCATTCTATGAAGCCAGCATCACCCTAATACCAAAACCAGGCAAAGACCCCACCAAAAAAGAAAATTACACACCAATATCCCTGATGAACATAGATGCAAAAATACTCAACAAAATATTAGCAAACCGAATTAAAAAATACATCAAGAGGATCATACACCATGAACAAGTGGGATTCATCTCAGGGATGCAAGGATGGTACGACAATCAAAAATCCATCAACATCATCCACCACATCAACAAAAAGAAGGACAAAAATCACATGATCATCTCCATAGAAAAAGAATTCAACAAAATTCAACATCCATTCATGATAAAAACTCTCAGCAATATGGGTATAGAGGGCAAGTACCTCAACATAATAAAGGCCATACATGAAAAACCCACAGCCAACATCATACTGAACAGAGACAAGCTGAAAGCCTTTCCTCTAAGATTGGGAACAAGACAGGGACGCCCACTCTTCCCACTGTTATTCAACATAGTACTGGAGGTCCTAGCCATGGCAATTAGACAAAACAAAGAAATACATGGAATCCAGATTGGTAAAGAAGAAGTTAAACTGTCACTATTGGCAGATGAATATGATACTGTACATAAAAAACCCTAAGGACTCCACTCCAAAACTATTAGAACTGATATCAGAATATAGCAAGGTTGCAGGATACAAATTAATACACAGAAATCTGAGGCTTTCCTATATACTAACAATGAACTAATAGAAAGAGAAACCAGGAAAACAATTCCATTCACAATTGCATCAAAAAGAATAAAATACCTAGGAATAAACCTAACCAAGGAAGTGAAAGACCTATACCCCAAAAACTACAAGACATTCTTAAGAGAAATTAAAGAGGACACTAACAAATGGAAATTCATCCCATGCTCTTGGCTGGGAAGAATTAATATTGTCAAAATGGCTATCCTGCCCAAAGCAATCTACAGATTTAATGCAATCCCTATCAAATTACCAATAGCATTCTTCAACGAACTGTAGCAAATAGTTCTAAAATTCATATGAAACCACCAAAGACCCCAAACAGCCAAAGCAATCCTGAGAAGGAAGAATAAAGTAGGAGGGATCTCGCTCCCCAACTTCAAGCTCTACTACAAAGCCACAGTAATCAAGACAATTTGGTACTGACACAAGAACAGAGCCACAGACCAGTGGAACAGAATAGAGTCTCCAGATATTAACACAAACATATATGGCCAATTAATATATGATAAAGGAGCCATGGACACACAATGGGGAAATGACAGCCTCTTCAACAGCTGGTGTTTGCAAAAACTGGACAGCTATATGTAAGAGAATGAAACTGGATCATTGTCCATACACAAAAGTAAATTCGAAATGGATCAAAGACCTGAATGTAAGCCATGAAACCACAAAACTCTAAAAAAAAAAACATAGGCAAAAATCTCTCAGACATAAACATGAGTGACTTTTTCATGAACATATCACCCGGGGCAAGGGAAACAAAAGTAAAAATGAACAAGTGGGACTATATCAAGCTGAAAAGCTTCTGTACAGAAAAGGACACTATCAGTAGAACAAAAAGGCATCCTACAGTATAGGAGAATATATTCATAAATGACAGATCCGATAAAGGGTAGACATCCAAAATATATAAAGAGCTCATGCATCTCACAAACAAAAAGCATACAATCCAATTAAAAAATGGGCAGAGGAGCTGAACAGACAGTTCTCTCCAAAGAAGAAATTCAGATGGCCAACAGACACATGAAAAGATGCTCCACATTGCTAGTCATCAGAGAAACGCAAATTAAAACCACAATGAGATATCACCTCACACCAGTAAGGATCGCCACCATCCAAAAGACAAACAACAAATGTTGGTGAGGTTGTGGAGAAAGGGGAACCCTCCTACACTGCTGGTGGGAATGTAAATTAGTTCAACCATTGTGGAAAGCAGTATGGAAATTCCTCAAAAATCTCAAAATAGAAATACCATTTGACCCAGGAATCCCATTTCTAGGAATTTACCCTAAGAATGCAGCAGCCCAATTTGAAAAAGACAGATGCACCCCTATGTTTATCACAGCACTATTTACAATAGCCAAGAAATGGAAGCAACCTAAGTGTCCATCAGTAGATGAATGGATAAAGAAGATGTGGTACATATACACAATGGAATATTACTCAGCCATAAGAAGAAAACAAATCCTACCATTTGCAACATGGATGGACATAGAGTCTATTATGCTCAGAGAAATAAGCCAGGCAGAGAAAGACAAGTACCAAATGATTTCACTCATCTGTGGAGTATAAGAACAAAGGAAAAACTGAAGGAACAAAACAGCAGCAGATTCACAGAACCCAAGAATGGACTAACAGTTACCAAAGGGAAAGGGACTGGGGAGGATGGGTGGGAAGGGAGGGAGAAGGGGGGAAGAAGAAAGGGGGCATGTATTATGTTGGGGGGGCATGGGGAGGGCTCTGCAACACAGAGAAGACAAGTAGTGATTTTATAGCATCTCACTACGCTGATGGACAGTGACCAATGGGGTATGTGGGGGGGACTTGGTGAAGGGGGGAGTCTAGTAAACATAATGTTCCTCATGTAATTGTAGATTAATGATACCAAAAATAAATAAATAAATAAATAAAGACATAATTATTTTCCCATGCAAATTCATAGAACCCTTGAATTTTATATATTGACTCCTAGTTAAGAATTCCAATTTAGCCTATTAGTTCAACTCCTAGCAGTTAGAGAAAGCAAGTGAAATCATCCCCATTTTAAAAGGCTTGCCTAAGTCATAAATAGTAAAGCCAGGATCCTAGGACCTGACTTCCAGTCCAGGGTCCTGTCTGCTCTCCTGTTGGGAAATGGTGGTTCTGCATACTCCTTCCCCCCTTTTATTCTTCAAGTAATCACTACTAGGCCTGCCTTCTGAATAGTTAATACAGAGACTGTGCCTGACCATGAGTATCTGTTCGGGGCCTGGGCTGACCTACCTGACACGATTTCACTGTTGTAGGACAAGGCATAACGCTCATCAAAAACAAACAACTTCCCTTTGTAAAAACCATCAGGAAACTCTTCCAGGTACTTGTGGATGCCACCCTTGAGCTGGAACACTTCCTTGCACACTCCCTGCAAAAACAACAGGAGAGTGGAGGAGATGAGCAGAGACCAGTGAGGACCTCCACAGCAGAGTGGCGCACTGGGAGGAGTGCCAAGTGGGGCTCCTGGCTGCCCCGCAGGACCCTGAGAAACTGCTGACCCTGAGAGCAAAGGAACCAACTGGCCGGGTCTCGTCTGCTAGGGGTGAGTGAGGACAGCACTCAGGGCCTACACTCTAGATCCTGGGAAGCCCAACTATTTTTGCTGCCCCCTAAATATAGGAAGACACCTGTTGGGACATCTAATGTTACTGAATGTGCTCTTCTCAGGATCAAGCAAAAGGATTAGGAAAAGGGAGCTGTTAACTGATCTTTCCCTTTGGCACTTGATGAGTCTCTAAAACTGTTAAGTGCTTTTTGTATCTTGAGATTTAAGAACTTCAGATTTTGTGCTTATCAACTTTCTGCTGGAACCGTATGAGGGGAAAGTAAATCCCTGGCTGACTGGGGTGGGGTGGGGAGCAAGCTCCACACCATTGCTGGGGGAGCCTTCCTCACCCGCTTGCCTGCAGTGCCCTCAGGGTGGTGACTCACCTGGGCTTTCAGGTAAGCTGAGGCCCGTTCACAGCGGATGCCTCCAGTGCAATACATCAGCACCCGCTTCTTTCTGAAAAGTTCTAAATTCTTGTCAACATAGCTGGGGAAGTAACTGAATTTCCTGATGTCTGGGGCTAGGCAGCCCTGGAATCGTCCCTACAATATAGGAGCAACAGAAGAAAAATTACTCAAAATCATACCTGATAGGAATGAAGGTTCTTTGTGTGAACACACACAGACGCATACACACAGAGACAAACACACAGCTGCCCCCGGCTGTGTGCTGTTCTCATCCCACACTCTTTAACTTCACATTTTAACTTCAAGATCTGTGACTCAGAAACAAGACTGCTGGTCTGTGGGTCATTTTCCCAGAGTATTAGGGGAACTGGAGAGGCTGCCCAAAGAAAACTGCAAGATCCTGATACCTGTCAAGGGTAGGCACACAGGAGCCAAACGTACATTAAGTGCCAAGATGTCTTTTAATTCATATTTTCTCAGACTTTCTTGCCAGATTCTGAGTTCAAAGGCTCCTGTTTCTCGGAAGCTGCTAGCAGTGGGAAGAGACGCATGTGACTCGGCCACAGTTAGGCACACTGAGCATACTGTTGAGAAACACGCCATGCTGTGGGAGCGGGGAGACCTACCACTTCAAGGAAGTCAATCCTGGTTCTTACTTACTATTTTGCTTTCATAGAAGTTTCTGCAGTCCAGTAGGATAGTATCACTTCGTTCTTTATTTGCCTGAGACAAATATTTTTCAACTTCTTTATGAAATTCACCTGGGGATAAATGGACTCCTAAAAGCAAACCAAAAATTTAGTTAAAACAGAACAAAAGCAAACCTAAATAACAAGTGGGCCTGATGACTTCTAAGTTACTTTGTTTGTTCCAACCTAAACCTCTTCTCTTCATAATTGAAATTAAGTCTGAAAATAACACTATCTGATGATCATGGTGAAATAATTGAGCAATTCCAGATATCCTCATTCTCCCTCCTCCGAAGTTCAGCACTATGGAGACCTGGCAGTTTAGAAATAACCAAAGAACTTTGCATCTTCTTCCTTGGTCTTACCCAGTGAGACTGAGGTCTTACCTAGCTTTTATCAAGCTAGGCAATTGCGATCTAAACTGCCATGTGGGTTTGCTGGTCCATTTTACAACCAGTGTTCTATTGTCATTATACCTGGAGCAGATGGGGCATGCATGTGCTTGACTATATAGGCTTTGATAACTGTTCTATACAAGGTTGAGTCCAACTTCAAGGCTTAAGAACTTTGGCACAGGCTGTGAGCTTAAGTTTGTGGAATAAGGTTGGAATGTGTTTTTGAAATATACAGAAAGGTAAGAACAATGTGTCTAAGTTTGTGTGCATGAGTCAAAGAGAAAAGGACTGGATGGGTTGACAGCAGGAATGATGTATGAGAAAGGAGCAAGAGAGGGAAAAGTATGAAAAAGCTAGAGAACGGAGAGAAAGGAGATGAGGAAGGTAAGTAAAATACAAGCAGACTACATGAGAGAGCCTGACAGCACCAAGGGGCCTCATTCCACTCAGGATGTACCCCAACAACCGCCTGAAACTGCTGAGCACCCAGGCGGGGCTGGAGGCCTCACGGCCTGGCCAAGGAATCTGGATTCCTACCTGCCCAACCTAGGAGTCTAGGGAGATTGAAACAAAGCCAGATTTTGTTATTGTCACATAATTACACAGTCACCAAAACAGTGAGGTGAAAAGGGAGGTTCAGAACTGCAATGAGCAGCATGGAAATCTGCTAAGCCTTCTCCTTCCAGAAGCCACGAGGAACCAAGGCTGCTCCTGCTGCTATTACTGTACCTGCTCTACAGGCCCCGAGAAGGCCTAAATGGACAGTGACTCATGTGGACATGTTTAAAAGAAGTGCCTTCAAACGGCTTGGCTCAAACAAAAGCACACAGCATGGCCCGGAGCCGGTGGTCCCGGAACATCCTGCCAGGCCTGCCGCGCCAAGGAGGAACCGTTTGTAGTCATCCTGCCTCCTGCTGAGGAAGGGCCACTAAGTGGACACAGCCCTTTCCGGCCCTTCTCTCCTGATGCCTGAGTCTCTTCTCCCAGACACTTGGATCTTGCTCCCAATTATCTCTGAGGGCTTAACTCTGAGCCTTTTAAAAAAATATCTACATATGAAAAAATGAATGTAGAGCCACCAGAACTTTGTGCTTCCTGATTAAAGAGAACAGTACTACCTATGAGTAGTCTTAGAAGGAAATTTAAAAAAAAGGAAATCAAACCTGAATCTGATCAAGTCTCTAGATCTGAGCTATCTAATAGGGTAGCCACTAGCCCCGGGTGGCTAACAGGCACTTGAAATGTGGCTTGAGATGTGCTGTAATAAGGGTGACATGGATATAGAAGTTCAAAGACTTAGTATGCAAAATGCAGTAAATTAATCTCAATTTTTTACATCAATTACATGTTTAAATATTTTGGCTATACTGCAATAAGTAGTATTATTGAAACTAGTTTCACTTGTTTCCTGTTACTTTTTTAAATGTGGCTACCAGAAATGTAAAATTACCTATGTGCCTCACATTATATTTCTATTAGACAGCACTCTCTAAATTTCACTTCCAATTTATAGGAAATACAGAGGACAGATGAACAGTCCATGGAGAGGCAATCAGCATTATCCAGATTGTGGGAAATTATAAAAAGTGATCTAGTTCTTTCAAAAATTAAACTGCAAAGAAAAAAAAATGGAGGCAGATCTATAGGTTAAAAGAGACCTAAAGAGACATAATGTTTAATTAAAATGAGTGGACCTGGCTTGAATCCTAACAGAAACTTTAAAAATTATTAAATAACTGGGAATTTTAAGTATTGACTAGATACTTGATGGTATTAAAGAATTACTGTTAAAAATGTTTTAGATGTGATAATGGTTTTATATTATTTTTTAAATATTTATCTTTTAGAAATGTCTACTAAGATATGTGAGTGAAATGAGATGACATCAGAATTCTCTTTGAAATAATCCAGGACGGCAGAAGGAGACAGGGTATAGATGAAAGTTGGCAATGAATTAGCAACTGCTGAAGCTGCGTGATAGGTACCTGGGAGCTCAATGTACTATTTTCTCTACTTCTGTTTAATATTTGAAAATTTTCATAGTAAAAAGTAAAACAAGAATAAAACACCCTGCCAAACAAATGTCTTTCAACCATGTATGGTAACCATGGGGAAGAAGAAGAGGAGAACATTCTGGAACATTTCCAAAAACTGCTTTGGGTTTTTTTTTTTTAACTGAAGTATAGTTGACATGATATAATAGTTTCATGTGTACAACACAGTGATTCAACCTTTATATATATTCAAACTGCTTTGGTTTTAAAAGCCACCTGCTTCCTATAGCAAAAAGCCTGTTTGTTTTGTTCAGCTCAACTATTTATAAGTAATAATTATACTCTTCCAAAATTGCTATCTTTGGAAAGAGAATACAATTTCTTGCCAAACCCTCATGAAGAATAACCAAGATCATTCTAAGGGGTGAATCTTCAATTACCACAGCACCAAAGAGAAAAAACAATTTAAGAACTGAATGACCCGTGTGCTAACTACCCGATAGCTACTTTAAAGAGAGGATTCATCACAATTCTTGCTGATCAGAGTGTCTAATTTTTTTTCTCTATATTTTCTCTGTATTAATTTATTTTCCCTCTGGAGAAGAGTAAAATTTTTCTTCTAAAGGCAAGCATACCAGTATTCCTGTACGAGATTTTATTGGGATTGATCCCCATGGGCACAATTTCTTCAAATACACCAACACGCAATTCTGGAAAACAGCACGCTCCTCCTTTGCTTGTCTGGCCAATGACAAAACAAAACAGAACAGTCTTACTCTCCCATCTCCAGGCTTAAGACAAGTGTCAAATCTAAGAATTACATCTTTTTTATAATATGATAGCTGAGGTCTTAAGAAATCTCAAATTAAGGACTGTTACAACAGGAAAAGGAAGTTAGAGCTTAAAATGTTCCAGATAATTCAACATTAATAAATATTTATTGCACACCAACTATGTGCAGAAATGTTAAATTGACAAGGTGTTTCTATAGCTATAAGCATTTAACTATAAAACAAACACCACTGAGCAATTCCAACATGTTCTAGAGCAGTTGCCTTTCTTTTCCTATCATCATCAGACTAACACTAGCAAGATAATTCCCACCACCTTTATCACCTACTATGACAAAGTATAAAGCCAAACAAAGCCACTCATCTGTGAGAGCAACAGCTTTATTCCCCCAGGTGGTCTGAAATGCTGTTCTTATAGTGCCAGGTTTACTAAAAAAGTAGTGATCCCCTGAAATAGCCAGGTGGTCCCTCCAGTGAGCAAGCACATCTAAGTTGTAGTGTTTAGACTGTGTAAACTGTAATGTCCTTGTTCTATAAGGGAGACTGAAGTCCAGACAGGGCACTAACTTGCCCAAGATCACATGGTGACTTTCTGGACCTTCCACCAGAAAGAATGCTCTTTCCACTGCACAGCCTTATAACCTCAAGGGGGAAGAGCATTTATCTGGCACTGCTTATTTCTCCACAGTGACCTTCTGTTCATAACCAAGAGCAGGAAGAGGCATAAGGTAGAAGCAAATGGCTCTAAATCCATTATATTTTCGATTTTTCTTACCTTAAAATCATCCTTACACATATACTCCTTAAACAATGGGCAGGAAAGCATGGCTTCCACATAGAGTCTGGTGGCCAATTTGCTTCCACCAACTGTCCCATTGATTCCTTCTGTAGCAATTCGAACCTGGGACACAAAATGGTGAGAGAAAGGGGATATAGCCTATTCTAAGCTTAGTTTACATCTTCTCCGAGCAGAACAGGCTCACATATGTCAATGAGTTTAACAGGAAAAGCAGATGCTGCTGTGGACACCAAAGTGTTACCATACAAAGATACTTGTACTTTTCTAAAATGCCATTGCCCACAGTTCAGATGAGTTACTCAGTTAATGTGCGCTGAACAAGAGAATGGACTGAATGAAACTTCTGGAAAGCTGCATTTGCTGTGGCACTCCAATTGTCCAATGGCCAAAGAAATGAATTGGAGCTTAAGCTAAATCCAGGTCAGCAGATCTAGGATCAAGATTCAGCTTTGCCATTTACTTGCTGTGTGGTCAGAAGAAAATTAATTTACTTTTCTGAACCTCAGTTTCTTCATCCTGATACAGGAAAAAAACAAGAAAAAATTGCTGAGGAGATACTACCCAAGTCCTACTACAGCACAGGGTGTACCTGAGAGATGGGAATGCAGGTGAGCACATCTTTGCACAGTGTTTGGGGGAAAGCACAGCACTGTAAACCCACCTAACGGAATCCAAGTTCCAGGAGGGGTGTTGTGTCTGTTTCATTCACTGTTATATAATCAGTGCCCAGAACACGGTGTGCCACATAGTTGGCACTCAGTAATTATTTGGGAAAAATAAATGTGTATCCATAACTGAGGATTTCTGGCTTCTTGAGCCCTGTGTTCCCTTTGAAATGCCTCACTGGTTAGTAGACAAGAGAGCCTGACATGAAGGGCCCTACCTTAGGCGGTGCTCTGAGGGCCTGCCAAGTTAGTTGTCTCCGTACTACAAAATCTATGAGTTCAAAAATGCATCATCTTTATAGTTGAGCTCTATAGAAAAAAATGCTAGAGGAAAAGTACAACACTGATATCATGGTACTCTCTGAGAGAGAGGTAATTTAATTCAAGCTCCTACAATGTTACTACTATTTACACAACAATGTTATCTACCAATGCCTTAGAATTAGAAACATTTAAAAGGCTGCACTTTTCAAGGCCCAGAGAAGATACTTTATTGCCTCACTTGATTTAGTTCTTTAGGGCATGGATACAAATGAGATTCAGTTCACAAGCTAATGCCAGCTCACTAGTGTGGCTGTCCAGAGCTCTATGAGGACCCTGGATCACATCCAGAGCTTCTTGAGAAAGAGTACTGTAATCTGGTGATGGGAGAAGAAAGTAAGGTGCATATGCCATCTCTGCTGTACAGGCTACAGTACCCACTACCAACTTCTATTTTTTTAAGGAACTACATAGAAATATAGAATCTAGACCACTCTAAGGTTAGGAAATCTATTCTAAAACTATTTATGACTGTGACAAATATGATGAAGAGGTATGTACTTCTATGTAACTGTATTTAGGGTAGGCTAGTAGATTCTTTCCTGTTATTTTAATATAGGACCCAAATAAAAGACAAGCACATTTACTCCCTATATAGCTGGGGCACAGCAATCTCTACCTTTCTTGAAGCAATAAAGAATGTATAGCAGTAGGAAAGAGAATCTCTTCTCCCATAATTCCAGAATTTTCAGCTTCTCCTCTTTCCCTATCTAAAGGCCAGTATTCTGCCCAATGTCCTACCAGCAGAAAACTATCTCAAGACCTGAGCATGTACCGCTGAAGCCTAAGAGCCAGGCAGGTGCTGCCACCTTGTGGGTAGGGATCCTCACTGCTAGTTCACCTCCCGCTGGGCCAAGAGTAAAAATCTGCCCCTAAATCAAGGAAAAAGATAGATTTTGTATTTTGTACATTCAGGTTTACTGTGAGAATATCCATCTTTCGAGGTATAGAGAGATGATAAATGTACTCATTCCACAAATGTCCAGTTTTTTTTTGTTGTTGTTGCTGTCTTTTTACCTATGCACCAAGAATTGTGCTAAGAATTAGGGATATAATGGTTTAATAAAAAAAGTCTTGCCCTCTGGAGCTTACAGACTAAGGGAGGTCACAGACATTAAGGTAAAAGTTACAAACTGACAAGTGCTATGAAAAATAACAAGACAGTATTAGAGAGTGAGTGAACTGGAAAAAACCAGTTTAGTCTGATGGTCGGGAAAGTTCTCTTTGAAGAAGCATCATTAAAACTGAGAACTGAAAAATTAGTAGGAGAAAACAAGTAAGTGTGGAAGAGTTACTCGAAGAGAACAAAAAGCCCAAGACACAAAAAACTTCTGTGGGCCCTGAGAAACTTCAAGAAATTGTTAGTGCTCTGAACTGCATTAGGTAAGTGGAAAAGGTAGGAAGGGACCTAAGAGCATGTTAAGGATTTGGGTTTTACTCAAAATGTACCACTAGACAGCTTCTGAAAGACTTTGAAGGAGTGATGTTTTATTACCCTTTTAAGATCATTCTGACTGCTTTGTGGAGAATGGATTAAATGGCAGATGAGGATGGAAGGCAGAGCAGTTTGGCAGCTCCTGCAACATAGTGTGGGGGCTTGGCCTAAGGAGCAGAAGTGGAAGAGAGAGTGAATGGAGTCAGGGGTATCTTAGAGGTAGAAATGTTAGGACTTTGGTAATGACATGTATGTAAATGTGGTTTTCAGTCACTGTTAGAAAACATGGATGTGCAAAGTATCACTGATCAAATGAACTGCCTCAGGGAATTAAAACCTGGAACATGTGTGGGAAAGATTAGGCATATGACAGCACAGTGTCATAACGAGAGGGGATCTCAGAGGGAACTTAGTTCACTTTTTTAAAAATTTAAATTTAAAAAATACACACACACACATATATGTCTATATAGATGTGTACGTATGTATGTGTAATCAAGGATGTTTAAAAAAAAAACAAGGAAAAAATGCATAATCCTATCATGCAGAGATAATCATGATTAACATTTTAATATCTATCTTCCATCTTTACACACAGGTACCTCTTGTTTTGTTACAAATATACATGCATTCCTTTAACATTCTCCAAGTATTTACTATCTGTTATGTGCTAAATCCTGTTCTAGCAATGAGAATCCACCAATTAATTAAGACAAAATTCCCATCTCCATGAAGCTTAAATTCTACAAGGGAGATGGATTACAACAAATCAAAGATTACACTTTCAGGTAGTAATACGTCCTTCGAAATTCTTTGAGCAGAAGGGGATAGAAAGTGATGAGCTTTGGAGACAGGACTACTTCAGATTAGAGTTCTGAGGAGGTTAACATTTCAGCAGAGAAATCAAGTGAGGAATAAGCCATGTGAGGATCTAGGGGGAAAATGTTCTAGAGGGAAAGGAAATGGCAATGCTATGAAATGGTAAGACTCTGGCATGTTTTAGGAAAAGTAGGAAGCAACTTGGAATCACACTTGTAGGCATAGTTCTGTAAAATATTTTTCCAGTTAATATACCAAGAATATTTCCCTATGCCAGGGAACAACAGATTATATCTGCTTTTGCACAGCTGTACTGGAACACAGCCATAGCCTTTCTTATATGTATTGTCTATGGCTTTCATGTTACAGTAGCAGGGTTAAATATTTTTGTGTACAAAGCCTAAGATACCCACTACTTGGCTCTTTAAGAAAATGTTTGCTGAGCCTTGGTCCATACCATGAAATACTCTGACAAAACATGATGTTACTAGCTGTTTAGTAGTCTATTTAAAGGCCTAGCAGGATTTCACTTATTGCTAAGACCTCCCAACAGTGAATTCTCTTCGTTAGGAGTACAACCTTTGCAATCCAAGCTGCAGGTAAAAAGAAACTAGTGAAGGATAAGGTGCAGAGGTGTTACCTTGCCTGTGAGGTGCAGGTGCCGACACAGAGCTGTCTGCCAGGCACAGATCCAGTGGGGATCTTCCAAGTCACAGTAGCTGTAGTAAAGTAGCACCTCCCCTTCATCACTGCCCTGGCCACTAGAAAAAGAAAACCACAAGGAAAGAGTATTTGAGCCACTGGCATAAGGAAGCTAAAGTCATAAAGTATACCCAGCCAGTCTCAGAAGGAAGGCCAGGATAGAGCAACTCACGCCTACCTTTGTGCCTACTACTGTCCTCCTCCTGAAACAAAAAGCAACTCTGTATTTGCTCTAAAGACAGTATCTGCACTGAACTTCTTACTTTACAGTGAGTTTACTTTCATTTCCTCACTTAATCATCGTATCCATGAGACAGGTATCAAAGACCCTACTTTACAGGACAGCTGAAAATTTCAGTCCATTCTGGTTTATAGTCTAAGGTAGGCTGTATCTGTTTTGAATCTCTCACAGTATAAAAAGGTTTCACTTCCACTTTTTCATGTAATCCTTTTACCCATGAGACAGATTATTATTATCTCCAGTTTACAGTTGAGTAAACTGAGGCCAGTTCCTCCCAGGTAGGACAGCTACAAAGTGACAGCCAGGGCTTCAACAGCAGTTTCAACACTAGCACCCATACTCTTTCTACTACACTATGGTGTCTTAATACTACCTGTCATGGGACCCAGGTGGGTCTCTTATCATCTCTGACCCTTGATTTCCTCATCTGCAAAGTCAGAGAACTAAAATAAACCACATCTCCCAAAATGTGCTCTAAGCTGTTCTATGAAATCACGTTTGAGAAACCCAGTAGACAGTATCTCCCTCTGAGAGTCATAGGGAAAGCCCCTTATCTATTGAAGGCTCTGAGAAGTCCTGCACTTAACATTTTAACGTAGTGCTTCCCCAACTTACTTGTTTTTAGTATCTCTTTTCAAACCTGTTAGCATCCTCTGGAACTGGTGCTGCACAGATTTCAGAGAATGCTCTATAGTAGGTGATTATGAAAGTCACATCGAGCTCTGGAATTTAGGACTCCCTCATCAATACCCTCAGCCTATTTCAGGGCCCAATCTCCTCTGAAATCTTGTCTATTTTAGAGCTTGTTTTCCTTTCTCTAAACTCCTGTACAAATTATTGTCTGTACCATACAATTTAATGGATATCATATAGCTTGTCTTGTGTCATGTGCAAATTGTTTCACGTATCCCTTTCTTTCTCTCACTAGAAAGCAAATTCCTTGAAGTGCAGGGCCATACAAAAATAAGGCCACATTTGTATAGTTCACAAGTGCTTTTATCATCATCCTTTTAGATAATTCATATAGCAATACTGTGAGGTAAGCAGGGCAGGCATTATTCCAGTTTTAGAGGCGAGGAATGAAGGTACAAAGAATTTTAGTGACTAGCTCAAGTCTGACTTGAAGCTCAATTCTCAAACTTTCTCCTCTTCTTTATGACAAACAAGGGGAACTTGGCACTGAATACCAGTGACATTGTATCAAATGTGGACATTTTCTATTCACCACATAGTCAGGAATCACTTAACATCAGAAATCTGTCCTTTAGCTATAATTTGATTTGGTGAGTTTTTCAAAGGGAAGACCTAACCTTCTAATTGTAGTCCTCAATGCTAAAAGTTAACATTCTTTCTAAAACAGATTCAGCTCAGAAAACCACATTTGGTAACAAAAGCTCTTTTTTTAAGCTGACATTCAGGGCAGATGAATCATGAACACTTCTGGGCCTTCGCATTTCTCTTTAAAAATAATCCAATTTTCTGTTCTTTACCTCACCCTACAGAAGATGGAGGATGGCTTCCAAGAAACCTAGCACAACCTGGCAGCTGCGTGGTTATAAGCTGCTGCATAGGCTGCAGTTTTCTATCATACAAGTATGTTTATTGGCCTAGCTTAGGCCCATAGAGAAATGCTGTGCCTTAAGGATCTTGCCATTTTAGTGGATGGGTAGTTGTATCTCGTTATGGCTGGAAAAACTTTTAAAATTAAATCGAAAGTACAGAATGAAATTCTTACCTTATCAGCTCATCAGGGCTAAAGCAGCTTATATCAGGGAGCCAAGCAGACATTTCATGGTTACAAGTAAGGTACTCTTTTAAAGGGTTCCTTTTGTCTGCAGACTTAAGACTCTTTGAGGTGCTCAATGTCACAGCCAGCTGCTTTAAAATAGAAGCAGTCTGGTGGCAAATCTCATCAGCATGTTGTATTGCCACATGTCTGTGGATGCTGATCTGGTCTGTGAATAGTTGCTGACAGCATTTCCACCATTTTTCTTTACATTCAAAAGGAGGTGCTGGAACTTCTTTGGTTTTGACAAAAAGGGCAAATGCCTGCAATTACATTTCAAATATGCCATTGTTAAATAACCTTAGGTTTAAGGCTAGTAGAAGTCTCAGTGAAATCCCTTATCTTTCCACAGGGGTTTCTAGTTTTATGTCCTACTACTTTATAGAACTTCCTGAGAGAGTAACAGTTTTATTAGTAAGCTTTATACCTGAATTTAAAATTCTTTAAGGACTATTCTTAAGGATTTGAATTTCAAATATTAGTAAAACATTATAAACAACACTATCAGTCACTTCCAAAAAGGAAATAGTCGAGAAAATTATGGGTATACCTACTATGGAATATTAAGCAGCCAGTTTTAAATTACATGGGGGACATTTATAATATTAAATGAAAAAAACTGGATAAAATTTGCTTATATAATGTAATCTCAACTACATTAAAAAGTACACCAAAAAAGAAAGGAATGTAAGAAAATGTTTTGATTTGTTTTTTGGAAAATAAAAATGATATATGCTTATTGTAAAATGAAAAAGCAAACAGAAAATTATGAATGTACCATAATTCTCTTAACCAATTCCTAACCAATGGACCTTTTTTTGTTTCCAATATATATTTACAATTATAAGCAATGTTGAATGAGCATTCCATGCACACATCTTCCTGTACTTCTGTAACTATCTATTTAGGACTTATATATAAAAGAAAAATTTGGGGGTGAAGAAGCATGAAATTTTCAACTGTGATAGTGACTACCAGAAAAACCGTACCAATTTATATGCTCACCAATAATGCATGAGGGTGCCATTTTATCCACAGATACTACATTTTATCAGTATGTGTTATTGTCAATATTCTTAATATTGACCTGAATAAAAGCAAGAGAAATGTACTGTTTTTATTTGCAAGTCTTTGATTAGTGAGGTTGAATACTTTTCATACTGATTCTTTGTTCTTTTCTAACTTGCCTCTTTACATCTGTTGCCTATTTTTCTATTGTGGCATTCATCATCTTACTGATTTGTAAGTGGTTTTAGAGACCTTTTGTTGATCACAGTTATCACAAATTTGTCAACCAGCTTGTCATTTGTTTTTCAATTTCATTTACGGTGTTTTTGATGTATAGAGGTTAAACAAGATCTGTGATTCTCAGCCTCTCAAGGATTGTTCCCTCCCAGTCTAATATATATATGGGTGCGTATTATATGTATATATTACATAATTATATATGTACATGTTACATATTATATATGTATTACATATTATATACATGTATTATATGTGTGTGTTACACATATATGTATTTTCTTCAACAACTTTTTAAATGCACCTAAATGCACAGTCAAAAGTGGGCACTCTGAAGATTAACAGTTACGGAGCATCACTGCCTCAATCTGTACACAGCTGTATCTGGACTGTCTTAGACTGAAGCAGCAGGATGCAGTAGCCTGAAATTACAGTGGAGGGCATTTTCTAGCCTCTTTTGTAGTCAGTCCTTCCCAATAGTCAAAAAAAAGTAATAAAAAAGGAAATATCATGTTAATGTAAGTGCTTCTTTGTATTAAACTTTGAACTTCAAATCTTGTCCTCTGCCAGTGCTCAGAAGAAAAACACTTTTACAAGTACCAGGCTGGGAATTACACAGGTTAATTCAATTGACAATTACAGCACATCAATAATTACTATGATTATTAGTTTATATAGAACTGTAAGGCCTATGCATCCAAGACCTTATTATTGTGGCCTTAAAAGTTCACGGTCTTTAAAGAAATACCACACAAAATCTGAATTTCTTTCCCTCCTCCTTCCTTTCTCTCTGCCTGAGCAAGAAAGGAGGCCCAGTGCAGACATGGCTTAGCACATGATCTCTCAGGGCCTCATTAACAAGGCACTGAGGACAAAGGAGCAGTTAAGGCCTGTGTGAGGTATGTTCAAGAGAAGGCAGGCCAGAGCCAGAAAGGTAGCTCAGAGGTGGGTGTGGCCTACATGGGGAAGGCAGGTCCTGGCAGGAGAGGCAGCTTGGCAGAGTGGAGAGAATGACTGTGTGGAGGGGAAATAAGCCAATAAGTATACATATTGGGACTAATTGGAGCTAGACTTTTCACTAACTTCATCAAATAGGGGAGGTATAATTTTGAATAAATCCTATGATGTTGGGATAGAACTGAAGGTATTGGTATGAACTCCTGGTTTGATTTCATTGATATAAAAGTAAAAATATCAGTATGTGTATGATACATAAAGATGTGTATTCATCTACATATTTTCTTAGCTCTGTCCACCAGATGTCCTGGGAGAAGCAACACCTTAGCAGCAAGGAGCTCACCTAACCCCGGTTTGGTTTTTGACAATTCGCCACCAGAGGGAATCAGGGCTCCTTGAAGAAATACCTGATTCCAAGGATGGGGCAGGAAAACTATAAGATGAGCCTGGAACATCTTGACTCAGAATGCAAGTAACTGTTCAAAGAATGATGAGGGCAAGGAAAAAGGACATAAATACTAGCTTCAAGGGGCTCCCAGCCAAATCTGAAATGATCTGAACATCAAAATAATGATAGTAATGGATTATAACCCACTGAATAAAATGGAATCCTTAAGTTCACACTGATACTAATAAATCAGGAGAAAAGAAAGCTCTTCCTTGCAGCACAATTCAAAGTAATAAATCTAGAGGAAATGAAGCAATTAGAAAATCACCATTTAGCAACCATCACAGTAATAATTCAGCAAAGAAAAATCAATTAATCTAAAACTAGTACATAAAAGATGAATAGGATATGTACACAGTCTCAAGCTATTTTCTCCCAAAATACTGATTAATTAAGAGGAAAAAAAGAATAGTTTCATAGCAGAGATATGACAGGCACTTCCTTAATCAAGTAACCAATATTAACATTGCCAGCAATGGAACAAATTGCTGCTGTAAGCCACATGACAGAATACATCTCTTGTGGATAGTCTTGTTCATAAAAGCACTAACCTTAATCTAATCCAAAGGAAACATGGGTACAAAACAACTAAGGAATATTCTACAAAATAACTCACTATAATCTTTAAAAATGTCATGGTCATGATTTCAGGGAGGGAAAATGAGGAAGTGTTCAGAAAGAAGACATGAGATACGACACCTAAAATGTAACATGTGACCTTACACTGGCTCTATAAAAATCATCTGGGACATTTGATGAAACATGAATGGAGCCTCTGGGCAAAGGGGACATGCAAGTCTTCTGTACAATTGTGGCAACTTCCCTTTAAATTTTAAATTATTGCAAAAATAACTTATTTTAAAACCTTTTTGTATCCTTTAGATTCCATTTTCAAGGAAATCTGTGTGAGATGAGGGTGAAGGGGTGGTGGATAGGAAGTTATAAGCAAAAATATCTATTCTTCATCAACATGGAGCCAACAAAAGATAACTGCAGAAGCGGAACAATGGACTGGAGGTAAGAAAACAGCCTCAGTTGCATTTCCTCAATCATTTTCTTTCCTCTGAGCTTCAGAAGGAGGAGGTTTGAGCCAATGATCTCTGAAAAAACCATCAAACAGTGCAGAAGGGCAGCATCAATACTACCCCCATTTGAGGCCATTAGAATGTCCTCAGTAAGCTTGCAACTTTCTGGGCCGTCCTGACCCCAAAGAGCCCAGCCAGCTGGACCAGATCAGGAGTCTTAGATGGCAGCTGCCCTACTGCCTGTCTATTCTTGCAATCAGGTTTCGTGGGTTCCAGTGATTCCTCCTACAACCCTAGGAGCAGAAAGGAATTCAGCCCCTCTGTTAAGGATCTGTCCTCATGTACTCTACCATTAGGGTTCCACAGCACACTTTGCCCAGGACTCTCCTTTGCTGACACTGACTTAAGATCGCTGGTTAGTGACCCTATTAGACCTTACTTTAAGCATGGCAGCAGCCTAGTATCTCACTTGCCATCAATTCCCTGGAGGACAACCTTGATGAGCTACTTCTAGATGCATCTGAATTAGCTGTACATAAAATGATCCTGAAACATCAATAGCAATTTTACCTTTTTCTTTGCAAATGAGTATTTCTTCTTTGTACTAACATCTAATTCTGTTTTGAGACTGCTACTGGGATTGATAAGACTTGTGTCTTTTAAATCTAGGTCTGAAAATCTTAAAACACAGGCCTCCAGGTCATCTCTTTGGTCTGGTGAAGTGAAAGAAGGCATCTGGTTTGGTTGCAGTAGTGGGGCAGCTTCCTTTCAGTTAACAGTCTCCTAGGAAGTAAGCAAGGGAGAAAGAATAATGTCAGTCTTTGATTACTACTTGAAGCAAACTTGCAGTTAGTCAGTCAGGCAAATGAGCAGGGGCCCAGCAGCCCAAGCTGTCCATTCATTCACTCAATGTTTATTTAGCACTTACTCTATGCCAGGCACTGTTCTAGACTCTAGAAATATAGCAATGAATGAAACAGAAACTATCTCTGCTTTCTTAGAGTTTATGTTCCAGTGGGAAGAGAAAGAAGATAAACAAATTAATACATTGGTTTTACAAAGTCAGGTGGTTAGAAAGGACTATGAAGACAAAAAAGCAGGGAAAGGAAAGAGAGTGGTGAAGGCACTCTTTAGTACACAGAGAGTGGGTTAACTTTTTCTGAGGCAGTAGCATGTGAGCAGAAACCTGAGTTAGGGGGCATGCTATGCAAACATTTAAGGTAAATGGTACCTGAAAAGCACCAAGTCTAATCCAAATCAGCCAAGCTGTGTGCTTGTACCTTCAGTTATAAACATGTTCTTTTTGTCCCCTAATTTTAGACCTGTGCAAATTCCCCTCCTTAGAAGAAATAACAACCAAGAAAGTCCCATTGTAATGAGATGTAAGCATAAAATATAATAATTGCCACTGTGGCCACATCCTGTCAAAATAGACACATTACCAGCCCCATTCTGATTACCATCATTCCTTGACTGAATTACTGCAATAGCCTACCTGCCCTCCTATGGAGTGAAGGAGGTCATCATCAAAAAGTCAATGAGATAACTCTCCAGGCTATTCCATTTATTCATATAAAGTCCAAAACCCTTACAAAGCCCCTCCTACCACCTCCCTGATGTCATCTTTTCTCTCCCTGTGCTCACTACCTCTGACTGCACTGTTTCCTGAATAGTTATCAGCACCAAGAAAGCAGGGGTTTTCCTTCGCTCATCTTTGCTTCCTCAGCATCTAGAACACTGCCTGGCACACAGGAGGTGCTAAACGTTAATAAATACAATGTTTGTTGAATGAAATAAACAAACTGGGTAGCTGGGGAAGGCTTCAGGAAGGACCTGATATTTGAGCTGAGACCTAAGTGACAAGGAGTCATCCATGCAGATTTAAAAGCAGAGATCTTCAGGCAAAAGAAAGAGTATAAATTCCTACAGTGAGAACAATCTTAACTTGTTGGAGGAAAACGAAGCGAGTTAGAGTGGTTCGAATATCCAATGAGAGTAGAACCTGTAGGTCAAGAGTATGGAATCTACAATGGAAAGTCCCTGGAGAGTGTAATGAAGGGATAAAGTGGTCTGATTCTGGATTTGTTCTGAAAGTAGAGCTGGCAGGGTTTACTGATAGATTGTTATGCAGGAAGAGAAGGCACAGGAAGACAGAAGAATGACTCCTACCTCATTTTTTATTAAGCAGTCGGATGGATGGTGTCATTTACTGAAATGGGTAACACTGAAGGAGTACTAGGTTAGACCAGGAGGGTGAAAGAGGAGTTCCATTTTAAACGTGTGAAATTTCCGATGACCATGGACCAGGCAATTAGATAAGTAGGCATGGTGCTTCAGAGGCGTCAGGGCAGAGGATGATCACATACACGTCCATTAAGTACCAAATAACCACTGAAAACATTGCTAAAACCATCACCTGTTCCTTCATAAGCAACAACTCAGAGGAGTGAGAGGTAAGATGACAGCAAGGGGATAAGCCCGGAGTTCCTGCTGGAGCGGGTCTCCGAGTCCCAAGGGCCGTACGAGCGGCGGCGGGGCCTGGCACCTGGGCCCCGCCTCCGCGCCAAGCCTGGTCCAGTCTCTCCGCCCCGCTTCCCGAAGGAGGCAAGGGCCCGGAAGTGGGAGTGAAATGAGCACGTACCCGCCAGTCCTGCTCGTTTCTTAGATCTTTCTTCATTCAACCGTCTCCGCCTAGCAGTTGTCACTGCCCACAGCCCTAGAGCCGCCAGCCTGCGCCGGGTATTTACGAAGGAAAGAACGCCCCGGACGTCACCTCGCTCCGGAAGTCTTCTAGGCCGTCAGCGAAAGGGCCGCCGGGAAAACGATTGAAGGCCCCTAGAGAGGCTCCGAAGTTGAGGCGGGGACTGCTGACTGCATCCCGGCGAGGCCACCCCTCCAGGCGTGGCTCGCGGCCCGCGGGCTCTGGCTGCCTGAAAAGGCGGAGCTCTCTGCGTGGTCCCGGAAGGACTTACAGTGAAAGGCGGGAGAAGGAAGCAGCCGAGAGGCGGAGGGAGCCCGAAGGGGCGGTTGCGTGCCCGCGGCCTGCTGAACTTCCAGACGCCGGCTCTCCCGGCCCAACGAGCCCACCCGGCTGCCTCTCCTCCTCGCGCTTCCGGGTGCGGTAGCGAGCGAGTGCGCCGGAGCGCCGCCGGTCTGCGCTCCTCGCGCGGGTTGGCTGCCCGACGGCTCCTGCCAGGCTTCCCGCCCGGCATCGCGGCTCAGCAGCGCACCGGCGTACGGCATGTCGCGGCGGCGGCACAGCGACGAGAACGACGGTGAGTGTTCTCGGCCGGCCGCAGAGGCCGCGCCCTGGTGAGACCGAGGTTTGGCTTCCTTGGTTTTCGGGTCGGCGAGGGAAAGGACAGAAAGCCTTTCTACCCAGGGAACCACGGAGAGAAGGAGAGTGGCACAGCGGGCATGTGGCCGGTCGACTTCTGGAAAGCCGTTGCCCCCCCGCCCCGCCAAACCCGGCCCCAACTCCTTTAGTCGTCGGCGGAAAGGAGGCCTGGTGGGTCCCTGGTCTCTAAGGACTCTTTAGGACTGTCTCCTTAGCATCACCAAGCAGGGCACCTGTGTGTCTGTGCAGCTGCGTCTTAGGGACAGTGACAGGGACCCACGAGCCCCAGTGGCTGCACCTGAACAGGGCTCTTGGAAGACTACTGAAGGAGAGGAACAAAGCCGTGCCTGAGAGGTGATGACTCGCAGTCAGAGCTCTGCTTCTGTGTGGGTCATCCGTTGATTTGCCTTCTTTCAAGCTGCAGGGATAGAAATCCGTTTTTTACCCTAAACTCGAGGTCACTACTGAACAGATGAATATTGTTATGTTAAATTTTGAACTGGCTGTAAGCCTGTTTCCCTCGTTAAGAAAGAAGGCTGGAAAACTAACTGGAGAGGAACTCATTAGAGATTTAGATCGGGGTTTCTGTCTTCATTTGGATGGCCATGCTCATGGGGATCACGATGTTGCCATCATAAAAACAATAATTTTGCTAATAGTTAAAAATAGAAAAGATGCTTAGGCAACAAATATCGGCCAAGAGCACACATCCACACACAAAAAAAGAAACAGTAATTCTTTTATTAATATTTTAATGTATTGTTCTTTAAAGAGTGTAGTGTAGTAGTAAGAGGCTAGACTTTGGAATCAGAGGGTTTAAGTTCAAAGCTAGACCCTACCATTTCATTGCGGTCTTGTACAGATTAAATCACCTATTTAAACCTTAGTTCGTAATATTGAAGTTATGATACATACCTCTTCTTGGTTTTGTGACAGTCAAATGAGGTAATAGATGTAATGAAGGGCTCATGGTGATGCCTAAGAGGTGGTAAACATTGGTACATGCCAATGATATAAGAAAAAATAATGGAACAAAATTTAATTTAATTTTACTGAATTTTCTCCATGAACATTTTCCTGTCCTTGAATGTTGGGGCAGTTGGGAGTAGGAATAGAATCACTTATATTTAGTTTCAACAATGAAACATCAGATTTCTGCAGGGCGTGGCTTGAGAGGATATTCTAGTCCTGCTTTCTTATCTAATACCCAAGGGTCTAGGGTGTCAGGGCAGTTAACATGGAACACAGCTAGCAGTACCGAGACACCAATGAAAGCAAGTCCAGGGTTCTCTTCATTCCGCAGGTGTTACTGTGCTGCATGCTTTGATTTCTGTTTTAACATGGGAGGCTACTTGTATAAGATACATACCGAGTACAGAAAATATAGTTTTCATATGTTTTGAATGTGATTAAAGAAAAGGTAGCATGCTTGAAGTTATCGCTTAGGTTCAGAGAATTTGAGTCTTTGAAAGTTCTGCCCATTTTCTTTGCTTTTCAAGCTTTCTTTACTCTTTCTTCTCTGGGAGAGAAAATGTTTCCAGAGGGCATCCTAGGGAATTGGATTTGAATATGTAGAAAAATGAATTTTGCTTTTATTACTGGGATGCTGGCGTAACTTTCTTGGGAGTTAGTTTTTTTTAATACCAGCTGGCCAGTAAATCATTGTCCATTTGGGTCATATTTAACTGCAGGACCCTCAGACAAAAAGAAATGAAATACAGAGTTAATCAGAGTTTATTATGGTGAATAATTTAGTAATGGAGGGGCAGTTTATACTTCCTCTTGGATACCACACCAAAACTGGAACTTGTGTAAATTGCCACAAGGGGGAACAATCAGCTACGGTTTACCCTAAACAGTGATATGAATCATATATTTTAGGCAGTTTTCTTTCAGTTAAGCATCTTAAACTAATTTTTTAAGAGTCTGAAATATTAGAAATTTAAGCATAATTTTAATATTTTAAATATTTTAAAATAGGATGAATTATTATTATTGTAATACATCTCAGATGCATCTGAGCATTTCTGGATCCTTGTCAGTGATCCACCACTGACTGCCATGACTTTCCATGTGCTTGACTAGATAGAATATATATTCAGCAAGTATTTGAGTGCTAGACGCTGTTCATCCAGTACAGCAGTGGACAAAATAAAGACAGAGACTCCCTTTCACAGACAAAAATAAGTAAAACATAGTGTGTCATATGGTGGTAAGTGCCATGGAAAAAGAAAACTGGGTAAAGGCAGTAGCGACTGCTATGGGAGGAGTTGCTGTTTTACACAGATTGGTTAGGGAAGGCCTCACCGGGAATGGTGTCTAATCTGCAGGAGGAGGTAAGGGAGTGCGCATATGGCTATATGGGGAGAAGCAGTGGTCTAAGCAAAGGGAATGCTGCGTGTCAAGGCCTTAAGGCAAGAGCATTCCTGTCCTGTTCACAGAACAGCAAGGAGGCCAGTGTTGCTGGAGCAGTGTGAGTGAGGGGGAGAGTTGCAGGAGATATGATCAGAGAGGTAGCAAAGGATCAGCTCACAAAGGGCGATTTTTAAATTCGATCTCTCTGTTCGGGCTGGAGTATCCAGTATCTAGAGGGACAAGTAGGGGACTATTCCAATGAAATCCACTGAGACGTCAATTTATAGACAAGGAAAGGGAAGTCTTAAATGGAAATGAATGTTTATGAATACTGGTCTAGTGCTAAATCGGACTTATTAATTAGAATCTCTTTAAGAATGTCTTTGAAGCTTTTCACTTATAGGATATACATATGTAATTAACTGTTCAGTACACTATATTCTTTTAAGAAAGTATTTAAGGATTGTCTGTAATCTTAAAACCCCATATTAGCCTCTTTTAAGCTAGTTGGAATTTGGTTCTTATCTTTTGGACTGTGGCTGGTTTTTTACCAAAGTATAGAAAAAAATAAAATGAATAGAAGTGAAGGGATTTGTTAACACTGAGGAAGAGTAGTTTTTTTCAGAAGTGTTGGTTACCTCTGCTTTAAGTCTGCAAGGTCAAGGTACTTTTCCCTTCTGCCTTGTTTGATTTTCTTACTTATGTATATCTGATTCTAAATAAGGACCAAGATGTACAGTGTATCCATATAAAATTAGAATCACTTTAGAGGGGAAAGTTTTTTTTAATGTATCAAGATCCTTTCATATGGGTTTTAATAGAGACCGTCTTCTCTCTTCTACACTAGCCAAGGGTGACAGAGTGAAGTGGTCCTATGTAACTTTAGTTTACATTATAAAGCTTCTGCATAATTGCATTTTAATATAAGATGTGTTCTCGATTTGGGAGCTACCATTGATACATTTCCTTGAGGGTATGTGAAAGCAGTCAGCTAAGTCCCAAAGTTCTTAAACTATTTTATGCTACTACTTTCTCATGCTTTCACCCAGGTTCTCTTCTGAGTTCAATAACCTATTGTTGTCCATGAGTTCAGATTGTGTCTGTAGTCCAGTCCACCCCTCCCCCCGCACACACTTCATATCCTCTCAAGTATCAGGTGACAGTAGGGCATCTCTTCTTAATACTTCCTCCCTCCCACTCTCCAAACAAAACTTCTCCTTCAGTATAGTCAAAATGGGAAGAAGAGAGAAAAAAAGGGGTTGCAGTTCAGAGACAGGACTGTGTACTTACATTTTTTAGTTTCCTTCTGAAATCGTACTTCCCCCCACAGTATTATTTTCTCCTTTTCAAGTTTACAAGAAAGCCTGGAAGGGTTTAAAGTTGGGGTATAATTCTAAACTGATTGGGGAACAAGCCAGCTGCATAGTTAACGTAGGGATGTTCGTGGAGATGGGATGTGGAATAGAGTTGGCAAAGTAGATGGGCCAGAAAGAAGGAAACAGTGGCTAAGGTTTAAAAAAACTACAAAAACTGGAGAGGTGGGGGACAGGACTGCTCTAACTCAGCTGGTTTTTCAGCATCTGCATTCCTCCAACCTTGCTGGAATCTGGTTCTGAGGAACATTATTACTATATTCTGCTTTCTAGAACAGTTTTGCACATCAGCATTATTGACATTTGGGGATGTATTATTATTTGTTGTAGGGAGTTGTCCTATGTAATGTAGTATGTTTAGCAGAAACCCTGGCTTCTAACTACCAAATACCAGTAGAACTGCCAGTTGTGACAACTAAAAATGTCTGCAGAGATTGTCAAGTGGCCCCCCCTGGGGGAGGGGGTGGGTCTCACCCAGTTGAGAGCCACTGCCTGAGAAGGCTATGTTAATACCTTGGCTGACAGCTCATATAAACATTGCATCAAATATGCAAATTTTTTTTTCAGGGAATGAATCCTGGAAACAGCCTTTGTGTGAAAATTGGCCCTTTAGGTGGTAGAACTTTTATAGATCCTGTGACATAGGTTTGATGTATACTTGATGACCTTGAGTCAAGGTCACTGTTCCCACTGTGCACATGTCTCAACTTTATATGGGCAGATATCTCCAGGAATATATTTCAGCTGCTACGCTGTAAGCATGTTACATTTTGATGCCATTATCAGTTCAAAACTATACTCAAGGACTAATTAAGCCATATCGTAATGATGACTAAGGGGCTGGGAGTCAAAGCACACAGTGCTTTATCTAAACCACGACTTTTTATAATACTTGTCTAATCCTATCTGGATAGTACTATATTGGTTTATTTAGCTTAAGTTCAAGTGGCACCCGAAGATCATTTCAATCATTTGAGAGACTTTTTTAATACCCCATGCTTAGAATAGCCAACGGCTATTTTTTATGAGAATCACCATATATGTCAAGCCAAATGTTCTAGGGGCAAGTAAATGATTATGAACTCTGTAAAAGTGGTCCATTTCCTTTGGCTGTACATGTCTGGAGAAGACTGGAGTTACATCTAATTTACTCTGGGGTAACCCTATATCCAACTGCAGATTTTCATTATTAATACAGATTTCCCCAACACAGGCTATTGCTTCTTTGTCCACATGCATGTTCTAATAATCTAATTGGTGGAAGTCAAAAAATTGACTTATTTTAGGAGACTAGCAAATATTGTGTGTAGGGAAGGCATCATATTCCATGCCTAATGCTATTATTTTAAAAATTAAACCTATGTAATTCCATAAAAGGGTATAAGGCAGGTGTGTTAAGGTCGTAAACAAAATCGTAAGACATCAATAACAGCAGGAATCTGAACAATAGGCAGCCCAGTACTTAAGGCTGATTCATTCAACTTGAATTCTTCAGCAACCAAAGGGACAGATAGCTGATTGGTAATGATTTCAGGATGGTAGGATTTTTTTCCCTAAAATTCTTTGAATGATACAGTTTTTTAACATAGTAGGGTCAGTAGTTAAAGTAAGGAATCAAGAACCAATTAAAGCAAGGAGTTATAAAACATTTACTTTTAACCCACCAATTTTTGATATAGTGCTTGGGACTTTTCTTTGAGACTATGTCTGCTGATTATAATATCCATTGTTTGGGATAAACTATACCCTAGTGCTGTGTGGTCTACAGAACCAGAACTATTGATGAGTTAAGAGCTCAGATCCTTGTAAAGGTAGTGAGGGATTCTAATGTTTATGCTCCCTTTCCCATCTTGTGAGGTTTTCCTCTTCATACCTAATACAAAAGCTTTTTTTTTTTTCATTTAATCAGGTCTTTCCAAAACATTCAACTTGGTTTTGCACCCTTCATCAGTTTACATGATCAGTTTACATGATAATTGTCATTAGAATAATGAGTACTACTGGCACTAAGAGGTTTTAGGAGCAAACAAGTGAGTATCAATCAGTAAGCTACTCAAGTAGCAGTATATGAACGTGACTGTTCTGCTAGTGGTTAGCATGTTGTTGGCAACATTCCTACTTATCCACAGAAAGAGAAGGGGGCTGCTGCATTACATAGCTCTGTGGGGCTATAGTCACAAAATTTAACAGAAATAATACCTCCTGGAGTTACTACAGTGTCCCTGGATATGGATGCCCTTGGTTAATCTAGCCCAGTCTGAGAAATGGAGGGTCAGTTGAGAGCTTCTATTACATGTAAAAAGTAGAGCTGGTAGAAAAGAGACAATAGCAGTAAAAAAGTTAAAATGTGTGATAACAGATTGATCATGTAATGTTTATTTTTTTACATTATTGAAATAGGGGGACAGCCTCACAAAAGAAGAAAGACCTCTGATGCAAATGAAACTGAAGATCATTTGGAATCTTTAATATGCAAAGTAGGGGAAAAGGTATGCACCAAGCAGACTGACAGGCTTAGGATTGTAGTTGACTGTGCTTGATTAAATTCTGCATCTGAAAACTTGATGCTTTTAAGTTTCAGGGAAAGCTTATATTGCCATGTGTCTGTATCCCAAAGTAAATGCATATTAAAACTGTTGGGATGCAGATAATTTAGAGTTAAATGTTTTTAATAATTTTCATAGAATGTGAATCTAAGAAGAGACCTTAGGGAATTACCAAACAAGTCCTGGATGTCTGAGGTAATTTGCGCAGTTATAGTGAATGAATTAGAGAGAATAGACCCCATTTCTAAGACTCTGCTATTTTAGACTGCTTGTTCTTAAAATTCCATTCTGCTTATTTTTAAATTTTCATTCATTATCTTTTCATGGATTTCTAAAGAACAATATCTGAATTGATTTATACTAAACCTGTCATAGTGTGTTTTGTGTATAAGACTTTAACTTATTTTTTTTTTAACTACCTAGATGGTTTTAATTCATAATTGCTGAGTACTTGACAGAGATTTAATATGCTGTCCTCTACAGAGTGCTTGCTCTTTGGAGAGTAACCTAGAAGGCTTGGCTGGGGTTTTGGAAGCTGATCTTCCTAACTACAAGAGCAAGATCTTAAGGCTTCTTTGTACAGTGTATGTATGCAAAAGATTTATGAATCCAGGTGATAATGTATTATCTACTCTTAAATGCTTTGGAAATGTTCAAAAGATATTTTTATGTTCCATATTTCATCAGCTTCCTTCTACCAAAAAATCTGTAGAAGAGAAATGATGACCCTTTGATGAACTCTTTTTTTAGAGATAAATTGGACTACAATTGAGCGTTTTCCTTATGCTTTATTAGAACCTTAGAATTGTTTGAGTTGATTGTGTTTAAGTGAGAAAGTAGACACTTAAACATGCAGAGATTAAGGGCACATTTAAATACGTAAAGTAGAGTTTAATTTCTATTTTTAATCAGTATCAAACAAATTTGAGAACTGGTCACTTGACTAATAGCCCTTAGAAGATTGAAGAAGCAGTTGAAGCTAATAATAGGCATAATCTTTCTCTGAGTTAGGTTAGCTAGAACAAGTATCAGCATTTAATTTGTGAGGAAATTAAAGTGGGAAAAGCCTTAGGTGAAATCATGAAACAGTTTCTTCCAGTAGTGGAATTAGCAATCCAGATTTTCTCATTTCTCAAGTAGACATAAATCACTGAAGTGCATGCCTTGTAACAGAAGTAGCTATGACTTATGGTTAAAGGGGTCTTTGTACTTTACATGAAATTATAAATTACCAATGAGTTAATTTTTAAATGGTGAAAGTGACTTTTAAATTGTCATTTATTTTAAAACAATGTTTTTACACCAAATTAAAACTACCAGTAGATTTTCTTTTAACCTCTCATAAGATGCAACTAATTTGGTTCCTAATTTTTAAGAGGAATCCAGTTCATATTCAGGAAGACATGTCCTTACCTAAGAAACTACTAAGAAAAATCATTTTGCTATAGTTATGACTTCTGTTGTAAAAGCATTTATTAGAATGGAGATTTATGCTTAAACTCTGGTGGAAGCCATGGTTTGGGAATGGTGGTGTTTACCAGCAGTGCAAGCATTTTTCTGAAACTTTAATTGTCCCCAACACTCTGTTAGGTACCTTGGGAAAACACAAAAAGTGAAAAGAATCTGAATGATCGAATTCCTATCCTGTTTGCTTTTCTTTTTGAGTTAATTTCTAAAGAATGCCTAAATTAGGAAGCAACACTTGCTTTTTCCAAAGGTTTATTTCTGTAATCCTCTTCCCTATTTCTCAAATAACTGATGAAAATTAGCACACATGAAATAAGCAAACTGGGATGTAAAGAAATCCTAGTATTATCAGAATACCATGTTAAAAATTCAACAATTTAACTAACAGAAACTTAGTTGAAATTGGGTTTTAGTTTTAATCTTTTGTAAGTAAATCAAATAGTGTTTCTCAAAGTGAAATTCTGATCCCAAGACATTAGGTTAGCTAAGTTTAGAAATGCTGAATGCTGCATCTCCCTCTTAATGATTCTAATCAGAGAAACTTGTTCACCCAGCATTTCCCAGATATTTTACCATGCAAACCATTTTCTATAGAACTGCTATTTGATTTCATTAAACACATTGGAAGAAAAATTGGTCTAGTGTTAGTTCTATTTATTTTAGTTTGATAACTTCATAGTTGAAATGTTTTACTTTTTTAACTCTTAGATTAATTAACTAGAGTTAAAGTAAAAAATTGAGGGGTCTATGTTTGTAACTCTTCTCAATATTTATGCCTTCTCTGAAGTAGTTTTAAAAAGACAGCTGAAATCCTGTTCCATAGTTAATAAAATGATAAAAGATGTACATAATATAAAATTCATCAATTTAACAATGCTATTGTTTTGGGGTTTTCTTGTTTATTGGGTTCTTAAATAAGCGCACGTCTATTACCTGAGAAGCTGACAATTTATACAACATTAGTTGGACTGCTAAATGCGAGGAATTACAACTTTGGTGGAGAATTTGTAGAAGCCATGATTCGTCAACTTAAAGAATCATTGAAAGCAAACAATTATAATGAAGCTGTATATTTGGTGAGTTATTATTTTTTTATTTTTTATTATGACTTAGTGTTGGGATGGAGGGGAGAGGTGAACTGCAATCAAAGGATTTATCCTCTCTCTTGAAATAGGGTTCTGCACTTAACCACAATAGTTGCTCTTTGAAGCCATTCTCATTAAAGGTACCATAGAGCTCATTACCAAGGCCAGTGGTTCTTTTCACTCTAAATCGTAGCTGGCCTCCATGTAGCATTTGCTTCTCTACACCGCTTATCTCTTGGTTTCTCCAACACTTTTTTCAGGACTGCCTACTGCCATCTGCTTTCTATCCCTCAGTCTCCTTTCACTGGGTCATTTTGCTTTGCTCTTAAATTTGTGCGTTTCCCAGGATTCTGTCCTTACTTCACTTGTCTTTAATCATTCTCCTAACGCATTCTCTTCCTGTCTCATAACTTGATAAACCATCTTTATTTTGATGACCCTTTTCCCCAAAATCAATAATCTTTATCTCCTCCTTCAACCTTTCTTCTGAACTCCAGACCTATCTTCCAAACACTACCTGGATAGCCCTAAGGTATCCTGCCTGGAAGTCCCAACATAATGAATTATTCATACATCCTTTCCTTCTGTCCTCTCACCAATCCACCCACAGTGGCTGTTGGCTACTGGCTAACCCACCTAGGAACCTGAGCACTGATTTTTTTCTTCCCTTTGCCCACTCATACTGTAAGCAGTCCCCAAGCCCTATCAGTCTACCTCCTAAATTTCTCTTCTATCTATCCCTTGTTTTCAGGGCCTCTTGCAAAGTTCACACCTTCTTCCTCAGCATCTTAAAATAGCCTCTTAACTGATCTTTTTGTATCCAGATTCTCTTCCTTTCACTTTATGTTCTACAGTGGCACCAGAGTGGTCTTCCTATACTAGCTCTGCTCATGTTGGTTATAGTTAAAAACCTCAATTCCTTCTCACTGTCTACAGTGGATAGTCTTAAAAGCTTGGGTACACAGGATGATTCATTGGGTTGCAGAAAATAAATACCAGAACTCTAATTTTTCTTAAATGGAAATGGAATTCAACTTAACTAATACACAATACATAGATTGACAGTAGGCCAGTGTACATTTTTTTAAAAAATACATGTGTTGGAGATACATGATCATATTCTTTTTTATTGAGTACACATACACAAAAAAAATCAGGCTATAAGATTGAGTCCAGGTGAGTCCAGATTTCTTTGCCTGAGGTTTCATGGTTACCCCAATCTGTTTCTCTGTCCTTCCTCCCATATATCCTCCAGTTATATCAAAATGACTTGTAGATCCTGTTTTTGAACCCCTCTGCTAGAAGGCTCTCCTTGTGGAGTACTTTGGGTTGAGCTTCTCCCACTAGACTATGAGCTCCCATATGACAAGGGCTTTCATAGTGCTTAGCAGGGGCACACAAAGTGCAACCCAATAAATATCTGTTCAGAAATTTCCATTTCTATAGGCCAGTGAAAATTTTTTTAAGCCAAACAGAAAAGAAGATTATAGGTTAAAGTTAGAGTCTAGGTTCTTAGCTTAGCATTGAATGGAAACCTACAAATGTAGAGATTCCCTGTACTTCATGCAGTCTCTGTCACAACTACTCAGCTCTGCTGATGTGGCACAAAAGTAGCCATAGACAGTGTGTAAACAAATGTGTGTGTCTGTGTTCAGTAAAGATTTATTTGTGGACACTGGAATTTAATATCATAAAATTTGAATCATAAAATACTCTTTGGGTTTTTTCAATCATTGAATATCTAAAAACCATTCTTAGTTTGTAGGTTGTACAAAAAAAATGGACAGGAGGCTAGATTTGGCCCTTGCACTGTGATTTTTTTCAGACCTATGATTGTTTCAACCATTACAAGATGGCTTATTTTGTAATTATTTTAAAGGCTATTTAGATTTAATAGAAATTGTTTTCCCTAACAGGTCCGTTTTTTATCTGATCTTGTGAATTGTCATGTCATTGCTGCCCCATCAATGGTTGCTATGTTTGAAAATTTTGTAAGTGTAACTCAGGAAGAAGATGTGCCTCAGGTAAGAAAACCCCTTATGGTGAATATTGTCCACATAGTATCAGGAATTCTTCACTGGTATCTCTTCAGTAATAAAACCCAAAAGATAACAGCAGATTATCACACTGTAAATGCTTAATGAATAAAAGTTAAATGGCATACTGGAGGGTTCCCAGGACATCTGTATATTTGAATGATTCTGATCAAAACTATTATAATCTAGATATGCTGTGAATGAGCCAGATGTCTTAAGCCCTATTAAATGGCTTCCATAGGATTTTATTCCATAATAAATATGATATGAATGAAAGTTAACTAGCACATATTTTAAGTTTACCTTTTTAAAAATTCTTTAGGTGCGGCAGGATTGGTACGTGTATGCATTTCTGTCATCTTTACCCTGGGTTGGAAAGGAGTTGTATGAAAAGAAAGATGCAGAGATGGACCGTATCTTTACCAACACTGAAAGCTATCTTAAGTAAGGGCACAGCTCATAGTTCTCTGTGTTGTTTAGGTAAAGGAAATCTTAGGCTGTATCACGTTTATGCTATCACTATCTGTTAGTAATACCATTTGAGTTTCATTTCTCAAAAATAAGCTGTAACTTTCCTAAGACTTTCTTTAGGTAATCTCATCCCTCTACTGTTTTAACTTATTGAGGCCTGGTGGAAAGGAATTGGTTACATAGCTTCTTTTAAGCTGCTTTTATACATGTTTGCAAAGGCATAAAACATCCTACCACAATAGTTCTCAAAATTAATGTGCATAAGAATCACTTGTGGTACTTAAACATGGTCCAGCCCCAAACCGAGTGAACCACAGTATTTGAGATAAGAGTGCTGGATATCTGTATTATTAATATATTCCACAGGTGGAAAACCAGTGCCCTAGCATGTATATTTGTTTCATGTAAGTTAATCCTAAAACAAATCCTTAAAACAGTGATCCTTTATCTTCCCAGCCCATACTTCTTGAGTAATATGGCACATTTTAATAAAAATAGTGCCTTATCTTCCCATTATCCATTTCTTCCAAGCCAGTGTGAAAGCTTGGTTTATCTTATTAGATATTACATTAACAGTAGGCTTTGTTTGTAAAGTTGGCTTAATTAGCTAGCAGTATGGTAGTGGTTTTGTGTCCAATTACATTTTTTCAGAATGATTAATTGTGTTAATAAGTTTCATTTTCTATTAATAGGTTCTTTTTTGGATATTGTTAATATCTGCTTAGTTGGAATAGAGCTAAAAAGTCTAAAGACAAAAATCTGCTTTTTCATGATAGGCTTTTTAAATGTTTTTTATAGTTCTGAAAAGTTGAACAGGTTTTTAAAAATGCAGATGTTTGTGAAAGACTAAAAATCAAGAGTGTGAGTATCCTAGCATTGGAGTATATGTCCTTCCCCTTTTTTATACCAACAGTAGTCCATTATACACACTGTCTTCACTTATTTTTTTCCCCTGGGTATAATTTGGATTTTTTGTATAAAAGTATATAGCTCTACCTTATTCTTTTTAACAGCTATATGGCATTACACTCTCCTACTGTACCATAATTTCTTTCACTAGTCTCCTGTTAGCAGACATTTAGGTTATTACTAGTCTTTTGCTATTATAAACAATGTTTCAGCATATATCCTTGAACATATGTCATTGTGTACAGTGCAAACTGTATTTGAGGGGGTAGAGTTCTTAGAAATGGTATTTCTGAGTTGAAGTGTCTTAACAATTTTAATCTTCATAGATTTAGTCAAATTGCCTTCCAAAAAGATTATACTCTTCCAAATCTTCTAAAGAGCTTATATCAAAAAACCCTCTGCCAACAGTGTTTGAAACTGCATATTGCCCACATTTGGGCAATGTAGTATATCATAAAAAAATTTGTAGTCTGCCAAGTCTGATAGATAAAGGTGTTATTTCACTGCATTAATTTGCAATTTAGTAATTATGAAAGCAACTGAACATTTTTCACATTTTAAGAAACCTAAATGTAGATTTTCATTTTGATCTTTAGAAGACGCCAAAAGACTCATGTGCCTATGTTACAAGTATGGACTGCTGAGAAACCACATCCACAGGAAGAGGTAAATTGATGTCTGTCTCTTGTCATACAAGCACTGTCAGCTCTTACCTCTGTGACTTATTATTCAGATCATCCCATTTTATTCCTTAGCTAGGTTTCCATATTTCTTTTCAGGGGTCCAGTTCCTCATGTTCCCCTGCATATGTAGGATTTTTAATAAATGTTAGAATGTAATTGAAACATTCCCTGCTTTGTGGGATTCCAGATATCATAGAGTTGACATAATTTTTATTTAAATTCCCAGTTTAAAAATATAAGAGGTAAAAGCCCCAGACAGATAGACTTTATAAAGTAATTAAAACAAAGGCAAAAACTTAGGGCCATTCCTTTGTACTATATATAATTGTAAATTATCTTAATTTTGTATCCTGTATTTTATAAGGTAGTGATTTTGGGGTCTATCTAGTCAAAGCATTTCTTTTAGCCTCCAAATGTATATTAACTAACAATTAATCTGTCTTTAGTATTTAGATTGCCTGTGGGCCCAGATTCAGAAATTGAAAAAGGATCGCTGGCAGGAACGGCACATCCTAAGACCTTATCTTGCCTTTGACAGCATCCTTTGTGAAGCACTGCAGCACAATCTGCCTCCGTTTACACCACCTCCTCACACTGAAGATTCAGTATACCCAATGCCAAGGGTCATTTTTAGAATGTTTGATTACACAGATGACCCCGAGGTTTGTGACCAACTGAGCGATTTAATCTTGTTGAATTATGTCTGTAATACATTTTAATTCTGAATTGTTTATTATCTAAGAGGTAGATGGCTATGGCATTTACAGTTTAATTCAGTGAATGGTATAAACTCATTGTGCAAGAAATTATATTTAGCACATGTAAATAGATTCAGAGCACAGTGGGCAATTTAAGAGAGTAGATTCGCGATAACCTAGAAGAAATGGACAACTTTCTAGAAAAATACAACCTTCCAAGGCTGACCAAGGAAGAAACAGAATATCTGAACAGACCGATTACCAGCAATGAAATTGAATCGGTAATCAAAAAACTATCTAAGAACAAAACTCCTGAACCAGATGGCTTCACCGCTGAATTTTATCAAACATTTAGTGAAGCCCTAATACCCATCCTCCTTAAAGTTTACCAAAGAGTAGAAGAGGAAATACTTCCAAACTCATTCTATGAGGCCAGCATCACTCTAATACAAAACCAGGCAAAGACACCACAAAAAAAGAAAATTACAGACAAATATCCCTGATGAACATACATGCAAAAATACTCAACAAAATACTAGCAAACCGAATTGAAAAATACATCAAAAAGATCATCCATCATGATCAAGTTGGATTTATGCCAGGGATGCAAGGATGGTACAACAATCCAAGGATGGATTTGAAAATCCATCAACACTATCCACCACATCAACAAATAGAAGGACAAAAACCACATGATCATCTCCATAGATGCAGAAAAAGCATTTGACAAAATTCAACATACATTCATGATAAAAACTCTCAACAAAATGGGTATAGAGGGCAAGTACCTCAACATAATAAAGGCCATATATGATAAACCCACAGCTAACATTATACTTAACAGCGAGAAGCTGAAAGCTTTTCCTTTAAGATTGGGAACAAGACAAGGATGCCCACTCTCCCCACTTCTATTTAACCTAGTACTGGAGGTCCTAGCCACGGCAATCAGACAAAACAAAGAAATAAAAGGCATCCAGATTGGCAAGGAAGAAGTTAAACTGTCCCTGTTTGCAGATGATATGATATTGTACATAAAAAATCCTAAAAGAATCCACTCCAAAACTACTAGATCTAATATCTGAATTCAGCAAAGTTTCAGGATACAAAATTAATACACAGAAATCTGTTGCATTCCTATACACTAATGATGAACTAGCAGAGAGAGACATCAGGAAAACAATTCCATTCACAATTGCATCAAAAAGAATAAAATACCTAGGAATAGACCTAAGCAAGGAAGTGAAAGACCTATACCCTGAAAACTACAAGACACTCTTAAGAGAAATTAAAGAAGATACCAATAAATGGAAACACATCCCATGCTCATGGATAGGAAGAATTAATATTATCAAAATGGCCATCCTGCCTAAAGCAATCTATAGATTCAATGCAATTCCTATCAAAATACCAACAGCATCCCTCAACAAACTAGAGAAAATCGTTCTAAAATTCATATGGAGCCACAAAAAACCTTGAATAGCCAAAGAATTCTGAGAAGGAAGAATAAAGCTGGGGGGATTATGCTCCCCAACTTCAAGCTCTACTACAAAGCCACAGTAATCAAGACAATTTGGTACTGGCACAAGAACAGACCCATAGACCAATGGAACAGACTAGAGAGCCCTGAAATAAACCCAACCATAATACGGTCAATTCATATATGATAAAGGAGCCATGGATATACAATGGGGAAATGACAGCCTCTTCAACAGCTGGTGTTGGCAAAACTGGACAGCTGCATGTAAGAGAATGAAACTGGATTACTGTTTAACCCCATACACAAAAGTAAACTTGAAATGGATTAAAGACTTGAATGTAAGTCATGAAACCGTAAAACTCTTAGAAGACAACATAGGCAAACATCTGAATATAAGCATGAGCAACTTCTTCCTGAACGCATCTCCCCGAGCAAGGGAAACAAAAGCAAAAATGAACTCATAGGACTACATCAAACTAAAAAGTTTCTGTACAGCAAAGGACACCATCAACAGAACAAAAAGGCATCCTACAGTATGGGAGAATATATTTGTAAATGACATACCCGACAAGGGGTTAACTTCCATAATATATAAAGAACTTACACGCCTCAACCCCCAAAAAGCAAATAACCCAATTAACAAATGGGCAGAGGATATGAAGAGACCGTTCTCCAAAGAAGAAATTCAGATGGCCAACAGACACATGAGAAGATGCTCATCATCACTAATCATCAGGGAAATGCAAATTAAAACCACAATGAGATATCACCTCACACCAGTAAGGATGGCCAGCATCAAAAAGACTAAGAACAAATGCTAGCGAGGATGCGGAGAAAGGGGAACCTCCTACACTACTGGTGGGAATGTAAACTAGTTCAACCATTGTGGAAAGCAATATGGAGGTTCCTCAAAAAACTAAAAATAGAAATACCATTTGACTTGGGAATCCCACTCCTTGGAATTTACCCAAAGAATACAACTTCTCATATTCAAAAAGACATATGCACCCCTATGTTTATCGCAGCACTTTTTACTATAGCCAAGATATAGAAGCAACCTATGTGTCCATCAGTAGATGAATGGATAAAGAAGATGTGGTACATATACACAATGGAATACTGTTCAACCATAAGAAAGAAACAAATTCTACCATTTGCAACAGCATGGATGTTGCTGGAGGACATTATGCTCAGTAAAATAAGCCAGGCAAAGAAAGACAAATGCCAAATGATTTCTTTCATTTGTGGAGTATAACAGTGAAGCAAAACTGAAGGAACGAAATGGCAGCAGACTCACAGACTCCAAGAAGGAACTAGTGGTTACCAAAGGGGAGGGGTGTGGGAGGGTGGGTGGGAGGGAGAGAGGAGGGGATTGAGGGGTATTATGTTTAGTACACATGGTTTGGGGGATCACGGGGAGAAGAGTGTAGCACAGAGAAGGCACATAGTGGATCTGTAGCATCTTGCTGCACTAATGGACAGTGACTGCCTTGGGGTATGGGTGGGGACTTGATAATATGGGTAAATGTAGTAACCACACTATTTTTGCATGTGAAACCTTCATAAGAGTATATCAATCATACCTTAATAAAAAAAAAAGTGTAGCTTCGTGAGCCCAATGGGTTTGAATTTTAATTCAACGGTTTAGTCAGATCATAGCTGTGTAATCTTGGATGAGCTATTTGCCTTTCTACCTTAGTTTCCTAATGGTAAAGTAATAATATGTACCTCATGAAGTTGTAATGAGGATTCAATTATTAGTACACATAAAATGTATAGAACAGTATGTGACACATGCCGAGTGTTCAAAAATTGTAGCTATTATTCTGAATAAGACTATTTTTCAAGAAAAATACCCCATTTTAGAGATTGTCCATCTCTCCTCACAGCTTACCTTACTATTCATATTATGTACTTATTTTTTAAATATTATGAAGTATTTTTTAATTCAAAAACTCCAAAGCAGTGCTGACTTTATAGTATTTAAATATACATACTCTTTATTATGTTGGCAGCCATTACATTTGCAATTAAGAAAATGTATAATTTTGCTATTAACATTTGGTATAAAATTTATACTTTATGCTTTAATTACCTTATACCTTTGCATTTGCATGACTGTCTTTAATTGTCAGGCAGCAAGCACAACGATTACTAAATAAGAAAGTCATCTGGCTAAAGTACCATACCTGTTGCTTAATACTTCCCATTCGGCATAGACCAGGGTCTCAACCTCACCACAGCCGACATTTGAAGCTGTATAGTTCTTTGTTGTGGAGGACAGTCCTATGATAGGATGCTACATCCCTGGCCTCCACCATCCAGGCAAAGTGGCATCTAGAGGCTGTGTCAGTTGTGGCAACCATGTCTCCAGAAATTGCCAGATGTACCCTGAGCACAAATTTTCCCCATTGAGAACCACTGGTGTAAGAACCAATATTAGCACCTAAGGTCAAATTAGAGTTTTCTTTCTCCTATCTTGTCTTTTCTATCCTCCCATAAATTAATCAGGACCAGTGAAAATTTAGTATGTGTATGATCTGTGACAGCTTAAAAAATTATCAAATAATCAGTTATATATACAAAACTATCAACTTGCTACCCACTTTGTTGTATTCTATAAATAATAAAATGCTTTTATTCAACATTATATAATGGTTTAATTAGGTATATCTAATTGGAAGTCTTATTTACATTTAAGATTGCTAGAATGTTTGTGATTAGGTATTTATTTGTACAAGGGGAACTAGAATGGAACTTGAAGATTTGTTTCTCCTATACTATTTATTGCCTCTAAGGGCCCCATCATCCTCTGCCAGAAGAGCATAAATACACAAATTGTCTGTTCCACTCAAAATGAAGAGAATTTTGGGTTTTTTGTCTGGCCTTAGGTGGGAAAAAGTTTATTTTTAAAAATTAGAAATTATAGAGAAGATAAAAGTAAAAATCACCATTAAGGGTCTGTAGTAGTCAATAATAAGTAAATAAAAATAGGGTCTTTAAACTTGTTTATTATGCATATTCTTTTTTTAAAAAAATATGTAAGGTTTTTAACCTTTTTATAAATAATATGGATATGTTTCAATGCATACGTGATCTTTATGTCTGTATAGTTTGAAATAAAATTTTTCCTCTCCATGTTTATTATGGAAGTGTAAATTCACTCTTTTGGTTTTAAAAATATCAAACTGTGTAGCGATAATAATACACATTATTTTGTTTCATATAAGAGTTGAGGTGGGTAGTGATAATAATGTTAGCTATGGTAGAAGAAACACTATCCCTGACAATTCTTGTTCTGTTGTAGATATAAGTGAACACAACACTGAAAGTTGCTGAAATACTGAGCTTTCACACTTGGGAACTTTTATCCTCAGCACCCAGTACAGGGTGTGGAACATAATAAGCTCTCAAATATTTATTAAATAAGTACAAGAAAATATTTTTCCTAGGTCTGCAGTGTAAACATTTCTTTCTTTCCAGGGTCCTGTAATGCCAGGGAGTCATTCAGTGGAAAGATTTGTAATAGAAGAAAATCTTCACTGCATCATTAAGTCCCACTGGAAGGAAAGGAAGACTTGGTAAGATTCTTTTCATGGTACTTTTAGAGTGGAGAAAAAGCAACTTTGATATTTGGTAAGAACAAAATATGTATGTTAAGGGTAAAAGGAAATCTTTCTCTCTTCTGATGCACTGTCTTGCTAAGAACAATCTCTAAAAACACTTGCTTTGCTTTGTTGAGAACCTTCACCTCAAATGATCCTTTCCTGCCTGCTCCCTAGTTCTGTGCCTTGTAGTGCTTTGTTGTAGTAATGTGCATATGGTACCAGCTTTTTTGTGTAGATATTGGCCACATGCTATGGAGAGATTAACTTGAGCAGCAAACTGTTTTGGATATGCATGTTACAGGAATAAATGAATACTAAGTGCTCTGTTTCCTAGCACTTAGACATCAAGCTTTAGAAAAGTTTATTTTTAATATTAAACTTTGAAAGTTTTGGTTTAGATTTTAAGATGGGAAGGATCATAGTATTTTGGGAGTAGTCTACCATGTTAAAACTTAAGTTAATATATCTGTGTATGCTTCCGTAGTATTAGTAAATCTTGATCTTTCAAAGAGTTTTGAAATTCATTAAAGAGTATCCCTGTGGTAGACAAAATATTCTGGGCTATAATAAGTGAAGCAAGGTTTCCTTTCCTTACATATAAACACATTGTTTTTGAAACCGCTTGTTTGATCTTACATGTCTTTGTATACTTGTTAAACTTAAATTATACTTTTTATAGTGCTGCACAGCTAGTGAGCTATCCAGGGAAGAACAAGATCCCCTTGAACTACCACATAGTTGAGGTATGCATTCCGCATGGAGCTTGTTTCTGAGTTTCGGAATCTTTCTTGTTGACTTTAACGTATAATCTATTCTTTTTTTTTTTTCTTGCTATTTGTCAGGCACTGAAAAATAACAGAGGAGCGAGGAAATTGCTGTCAGTTTTGGTGCTCTGTTAGCCATGTTAGTACAGAGGAAAGAGGAGGTTGAGACCAGTAGCCAAATGGAATTTTGAGTTGCATATAAAGTATTTATGTAGTATGTCTTCATGCATGGATAGTTATCATGGATAATGTAAGTTACCTCTAGCTCTTTTAGTACATTGTCCACTTAACAGATATATAAGTGGCTTAAATACTTTAAGATATTACACTAGGCAGGTGACCTGTCTGTAACTGTTTATCTGGCCTCTTATTAACTAACTAGCATATGCCTGACTTTTATATTATTTCCTGTATCACAGGGTAGGGATAAATATGAATCCTTATTCTTAGAAATCAAAGGAGCCAATTGTTTTAGAAGTAGTAAGCATAGATGCTTTTTTGACCTATGTAAGTCATACAGAAGGATATTAGTATTGAACACCTTGTAGATATTTATGTCCCAAAAAAGTGTTTTTACTTGATGCTAGTAAACTATCAACTGCACTATTCCTTTGTGTTAAAATATTCATGAAAGTGAACATAGTTATGATGTATTATTTAAGATTCACTTTTTATTCATACTGCACTTGTGTGCTTTCTTAAAAGCACTGCATTTGTCCTATTTTTACCAAACTTGAGTATACTTAGGCTTTGAACTTAACTCATTGATATGTCAATTGAAATGCAAAATATAAGGCATATTTTTACATCTGCAAAATGTGTAGAAATTCTCCACAAAAGTGTGGGAGATAATGAGAGGAAGGAATGCAGACCAGGCCTTAGATTTCTAGGTAGGTGGTCACAAATTACATAGGGAGGGTGGAAGCAAGTTTCTGAACAAGAGACATGGCAAAAAGACATCTTAAGATTAACAAAAAGATTCCTGGGCACCAATTTTAAATAGCATTGTGGAATGACTTGGCCATCTTCTGTTCCCATCTTCAGATTATAATAAGGGTTTTTACTACTTAAAGGAATGAAACTCTGATGGATCCATGAGTCCCTCAGTAAACAGTATCTCCCCTGAATCAACTGATACTTCCAAAGCTGGAATTTAATTGCTCAATTCTCTGGGAGTATCAAATAAGCCTTAACTTTTCCATATTATTTGGTTGAGTTATAGAGAGAAAAAATTTTCATTACGGTATTCAATTATAGATCTTCATGTTTTAAAGAGTGTAATTTTAAAGATTAATTCTTTTTTCACTACAAATGCCATGGAACTAGAAGTTTGCATTGAGAATATTGAGGGCTTTCTAATAGCAGAAGTGCACAGACCCCTGCTGAATTGCATTCTGACTCATGATTCTCTTGCAGGTGATCTTTGCAGAGCTCTTTCAGCTTCCAGTACCCCCTCACATTGATGTGATGTACACCACACTTCTCATTGAACTTTGCAAACTTCAGCCTGGCTCTCTCCCCCAAGTTGTATCCTTAACTTTGTCCATAAGTTTACTTTCTTTGGCCTGACTTTAAAAGATTATTAAATATTTTTGCTTGTGGGTTTAAATCACTTCAAGAAAAGAGTTTGGCATTTCTTTTAAAGTTAAACATACATTTACAATTCAGCCATTCCACTCTTAGCTGTTGACCCAAGAGAATTGAAAGCACCTTTCTCTACAAAGGCAGGCATTGATGTTCATAGAAATTTCACTTGTTACCCAGAACTGGAGAGAATCCAAGTGCACAAATGGATAAACAAATTTTATTATATCAAAATGATGGAATACTATTCAGTAATGAAAAGGAACGAGTTTTTGATGCAGGCAACATCATGAATGAATTGTAAGGCAATTATTTGGAGTAAAAGAGGCCAAACAAGTAAAAATTAATACTGTATGATTTCACTTATACAAAATTCTAGAAAATTCAAAGATATTTAGTGACAACAGACCAATATTTGCTAGGGGACATAGGTGAGAATGGGGAGAAGTGAAATAGATTACAAAGGTGAATGAGACATTTTGGAGGTTTAGTATAAATGTTCACTTTATTGATTTCATTAGTGTCTGTGGGCCAAATTTATTGTCCATGATTGATAACTCAAACTATTTTTCAGAAAGATTACATGAAAAGATGCTCAACATTAGTAGTCATACAGACTTCTAGGAAATGTTATTTTTTAATCACAACTTATTTTGAAGAAGGGTGGAGAAGTTTTCCTTATCCTCAAAATCATAGCTTGCCCAGGCAACTGAAATGTTATACATGCGTTTGGACACAATGAATACTACATGCGTAGACAGGTACAGTAATTGCCTTATTTCTATACTGATTGTTAGCAGCTTCTGCTACCTGTACTTTATAGAAGAGTTTGGTCAGCAAAACATATGCCCTTTTAAGAATTTCCAAGTTGATTTTTCTTTCTTGCCTCCCCCAAATAATCCTTTGTATAATAATAAAACTCATACTTGTTGTAACATTACACTTTCTGGTATTTCATTATGAAATGATGCCCTGCTGAGGTTTCTTTAATTTCAGTCATTGTTTATTTGCCTGGTGCTTTGGTACAGTTATACTTTTCCTTCTGTATTGGGTATGTAAGCTTTTAAAATAGGCTTTTTGTAAAAGCAGACTCTAATACACTATATTTATTATGTATAAATATATATATGTATTTTTCTTTGTTTATACATAATATAAAATTAGCTTCTATATAACTACAGCTTTATCACTCAGTTTATACAGCGACCATATTGGGTTTTTATAGCTGTAGTAATTGCATGCCCACTATCATCTTTTGGGTGAGGTCTATGTACCACCTTTATTAGCTGGTATTCTTTCTTAACTCTCAATTTTCCAAATCAGAGTAAGATAGGTACTGAACATTTCTTCAATTTCATGTCTTGTTCAAATTCCATATTTGAAAATCATCAGTAATGGCTCTCTGTGCCATTGACCTATTACCTTGAGTAATTTCAGTGATTAAAATTTTAGATATGGGAGGGACATGCTTTAAGAAAGTGTCTTCTGATTTTTCTTTTCCAGTCTAATTGATAAAACTACTAGTTGTATTGGGCATCCTAGTTATGCCATTCACTCAGCAAGTATTTATTGGGCTCTTAGAAACTGCACAGTATTATACAGTATACTAAGGTGATCCCTATCTAGTTAGAGAGATCAGGGCATGGTGTGATGAGAGACTACACTTTGACTCTGCCATTTATAAAATGTTTTATCTGCAATTGCTATAACTTTTTTTTTTTGCCTCTATTTGTCAATTAAATTGGGAGAACAATACATTCCTCAAAAGTTATTGGGAATTAAGTTACATAAACAAGTTTCCTGGCACAAAAGACACTCAAATCATACCATTCACTTTAAAAGGCTAGCACTCTTTAGAAGGAGGAGTATTCCTTTTTGAAGCAGAAGATGGATTACAGGATTTGCAGAGAAAAGAGTAACTGGCAGAAGATACAGGAGCTTTTGGTAGAGGGATGTGCTCTTCATTTAACTCTAAAAAATAAGGTTCTCTTTTTTTCCCTTGAAGATTATATAAGTTCCTGTTATAAACTGCAACCCTTCGTCCTTTTTTGTCCCTTTTGCCCACTTCTCTCTATAGGTTTATTAATTGGTTTTCCCATCATCTAAGTAACTTCCAATTCCGTTGGAGCTGGGAAGATTGGTGAGTGATGTGATGTTTTTTCTTTTTTTCTTTATAATCTACCATTCTTTTTTTTTTCAAACTGAGGTGCATACATAGAACGCACAAATCTTAGTGTATAGATTGATGAATTTTGACATATGTATACATAAACTCATGTAACCATCATTGAGAACAGTCTACCATGATTTTTAAAAACTGTTAATATTTAAACCTATAATAATAAAAGCAGTCTTCATGGTCTGAAATATTTTGGGTTTTTTTTTATATATAAATGGAATAATCCAAGTAGAAGGAAACTTTGTAGCTAAATTCAAGTTAGGTGTAAATGCAGATTATGTACAAGAATTTTTATAAAACTACATTTCCTCATTAGGTCAGATTGTCTTACTCAAGATCCTGAAAGTCCCAAACCAAAGTTTGTAAGAGAAGTTCTAGAAAAATGTATGAGGTAAGTTCGCTGTGTTTTCTCTTTAGCTTAGGTCTCCTCATTTCTGTGGAGGAATTTCTCTCTTCTCTGCATTTGTGATGTGTGTCCAGGATATCATTTTTTAAATCTAAGCTAATCTTACCTTTCAGTTTTTTTATCAAGATTTGAGCTGAAAAAATTAGGCAACTATGTCATCTGGATTCTATGTGAACTAAGCCAATATTTTGGTGGGTTTTTTGTTTTGTTGTCAAATATACTTAGAAATCATTTCAAGTTTCAGGAAAGTTACCAAAATAGTACAAAGAACTCTGTATCCCATTCATCTGGATTCCCCAGTTGTTAACATTTTACATTTGTTCTAATGCTTATTTTTTGCTCTGTGTACATCCATTACATGGTCTTTTTGCTGAAGCCTTTGAAAACAAGCTGCAGATATGAATGACCCATCACCCCTTAACAGTTGGCTGTGTATTTCCCCCCATAGACATTCCTACATGACTATCATACAACCCTCCAAATCAGGAGATGGGCTTTGATACAGTACTACTATACAGTCCATAAACACTGCTGCAATTCTGCCAACCATCCCAACGTTTTCTTTTTCCCTTCTAGTCCGAAGCCTGTCCAGGCGTGTGAGCATTTAAGTTGTCATTCTCCTCAGATTCCTCAGTCTTGAAGTTATTATTCTTTCTCTTTCATGTCCATGTCACTTTTATAGAGTTCGGGTCTTTCTTGGGTTACCCTGATGTGTCCTCCTGACCAGACTCATGTCATTGTTGGTGCTCTTAGTTTATCACATTGGAGGCACGTGAATCCCAGGACTGGAGATGTTAACTTGAATCACCTGGTCATGAGTGTCTGCCAGGCATCTCCACTGTAGAGTCACCATTTTTCCCCTTATATTAATATTTGTGGGAGATATTCTGAGGTTACACTCATACTCTGTTCTTCAAACCTCCACTGACAACTACTTTTGTCTGCCGTGTCCATGACGACTGCCACATGATTCTTTTTCTGTTCCAAATTTATTAGTTGGCATTCTTCTGTAAAGAGCTTTCCTTCCTTTTTCACCCATTTATTTATCTGTGTTTATATATCAGTAGAGAATAATGGATCTGTTTCACTCAGTGGGTTATAATGTTATTGCCATTTATTTTTATGCCCAGATTGTCCCCCGTTTGTCCTTGTGGCCCCTATTTTCTTTCACTGTCCCCCTCCATTTATGAAGCATTCCTGTATTTCTGGTATAAGATGTTAAGATATATTCAGGCTCATCTTGTACTTACTTGCTTCCCTCCCCTGAATCATCTGTTTATACAAGGAGGCCAAGTTTCTAGTAGTGGAGTGTGGTATTTAGGAGCCAAGATCTGGCCTCTTGATGTGCTTGTTGTTCTTGGGGTGTCTTTGGTTCTAGGCCCACTGGATGGACAAGAATACCGAATATATTTATGTGTACACACACATGCACACACCTGTATCTGTAACAATTTCTGTATTCATCTAGGTGTGTATATCCTTCCAAATCCAGCCCAGCATCTCATTTTTTCTATCCTTCACCTTTGCCAAGATTTCGAAGTACCTTTTCAGGTTGTAAGAAACTTGGCTCCCATTAGTCTACATATGTATTTATTTACCACAATATAACCAGTCTCCCAATCATGCAGACCGTCTCCACCCCACCCTGCATCCTTGGCCACCAGGTTCATGGACCTACTGACTACACCTCAGTGCCAACCAAGAAGTTCCAAAGGCCTGAGTTTTGGTGTGCTGGTATAGACAAAAGCTTAAAGGGCTTGTGTTCCCCATTTACTTCTTGGTGTCAGCAGAGTCCAGGTGTTTAGAGGTTGTGACTTTCCAGGTAAGTTGGATGTTACCGAAGAATGGAACTGATGAATGATATTTTCTAAGGTTCTTACTTGTATTTTAGGTTATCTTACCACCAGCGTATACTAGATATTGTTCCTCCTACCTTCTCAGCTCTGTGTCCTGCAAACCCATCCTGCATTTACAAGTATGGAGATGAAAGTAGCAGTAAGTAATGAAAGAAACCCCTCTACCTTTAAAAAGTACCAATGCAAGTAGTCTCTTCATAAGTCTATTAATATGGAGAAAGTGAGCTTTTTCTTGTCTTGGGTTTATGTTTTCTCTATCTGAAAGGTGATCTGCTGCTAATCACTATTGTTGTATTTGTCCTGTCGTTTTGAGGTAGATCACTTAATTGTGATTTACTTAGGTATTACTAGATTTTAAGTTTTTTCTTTTAATATTGTTTATAATACTAAAGTGAATCAATCACCAGAATTTACTAAAATGAAAGTAGGTATTTGTCATGGTGATGGAGATTATATGAATTTATTATCATTGATGATCAGTTCAGATATGGGAATATAAGGGCATACAGACTATATTTTGACCAACAGCATGCTTCTAGAAGTAGATTCTTAAAAACAGTTTTCTTACTTTTTAGCCATGGCATTTCTGAGATTATACACTGTAAATCAGAGGGACTACAATTTGATAATGGCATTTTATCCTTTACACTCACTTATGGTAAGGCGTATGTTAGTTACCACTGGTAGAGTTAGACGTGGAATTTTTCCAAATTTGTCTTTTCAGAGGGCACTGAGCACCTCTCCTCTGTGAGCCTTCCACTTCAGGAGCAGCAGTTCTTCGTATCTTGAAACTCAGTTCTCTCCCTTGCCTTCTCATACTGCATTCCTGGTTCTCCACATACACCTCAGACTATACCTGTTTTCTTTATAATAAACTCAGTTGGTCCCAATGCCAAGTACATTTCCTGTTATTATATCACTTTGTCCTTAAAGCAACTCTGATAAATAGTATGTTTATTATACCAATTTTACAAAGAGGAAGCAGCCTCAAAGAGATAAAGCCAAAACGAAATGGCTTCTGTGTGGTAAATCCCAGATTCAAATCCAGGCTTACTAACTGAGCAGCCATGCTCTTAACTACAGTGCTTTCCTAAAAGAACAAGGTTTGGTGCAATACTTCTAAGTGCCAAGTTTTGAGTTCTGCCTGTACTGACCCAAAGAATCATAAGACAGTCTTTTATATCAAAGAGCTCAGACTTTTATAAAGACTTGAGCTTTCTTTTTTTCCATAGAAACAACTCAGCCTGACAAATTTAAGACCTCCCTAGTAGTTCTTCCTACTTCACTGTCCATTCTTCACACATGGACCTCCCAACTCTGGCTACATCCACTTTTGTATTTTTTCCACGATCCTGGTTCTTGGGTTTGCCTCTCTACAGTTACCCAAGTCTAGAAAGCCCTTAATACATCTGATTTCCTGTTCTCTCTCCAACGTCTGGCTCAAGCTCCACTCCTATAAATACTTTTTAACCTTTAGCAAGCCAGTTTTGTGTTGTTCTCTGGCTGCTTCTATGTGACTATCTTGGTTCACCAGCTAGAATGTAGACTCCTCAGTGGAAGGGGATTTTCTTTTTCTTCACCTATTTTCTCTCCCGCTTTCTAGCAATAGCACAGAGCATGTATACCTGTTGCATTAGACTTTATTCATTCCAAGCTTTATTTGTGACCTCTGTCTACCGTACATTAAAAGTAGATTTCTGATTGCTCTAGGAATGCCTTACAGTATATACTAAGATAAATTTTATACCATAAAGACTTTACAGATATTAACCAACAATAAACACATGGAGTCACAGCACATGAGCATCTGGCTTATGTAGATTGAAGTGTATGGACCCAGCAAAAGAGAAAAGCAAAAAAAAAAAAAAACACTTTAAGTTGGCAGTATTTACCTCATTCAAACTCAGTTTCCACTCTCTTAGGAAAAAGGAGGAAGGAGGTATTGTCAAAAATGAAAGATAAATACACTGATTCTCAGCTTATCAGCTTATAAAGGCCTAGAAATTTGAGAACTGTCAAAGAACAATTGTGACTGCTTCCATATTTTCCCTCACATCTCATCCCTGAGGAAGATCAGCACCCCTTGTACTCGGAATTTCAGTTAGCTAAGTATTCTAAAGGAAGCCTGGACATGAGAATTATCTCTACAGCTTATTTTAGGTGAAAAACTATTGACTTATTAAATGAAACTTTCACATGTGGTATCTTTATACAGATTAAATAGTGATCTTGGGATAAAGAATATTCTATTTTGAAATAATTTTTTTCTTAAAAGTTTCTCGGTTATTTAACTATTTGCAAGAACATTCTTAAAACCAGATCTATCCTCCCACCCATTCTGTGTTTAGATTCTCTTCCTGGACATTCAGTTGCCCTCTGTTTAGCTGTTGCCTTTAAAAGTAAAGCAACTAATGATGAAATCTTCAGCATACTGAAAGACGTACCAAATCCTAACCAGGATGATGATGATGGTAAGGGAATCACGTATTTCTTGAGTAAAACTCCATATAGACCAGATTAAAGCATAAACATAATTCTGGCAACATGATTCCCCTTAAATCTCATAAAGCATTGTATTTGTTTGCCCTGTCAGTTGTTCCTGGAACCCAGGCATTTTCTCCCCCATGTGAGGAGAAATCCTAACATCCCTGTGAAATAGCTTACATTAAATGTATAAACTAATACAAAATACAAAGTAAAACATGCTGTTCTCAAAGATTTTCACACATTCCCTGCTTTCACTTTAAAGATTCCTGAAAGGGAAGACTTGTGTATTATAAGTTGGATTTTTTCCTTCAAATTGAGCTATTATAATAACAATATTTAACATTTACGGATTATATGTACCATGTGATCCCAACCAAAATTCCTAGGACTTTTTCTGGGCAGGAGAAAATTAGCTAAGTAATTTGTAAGTTTACCTGAATCAATAAATGGGTAAGACAAAAAGTGATGAGAGGGACTTGCCTTATCACATATTCAAACATATCTTAAAAACTACAGTAACTAAAACAATGTAGTATTGGCAAAAAAAAAAACAAATTAGTACAACAGATGAGAAGTCTACTGAGAGAACTGTAACCATCCTGAGGGGGATTTTTTTGTTAGATTCATACATAAGGACACATGAATAGAAAAATGCCTTAAAATAAAAAGAGTCATGGACTTTGGGTTATTAGTTACTGGGATTTTGTTTGGACTCTTCTTAAGGAACTTGTGATGTTAGAGAAAATATATTTAGAAAACTTCATGATGTTAAAGAAAATAGTGTAAGTCAAAATCATGGTAATAAATTTAGACATCATCAGACATCTTAGGATAGACTTAAATGCTGTGAGTTTACTGTTTTTTCTTGTATTATAGTTTCTTACCACCAGACAGAGATGAACAAGGAAAAAAAAAAGAGGGAACTCATATAGAATAATTAGGGAAATGGTCCCCAAAATCTAAAAATTTAGATTATGCTTAGTTTTATATTTCAAGTATTTGAAATCATTGATAGTCTTTTATTCTCTATTAGTACTCAGAGATGTCACGTAAATGTCTGACTTAGCGTTTGAATGTGAGCATGCCGTCTGCTTAGCATTCCAGGTGATGGACCAAGAATTCCTTTACTTAAACTTTTCTAACCATCTTACATGGATTACTTTTCAGATGAAGGATTCAGTTTTAACCCATTGAAAATAGAGGTCTTTGTACAGACTCTTCTTCACCTGGCAGCAAAATCATTCAGCCACTCCTTCAGTGCTCTTGCAAAGTAAGTACAGTAGGAACACACATCATATTTTAAGGGATTGGAATTTTGTTTGGGTAAAAGCAATGGTATTGTAATTTTTACCTAAAATTGTTGAATATAAAGATCTTACTATATAGTATTATACAGTTTTATACAATGGATTCTGGTTTGTAGTAGCTAAAATCCCTATGCTATGTTCCTGTTAGTGTATATATAGTTTTCATATATACATGGAATATACGTTTTTATAGATATTTAGAGAAAACTGATGAAAAACCTGGGTCCATAGGACAGTCACATATATAGTCCAGAAGCTCCCAACCTGCCAAAGCATCTTCCAGAGGAAATTAAGTAGAAATGACAGCCAGCTACATTTTGGGGAGCCACCCTTGGCACCTGAAAACAGCTTTCTAACTTGTCAACCCAAAAGAAAGAGCATATAGATATTCCACCAGCCACGCAAAGAAACTGGCCTTCTCACCAAGTCTACTTCCAAGTCTCTATATTATTTGCAGGGTTCCCACAGAAGGTGCAGTCAGAATACTTGACCTACGTTTGGAGACAGTTCCTTAGCCCTCACCTATTCTTAGATAAACAGTAAACAGTCCTAGGCTAATAATAGTGTATTGTAACTCTCTTAAGATTTTGTGACAAGTTCCATACAAACTACGAATTCCTAATCATACCTTTTATATTCTTAATGGTTAATATTTGGTTATTTTGCATTTATGTGCTGCAGTATAAATTGAGAAACATTGAAAGGGCTTTGAAAACATTAAAATGCTTAATGAATAAGTTTATATGTGGTATTTTTTCCCCCCCACTATTAAAAGGTTTCATGAAGTCTTTAAAACCCTAGCTGAAAGTGATGAAGGAAAATTACATGTTCTGAGAGTTATGTTTGAGGTCTGGAGGAACCATCCACAGGTAAAAACTATTTAATGAGATATGTTGAGGCTCTGATTATAGGTATAAAAATAAGTCAGTTAATACCACTGTTTTAGTTTGTAAAACATGAAATTTGATTCTGCCTATAGAATGTTTTTAAAATCCATAATTTTTTTAGTTCTGTGGAAGTAATGATGTTTGATTCATTCTTTAAAGAGTAAGTGTTATAATCTGTTTTTGGACTGTAATATCTCAACATGCTTTAATACTTAGTAGGAATGCTTGTTTCTTAGAAGATTCTACCAGTTGGGTAGGAAATAACTACCTAGTCTATCCAGTTTCTACAAACAAGCACCAGATTTCTCAGACTTCAGTATATTGTTTTTATACAAAGAGGCATTAAAATAAACTTCAGAATATATTTAAGAATTTATGATAAAACATTTATATTTTAAAATTTTAGGATTCAATGGAGGTAATGTATTTTTTTATGAATTATCTAAAATGTTTTAAATGTTAAGTGTTACTCAGTTTTTCTTTTTGCTCAATCTTTACTAATGTTGTAATATTCTTAAACTAAGTACCAAAGTCAAGCAGAGAGCAGAGTAACTATAAAGACCTAATGGTCAAATTGGTCAGTTCCATAGCCACTGAAAATGAATTTCACAGACCTCCTATTTTACTTTTGTAGCAGTGAGGTTATCTTGGCCTACTTAAGGTGTAAAGTTAAATGCATGTAACTTGATTTACCCCTAATAATTCTCTCATTGTAGATGATTGCCGTACTAGTAGATAAGATGATTCGTACACAGATTGTTGACTGTGCTGCAGTAGCTAACTGGATCTTCTCTTCAGAACTATCTCGTGACTTCACCAGGTAATGTGGATTATTTTACAAAGTTCATATTCTCTAAGAATTGGTTTACATGTGGTCTCATTGATGCGATCCAAGTTCTAGTCCAAACCAGGTTGATGCTAGTATACTAATAATGGTCCAGTCTGGTAGGACTGGACTTGGCAAGGTTTTTGGACAATGGAAATACACCAGTCAAAAGATTGATTCTAGACCTATTCCTCCTAGAGGAAAAAGACTTCTTTAGGCTGGATCTCATTCATGAAGTTGAGTCCACAGCTTTATAACTAGTGAGGAGTGCGACAGTAGGAGCTGACACAAAACAGGAAACAAACAAAAATTACTTGCAGATTTAAAAATTCAATACAGCCTTTCTCGTCTTCATTGTATCTGTTATTGGCAGTGGCCACTGATCTAAAATAAACTGAATACTTCGGGTAGAAGGGTGTGACCTGAGTTTATCATACCAACCAAGCTGGCATTCACAAATGACAACAGAAAGATATTTTCCAATCTGCAAACTCCCAGAAAACTGACTGCCCAAGTAATGTGTTAGCCATTATCTTGAGTGATTTACATTTATAGCTCATTTAATCCTCACAACAACACTACAAGGGAGGGTTACATTATTGTCCATATTTTACAAAATAGAAAAATGTTACAGAGGGCATAAGTAACTTGCCTGAAGTCACACAACTGGGTGCAGAGGCAGAATTCAAATACAGGCATTTTTGAGTCAAGGCATTGCTCAAGAGCTCCACCTGTGCTTTAACATCAAGCCTAAAGCCTTCCCTGACCACCCTTTCCAGAGTTAAAGTATTCTGATTTCTCATCCTGTCTGCTAACATCCTAGACTTTGAGTTTTATGAACAGATTATTTTATTATCTTCTACTTAAGCTGTCAATGTCCAGTTCAAAATTAAAAATTAGAAGAAAGTTAAGACTTCTCATTTTCTATAAGCATACTTTAACATACACTAACCAAATACCCTATTAATTTAAGATTGTTTGTTTGGGAAATCTTGCACTCCACAATTCGTAAGATGAACAAACATGTTCTGAAGATCCAGAAGGAGCTAGAAGAAGCTAAAGAAAAACTTGCGAGGCAACACAAACGGGTAAGTCTTGTTATCAATTCCTAAATGGTCAAAGAAGGTATACCTTCCAGAAACTCTTCAGAATATTCAAAGTACATTACCTTGAGGCCAATAGGGAGGCCTATTTGTAGAAGTAGAGGAAAGACCTTGAGGTGTGTTGCTCTATTGTTACACTGCATAGTGAACCTACGTAGGAAGCCACAGAGCAATCTTTTCCATAGTTCACCATTTCTGGATCCGTTTCATGTTGGCCTTTCCCCAAAGGGAAGGAGAAGGAAAGAGGGCACTTGTATTTTTGTAAGAGGTTCTGATGCAAGAGGGCAAGAGGAAGATGTCAGTGTTCACTTCAGCAGTTCTGCGAGGAAGGGCAGAGGCAGACATTTCCAGGCTTACAAGATATTTCTTGTATTAATAAGGAGTTTAATATCTGAGCCATTTGGGAGGGAAGCAGTGGGCTGGCTGTATCCTGTGATTTAGTGTGATAGTTCTGGTATTCTTCAAGACACTTCCTTGTGTTAGGCACATTTACCAAGTAGAAGGAGGAAACAACTTTCATGACCTGTATGAACCCACAGCAGGCTCAAGTGCTATTCTCCACATAAACACACACTGACAAACCTAAAATACTGCAAGGTAAATGATGTCATCCCCATTTTATGTATGTCTAAATCGAGGCTCAAAACCTGCTCAAGGTTACACCGTGAAAGTAAGTGACAGAGCAAGGACCTGGCTCAGGTCTGTCAAGTTGCAGAGACTTTCTTGCCTAATGCCACACTGTTCTTTAGATGTTGATGCCCAGTACAGTACCTGAGAGCCACACGTAATTTTAGTTAAAATTGAATACCATTTAAAGTTCTGTTCTTTAGTCAGGCTAATTGCATTTCAAGTGCTCATGTATGGCTGGTGGCCATCATGATGGACAGCAAAGTGTAACATTTCCCTTATCGCAGAAAAGTCCGTTGGGCAGTGGTACATTGCCAAAGGAACCTTGCCCTAGTGTGGTGTTAGGAAAAGACAAACACGTATCCAGTTGCCTCAAACACAGTGAGGCAGATGTCCTAACAGATGCTGTGTTAGAGATAAAAGCAGAATTCTATAAAAACAGGAAGTTCTGATAATTCTGCTTCAAGAGTGGAAGAGGACACTATCGTAGACAGGGCCCTACCAACAGAGTGTTAATCTAGGAGGAAATAGGCTTCTTGTTAAAAGGCCCTGGAGTCTGCTTCTGGCCCTGCTACTTGCTGGCTATGTGACAATGGGGAAATCATCTAACCTCTTGGTCTATTCCCTTATCTGTAAAATTATGCTATGCTTATCTTCTGCCTTTTTAAAAAACAACAAAAAGGCACCTAAGTGAAGTTCTTCAGGATGAGCTGGAGAGAGGTGTTAAGGTTTAGTGTATTGAGCCCATCATTGCTAGCAGTCTTAAAACAGTCTGCTCTGAATAATTACAGGTAGTCACAGCCATTTCTAAACTATTTACAAAGATAGGCATTATTTGGTTTCTGAGCTGCATAAGAGTCTGCCCACCTTTTCTGTACGGCCAGTTAGTGGATGAAAGATTACCGGCTGCTTCTGTTACTGCTCAATGGCCAGTGACTGAGAAGCACTGTCAGTTTTTTCATTAGTCATCTACTTTGTTAAATAAATAGCTGACTTACAAGAAAGTACTATCTTTCGTCATTATTTGTGGGTTCTATTTTTCAAACTTACCTACTCAATAAAATCTATTTGTAACCACCTAATTCAATACTCACAGTGCTTTTTCCAGTCATTCGCAGGTACACGTAGAGCAGTGAAAAATGAGTTGTCCAGTGGGCTCGTTCCCAGCTGAGGGAACAACACTCTGCGTTCAGTTCTCATACTGCAAAAAAGTGTCCTTATGTATTTAGTGCCACATTTTTCATGTTTTTTCTTGTCATGTGTTATGATGGGCTTTGTATTGATGGCTTCACTGTTTAATAGGGCCCCCAAGCATAAGGCTGAAGTGTCCTCTAGTGTTCCTAAGCACAGGAAGGCTATGATGTGCCTGACAGGGAAAATACATGTGGTGGAGAAGTTCTGTTCAGGCACAAGCTCTAATACCCTTGGCCATAAGTCAGTGTTCACAGATCAGCAATATTATACATCCAGGAAAAGGAAGAGGAAATCCACCAATCCCTACATGAAGTTACTCCATTAAGTACTATAAAGTAACATCTATAGTTTATGGAAACAGTGGAAAGCACATAAATTTGTAGATTCATGAGATGACAGATGATTTTCTAAAAGCATAGTGGACAGCAAACATTCTTATGCTGAAAGCCAAAGATACCTAACAGTCATATTATTCAGGGTCAGGGAGATGTTAAATCCTTTTCAGCAAGTGTTTCAGAATAAAGAAATACTGTACATAATTAGTTATTTGTAAGACACATAAAATAAGGTTATGTATTGATCAGTTGATAAAAATGTTACAAGAGGTTCCCAAGAACCTAACTCCTTTTCCCCTAGGAGCAGCGGTTTAGTGTTCACTAATTCAGGGTTCAGAGCAGTTCAACTGCATAACTATGTTGAACAACAACTATCAAGTGTACATTTTCCATAAAGCTCAAAGCTGTTTTCATTTTGAATGGAGAAAAAAATGACAGACATTTCCTCCCTAAGTGGGCTGTCTTATAAAAGGCATAACTCACTTCTGCTTTTTAGCAAACACTCCCATCACCATTATCCAAGACAAGTGCCACTAAATACACCTGGCCTAGATAAGTACCCACAGGACTTTTGGGTGTCTGCATATGTGCTTGGGCCAATAGAGTACTTTTCACTATGGAAAACAAGTTGTCACATCTTCAAATAGCATCTGACCAGACAACAAAATCCTTCCCCTTGATAAGATTTAATACACTAGAATTCTAAATGGCATTTTCTTCTTATTCCTTTGCATTCTGTAGCGAAGTGATGATGATGACAGAAGCAGTGACAGGAAAGATGGGGCTCTTGAAGAGCAAATAGAAAGACTGCAGGAAAAAGTGGAATCTGCTCAAAGCGAACAAAAGAACCTCTTCCTTGTCATATTTCAGGTATCTTGGCTTGGGACACTGATATGTAAAAAGAAACAGTATACTGCTTTAGTTTTAAAAAGTGGTTTTTTTTAATCATAAAATCATAAATACATGCTCATTTATAAAGGCTCTAAATATAAAAATTTATAAAGGAAATAAAAGTTCACTACTTCCACATTCAGTGTTGTTTACTGAGCATCTTGCAAGAGCATTTTCCTATGCTTTAAAAAAATTAAAAGTGTGGGTGGGTGGTGTTTAAGAACCTCTCATTTAATTATTTCCATTTGCTGACCATTTAGATGTTTTCCTTCCTGACAAACATTATTGTGCATAGATTCCTATAAGCATTTCTAATTATGACCTTAGAATAGATGCTAAGAAAAAATTTACTAGCCTAAGTAATCTGAACATTAAAGGTCTTCATGTCTTGCCCAAAATGATATACTTATAATTTACATTATCACTGGTGTGCTTGTCTAGACTGATAGTATTTATTGAATCATGAAAGTCAGGAATGCCACAAAGACAGTGTGGACCAACCAATGCAATGCCTCTGAGGTCGGTTGGTGGGAAATGCGTTTGTTTCTCTAATACCTGTAACTTTGTACTCCCTTTCCAGCGTTTTATCATGATCTTGACTGAGCACTTAGTACGATGCGAAACTGATGGGACCAGTGTATTGACACCATGGTATAAGAACTGTATAGAGAGGCTCCAGCAGATCTTCTTACAGGTTTGTGGGAAACTTTGACTAGATAGTAAATATCAGTTGCTCAGCCACAAGGATTTTTCCATTTCAAAACATCAAACTTGTCAGATTATGTAGTGCCTAGAGAATGGTTTTAAAATCCATAATTTTTTTTAGTTCTGTGGAAGTAATGATGTTTGATTCATTCTTTAAAGAGCAAGTGTTATAACCTGTTTTTGGACTGTAATATCTCAACATGCTTTAATACTTAGTAGGAATGCTTGTTTCTTGGAAGATTCTACCAGTTGGGTAGGAAATAACTACCTAGTCTATCCAGTTTCTACAAACAAGCTCCAGATTTCTCAGACCTCAGTATATTGTTTTTATACCATGTGCCTATAAGCTCTTTCATTCATGTCCATCTGCTCCTACTGTTGTTCATCAGAATATTTAGGCTTAAATTATCACTTAGACTCCTAATTGCAATTCTCTTAGCTAGAGAGCCTACTGTAATAATACAAAATGTAGAGAAAAAATGCTGAGGGAACAGTAATGTTATTTATAAAAATAAGTCATTAAAGTTTTTAAATGAAGCAAGGTTAAATTCCCTGAGGCCTTTATAGAAAGCAAAACACAACATCTAATCTCTGCTAGATTTAAAGATTGGTAGGAGTGTGGAACTAATCCTTTGTATCTTTAGGTGTAATAGAAAAGTGACTAAAGCATAAGTCATAAATGGAAAAAAAGTTCTTTAAGCCTTCAAATAAAAATTCTCTCTAGATTAGTTATTGCCAATTACAAAGCATTAACAGCCCCTTGTCCTATAGGGATCTCTGAGTATATTCAAGTTATATAAAAGATTGTCTTTTCTGACATTTTTCCACCTAGGCTTAACAAGTCACCTGATTTTTCAGTAAGACAGATGAGTCTCTTTAAAATGAGGTTTGGGTTTATTTTGTGGTGTACTTGAGAATTAGGCGGTGATTTATTAAAATTTTTTTTCTTAGGGTCCAGAGACCACAGTTTTAACCTGAACAGTAACATATACCAAATTCCCTATCTATTTGTTCAAAGTTATACTGGATTTTGTTCTAATTGGCCAGAAGACCCAGGTGAACCACAGTTTATAGTTATAGCAGCAGGCACTGACTGGAAGCAAGAATTGCATTTACACAACAGCTGGTCAGAACTGGATTTAAGTTATTGAACATCCATTTTTTTCTCATTTCCTTAATGTTCAGATTTTTCAGGGGTCCTAAAGTAAAGTCCTATCAACATAACCACTTTTCCTCTTTCTTCCCATCACTGTATGGCATGGGCAGGCTGCTGAGGAGTGTTCTGCAAGACTGCTTAGGTGCTCTCTTTCCCGACCTAAACACCCCCTTTTCTGTGTCCACAGCATCACCAAATAATCCAGCAGTATATGGTGACCCTGGAGAACCTGCTCTTCACTGCGGAATTAGACCCTCATATCCTGGCTGTGTTCCAGCAGTTCTGTGCCCTGCAAGCCTAAGGGTCATTTTATTCCCCTCATATCAGGATTTAAAAAAAAAAAATCTCAAAATAATTTCTTATTTTTTGATGGTTTGATTGCTTGCTTTCTTGTAGCATCCTTTTCACTTATTAAGAGAAAGGGGAGGACAGTGAAAAAAATAAAACACTGGTTAACTTTCATCGCCCCTAAATAGCAAATATTCCCTAATGACAATGTGACAGTGACCATAGGCTGTAGTATGTATGTGAGGCACAAATGATCACTGATTTGACATATGTGGAACACTAGAGGTCAAAGTAGTAGCTAGAATTGATGGGTTTATTAACAAGTAGCATAGCTTTTCACAGCTCATGCATAACCTAACATGGCTGAAATAAAACTAAAAAATGTTTTTTTAAACTTTGGTATTTCATGATTTATCATCTCAATCTACTTTAGATTTGGTGGCTTCTTATTGAAGGTGTACGTACCCTCCACTTGAAATTTTCCATTCAAAATATTTTTTTAACGTATTACTTGTTAGCATAAAAGTATTTGAACAGCAGTTCCTAAATTTGTCTGAAACTAAACAACCTGGCAATCTCTCAAGTTGTTTTTTAAACTAAACCACTATCTTGGGATGGAACACAGACATCAGTGTTCTTAAGGTTTCCCAAGTAATTCCAATATGCAGATGAGTAAGTTTGGGAACCATTATCTTAGAGCATCTGGTCCCTGTCTTTAGTCTAAGACAGATTTGTACAAGGTCATAATAGTGAGTTACATGCTATAGTGGAATAGATATAACTAGACCAGCTGAAACTCCTCAGACCAGGTTTCACAGAAACACAATCCAAACCTACCTACTTTCTGAACATGTTTCCAACATGGTATTGAGGTTTGATAAGAATGCATTGCAAAATTTACCAAAAAATCCCACAACTGGTAGTATTTTTGTGTATTACACAACATATCTTACTACATCATAAGTTTATGATGCATTAAGCATTTTCCATGTTGATATATGGTCTCTTTGGTTTACCATACATTTTGTGTGCTCAACAGATGGCAATTCCTAGGATTTTTAAATACCATTTAAGACAAATTCACAAGATTAAGGTTGCATGGTAAGTTACTAGCAGAAAGGGGACTATAAAACCCAGGTTTCTTGTCTAAACACTTCTGTTTATGCTAGTCCTCCTTCCCACAAACTATGTAATTACTTAGAAATGACTCCTGTCCTCAAGATGCCAAAGGATAACCAGTTAAGGCTTTGGTAACTTTACTGGACTCTAAACTGCTTTGTAAATCCTTTCACCATGTATTGTAAAGTTTGGCTAGTTATACTTGCTTGATCCAAATGCTAGAGAATGCCTAGGGTTTTTTTTACTTTCTTTCTTTTCAATCCTCCTAATGTGTAATGGTTGATTCTAACAACTGTTCACTGGTGTGACCCTGCTCTGTCCCACTCTGGCAGCTAGGTACATGGAAAAACTGAACTAGAGGTTGAATTTTGAAGAAATAAACGTTCAAGAGCAAATATTCAACAGGTGCTTTCGCCACTAACAAAGTTCACATAAACAACAGAACGGCATGTCACTGTACTGCATACCTTGTAATAAATCAGTATTAATTGTACTAATGCCATTTAACATACTTTTGTCAAAGCAAATACATAATTTAGCTTTCCTTGATTCTAAATCTACCTTCCAGGAATTTTTCAGGCAATGGTTCATATCAAAATAAGTTTGCTTGCTTTTTCTGGAAAGTATTTAGTGCTGATTAGTAATACTTATACCTGAAAATGAAAGATAAGAAAAAAACTTGCCAATCGGGGTTGAGCCGATTTGGCTGTCAGTAGTATTTGGATACTGGGATTGTCTTAAATGTCAAGAAGGTAAAGAACAATTAGAAGCATGCTTCAGCTAGACAAATCTACAACTATGATGGTATTGGTGATATGTGCTCATTAACCAGTGGCTGTTATGTGCCAGCCGCTCCAGATTTACCTTACTTAATCCTCACAACAGTCACTGAGAGTTGATTATGCTCATCTGACAGATAAAAACAGGCCCATGAAGTCACTTACCCAAGGTGCACAGCTAGTAAGTGCATTCTTTGTCTTCCAATGCAGTAATGCTGTTGTCAGCAGCCTGAACCCCTAGTTACTCTGTTGTCATCGAGCTGGAAGCTTTTTTTTTGTCCCAGGAAGGTCTTGCTGCCCAGTCAGAATCAATTTTTACTGAGCTGTAATTTAGCATAGTATATTTGAAAAAAATCAATACTTGATAAGTATATTAAACATTTCTGTATTGAATATATATATAGAGAGAGAACAAATTAGTAATTATAGTCTCAGCCTATTTGGGTTTGATGTTTTCTTCAAGCAGTCCTCAAGAGTTGATAACAGAAAAAGAAATGAAATATAAACTTCCTATGTCTTGTTATTTGTAGCTGTAGAATAAGAATTGTGTCAAAGAATAACTTGAAAATACCCAATTTATCTTAACCTGAATTTGTTATTGTCAAAAAATAATACATGGACCCACGTGGCATCAAACTTCTTACTAGCTGTTAACTACCCTGTAATCCTTTTGACAAGATAAGGAAAATTTAGCCTAACTTGGTCTGTCTGGGGTACTGTCAGCTTGTAAAGGTTACCACTTCCTTTAGAAATGAATGCTAAACAGGCACAGACCCAGGTTATGTTCCTGATCAGGATTAAATGATAATACCTTTAAGGCACTTAGCATAGTACTTACCAGGCAACTGGTGAGTGCTCAGTAAATGTTAGTAGGTTTTGATAAGCTTATTATCAGCACCTTCTTTGAGCAACAAAGCTGTTTTACAGCTGTTTTGCCATTTTAACTCATTTGAAAAGGGTTATCTAGACACCGACATCAGGGCCCCCAGTAGTAAGCCCTAAAGAATTAGAAAACATGATCAGGCTCCCATAACTCATTGCTCATTCCTGCTAAAAAGTCAGTATTTGTCTCTGCTTCCTAACTTAGAGAAATAGTCAAGAAGACCTGACCCAGCCGGGGGGTTACAGTGGTCTGCCACCAATTCCTGTTGTTTCTTGGGATAAGAATTCAGCGTAGCAGCTTTTGTTTGTACTAAAAGCTCTTCCTACCTCAAGGTAGGGTTTGCTTTGGTTTCTTATTTCTCAATTTTAGCTGTAACCTACCACTTCTGAATCTCATCTACCACTAACCTCCCATCCTATTGTAGAAAAATGATCATTTACCCAATATTTTGCCAACAGCCAGACCTGTTGGACCTTAATGGAAATCTGCTCTCAAGCCATAACATACACACTTATTCCTAAAGCATTACTTGTACAAGTGTTTCATTCATCTTTGAACACTTTAAATTTTGGTGAATTCTGAACGGGAGAAATCTAAATTTCCTTTACCTAAATATAAAACCTGTAAAACAGACCACTCAACTAAAAATCACATTTTCTCATATGTCAATTCATGGCCACATGCAGTACAGATCTTCCGGTACATGTCATCTTCTAAGTTTTCTTCTGGTCCATACTCATGCTGATGAGCAACAGTTTCCCTTTTCCACACACTGCTTCTCACTGCTCGCCGTAATTCTAGGAAAAAAATAAAAGCCAGTTTTCCGGTGGCTCTATTCACTGAATCCAAAAATCTATCAGGTTTTCAACCATGTGTATAAACCAAATACGGCTTACCTTAACCATACCAAATCAAAGTTGATTATACAGACTTGGCAAGATTACTTTCCCCTACTAGCTTGGCTTGTGAAATCATTCCTGTCGTAGTAGTGTGAAATGAGAGATACAGAAATGGGGTATGATGCAGGTTAGAGGGATAGCAAAAAAACAAATTCCGAAGATGAGGAAAAGAACAGGGTTCAAGCAGCTAAGGAAAAATTATGCCACAGCAGGAAAGGACAGGAGGCTAGCGGGGTGGGGGGTAGGGATGGGGGTGGTCATCTGAGATGATGGAGGACAAGGAGCGTTTTTAAATTCCATTTAAGTCAAGACGTATTTTAAGCGGCAAGTCAGCTCTGCAAGAAAACTAGAAAAACCAAGAACTGCTACTATGATGTTTCACCTTAGAAAAACCAACTGACCTTCAAGTTGTAAATTCTTTATCCTATGAGAGCAATATTTTAGGAGAGGGATTGATAATAATTACACTGCAAAGTACCAATACAAGAAACAGACTATCAAGAGGTGGAAAGAACTATAGACTTTTTAATTGTACTCCATTTTATTTTGCAGGTGGGGAAACTGAGCAAAGGTACCATGTGAACCCAGGTCATTTATTCCAATTTTGAGAACTTTCTCCACTACATCATCTTAAAGTATCATTTTACTAAGAAAATAATTATATTGGATGCCTTGAAAAGCAATTAAGACAATCAAATTTTAAAAGTTCACATTGCATATAACCTGAAGAAACCAAATTTAGTGTTAATTGGAAATTAGCAAATAACTTCTCAGTTGCTAGTTTAATTAATAAAAATCAACACTAATTGTTCACATTATTCTATTCCAACCAATGACCCAGAGCCCAGGACCATCTTTTGACAGTGGCACTATATAGGGAGAGTATGATAGTTACCTGCAGTGACCTCAGTTGCAAGAGTCAACACACACCAAACTTTCTTTAAACCATTTTAAATCTATGATAGGTAGCATCAAAATACTACTTGAATCTATATTTCCAGCCTTTATTATGTCATGAGCATTAGCAAACATGAAAGACTATATATGAGGCACCGCTCTAAGCACTTTACACATGAACATATTTAATCCTCACAATCCTTTGAGATAAATACAACTATCCAGATTTGTGTATGAGAAAACTAAGGCCCAGAGAAATAATACAATTGGCCTGAGGTCAAACAGCTTACTGACGGTGGGGGGGTGGGGGGGGACGATGTAGCTCAGATCCATGCTGGGAACCACTAAGCTCTGCTCCCTCCTCACATCCCCAGTGTGAACACCTGTTAGCAGACTCCCGTTTTCAGCTTCACTGTGTGCACCTCTAGATAGTTCCCAAACTGGGAAAAACTATGTTCACGCAAACTCTAATCTTTATTCCTATATCCTCTGAATATTCTGAAGGACCTTAATTTTTCTAGATAGAGCTGAATGCCCTCTTTTATTATTTTATTTTACCTTAGGATATTTTCTAAATTAAAATAAAATGATATGCTGATCAGAACTGCATAGATGCCTCATGGTTTCAGATAATGATAGGAATGTCTCAGGTTTGAATTCCAATACCTACTTTCCAACTTTGTTCTGATGTAAGGTACCCTGGCCATTTTTCCTTTACTTTCCCACTGAGAAAATCTCTCAAAATCTACTACATCCCAATCCCTGCTAAGATAACCTCTACCTAGCATTATGTGAACTTAGTGAGAGATAAGAAAATTATTTTTAATGCTATAAAAATATTTACAAAAATATATAGCTTACTATCCATAATTGAACATAAAGTTTTTTACTGACTTTATGGCTTTTTCTTCCAATCCTTCAGCTAGTCTATCAAGATACATAATAAGAATATAGCCATACTTTAATATTTATAGACATTCCTGGAAAAACTTGTGCTAGAAAATAAGGAAGTAATAAAATACTGATGTTTGTCACTTTCTTGCCCTCCTTTCCCTTCCTCAACAATCCAGTCCTAAAGCCATTAAGTGGAACATGTAAAGCAGGCCTCCATGGTAGGATGGGAGGAGGAGCCCAGGAAAGGTAAGGAGAGTCTCCCTGTGGAGGAGGCGGCATCAATGATGGGAAGTTCCTTATAAACAGAAGCATTAATCAGATTACGTTAAGGGCAGTAGGAATCAGGTTTCTGTCAGGAAAGGGAATTACAAAAGGAAAAGGTGAAAACTAGAATGAACCCTACAATTTTGGATTAGAACTGGGTTCATCTGTGTGAACTCAAGGTTTTTATATATATGACAGACATAAAAATATAGATATACAAGTGTTTTGTTTTAGAAAGCAGAAAGGAGTGCTCGATGAATGAAACATGACAGAAAGGAGCTAGCTTGAAGATGGTCCCATCAGCCCAAATCTAAGACCGTCTGAGCACCAAAATATACACAGAAATGAACCAAAAGCCACTGAGAGAAACAGGAATAAGCCACCAATAATAAACGGGAGAAAACATGTTGTAGAATGCTGGTTTCCAACGGGTTAAATCGGAGACAGCACTGAAGTTAGAAAACAATCTTTACAACCATCATATTAAAGACTGTTGCAGGCATCTGTGGATGCATGATAAATCTAAGGGGATTGTGTTAAGAGGAAATATTTGTATGGTCTCACAAATTTTTTTTACTTCTCAAAGGAAAAATAAATATTAACATCAGCATGAAGGCAGATGGACATTATATGCCTTCAGATGTGAAGCCCTAAGAAAGGCGCATCATATATGTATGTTTCCTGGCCTGAAATGTGTAACCTGAGTCAAACCATCAGGAAACCAGAAAAGCCCCAAATGAAAAACAGAATGCAGGCCTGAGGAAGGGAAGAGACATCTTCAAAATTGTTAATGTCATAAAAGATAAAGGCTGCAGATATTTCCAGAATAAACAAATTCCAGAATATTCTGGAAAACTAAAGAATAAAATTTAGAAAGACTTGATACCTTAAGTCAATACCTGATCATATACTGGATCCTATATTAGAATGAAAAACTATACAGGACATTAATGGGTCAATAAAACTAGAATATATATGATGGAAGATTAGACTAAGAGAATACCCCTAGCCTTAGGAAATATATACTGTAATATTAGGGGATGGTGTATGCAACCTACTCTTAAATGGTTAAAAAATATGTGTGTATAGACAAAATGCAAATGATGCAAATGGCATAAAGTGTTAACAGATCTGGGTAAAGGATATATAGTGTTCTTTATACTATTTTTGTCCTTGTGATTTTAAGTAAATTTGAAATTATTTCTAAGTAACTTTTTAAAAAGTCAGATGCTAGCTTCAAGAGGTTTCCACTGGGAAATTTGGGACAATTTGAGCATCAAAGTGAATAATAACAGGAATGGACTAGAACACTGATGAGAGTAAGAACCCACCCATATCCAAATGGTATTAAAAAAAGCTACTTACTTCCAAAATTAATCCAAATAATACCTGTAGGAAAGAATAACAGAAATAGAACCACCATTCATATGCACCCTAATAACAACTAACTCAGATAAGAATTATCCCCATGTACTAAAAGCACTAAATCAGACTTAAGGAATAAGATGATCACAGTGTCAAACAGTTCCCCAACAGATTTCTTCTTAATTACAAAGGGAAAAGAATACCTTTAAAATGGAGAAATCTGACAGACACTGCCTTAAGCAAGCAGACTGAGTATCAGTCTTTTGAAAAGAACTGATGTGCATCTCCTGATGTGTCAGACACATTACCTAGGAAGTATTCCTGACAAAAATGTTCGACCTGAATTTAATCATGAGGAAACAAGCTGCTAATAAATCTAAATGGAGGAACATTCCACAAAACAAGTGGCCTGTATTCTTCAAAATGTCAATGTCATGATAGATAAAAAGGCTGAGGACCTAAGAAAGACTACAGATATGCATCATCCTTGATGGTCCCTGATCAAACAACTATAAAGCAACAAAGAACAGTGGGACAACTGGGAAAAGATAAATATAGATTACAGACTAGATAATAGCATCATATTAATGTTAAAATCACTGCTTTTCAGTTACACAGAATGTCACTGTAGGCGAACATGCTGAAGTACTAATGAGAATCACATCAAGGTGGGTCCAAGATTGTGCCCTGAGCCCACCTCCTCCCATGTTCACACCAAACCTGTACCTAAACACAAAGCACAGAGGCACAGAGCCCTAGTGAACACCTGCACACTGAAGATAAAAGGCCACAAGAAAATAGCATGGTAATGGATGGAGCCCCCGCCCAGAGCAGCCCGGGCAGGGACAGGGAGGAGTACTGCTGAGGTGCTGCAGCTCAGATTCACCCATCCTTGGGGCACAGCCAAAAAAAAGCCATCAGTTCAAGGGTTTAAACCCCACCACCAAACAGTAGGGGAACTGCTCAAACTCTCTCTGGGACTAGAGGAGCTGGTGAGTGCCACTGTTTATGTTTCCCCCCACACTGCTAATGTGCACAGGAGAGTGCCACTGTTGGTATCTCCCAACACTCCTGGTGAACTCCTAGCACAGTCTCTGGCACAGAAGGGAAACAGGTTGTGCTACACTGTTTATGTTACCACTGCACCCAGTGCAGACAGGAGCAGGGTGAGCACCACTGTTTAGGTTCCCCAGGCACAACAACAATACAGACAGAAGCAGGGTCAGGATGCAGGCCTCCTGACTCCCCGCCACACATGCCTGTCGGAGATCCAGCAGTCCTACTAAAGTGGTACTATCACGACTCTCACACTGATTTGCCTACCTATGCCCCTTCTGTCCCTGGCTGCCCCATTTGCATGGCCCCAGCCAGGTGCCAACTCAGGAGATCCCTGAACGTAGGTACCCATCCATCCCTAGCCACTCCATTAGCATGGCCCCAGCTGGAGCCCACCCAGGAGACCTCCCAGACAGTGCTCCTCCACCCCCAATCACCCAGCAAGGGAGGGCCAATCCCACTGTCCTCCTAGGAACCTCCTGGACTGTGCCCCTTTGATACCACTGACCTGCCAGCATGGCCCTTGCTGGCAACCATACAGGAGACCCCCAGCCCAAGCCCTGAAAGTCCCAGCACTAGGACATGCCTGTCTCAACTCATCTGGCCTCCAGCCAGCCAACACTACAAGGCACAAGCAGTCCGTCCAGGGGACCTTCCTACATGAGGCCAGTCCTTCAACACTGGGAGATGTAGCCCTCTTGACTAATTCATAGAAACAAGCACAGAAAGTGAAGAGAAGAATATGCTCCAAACAACAAAACAAGACAATACTTCAAAAAGAAAAAATCCTAAAATGAAATAGAGTTAACTTATCTACCTGATATAGTTCAAAGCAATGTTTATAAAGTTACTGTACTTGAGAGAACAAATGAGCTCAGGGAGGACTTCACCAAAAAGACAAAATCTAAAAGGGAACCAATCAGGAAAAATACAATAAATGAAATAAAAAAATACGCTAGAGGGAAACAACAACAGATTATAGATGATGCAGAACGGATCAGTAACTTGGTAGACACAGTAACAGAAAGCACTTAAGCTGAACAGCAGAAAGAAAAAGGAGTAAAAAGAAATGATAGGTTACAGGAGCCCTAGGACATCAAACATCATATTACTCACATTATAGGAGTCTTTGAGGGAAAACAAACAAAAGCTGAAAACTTTCCTAATCCAGGGAAACACATCCAGGTTCAGGAAGCACAGAGAATCCCAAAAAAGATGAACCCAAGGAGGTCCACACCAAGACACATAATAATCAAAATGCCGAAGATAAAAGACAAGGAAAGAATATTAAACATAGCAAGAAAAAAGCAACAAGTTTGCCTACATAAGAAACCCCATAAAGCCATCAACTTATTTTTCAACGTTAACTCTACAGGCTAGAACAGAGCATGACATATTCAAGTGCTGAACGATAAAGACCTACTACCAAGAATATTCTACCCAGCAAGGCTATCATTCAGAATTGAAGGAAAGAGAAAGAGCTTCTCAGATCAACACTAGTTAAAGGAGTTCACCGCCACTAAACCAGCCTTGTAAGAAATGTTAAAGGGACTTCTTTAATAGGAGAAGGAAAGGCTGTAACTAAAAGCAAGAAAACTATGGAAAGTAATAATTTCACTGGTAAAAGCAAACAGACAGCAGTGGTAGTTGATCACTTAAAAGCTAGTATGAAGGTTAAATGACAAGAGTAGTAAAATCAACTACTTCTAAAAATTAGTTAAGGAAATCACTAAATAAAAAGTGTTAAAGAAGAGACCATATACATGAACATGGAGGAAAGGGAGCTAAAAATGTAGTGCTGTTAGAATACAGGTAAACTTAAGTAAACAGCAACTTACCATGGACTGCTGTATGTAAGACATCATATATAAACCACATGATAACTACAAACCTAAAACCAAAAACTTATAATAGATACACAAACCAAAAGCCTATACAACAGATTACAAAAAATAAAGAGAAAGGAATCCAACCATAACACTAAAAGTTTCACACACAAGGGAAGAGAACATGAAAAGAAAGGACCAGAGAAGAATGATAAGAACAACCAGAAAACATTTAACAATATGGCAAGAAGTATACATATATCAATAATTAAATGTAAATGGACTAACTACTCCAATCAAGACAAAGGGTGACTGAATGGATAAAAAACAAGACCCATCTATATGTTGCCTGCAAGAGACTCACTTCAGACCTAAAGACACACATAGACTGAAACTGAAGGGAGGGAAAAAGGTATTCTATGCAGACAGAAAATTTTTAAAAAGCTAGAATAGGAGTACTTATATCAGATAAAATAGACTTTAAAACAAAGAAGGAAACTATATAATATATAATGACTAAGGACTCAATCCAGTAAAAAAAATAACAATTGTAAATATCTATGCACCCAACACAGGAGCAGCTAAATACATTGAGAAAAATATTAATAGACATTAAGGGAGAATTTGCCAGTAATACAGTAATAGCAAAGGAATTTTATACCTCACTTACATCAATGGATAGACTGTCCAGACAGAAAGCAGCTTTGAACAACACATTAGACCACATGGACCTAACAGATATAAACAGAACATTATATCAAAAACAGCAGAATATTCATTCTTTTCAAGTGCAAGTAGACCATTCACAAAACAAGTCTTAATACATTTAAGAAAACTGAAATCATACTAAGCATCTTTTCTAACCACAACAGTATGAAACTGGAAACCAATTACTAGAAAAAGAAATTTGTAAAAAACACAAACACATGGAGGCTAAATAGCATGGTACTAAACAACCAATGGATCAAAGAAATTAGAGGAATTCAAAAAGTACACAGAGAATAATGAAAATAGAAATATGACAATGCAAAATCTTTGGGATTCAGCAAAAGCCACATCTAAGAGGGAAATTTATAACGTTACATGCCTGCCTCAAAACAAAAATCTCAAACAATCTAACCGTAGACCTAAAAGAACTAGAAAAAAGGGAACAATGCCCAAAGTTAGTAGAAAGAAGGAAATAATAAAGATTAAAGCAGAAATAAATAAAATAGAGATAAAAACAATGCAAAGCATCAATGAAACAGAGTTGGTTCTTTCATAAAATAAAATTGACAAACTTTTAGCTAGACTCATCAAGAAAGAGGACTCAAAATCAAAAATGAAGAAGTGACAACTGAGAAATATAATTTTAAAAGAGTACTATGAAAAATTATATGCCAACAAATTGGACAACCTAGAAATCATGGATAAATTCATAGAAACATGCAATGCCCTAAGACTGAACAAGGAAGAAATAGAAAATCTGAGGAGACCAATTACTAGTAATGAAAGTAAAGCAATAATAAAAAAAAAAACTCCCAACAAACAAAAGTCCAGTACCATATGACTTCACAGGAGAATTCTACCAAACATTTAAAAAGGAGTTAACATCTATACTTCTCAAACTACTACAAAAAATTGAAGAGGAAGGGAAGTTTCCAAACTTACTCTACAAGGCCAGTTCTATCTTGATAACAAAACCAGAATAAGACACTACCAAAAATAATTATACATCAATATACCTGTTGAATATAGATGCAAAAATTCTCAATAGAATATTAGCAAATTGAATTCAAAAATACATTAAAAAGTTCTTCACCACAACCAAGAGGGATTTACTCCACGCTTGCATCCCTGGGATGGTTCAGCATCCAGAAAATCAATGCAAAACACCACATTAACAAAAGGAAAGATAAAAACTGTATGTTCATCTCAGATGCTGAAAAAGCATTTGACAAAATTCAGCATCCATTAATGATAAAAACTCACAACACAATAAAATGGGTATAGAGAAAACATCTCAACATGATAAAGGCCATCAATGACAAACTCACAGCTAACATTATACTCAACAGCAAAAAGCAGAAAGCTTTTCCTTGTTTACAACAGCAACAAGACAAGGATGCCCACTCTCACAGCTATTATTCAACATAGCACTGGAAGTCCTAGCCACAGCAATCAGGCAAGAAAAAGAAAAACATACAAAGTGGTAAGGAAGAAATAAAATATCATCATTTGCAAATGACATGATACTATATAAAGAAAATCCCATAGACTCCTCCAAAAAAATGCTAGAGTTAATATATTCAGTAAAGGCACAGAAGAAAATATATAGAAATCTGTTGCAATTCTATGTACAAATAATGAAGACAAATTAAATAAATCCCATTTACAAATGCATCAGAAATACTAAGGAATAAATTTAACCAAAGAAACTATGATGACAGAACTGAAGAAAACACAAATAAATGGAAAGCTATTCCATGCTCAGGGACAGGAAGAAATAATATTGTGAAATTGACTCTACTGCCCAAAGCAATCTAAATATTCAATGCAATCTCTATCAAAATTCTAATGACATTTTTCACTAAACTAGAGCAAATTATCCTAGAACTCACATGGAACCACAGAAAACCCCAATAGCCCAAGCAATATTGAGAAAGAACAACAATGTAGGGGTATCATACTCCCTGACTTCAAACTATAATACACACTTACAGTAATCAAAACAGTATGTCACTGGCATTAGAACAGATACACAGACCAACTGAACATAACAGCCCACAAATAAACCCACACCTATATGGTTAATATATGACAAAGGAGGCAGAGTATACAACCAGGAAAGTCTCTCTCCAATAAATAGTGTTGGGAAAACTGGACAGCTACATGTAAAAAAATAAAATTGGATCATTGTCTTACATCATACATAAAAAGAGACTCTTAATAGATTAAAGACCTGAAACCATAAAACTCCTAGAAGGAAGCATAGGCAATAAACTCTTGAACATCAGCATTAGTAAATTTTTTTGGACTATGTCTCCTCAGCAAGGGAAACAAAAACAGAAACAAGTGAAACTACATAAAACTAAAAAAGGTTCTGCACATCAAAAGAAACCATCAACGAAACAAAAAGGCAGCCTACTGTATGGGAGAATATTATTTACAAATGGTGTATCTGATAAAGGGATAATAAGAACTTATATAACTCAACACCAAAAAATGAAGTAATCTGAATAAAAAATAGGCAGAGGACCTGAATAGACATTTTTCCAAAGAAGACATGCAGATGGCCAACAGGCACATGAAAAGATCTCAACTAATCATCAAGGAAATGCAAATCAAACCACAGTGAAATATCACCTCACATCTATCAGAATGGCTAATGTCAAAAAGACAAATAAAAGTTTTGGTGAAGATGTGGAGAAAAAGAAACCTTTGTACACTGCTGGTGGGACTGAAAATTTGGTGCAGGCATTATGGAACACAGCATGGAGATTTCTCAAAAAATGAAAAATAGAAATACCATGTGGCCCAGCAATTCCACTTCTGGGAATTTACCTGAAGAAACAAAATCATTACTCCAAAAAGAGATGTGCACTCCAATGTTTGCTGTAGCATTATTTACAATAGCCAAACTATGGAAACAACCTAAATATCCATCAATAGACGAATGAATAAAAAGATGTACATATATACAATGGGATATTACTCAGCCATAAAAAATGTTGCCATTTGTGACAACATGGATGGACCTAGAAGGTATTATGCTAAGCAGTCAGAGAAAGACAAATATCATATGATTTCACTTATACATGGAATCTAAAAAACAAAAAGAAGATGAACAAAGAAACAAAACTGAAACAGACTCAAACAAAGAGAACATACTGGTGGTTACCATAGGGGAAGGGGAAGTAGGGATGGGTAAAGGGGGAAAAAATAGTGAAAATGTTTGATATCTTGATCTGGGTGATGGTTACATGAGGGTACTCACATATCAAAATTCATCAAGGTGTACACTAAGATTTGTGCATTTTTTTGTATGTACATCACTAAAAAAAATGTCTGCAAGTAATTCTTAAATGGTTAAAAAATACATGTGTGTGTGAATGACAGCAAAAAGTAAATGTGGAAAAATGTCAATATTAGGTAAAATCAAAAATTGGTTTAAACATTAGTAAGTTTTCCACATTATTTCATTTAAGCTACTTAAAACTTTGGGAAGTAGAGATCACCTACATACTGCTGAGAATGAGAAGAGGGAACTAGAAATGTCAGAGACTTTAGAAGCATTTGAAAATATCTGACAGGCCTGGGGAGAGCTTAGGAACCTTGAGGGGGGTGTGGGGACGTGCCATGTGGCACTGAAAGCCTAACCGTGGCATGCGGCACTGAAAGCCTAACAGGCTGGAGAACAGGACGTGGTTTTACCATGTCACAATGTTACATGTTACTCCTAGTCCCACTGGCCTAGGATTTCAACACAGAAAACTGTGGACTAGCTCTCCTAGAAATTAAAATGTTCATGGCAACCAGTCTTGCTATTGATGTCTTCAGACTGTTTATATTTTTCACCTGAAGTTTTCCCTTAAATATTTGTGAAAAATTTTATACCACTTTAAAATTTGTATTTTGCAAAAGAGGCAACCTGTATTCAAAGAAGCCTAATGCTGCCTCTGAGGTGAACTTAGAACTCACTAAGGGAGACCAAATATTTCTAACTACTTGATGGGAGAGCAGGAAGCTTTGACAGAAGGTGCCCCTTGTTAATTAGAGAAAAATATCATAAGGAAATGACAAAATAATGTAAGAAGTTTTGATCTTATTTAGTCCTGCATAAACTAAAGCAGAGTAACCAGGAATTGTGTCCTTCAAACTATCCTGAGAGAAGCCCAAAAGCAGTCATACATATAGCCACAGGCCCTGGATATAAAAGGTCCACAAACTTAGGAGCCCCAAAGTGGGATTTTCTTACCCATCTTTTTTTGGGGAAATGTACATGGTAATAAACAAGGAAGATTAATTTTCCCTTTTTATAAAAAGTTAATCTCTACCAGTATGAAGTTAGAGAAAGCTGAGTATAACTTTAAAGTCTTATCTCCACACCTTAGTTGTGGAAAGGAGGCGTGCAAACCAAAACATTTTGTGTATCTGCACCAATTGAAAGTTCCTAACCAGTGTCAAGGCGAGCACATCCTGCATTTTTTGAAGTATACTAGGCAGCAGTGGTGCCATTTCTACTTTTGCCTTCTTGGATCTAAGACATCTATAACAATGTGAATTTGCTGACAAAATTCTCCTCTTCCACACTTTGTCTATATTAATATATGCCTTATTTAATTTTCTTCTGTAATAAGATGAATTCTTTCTTAAACTGCTAAAGTAGGTCATATTCTAAAGCAGGTAAATATAACCTCTTACCTTTCTATAAAGAAGTAAACTTTGGGTCAGCTTATTTGTGGATCAAAATCAGAAGACCAAGAGAAACCAGGTTCCAATTTCTTTTCAACTAAAAAACTTTCAGACTTGCTTTTATTCCTTTCTGTGCTGAGCCCTCTGAGCAAACTGCAGAGTAAACTCCTTGTTTCTAATCTCTACAATATCTACTCCACTCTCAGCCCTTTGTGGCCTAGTCAGGATACGAACATATCCACCAACCTCTAAAGTAAATCAACAAGAAGCCGCAATTAAAGAAAGTATTGCATTGACCTCTGCACATTAAATACAAGAAAAATGGAGTAATATTTATACAACTGAGAGAAAACTCAGGTTTTCATATACAAAAGAAATAGGAAAACATTCTTAGATTTGCAGGAACTTAGAAAATATGCTACTTATGTAGCCACTTGGAAAATTTCCTCAAAAGACATACTTCATCCAAACAACAATGAACTGAATTAAAGAAATCAGTCTTAAGAGGTCGAAGAAAAAATCTAGGGCAAATTCGAACTCTTCAGGGATGACAAAAACGTACAGAAGTTTATCTGGTGATTAATAGTAGCAATTTACTATAGTGAGAAAAACAGCCAATTATATTTGTATTTCTATTTCTTTAAAAAAAATGAAAATTGTAAATCTTGAACTGTTCTAATCACACTAATATTTAATCTATGATTATCTTAACAGAATTTGTAAAGAGAAAAGCATAATGAAACAGATGTCATAATCTTTTATTTCTAGTTAAATTATCAGAATTTAGTCATTAGAGGACATCTTGACCAAAGCACAAACAGTATCTACCTATCATCCTCCTTCCTGAAAATATTTCATCACTTTACAAGGTACATGTTCCTAATTCCTTTATCCAAATATTATTATAGTCTGCACCAAAATACCATCTGGAAGTAGTTTAAGGAGGAAGCAGAGAGGGAAGAATTGAGGTGATTCAGGTAGCTACGGTAAATGAAACCCCAGGCTCATAAATGGTCTCTGAATATGCCCTCCTCTTTCATACCCCTTAAGACGCCTTTTGTTACTTTATCTTTCAAGGCCCTCGTTGAGGTTGGAGGAGGGGAATGGCTGGGATAGAACACCGAAAAGGTTAAAGAAAAGGACCAAACTCAAAAGAAGTCTTCCCAAATCCTCTCATTTGGTCTTTGCATGTAGTTCTGAGTACTCCGGGACTGTGGTACAGCAGTGGCTCATTCAGTAAGATTCTTCGATGAAATGCTCTTACACAGGGAGCCTCTCCCCAAAGCCATAAAAAGGTGCTGACCCGCTCACTCAGGAATGGTATCTTAAGTAACTCTAATTTATATGAAGATGTATGTAAGTCTTGATAAACTTTTAATAAACTTCATAAATGTCCATTTTTATAAAAAATATTATTAAAAAGCCTATGTATAGAAAAGAACTGGAAAAAATAGTCATTAAAATGTTACTAATGATTGTCTCTGGGTAGCAGAATCATGGATAAAATTCTTTGTAGTTTTCTAACTTTTCTGCACTGCACATGAATTACTCTTGTAATGAAAAGGAGGACAGAAAAGTCCTTTCACAATAAGAAACAGGCAGGCTTACATTCAATTTTTTTTTCTTTTCAAAACATCTTCATTCACCCTCCCCAAAACGTCTAACTCCCAAAAATATGAGCAAAATTACTCATTTTAAATGGATCAATTTAGTAAAACACTGTATACACATAAAACACATGCTATCCATATACACTTTACTCCAGACTGGGACTCAACAATTACTATTTGAAGAATACTCATGCCCACCTTTTAAGACTTGTCTTAGGGTACCAGCAATATAGCAAAAAATGTTCTTTGTGCCCCTGTAGCCGCCTGTATTCATCACTATCACAGAACTTATCACACTCTATTATGATTGTAAGTTTACTGGTCTTTCTCTTCTGACTGTGACTCCAGCATTTATGTTAGCACAGTGCCTGGAACACAGGTGACACTTAGTAATTACTGGATGCATTGATGGATGAATGGATGGATGGATGGACAGAGTTAGCAAACCTGCATATATGGATGGATGGATAAACACAGAGGTAGATGAACAAAGGAATGGACAGTCACATGGATAGATAGATGTACGGACAGATGACTCAGTGTATCAAAGCAGACTTTTAGTCATGAAAGCCTGGTTCCCATGTCAACTCTCTATTAACTGTATATATAAAAAATCACTCTACCTTATATTCATACATAATAAAAATTATTATACTAGTGGACATTAGAAGGTTCCTTCTAGCTGCTAAATTAATGACTACTAAGACTTAGACTTGATTTTTCACTTTAAGCAATTACAGAGTTTGCTGGTGGATATCATTGTTTTTTATAACCCTGTAGGTAATATTTAAGATGAAATGAATGCTAAATCCTTGGTCAAGGGTAAATGTATCCTTGATCCTACCAGTGCTCCTATATAAAAACATGATTCACCTTAAGATGATGGCTTACATGCTTTCTAGAATTGAAGTACATCACAGTAGGTTGAGGGCAAACTTTAAATCTTTCTTCTTTAATCTATGAAAAAACACATTCCTATCTACTGGTGGCATATCTTTAACCAGGAAGAACTTAGCTAAAGTCTTTTGTAAAGCAGGAAAACATAGCCCTTCATGATACATAGCCATTTACCTTTTACTTTTTTATCAAACTTCTTCTGTTTCATTTTTTCTCGGTTTTCCTGTCGAACTTCCTTTGCTTCGTCTAATGCTTCCTGACTACCCCAAACTTCAAGAGACCTCTTCACAATCTACAACACATATTTAAATTAGTTGTGATTCAGTTGTAAAATATTATAGTTATAATTATTAAATCCACAGGTACCAAAGAAGGATCTAACTCAAGTGCAATTTCATAAATATGTGAAATTTAGAAGATTTTAAACAATAAGAAACACCTCCAATAATACCTCTATCTAAATCTATGAAACCCTCAGTAAACATTCCGAATTAGATTACAAACAGAAAAGATGTCCTGTTTCTCTGATTGTCTTCACAGTGACTCACACACAAAATAAAATGAAAAGTATCTTTTTAACTCTGTAGGCAAAAACTAGTTAAACTAGTTCATTAAAACTTCACCTGACCCAGGGCTTAAAATAACTGAACGGAACTTATTAGAGACCTGTAATTTTAAGTAGAGCTTCATATCACCCCATTGTGAATGATGAGGATTCTTCTTCACAATAAATTTAAGAGCTGGTTCTCTTTTTTCTAAATCACAGTCTTTCAGAAGGTATTCTTGTTTTGCTTCTGTTTTAGTTATAAGCTTGTGTTTGTCATCAGCATCTCTGAAAACAAATTAAGTCCATTACATGTTAGTTATTTTAAATAAAACTTAAGTTTTCAAAGAGCCCAGCAACTTAGGGGCACACATGCCAACAGGAACATGTACAACACTTTTTCCTGCAACTCTCATGGTGTAATTAGCAGTATAAATCATAACAGAAAAATACTTTCATTTATATTAGGAAACTCCCAAAGCAAAAATCATATTAAGAAAACTAAATCCAAATGGATCTAATTATTGTTTCGCCCTAAACCAACATACGAACATTAAAATTTGGCAATTGAGAGCATTAAGTACCTGCAGTTATCACAAGTTGCCAAATCAAAGTGGTTCATAAGATAAGAATCCATAAATTCTTTACCACATTCTTCACATATTGCATAATCAAATTCCATAACAGGTCCTAAAGAAAGGAAGATTAATTAAGTTTTCTTTTATGACTAGAACAATACATTTTCTTCTATTAGCTTATCAGCATGTACATTATACACACTTATGTACAAATACATTTACGTAAAAGGCAATAAAACCTTAAGTACTCTTAACATTTATCTAAAAAATTTTAAGAGAAAAAAGTAAAATAAAGGAAAAAGAAACTATCAATTCAAGTATTTCTGAACACAAACCATGTGTAAGATATTTGTCTTAGTTTTATATTGCTGCTGTAAAAAAGCATCACAAATTTAGTGGCTAAAGGAACAAATTTATCTTAGTTTACAAGTTTTTTTTTTTGCAAGTTTTTAGTTTACAAGTTTACTTAGTTGACAAGTTTTATAAGATCTGTAGTTTACAAAGTCTTTTATGGGTCTCAGTGAGCTAAAGTCGAGGTGTTGGCAGGGCTGCGTTCCCTTCTGGAGGTTTGAGGGACAGTCGAGGACCCTGCTATTTCCAGCTCCTGAAGGCAGCCTGTATTCCTTAACTCATGACTCCATCTTCAAAGCAGCAACTGCAGCTTCTCACATCACCCTGGCTTCTTCTATAACCACATTTCCCCAACTCTCTTCTGCCTCCCTCTTCTATTTTAAGAACCCTGTGATTACACTGGACCCACCTGGATAATACAGAATAGCCTCCCCATCTCAAAGTCTTCAGCCTTAATCATATCTGCAAAGTCCCTTTTGCTACATAAGGTAATACAGTCACAGGTTCCAGGGTGATTAGAATGTAGACATCTTTGGAGGCCATTTTTCAGCCTACCACAGCACTGTTGAGAGTACAAACATTAGTCCAAGAAGGAAGCAGAAGGAAGAAGCTGCTACAAAGACAGGTACTAACATAAGAAGGGAAAAAAAATTGTAAAGAGCAAGGTAACTCTAGAAAACAATACAAAATTCACTTTCAAATGGGAAACTTTCTCTCTGTATGCCACCCTGTACCAGTAGAACAAATAGTTTCCTCTTCATCTGTCTCAGCCATTAGATTGGAAACTTCTTAGGGTAGAGATTGTATTTAGCTATATATCGTCAACACTCAGCGCAGAAACTACTCAAATGAATAAAGCTAAAATGTTTTAAGGACTTCAAATACCTACCTCAGACTCTTAGTCCTAGAACTGGTTCTCCCAGCAAGTCTCAAAGTTTTACATGTATGTCTTTAGGTTGATTGCTATTGCCATGCCCCAACTCTGAGAACTGCCCCAGCTCCCAGCGGGAAGAAAGGGAAGTGGCCATTCGCTCCTGATTTGTTCAACACATTCCCATCGCCACCCTCCCCAACCTACTTCTGACACAAGAAGGTCAGTCTATATTCTACCATGTCTTAGTCCCACCAATCTTCAAACTCTAAGAAAACAAAAAATTACCCTTCTTTATAAAATATAAGAGGATCATAGTAATAGACAAAAGAAAACCTAAAAATATAGACAAAGTGGTATCTTCAAAATACTGATTACCAGAATGTATTAGAATGGAGAGAAACTGCATAACATTAGTCAAAAGCCATTAAATATGCACACATTTTCCTAGTTTTAAATATTCATAATAGGAAATTTTAAATGTACATAATGATGATTTTTCAACTCCATCACTCCTTTAAATTTACCATTTGGAAACTGGCAGTCTACTGTAAGCAAGAGACTGCACTCTCCCTCACTCACTCATTACTCATATATCTACTATTTATATAGACTCATGGACTCTTAATTTCTCAGTGGCATATAATTCATTGTTGTTGTTGCATGACAAGGTAAGCAATCCAGGCTTGTAGGGCAGTCATGCTCCTCACAGAAATTCAGGGACCCACATTGCCATCCTCCCTGCATCACAGAGCCCACCAGCACAGGCATTAGCAGGGCCATGGGCCCTCTGTGCCCCAGCTTGGAGGGAAGGGAAACAGTATGAAGGCATCATGCCCAGGGTCTTTAGGACCAGAAGGAAAGGTACACATCCCTGCCACTCATTTTCCCCTGGGGAGAACTGAGTTAGAGGCTGAGAAATGTAATTTCTAGCTGGATGACCATGTACCTAGTTACAGCTTGTTCACTGTAAGAGCACGGAAGAACAGATTTGGGTGTGCTGCTACTAGTCTGCACCACACTGCTTAATAAATGCAGCCATTATTTATTTATTAAAAAGTAACATTTCAGGTAGTGCTTATCCTTGTTCTAGGGGAAGAGGAATTAAAGAGCCGTCACAGCACAGAATGTGTGTCTCCCATAAGATGTTTATTGTTTAGGGAGTCATTTAAGTGTTGAGCCTAAAATCCAGGTAAGCCTTGAAGGTAGATAAAAAAGACCTTGGCTAAGGTTAGAAGGGGTGGATAAAAAGCAGCAGAAGGGGTGGGAATGTGATGAAAGGAGTGAGTGCTAATATAGCTATGCATTTCGTTTCAGCCAGCCACTAACAAGAAAGGCCTGCTTAGTGTGTTAAGCTTAGTCCCTTATCTGACCTGACAAGGGGAGAGTACACTGGCTTCCAAAGAAACTTCTAGGAGCAAGTTGGTCATTGCAAAACACAGAAAATAAGGCGGAAAAGAGGGGAGTTAATTGCATAGGGAAAACAATCATCTTGATTTTTCTCTTTAAAAGATATACTGTGTCCTATGTTAAGAAAACAGCAAATATTCATTGAGATGATCTGACTTGTCACCGCTGCCAAAGGAAAACAAAGGTGAAATGCAGTAGAAAGTAAGTATCATTGGTGTTTTTAATTACTTTGGTACTCAGACTGCCTCAGATTTGGCCAGTGGGAGCCCCTTCATGGTGGCTCCTATGTCCCTGTAACACACTTCTATCATTTTTTGAACATTATTTTCTGGCATTACAAGATGTTCCAAGCTCATCCTGTAGCCATCCTGCCCCAATCCTGGCATCAGCTATTTCTCTGAAGGGCCCTGGTTCCCTTTAATGGGCAATAGTATCAGAGTCCAAGATCTGGACACCAGATGTGCTCATTGCTACTAGGCTATCTTTGCTTCATAGTGGCCCTTTTGTGGACAAAGCAGGGAAATAAATGCATACTTGTGTACATACACACAGACTTTACTGAGGTATACTGACATGTAACATTAGTTTCAGATGTACACAACATAATTCAGTATTAGTGTAGATCACATAATGATCACAGTCAGTCTAGTTAACATATCACCATATGTAGTTACAATTTTTCTTCTTGTGGTGAGAACTTTTAAGATCTTTTTTCTTAGAAACATTCAAATATGCAACACAGTATTATTAACTATAGTCAGCATACTATATATTACACCCCCAGGATTTATTTTATAATCGAAAGTTTGTGCCTTTTGAGCCCCTTCACCCATATTACCCCACACCTCTTCCAACCACCTTTCTGCTCTCTGTATCCATGAGCTTGCTTTGCTGTTTTTAGATTCCACATGTTAAGTGAGATCATGTGGTATTTGTCTTTATCTGCCTGACTGACTTCATTTAGAATTAATGCCCTGAGGTCTATCCATATTGTTGCAAATAGCAAAATTTCCTTCTTTTTTGCAGCTGAAAATATTCCATTGTATATATACACACCACACTTTCTTTACCCATTCATCCATCAAAGACACTTAGGTTGTTTCCGTATCTTGGCTATTGTAAATAATGCTGCAGTGAACATGGAGGTGCATATATCTTCTTAAGTTCATGTTTTCATTTTCTTTGGATAATTACCCAGATGTGGAATTGCTGAATCATATGGTAAATGTTTAAATTTTTTGAGGAAACTCCAGTTTTCCATAGTGACTGCATTACTTTATATTCCCACCAACAGTGCACAAGGGTTCCCTTTCTCTATATACTTATTTTTCTTTTTAATAGCCCTTCTAACAAGTATGAAGCAGTATCTCATTGTGGTTTTGATTTGCATTTCCCTGATTAGTGATGTGGAGCATCTTTTCATGTGCCTGTTGGCCATCTCTATGTATTCTTTGGAGAATGTGTATTCAGATCCTCTGCCCATTTTTAAATTGGATTGGGTTTTTTTGCTATGAGTTGTATCAATTTTTTATACATTTTTTATATTAGCCCCTTATCTGATATATGACTTGCAAACATTTTCTCCCATTCAGTAGGCTGCCTTTTCATTTTGTTGTTGGCTTCCTTTGCTGTGAAGAAGCTTTTTAGTTTGATATGGTCCCACTTGTTTAATTTTCCTTTGGTTGCCTTTGCTTCTGGTGTCAAATCCAAAAAACCACTGCTGAGACCAACATCAAAAAGCTTATCACCTATGTTTTCTTCTAGTTTTGTGGTTTTAGGTCTTATATTCAAGTCTTCAATTCATTTTGCATTAATGTTTGTGTATGGTATAAGAGAGTGGTCCAGTTTTCCCAGAACCATTTGATTGAAGAAACAGTCCTTTCCCCATATTATATTCTTGGCTCCTTTGTAGTAAATAAATGCATATTGTTGTAACGCATTTATGCATTGGCTTATTTTTGGGCTTTCTCTTCTGAGCCATCGATCTATGAGTCTGCTTTTATGCCAACCATACCATTTTGACTACTACAGCTTTGTAACATAATTTGAAATCAGGGAGCGTGGTATCTCCAGCTTTGATCTTTCTCAAGACTGCTTTGGTTATCTGGGCTCTTTCGTGTTTCTGTAAGAATTGCAGAACTGTCTATTCTATTTCTGTGAAAACTGCCATTTGAATTTTGATAGGAACTGAATTAAATCTGTAGACTGCTTTGGGTAGTGAGGACATTTTAACAACATTAATTCTTCCAATCCATGAACAATGAACACAGAGTTATCTTTCCATTTATTTGTGACTTCTTCAATTTCTTTCATCAATGCCTTATGGTTTTTTGTGTAGAGGTCTTTCACCTCCTTGCTTAAATACCTAATTCCTAGGTATACTTTTTTTACTACAATTTGAATGGGACTTTTTCCTTAATGTCTCTGATAGTTTATTAGTGTATAGAAATGCATATTTCTGTATATTATTTTGTATTCTACAACTTTTCTGAATTAATTTGTTAGTTCACAGGTACACTTACACATTCATATCCATATATGTATTTTAGGAATCATGAGTTTACACTGATACTACCAATTTTAATCTATCCCCATAGGGTTCTTTCTTGCCTTCTCCCATTCCACAGTTGCATGTCCTTCTTTCACAGGGAAAACCTTGGATCCCAACAACATAAAATATATTTATTAATCTGCTTGAGCCTATAATACATCTAAAATAGTTTCATAATTAAGCATCACTCAAGTCACTCTACAAAATGAGTTCAGGAATTTTGTGCTTTTCCCCTCACCTCACCCACCTAACACAAATGATATTGTCAAATACTGTGTTCATAAATCATTTGAATTAGCTCTTTTTGTCCTCTCCCTTCTTTAATGTGATTACATCATTTGGAAAAATTGGTCCATTTAGTTGTTTTTAGATATTTTTCTCTTTTCTTTCCATCCCTGTTCATTTTTAATATGTAAATCTAACAGAAATATACATACTTTTGGGTCAATTACTCTACTTCTATGAATCATATCTGAACAAAAGTTTACCTCTAAATATATTCATTGCATCAACTATTAGAATAAAGTTAAAAATAATCTTAAATCACATTACTATAAAATACAATATTATTCAGCCAACAAAAAGCAAGTTCTCAAAGAATATTTAAGAAATGAGAAATGTGCTCAACATTTTTATGAAAGAAAAATATTATATTCTCATTCACATATTAAAAACAGCCTCAAAAAATACATAAAAATGTTAACTGCTGGGAAGTTATTGTTTAATGGGACAAAGTTTCAGTTTGGGGTAATGAAAACAATCTGGACATGGATAGTGGTGATGGCTGCACAACAACAGGAATGTACTTAATGCCACTAAACTATACACTGAAAAAGGTTAAACTGGTAAATTTTATGTTATGTTTCACCATGATTTTTAAGTAGTTTTTTAAAAAACCATATGAACAGTAACTGACCTCACTGTTACACACCATCCTCTCCCATGGCTGCATTCACCACAATCCTCTGCTACACAATGAGTTTAATGATCTAGATCAGGGATTTGCAAAGTCCCCAGGCGGGCTGCCTCAGGGTCCCCAGGACACCGCCACAAACTCTTAGGCTCCAGCTCAGCCCTAAGTCAGGTGCGGCTCTGGGGCTCTCACAAAGCCTTCCTGGGGACTCTGGTGAACCAACCACTGTTCTAGATTCTAAAAGCATTTGATAGGTTTTGTGTTACAGGCAGCAAAGCTTAATGACCCAAATAAATTATTTTGATTTTTTTCAGCTATGCTAAAGAAATACTCTTTAAAAATTAAAGAAAAAGTCATAGAAAATATTCATTACTCTCACTGCTTTCTTCTATCTACACAGTTCAGCCACATAAAGCTATACAAGTAGGCTTCTTGTGCAAAGGCATCTGGCCAAGAGAGAAAACGGGCCAAGACGCAATCCATGACCTCTTGTTAAACCATGTGCCTTGGCTCAGGCTAAATCAGCCAGAGAAAGAAGGCCTTTTTCTAATTTGCCTCCCAAAGGGGACACTGTTAGAGGAGGTAAATGAGAGGACACAACCGCCGGCTGGCCCACGAGCTAAACACAGACAATCAGAGGCTCCTCAACCCCATCCACTGTCCTTGGAATGTACATTCTGCCCAGCCTGTTCTCACAGCAGGAGCTGGTCCTAGGATACAGCCTAGTGAGAGTAATGTGTTATTTAACATCTGGACTGGATATGTGACTGAACCCAGTTAAGCCCTCTATATAAACTTTAAAGATCTGACAGGTAGGTACAGAGATCTACTCGTTTTGCAGCCACCCAAGACAAGCCTCATGGTAAGTTCCCTTACTTATCTGGAGTGGTCTGCCTCTTGCTTCAGTCTCTCCTTGCCCAGGCCAGTTTGCAAATCAACAGATAACCTTTTCTGATTTGCACAAATTCACTATGAGCTCCATTTGCAAGCAGCAGCCCTAATATCAAAGCCTGAATAGCAAAGCAGCAGTGCCACACACCAGTGAACACCTTAGTCAAGCAGCAAGGCACTACAGTAGACTCTCAATAAATATTTGTTGCATGACCTGTTAACTGAAAGTATAGGCTTTACAGTTTAGACACAAATGGAATAGAACAGCTGCAGCTAAAACTGGAATAGGTTTTAAACTGGAATAGGTTTTACAAAATGTTGTATTATATTACTGGCATGAAACTTACAATCAAATAAAACTATCTTTTTCAAAGAGTGTGAAAGTATCCTCATCCAGAGGGTACATATAAGTGATTAACCAAAACTTTAACCTTAGATAATGGAGTTACATGCTTCTTTTTATGCCAGGTCTCCCTATTTTATACTTTGTAAACCACTTGTTTTTCTCCAAACATAAATAAAAGAATGTCCTAAATTTATCTCTCAGATTCTAGCCCCTTATTTTTTAGCCTCTCAAAATAGCTTTGGGTATTTGTTCTGTCAGTCAATATACTGGTTGTCTCTGCCTATTATAAAAAAACAGAGAGCATCAACCTTAAGAACACAAACCACAGGTTTCATTAGACATTGCCAAATCTGTTTAATTTTTAATCTACTAGCAAAACTGTCTGACTTCATCAGTCGTGTAAAACTAACCTGTTCACTTACTAAAGTAAGTGTGGCATGATTTAACATATTTGCAAAGAATTAAGTTACGCAAAATGACCATCTTGATACCTACTTTCTGAAAATACACTTTACCTGGTTGATGAACAACTTTTCCAATTGTACGCTGTTCTTCATCTTCCTCTTCCAGAATAAAGCCTCCTCCTGTGTCAATGATCTTTGGAGCTGCTTTTACATTAGTCATACCTACAAAAAGTATGTAAAAGTAGTCAACAATTTAACTAGGTAAGCCCCTATGTCCCCCTGTGCATAAACATGAACTTTCTTTAAATCTACTAAACAAGACAAAGATGTCCACTATTACTACTTCTATTCAACATCATACTGAACACACACATGTACAGCTAGTGCACTATGGCAAGAAAACAAAACAGGCATAAAAGTTGAAAAGAAATAAAAAGCCTTTATCACAGATGATAATATTACACCCATAAGATATCCACACAAACCTACAATTAGAATTATGAAATAACACCTAGAAAGAGATGTATGAAACCTCTCCACTGAAAACACCACTAAGAAATCAACAACTGAAATAAATATGAAATATACCATGTACAGACTGGAAGCCTCAATACTGTAAAGATGTCAATTCTCCCCAAATTTATCTAAAGATTCAGTGTGATCCCAGCCAGTTACGGGCGGCTGGAGAGGTGAGGTTGAGAGCTGACAACTGGGCTCTTAACATTTAATGTGACTACAAAGCACTGAGAATAGCCAAGATGATTCGAAGAACAAAACTGGATCATTAACCCTACTAGACTTAAAGGTTAACTATAAATCTCCAGTATTAAGACAGTGTGGTACCAATACAAAGAGACCAGTGGAATATAAGACAGAGTCCTAAAATAGACCTATACATATTTGGTTATTTAATTTATGGCAAAGGCTCCAAAGCAACTATGGAACTGATAATCTTTGAGAGGAAAAGAATATTTTTAGTAAATGGTGCTGGGATTTATGACAAAGTTACCACTTTAAAACAGTGAGGAAAAGATGATCTTTTCAATAAATGAAATTTGACCTTACTTCATGTAGTACACACACACATTTTAATGGATCATAGTATTGAATGTGAAAAAAAAAACAAGCTTCTAAAGAAAACAGAAAAACTGAACTTGAGGTAGCCAAAAATTTCTTAAACTGGACTTGATTAAAATTAAGAACTTCTATTCATCAAAAGACACCATTATGAGAGTGAAAAGACAGGACGCAAAGTGGAAGAAGCTATTTGTGAAAGGTATTATCTGACAAAGGACTCAAATCCAAAATATGTAATGGAATCCTGTAAATCAGCAAGAGACAAATTACCCAACTTAAAATAGGCAGAAGACCTCGATAGAGACTTCACAAATGAGGATATCCATACAGCTAGTAAGCACATGAAAAAGGTATCATTAGTCATCAGGAAAAATACTAATTAAAACATAATGAAATATCACTACACTCCCACCAGAACCTCCAAAGTGAAAAAGACCGACAATACCAAATGGTAAGGGTGTGGAGAAACCAGAACTGTCACACATCACTGGTCAGATTTTAAACTGATGCAGAGTTAGGGGTGCTGACCCCATACACACAAATATCTGCTGACTTTTGACTCCCCAATAACTAACAGCCTACTGTTGATTTTATGATAGTAAATAATAAACTAGTATCTACATATATTTTATTCATTCGTGACATAACAAACTTTTTAACTTTTTCAGTATTTCTAGGCTTACACAGTTTACCTATGAGTTTTTCAAACCGTATTCTCCAAAAAATGTTCCAGTATATTTATTGGAAAAAATTCACGTGTAAAATGACCTACACAGTTCAAACCCATGTTGTTCAAGGGTCACCTGAAATCACTGTTGGACAAGACTTAGTAAAGCTAAACATACGCCTTCCCTATGACCCAACAATGCCATCCCCAAGCATACGCACAATAGAAATGGGTGCATACATCCACCAAAAGACACAGACAAGGATGCTCAAAGGTTTTCCCCACAATAAACCCAAACTGGAAAAAAACCAAATATCTACCAAAAGGAAATAGAAAAACTGCAGTGTAATAATAGAGGATGCCATACGACATATAAAAGAGCAATCAACAGAGGCAACAACACATGTAACACGATGATTCCCTCAGATATTACGTTGAGAAAAAGAAGCCAAACACTGTATGATTTCATTAATCTGAAGTTCAAAAGAAGATAATACCAATCAAATGGTCAGAGGAGTAATTACTTGTAAGGGTGCATAGTTGAGTAGGATATGGCATTAGGGCAACATAAAGTGCTGGAAGTGTCTATTAATCACTGTGGTGTTTACAAGAATATTTACAAGATTCAGATGAGTGCACTTTATATATTAATGTTTGTATGTTATGACTCACTTAAAAAATCTAGCATTATCTTAAGTCACTCTCTCTGGCCTCAATTTCTTCATCTACTAAATAAAGGGATTGAATTATTAGCCCATCTCTACTGTTAACAGCAATTCTCATGCTATATACTTTATTGCCTGCTCATCACTTTATATCCCTCCATTACACTGAGTGCTTTTACTTCTGTAATTCTGACAGTTAAGCATCCATGAATATCTCCTGTATGGATAGAAATGGATGAACATGCCAGATTATGACTTTCATGAGTAATGTGGCAGATGACTGGAATGACCAGGAGTGCAATGAGAAGTACAGTACAGCTAGTACAGCAGAGGCAGCTACTGGCAAGGAACGACGCCTGAACCCAATGCCAGATGACCTTAACTCTAGTCTTGATTGGCCTGTGCATTTGCTAGGATGAACCTAAGCAAACCCCTTTCCTTTGATGGTCCTCAGTTACCACCTCGGCAAAACCCTGACGCTAAATAATGTCCTAATTATTTTTGAGGTTAACTGTTAGAACCAAATTAGTTAATCTGAAAACTGTGAAGCACAACAGCTGCTACTCGTTAGCCCCATGAAGGCAGTAGTTACTGTGTACTGTGTTTGCCCCTCGCCCTGCACGTAGCCAACACCACGTCCTACGACTCCTGGTACAAGATATACGAACGCCCTTTGTTGAGTGGATGGACGAGGGAACAGGAGCAGGATTATTACTGAAATGGGTTACAAGTCTAAAAGCTTTTTACACGGGCCACCCAAGGGACCTATGAAAGTACTGCGGGACAACAAAGGGAAGGCATAGGCTGGCCCCTCCCGACAGTGAGGGCGGCTGCATCGCCCAGCTGAAGACCGCAGGTGCGGAAGGGAAAGCCCGGAGCTGGGAGTCAGGGGGCCCGGCTTCTACGGCAGATTCACGCTGTGGTCTGGGACAGCCGGCTTCGACGAAGCCTGCTGAGCGGGCTTCCTCCGCGGACTGCGGGAGGGCCTGCGCGCAGACGCGCGGGGAGTCGATGCCCCACCCGGGATGCGGCAGCGGCCGGCCAAGGGATGAAAGGGGCAGGCGCTGCCAGGGCCCAAACCTCCGGTAGCTGCAGCCGCCATCGCCGGGTAGGGTTGGGCCGCCAGCCGGGCCTGGCGCAGCATCAGCGCGCGCTGCCGCTTCCGCTCGATGCTCGCCCGCACCGAGGCAGGCAGCTCCGCCAGCGGTTCCGAGGCCGCCGGCTCGGGCGAAGCTTCCGCCGCCGCCATCGGCAACCTTCTCCGCAAACTGGGATCTAGTCCCGCGCACGCGCATTGAGGCGCCAAAGCGTGCCCCGGACCCAGCACGACGCCACCACCGCCTCCGCCCCAGCTACCACGAGCGGCCGCAGAGTGGGAGCGCGCCTGCGCAATTTGAAAAGGCGGAGGCAGAAGAGAGGGGCGGCGGGAGGTGTCTGCGCACACCTAGGGGACGCGAATACTCCCTAACCTTTAACCTGTGAGAAGGGTCCGTACAGAGATCGTTTCTTAGGATCTGGTCGACTTCGCAATAATAGTTTCGCTTGGTAGTTCAAAATATGGTCTTTGGAGTCAGACCTGGGCTAAGTCCTAGCACTGACACTTACCATCCGCGTGACCTTGAACAGGCTATTTAACTTGAGTTCAGTTTCTTCAGTAGTAAAATAAAGATAATTACGGAACAACTTCCTGGGTTGTCGGTAAGATTAAATGTAGAGACTTTCAGCGCAATGCCTGGTACATAGAAAGCTTCCAAAAATGATAGCAGCTAGTAATAATAGAAGTGCCAATCAAGAGAGACCAATAGATGATTGATCTGACCGCTTTGGACACACAGCCTAGGGGACAGAGCCTTAGAATTGAAATGAAAACACCTGGGTTCAAACTCTCATTTGCTCTGTGACTTAGAGCAAATGCAGCACCTGGTGCCAAGGCTGATATGCATGAGCCTGGCTATCTTTTCCATGGAATAGTCCTTCAGTGTGGATGAGCTGCCACCAGGTAGCCAATGGGTTTGGATTTGGACTAAATCCTGACTTCCCCAGAAGTGTGGCAAATGGAGCAAACAAAACATTGCATGCTTTTACAAAAATGTATGCTTTATTACAAATAAAATCTGGTTGAAGCCAAAGAACACTAAGTTCTAATTATTATATATACCATTTAGGACTAGTTTTTAGAACAACCTGGCATACTGAGGTTTCCCATTAGTGTTCAACTGTCAAAGTTTGAGAAGTACAACTTAGTGGTTCTAATCTATTGACTTTATATATGTATTTAAACTGGAGAATATTTATAAAGCAGGTAAAAGCTCAGATCTTCTGGTGAACTAGAGATAGAGACTTTAAGCCATCCCTATTCTGTTTCTCTTCCAATCCCTCTTTGTCCTTATCCAGTGACCTTGACCAGGTGATAAAAATCTCAAATTCCATGTAACAACAATAGCAGAAACAACAGAAGAAAAAATTAAGCAAGTTGGACTTAATCAAAATTTAAAACTTTCATACAGCAAAGAACACTCACTATAAGGAAAGTGAAAAGACAACTCATGAAATGGGAGAAAATATATGCAGTCCATATGTCTAGTATCCAGAATATGTAAAGAACTTAAAAATAATAAAAAGGCAAATAAACCAATTTTTAAATGAGCAAAGGACTTAAATCGACATTTTTCTAAAGAAGATATACAGATGGCCAACAAGCACATGAAAAAATATTCATCATTAGCCACTAGGGAAAAGCAAATCAAAAGCACAGTAAGATACCACTTCATATGCAGTAGGATGACTAGAAGAATTAAGGCAGGAAAAAGCTAACAAGAATTGGCGAGGATGTGGAGAAACTGGAACCCTCATACATTACTGGTGGAAATGTAAAAATGATGCTGCTATAGAAAACAGTCTGACTGGTCTTCAAAAAATTAAACAGAATTACCATATGAGTCAGCAATTCCACTCCTGGGCATATACCCAAAAGAACTGAAAACAGGTGTTCAAACAAAAACTTGCACGCAAGTATTCATTGCAGCACTACTCACAATAACCAAAAGGTTGAAAGTGCCCAAATATCCATCAAATGATGAATGGATAAACAAAATACCATATATCCATACAAGGAATATTATTCAGCTATAAAAGGAAGGAAGTACTGATACATGCTACAACATGAAGGAACCTTGAAAACATGCATTCCTTTTATATGAAACACTCAGAATAAGCAAACTCACAGGGACAGAAAGCAGACAAGTGGCTGCCAAAGGCTGGCGGGAGAGAGGACTTGGGGAGGAGCTGCTTAGATGAATGTGGGGCTTCATTCTGGGGTAATGCAAATGGTCTGCGACTAGACAGGGTAACAGCTGCACAGCATTGTGAATGTACTGCCTGTTACTAATGATAAACTTTATTTTTATTTTTATTTATTTCTTTTTTTATTTTGATATCATTAATGTACAATTACTTGAACAACATTATGGTTACTAGACTCCCCCCATCATCAAGTCCCCACCACATACCCCATTACAGTCACTGTCCATAAGCATAGTAAGACGCTATAGAATCATTACATGTCTTCTCTGTATATACTACCTTTCCTGTGAACCCCCCACATTATGTGTGCTAATCGTAATGCCCCTTTTTCCCCCTGATCCCTCTCTTCCCACCCATCCTCCCCAGTTCCTTTCCCTTGGTAACTGTTAGTCCATTCTTGGGTTCTGTAAGTCTGCTGCTGTTTTGTTCCTTCAGTTTTTTCTTTGTTCTAATACTCCACAGATGAGTGAAATCATTTGATACTTGTCTTTCTCCACTGGCTTATTTCACTGAGCATAATACCCTCTAGCTCCATCCATGTTGTTGCAAATGGTAGGATTTGTTTTCTTCTTATGGCTGAATAGTATTCCGTTGTGTATATGTACCACATCTTCTTTACCCATTCATCTACTGATGGACATTTAGGTTGCTTCCATTTCTTGGCTATTGTAAATAGTGCGGCGATAAACATAGGGGTCTTTTTCAAACTGGGCTGCTGCATTCTTAGGAGTAAATTCCTAGGAGTGGAATTCCTGGGTCAAATGGCATTTATATTTTTAGTTTTTTGAGGAACCTCTATACTGCTTTCCACATGGTTGAACTAGTTGGCATTCCCACCAGCAGTGTAGGAGGGTTCCCCTTTCTCCACATCCTCACCAACATTTGTTGTTGTTTGTCTTTTGGATGTTGGCCCGTCTTGCCAATGGGTTTCAGCCCCAGGCAAGTTTGCTATGGACTCACTGCGATCAAAGAAATTGACAGTAGAACGTTCTTGGGGTGAAAGCGTTATACCCAACTTTATTTCCAGGTGGCAGGTCAGTCACTAAAATCCTGTTCACTCAGAGCGAGTCTGCATGCAGCAAGCTGGTCTCTGCCTCTGGGCTCCTCTGTCTGCACAGCCATCCTCCGGGCCTCTCTGCACAGTCGTCCTGCACAGCCATCCTCTGGACCTCTGTCCTAAGTGCTGCCACCACTCCAGCCTCTGCTCTGCTCTCCTGCAGCCTTGCAGCCCTGCCACCATGTCATGCCCAGAGTACTGGGTGGAGCACTTTATATAGAGTCAACAGCCATGTATTGCCCACAGGTGTGCAGTGAGCTAGTCAACCAGGGCCAGTGAGAATCCTGGCCACAGGAACTCTCATTTTATCCACAGGGCCTGATAAATTTTATTTTATAATAAATTTAAAAGCAACTCAAATTATGAGTGAGCCAAGGCAGGAAATGGATGTTAATAAACCTGCCCAAGCTGTGAGACTCAAGAAAATGAGTGTGGGGGCCCCTCTTAAAGGGGTAACTATTACACAGCTCCCGTGGGTAGTTGCCACAACAGATTAGGCCCACTGTTGCCAGGTTGCCCAGTGCTTCAAGAAAAGTAACTGCTTCTCAAACTTTAATGCACATGAGTCACCTGGTGATCTTGTTAAAATGTAGATTCTGATTATTTAGGTCTATGGTGGAACTCAAGAATGTGCATTTCTAACAAGCTCCGTAGTGGGGCTACAGTTTCACCAATCACACTTTGAATAGTGTGGTTCCACTCACAGGTTCTCAAACTTGGCTGCACATTGGAAGCTCCTGGGGAGTTTAAACAACAGGGATGCTTAGGGCGCACTCCCAGGGATTCTGATGTCATTGGTCAGGGGTGAGGTCTGGGCATCTGGATTTTGTAAAGCACCCCTCCCCCAACCCCCCAATAATTCTAGTGGGCAGCAAACTTTGAGAGACTGTACTCTTGATGACCCTTATAGACTCTACACAGCTTGAGGGTCTCTGAGACTAAGCAATCTTTCTTTCCAGAGGACAAGGTACCAGTGCTTCCCCAAGGTAACGTTTTAAGAACAATCAGCCCCTAGAACTTGCTCCCCAACAAAGCATTCCAAGGTTGAAGGACATGGACCATAGCTCAGGTGCTGTATCAGCCCTGGCATTTTGTAATTATTGACAACCAGTAGGATTTCCTTTTACTGGTAACTCCCTCTCCTTTGGCTTTCTGACCTTTATCAGCAAGTCTCATGTAATTGGGCCTGAATTGTTAGCTGACGCCTCAACCAACCTAAAATGAGATTCCTCCCTTAGAAAAAGGAAGAGTACATGTCCCAGTCTGTCCACCCCACACAGTGACAGAGGCCACAGGGCTTGCCCGGAGCAAGCAGCATGAGGCATCCTGGCGGAGGCACAAACAAAGAGAACAAAACAGTGGGTATGTTCTTGCCTCTACCATTCCACAGTCTTGGGAAAAACCTGTGACTGCATCTGTCTTCCTGCTTTGTACCTCTGTCATCCCCAGACCAACAGGATTCTGGCTGGGAGAGCGGTAATTAACAAAGCACAGAAAGAGATGAAAGCCCTAAATGGGGCCTGAAAAAGAGCAGGCAAGTAATAATGGAGGCCAGGAAAGGGAATGAGAACCTTGGCAGTGTTTCCTACCAGGGCTTCCTCTCTAAGAGCACTGCTGGGGTTATTCATGCCTGAGATGATGGCTTTATTTTTATTTTTCCTGATTCCCTGGGACTTTACCCCTTAATGTGGTCACTTTGAACACAACTGGCATAAATCTACAACAGGATGACACCTGTGATAAGGACACTGTCTGGGACAAGGACACAACAACACAACAATTAGCCCAGTCCTGTTGACTTAAGATGTATAGATTTAGTAATCAAGGAAATGCAGTCTCTTTTGGCTATGACTGACTGGCCTTCTGGAGAAACTTTAGGACCAAAAGATAAAGGGATTGAGGCAGAAATATCATATTGGAACCTTGATCAATAACGTATATGTACAAAGAGATTTAGAGAACATCTTAAAGACTCACAAGAATTTTCTTTCCAGAAGCAATAAGGAGTGGGAGTGTGGATAAAATGAAAGTTCCTGTGGCCAGGATTCTGACCTGGCCCTGGTTGGCTAGCTCACTACATACATGTGAGCAATGTGTCGTTATTGATTCTATATAAAGAGCTCTGCCCAATGTTCTGGGCAACATGGTGGCACAGCTGCAAGGCTGCAGGAGAGCAGAGGAGAGGCTAGAGTGGTGGCAGCACCAAGGATGGAGGCCCAGAGGATGGCTGTGCAGGACGACTATGCGGGCAGAGAGGCTCAGAAGCAGAGATCGGCTTGCTGCATGCAGACTCACTCTGAGTGAACAGGATTTTAGTGACTGACCTGCCACCTGGAAATAAAGTTGGGCGTAACCCTTTCGCCCCAAGAATGTTCTACTGTCATTTCTTTGGTCACATTGAATTCATAGCGAACTTGCCGGGGATTGAAACCCATTGGCAAAACAGGGAGGACCCCAAAAATTCAACTAAGGACAGGGTGGAGGAAAAATGACTATCCACTGAAAGCCCAAATCCTCTGTCACTCATGGACCAGCCAGAGGGATCTTCCCTACTCTGCATTCCCCAGATCCAGAATTTGGCCCAGGTGACCTTGCTTCTTACTGCTTCTTCCAGGAAGCCTGTCCTGACTCTCCTCTGGCTGCCTACAAACCTCATTAATGCTGGTGCTGTAGCACTTACTACACCACAGGTGATACCTACCTGCCTTCCTTCCTGGATCATCGGGTCTTTGAGAGCTGGGACTGTCTGATTCCTCCCAGTATCTCCAGAGCCTAGCACAGTGTCTGGCACACAGTAGTTGCTTAGAAAATGTTTGTGGAATTAAATAATAGAACAAATATTACTGAATAAGGCTAGTTGGATGCCTCACCAGCACTGAAAACTCAAGGTCTAAAGCTGAACCTACAACCACCTGAGCTCTGTGCTGAGTAATAGGAGGTCAGTGTAAAAGCCTGCTTGCCAGAGGAGGAAGGAGCAGCCTAACAGGACAGGGAACACTGTACCTCAGTGTGGAGTATCAGTAATACTATGGAGACAGGGCATACTGTACTTCACAATAGCCCATTCCATTGTTATCTAGCTTTGGCTGTTATTTATTGCAATAATAATAATAACACTAATAATAGTGAACACATGGTGCTTACTATATAACAGGTGTGGTTTTTAAGCATTTTAAATGTATCGCTCTAATTTTCATAACTCCTCAATGAGTATATTCACGAGTCCCAGTTCATAGATGAGACAACTAAGGCCAGAGCTGTTAACTAACTTGTCAAGATCATAAACTATTAAGTGCCAAAATGGAGTTCAGTCAGGCACAGCCCGGGCCAGCATCAATATCCTCAACCGCTAAGTAGGTCTCTAAGTTAGGATGCGTCTTCCTCATACTGCCTCCACTAGGGCTTGTCCTGCCTGAGTTCGTGCAGAGCAGAAACCAGGTCCTTGCCGTACCGCACGTGGCTAGGTAGTGTGAAACAGGGCTGTCTCTGCCTGAAGCTTGATCCTAGAGATGTGGTAGCCCATGTTGGGTGAGGCCAGGGGAGGTGAATGTGGTCCAGGGTTCATCTGTTAGGTGGATGAATTACAGTCCATATAATGGGGTTATAGGCTTGTGGTTTCCTGTTTTCTTACTACCCCCAAGTGGGGTTTTCCTTTCAATTATCTTTATAACGAGTGTGGTCACAGCTTTAAGCCACAAATAATGTATATTTTATTGGAAAGCGCTTCCTCTAATAGTTACAGTTCTGTTGAATAGATGAACTATTTATCACCAGATGCACTTGTTTTTACAATCGTTACAACGTTTGAAGATTGGCTGTTTCTGGCCCCATTCATTCTCTACTCCCACTGCCACTGGCCTAGCTTAGCTCCCATGATCTGTCTAAACAGCCTCTAAAATGGTTTCCCACCCTCCAGGCTGACCCCTTCTAATCCACCTTCCACTTGATTTTACAGCTTCATCTTTCTAAAGTACAGCTTTGACCTCACCATTCTGCTCAAAAATCATTTGCCTCCAAGTCTGCAGCTAATTCAAAGTCCCCATCACCTGGTGCCACAGCGCTTTGGGGGACTTACCTCCCATGATCCTCACTGAACTTTGTGCTCTAGCCAAACTGGACAAGTTTGCATTTTCAGATCGTTTCAGACCATTCCTGCATCCTTCTGCTCTGGGCTTTGCTCATGCTGTTTTTTCTCCTGGCAGTTCTTTCATTTGTATATTCATTCATTCAGCAATTTTACAACACCCATGCTTCAAGCCAAGTCCTATGCTGAAGACCAGGAATGTAACAATGAATTAGTAGTAGTCCTCCTCTCAAGGTGCTTAAAGTCTAATCTGGACTCTTCTTGGTCACATCCATGGCCACCTGTCACAATCTCTCTTTGATGTTTGTCCCAAAGTTTCAGCTGGAAGTAACTACTTCCGTCCTCTGAAACCTCTCCCTGACCCTCTCCCCATTTCCCAAGCTCCCCATCTTCCAACCTGCTATCCTGGGCTATAATTATGCAGCTGCCTTATACCCCCTGGATGACACAGGTGCACTTTAGCTTCTTAAGGCAGAACACCCTTCCATCCAGGGGCCATCAGAGGAGCTGGTTCAGAGTGGACCCCTATCCAGCCAATGCTGCTGGTCGACACCGCATCCACCATTAGTCAAGGGGAACACAGAGCACTCATGAAAAGGCGGTTTTCTGGGATTCAATTCACGCACCATACAATTTGCCCATTTAAAATATGCAATTCCATCATTTTCAGTATATTCACGGATTTGTGCGACCATGACCATAATCTTTTTCATTCTCATCACCCCATAAACAAACTCCATACATCCTTTCAAACCCCCTAAGCCCTAGGCACCCACTAATCTGCTGGCTCCAGAGACTTGGCTGTTCTAGACATTTCACATCTCATATGTGACCTCTTGTGTCTGATTTCTTTCCCTTAGCATGTTTCTAATGTTATCTATGTTGTAGAACATAGCATTTAAAAAAATTCCCAAATAACATTCCATTGTATGGATATTCCACATTTTATTTGTCTGTTCATCAGGTGGTTGTCTTCACTTTTTGACTATTATGAATAATGATACTATGAACATCCATGTATATGTTTTTGTGTGGACATATGTTACCATTTCTCTTGAGTGTGTACCTAGAGTGGTACTGCTGAGTCATGGTAACCTGTGTTCCATATCCTAAAGAACTGCCAGACTGTTTTCCAAAGTGACTGCAGTTCGTATTCCCACCAGCAACATGAGGGTTTCAGTTTCTATATATTTTCACCAATAATTACCTTCTCCTTTATTATAGCCATCCTAGGGGATATGAAGTGGTGTCTCATTGTGGTTTTAATTTGCATTTCCTTAAAGCTTAATAATGTTGAGCATCTTTTCATGTGCATATTGATCATTTGTATATCTCCTTTGGATGTCTATTCAAGTCCTTTGCCCATTTTTTAATTGGATTATTTCCCTTTTTATTATTGAGTTGTAAGTGCTCTTTATATATTCTAGATATCCCATTGTTTTTGTTTGCTTAATAATTTCTTTATTTTCTAAGTTTTTTACAGAGATCATTAATTACTCTGGAAATAATATCTAATATGTGATACCAACACACATGAAAATATAGAAATTGTCATAAACTTATGACATTAAACTGGAAAGGACATTAATGTGTTTGGGGTTTTATTTTGTTGTGTTCACAAAATCAACATACATCCTTGGAGGAGTCAAGCTATGGGTCAAATACAATAAGCATAAGTATGAACTTCCTCATATCAAGTTCCAACAAGTTGAGAACTTTTGTTAGGGTGTTTGACAAAGTGGTCTCTTTCTGGAAATGTGAGAGGTAGCAATAGATGACCTCTAGGACTATATTCAACCTTCAAGGCCTATGATTTCCAGTTTAGGTAGGGGTAGGACTCTCTTGAGAAGGGTACAAGAAAAAGCAATCTGAAGGTCTTGGTGTCCCACAAACTCAGTGGGAACCAACATGTGACATAACTAATAAAAAGAGATGTTATCTGAGGTGACAAGAACAAAAACAGGGTGTCTGAGCTGAGACAGATGTTTGTCCCACAGTTCTGAGCTACTCAGCCTACATCTGGAGCTTGTGCCTACTCCTAGACAACACGCTGGGGGACCCATCCATGTAGCCAGTATGGAGAGGGAAGGGCTAGGAAGCCCTATTATTGGAATGAAGTGCTGGGAAGGAGGCCAATTCAGAAGATTCATGATCAAGGTGCCACATGTCCAGAGGGCTTCCCTGGACAGACAGCACAGATGTGGTTTGCTCTCACTTAACTGGAGATTCACAGTGATCTCCCTGGGAAGGATTTCTTCTCACCTCAGACCACCAGACCCAGGACTACACTCGTGGCATGCTCCAGTGGCCCCTCATCCCTAAGGAATTGAAGACAGAAGTGGCGATAAAATGAGAGTCTGACCTGGGGTCCACACTTCAGGACAGGAAGCACTGACACCTCTACAGCATTGCAAATCCAAGTTGTCATGGGGTCCAAGCTGGTAATGGAAACAAATGAAGCAAGTTAGGCACTTCCTTTTAAATGCATAGAAATTTCTTCACTTCCACAGATAAATATGTTGTGCCCTATTTTTCTTAAAACAAATGACTTCGTCTTTTAGTTTTCCTTTTTGACAAAGACCTAATAAGAAAAATGTTTTGGTTTTTGCTTTTACAATAAGAAAAATAATAGCACATCTGTGATAAAAAATCGTATCACCCTGAGGACAAAGAATATCGAGCGTTCCTTCCCTGCGGGACCGGTGGGTGGGTGCTTTTTGGAAGCCTTGAAAGGACAGGGACCCTGGTGCTAGGGAGACAGGGCAGCAGGACCAGTGAGCGGGTGCCTGGGACCAGCACCTGAGGACAAAAAAAAAAAAAAAAAAAAATCACGTGTTTTTTCCTTTTTTGTTTCCTTTCTGTTCCCTCTCTCATTGCTGCTGTTGTTGTTTTGGTTTGGAGAGTGCTTTTTGGAAGTCTTAAAGGGGCAGGACAGGTCACTTAGACCAGAGGCAGGGAATCTGGGGATCTCTGGGCACTCTAACCCCCTGGGCAGCAGGAGGCACAGAGGCCCCTTACGGAGATAAATAGCCTCCCGGCCGCTCCCCCTCCAACGGGGCTCCACCATTTTGGAGGAACAGCCCCAGCCAGGACAAGCCCACAGCAACAGCGGAGATAAACCCCAAAGCAACTGGGCAGGAAGCAGAAGCCCTGTCTGCGCACAGCTGCCCAGCACAAGCCACTATAGGTCGCTATTCTCCCAGGAGAAGGCCACAAACCAACAAGAAGGGAAGCTCTTCCAGCGGTCACTTGTACCAGATCTGCAAACTATCTCTATCACCATGAAAAGGCAAAACTACAGGCAGACAAAGATCACAGAGACAACACCTGAGAGGGAGACAGACCTAACCAGTCCTCCTGAAAAAGAATTCAAAATAAAAGTCATGAACATGCTGACGGAGATGCAGAGAAAAATGCAAGAGCAATGGGATGAGATGCAGAGAAAAATGCAAGAGCAGTGGGATGAGATGCAGAGAAAAATGCAAGAGCAGTGGGATGAAGTCCGGAAGGAGATCACAGATGTCAGGAAGGAGATCACAGAAGTGAAACAATCCCTGGAAGGATTTATAAGCAGAATGGATAAGATGCAAGAGGCCATTGAAGGAATAGAAGCCAGAGAACAGGAACGTATAGAAGCTGACATAGAGAGAGATAAAAGGATCTCCAGGAATGAAACAACACTAAGAGAACTATGTGACCAATACAAAAGGAATAATATTCGTATTATAGGGATACCAGAAGAGGAAGAAAGAGGAAAAGGGATAGAAAGTCTCTTTGAAGAAATAATTGCTGAAAACTTCCCCAAACTGGGGGAGGAAATAATCGAACAGACCATGGAATTACACAGAACTCCCAACAGAAAGGATCCAAGGAGGACAACACCAAGACACATAGTAATTAAAATGGCAAGGACCAAGGACAAGGAAAGAGTTTTAAAGGCAGCTAGAGAGAAAAAGGTCACCTATAAAGGAAAACCCATCAGGCTAACATCAGACTTCTCGACAGAAACCCTACAGGCCAGAAGAGAATGGCATGATATACTTAATGCAATGAAACAGAAGGGCCTTGAACCAAGGATACTGTATCCAGCACGACTATCATTTAAATATGATGGCGGGATTAAACAATTCCCAGACAAGCAAAAGCTGAGGGAATTTGCTTCCCACAAACCACCTCTACAGGGCATCCTACAGGGACTGCACTAGATGAGAGCACCCCTAAAAAGAGCACAGAACAAAACACACAACATATGAAGAATGGAGGAGGAGGAATAAGAAGGGAGAGAAGAAAAGAATCTCCAGACAGTGTATATAACAGCTCAATAAGCGAGCTAAGTTAGGCAGTAAGATACTAAAGAAGCTAACCTTGAACCTTTGTAACCACGAATCTAAAGCCTGCAATGGCAATAAGTACATATCTCTCAATAGTCACCCTAAATGTAAATGGACTTAATGCACCAATCAAAAGACATAGAGTAATAGAATGGATAAAAAAGCAAGACCCATCTATATGCTGCTTACAAGAAACTCACCTTAAACCCAAAGATAAGCATAGACTAAAAGTCAAGGGATGGAAAAACATATTTCAGGCAAAAAACAGTGAGAAGAAAGCAGGGGTTGCAGTACTAATATCAGACAAAATAGACTTCAAAACCAGGAAAGTAATAAGAGATAAAGAAGGATGCTACATAATGATAAAGGGCTCAGTCCAACAAGAGGATATAACCATTCTAAATATATATGCACCCAATAGAGGAGCACCAGCATATGTGAAGCAAATACTAACAGAACTAAAGACGGAAATAGACTGCAATGCATTCATTGTAGGAGACTTCAACACACCACTCACCCCAAAGGATAGATCCACCGGGCAGAAAATAAGTAAAGACACACAGGCACTGAACAACACACTAGAACAGATGGACCTAATAGACATCTATAGAACTCTACATCCAAAAGCAACAGGATATACATTCTTCTCAAGTGCACATGGAACATTCTCCAGAATAGACCACATACTAGCTCACAAAAAGAGCCTCAGTAAACTCCAAAATATTGAAATTCTACCAACCAACTTCTCAGACCACAAAGATACAAAACTAGAAATAAATTCTACAAAGAAAACAAAAAGGCTCACAAACACATGGAGGCTTAACAACATGCTACTAAATAATCAATGGATCAATGAACAAATCAAAATAGCGATCAAGGAATATATAGAAACAAATGACAACAACAACACTAAGCCCCAACTTCTGTGGGATGCAGCGAAAGCAGTCTTAAGAGGAAAGTATATAGCAATCCAGGCACACTTGAAGAAGGAAGAACAATCCCAAATGAATAGTCGAACATCACAATTATCGAAACTGGAAAAAGAAGAACAAATGAGGCCTAAAGTTATCAGAAGGAGGGACATAATAAAGATCAGAGAAGAAATAAACAAAATTGAGAAGAATAAAACAATAGCAAAAATCAACGAAACCAAGAGCTGGTTCTTTGAGAAAATAAACAAATAGATAAGCCTCTAGCCAAACTTATTAAGAGAAAAAGAGAATCAACACAAATCAACATAATCAGAAATGAGAATGGAAAAATCACAACAGTCTCCACAGAAATACAAAGAATTATTAAAGACTACTATGGAAACCTATATGCCAACAAGCTGGAAAACCTAAAAGAAATGGACAACGTCCTAGAAAAATACAACCTCCCAAGACTGAACAAGGAAGAAACACAAAAGTTAAACAAACCAATTACGAGCAAAGAAATTGAAACGGTAATCAAAAACCTACCCAAGAACAAAACCCCGGGGCCGGATGGATTTACCTCGGAATTTTATCAGACACACACAGAAGACATAATACCCATTCTCCTTAAAGTGTTCCAAAAAATAGAAGAGGAGGGAATACTCCCAAACTCATCCTATGAAGCCAACATCACCCTAATACCAAAACCAGGCAAAGACCCCACCAAAAAAGAAAATTACAGACCAATATCCCTGATGAACGTAGATGCAAAAATACTCAATAAAATATTAGCAAACAGAATTCAACAGTATATCAAAAGGATCATACACATGACCAAGTGGGATTCATCCCAGGGATGCAAGGATGGTACAACATTCGAAAATCCATCAACATCATCCACCACATCAACAAAAACAAAGACAAAAACCACATGATCATCTCCATAGATGCTGAAAAAGCATTTGACAAAATTCAACATCCATTCATGATAAAAACTCTCAGCAAAATGGGAATAGAGGGCAAGTACCTCAACATAATAAAGGCCATATATCATAAACCCACAGCCAGCATTATACTGAATAGTGAGAAGCTGAAAGCATTTCCTCTGAGATTGGGAACCAGACAGGGATGCTCACTCTCCCCACTGTTATTTAACATAGTCCTGGAGGTCCTAGCCACGGCAATCAGACAAAACAAAGAAATACAAGGAATCCAGATTGGTAAAGAAGAAGTTAAACTGTCACTATTTGCAGATGATATGATACTGTACATAAAAAACCCTAAAGACTCCACTTCAAAACTACTAGAACTGATATCGGAATACAGCAAAGTTGCAGGATACAAAATTAACACACAGAAATCTGTAACTTTCCTATACACTAACAATGAACCAATAGAAAGAGAAATCAGGAAAACAATTCCATTCACCATTGCATCAAGAAGAATAAAATACCTAGGAATAAACCTAACCAAAGAAGTGAAAGACTTATACTCTGAAAACTAGAAGTCAGTCTTAAGAGAAATTAAAGGGGACACTAATAAATGGAAACTCATCCCATGCTCATGGCTAGGAAGAATTAATATCGTCAAAATGGCCATCCTGCCCAAAGCAATATACAGATTTGATGCAATCCCTCTCAAATTACCAGCAACATTCTTCAATGAATTGGAACAAATAATTCAAAAATTCATATGAAACACCAAAGACCCTGAATAGCCAAAGCAATCCTGAAAAAGAAGAATAAAGTAGGAGGGATCTCACTCCCCAACTTCAAGCTCTACTACAAAGCCATAGTAATCAAGACAATTTGGTACTGGCACAAGAACAGAGCCACAGACCAGTGGAACAGATTAGAGACTCCAGAAATTAACCCAAACATATATGGTCAATTAATATTTGATAAAGGATCCATGGACATACAATGGCAAAATGACAGTCTCTTCAACAGAGGGTGCTGGCAAAACTGGACAGCTACATGTAGGAGAATGAAACTGGACCATTGTCTAACCCCATATACAAAGGTAAACTCAAAATGGATCAAAGACCTGAATGTAAGTCATGAAACCATTAAACTCTTGGAAAAAAACATAGGCAAAAACCTCTTAGACATAAACATGAGTGACCTCTTCTTGAACATATCTCCCCGGGCAAGGAAAACAACAGCAAAAATGAGCAAGTGGGACTACATTAAGCTGAGAAGCTTCTGTACAGGGAAGGACACCATCAATAGAACAAAAAGGAACCCTACAGTATGGAAGAATATATTTGAAAATGACAGATCCGATAAAGGCTTGACGTCCAGAAGATATAAAGAGCTCACACGCCTCAACAAACAAAACACAAATAACCCAATTAAAAAATGGGCAGAGGAACTGAACAGACAGTTCTCTAAAAAAGAAATACAGATGGCCAACAGACACATGAAAAGATGCTCCACATCACTAATTATCAGAGAAATGCAAATTAAAACTACAATGAGGTATCACCTCACACCAGTAAGGAGAGCTGCCATCCAAAAGACAAAGAACAACAAATGTTGGCGAGGCTGTGGAGAAAGGGGAACCCTCCTACACTGCTGGTGGGAATGTAAATTAGTTCAACCATTGTGGAAAGCAGTATGGAGGTTCATCAAAATGCTCAAAACAGACCTACCATTTGACCCAGGAATTCCACTCCTAGGAATTTACCCTAAGAACGCAGCAATCAAGTTTAAGAAAGACAGATGCACCCCTATGTTTATCGCAGCACTATTTACAATAGCCAAGAATTGGAAGCAACCTAAATGTCCATCGGTAGATGAATGGATAAAGAAGATGTGTTACATATACACAATGGAATACTACTCAGCCATAAGAAGTGGAAAAATCCAACCATTTGCAGCAACATGGATGGAGCTGGAGAGTATTATGCTCAGTGAAATAAGCCAAGCGGTGAAAGAGAAATACCAAATGATTTCACTCATCTGAGGAGTATAAGAACAAAGCAAAAACTGAGGGAACAAAACAGGAGCGGAATTACAGAACCCAAAAATGGACTAACAGGTACCAAAGGGAAAGGAACTGGGGAGGAAGGGTGGGCAGGGAGGGATAAGGGGGGGAAGAATAAGGGGGGTATTAAGATTAGCATGCAATGGGGGGGAGGGAGAAAGGGGAGGGAGTGCTATACAACACAGAGAGGACAAGTAGTGATTCTACAACATTTTGCTATGCTGATGGACAGTAACCGTAATGTGGTTTTTAGGGGGGACTTGATATAGGGGAGAGCATAGTAAACATAGTATTCTTCATGTAAGTGTAGATTAAAGATTAAAAAAAAAAGAAAGAAAGAAAGAAAAGGGGGATTACTCCTTGATAGGATAAAACTATTGGTAAATCAAAGATTAACACATGCTTTAAATATCCTTAATGTTGATCGCTTAAAGGGTGTCAGATGATCAGCTGTGGAGGTACTCTTTTCTGATAATATGCCTTTCTCTTAATAAAAAATAAATTAAAAAGAATTTTTAAAAAAAGCAGCTCCTGTGTGCTGACTTCCAATGAGTTCTACACAGTGGCATAGAGGGCATGTCAAAGTGTGGGCAAAGGGTCTGTTTCTTTCTATGCAGAAGATCAAGGCCTAGCTTGGCTACCCAGAAAATGCACTAAGATACGATATGAGGAGGAGCTTCCAGCATCAGCACTCTCTGGAGGACTCGTGCCGGGGGATGATCATCAAAAAGCCTCCACAGGGATCCGGGCGATGCTACAGTTGTGGCTGCGTCCACCCCACCATTTCCTGGACTTGCCATAGGAATGAGGAGGGAGATGTCTAGGCTGGCATGTGCATACAGTGAGACAACGAATTTGACCAGATCTGTACTGTTGGAACTCAGGCAGGAGTTGGGAGGGGTGCAAGTTGTAGCACTCCAAAATCTTATGACTATAGACTATCTACGGTTAAAAGAACATATGGGATGTGAACAGATCCCAGAAATGGGTTGCTTTAATTTGTCTGATTTCTCTCAGACTGTTCAAGTACAGTTGGACAATATCCATCATATCATAGACAAATTTTCACAAATGCCTAGGGTGCCTAACTGGTTTTCTTGGCTTCACTGGAGATGGCTGGTAATTATAGATTTGCTTTGTTTATGTCACCGTATTCCTATTATGTTAATATGTGTGCGTAAGTTAGTAGTTTAAAACCTATAGATGCTTAAGGTACTCTACAAGAAGATATGTCAAAGAAATAATCAATCCTCCCATGTTTTCTTCCATATTCTACCTCTATAGCTTTCCTTCTTCCTTCCTAATTACAACCCTTAAATAGAATTCGTGCCTCATATCGAATTTACCAAGTATCATAATTCCTCCAGGTGGTAAAGATACCTCGAGACAAGTGCTGGGCATAGAAGCCACAGGGCATAAATCTGCAAAGAAGTAAAAAGCTAACCTTTTCAAACAATATGGCTTCTCTCTCACTTACCAACTTTACATCTCCCTGTATGGCCCCGGAAGATGACTGGTTAGCCAGAGAGGGGTAAGATTCCTCAAGGGAGGAACAACCTAAGACAGGCACAGTCGCAGGGGGGCCATCAGGTGAGAAATCGGGGAACAACAGTGGTGAAGCTTAGAACCTCACACCCCCCCCCACCTGTTTTGAGAGAAGCTTCTGCATCCGTGGATGTTTTATTGCCCTTGTCTAGCTTGGATTAGCACATAGTCTACAGGCACACACCTGATCATCTACAATTGCTCTCTTACAACACTAAACTATGTTTTCTAACTTTATCTTGCATCTACCTACCACTTCAGCATTTTATTAAAAATAATAATAATAATAATAATAAAGGGAGAAATGTGGGATCCACATATAAATCAAGTGTAAAAATCAAATGAATATTCATATTTGACCTGATTGTTTATAGTTCATAATGCGTGATCAAAACCGAAAGTTTCTGTGGTGAATGCCCTTGTACTGTTCACCATGTAAGAACTTATTCACTATGTAAGAATTCGTTCACCATGTAAGAACTTGTTTGTTATGCTTCAGAAGATTGGAGACTGATGAGAATTAGGCTTGAGATGGATTAATGATTGTGCATTGAGCACTGACCCCCCTATACAGAATTTTATTGTTGTTAACAACCATTTGATCAATAAATATGAGTGATGCCCTCTCAAAAAAAAAAAGTAATAGTAAAATAAGTAAATGAAATTAATTTGAATATAAAAACAAACAACAAAAAAAAACCCCTAAAGAATCCACTCCAAAACTGCTAGAACTAATATCTGAATTCAGCAATGTTTCAGGATACAAAATTAATACACAGAAATCTGTGGCATTCCTATACACTAACAATGAACTAGCAGAGAGAGAAACCAGGAAAATGATTTCATTCACAATTGCATCAAGAAGAATAAAATACCTAGGAATAAACCTAACCAAGGATGTGAAAGACCTATACTCTGAAAACTACAAGACACTCATGAGAGAAATTAAAGAAGATAACAATAAATGGAAACACATCCCATGCTCATGGACAGGAAGAATTAATATCATCAAAATAGCCATCCTACCTAAAGCAATCTATAGATTCAATGCAATTCCTATCAAAATACCAACAGCATCCCTCAACAAACTAGAGAAAATTCATATGGAACCACAAAAGTCCTTGAATAGCCAAAGCAATTCTGAGAAGAAATAATAAAGCTGGGAGGCTCATGCTCCCCAACTTCAAGCTCTACTACAAAGCCACAGTAATCAAGACAATTTGGTACTGGCACAAGAACAGACCCATAGACCAATGGAACAGACTAGAGAGCCCTGATATAAACCCAACCATATACGGTCAATTCATATATGATAAAGGAACCATGGATATACAGTGGGGAAAGACAGCCTCTTCAACAGCTGTATTGGCAAAACTGGACAGCTGCATGTAAGAGAATGAAACTGGATTACTGTTTAACCCCATACACAAAAGTAAACTTGAAATGGATTAAAGACTTGAATGCAAGTCATGAAACCGTAAAACTCTTAGAAGACAACATAGGCAAACATCTCCTGAATATAAGCATGAGCAACTTCTTCCTGAATGCATCTCCCCGAGCAAGGGAAACAAAAGCAAAAATGAACTCATAGGACTACATCAAACTAAAAAGTTTCTGTACAGCAAAGGACACCATCAGCAGAACAAAAAGGCATCCTACAGTATGGGAGAATATATTTGTAAATGACATACCCGACAAGGGGTTAACTTCCATAATATATAAAGAACTTACACGCCACAACCCCCAAAAAGCAAATAACCCAATTAACAAATGGGCAGAGGATATGAAGAGACAGTTCTCCAAAGAAGAAATTCAGATGGCCAACAGACACATGAAAAGATGCTCCACATCACTAATCATCAGGGAAATGCAAATTAAAACGACAATGAGATATCACCTCACACCAGTAAGGATGGCCAGCATCAAAAAGACCAGGAACAACAAATGCTGGTGAGGATGCAGAGAAAGGGGAACCTCCTACACTGCTGGTGGGAATGTAAACTAGTTCAACCATTGTGGAAAGCAGTATGGAGGTTCCTCAAAAAACTAAAAATAGAAATACCATTTGACCTGGGAATCCCACTCCTTGGAATCTACCCAAAGAATACAACTTCTCATATTCAAAAAGACATATGCACCCCTATGTTTATCACAGCACTTTTTACTATAGCCAAGATATAGAAGCAACCTACGTGTCCATCAGTAGATGAATGGATAAAGATGTGGTACATATACAGAATGGAATACTATTCAGCCATAAGAAAGAAACAAATCCTACCATTTGTAACAACCTGGATGGAGCTGGAGGACATTATGCTCAGTGAAATAAGCCAGGTGGAGAAAGACAAGTGCCAAATGATTTCCCTCATTTGTGGAGTATAAGAATGAAGCAAAACTGAAGGAACAAAATGGAAGCAGACTCAGAGACTCCAAGAATAAACTAGTGGTTACCAAAGGGGAGGGGTGTGGGAGGGCGGGTGGGGAGGGAGGGAGGAGGGGATTGAGGGGTATTAGGTTTAGTACACATGGTGTGGGGGATCACAGGAGAACTGTGTAGCACAGAGAAGGCACATAGTGGATATGGGACATCTTGCACTGATGGACAGTGACTGCATTGGGGTGTGGGTGGGCACTTGATAATATGAGTAAATGTAGTAATCGCATTGTTTTTTCATGTGAAACCATAGGAGTGTATATCAATAATACCTTAATAAAAAATGTTTTTAATGGTATCACCAATCATCCTTCTGGCTTGGGCAACAGTAGGGAGCTGAGGGGACACCTGTGACAGGGCGGCAGCAGACTCAAAGAGGCTTCCACTTTGTTAAAGGAAGCTAAATATCTGGGTTTTATGTGAAATCTTCCAATTTCTAAATGTTGATGCTAATGTTTAGGAAATCATGTGGGCTTAAAGTCCCTCTATAGTATCTCTGCTGTGGTCTTAACTCTGTTATCCCTGGGACTAGCGCTCACACGCACAGAAACAGCCACCTCTCTCTCTGTGGGCTGCTTCAACTGCTAGGAATGGACTCTGAATTCAAATTAAATTGAAATCAATCTCTTGCTGTACACCAGCCCAACCACCCTGACCTGCACAGCCTCTGCCATCTGCCCTACCCTTAGTCTCTAGGCCACTCCCATCATTCATGCATGCATGCATTCACTCACACACACACGGGCACGCATACACACATGTACACGTGCACGCAGCTCGGCACTGTTGAATCCACTGGTTCATAATGTGGTTTCCTCATGAGTAGAAAGTCTGTTTTCTTTATCTGAGTGTCTTGGAGCTTCCTTCCCACACAGGGCCTGGAACAGGAGGGGGCCCAGAGACCCCTCTAGGTCACTTGGGTGGGAAAACTGCAGCCTCCCATTCCTCTCCTGGATGAAGGCTGCCCTGGAAAGAGTCCCCCTCATGGGCCGTGTATGCAGCTCCCCTTTTGGGCAACAGCCTGAAGCAGTGAGCAGGAATATGGGGTTTCCCGGACCTGTGGCCCTGGGCGAGTCACTGATGTCCCAGTCCAGGCCTCCCCATGTGTTAAACAGGGGCGTTAATATCATTTCATGCCATACTTTGAGGTATTTATAAATCATTTTAAGGGGAAAGGGCTACAACCTGTCAGGATTGTGACAAGAGGCAATGACATGGAGAAGTGGAAGGAACTAGGGAGCTCCACAGGGCTGTGTTTGAATCCAGACTCAGTCACTTTGGGCAGATTATTTAATCTCTACGAGCCTCAGTTTCCTCATATATAAAACAGGGAATTAAACGGCCTACACTACAGGCTTGTTCTTTGGATTAGAAATTAGAAAACAGCGGTGCATGTCCAATGTCTACACGGCGGGCACCCAGGAAGGGGCAGCAATAGTTGCTGTTATGATAATAACCAGTAGAGGGCACCAAACTATTCCTTAAATGAAACCCGCCTGGTGTCCCAGTCGCAAACGCGAAAAAGCGTTAAACCAGAGCAGCGGGGAGATCCACCGAGTACGTCGTAGGTTTGTTGATACACACTCTCCTTTTTAACTGAAAAAATTAGAAATTGCACTTTACACTGTACTGTGTGGGGTGTCATTTATTAACAAAAGCAGCTTGGAGGAGTGGAAAGTGCTGAGCACCCCAAGGAGGAAAGCTTTCCGACACGGGTCCTTGTCCTCGCCCTAGTCCTTGTGTCGTGTGACCTTGGGCAAGTCCCTACCTGTGTCTGGACCCCTTCCCCCGTTTCGAAGCCCGAAAGTGTCGGACCAAGGTGATCTCCAAGAGACATTCTAGCTGTCTACGACTGTGATACTGGGACAAAACATTTCATGAAGCATGCAGGTGTGGAGGGGGAATGGGGGGAATGGACTAAACGACCTCTGGATGCCCTCGCTGGGGCTGGGATTTGATGATTTATACATAGTCAAGGGAAGCCACGTATGGGCTAATCCCGGCCTTACAAAGGCGTGCGGTTAGCGTTGGGTGGTGGTGATGTTTTTCTGCGAGCGCGCACGGTGCTTATCTTCTGTGCAGGTTGTTGCCGAAGCCACGGAGACCACCCAGCCTGGCAAAGAAAGGAATTTTTGTCTGCAGTTGACAGCCCTCAGGTTGACGGCTTTCCATTTGCCCCGGAGGCTGTCACTCGCAGAACAATGGCAAGGAGCAGGGTGGCTCTCACCTGAGGCTGGCGCTGCCGCCAGAGCGGGGCGGGGGGCAGGTGCAGGACGGGGGTGGGGACGGGGCTTGCTGTCTCTCTGTCCAGGACAATGAAGGCTTAGGATCACTCCAGCCTGCAGCAGACATGCCTGAAGAGGCTGCGGAGGATTATTTTCCGCGTGGATGGTGTCTTGCTTCACAAAGCAGAAAGTAGTAAGCGCTTAAGACGTTACTCTTCATTTAAAAACGTTTATAATTAATTACTGATAACACAGGAAACATAAATCAATCTCAAAGCATTATGTTGAAGGAAAGAAGCCAGACATAAAGTATCTACTGTATAATCACATTCCTATGAACGTTTAGAACAGACAAAACTGACCTACGGTATGGAAATCAGATCGGTGGCTGCTTTCTTAGGAGAGGGAACATTTGACTACAGAGAGACATGAAGGAACTCTCCGGGGGATGGAAACATTCTGCGTCTTGATTGAGTGGCAATGGCTTGGGTGTACCTACCTTTGTAAAATTCATTGAAGTGCACACTTAAAATCAGTGCACTTTACTGCATGCAAATTATAGTTCCATAACATTAAAACAGAACTGCACAAATAGTTATGACTTTTCTCATTCTAAAAAGAAATCCATGCTCACACTAAAACACTGAGAATATACAGATGTTTTTTTAAAAAGAAAAGAAAAACCACCCATAATCCCATTCCCAGAGTTTAACATGGTTATCATTTCGAGATAGTGCCAGACCTTTATTTTCATAAAAATGAGATCATACATGTTTGTAATTGGCATTATTTATTATTCATTGAACTGGCAATATAGGCACATAGTTAAAATGCCAAGAGGTACAAAAGGGCGTCAAGTAAAAAATACACCATTCTCCCAGTCTCTCTCTCCAGAAGCAATTCCTCCCATCATTAACTGTATATTCTGCTAAAGCTATGATATATACTTACAAGAATATATGTGTAATGATCCTTAAGAAAAAAAATAGCCTGCTATGCAAGCTGTTTGCACCTTTGTCAACCTGCATTTTTAATATAATGACAGTATGAATATCTTTTCATGCCATTAAAATTTTTCTGTAATGTCATTTTGAAGCAGACTTTTAAGTATAACATAAAAACAAAACCCTACAAAAATTGTAGTGTACAGCTCCAAGTGTTTTCACAAGTTGAGTTTACTTTTGTGTCCAGTACCAATATAAAAACAGATATTACCAGCATCCCAGAAAGCCTTTTGGATACTCCCTACTTACATGTCTCCTCTCCCCCAAAAGTAACCACACTCCTGCTTCTAATTTCTAATGAATTTGCCTGGGTTTTTTTTAGTTTTATATGATGGAACTATACAGTATTTATTCTTATATCTATATTCTTTCACTCAACAGAACAGGAATGAGATTCATTCATATTGCCACAGATAGCACAGTTCATTCACATTTATTGCTCTGTAGTATTCCTTAGTACAAATATACCACAATTTATTTGTCCATTCTACTGTTGATAGACACCTGGGTGTTTCCAGGTTTGGGCAACTATAGCTGCTACAAACATCCCTTAGCAGTCTTTTGGTGAACATATGTGTACTTTTTGGTTGATTTATGCTGAGGAATGCAATGGCCAAATCATAGGGTATGTATACTTTCAGCTTTAGCAGAAAACACCAGTCTCCAAAATGGTTGCACCCATTTACATTCCTGCCTGCAATGTATGAGAGTTCCAACTGCTCTAGATGCTCACCTACAGTATCAATTTTAATGGCTACACAGTATTTCCTTATACAGATATGCCAACTTATTCCCATTTCCCATAGTTCAGAAATTCTTAATTCTTTTTGTCCCATACACACACTGGTGTTTTCATAAAGCTTGAGAAATACGACATAGTAAGATATGAGCTTCATTATTAACGAACTAAATGATAACATCCAGCAGATCTAGTAACCACAGTAACTTCAAGATTTCAAAATAAGCATAAACACAAAAATGTTTATTGGCTTTTGGTGCTGCTTCTTCTATGAAATGGATAGTTTGGCTTTTGACTGTTTTGTAAACGGCTTATTTATTTTCAGATCTTTATATAAGAAGAACTTGTGTATTATAGATATTAACCACCTCAGTGAGATATTATAATTTTTTTATTTGTCATTAGCTTTGCCATTTCACTCTTTAAAATAATAGCTCTGTATGTATTTTTTATATAATAGCTTTATTGAGAAATAAATTTATATGCTATAAAAGTTGTCCTTTTAAATTATACAATCTGATGGTTTTAATATATCCACAGTTATGAAATGATCACCATCATCTAACTTCAGAGCATTTTCACCCTCAGGGAGAAACCTTGAACCCATTTAAGTTATTCTCTGTCCCCCTAGTACCACTAATCTCTGTACCACTAATCTATTTCTGTTTCTATTCTGGATAGAATAATAGGATTTGCCTATTTTGGACATTTCACATTACTACCCAAACACACACAAAATAATACATAAAATACATGATCTTTTGTGATTGGCTTATTTCACTCAATGTAATGTTTTCAGGGTTCATCCATGTTGTGCCAGCTTGTGCCAGTACCTCATTCCTTTTTATGGCTGAATAATATTCCATTATATGGGTATACCAGATTGTTGATCCATTTATCAGTTGTTTCCACATTTGGGCTATTATGAACATCCATGTGCAAGTTTTTCTGTGGGTGTATATTTTCATTTCTCTTGGGTATATACTTGGGAGTGGAATTTCTGTGTCACATGGTAACTCTATGTTTAATATTTTGAGGAACTTCAGACTATTTTCCAAAGTGGCTGCACCATTTTTAAAAACCTACCAGCAATGTATGAAGTGTTTATCGTTTTTTAATGAATACAATTTTTAAATTTTACATAGTAAAGCAATGGTTTTCTTTATGGTTTCTGTTTTTGAGTCATTCTTAGAAGAGTTTTCATGAGACTAAGATTGTAGAAATAGTCTATGTAAGATATATTTTTTCTTTAGTACTTCTGTTTTAATTTTTTGTAATTAAAAAATTTAAACAACCAGTTAGGATCTACATGATGCAATGCCAGGTCTTCTTACTCTTTTGCCACTTCAGTAGACTTCTGAATCCAGTTCTGTCTGCCTTTAATAGTTAATGGCATTTTTTTGCCAGATTCTGGCCTCAGTTGTCAGTCTTCAGAAATGTGGTGAATTATGAGAATCTTTTCTTATTTTTTTCAGAAGTTTTTATGGCTGTTTCAGAAACTTCTAACAAAATGCCTTTCTTCTTGATATTATTTTTTAAAGAAAATGCTAACTTGAACACATTTTCCAGTGGTCTGAATATTCTATTAAAATTGGAATAAAAAGGCTATGGATGGTGTTGTAGACACACTCTGCTTCATGTGTCCTGTCTTTTCATGCCTTCATTGACCTTAGAGTGTTTGGTGAAAAGACAAAGATTGGCTAGATAAGTGGTAAAAGGTCTAGGGGAAGCCAAGAGGAGTCCAGGAGTCTTTAGGGAGCATTCATTAGGTTTTCTAGTCTGTCCCCTGCTTTTTCTTACTCTCCCCACCACCTCAGAAACAGAGAGTGGTCTGATTCCACTTGTAGTGGTATACCAACCCTCACGTTTCCAACTTTTCATACCATTTTTATTCTGTTTTGTCCTTACTGGGAGATTAGACAGGACCCAAGGCAGATCAGCTCCATTTTATAGATGAAGAAACAGAGCCCCCAAGAGGGTAAACACTGAAACTATACAGGCTAGGGCACGGTGGAGCTGCATCTTAATAGGCCAGGACTCCTGACTCAAAGCCTTGAAAACCCCTGTTCAACAAGGAAAGAGGGTCAAAGGTCCAGGGTGTGTACACATACAGCCCTCAAAAGGAATGTAGAGTTTGTGGTTTGGGTTTTTCTTCTCCTTTCTAAGCACGCTTCACATGCCAGCACAGGGTGTGCGTATGTGTGTTGAGGGGTGGGAGGGGGGTGAGTTGCCAGGCTGCATGTCATTCCTAAGCCATTCAATAAAGGAGGTCAAAGCATGGAACATGTAATGAAGCTCACAAATCCCTTGTGGTCTTCTGGTGTCTCATCAGAGCCAAGCTTCTGCAAGAGAATGACTTGCAGTGAGATTTGGCCTGACGGTGGGAACAGGACTTTGGTTCCACATGACATGACTCATTAAATTGTTTATTGTGATCTGTATGTGCACTTCAAATTCATAAAACACCCCTTTGTGACAACAGAAATAGACAAACTTTCTGCTTCATGGGCTCCAGAATAATTAAAAAGATAAAGTGTCTGCATGCCTATGACACTGAATATCCCAATGTGAAGTGGCCTTTGTGGGAGATATAAAAGATTTTCTGGGCAATGCTTTGGGCAAATACTACATATTGCACATCCCTCTTGCTGAGTCACAATGAAAATTAGTATATCTGAGGCTCCAAGAAGTCTTGCAAGGATGAGGCTTTAACTAGGGCGTACATAGTGTCTTAACCACTGAACCCTTTTTAAGGTAACATCCAAGACCTCTTGCCAACAGTGGTTCCACTGAATTTACTTTGCACAGTGCTGCCATAGAACATACATTACTATTACATACATTTACTAATAATAATTGCAGTATTTTAAAACATTAAACATTAATGCTTCCTCCACTAATTCCAATTTATGACTTTGAACAAGGTTGACAATGTTTTCCAGCCTAAATAAACACAGGTTAAATTCTATTATAACAAAGGCTTTGTTGCAAAAAAAAAAAAAAAAAAAAAAAGAGGCTGCCCAGATTATTTTACATTTGTGCTGTGCTTTCAAATGTATCAAATGTTCCTTGTCATAAGGGTACTATTTTCAGAAACTGGATACTTTTTCGGCCATACAGACATTTTTATTGCATAAGAAATCTACTGAAACATACTTTTGTCAGCATTGACTGATGTGATTCAGACTTGGTATCACTATTAACATTCATAAAATATTTTATTTTCAAAATTTCAGTATTATATCATCATTAATTTTTACTGAAGCTATATATGAATTTTCATCAAAATATGTAAGTGGATTTTCCCTTTGGGGCATTAAAATATTTCTGAATAGAATCCTCTTTTATAATAAGAGTAATTGATGAGTCCTTTTAAGTTTTTAGACAGTAGAGAAAAGCTGAAAAAAGTCCATTCTCTCTTCTCCCAAATACAGCCACTACTGACATTTTCATCAAGTCTTCTTCTATGCATATATAGAAAAAAATCACTTTGAGATGTTGTCTCTTACGTTATTGATTTAACATTATAGCAAGAATATTAGCATTTGTTTTTACCTTTGATGAATGTATAAACAAAGAAAACAACTTAAGATAAGATTCTCTGACTTCCAAGACATATTGGCAGTTTCAATTATTTGGAATCCAGAAGGGGTAATAAAGATGTTCCTCACTGAACACAGAAATGCAGGGCTGGCTCAGATGATGGCCCTGCATAAGTGAGGTAGCATCTTGGCCCCAGCAGCACCCTGTCCCTATAGTTAAGGCCACCAGGGTCCCCTGGCAAGCCCCTCCCAACCCATATGCTGAGACCATCCTCTCTGTAGGTCAGACCTAAGTCAAAGGATCAAGGTTAGGAGGGACAGGTGAATTCTCCTTTTATATAACAGAGGAAATTCAGATAAATGGCTTCCCTCAACCACCTGGTTTTCTTTTTTTCTTTTCTCCCAAGTCGGTGATAATGAAGTATTGTACATGACCTTATAGTTTGAACTCATACTAAAATACATTACCAAATGCAGTCCTGGTGAGAGCTTTTTACAGATGAGATGCTTGAGACTTGGGGAGCTAATGTGATCTGGCCAAGGCCCCTTTCAGGTGATGAGTGACAGCTCCAGAATCCCAGCCCTGGTCCCCAGAGCCCATCTCTGGCCCTTCTACCTCTCTGTGCAGCCCTGCACCCCTGCTTTCAGGCAGGCATAGAATGCCGTGTAAAATGCTGAACAGAAGTATGGCTGTCCTTAGCTGTGTGGAATTATAAGATACTTCAATCCAATGGAATTAATGGGCTTATTACAAAATCCTTCTAATTCCTCAGTCAACTTGTCTGAGCCCCAGTTCTGGGTCCTCTGTTGCTGGATTTTCATCTGTGGCTGACAGATTCAGAATAAGAAGCATGCAGGCCCGGGAGGTGGCTCTGGTTTTCATAATGCCCACAGGTGTTCTGGTCTGCCTTTCTGCTTCACCCTTTTCACACTTTGCCAGACGACAAAAATGATGACGAAGACTGGTTTGCTTTTCTGAGCTTTTACACAACCTGGAGGATTTATTGTATTGGGGGGGGGGGGCTGCTTTCATTTGCCTGCCTGTGTTTTCCCTGGGTATGTAACAGTTTTCAAGCAGCTCCAAAACTTTAAATCTGAAGGCAGTTCATGTTTAAATCTGAGTAAGGGAAGATGAGAAAAAAATCAGAGTGAAGTTAAAAGAGCACTCTAGCCAGGCTGTGTGAGACCAGAGTTGAAATTTGCTGGTGACAACCAGAGAATAGTGAGAAAGGAACCAAAATGTTCATATTTGTTCTTTAAATCAGATAAACTTCACATGAAATGCATGCCCTTTGCCATCTGACATCATTACAAATAAATATAGTTTCCCAAGCCAGAGGCTAATAGTGCCCCCCAAATGGAACCTTACAATATTTTATTCTAATCCCTCAAGTTTTTCTGAAAGACTGGCCTGGAAGACATGTAACTTCCCACTAGGTCTCAGTTTCCTTGCCTGTAAAATAAAGGATTTTGAACACACAACCAGTGTATGTGCATGTGCGGGACTAGAGAATTTTGCAGATTATCCCCAAATAACCTGGAAAGCGGCATGTGGTCCTGGGGTAATGAAAAGAGACCTTCCCCTTGCAGACAGACAGAACTGGCTCAAATTCCATCCCAGCTGCCGCGTACATGCGGAGACTCTGGGGAAGCTGCCCAGCCGCAGAGGCCTTGGTTTTCTCCTGGGTAAAATGGGGATGATGATGTTTCCCACCCCTGGAGCTGCTGTAAGGATTACATGAGGTGACATGGGCGAGGCTCTCAGCACACTGGTGTGTGGCTGCACACAAGTTCCCATCCTGTGAACTGAAGTCACTGCTGCTCACATGGCCTGTTGGGGGTGCTTCTCAGCTCAGCATTTGGAGTAAGCCCACATGTTTTTTGCTAAGAGATGGTTGCATTCTTATCATTCCAGGGTTATTTCTGACTCTCTCTTGGTATCTTCTTCAAGTGTTGATGGACAACCAAGGGCATATAACACCAATAAGCCAATTTATCAAACCCCTAGAGAAAAGTAGTAAGCATTAGGGGGAAGCAGATGTGCCTGCCTCAAAGGTGTGCTGGACTAGAAAGATAGGATTCTGAGCCTTTGCCGACACTGTTCCTTCACCACAATGCCTTTTGTCCTGAGTACAAAAATGCCGACAGCAACTGTGCAATGGGGTCTTCAATGTAATAGAAAGGGCACCGGAGTTAGCGAATTCAAAGCCACTTATTTACACAGCAACTTTGCCCAGGACTCTTCTGCTTGGTGAGCCTCAGTTTTTCTATCTGTAAAATGAGGATAATACTCTTCCCAACCTAGCTCAGAGTTCTCACGTGAGTTACATAGGCAGAATCAGGGACTGACTTAGACATCACCATCAACTACTCTCTCCTTTACTTTACAGATGAGGTAATTGGAACCCACAGAAGCAGGCTAACTGACCAATATGCCGAACAAGTCAATAGCTGAGCTAGGGCTGGAACTCAGCCTTCAGAGGAACCCCTTTTCTCTTCGGCAGGCTGATGGGACATATGCAGTAAACCATAATGTGCCATGTGAATGTCTTTTGAGGTCATTCATTTTAATGATGGCTAGGCTCGTTCTCCTTGGTTCTTTTCTAAAGTTCTGTCCAAAATGGATGCAAGCCCCAATCCTCTGTTTTTTAAATCTTTGAAGGAAGGGTATGGGGTATTTACTATCTCTGCAACTATGGGCCTCTGGACCTAATCCCCTCCTGACCACCAGCTGCTTGTGACAGCAGTGACTTCACCCACCCCCTGTGCTCCTTAATCAGGAATGCAGAGAATTAGCCTTGTGTATAAGGCCACTTGACCTTCTGCAAGGTGACTTGGTGATGGGGACAGGGTGCAGGGAACCTTTTAGTGGCAAATGATTGTTACCTGGATTGGATAAACATTCTTTAAACCCACACATAACTCTCAAATATTTGTCTCCCTGATCTGGACTTTATTCTTCCTAAATTGTATGAAACTGGAAAACAACTTGGGAGATTTTTAATAAATGTTTACTACAATTCAAAATGAAATGTCTTCTTTCTTGTTACTCATTAAAAATAAAACAAGAGAATATACTATCTGAAAAAACAAGGCTGTTTACATTGCATGGGGGGGAAGTGGTATGTGACTTAGTAGGACCGGGCAGACAGGAGATTTGGCCAACTTACTCTACAACAAGTAAACACACCCAACACTGTTTCCTTTCTCTCATAGCTGGAGACACCAAAAACAAACAAACTCAGGAGAATTTAAAGGGATCAATCAGTTTTCCCTTAGACAAATTAGATGGTCTAGCATGAAATGGTAACTATAGAGAGGTCTCCCAGGTACTCTATGCTTGTCTTTCCCAGTGTGTTTCATACTTTTCTGTGTTTTCATGTTACTAGTTAGCATCCTTTCATTTCAGCTTGAAGAATTCCTTTCAGCATAGTGATTCTTATTCAAACCAAGCTTTACCATGAGGGTTGCAAAATGATACTCTTCCAACCCTAACACTCCTTTCACACTTATTGGCTAGCATTTTACTGTAAGCAAGCGCCCTTTCCTCTTCCCTATGTATTCATCCATTTATTACTGATCTATTTTTTATCAGTATAGATTCAGAGATTCCTGTTTTTTCATGGTTTATTATGCTTTATTTTCTTAATCATCCCAGATGGTAGCCTCTTCAAGCTAATTCCATGTTTTTTGACATGCTCCCATCATTTTTATGAGCATTGCCTTACTTTACAGCATAACTAGATACCCCACCCTCATCTTGTAAAAGAAAGGCATGGAGATTAGAAAAAAAGAAAATGGCACTTACAGATGGACAAAGATGACTGTGCATTGACAATTATAAGTATTAATTAAGAATAATTATTCTGAATATTTAACACATGAAGAACTAGTTATGCATAAAAAGAAAGCACTAAGAAGAAATAAATATGGTATTTCATATTTTAAAGTAAGTTTACATTGAAATAAAATAAAAGATTTTATAATCATTGAATTTTTATGTTTTTCTACCACTTAAGAAATTCAATAGAATACAAAGAATTAGTTATAGTCAATTTGTAACTGTAGTTTAAATTATTTAAGAGAATTTAAATTCATTTGTTAATCAATTAAAAAAAGCACTAGAAGAAAATGCTAGGAAACTGGAAGAAATTCCATTGGGATTATGAGGATTTTTTTCACATTGTTCTTTTTTTCTAGATAACCTGAGTTTTTTTTTTTTTTCTGTGATAAGTAATCAAGGATGAACACTGACATTTATTGAGGACCATCAGATTCCTGTGAAAGAAAGAATGCAGGATCAGAATCAGATAGCTGCCCAAGGTCTTGCAGCTAATAAGTATTAGAGAGTTACTGTTAATCTAGATTTTTCTATCTAAAAGCCTAGGTCCTTTCCACTATACTCCAAAATAGTTAGGGTGATGAGATAAGGATTGATTGTAGAGGTGCATTCTGAAATATGTAAAGACAGTATAAGGTGTAGAACACAGACATTGTGTACTACTCCCACAGATAAACTGAATTTTATGTGAGAAGAACATATTCTTTTTAAAATGGGAACAGCTTTGTAAAAGGTTTCTCCTAAGAATGGGGTGAGCCAACTCTGAGTAATTACAAAAGGACTAATAAATGTTTAACAAACACTAACAGAAGTGAACTGAAAACACTTCTTCATCACCATCAATTGCACTATCAAAACAAAGCCCTGGGCCACAGTCCGGTGCTGAACCAGGCCCTAGGAGACTCGGGTCCTCTGGCCTGGCTCCGCCACCGAAGCTTTCTGGCAAACTGCTTTGGCCGTCTGGGCCTCAACTTCCTCATCTGAAAAGAAGGAGATAATTTCTTCCTATATCAGCAATGGAATGAGACTCAAACAAAACCATGTACTGTCTTTGAAAACTTTAAAATCCTATAAGTGGTTTTCTTTAAGAGCTTTTTAAAAAATGTTTGCTGAATTCCTTATGAAAAGGCTGAATTTTTAGCAGCTTCCTTACTTGAATGAGCAGTAGAGAAACCCTCTGAGGTCCCTGGGGGCCTGCTTGGGGCTACCTGACAGCCAGGGCAGCATCTCCATGGCTGCACCTTAAATCAGATTCCCCAGAAGCAACCTTGGGAGGAGGATTCATGTGAAAGTGATATATTAGGAAGTGCTCCCAGGCAAACTGGTCAGGAAGTGGGGAAGTAGAATCAGAAAGGAAAGGAGGCCCAGAAAGAGTACCTCAGCTAACAAGTCTCTCCAAGGATAACTTCGGCTCACCCCGCAGGGAACTCTGGTCAAAGTCCTGACCCAGAGTTGCCCTGGTCAGAGGCAAGGGAGCTGGAGTGTGTATACCTCTGCACTCATCAGTTACTGGAAGAGGGGGTTGGAGTGGGCAATCTCCCAGATACTTCCGGATCTCCTGTGTGCAGGCAAAACAGATTCCAACAGCCCTGATGTCTGTTCTCTGATAAACAGATGCAGATGCTGGCCATAGGTAGGCTCCAAAATGGCAAAGGGATCCAATGGGCAGAGCGCTGACAGTATCAGCCCAAAGAAGGCTGGACATGCAAAATAAAACAAATAAAGTGAGATTCTGTGTCACACATAGGACAAACCTTTGGGAGGCACCAAGGTTAGGTATGTGGAGCCTGGACCCAGAGAGGTTGAGTGTCTTGCCCAAGATCACACAGGTGGCAGTCCAGATTGCAGCCCTGGTCTGTCTGGGAGAAGTCCATTTGCTCTGTCCAAAGCCCATGTACCCTCCTCTACGCCATGTTGCTCATTACAGTGGGACTAATGCCTTTTCTATAGAGGGCTATCCACAGGGAATCCTTTATGTGACACATAACCTTACAGACCACCCCCCCACCTTCAGAAATACTAGAGTCTTCACAGATGTCCTGAGGATGGCATTAGTGGCCCCTTGCCCAAAGTCACCCTCTCTTCTAGAATTTGCAAACACAAGGCACCAGGGTGGACTGAATCATGACCTTATGAACTTCAAAGAGAGATGTCTATGTTTCAGATACAGGGTGGCCCATATCCTGGCTGCAAAGATGTTATTAGTGATTTGGGGAGAGTCAGTTAGATAAACAGGTACCACCCGATACAAAAGGCCTTGTGAGCTCATACACTTGTTTCTCCTTTGTTGTATTTAAAGGCAGTTTCCCCACATCCTGCATTCTGAACATGAGCAAACATGTGAACAAGCCAGACACACAGGAGCTCAAGTTGCATAGACCTCACGTCTAGCTCGGGGGGAATGGTCCTGAGCCTCAGTTCCAAAGCCGGACCTGCAACACACTAGCTGAGGGATCTTGTGTAAGATGTGTAATTTCATCATGTCTGAGCATCCTTGCCATATCTACTCCACAGTGGTACTGTGAAGATCTATGACATATCTAGAGGGCTTCATAAAGTGTCAAGCTCAAAGCACATGTAAAAGTATTGTTATATACATCTATTCTACTACCATGATTTTTATGAAACAAATGCAGTCACTCCCCTTTCTCAGGATCATTGATCCAACATCCTCAGACATCCAGACACCCGCCAAGAGTTAGGATATAAACATGGAAAGCCTCTGCGCAGCTGTACCAGATGACATGAACCCATGCACCTTCCTCACAATGAAGCAACCAGAAGCTCTAATGCCCAGTGTGTTTTCTTACAGGCAGTTCTAACAAGCTTTATTATTATGTCTGGTTTCACAAAGCAGAAGCAAACAAAGACTCAAGACGTCAGCCCACTGACCCTGGCAAAAAGCAATATTTAACAGCCTGACAGGAGAAATGTCCAAAAGAGTATAAATGACAGCTGTATTCACTCAAGATCATAGTCTGGGGTCAAAAGCCCACACATTCCAGGAGTCCCTAGTGTTGGTAATGACTCAAGACATTAAGAAACAAGTTGCTTTGTGATCTGTGCACTCTATTTAAGAGTGCAGGGAAACTAGTAGAAAAGTTAACAAAAAAATGCCCAATAGCACTAGGAATTAAAACAAAAGCACATTAAACAATAATTAAATCTATGATGTTTAAATTAGCATTGACTTTTCTAAAACAAAAACAATGCTGGTGATTATGAGGTAAAACTGGTTCTAGAAAACTAAAAGCTATGTAAATATCTTAAAGGAAAGGTAAAGTGAATTTCAATGAAATAAAATAAGACAGTCTGCAACCACTAATAGTGGAAAACTGGAAAACTATACATGAATATGGAAAATTGCTTATGATATTACGTGAGAAACAAGGTACTAAATTGCATGTACAGACTTAATACAACTGCCTACAACTATATGCCTAAGAAAGAGACTGGAGGGAATATCACTGTGCTTTCCTTCTTCCCATCCCCTTCCTCCTTAGCACCTTACAGAGAGGGCAGCTGAGGCAAAGTGGATGCCCTTGCTGTTGAGAACCTGTCCCTACAGTTCCCATGTAGCCTGCAGAGGTACCAGAATGGGCAGAGTGGAGAAACCGGTGGCCATGCCCCAGGAGTGCCAGGTCAGAGAACACATGTGGAATTGGGTGAAAAGGGCTGTTTCAGCACCTGCTTCGGCACATACTTAGAGAGTAATGAAGCCTACTCAGTAACAGGCCTTAAGGGACAGAGGCAGATCAGACTGGTGCCCACCCTCACAGAACATGTGGGTGGACGAGATGGCCTCTGCCTGAAGTGGGAAGGCATCGAGGAGGAAGTGGCATTTGGACCTTGAATGAATCAAGTGAGGACTCGTGGCATACAGAGCCAGTTTGTGCCAGCTCACAAGAGCCAACTGTTACATTTTCAGGAATCTTACACACCAGTGCCTAGACACAGTCATTATTAAAAATAAACTATATAAGCCTGCAATTTGATAAATAATTCAAAACAAAGATAATTCTCAAAACTCACCACATTCTAATTAATTTACTCTATAGTAAAATACTATTATCTATGAACTTGAGGTTGCTTACATAGATTGTTTCTGCATAATGGGAAAACTATACAATGGTGCTCTACTGTGCGTCGCTTCCCAATCCATGTTCAGTGACATCATGTCAGTAGCTTGAAACTGGCAACAATGGGGGGATTTCTATCATGGAAATGGGCAAATGCACAGCTCAGGACTTGGCATAATGACTTGCTAATTATTTAGAGTTTAGACTTTGGGTTTAAAAAAGTCATGAAGAAAATGTTAATAAGGCAGACTAAATTTAAAAGTCTGTCATGTCTATAGTTTTAAATATTATGCATAGTATGAAAACATGAGAAAATTCTGCTAGTACTTGAAAACTATCATGTGCTTGGGCAAATAAGTAATCTTTGTCATCAATGAATGAGTGAAATTCCATTATATATCTTCGTTACTTCATTTTTGTCTTACTTATTAGTATAAATGAAAATATCAGTCAACATTCATGAAAGAACTTCATTACATGAGGGACTTCTTTGCTGAGTCCCATAGGAATCAACCATTTGTTCACATTTTTATTTTTTAATGCTATTGTTGGTGATAGAATTATAAAAACTGATAGTGGATTTTGCAAAGAATAGCAGTACTGAAGATAAAGATGTATGGAATTTATAGTAAAGAGTATTGTGTATTATTTGTAAATTATGCTACCCATTCTTTATAACAGAAAAAAGTAATCTTATATGCATATCTAAGATATATATGTATATGTCTTTTTTTTAGGAGAGCCTTTGTTAAACATTTACCAACACACCACTAGTTAGGACTCAGGCAGCAAGAGACAGGCAGGAGTGGGTACAGAAGGGTACAGTAGGGATTGTAGAATGGGTTCAATAGAACAGTGACACTGTAGATGAGGTGGCATCTACCTCCCAGGGACCAGTGCCCTTACTGGCCTAGATTCCTCTGGCCCTGGCCCCTCGCCCAGACAGCTTTCTGGAAGAAGGAAGAGGCCTTGGGCAGGGCAGCTCTCGACCTCCCAGTGAGTGAGTCTGGCTGGAGGTTGTGCTGAGCCGATCCCCCCCAGGAGGAAATGCCTTCAGGCCACTGGAGAGAGGGGATCCTGTATATTCAAGAATCCAAGAGATGAGACAGCCAGAACTGGGAGGGCCCAGCAGTCTCCTCAACACAGTGTCAGCCTTCTCAAGGTCAGAGAGGAAACAAACCCAAAAGGGGGAAGTTGCTGCAGCGGGGTCTAGGCAGGCTGTGCTGTCTCCAGGAGCCCTGCACACCCAGGCCAGGATCTGCATTTTTGCCCTTCAAAAGCACTCGCTGCAGTCCCTGGTTGCATTGTTTTTCCGCCCGATCCTGCCACTGCTTTGAATCCTGGTGAGACAGAAACTCCAAAAGCTCTCTGCCCTCTGCTGTGCATGCCTGGCCTTACTTCCTTTCACTGTGGTTTCCTCACTACTGACTTTTCTTATATAGTTCCAAATCTCTGTGTCTATAGTCAGATTTCTCCTTTAACCCCTGCCTTTATTTTGTTCTTGATGTTTTTTGTGTCTTATTTTTTTCCCTTAATTATTCCTAAGGCTGGTCTATATTATCAGTTTTCCAAGTATTGGATTTTTGTTTTGCTGGTCATCTGTACTGGTTTTTTGCTTGATTTGGTTGTTTCTATTTCAATAATTTCTCATTTTAACTTAATTAGTTTCATCCTTCTCCTTCTTCAGGGTTTATTTTATTCTTTTTCTAGCCTCTTGGATTGAAAGTTTGATGATCCCACTCCTTATTAAAAACTTGTCACTTTTAATAGAGAGGACAGTTAAAGCTATAAATTCCCTCTAAGTAACTGCTCTTGCAACATCTAACAGATCTGAAATCCACTCATTCAACAAATATTAAGATCCACTGCTTTGTAACTAAGAAATGGTGCTCTCATCATCATACTAGTTCTAAATAGTATAATTGCCATTGGGATTTCTCTTTAACCTGAGTTACTTACAAATATATTTTTGTTTCCAGGAATATGGATTTGAGAGGGCAAGCTATGTTTCAATAGCGAATTCTAATTGCTTTGCATTATGGTCAGTGAATAAGGTTTGCTTGATGGTACTGCTTTGGAGTTCACTGAGATTTCCAATACTTACTTTTTACCTTTTTTCTCTTAACTTTTTAAAAATTGAAGTATGTTAACTCAGTAAAATATACACAGACTAAGTGTACTCCTTGATGGATTTTCACAAATATATATACCTATGTCTCCATTGTATGCATCTACATCTAGAACATTGCCAGACCAGAGAAGACTCCTTGCCCCCTCCAGTCAACACCCCTCAGAAGTACCATCATGGTTAATTTTTCCACTCATAAGTCTTTGAAATTCTTACCAATGGAATCATACAATATGAATTCTCTTTCTACCTAGCTTCTTGCACTCTACCTTTTATCTATATGATACATCCATGCTTTCTTAGTGTAGCAGTGGTTTATTTCATTTTCACTGAGGAATATATTGTACAAATATATTGTAACTTATTTATCCACTCTGTTGTTGAAAGACACTTAGGTTGTTACCACAGTGTGACTATTATAAAGAATGCTGCATGAACATTCTTGTTAGTATCTTTTAATACATACATATACATCCTGTTAGGTATATATCTGAAAGTACTAACTTTAAATTTTAGGATTCTAAGTGTATTTTTTTCCTATACCACTTTGAGTCTTATTTGGACCAAGGAAGAACATAAAAATATTTTGTCCTGTGTGACTATGTCAAATGAGTTAGGGGCTTTATATCATTGTATCATTGCCCTACAGCAGTTGTTCTGGCTCCTAGGTTCAACCTTAGAAAACTCCTAGACCTCAGACCTCTGGGTCAGTCGCTCCTGAACTTTTGCCTCAAATTTGGAATACTTGTTAGAAATGCACAATTCTTTCCCTGCTCCCTGCTCCAAACCTATCACTTTGGTATATTCAGGAGCAGGCCCAGGACTCCGCATGTAGCAAATATGCCTGGATGATTCTGCTGCTCTTTGAGGTGTGGAACCTTCCTGGGCCCCATGTTTCTAAGACTAGACCAGTGAAGTGGATTATCACCATCCCAGGCATCCCAAGTTCCCTCACCACCTACTGGAAACCCCACTTACAGTTGGGTTCTCCCCTGCCCACTTTCTTACTCTCTACTCCGAAAAGTCCAATAAAGAATGTGGATGGTTTATCAGGGCTGCCAATAGTTTGGGTGGATCTGGTCCCTTTCCTCACTGCACCCATGGGAAAGCTGAGGTCGGGGGATGACGGAGAGCCCAGGAGGATGCAAGGTCAGGGAAAAGCCCCATTCTCCCTACCTCTACAATAAAAAAATCCTGCAAAGGGAAACCCCTAAGCCCCAAATCTCCTAAGAGTATCACTGTTCAGGAAGAGAGCTGTGTTATCATAGAATGCGCATGGTGTTTGGAATCATATTTGAAGTCAAATCCTAGCTCCTCGAGCTAGAGGGTATTATGCTCAGTGAAATAAGCCAGGTGGAGAAACACAAATACCAAATTATTTCACTCATCTATGAAGCATAAGAAAAAAGAAAAAACTGAAGGAACAAAACAGCAGCAGCCCCACAGAATCCAAGAATGGACTAACAGTTGCCAAAGGGAAAGGGACTGAGGAGGGTGGGTGGGAAGGGAGGGAGGGAGAAGGGGAATAAGGGGCATTACGATTAGCACACATAATGCAGGGGGGAGCGTGGGGAAGGCAGTATATACCGAGAAGACAAATAGTGACTCTATAGCATCTTACTACGCTGATGGATAGTGACTGTAAGGAGGTATGTGGTGAGGACTTGATAATGGGGGGAATTTAGTAACCACAATGTTGTTCATTTAATTGTATATTGATAGCAAAAAAAAAAAAATCCTAACTCCTCTTGTCTAAGCAAATAGATGGAGGTTTCTGAACCTTGGGTGCCAATCTTGAAAATGAAATTAGAGCTGATGTTAGGATTAACCTTAACATATATGAAGTGCCTAACCTGTGGTACGTGCTAAAGAAATGGATATGGTTATTATTAAGAAAATCTCAGTTACTCAGGAAGTCCTATTATCTGGTTGGAATATTACATAGGCTGGGTGGCAGAAGCAGAGGGGAGGGAGGAAGGGATGTTGACTTTCCCAATGCTTTACCTACTATCATTAGGTTCTTCCTTCTGCTTGTGACCTGCATGCCTGAACTCTAAGTCCACCTGAGAGCCATTCCATCAGACACACATTTCCTGAGTGGTGGCTCTGGGCTGGGTCCTGTGAGGAGCACTGGGGTTTCAGTTCCTGCCCTCAAGGAACGCCCGGTCTGACAGACAGGAGAGCCACAGTACAGAGGGCACAGTGAGGTTCTGGGTGAGGAAGTGGGGTTTGGGGTGGGCCCCAGAGGCTGAGGCAGGAACAGGCATGTGAAACATACTGGGTGAGTGTAAGCCTGGCAGCAGTTTGCAGACGGGCAAGTCAAGGGCTGGGGACTTGGGCTAACACTTCCAGTGGCTCTAAAACTGGGCTCCTCTGCCTCTCCATCTATTTTGGAATTTATCTTTAAGAGAAAGCTGGACTGATACAGTGTCAATAAAGAGCCCAGAAGATATGCAAGAGCTCAGTATGAACTTGTAGACATAAAGCAAATCAAATATGTTAAGCAAACTGAGATTCATAGTCTTTTGTATACCTATCTGAGGTAATATTACACGAAGAGCACCACCCTCCCCCGCCACAACCCCCAGCAGAGTACATGTGAATTTGTGTTAATATGTGATTTTTACAAAGTATTTTAGTCTCAAAATCACCTCCATGTGGACATTCAGATGTAAGAGCAATAACTCACTTTGGACAATACTTTGCTCTTTTCAGGGCCAAGGCTTGAGCTTGGTGTGTGGGTCCTGGGAGACAGGAGGTCTTTGTTTTAGCCAACCTGTGCCTGACTTGCTCTGTGATCTGGGCAGTTGCCTGCCCCTCTCTGGGTTTCAACAGCACAGTCTGTGAAATGCAAGCATTAGGCTAATTGCCTCCCCAGGTTCCTTCAGATCCAGAGTTCTTGGATGCTGCCATCTTTTTTGGATACTTGTAATAACCCTGTGAGGTAAACATATTTATGCACTTTACAGATGAAGAATCAAAGCTCAGAGGAGGAAAGTCAGAAGTCACCAAAGCATCAGTGGTGCCTTCTGATGGTTGGGCTCATTGGTTGGGCTGGGCTTGTTCCAGGCAGTTCCACCCTGTGGGAGGGACAAGCAGAAGGAAAGGGGGGAGTCGGGACAGAGTTACACCTACATTTTTGTGCTGCCCCCTGAGTTCAGCTACTGTAATGCAGGCTCTTAGCCTCTGTGTACTTAGCTAAGTCTAAGTGAGTCTATACACTGGCAGTGGGCTGGGACACTCTGCTCTAAGCACTGCAACTGACAAGGTCCTCTCACAGCTGGGATCTAGGCTTGTGGAAGCTTTCATGTCCCTTCTTACACATGCACACAGAAGCAAACACATATATGCACATATATATGCATACACACACATGAACATACACATGCATGTGCATGCATTTAGCAAGTGTTTTCCCCTCTTTGGCCCCAGTATCCTCATCAGTAAATTGGGAGGCAACTCTGCCTTGCCAGGCATCCTTTTAGTTCAGACACTGAAATTGGTTTTACAAACTATAAAGAACTGGAAAGCCCCTGTGGAGATAATGTTCATCCAAACTACTCAGAAGAATGGCAGAGAATGGGACTTTTTTCCTTTCATTTTAACAACATAAGTAATATGGGTTGCCTTTAAATGAAATTAGATAGATTTACTCATTTATCTTAATAGAAAATTGATTTCAACCTCAGAACCACATTGTCTGCTGTGTCCTCCCACTGGTAAATCTGGAATGGTTTGGTTGCAGAAAATACCCTGATTCACAATTTAAAAGGAAGATGACTTAGTGAGGTGGTTAACAAAATGGGCCCTGGAACAAGACTGCCTAGGTTTGAATCCCAGATCTGCCACCTGCTAGTTGTATCATGCTGCCTCAGAATGCTGTTTTGGGCCTCAGGTCCCCATCTGTCAGGTGGGTTGACTACAGTCCCTGTTCCTTTGAGTAGTTATGAGTGTCTGCACATACAAAAGTGCTCAATGGAAGTGGCTCTTACTATTTTCTCTTGGAAGCAGAGTAGGTAGTGACAGGCATATTCATAGTCACTCAGTGAGTCAAGGCCACTGCCATGGCTAGTCCTGAGCTCTCCTGCACCCCTCAGTCTACACTGGCTTTGGGGAAACCCTCTGTTGTTGGAGGGAAGGGCATCCACTCTACCCCAACTGCCTGCCCACAGCCTGTCCACAGCTCCCAGGGGAGGTCTTAATGAGGAAAACTCAAGTTCTTGCTGGTTCAAAGGAAAAGGCAGGGCTCTCTGCACCATGCTATCAGTGATAAACATCAATGTCACTATCATCACTGCCTAGACACAGGGGTCTTCTGGCAGAGGGTCTGAAACCCTGGGGGCTATAAGGACCAGAAATTTATCAGAAGAGTACTAAACTAACTGAAGTACTGGGCTCTGATTTCAGCTCTGCTCTGACAAGCTGGGTGACCTAAGCAAGTCACTTCACCTCTCTGAGCCTTTGGAGGTAACAGCATTGGTTGCAGTTCTTAAGGCTACAACTTGATAGAATCGGAAATGTCTCACATTCCAAAAGAGGTCAATAAAAAGTATTTGCCCAGCTTGGTGAGGGTATGAGGAGAGAACAAACACAGAGACTGACTCTAATCTGCTAAACTGCAAAGAGCCATCATAAGACTGCATTACTGAAAAATCACTTATGGGAGTAATTATGTAAGCAATTTAAATGAGGCACAAAAAGCCAAGAAGAAAAGGGTCATGTCATGGAAGCTGCATCTGTTCTAAGGGTAGCTACCCAGACAGTGAGAACTGGAGAGTCTGCAGGGTATACGCTGTGTACGGCCACTCAGTTAAAAGGGTTAAGCACATGGCCTTTGGTATTAACCAGGCCTGGGTTTGAATCCCTGCTTGGTCACTTACTAACAGCTTAGTGACCTCAGGGGTCTCTCAAGCTTCTGCATCACAGCCCCCTTCTCTATAAAACGGACACAATTAGCATGGTCCATGTGGCTCTGTGCCAGATTATGTAAGCTCAGTAAATGGAAGGTGTTGGTCTAATTTAGGATTCTCCTCTGTTTTGGAGTGATTGAAATAACTCTAGTAAAGAAGTTTTATTTCTTAATAAAGAAGGCATTTTATTGTTTTAAGTAATAACCAAGAAGGGCAGGGGTGGAACTAGCCCCAGGGAACTCTGGGACCAGGGACCCAGGCACTAACACACTTCCTTCTCAGCTTCTCATCTGCAGCTGTTGGTGTGATTCCATCCTGTCATGAGCAGGCTTCCCCATGGGGGAGGTCATGGCTCCCCGCACACCTATGGCTCACATCTCCATCACCCATCAGGAGAGGATTCTTTCTCACCAGCTGATAAAAATCCAAAAAAAGACTCTAATTTGCCTGGTTTGTGTCACATGATCACCCCTGGACCAATCACATTAACCAGAAGTGTGGCATCCTCTTGTTGGCTCAGCCTGGGTCATGTGCCAAGGGCAGCAAGGAATGTGGCACTCAACAGGCCTTCCTAGAAGAGAGAGGAAGGGGATGCTATGCAACTTTCTCCTCAGAGTTTAGCACATGGGTGGAGAAGGGGAACAGTTCTCTGCCCTAGGTACCAGGGATGGCATAAAGCCACTTCTTACAAGTGTTTTATCACCTTGCATGCCTTTGCTGCCATGTTTATCCTAAAATGTATTATTTGTAGGAAAAGTTTGACTTAATACAGCTTAATGCTGCCCAAATCCACCACCTTCAGCTGCTCTTTGCAGAGCTTATGCAGCACTCACAGCAGATGAAGCCCAGGTGGGGTGGCAATGTCAATGGAGGGCCCAGTGTGGGCCTTTCCCTGCCCCCACCCATCACCTCCAGACACAGCGGGACCCTGGCCTCCAGTTCCTCCACTGACCCAGGGCTACAGCCCTCAAAGAGATTGGAGGTACTGTACTTAAAGTAAAAAATGATAGTGCTAGAGGGGCTCAAGATGGCGGCATGAGTAGGGTGGTGGAAATCTCCTCCCAAAACCATACATATTTTTGAAAATACAACAAATACAACTATTCCTAAAAGAGAGACCAGAAGATACAGTACACAAGCCAGGCTAAATCTACATCTGCAAGAACTCAGCATCTCATGAAAAGGGTAAGATACAAAGCTGTGACCCGGCGGGACCCGAGCACTCCCCCACCCCAGCTCACCAGCAGGAGGAAAAGAATCAGAGTGGGGAGGGGGTGGAAGCACAGGACTACTAATTAACCAGCCCTAGTAATCTGCACCGGGAGCACAGACACACATTGCATGGTGTACTGGATATGAGAGAAATAGAAAAATAAAATCTGAGATGAAGACTGTGAATGGGTCCCCAAGGCGGGTCCCCTGGGACAAAAGAAAAGCATGTGCTTTTTAAAAGTCTTAAAGGGACAAGGGCTTAACAGCTGGACAAAATTGTCCCGCCACACTCAGCCCAGCAGGCTAGGAATCTTAAGGAACTTCAGGCACCCTAATCCCCTGGGGGGTAATGCAGCCCCAAATCCCCTAACAGTGATAAGCAGCCTGCCATTCATTCCCCCGGCCAGCGCTGCAAGAAAACCAACTGACCCGCCACAGCAGCAGAGCAGCCACAGAACAACCCCACCCACAGCAACCACACAGAGTCTCCCAGTACACAGCTACCTGAGACAGACCCAGAGGCTGCCACTGGCACTCAACTGCCCAGTATAGAAAGAGGAACCTGGAGCAAGGTCCAGAAGGCACGAAGAAGGTTCCACAGGAGAACACACCTGGCGCATCTGCCATCCCCTGCAGGGCCCTAGGCTAGCCCAAGGGCTGCCCCACCCACGGCAGCTCAGGAGATTATCCCAGAGGCTGCTCCCAGTGTGCGGGTAGACAGCACAGCCAGTGAAGAAGGGCAAGGTGACCAACAAGCAGGAAGGGAATTTGTTCTCCCAGATGGCACATGTGCCACCTGCCCAAGACCACTCCTAATGCTATGAAAAGGCAGAAGATACAGATATAACCTACAAGAGACTCACCTCAAATTCAAAGACATACACAGACTAAAAGTGAAGGGATTGAAAAAGTATTTCATGCAAACAATAGGGAGAAAATAGCAGGTGTTGCAGTACTTGTATCAGAAAAAATAGACTTCAAAACAAAAAAAGTAACAATAGATAAAGAAGGACACTACATAATGACAAAGGGGGCAGCCCAACAAGAGGATATAACCATTATAAATATCTATGCACCCAACACAGGAGCACTGACATATGTGAAACAAATACTAACAGAATTAAAGGAGGAAATAGAATGCAATGCATTCATTTTAGGAGACTTCAACACACCACTCACTACAAGGGACAGACCCACCAGACAGAAAATAAGTAAGGACACAGAGGCCCTGAACAATACACTAGAATAGATGGACCTAAAAGACATCTACAGAACTCTACATCCAAAAGCAGCAGGATACACATTCTTCTCAAGTGCACATGGAATATTTTCCAGAATAGACCACATGCTAGGCCACAAAAAGAGCCTCAGTAAATTCAAAACTATTGAAATTCTACCAACCAACTTCTCAGATCACAAAGCTATAAAACTAGAAATAAATTGTAAAAAGAAAACAAAAAGGCTCACAAACATGTGGAGGCTTAACAACATGCTCCTAAATAACCAATGGATCAATGACCAAATTAAAAGAGAGATCAAGCAATATGTGGACTCAAATGACAGCAACAGCACAAAGCCCCAACTTCTGTGGGATGCAGTGAAGGCAGTTTTAAGAGGAAAATATATAGTAATCCAGGACTATTTAAATAAGGAAGAACAATCACAAATGAATAGTCTAAAGTCACAACTATTGAAACTGGAAAAAGAAGAACAAATGAGGCCCAAAGTCAGCAGAAGGAGGGACATAAGAAAGATCAGAGAAGAAATAAATAATATTGAGAAGAATAAAACAATCGAAAAAATCAACAAAACCAAGAGCTGGTTCTTTGAGAAAATAAACAAAATAGATAAACCCTAGCCAGATTTATTAAGAGAAAAAGAGAATCTACACACATAAACAGAATCAGAAATGAGAAATGAAAAATCATGATGGATGCTACAGAAATACAAAGATTTATTAGACAATACTATGAAAATCTATATGCTAACCAGCTGGAAAACCTAGAAGACATGGACAACTTCCTAGAAAAATACAACCTTCCAAGACTGACCAAGGAAGAAACAGAAAGTCTAAACAGGCCAATTACCAGCAATGAAACTGAATAGGTAATCAAAAAGCTACCCAAGAACAAAACCCCCAGGCCAGATGGATGCACCGCTGAATTTTATCAGACATATAGAGAAGACATAATACCCATTCTCCTTAAAGTTTTCCAAAAAATAGAAGAGGAGTGAATACTCCCAAACTCATTCTATGAAGCCAGCATCACCCTAATGCCAAAACCAGGCAAAGACCCCACAAAAAAAGATAATTACAGACCAATATCCCTGATGAACACAGATGCAAAAATACTACACAAAATATTAGCAAACCGAATTCAAAAACACATCAAGAGGATCATATACCATGATCAAGTGGATTCAACAGAGGGACTCAAGGATGGTACAACGTTCAAAAATTCATTAACCTCATCCACCACATTAACAAAAAGAAGGACAAAAACTACATGATCATCTCCATAGATGCAGAAAAAGCATTTGACATAATTCAACATCCATTCATGATAAAAACTCTCAACAAAGTGGGTATAGAGGGCAAGTACCTCAACATAATAAAGGCCATATATGAAAAACCCACAGCCAACGTCATACTTAACAGCGAGAAGCTGAAAGCTTTTCACCTAAGATCAGGAACAAGACAGGGATGCCCACTCTCCCACTGTTATTCAACATAGTACTGGAGGTCCTAGCCACAGCAATCAGACAAAACAAAGAAATAAAAGGCATCCAGATTGGTAAAGAAGAAGTCAAATTATCGTCATTTACAGATGACATGATATTGTACATAAAAAACCCTAAAGATTCCACTCCAAAACTACTAGATCTAATATCTGAATTCAGCAAAGTTGCAGAATACAAAATTAATACACAGAAATCTGTTGCATTCCTATACACTAATGATGAACTAGCAGAAAGAGAAATCAGGAAAACAATTCCATTCACAATTGCATCAAAAAGAATAAAATACCTAGGAATAAACCTAACCAAGGAAGTGAAAGACCTATATCCTGAAAACTACAAGACACTCTTAAGATAAATTAAAGAGGATACTAAAAAATGGAAACTCATCCCATGCTCTTGGCTAGGAAGAATTAATATTGTCAAAACGGCCATCCTGCCTAAAGCAATCTACAGATTCAATGCAATCCCTATCAAAATACCGACAGCATTCTTCAACAAACTGGAACAAATAGTTCTAAAATTCATATGGAAGTACAAAAGACCCTGAATAGCCAAAGCAATCCTGAGAAGGAAGAATAAAGCAGAGGGGATCTCACTTCCCAACATCAAGCTCTACTGCAAAGCCACAGTAATCAAGACAATTTGGTACTGGCACAAGAACAGACCCACAGACCAGTGGAACAGAATAGAGAGTCCAGATATTAACCCAAACATATATGGTCAATTAATATAAGATAAAGGAGCCATGGATATACAATGGGGAAATGACAGCCTCTTCAACAGCTGGTGTTGACAAAACTGGACAGCTACATGTAAGAGAATGAAACTGGATCATTGTCTAACTCCATACACAAAAGTAAACTCAAAATGGATCAAAGACCTGAATGTAAGTCATGAAACCATAAAACTCTTAGAAAAAAACATAGGTAAAAATCTCTTGAACATAAACATGAGCAACTTCTTCATGAACGTATCTCCACAGGCAAGGGAAAGAAAAGCAAAAATGAACAAGTGGGACTATATCAAGCTGAAAAGCTTCTGTACAGCAAAGGATACCACCAACAGAACAAAAAGACATCCTACTGTATGGGAGTATACATTCATAAATGACCGATCTGATAAAGGGTCGACATCCAAAATATATAAAGAGCTCACCTCAACAAAGACCTCAACACCTCAAAAAACAAATAGCAAATAAGCCAATTAAAAAATGGCCTGAACCACTCAGAGCACCGTGCGCCCTTGGCCTCAGACTCCTGGCTTCAGAATCTCTCCTTCACACATGTGTTTGATGCATCAGGAGGCCACCCCCATGGACCCCACCCCGACCGCATGTCTTTGAGGTCCAGGGCCTGAAAAAAGAAATGGGCAGAAGAGCTGAACAGACACTTCTCCGAAGAAATTCAGATGGCCAACAGGCACATGAAAAGATGCTCTACATCCCTAATCATCAGAGAAATGTAAATTAAAACCACAATGAGATACCACCTCACAGCAGTGAGGATGGCCATCATCCAAAAGACAAAGAACAACAAATGTTGGAGAGGATGTGGAGAAAGGGGAACCCTCCTACACTGCTGGTGGGAATGTGAATTAGTTCAACCATTGTGGAAAGCAGTATGGAGGTTCCTCAAAAAACTAAAAATAGAAATACCATTTGACCTAGGAATTCCACTCCTAGGAATTTACCCTAAGAATGCAGCAGCCCAGTTTGAAAAAGACAGATGTACCCCTATGTTTATTGCTGCACTATTTACAGTAGCCAAGAAATGGAAGCAACCTAAGTGTCCATCAGTTGATGAATGGATAAAGAAGATGTGGTACATATACACAATGGAATACAATTCAGCCATAAGAAGAAAACAAATCCTACCATTTGCAACAACATGGATGGAGCTAGAGGGTATTATGCTCAGTGAAATAAGCCAGTGGAGAAAGACAAGTACCAAATGATTTCACTCATCTGTGGAGTATAAGGACAAAGAAAAAAACTGAAGGAACAAAACAGCAGCAGACTCACAGAACCCAAGAATGGACTAAGAGTTACCAAAGGGAAAGGGACAGGGGTGGGAAGGGAGGGATAAAGGGGAAAGGGTGCATTACAATTAGCACACATAATGTAGGGGGGCACAGGGAGGGCTGTGCAACACAGAGAGGACAAGTAGTGATTCTACAGCATCTTACTACGCTGATGGACAGTGACTGTAATGGGGTGTGTGGAGGGGACTTGATAATGGGGGGAGTCTAGTAACCATAATGTTGCTCATGTAATTATAGATTAATGATAAAAAAAAAAAAGAATAGTGGTGAAGGGACCTTGGGAACCTCCTGGCCCATGTCATAGGCAGGGAGAATGAAGGCAAGAGAGAGTGAGGAGGCTGGCGCCCCAAGGACACAGAGCTCCTTTGGGAACCGTGCCTTCTTTATCCAGCACCTTCAGTCCATGGGTAAGGTAAGTCCTCAATATTAGGTGAATGAATGAGTGAGCAGAGATCTTAATCCAGGCCTTTCTTGAACCTAAAAATCTGACTTCTAGATCTAAAGTCTTTTCCCATTCTAATGGGATGGGTTCTTGGCCAGGATGGGCAATAGGAATGTGTAGGTGCAGAGACAACCACAATGCTCACAATCCTAGCTGAATGAATGATAAGTGGTATGCCGTACTGGGGACAGGCAGTTGGGGGCCACAGATCAGAGAGAGGTAAGAATATACCGTCTTTGTGTAATTCACCATTTGGTCCTGTGTGTGATAGGCAGCACAGGGATTCCATCCCCATCTGCTGGATGAGAAAACTGAAGCTCCTAGAGGGCAAGGGAGTTACTCAACCTTCCTCCTCCCCCCACCAGCCTCCTCGTGATTTGCAGAGGAGCTTAGACCGCTTCCCAGGGGAAGGTGTTTCAGCTTTTGGCTCACTGAACCTCTGTAGCAGACACTTGGCACCTTGCCCACATGCCCTCAGCGCTGCCACTCTGCCTGGGGGCTCTCCCTGCTGGTCATTCTCCTGCAGGCCAGACATGCTGGGTGTTAACAGCCCCCTCCTGGGAAGCAGTCCACAACCCAAGCTGGGGATACATACTTCAGTTGCCCCATCCCTCAGGTGGGTTAACGCCAAGACTGCACACATGTACCGTATACTGGCTACCAGAGCCACAGCATGATCAAGCCCCAGTTGCCCACAGGGGTCACTTGCTTGATGACATGTCTTCATTGTGTCCTTTTCCCTGCTTTACTTCCATGCTACCTAGCAGATTTTCCCAGGATCCCCTCCCAAATAAACTATTCACACTGGAAACTTTGTCTTAGAGGCTACTTCTAGGGCAACCCAAACAAAGACACCCACCTTCTTTAAAAAAAAAAAAAGAGAGAGAGAGAGAGAGTAGGCTAGTTGACTAAATAATGACAAATACAGCCTATGGAAAGTAAATCCAAGTCAGGTCTAGAATGCCTCGATGCCTTCTTACTACCTGCCTGCTCCTTTCCTGTGCCCACCCTTACCTGTTCTGCAAGTTCTCCACCACCCACGAAGGAGCTCACTGCCTATGAGGGTGTCACAGGTCATGCTATTGAGAACTGGCACCATGCAAGACTGACTCCATCCCTGAGATCTGGGTGATTTTTCCATTGCCGTAACAAGGTGCCAGGAGTGTGTTGGCACATGCCCTACCTCCTCAGGCAGGCACATGAGCCTAGCATCATATCACCCCATTTCTGGACTGACCCCCAGGATGACCTATGCCTGAGTCTGAGGGCCAGAGTCAGGCAGTGATGGAATGCTGAGCAGGAGAGACCCACAGGGACCAGGCACCTTGTCTAGCCCTCCCACTGTAAGGGGGAGGAGATGAGACCTGGGGGTCACACAGTGCATTAGGAGAGGAATGGGGTATGAACCCAGGCCTTTTTTTTATTTCCAGTTTGATGATTTTGCTTATTATAGGACTGTATGGAAGAGGAGAGGGTAGCACGGCAGAAGAGCAGCAGCACTGGATTTAAGACTGGGCAGCTTTGGCTTGAAACCCAGTTTTTCTGACTGTTAACTGTGTGACTTTAATCAAGCCACTCGGTACCAAGTGCCTACCGTGATGGTAAAGTCAAGATTCTATCAGCCATTCCAACAGGGCTGCTGGGAGCTTAGAAGAGATAATTGAGGTGGAAGGCACCTGGGGGTAAGAGATGCTCAATAAACATTGGTCAACTCCGAATCTGAAAGGAGATCCCTCACATTTTACAGGCCCCCACAGGGGATAAACCCCATGAAGGTTAAACAGAAATATCCTCACCATTTTTGTAGTAACTCCTGGACAGTTTACTGCAGGGTCTAGTGCAGAATTTCCAGGTTGTGTGCTTCGGAGCACTACTTCAGTGTGAGAAAAGGTGCCACATAAAAAAAGAACTGCAGGGCCAGACTCGTTTGCAGAGCTGCACTAGTGTTGACCAAGTTTACATACTGCAGGACTCCTCAAGCCTCTGCTTCCCGATGTGGCTTTGTGCATGTACGGCGGCATTTCCCAGCATATCTGACCAGATAGCTCTTTGTCAGGAGCATGAAAGTTCTCCCAGTAGTTGGGGGTGCGCCAGTAACAGCCTGGGAAACAGTTACTAGTCTACTGGAAAGGCCACCTGCCTGAAGTTAGGAGCCTTTGGCTCTGTTATTTTATGTCTGCCACTTACTTGTGTGACCTTATCCATGTCCCTGACGCGTATGGGCCTCAGTTTCCCCATCTGTAAACTGAGGGGAGTGTGGGGGACCAGAATCCCTTAGGGTGCTTCCAGTCTGATGTGCCGGAATCTCGAAGCTCTTCTCCATCATTAGCTCCCTGCTGGGAAGGCCAGCACACCCAACTCTAGCCAAGGACAGTGCTGGGAGGAGAGCAGAGGCTTCCAAGAGGGCGCAGCCAGCAGTCCCATTACTGGCCCCAGGTCTTGCCCTTAGAGAGCCTGGAGAGGAAACTCGAGGGCTACCATCCTCCCCTTGCTCCTCCTCTACCCCCTTCCCCCAGCTCCCAGGGGGAGAGTCAGCCGCTGAGGGATTAAGACAGGCCCCAGAACCCATTCATGCCATTCAGAAAGACAGGAAGTGAAGCGGGCTCCTGCCCGCCTGTCTCTGCTGGGCAGGTCTGCAGGATTATGTGTATTGTGCTGGGGACTCGCACAAAGGGAGGCCCAGCCCATTGGGAAAGGCCGAGTCCAGGTGGGAATCCACCGCCCAGTGGGCTGCAGGCCGAGTCCAGGTGGAAATCCACGGCCCAGTGGGCTGCAGGCCGAGTCCAGGTGGAAATCCACCACCCAGTGGGCTGCAGAGCTACTCCGCTGTCCTGACAAGCCAGAGGCTGTACCCTCACCCGTGTCCAGTGCTGCCCTTTACCTGCACGGTAGGAGGCTGGGGGATCCCAGGGGCACAGTGAGTGCCATCCTCTACAGTGTCTCCCAAGACAAGGTGCCAGCATCCACACACACAGTTTCAGCCTGTGTGCAGGAGTCTTTTCCCAGGACAAATGCAGAGATCACAAAAGGCAGGCAGGGAGCAGGCAAGCAGGTGGCAGGCAGGCGGGTGAGGACAAGTTCATCTCCCTGAGCAGGAGGCTCCTGAGGGCCTCTGGGGAACGCGCATGTTCAGTTTCTCAGCTTCTTTCCACCACCATCTAATCTTTAACCTAAACAAACTGGATCTGGCTTTGACAGCGACTCAAAGCAGAGATGTCCATCTCAGTTCCCAAGGGCTGATGGGCCCTCACTATCTGGAATCCTGTGGAGAAGATCTCTGCTCCAGAGTGTCTTGAATTTCACTCATTCCTAACTTCAGCCCTACCTGTATACACCTGTACTATTAAACTGACAATGTTTTTCTTTTTATCAACTTCTTTTTAAAGGGAAATAACTTATTTAGCCCTTGACTAAGCAATGTCTGTGAAGTCATAGGTCTTATGTGCTAGTAGTTCCTAATACAATAAAATAATTTCCCAACCGCCAAAAAAAAATGGTTTATCCCTAATCTACCTGAAATCAGCTTGGGAATCATCAGTGTAAGTGAAACAGAGAGAATGAGATTAGATAGTCTTTAATCCCCTTCAATTCTTGGCAGCTGGGTTTATATGGCACTAAGAATCCTCAGTGCCACTGATTCCAAGCTCTCCACAGTCACCTAAGCCAGACCCTCAAGAGTGGCCTCAGACTCCTCCTCATTCCTCACTGCCCTGATAGAGTCACTAGGTAGTCTTGCTTCTGGAGCACCTCTCCCATTCCAGCAGCCACTGCTTCTGTGCAGGCTTTCATCCATGCTCACTCACATCCCCGCAGTAGCCTCCTCACGCTCTGCTTGTCACCTCCTGCCTCCAACCCACTCTCCACCCTGCATCACGGTACTCTTTTCACCAGGCATATCTAATGCACTTGGAACACGGTGAACACTCCATTAATGAATGACAGCTTTGATATTTTTAAGGATACCTATCTAACCATGTCTCTGTAGTACTTAAAAACTTCCTATTGTTTCCCATAGACCTCGAGATAAATGGACATTCTTTAGCGTGGTCTGGAAGACTTTTTCTGATCTAGCCCCTACCTACTCCTCTAGCAAGTTTTTCATCACTTCCCAGCTCTATCCTCATGCTCCAGTGAAACCAAACAGGTGTCCAAATGTGCTATGTGTTTCATGCCTCTGTGCCTTTGCTGATTCTGTCTCTTCTTCCAGGAAAATTCCCCCCCATGCCCCCGACCATCAGCTCTTCCTCAGATTGCCAGCCAATTTGGAATTTTACTAAATTGTATCATCCTCTCTGTATCAGTTAGCTTTTACTGCACAACAAAACACCCTGAAATACTGAACAAAAAGCTGATTATTTCTAAGTTGGTGGATTGGCTGGATGGTTCTTTTGATCTGGGCTGACTCAGCCAGGGCTAGATGGTCTGGGGTGGTCTCATTCACATGTGCAGAACCTCAACTGGGATGTCTGAGACTGCTGGGATGGCTAGAATCTCTCTGACATCTTACCCTCCAGGAGGCTAGTGTGAACTGATTTACATGGTGGACTCAAGTTTCCAGCAGCAAGAGTGAGGGCAAGTCGCAGTGTGCAACTGGCCATGAAACCTCTGCTTGAATCACATTTGCAGATGTTCACTGGCCGAAGCAAGTCATGTGACCAAGGCCTTCCTCAAGGAATAGAGACTGGAGGAGCAGCAGAGCCACACTGCAAATGGAGTGCAATTAGCATGGGAGGTAACTGTGGCTCTTTTGTGAGCACTACAGTTCCTGAAGTTTTCTGTGGTGAAAACTCTTGTTTTGTCCTCCTGGTACATAGTTCCCCCTTTTTTCCAGGGATTTTGATTGAAGTGAGGAGGGAATAGTTCTTCAAGAGAAAGGAGGGTGATGTTCCCAGAATAAGGCCATGAGACAAGAAAACATCACCCTCTTGTTATTTGTACTTCTACGATCTGACAGTGAATTGTACTTCAGTTTCCCTCAGTCCCACAATCTCTCCGCTAAATCTTCCAACCACGTTCAGAATTCCTGTTGCAGAAACTGAGTTAACACTTTTGTACTCCAGTGTACACTGGACTGTACACTGGTGAGGAATTGCTGCCTCAGCCACACAGTTAAATCAAAGAGACTCTCCAACAAAGAGCTGGATGTTTATGTCAGAGTTCATCGATTTGTAGTATGTTGTATATACACTTAGGCATTAATAAATATATGAGAAGATATACAATTGTTGTTTAATAATATGCTTCATTCTTTGTTTAGTGGTCCCATTTATCTCAAAATTTTTAATTGAGGTATTACATGCTTACAGTAAGTTACTGGAAATGTTCTATATCTTGAGGTTGGCATATACATATATATTCCCTTGTGTCTGGCTTCCTTTGCTCAGCATAATGTTTTTGAGATTCATCCATATCTTTGCATGAATCAGTGTCTGTTCTTCTTTATTGCTGAAAAGCATTCCGTTGTGTGACTATCGCAGTTTGTTACAGACACCCGGTCACGTCCACACTAGGAATATCATGAATGCTGCTGCCATGAATACTCCTGTACTTGTCTTTCACTGAACTGCATTTCTCTTTGGTTTATATTCAAGAGTAGAATGGCTGGATCATAGGATAGGTGCATATTTAGCTCTAATTTGTAATTTCAAAGAATGAGGTTTTTCCTTTATGAAGTCCCTCCACTGGTTATGTGCAGCCCTCCTGACTGGGTGGATTCCGCCTGAACTTCAGCCTATATTCTGGTGCTCCAGACAGGCCCAACCAGATCAGCAGGCCTCTTTACAAAATGCTGTCTTAGCAGAGAGAATATAGTCAATGATTCTGTAACATCTTTCTGTGTTGACAAATATTAACCACACTAGAGAGGGTGAGGATTTAATAATATGGGTAATAACTGTTCAACCACTGTGTTGTATATTTTAAACCAATATAAGATAGCATTTCAACAATACTTCAAGTAAAAAGATGCTGTCTTAATAAAGCATTTTTCTACCTGATTCTGTCTCTTCTTCCAGGAATATTCCCCCCTCCCTGACCATCAGCTCTTCTTCTTCCACATTATATTGGCACTATCTCATGCTCTATTGCAAGTATTGTTTTACATTCCACTTTCCCCTCTAATACCCACCAGACTGAATGCTCCATGCAAACAGGTACTTTGCCATCCCTGTAATCCCCCTTGCTTGGTATACAATGGATAATTAATGTCTAAAGATTAATAATAACAGCTAATTTATTAGTTATTTGCTGCTGTGTGGCTTAAACAGCATCTGTTATCTGGCAGTCTCTGTGGGTCAGAGATCTACGAGCAGTTCAGCTGGGTGGTCTGGCTCAGAGTCTCTTGTGAGATTGTAACCAAGGTATGGGCCATAGCTGCAGTCATCTGAAGGCTTGACTGGACCTGGAGGATCCTCTTCCAAATTCATGTCCTGTTGGCTATTCCTTGCCACATGATCCTCATGACATAAAATCTGCTTCCCCTGAGTGAGTGAGCAGAGAGAGGGCAAGGAGCAAGCTGCAGCACCTTCTGTATCTAGTCTTTGAAGTCACACATGGTCACTTCTGTTTTATTCTTTTCATTAGAAGTGAGGCACTAAGTTCAGTCGATACTCAAGAAGAGGAAAATTAAGCCCCACTTCTTAAAGGAATATTAAAGAATTTATGGACATATCCTGAAACCACCATCTCTAATAATCGTTAACATTTATTGAGTGCTTACTATGTGCCAGACACTATGCTGTAGGTTTTTACAGAGTATTTTGTGTAATCTTTATTACAGCCCTACAAGAGAGAGACAGTCCTCAACTTTTCAGACTAGAAAACAGGGGTACTGAAAGATTAAGGAATTTGCCCAACATCCCACAGAAAATGACAGTGCTACGATGGGAGCCCAGGAGTAAGACTCCAGAGCTTTGGCTCCTAACTACTAGGCTATATAATGAATGAGAGACAATGGATGATTCTATGAGTTTAGGGTTTTCACATAGAGTGGTGGGCTATATAGCAACCCCAAAGATATGTCCATGTTCTGATTTCTGGAACCTGTGAATATTACCTTATATAGCAAAAAATGTGACTAAGTTAAGGATCTTGAAAGAAGGCACTTTTCCTGGATTATCTATGTGGACCAAATGCAATCACATGTATCATCATAAGAGAAAGCCAGGGGGAGTTCCAACATGAACAGAGGAGAAACAGAGGGAAAGGTGATGTGAAGACAGAGGCAGAGACTGGAGTGATGCAGCTGCAAGCAAAGGAATGCTGACAGCAGCCAGAAGCTGGAGGAGGCAAGAAAAGAACTCTGCCTGAGGACCTGCAGAGGAACTGCATGCCAACACACCCTGGTCTGGGACTGCCGGCCTTCAGAGCTGTAAGAGAATCCATTCCTACGGTTTTAAGCAACCAAGCTTGCAGTACTGTTATAGCAGCCATACAGAGACTAATACAGACGGTGAAGTGTGTCCTCCCTCCCTGTTCATCAGTGTTGCTTGGGGGCAGGAATGACGTGTTTCAGGCTTGTTAGCACAGTTCTTGTCTTTGGATCAGCCTGGCACCAACTCACTCTGAAGGAGAAATAGAAAAAAAAAACAGGTAAAAAGGAAAGGAAGAAAATTGTGTAATAACCACCCATATTGTTATTGTGGAGCTTAAGTTTTACTCTGAGCTTCCTGGTATCTGAGGCTAAAAGAGAATCAGGGCAGATTACACAATCTTCATTTTCTGATAAAAAGGAACCACATCTGTTCTTCAAGAAATACACATCCTTCCCTCATGTTATATTCTAAGAATAACTGAATAAGTGTGTCTTCACATACTGAATAAAAAACAAGAGATAAAATGTGAACAATGACTTAAAGAAGATCAAGGTACTGTCCTCATGTGGTGGTGTTTTGTATAATACCTGGATAAAAACTACAGCCAAAGAAACACAGTTCAGCATCCTGACTACACAGGCGATCACCCAGGAATGAGAGCTCGCATGGACACAGGGCACCAGCGTTCACAAAGCGCTCTTATATCCATCATCCTGTATGTGATCAAGCAGCTCCTGGGAGCTAGGCAGGGAAGTGTAATCTGCATTTTACAGATATAGAACCCAAGGCCCAGAGAAGTGAAGAGACTGTCCCAAAGTCACATAGCTGGTGAGTGGCAGGACTGGGTTTCATTTCCAAGTAACAGGTCTCCAGGCATGCTGGCTCTACTTAGTCCAAATGCCTTCTATTATGCTACAAAGATATCATGCCCATCCATCTTTTCTTTCCAAGCACACCGAGTCTTTGCAGAAAGGGTCCTCCTTTCACACTTCTTGGGAAGCCCCTGAAGCCCAGGGCTGATCCATATGGTAAAGATGTCCCACCATGTGTCAGGCCCTGTCGCAGGAGAGACCACAACCCATTCCACCTCCTAACTGGTGTTTAGGTCAGGTCCCAAGCTAGCTGAGTTACAGTTGTCTAAAGGAGATGAGTTAAGTATGGGATGGTGGGGCTCTGACCCAGCAATATGCAAAGAGATCCAGGAGTGAGGGCTAAGCCTGGCCCAGCAGGGGTGTGGTCAGGGCGCTGTCCACCCTACAGTGCTGACTGGCCTCAGGTTGCTGGGAAAAAGATGGGACCCCCCACCAGGGAGATGGGTTTGGCCTTCCAACTGCAGAAGTTGGAGATACTTTTTTCCCCCACAAGGGACTGGGAGAAGAGAGGACTGGCTGCCTCTCCCTCCCTCCCTTCCCCATGACCTTTGGTGACTCTTTCTCCCCAATTAATCCTTGTCCTCTTCTTTCACCTTTCCAGCCTTCTTACCATTCATCTGAGGTCACTTTTGTTTCCACCTCCCTCTATCCCTATTGCCTTTGTTCCTTCTCTCTTCCCTCTTTCCTCTAGTTGTGCAAGTATCTTGACCTCTCCAAGTGAAAACGCTGACATCACAGGTGGCTGTAAAGCTTGGTGGGTGTTATAGAGAAGATGCCCAATCCAAGTGCATTCCCCTCACCCATGCCCCTTCCTCGCAGATGGGATGGAGGGCAGGTGGAGACACCATACTGGCTCCTTTCGCCTCCCCCAGCAGAGCCTCCATGTGCTGACTGCTTAACAACCACTGAAGAAAGTCTTGGGGGTATGACTGGCCTCCTCACCCAAGGAGACAGACTGTGGCCCAGAACATGTGGTTGCACCCAGCAGGGCTGTGGGGTGACAAGTGATGTTGATGGAGATCTCTAGGGGGAAGGCAATCATGATTTACCACATGACTACTGTGTGCCAGGCATGGGGTAAGAATTTTACATGCATTATCACAGGATTTGTGAGAACCCTATGAGGCAGGTACTATTATTAGTGTGCTCATTAACAGATGAGTAGAGAGATTCTGAGAGGTGAAGTGACTTGTCCTGGGTCACATAGCTATCAAGTGGTGAAGACAGGTCAGTCTGACTCTAAGTGCCATGCTTTATAACTTATCTACTATGGAAAAATACAAACATATAGAATGGTAGGCAGAATAGTATAATGAACCCCCATGCACCTATTACCCAGCTTCATTGATCAGCTCTTCATCCCTACCCACACCTACATGAGCCTTTCCTTATTTTGAAGCATATCTAGGATATTAGATAGTTTTGTCCATAAATATTTCAATATGTGACTTTAAGATAAAAATTAAGTTTAAAAAACATAATCAGAATACCCTTACTATGCCTTAAAACTTTACAATAATGAAAGATTATCAATAATAAGCAGCATTCACAGTCATCATCATGCTTTTCTTCTCACCCTTTCTGCCACTTCCAATAAAGATATGACATCTCTTCCATTGCAAAGCCCTTCAACACACATTACCTTATTTAATGCTCAAATCGGCTCTTGGAGGACTTTCCTCATTTTGGGAATGAGGAAACTGAGGCTCAAAGAGGTGAATGGACTGGCCCAAGATCACACAGTGGGTTAGGAGCAGAGTCAGGGCTTTGCCCAGGACCCATGTCTCCCAGCCCTTGCTTCTCTCTGCTCTGGGGGCTTCACAGGGAGATTTCAACTGTCAAGCTTCATCCACTAACTGCCAGGCTTCAGGGGGTCCTGGAGGAGTAGGCTGAGGGACTCTCCCCCAATAGCAGCAGGCTAGATGGGGTGCAATCCCAGCTGGGGAGGTCCAACCAAGCTCCTTTCACTGGATTAACAGGGCTAATTCCTTGGCTCAAGCTTATTTGCATGCAATAGCTCCCCAAAGCCTGGGCAGTGGCTGGGCTTACCACCCAGCCTCCCAAGCTGCATGCCGTAAGCCCCCTGCACTACGGCAGATTGGATGCTGAAGCCCAAAGGGCAGGCACAATAGCCAGATCACTCAGCCAACCTTATCCTAATTCTACTTTTTGCCTAAGTGCAGGCAAAGGGCAAAGGTCTCTCCGTTTTTCTTCTGGGATTCTCCTTGCCTAGCCAGCCCTGCACTTGCAGAGAATGCCAAGGATTCCATTCTAAATCCCCTGGCTTTTATGGCTAATTCTTCCATTAGTCTACAGCCTACAGAATAAACCCCTCAGCCGGGCATTCAAGGCCTACAGTCTGCCCATCACCACTGATGTAACCTGTCATAGAGACCAACGGGACCATGTTACAACTTCAGGGGAGACAGAAAAAAAACTTTAAACTAGCTAATTCCTGAAATTCTCCAGTTAGAGCTTCACTTCTTTAGCTTTAGATTATGTTCTCTGTTTAAATGCAAGCATCGTTTCTGCCAAGAGTGTCCTATTAAGTCTCCTTCCATATCTCAAATTTTATGTTCTCAACACACCATGTTACCTGTTTGTCCATACAGACCAGGGCATTTCATTTCTCCGTACCTTTGTTCATGCTATTTTCTCTGCCGGAAACCTCATTTCTTCCTTCTTCATCCACTAACTACCAGGGGTGCCTCAGGACTCAGCTAAGAAACCTCCTCTGGGGAACCTTTCTGAATGCCTCCCTCCTCTCACAGCCTTCCCATCGCCTGTGCTGGGCAGAGTGCTTTCATGGGTTTACCTTGACCGTAGCACTCACCTCCCCGTGTTGTAACCAGCACACTGAGAGCCCCTCAAGGGCAGGGATCAGTGCTGTTCATCTCAGTCTTCCCCAGGCCTGACAGGATTGCAACTTAATGTGCCTGTTAATAGACTTGATCTTATTGAACCCACACTGCACCCTGTGGTTAGGGTGCTTGGTAATGACTTCTCCTCCTAGTTCACAGAACCACTTCTGTCAGAAAATGAGACTCAAAGAGGCAAAGTGATGTGTCTCAGGCAGCCAGCACTAAATGCAGGCTAACACTCTCAGCCACATCTCCTGTCTTAGTCCAGCACACTGTTCCTGCTGCACCTCCAGACAGAGGAGCTGTGACAGCATGGCGCAGGAGGCAGTGCCCTGGGGCACCTCGGAGCCAGCAACTGTACTCAGACACCTCTAGCACAACTCTCTGTTGCTGCAGAGCAAAGCCCAGATTCCTCATCCTGACCTCAGGGCCTCCCACAACCCTACCCAAGCCCACCCCCAAGTCTTATCTCCCTCTACAACTCCCTCAGAGGCCCCTGCTTTACAGAAGTCTTCCAACATCAGGTGACAAAGCAGTGTAGTGCTCAAAACAAGCAGACCAATCAGCATTTTCCACACTGCTCATTTTGAATGCCAGCACCCTGAGAGATGCTTACAACTATTTCTCCATAAAAGAGCCCCATGGGCAGTGGAGTAACAATGCCTGGTATGTCCTCAGTGCTTATATTTCAGGCACTGTGCAGAGCATTTTGCATATGATACTGCATTTCAGCCTCATAAAAGTGCTATAAGGCAGGCTCTCTTTTTCCTCTGAACTACAAATGAGGAAACTGCAGCTCAGAGAGGCTAGTGAACTTCCCCATAAAACATAGCTAGAAAGTACTAAACCCAGGATTCAAAACCCGGGGTTCTTGGCCACTCTGTGAGGCTACCTTTGTCTACTGCATAGCCTCTTGAAGAAATTCAAGATTTAATTAACATATTAAACATCCTGTGGATTCTTATTTAAATTTAAATATTTCCCACACTCATTTGAGGCTGGAACAGCTCCCTTCTCACCACCACCTTTTGTTTTACTGAATCCTATTCACATCCCCCAGAATTCAATGTTCCACAGTTTGTGAAATGCTTTATTAGAAAATATCAGCTCCATGGTCCCAATCTGAGAGCACAGAGAGGATGGAGTGGCTGAGGGAACCCTGGAGTCCTCCAGGTAGAGTCTCTTTATTGTGCACATGGAGTTCGGAGGCCCAGAGTGGCATGTGCTCTCCCCAGTCCCACAGCAGAGGTGGGGAGGAAGCAGGTCTCTGACTCCCTCCTCACGACAAGAAAGGCCTTTCCTCAAGACAGGCTGGTGGGCTGGCACTTTGGAAACCTCTTGGCAGGTGGAATTCACACACCTTCCTGTAGAGGCCGCACAGTCTTTGGGAAAGGGAAACTGCTGAAAGAAGCACCATCTTATTGGAAAAAAAGGCATTACTTCTGAGGCTCACAAAGGCTCCACAGATCAAATTTAATTCCTCTAAGGCAAGGACACAGAGAGGGAAAGGGACTTGTCCAAGGCCACACAGCAAGTTTAAAGCATAGCTGGAACTAGAATTCAAGCCTCCTGCCTCCTGCTCCAAGGTCTATCTGGCCTTTCCTGCAATTGCTGATCTGTTTGTCAGTCTCAGCCTAGCCAGGGGCTCTTCAACAGCAAAGGCAGTGTCCAGTTCATGCCTGATTTCCTGGTTCCTGACTTCAGAGCTAAAGAAATATGAGTGAATGAACATATAAAAGTTCTTGTTTATCTGAAGGAAATAAAACACTTGATTTTTACTCAATAAATAAATAATAGAATCAGGATTTAAACTCAAGTACTCTTCACACCAGAAGCTCCACTCTTAACCAGTACACTGCACTGGCTCTTGATGGAGCTGTTTGTCAAACACATACTATGTGCCAGGCACTCTGTTAAAGCATCACATATATTACCTGTAATGCTCACAGCAAAGCCCTGAGATATATATTATTTTCCATTTTACAGCTGGAAAAATGATGCTTAGAGATATAAAAGGACTGCTTGTCTAAAGTCACACACCTAGGAAGTGACAGATAGGGATTTGAAGCCATCAGTTCTAGTGATAGGCCTGTAGTCATCTCTTATGGCTAAATAGCATACGCAATTCAGTCAAAACTTAAGTAAAAGCCAATGCATTGTCATTTTCCATAATATTATGCGAAATATTTTTCTTCCAACATAGAAATATCTTCCTTTTGTTGAATGGTTTTGTCCCAAAGTTATTCATTCATTAATTCATTTGCTCATGCAAATACTTATTGTATTACGCACACATGCACACACACCAGCCAGTACCTGGTCTAAGGGATATGACAATAAACACAACAGACATTGTCCCTACTAACCCTGCCTTAAAGATTAGATTTGGTAAGGCAGATCATCATTAAACAATTCATTTCACAATTAATTAGCCAATTAAAACTGGTGGTAACTGCTACTAAAAAAAGGTAGAGAAAGCTACACGGTGATTAGCTTGCTCAGAGTAGAAATCTGGTCAATCTGCTAAATGTTTTGGAAGCTATCATTAAAATTAACTTTCCATAGCTCCATTTGGCAGTTACTAAAATAAAAAAGCAGGCAGAAATAAGTTCTTGTTTATCTGAGGAAATAAAAAGGAATCACTGATCAACACATTCCTGGAAAACAAGGCTACTTAACAGTAAATTAGAAGATTGTCAAGAGATTCTCAGCAGGAATGTCTTCTGAGCCCCGGCTACACGATGGAACTCTTCAGGAGTGTGTGTGAGGGCTTTCCCAACAATGCCATTAAGTAGGAGTTATTGTTCCCATTTAAAGAGGAAGAATGGAGACACAGAGACTTTAACCAATTATTTGACCGTCAGCACACAGCTGCCAAGTAGAACCAGGATTCAAGCCCAGGTTGATGTGGCAGCAATGCTCAGAATCTTTCCCCAGACAATACTGTATTTTCTTATTTTAAAAGCTGATCAGCTAAGAGTTGAAACTCTGGACCCTGATATCATAGATGTATGCAAAATCTTCTTGTCAATACCATGTCTCCTCCACAGGGCCCTGGAAAAGAAACACTGCATTTTCCAGGAACCAAGAAGATTAAAATGAGAGGATCATGTATGATGCAAACCACACTTCTTGGGGGAATTGTTAATTACGGGAATGATTGCATTCCTTTCCCCTGAGATAAAGGTTTCCTGAGCAAAAAAGCTTTAATATTTTGCTTATGCGAATGGAGAAACCATTCTCCATCTCTCAAATAAGATGCCCAAGTGGGGTCTTTACCCTGCCTTTTTACGACTTAAGCAAACATTTTCCTTCTCTAAGGCAATTCCATCTGTTGGTGCAGTCAAACCTTGCCCAGAGTTCCTGGCCCCAATTTCAGGAGCAAAACCATTTCCTACTAATCCAGTTTTCTCACAGTTTAAAAGGGACAACAGGACTTCACTTTTTGTTTGAAGAAAAACGTGCTCATCTTTTCTGGACTCATCCTCTGGTCTTCATCTGATCACCCACATAGGCCTGACTCCACAAATGCCTCTTCCATCAACAGTGAACACTTTGGAGCATTTTCCAACATTGAGAATGAGTCCAACTTTGGAACAGAAAAGTGGAGATCATGCCTTCACACACGTGCCTTCCTGGAAACCTGCTCTTAGAAGTCTGCTCCCACCTCCCCCAGCTTGTCTCTCACAGCAGGGGTCTGGAACCTGAATGCCCACTGAGCTGCTGCTCCCAAAGCAGACATTCTGCCTTCTTGAAAGTGAACAGGAAAGAGGGCACCTGGACAGGCATGTACGAACAGCCCTCCTCACTAAGGAGCTTGCCTTTCAGGTTTCCTAAGAGCTGATGTGCCCATGGATTCTATAATGAGAAGGGATTTGTTTGTTGAAGGATCTTTTCAGCTTTATTGCTTAACTCAAAGGTGAGAAGGGAGTGGGGGCGAGATGAGAATTACTCTGCTTTGCTTTGCTTTGCCTTCCCAAATAAGTTCAAATTTAAGCTTTGTCTGCAGCTGCTCTGAAACTGCAGCCAAGAAGGTTTAAGAATGGGGAGCCAGAAGTTCCAGTCTGAGATTGGCTCCCTAAACTTCTCTGTGACCGTGGGCAAGTCTTTCCCTTTCTCTGGGCTAGCATCTCCCTATCTGTTCAATGAGAGGATGGGTACTAGTATCTGTGTCAGTTTCCTCATCTGTGCAATGGGCATTGCAGGAAATACCTGACTTCACCCTCCTGGTTGTTAGAAAGATCAACATGCAGTAAAGTAAAGCAAACTAGAGCTGAGAACTGAATACTTAATTCTGACAGGGGATGTGTTAGAACTATAAAACAGGGACAAGTCTTCAATGACTTTGAGATTTCCTTGGGTGGCTATAAAGTTCTTTGTGCAACTAGTAGAATTTATTTTATAACTTTTTATTTTGGGTAACTTTTTGGCTTATAGAAGAGATGCAAATAATAGAACAGAGACCCCCCCCCATGTATCCTTCACCCAACTTTCCCTGGTATTAATTAATATCCTACATAACATTATATACAATTACCAAAACTAAGAAATTAGCATGGGCGCAAGACTGTTAACTAAACTACAGACATCACTAAGATTTCACTAAGTTTCCACTCATGTCCTTTTTTTGTTCCAAAATTAACACATTACATACAGTCATCATGTGTCCCTTTTTCTCCTCCAATCTGTGATACTCTCTCAGTCTTGCCCTTTTTTTTTTTTCATGACCTTGACATTTTTGAAGAGTACCACCTGGGTAGAATAGCCTCAGCTTGGGTTTGTCTGATGTTTTCTCATGACATGACAGAGCTAATGAAATTTAGGAAAAATATCACAGAGATGAAGTTCCCTTCTCATTGTATCATAGCAGGGCTATGATATAAATAATGTTATTACTGGTGATGTAAATTTCATCACATGGTTAAAGTGGTGCCTGCCAGGATTCTCCTCTACTACATTACTCTTTCCTTTCCTAAACTCAGAGAAGAAAATGACTGAGTTCAGCCTGCACTACACACTGAGTTCAAGGAGTGTGGAATGAAACTTTACCACCTGACAGAGGAATATCAAAGAGTTTGTGGACATACGTGAAAACCATCACCTTTGGGGGAAGGTCCTTTGAGGCTATCCAAATATCCCGTGTCTCCTTAAAGTTTTGCCCACCAATTTTATCATAATACTTCGGTGTTGTAATGGTCATTTTTCTATTCCCTTCATTCCTTCTATATTTATTATCTGGAATTTTTCCGTAAAGGAGGTGTGGCTCTTCTTCCTTATTTTCTTATTTATTTATTTATATCAATATGGACTCACGGATGTTTCTTTTTTATTCTTTGGGTTATAATCCAATATTATATGTATTTACTTTAGCCATTGGAAGCTCTTTCAGGTTGGCTTCTATGTCTTTTTGAGATGCCTCAGTTGTTTTTTTAAATAATTCCTTACTTTGTGGCACTGCTTTAGGCTTTGGGATCATCTTGTATTTTTCCCTGTCTTGGTCCTAGAACCAGCCATCTCTCTAGGGGAACCTGGCTCCTTTTATTGGAAAATGGCATTTAGGAATCAAGGTCTGGACTCTGAATGTGCTAACTGCTACTGAGGTGTCACTGATACAAGACCCTCTAGGCAAACAAAAAAGAAACAGATGTATGCTAACCATGTATCTTTATTTGCTTTTTTTTATCTATCTGCATAGATATTAAAATAAATGTGAATTCATACTGATACCTCCAACTCTAATCTATCCCTACAGAGTTCATTCTAGTCTTTCCCCCTACTCATGTACAACTTCCTTTCTGAAATGAAAAACCTCACTCCCATTATCTACAATTTATTTACTTATTTGTTCAACCCTCATATACAGGTAGTTTCAGCATGCTAACTCTACTCCTATGAGAAAAACATTTACCAACTAGAGTGCAGTGTTTATAATTTTTAATATTTAAAAGACCTGGATTCACACCACAACTCTGCAACTCATTGGCTGTGTCAGTGTAAGGCACATCCTTAACCTCTCTTTCACCTCAGTTTACTCATCTATAAAACCAAAATAATAGCCTCTGACCAGCCTGCTTCACAGCCCTGATGGGCAGGGAAGAATCAGAGGAGACAAAGTATATACAGGGACTGAAAAATCACCTAGTACTCTTTAAATGTCTGATGTTATCATAATATCAAAGTCCCTGAGCTCCAGGTTGGGCCCTGCAGAGAGCTACTCCTGTCCTCTGAGTCTTGTCCTGCTCTAAGGCACACACAAGGGTCACGAGTATCCACTCCTTTCTGCATGCAACTCAGTGAATCTGATCCAAGCCAGGCTGGGAGGGAGCCTGGTCTTTGGCTAAACAAACATGGAAACTAAGAGCGTCTGTCTGGACTCTTGGAGGCTCTGGGTCTCTCAACATCTTTTGTTTATTCCCTTAACTCTACTACTCCCCTGTAAGTAGTCCTTTCATTAAAGTCTCTATTTAAACAGTCCCAGTTAATTTTGTTTCCCACTGAGATTAATAGAGCCAAGTTGCTTATTTTCTCTCTGCTCCACTTGAAAATGGGAATCATGGGGACGATATGATAATTAAAATAAGAAAATGTATATATCATGTCTAACACAGTGCCTGGCTCATATAAGTGTTCAATTAATAGTCATCAATATTATTATCATTAGAACTTACGACCCTGGGGCTTGCACAAACTATATGGGCCCTTATAGCATGGACAGAATATGAATGGATGATTCACTACACAAAAGTTGTTGCCAATAAATCTTCAGAGGTCATTTCAATCTTTTGATCCTAAAGCAGAGTTGACTGGATGGTGTAAACTGTAATTACCTCTTGCCATTTATAAGCAAGAGGATTGTACCCTTTATAGAGAACTTTGGTATCCAGTCTTTCCTCATGTGACAGCAGCCACATGGAACTTTCATTCCATTTACAGATAACAGCTAACATTTATGGAGCCCTTTCTCTGTACCAAATAATCCAAGTCTTTATATGTGGAATTAGGTAACCACTGCACATCAGTGCCTCTACTACAAATGAGGTTCTGAGAAACAAAGTGATTTGTCCAGGGTCACACAGTCAATACATTTTTCAACTGGAAGTAAACTAAGATCTCCTAGCTCCAAGTCTAGTGCACTTCCCACTATACACCCTGCCCCCTGGTGGGTTAGGACTCTGCCACACTGACACCATGACTTTTCACTTTTCACCTCAAAAATCTTTCCACTTCTAAATAGAAGCTTCACTCAGCCTTACAAATCACCCTAATTATGTGAGCAAGAATCTTGAGAAATGTAAAGTGATAGTATTAGGGGTAGGGTCAAAGTCTGCCCTTGACCTTCCTTTCCTTGCCAGGATCCAGCAAACAGTCCCACCCTTCACTTCCTGATGCTGACCAGGCTCACAGGGCCTGCACCCAGGCTGATCACTTCTGACGTTTTTCCTTGCAAGATGGGAAAGACCCAGTCAGCTGGAGAGCCCAGTAAGGGGAAGGCAAAAAATGAGACTCAGACAAAAAAAATCATATCCCTCCCTCAGAGGACAGTACAATAAATATTTGTAGGATAAAGGAAAGAAAAGATGAACAAGTCAATCAATCTATCAAAGACTTCAGAGCTGGGAATCTGCAGGGTCTGGAGCCATGTCCTGCTTCCCATCACTGAGCATCAGTTTCCTTGTCTGTAGACTGGACATCTGTCTTTCGGGAGTTGCCTTGAGGGTTGGAAGACATCACATGTACACAGTACCTGGCACACAATGGGCTCTCAGTGGGGGGCAGGCTCTGCTCCTCTGCCCTGCTTCACATCCTCTCCACGTGTTCTTTGACTTATCTCAGCCCTCTGGAAACTTACTGCAGGTGATTATAACAATGGCAACTAAGAATCATTATATTGGTATTTTTAGAAAGCAAAAGGCCCAGAAACCTAAGGTTCTAAATCCTTGGACATATATATCTGTGTGTCTCAGCATTCAGCACATTGATGCAAACACGGTAGGTGCCTAAGAAACATCAGTTGATTTAAAATGTAGATGGTTGAGGCTGGAGTCATTGTCACCTCCCTCACACTATTAGTAGACACTTTGGCCTTTATTAAAATCTCTAGAGTCCCTGATAGCCTAGGAGGTGGCCCAGAAAGTATACATTATCCCCATTTTGTGAATGGGAAAACCAAGTCTCTCTGAGTTTAGGTAACTTGTCAGAAGTCACAGAAGTCTCTTGATCCAAAACCCAGTGGTCCTTATGTTTTCATGGGCTGCCCTACTTATCTGAGATTGGAAAGGAAGGGGTATCCTTGAGCTTGCCTCCCAGTATTGTTTCTCCCTACCTCAGAAGCTAAGTTCCATGAGGAGAAGCACCCTGCCCACAGCACACCACAGTGGGAACCAAACAGACAAAATCTAGGTTCTCCAACTCTTCCCTCTGGACTCTTCTCATTCTTCTATGTATCTTAGATTCAAAAGGAAATAGATACAAAGCAGAGAGTACTCGGGGTTAACAAAAGAAAACAAATATTTCAGGTCCTCTGACCCCCAATAAATCAAATTCCCCCAGACAGTGACTAGGAGAGGAGCCTCCAGGCCCAGGGTTCCACCTGCCTGAAGGACCCAAGGCTGGGATGGCTCCCAGGAGGGAGGCCTGGCTGCCCAAGAGCTCAGAGGTGGCCCCAGAGCCTATGGGTGGAGCCACACATGGGGATCCCAGGGCACCTGGCTGCACACAATGCCGTCTCTAGCACTGCTCTGACCTACCCGTCATAGGTGAGTGGACACCCAAGCAGGTGCTGAAAAGGAGAGGTGACCAGGGCTCCATGGGACATTTGAGTTGTCTCTCAATGGAGCCAGGGACATGGTCCAGTGACAACCACAGCTAGTTCCTCCAAGGGCACACTGCCTCTCTGGAGCCTGCCTTTGACCCTGCCTAAAGGGGCCAGTGGACTGGTAGTCAAGGGGTCCTGCTTTTAACTGAGCAGCCAGAGGGAGCTGGGTGAGCAGAGAGAGTTGTGGATAAACCTGGTAATTATTCACCCAAAAATCATGCACCAACTACCTGCTCTATGTCAGACCCTGCACTGGGAACTGGGGACACTGTAGTGATTTGGGAACAGTGTTTGCCCTTTACACTCTAGTAAGATTTGTTCTCAAGTAGCTAAAAATCACAGCAGAGAGTTATAGGGCCCTTGAAGAGGGACTCCAGAGTCATGCTGCCTGGACCAATCTCGGTCTAGTCCTATGATGCTGGGTGACCTTCAGCAAGTCGTTCAACCTCTCTAACCTCAGTTTCATTCATCCAGGAGCTAATCTAAAAATGAAATAAGACAACTCACTTAGGAGTACATTGCAGACAGAAGCTGAAAGAGATGATTACTGGTGTTTCATAATTTCATCATTAATGTAGATATCACTTATTCAGCACCTTCAAGCTCCCAAGTACCTGCTCAGCATCACATGTAATTACTCCAGCCACTCTGGTGCAGCTGTGTTATTATCTGTATCTTAGGGATGAGATGAGAACTGGAAGAGGCTTGGAGAGGGGCAGTGACTTACCTATGGTCACACAGACTGTAAGTGACAGAGCTGGGATTAGACCCCAGGTCATTCAGATTCCAGAGTCTATGTTCTTTCTGGACTGCCTCCTATGGCCTCCTTCTTCCTCTTCCTTCTTTCATTCAGCAAGAACCTACTGAAGCCTATCTATGTGCCTGGCTTTGTGCTAGCTCCAAAGATACAGATGGGAGCAAAACAGACCTGCAGCCTTTCATCATGGCCTCACGATCTAGTGTGACGGGGGGGGCAACGAATCATCACAAGCATACCTGTCACCAAAGGAGAGGCTCAGAGCCCCAAGGGGTGTGAAGCCAATCTGGGACTCAGGCAAGGCCTTCCTGAGAAAGTGATTTTTGAGACAGTCTGAAGGCTAACTGAGAGTTGGCCAGGCAAGAAGTCAGGGAGAGAGGATTGCATGGAATCTGGAACCACAAGTGGTCAAGGAACAGAACAGAATGCACAATAACAGAAAGAGACTGGGCACACAGGCAGCAGGAGGAAGCGGTACAAGGATTGGCTGAAGAGGGAGGCAGGAGTCTTGTAACATGCTAAAGAATTTGGACTGGATCCTGAGGGCTCTTGAGAGTCAAGACCATAGGGCCTCATCCCCCTCATTTTATGTCTTGTAGCTTCTTCATCTCCGTCTGACTGGCTGACTCGGCAGCTGAGGGTGAGTAGAGACAGGGACCAGAGGGGCTGAGAATCCAGACAAGCTGAGGTCAGTGCAGAGCTGCAAAAAAGGATAGGGAGAGGCTGGGCCAGGGCAGCACCAGGGACAGCTCTCAGTGTCTCTGGGACTCAAAGGTAGTCAGAGATCATTCATTCATTCAACAAACATTTATTGAGCACTCTACTAGGAGGGTAGTGTTCTGGGCACTGGAGGATACATCAGAAAACTAAACAGACAAAATTCTCTGTCCTCCTCTGTTAACCATGTGATTACTTCCCAGCAGAGGGAGAAAGAAAATAAACATAACAAATAAGACAATTATATACATCATATTTAGAAGGTAACATGTGTATAGAAAGAATAAAACAAACAAGGTGATCAGGAGTGCAAGCAAAAAGGGAAGTGGTTATAACTTTCAATGAGATGTTCAGAGAAGGCTTTACTATGAAAGTGACATCTGGGCAAATACATAAAGGAAGTTAAGGAAGAATCAAGAACATCCACAGGGAAGAGTACTTCAGGTAGAAGGAACAGGTGCAAAGTCCCTGAGGCAGGAGAATGTCAGGCATGTTGGAGGCTCTGTGAGGAGACTAAGGTGGGAGAGTAGGAGTGGCTGATTTCAGAGAGATGGCAGGGTGGGAGGCAGAGCATAGAGGGCCACTGTAAGAGTCTACAGGAATCTGAGAAACTGCAAGACCAAAGGGGAAGATGGACACCGAGGAGTCCATGCCCACAGCGGGAGACCCTCACTCCATCCTGCCTTCCAAAATTAACTTTTTATAGGCCTTTCTTCCCTGGCTCCTGAATACTGCATGAATCTCCTGCATCGAGCCTCACTTCCTCTACCTTATCCTCCATGCTCCCCCAGGGTGTTCTTGCAAAATGCATCCTACCACTCCATTGCATGAACACCTTCAGAGGCTCCCTTTGTCTTCAGGGTAAAGTCATACTTCTAGTTCCCTCATGATCTGGCAGCATCCTAACCTCCCTCTCTCACCATTTTCTACCACACACTTAATATTCCATATTCAACCCCTACCTTTTCGCAAACAGGTCTCAAGCTTTCTTGGCCTCTACTTCCAATGTTTACTCCAGCTGATAGCATCTTCACCAAGGAGTCCCTGCTTGGACATCCTTCCTCCAGGAAGCCTTCCCACGCTGTATGAGCCACTTGCATAGCCCATGGGACAGCTACCTTATATCTAGCAAGGACCCAGAGAAGGGACATGGTGAAGGAAAGCTGAGTCAGTCTATAGTCAGCAGTCAGGGGCAGAACGGCCAGTGTATGAGTCCTGAAGCTCCCACCCAGGAAGGCGTAAGGCCAAGAACCCCAAGCTGGCCTGAGGCATACTCAGTAATGATCCTGCAAGGCAGAATGTGGGGGGAGCCCCTGCGGATTAATGGCCATGTATGCACTTGAGCAAACCACTCTCCCAGCAAGGCAAAGAGGGGGAAGCTCCCTGTCAGTAAGCACCTACTATGTGCCAGGCACTTTGCCTACATTGTGTGCAGTCCTCTCAGCAACACTGTAAGGTGTGAGTTATTATCGCTGTTTTTCAGACAAGAAAAATGAAGTTCAAGGAGATGAAGGTACTTCTGAGGTCACATGGTTAACAGTGATGGAGCTGAGATTTGAACATAGGCCTCTCTGATGACTTCAGTCCCTGCACTGGCAGGGCTTTGTGGTACAGGTGGCATTTGCCCTGGGCTTTGAGAGCTAGGTAGACTTTGGACATGTAGAAGGAAGATTGGGATAGGGAAGGGAATAGATGGTATTTCAAGTATTTCAGAAGGAATAGAATAGTGATGGAGGGTGGTAACTGTGGGTTTCTGGATTTAAAAAAAGAGACATTTTGCTGTTTAAAAACACAAAAGAGCTAAGTCTGAGAAGGCTAACGTGGACCAATTCATGAAAAAGAGCCTTGAATGCCAGGCTAAGGCAGGCTAAGAGGGATCACGAACTGCCCCTTCCTCTTGCACCCAGAAAGTTTCCAAGCTGGTAGCCTCAGTAGAGAGGTGAAAGTAGAATCTAACAACACCAAGGAAAGTGGTTTCTTATATCATCCAACCCAACAATTTTAGCAGCCTTTTTGAGGGAAACAAAAACAAAAAAGCCTGCCAGGCTCTGCTTGATAGTGTCTACAAGGGATTTTTGGAAACACAGGATTGTGGATCAAAATACAATGCTTACCACTTAAGTAGCTTTATTTCTCAACAGCTACACTAAGACCCTAAGCCTCCTGGCACAAGGGAGGGGCTAACAGGCATCACTGCTTCTTGCAGAAGACAGATACCCCACTCCATTCTGCAGGCACTCTGGGCCCTAGCTCAGATCCCAAAGGGAAGTGGGACCCCATCCCCAGGGGGTGGCTTTGGAAGGACCCATGAGAGCAGAAGAGCTACTGGGTGATCTTGGCTACATCCTGGACCCATCCTCAAGCCCCATCCTAATCTTGGCACTGGGGTCTGAGAGGGAAATACTTGGAGACCTACTGGCTATATATGTCTACCAGCTTCTATCAAAGGTCAGAGGGAACAACGGAACTACAGCTGTAGAACTGGATTCCAAACAGACTCTTCCACGACTCCAAAACAAAGAAACATCAAACCTCTACAGGGAGTCTCCTCCTGTTCCTGGTTTTGAAGACCACTTCCCTTTCCCTTCTCTGAGAGAGGAACCCGTCTGTCAGCTCTTCACCAGAGAACCTCCACCAGTTAGGAAAAGCTCAACCCTGATCACAAGAATGGGACCAGCCCAAGGTCATGGCAATCTACAGTACACAGTAACCACCTGGAAATCTCTCTCCCAAAATCTAAGTCTAGAATAGCCACACAGAGCCCCAGCAGAACAACATGGGGCAGGCTTGGCACTTACAGGACAGTCCTCATCAATGTGTCTCCACCAATATGACATAAAAATGCCTACTCATTCATCCCACAGTCTTCCAAATGGTAATGTTTGGAACACACACACACACATACACACAAAGTCTTCCAAAGCTAAACAATAATTCTTGAGCCAGTGTTAAATTCTTAATTATTAAAAAAAAAATATTTTTCTAAATCCACATAATCTACATGGATTCTTCGCTACTAGTCTCTGCGAGGGGTTGGTGGTCAGTAAAGACATGCACACACCTTGTCTGCAACCACCCTTTATAGTCAGTTCTTCTAGCCACTGTCTGCTCTTCTAGTCACTTTGAGAAAGGCTCTCCTGGGTGATGTGGGGGTTGGACTGAAGTGAGGTGGGGCTGGAGGCAGGAATGCCAGCTAGGAAGTCAGGCTGTCAGCCCAGGACCTGTGATACAAGGAGAGAGACCCAACCCAGGAATGCCGAAGCCTGAGTCATGAGCAAGTTCTCAGGGGAAGGCTAGGGATAAGAAGGGTGTGCTCGCAGAGGCAGGGCTCTCAGGGATTCTACCCAAGGAGGATGTCAGGGTCCCGGGCCCTTCCGTGAAGGTAAGGCAGGAAAACAAGACTCCGTGAATAAGGGGCAGAGTGAGGAGACCCCCAAAACCACCTGAATGGAGCTGGGCAGGCTGGACAGATAGGCCCCTCACTAGGCCTGCCTCTGAGGGCCTCCCCCTGTCAGCTTAACAGGCCCTCTTGGGTATCTGGGATTTGATTCTTGCCACTGGACTTCCTCCATTCTCATGCCAACCTTCACCCTCCAAACATTCTGTGCTCCTTCTTGTCTTCAACCTTTGCCTATGCTGTTCCCTCATCAGGGGGGCTCTTTCCTGCCCAGAATGCCCTAATTCCTCTTTCACACACAGCCTCGGGAGCCCCAGTGGAGTGGCTCTCCCCTTTTACTCCCACACAGCTGTAAAGCTGGATTCCTCACCTTGGGCTGTAGTTCCTATCCATGTGCCAGTCTGCCCATCTCCCAGAATGGGCTGTGAGCTCTTTAGGAGCAGGGACCGTGTCTTGTTCATCTTGGTGACCTCTGCGGTGCCTAGCTGGGGTAGGGCCACAGTACCTGCTCAGGAAGCAGGGATAGGGAAGGGAGGAAGGAGGAAGGTTCCTGTTGTTTCCCTAGAGCTGAGTTGTCCAACATGGTAGCTCTAGCCACATGTGGCTATTAAGTATAAACTGATTAAATAAAATTTAAAACTTAGTTCCTCAGTTATACTGACCACTCAATAGCCATTTGTAGCTAGTGGCTACTGATTGGACAGTGCAAGTACAAACCATTTCCATCACCGCAGGAAGTTCTGGTAGACAGCGCTCTTCCAGAAACGCAGACTACTGCTGCATCTCTAAGAGGGACAAACCATCTGTTGCAAATCCTTTCTTCACCAATCCAGCATCCAGAACAAAGCCAGATACACCCTGCTTTCTCTACTCTCTCCTTCCTTCCACCCATCTTTCTCCACAGAAGGATAGGATTCTTCCCTATCCTCCCATAGGGATAAGGCAATAATTCACAGTGAAGCTTCTGAGTTTACAAAGCATTTTTATAGTCTGTGTATCTCTGACTCATCACCAGAGTCCTTGAAGGTAAGCAGGATAGATATTCTAATTTTCATTTTACAGATGAGGAAACCAAAGCTCAGAGAGGTAAAGACTCTTGCCCAAGGTCAGCCAGCGGCAAATGTTGGAGCCTGGCTCAAACCTCAGATTTGACCCTGGCCCCTTCTTTTCCTCTAGTGCCATGTCACCTTTCACTATGCAGTCATCTCATCCTACTATGTGGTACACTAATTCCTTCAATAACATTCTTGTCAAGTGTTTATCCAGCCTCTGTTTAAATGCTTCCTGTGATGAGAACCTCGCTACCATTCCGTGAAGCAATGCAATCCAGCTTTAGAAAACTCTTGCTTATGCGGAGTCAAAATTAACCTTCTTATAACTTCCCTATACTGAGACCTCCGAATCATATGATATAGCCACCAAAATGCCCTCTGCAATAAGAATGCCACTTAGCTTGCAGCCTCAGCTCATATGCCTCCAGCTTGGGAGAGCTCAACACCACGCAGGGAAGCCCTTTCTTTCTTTAAGCATTTAAAAACCAGCCTCCCTTCTGCAGCTCCTCCCCACCGGCTTTGCCCTCTGGGCCCCACACAGACTACACGTGCTCTCCATCTGCCTCAGGGCAGACCCTCAAAGACAATGACCATGTCCCTTTGTTTTTGTTCTGGCTGAAGCCCAAACAGGTCATCAGAGACAGGATGCTCTGTCCTACTAACACATGACCTCCTCTAGCTTCCCTTTCCCATTAGCACATGAACCCCCTTACTCCATGGACCCCATGGGAGGCCAAGATCATGTTAGTAATAATAGCTACCGCCATTTATTATGTGTTCTCCATATGCTAGGCAACTTGGTAAGTGTTCTGCTTTATTTCATCTTCAGTACTCTGCAAGGTGGACATTATTATTTCCATTCACAGACAAACAGACTGCCTATATACATGCCTGTCATCGTAGGTGAGAGGACAACTGCAGGAATCTGTGACCAGGTATGACCCTGGTTTGGGCCTGAGTCAGTTCCAGACTCCCAAACCCCAGAAAGGGTGGAGGAGATCAGAAGTTGTATAGAATCTGCTTATATGCTGGGACCTTAGAGGCAAAAGGCTTGGATTTAAATCACAGCCACTTACTAGCTGTGTGACCTTGAGCAAGTCACTTCACCTCTCTGAACCTCCATTTCTTCATGAGTAAAATGGAGCTATTCATATAGGGTACAAAGCCCAATGAAGAAACAATGAATGCTTAGCACTGTGGAAGGCATTTAGCAAGTTCTCAGCAACAGGAGCTAACACCAATATTATCATCAACATTATGGAGAGACCATGCCCTCTGGAGAGACCATGGTGTATTTCATAGCCTTGCCCTCTATACAGAACCTGGTCAGACCCAATGGCATGCTATACCCCCACATGGCTCCTAGCAAATGCCTGATACCTGAGATGAGTTTGGATGTGCCAATGGGGGTGAGGTGTGAGCTGTGAGGGGCACAGGCTGTTTCTGTGGTGACCTAGGCATTACCCATACTTCTGTACAGAAAAGACAGAGGAGAATGGACCAGAATAAAGGGTGGGGAAGGGTGAGAGATGGCAAGAAAAGAGGAGAAACTGAAAGTGAAGTCCTCACTCCTAAAGCAAACATGGCTTTGGGCGCGTTATTTTCCTCTGTGAGCCTCCATGGGCAACTCTGTCAAATGGGTCAATAACATTTCCCTTACTGACTTGGGGTAAGGATGAAGTGAGGTGCTGTGCAAGGGAGCCCAGCCAGGGTGTAGCCCGCAGGAGCACCTGGTGAGTGTCTGCTCCTGAGGCATCACTAAGCAGCTCTCTGGTGAGCTTTGGCCATCCCAGCAGTCAATAAAACAACACAATCATGCCGTAATACCTACTGCTTCCCAAATACTTGCTCTGGGCTAATACACACCACAGCCTTTAAGGAACGTGCCACTATCCCCATTTGCAGATAAAGAAACTGACAGTTAAGCAGCAAGCAGGGGTGACATGCCAAGGTCCCTCAGTAAGCCAAGATGCCAAGACTGGCACCGACATCTGGCTAAAGCCAAATTTTGTTCCCTGAGTCCATGCTGCAGAGCACTGTGCCCAGGGGTTGGGGTTTGGGGGAGTCTTTTAGTGAATCTTCCATCCTAACACTGGGACCACCACCACAGACCTGGATGACAACGACTGTGCATGATGGAGGGGCACTGGACAGAATTCTGGTCCCCTCTCTATTGCAAAATGATGGTACAGTCCTAGGGTACTGCTTCCCTTCCTCAGCCTCAGTTTCTCCACCTGTGTAGTGGGAGAGCTGGAAGTCAGGATTCCCAGGTTTTCTGACTAACTCTCTGAGATTGTGCAGACAGTAGCCGGAACTCAGGAGGAAAACTGTCCTGAATGGGCACAGTGCGCTGTGTTCCTCCATCCCTTAATAACCACTAATTAGTTAATCCCCGCAGCAGCAGGGTGAGTTATCACATATTATTATCCCCAATTACAAGCAGGAGGTTGAATGAGAGAGGGATTGGCCCCAGGCTCAGGGCAGGGATGGGATCAGTAAAAAACTAGAGAGATGCTACAAATTGCTTCAGAATTGGGGGAGGGTCCAGTAGAGGGATGAGGGAGGCCTCCCCTAGGGGAGAAACCACAGAGGAATGTATTTCTAGTCCTCATGGAGTGAAAGCCCTTTGAGGGCATCTGAGCCAGCTCTCTCCCACACACAGATGGGCACACGGAGGCCCAGAGAGAAGTGGACACTGGCCCAAGGTCACACAGCCGGAATCACAGACCAGGAGCACATGGGTTCTCAGCTAAGGCTGTTGTGATGGGGGCTGGGAGGATGGCTTCTAAGAGTGGGGCTCTCTCTGCAGCCCACCCTGAATTCCTAGGGAGAGCAGCCAGCAGTAAAGCCCCCGGGGATCCTGTGTGCACTAATGGCCTGTGACAAAGCAGGATAAGCTCCCTGCTCTGCAGCCCAAACAAGGTGCAAGAAGCCAAGCCAAACAAAAGCTGAGGATTTGTGTTTGCCTGGCTGGTGGGCTAGAAGTGGGCCAGCCTCTTGGGAGGCCCGGCCCTGTGCCACCACCCAGAATCTCCGGTGGCCTTTCTTCCATTTGCACTGAGGACCGGACAGAAACATGTCCACAACACAGGACCATTGCTGTTTGTAGCACAGCATGCACTTTTATTACATTACCCCTAAGATGAAGAAACTAAGGGGCAGAAGGAAGATACTTGTCCCAAATCACACAGCAAGTCAGACAGGAAGCTGAGACCCAAGGCCTCCTGACTTCCCACTCCACCGTGGCCTCCCAAATTCTTCTGTAAATTAGTGTTGAGTGACATATGAACACTGGAATGAGGGAAATGCAATACTCTAATTTCTGTGCAAAGTACTGTCCCACCTGGTATCTTACTAAAGTCCATGAGCACAGGCGTTGGTGGCCAAGAGGCCAGGGTTCAAGTCCTGCCTCTACCCCTTTCTAGAACCAGGGCTTTGGCAAACTACTTCACCACTCTGAGCCTGTTTGCTTATCTTGAAAACAGGAGAAATAACAGTATCCTCCTCATAGAGTTTTGGGATGATTTAATGAGTTAATGGATGCAGGGCATTTTGCTGCTCTGTTCTTAGTATACAGTAAACACCCAATTACTGCTATTGTTCTTTGCAACTCAACCAATCTGATGGATGGCCCAGGGAAAGGTCCTCAGCCTCTCAAAGCCTCACTTTCTTCTCTTTCAAATGAGATGCCAGAAAGATGTCTTCTAACTGCAGAGCTCTGTGGTCTCTACCACCAGCCTTTCCTGACCCAAATGAAACTATGGACTCCAGAGTCAGGAAAGTGGGCTAGGAGCCCCTGTCACTTTCCTGTTTCCCTTTCTAGGCCACACTGTTTGGCCCACCCCTGGGCTCCACACAGCTGCCCCAGGATGTTCTGGGTTTGAGTTCCCATGGCAGGCAGCTGTCCATTCCCAGAGCTGCTGCTGAGTTAGTCCTGGTGCTGTTCCAAAGGTTTGCATGTGATTGTAAATTATAAGACCTTGGCCTTGAAAAGCTGGGAAGAATTTAAAGATTAGGAATGAAACAGGAGGTCAGGAATATTTGGGGGCTGCACAGGAGAGCATCACACCCCTCTTCCCTGGCAGTGTTACCCTTAAGGGTATAGGGAGACAAAATCCTCCCTGCCTTGTTTCTGGTGGAAATAGCTAGAGACAGAGGCATTCACCTATCTCCAGGGGATTTAGGAGCCATCTCAACTGACCCCCTCAAACATGTGTCAGAGGGGCCCTTTCCACAGTTCTAATTATGCAGGGATTGTTCTGATTTATTCTGAATGCAGCTTCCTTTCTACATTGTTGAGTTCACTTCTGCAAAATGAGAATGATTTAACTTCAGACCTGGGGCCATTTCTCACTCCTTCCTTTCTGGTTCCCAAGAGCAGCAGAAGAGACCTGCCTTGTGGGGATTAAGACAATACTGTTCTCTACCAGCTAGGGAGGTGGCAACAGGACTCGTGAGGAGATTACCAACTGCCCCTGCTTACCTGTCTGAGTGTCAAGTTTAAGCCCCTGGAGGGTTTGTGTAACACTGTTTAGGAATCTTAAAAAATAGAGACCCTATCTGTGGGATTACAGGGTGTGGAGATATTCTCACCTTTCACATTGAGGCTTCGGATGGCTGCCAACTCCCACTTACTCCTGCCAGTTGCTGAGCCCTGCTTTGCACAGAAGCAATTTATTCCAGTCTATTAAAAATGAGTCACACCCCTGGCGTCCCTTATCTTTGGAGCACATTCTGCCATTGACCAGTTTATACTCAAAGTAATGTTTCCAGACACAAGTGTGGTTGGGAAGATGCTGTGCTGTGTTAAAGGTTCTGTTCCTCCAGGTACTTGCTGTGTGACCTTAGGCAGATCATTTTTCCCTCCCTGGCCTTCCCTTCCTTAATGTGTTACCAAAACATAATAACCTTCAGCCACACCTGTTGTTCATGAGTAGGGGAAGGTGCTTTCTGAAATGTATATTGTGGCACAAATTCAAGGGCTTATCACTGTCAAATCTTATAGAGCTGTTTGACTCTTTAAGCTATGTATATGTATAACTTTGATAAAAATAAAAACTTTTTTTAATGATATACTGATAGGTGTTTTATAGTTGAGCTGAAACATTTGAGAATAGAGAAAAGAACATGAGAATGATTTAATGTTTCAAAGGTTTAATTAAAACAATTATAAACTCCAGGAAAAACAAAAGAAGTACAAGGAGAAACATAGGTATTTTACTTGGCCTACCACTAAATAACATTTATGTAGTCATACTAATGGAAACACTGAATACTGTTGAACCAAACATTGTGATAGTAGAGTGAGAGGATAGAAGGGAGGAAAGTTGGAGACAGTTAAGATGGCTATACCCTCTTCTATAAAAATAGGAAATCAATAGATTATGCCTAAAATTAATAAATCAAGAAATAACAGTATAAGCACTTCAATTAGAAATGCAGATATAAGTAGCAGAAGAAAGAGCTATAAGAATGGAAAGTGGTTATCTTGAGGCAACAGCCCTGGGAATGAGAAAGGATGAGGAAGAGAGTCATTTTTCCTTATAGATAAGACTTTTAGTGTTATTTGACTTTAAAGTTATGTGCATATATTCTTGGATTAAAATGACAATAAATTTAAAAAGTAAAAGCAAAAGCAAATGACAGTTACAAGGAGACTAATTTAATTTCCATATAAGGAAAAACTTAACTAGATCTATCGAAAAATGAACTGGCTGCCCCTATATATAGTGTCTGACATCAGAAATATTTATATAGAAACTGTCCGTCTGTCAGAAATAAGGTAGAGGTTCCTGCTTTGGTTGGGAATTTTAACCAAATAAGCTTAGGGATCCCACTCAATTCTAAGATCCCTTCCAATTCTATGCATCTGTGAAAGCTGGGATGTTACTTTCTCTGTCATTTGTGTCCTGTGTAATCTGTCGTTTATCTCAGCATTTAATAGACATTTGCATAGTACCTATTGTGGTTCTGGTGCTGCACCAGGTCCTGGGTTAGGGATAATGGAGCCAAGATGGATAAGACATTGTGTCTGCCTAAGAAAATCATTGAAGGTTAGTGCTAGAAAGCTCCTCAGCATCTGTCTGATCCAACCCCTCATTATTCAGAGAAGAAAACTGAATCCCAGAGACAGACACTTGCACAATGTCACACAGCACAGTGGCAGAGTCAAGCTCACATTTAGACCTCTTGATTCCTGGGCTAGCACCCTTTTCCTCACAATCTCTCCTCTAAAGAGCACTTCCTCAAAAACAGTTCTAAGAAAAATGAAGCTGATTCTTCATGGTATTTTACTGATCTCATGTGGACATCATTGTGCAATGAATCTTATTATTATTTAAATTGTAGCAAGGTTGGCTTCCTGGAAATCTGCTTCAAAAGGGCATGTAGTAAGCTTTGTGGAGACACCCAGTCAAAGTTCACTGAACCCAAATCTCCAAATTATTCACCAGAAAGATCTAAATCAACAGCAATAAAACTAACTGGCATTGCTTTGTCTCACCATCTCGTGTGATGCGTGAGAATTCTTAAGTAGAGAGTTACTGCCTGTGTTATGGGTAAAATCCTAAATCATTTTGTGGAGTTTGTTATTATTCCAACAGCCATGAAAGCCAACATCTGCGTGTACCAACATTTCTTTGCAGTATCGCTTCCTGGATCCTGTTTGCTTGATTTGGTAGTCCTGTCTTTGCCACCTTGAAAACATCCCACATCTCCCTGAATTTCAGTTTTCCCTGTCCATTGTCATTGTCATTTATCTTTAGTACAGATAAACCGTGCCAGCTAGAAAACGTCATTCAACTACATACACAATGGGGCAATTTTGTCCCAACCCCCAGGGGACATCTGGAAATGTCTGCAGATGCTTTTGGTCACACATTCAGGGTAGGGTACTACTGGCATCTAGTGGGGTAGAGGCCAGGGCTGCTGATACACATCCTACAGTGCACAGAGCAGCCCCTCCCAACATAGAATTATCTGGTCCAAATGTCAATACTGCTGTCGTTGGAAAATCCAAAACTAAACGTTTGGCTGCAAGGCACAGGAATCCATGTCCAACTTGTTTAAGAAAAAGAAACACAAGGCAGTTACTGGAAGGATATTATCGTTGCTTAAAAAAAAACAAAAAACTTCAGTACAGATAAACCTTGCCAGCTAGAAAACGTAATTCAACTCCTATCTGTACTACCTCCTTTCTGTCTTCCTGCTGTTCTCATTCTTTCCATGTGACACAGGACTAGCTGCCATAGTCCTAAACTCATATCCTAACAACATTACAACAATAGAGGAAAAGGTCTTTTTATTTACCAGATTCACAATCACAAATCCCAGGAAAGGATTTTGATTGGTCAAGCATGGGTCACATGCTCATTCCTTAAACCAGTGATTTGGGCCAGAGAGGGGGAAGTACTATAAAATGATTGGCCTAACCTGGACCATATGCCCACTCCTGTGGCAGAGAGATGAAGACTTGTTTCCTGAAATGAAGGAAGAGGTTCTAGATAGACAAAACCAATAGGCACTACAGCATGGAATAGGGTGCTGGATAGGAATCAAATAGCTAGATGCTATTGTTGCTCTGCCACTAACTGGCTGTGTATCTTAGACAAGTTCCTTTCCTTCTCTGGGCCTTAGTTTCTCACCTGTACAATGAAAGGATGGACCAGAAGTCAAAGGGATCTCCCATCTCTAACACTTGATAATTTTTGGTTGGTTGTTAAGTATTATTCACTACCCTAACAATGACATTTGAAACGTTCACTAAACCCACCAAGCTTTTAGATTGCTGGCTCCAGGATGTAATATAGCCTAGAAATACCTAAATCTTTTCAAATAGTATTTCCCAGCTTTTTAATGATAATGAAAACAGCATCAACTAAAATGCTTTAGCACCTATTTGTATTTCCAAAATGATCCATGTACTTCTCAATTCTTTCATAACATTCAACCCTTATGGGGAAAATTTGTAGACCCACAAAAATGACTTATATGTTGTTTTTTCTTTAAAAAAGTAAGTTATTAGTGATTAATTTAAGATTAAATATATGAATAAAGTTTGCTTTCAACTTGGTATATAACTTTTGTTACGCCTTATTATGAAATGTGTATAATAAAAAGAAATAGATGGTTCTGGGAAATTCCCCAATAATATGGAACATAGGCAAAGATTTCAGTATCACCAACTATTTGTCATTCAACAAATATTTCCTGAGTAGCTACTATGTGCCAGACACTATTAATGATCTTCTCCTGTGTAACTTATATTCTAGCGGATGCAGCTACGTTCTAGTGATTGAAGATTTCCTGAATCCTAGTCCACTATCAATATGATAAAATCCATTCCTCTCTGCCACTTGCCAACCTCTCCAGCTCCAAAAGAATTCCCACTCACACCCTGGACTTCACCAAACAGGACTTCCAGACTGCCAACTCCAGAACTCCCCAGCAACCCCATACCTCTTCTACTTGGAACCCTCTTGCCTTCTCTATATTTGTATCATCTCCTCTGGGAATCCTCTTCAGATGGCTTTTTCTTTCTACCCCACATGTTTAGTCTGCCTTCCTCTATGCCCCCCCCAAACCTTATAGAGATATCTACTACATAGCACCTCTCACTTTATGGAGGAATTATTTAAGTTACTGCTTCCTTCATTGGACTAGATTTCTCTAGGAAAAGGAAAAGTTCTTATTACCTAAGGATTTTCAGAGCTTGACAACTGACACACGCACACAAGTGTGTGCCTCAAACCTGCTCTTCCTCCTCCATTCCTCTTCTCTGTGAGTGGCACAACCCATCCTTCTCTGTGAGTAGCACCCCGTTGCTCAGACCAGAAACCTAGACATTTACTTCAATGAATGCCTCTCCCTCACCTCCAACATCCAGCTGAGGTTCATCTTTGTACACACCCTCACTTGTGGATGAATAAATTATTTCCATTGACCAAGATCAATCTTGCCCCATCCTTCATAGCCTGGATAACTCACTACTCAGGGTTCATTTTCATCCTTACCTTCTCTAGGAAGGCTGGGCTGAGTGTCTTCTTCTGGGTAGTTTAGGTCTCCTGTGCTTCTTAGTTTATGTGGCAATTCTTTTTCTCTCCTATTAGATTGTAAGCTCCAAGAAGGCAAGTTCTTTCTTATGACTGCATCCCAGGCTCCTACCCTATTGCCTGAGATGTAGTGAGTCACCAGTAATGACTTTTTAAGTAAATGCAGGAACAAACTCATCTGGAGTCAGAAAGCCTGGATTCTGCTCAGATCTGCCATAACTAATTGGGTCACTGTGCACTTAACTTTTCTAAGCCTCAGTGTTCTCATCTGTGAAACAGTCATAATAATTCTTCCCAATCTACCTCCAGGGTTGAATATAAAAATCAAATGAGATAATAAATGTGAAGGCTATTTATAGCCTCTACACATGTTAAGAAATGATTTCTTTTTTCTTTTTTGCACTTTCTTTGGGTTATTTCAGATATAATTAGGTACTGTTCCTAGTTGTGAATTTCCTGTAGGTATAGAATTGAAGAAGAAAAATGTTGCTGCTGCTCAACTCTGAGAAGATTTAGAAGTTAAATGTTTTGATTTTTTTTAATTGTTAAGAGATTATCTTTGATACAAATTGTACTGGAGATAATACTGGAAATAAACTAAGTTTTACTTAAGCAACCAATACCAAATTGATACAAACTAAATTTATTAACCCTTTACAATACTGGAATAAGAGGAAAACTGACAACTTAGAACAGAATAGGAAAAAAAGAAAGAAACTCAAAGCAATGTTAAGTTTTATACCTACTAAATAAGCAAAAAAATTTTAAATGATAATTTTTTTAATGGTGTTGAGATAATAGAAAAACCAATTCGCACATACACTGCTGTTGGAATAGAAATTGTTCACTTCTTTGGAATCCACAAACCCCCTGTGAGTCCTGCTGGGTTGCTTCTTCACCATCAAGGGAGGCCTAAGCTCTCAGAATAGATCCTTGCTCAAGTATTTGAGCAAGTCAAGGCCAAGGTCTCCAAGATGGTCTCAGTGAAGGTGTTACTTAGCTTATGCCACGATACCATGTGGCAGTGGGTTGGCAGGAGGTGGCAATGGGCACTCTAGCCTTACAGGAGCTTGGTAACTTACTGTTGCCTCTGCCCACGATGAGGCTGTCCACATTCTGCTGGCCTTGAAGGGGGCTGTGGCATCTGGAGCAAGGCTGTGTCTCCTGCAGTCAGCTCCCAAGCAAAATTAGGATGGCCAGATCCACTGGGGAGCAGTCAAGTATATTCAAAAAGGCTAGGACAGCCTTGACTCTGTGCTCCATGCAACTGTAAGAGGGTCACAATGAACTGTGCTTCCCAGTATTTTGTAGTACCTTCTCCTCAAACCTGGACTGCTCACTTGTAACTGTAAAATATGGCAGAGGCAATGCTACGTGCCTTCTGAAGCTAGGTCACAAAAAGCTTGCCAGGTTCCACTGGGTCTCTTGAAACACTCTCTGAGTGCCCTAGACTACCACATAAGAAGCCCTAGGACTGCCATCTTGGAGAAGCCATGTGTAGGCACTCTGGTTGGCAGTCCCAGTAAAGCTCAGCCTTCTAGCCATTCCCACTAGGGTATCACACATATGAGCAAAGCTGTCTTACATGCTCCAGACCAGCCCATCCACAAGCTGAACACCCCCAAGTGACCTCAGTCAGTGCCATATGGAGTAGAAGAATCAATGAGCTAATCTTGGCCCAAATTCCTGACCCCCAAAGTTATGGGACATAATAAAACTTGCTGTTTTAAGCTACTAAGTTTAGGAGTAATTAATATGCAGCAGTACGTAACCAGCACGTCATTTCTGGAGGATGTTTGAGAATAAACTCATAATTCCAGAAACAGATAAATAAAGGTAAAGAAACAAGCATTTATCCTGCCTTTCCTTCATGAATGAACTGCACTTCAAAGTAACCAAACAGTAGATGAGATCAAGCTCTTCTTTATAGAAGAGTTACAGCTAATAAATGAAGAAGGAATATCAGAATTAGAGCATCACCATTTTGAAATCCCTGATGAAATAATAACATGAGGCAGTGACCATCAGTGACTGCTAAAATCACTAGGCAAAAGGCCAGTGAGGAATATTATAATGGACAAATCAGACTGAAAACACCTCAACCCACTTATCAGTATCTTCTTAATAAGCCGAGATGAAAGAAAACCAGACATTACGTGCTTCCTAACGTGAGGCAACAACCAGTACCCAAAAGCAGCTCTGAAACTTTCTGGCCCCC